>NC_141166.1:6460000-7660000 GCF_055505025.1 Bos grunniens
GCATATTGAAGAAGGCAATGGCAACCCACTCCAGTACTCTTGCCTGAAAAATCCCATGGACGGAGGAGCCTGGTAGACTGTAGTTCATGGGGTCGCTAGGAGTCCGACACGACTGAGCAACTTCACTCTCACCTTTCATTTTCATGCACTGGAGAAGGAAATGGCAACCCACTCCAGTGTTCTTGCCTGGAGAATCCCAGGGACAGGGGAGCCTGGTGGGCTGCCGTCTATGGGGTCGCACAGAGTTGGACACGACTGAAGCGACTTAGCAGCAGGAGCAGCAGCAGCAGACAGCATATTAAAAAGCAGAGACATTACTTTGCCAACAAAGGTCTATCTAGTTAAAGCTATGGTTTTTCTAGTAGTCATGTATGGATGTGAGAGTTGGACTATAAAGAAAGCTGAGCGCCAAAGAATTGATGCTTTTGAACTGTGGTGTTGGTGAAGACTCTTGAGAGTCCCTTGGACTATAGGGAAATCCAACCAGTCCATCCTAAAGGAGATCAGTCCTGAATATTCATTGGAAGGACTTATGCTGAAGCTGAAACTCCGATACTTCGGCCACCATGTGAAGAACTGACTCATTGGAAAAGACCCTGATGCTGGGAAAGAGTGAAGGTGGGAGGAGAAGGGATCGACAGAGGATGAGATGGTTGGATGGCATCAGCGACTCAATGGACGTGAGCTTGAGTAAGCTCCGGGAGTTGGTGATGGACAGGGAGGCCTCGTGTACTGCAGTGCATGGGGTTGCAAAGAGTTGGACACGACTGGGCGACTGAACTGAACTGAAGTTGTATGAATAAGATTCTGAGTAATTATTCCTTTATTAATTAAGTCCTGAATTGTTTCTGAACACAAAGCCTCCTTTATTTGGGTTCTGTACTTGGAAAGACATCATCCTTGTCCTCCAGGATCCCGCATTCCAGCCTAGACACCAACTTCAAATGGATGGGTTATTTCAGGTGGGGAGGACAACACGGCAAAGACCAAGAGGTGAGACAGAAACAAGTACGTTTCCAGAGATGCAAGTTCAGTCCATCTGGGTTGGAGCATAACGTGTGTGTGTTTGCTCTGTGTGTGTGTGTGTGTGCTCGTGTGTGCCCCTCTCTGGGCCTCCGTTTCCTCATTCCTGTTATGGTTCTGGCCTCACAGGGCTGTCGCAAAGACGACAGAACACTCGACTCAGTGCTTGGGCTCAGCACCTGCTGGTTACAATCAAGGCCTAATAAATATTGTGTGCGTGCTCAGTCACATCCGGCTCTTCGTGACCCCACAGACTGTAGCCCTTCAGGTTCCCCTGTCCATGGGATTTCCCAGGCAAGAATTCTGAAGTGGGTTGCCATTTCCTTCTCCAGGGGATCTTCCCCACCCAGGGACTGAACCTGTGTCTCCCGCATTGGCAGGAGGATTCTTTACCACTGAGTCGTTTGGGAAGCCCATTCATTAATAATTGCTATTTGTAATAATTGTGTTGGAGAAGACTCTTGAGAGTCCCTTGGACTGCAAGGAGATGCAACCAGTCCATTCTGAAGGAGATCAGCCCTGGGATTTCTTTGGAAGGAATGATGCTAAAGCTGAAACTGCAGTACTTTGGCCACCTCATGTGAAGAGTTGACTCATTGGAAAAGACTCTGATGCTGGGAGGGATTGGGGGCAGGAGGAGAAGGGGACGACAGAGGATGAGATGGCTGGACGGCATCACTGACTCGATGGATGTGAGTCTGAGTGAACTCTGGGAGTTGGTGATGGACAGGGAGGACTGGTGTGCTGCGATTCATGGGGTCGCAAAGAGTCGGACACGACTGAGAGACTGAACTGAACTGAACTGAACTGAATAATTGTCAGGTGAATACAAAAATGAACCAATAGATGAAGATAATGCTGGTGGCCTGGCAGGTTGGACTGCGGGGAGAGGTTGGAGTCAGGGACCAGTTAGGGCTGTTGTAAACTCAGCCAAAATATAAGAGGAAAATAGTAGGGTTAGCAGGCTAGCACCTGCTGGCCACTTATGAGCTGTGCTGTTTGGAGCCGTGTCCTCCCCTCTGTGAACATCAGGGTTTTCTTCTATGAACTGTGGGTAACAGTGGGCCCACCTCTCAGGTTGCCATGTGAATTAAGTGAGAATGCACGCTGAGGGCTTGAATTAATAAACTGTCACTAACTGTTTGAGAATTAAAACTATCTCCCAGGGTGCTGTGGGTCTTGCACAGCTGGATCGTTACCACCAGTGCGTTGGTGCCCATTTGGCAGCAGAGCTGACCAAGGCTCAGAGAAGAGGGGTGCTGAGGTCTGGTTCACACAGCTGCCTGGGCCCAGGCAAGAGGAGGGATGCGTGGGTTAGAGACGCTTAAGGATGAAACACTGACCGCCCCCCGCCCCCGCCACTCCTGCCTGTCTCCTGTCTCAACCCTCATTCCTGGCAAGTTTCACGTCCCTTCCGCCACTCCGGGGAGTATCTGTTCCCACGCTCTCTGGCCTGCCCCTCCTACCTCACTGGGCTCCTGGTGCCCTGAGTCTGGAAATTTCCCGGGCCTGGGAGAGATAAGGGGTGCACTGCCCAGCCGTTTTGATCGCAGACCAGATGCTTCTGCAGGCCCAGCGGTGGGAGAAGCGGCTGCAGCAATAGGGGGCAGGCCCAGGGAGGAACGGGGGGAGGCCTGGTATCAGTCACCTGAGGGGCCACCTCCCGCTGACACCATAGCAACAAGCGCCCATCCCTGCAAACAGGAAGCTGCTCCCGCATGGATAGTGGGATGGGCAGGCGTTCCGGAGACCCAGCTCCTTTCATCTTCCAGAGGAAGTGGTCTAGGGGATGGGGCCTGGTTTGGGTCACTAGCCGCCAGTCTTCCCAATGAGTGTAGGGGGTGGGGCACAGGAATGATCCCCCCAAAAATGCAGTTGCCTGAGTCCTTACTGAGGATGGATAGTGAAAAAAAAAACTCAGGCCCACAGATCAAAGGAACCGAGCAGACGTCTTTCGTAGCAGGCTTTCAACCTGGCTGCTCTGGGGCTTTGGTCTCCTGCTGAACAGGAGGGTGGTGGCACTGGGTCCAGGCAGCCAGTCGGACCAGGTGCTGAGGGCTTCATGACACCCTGCTGAGGGGGCCATGAGGGCAAATTGCAGTGGGGTCTTCGCTCTTGGCTGGGTAACCTCAGGTGAGTTCCCATTTGCTTATCGGTAAAATGGGAGGGCATGGCAACCCGCTCCAGTATTCTTGCCTGGAGAATCCCGTGGACAGAGGAGCCTGAGGGTGGCAGGGTTACAGTCCATAGGTCGCAAAGAGTCAGGCATGACTGAAGTGACTTAGCACAAAATGGGGAATACAGACGCTTCTTCACAGGGCTGGCGTGAGGGGCCAATGAGATAGTCCAGGGAACATGTGTAGGTCCAGAGAAAGACACTATTAGGGTTAGTGTCCGGCCCTCTGGAGCCCCAGTCCTGGAAACACTACCTTCCTCCAGTCCTACCTCCAGTAGCCATGCTGGGGATGGGGGGCTGGCAGGCTGGAGGGACTGCCCCCCTGCCAGGGGCCAGGCCCTGGGCTGGCCACCTCCCCTGCTGTTGCTCACTTCATCCTTCCAGCAGTCCTGAAAGTCAGGGACATGATGCCCATTTTACAGACCGGGAAACTGAGGCTTCAGTTCCAAAGAGTGAGGGGGCTTTGCCCTCTGAGTTCTCGCCTTGACATGACTGCTCCGTGAGTCCTCAGAGTCCAGGATGGAGGTTCAGCACAGCTGCCATGGAACATGTGGGGACTCAGTGAGATCACATCAGTCACGTGGTGGCCCCGTTGGCCCGGAGCAGCCAGGGCAGGAGGAAGGTCCCTGGGACCATCCGCGACCTTGAGTCAGTTCTGTTCCAGCTTTCTCTATTGACCACACCATCTTGACATGTGCTGTGCTTAGTGGCTCAGTTGTGTCCAACTCTTTTCAACCGGTTGGACCATAGCCCACCAGGCTCCTCTGTCCATGGCATTCTCCAGAAAAGAATACTGGACTGGGTAGCCTATCCCTTCTCCAGGGGATCTGCCCGACCCAGAGATCGAACCCGTGTCTCCTGCATTGGCGGGCGGATTCTTTATCATCTGAGCCACCAGGGAAGCCCTCTTAGACCATCTGAAGTGGGAGCAAACCACGGGGCCACACCATCGTTACTAAGCCAATTTCTTCCTTCAACTTGGAGCTTCTAGAATGTGCCAGGCTCTCTGCTTAGAGAGTAGGGTCCAGAGAGGAAGAAGATAGGGTTCTGCATGGGAGGAGAACAGATCCTTGTGTGTGTGTGTGTGTGTGTGTGTGTACACACATGCATGCACACGCAGGGGTGCAGAGAGTGTGTCAGAGTCGTGTGGGTGATGAGCAGACAGAAGAGTTGATGACTGCGACGGTGCTGATGGAGCTGGAGCAGTAACGGGGAAGGACAGCGGTGTTTGTGAGGATGGTGGTCTGGGAGGCAGTGATGCTGGTCTCAGATGCTGCTGGTGACAGCGGCACTGATGGCCGAGTGAAGCAGTGTGACACGCCCGCCTTCCCTGGCTCCCTTTGGTTTCTCTCTGGCCTCTGCCTCGGCCTTGCGGGCAGCACCTGGCTCACCCCTGACCACGACAGCTCCCTCACGGCAACACCGCCTCTGCCTGGGCCAGGATCACCTGGCAGACCATCTCGGGCTGCATGAGTCCAGGCTCTCAGGAATGGCCAACCAGAGAGGGTGGGGGACCGGCTGGAGGCCACAAGGGGGACCCAGGACTTCTGGCACCTGGCCCGGCCTCTGCGTGCCCTCCCTTCCCTTTCTCACACCCACAAGCATGTTTTCTGGGGCTGTGCTCTGTGACGGGTGCTGCGGTGAGGGTCTGAGGCGGGTACACACGCATCATCACACTTTCTGCCCTCCAAGACCCCTGTCCAGTTGGGGAGGCAGACTCTGAAACCAACAAGCATAACAGGGAGATGAGTTCAGGCAGAAGGTGGTGGGAGCCCCTGCCAAGAGGTGTTGGGGATTTCTGACTGAGGCCTTGAGGGATGTGGAGGAGTTCGCTGTGGGCCTTGAATGAAACCTACATGATTCCTGATCTCACAGGAGCGTGTAGCTAGTTGAGGAAGTGAGGAGAGGGCCCCGGAGGCAGAAGGCACTGCAGGTTCAAAGGCCTGGAGGTTTGGGAATGTGCAGTGTTTTTAGAGAACTGAGGTGGCAGGTGTGTGCGTGTGTACGTGTGGAGGAGGAAGGGCAGGGACTCTCGGTTGCAAAATAATCAGAGACTGCCCCACCCTGAAGGGGGTCCCTTCTGCCCCTCCTGAGAGTCACAGTACCACCCTTCCCCCAAGATAACCGGAATTGTTTGAAAATGCTCAGCAAGAATTCAGCTCAGCAGGTTATACTGGTCAGGGGAAGAGCTGCAGCTGAGTGGGGAGCTGGGCAGGGGGCCACTGAGTGGGACTTCCTGGGAGAAGGCGAGAGGTCCTGACCTCAGGCCGGGGCCAGCGCCCCTGTGAGCACTGATCCGGGAGCAGATTACAAGGGAGACTGGAGCCAAATCAGCTTTGAAAAAGAGCTGGTGGAGTCTCCCTCCCCGCTCAGTGAGGTCACCTGGAAAAGCTCCTCTCCCTGCCCAGGGAGGGGTGTGGAGCGGGGGTGCAGGGCAGAGTGGAGTGCTGGTGAGGGGCTCTGTGTAGGTGGGCACGTATGCAAGGGTGTGGGTGCGTGTTCTGTAGGTGAGCGTATCTGTGTGTGTGTATGTGTGTGTGTGGCCTTGGGTCTCAGCACCCGCGTGTATGTGTGCACATGTCTGCGTGGTCTGACGCGTCCGTCTCGGTGACGCGTCCATCTCGGTCTATTTCACGTCTGTTCCTCTGCTTGTCCCTTTCCTCCTCTTTCCCTTCCTCTCCCCTTATCCTCAGCACCACCTCTATGTTAACCAGCCTGCCTTCTGCCTTCCAAAATATTTATTGAGGGTCCACCACGAGCCAGGCACTGTTCTAGGCCCCGAGGGTGGACAGCAGATGAACAAAACAGAAGAGATTCCGGATCTCACGGGAGTGCATACCCTCCTGTGACGAGACGGACGTTAAACAAATAAGGAAATCTGTACCGTATCAGGTGGTGACCGGTGCAAGGGAAAAATTAAACAGGGTGAGGGGCAAGGTGCTGTGAGGCTGGGAGGGTTGTTTCAGATGGTTGGTTCAGGGAGGGCCCCGGGGATAGGATATTTGAGAGAGACTTGGGGGACGAGAGGCAGGAGACGTGTGACTGTCCAGGCTGGGGGCACAGCACGTGCAAAGGCCTTGAGGTGGGAGCTCGGGGCGTGCTCGGGCCAGCAGAGGCCAGTGTGGCCAGAGGAGGGGGGAGGGGAGTCAGTGAAGCCACAGGGACGTGCAGCGGGGGCTCTGGCTCCTGCTCTGGGGGACAGGGGACCCCTGCAGGACTTTGAGCAGGCTCACTCAGGAGTCAGGGGGAGGGAGGCAGGGGGCCCAGTGAGGAGACTGCGGCAAGAACCCACTGGGAGCAGGAGAGGTGGGAGAAGCCCCACTTTTAGAGATGTTTTTCAGTTCAGTTCAGTCGCTAAGTCATGTCCGACTCTGCAACCCCATGGACTGCAGCACACCAGGCTTCCCTGTCCATCACCAACTCCCGGAGCATGCTCAAACTCATGTCTATTGAGTGGGTGATGCCATCCAACCATCTCATCCTCTCTTGGCCCCTTCTCCTCCCACATTCAATCTTTCCCAGCATCAAGGTCTTTTCTAGTGAGTCAGTTCTTTGCATCAGGTGGCCAAAGTATTGGAGTTTCAGTTTTAGCATCAGTCCTTCCAATGAATATTTACTGAGAATTAAAGATTTACTGAGCATGGCCCTGCCTTTTAGAATAAGACCAGTTTCCCCCTCAGTCAGTCTCTCCCATCAGGAAGCTTCCATAAGCCTCTTACCCTTCTCCATCAGAAGGCAGACAGACTGAAAACCACACTCAGAAAACTAATGAAACTGATCACACAGACCACAGCCTTGTCTAACTCAAGGAAACTATGAGCCATGCCGTGTAGGGCCACCCAAGACAGACCAGTCATGGTGGAGAGTTCTGACAAAACGTGGTCCACTGGAGAAGGGAATGGCAAACCACTTCAGCATTCTTGCCTCGAGAACCCCACGAACAGTATGAAAAGGCAAAAAGATATGACTCTGAAAGATGAACTCCCCAAGTCAGTAGGTGCCCAATATGCTACTGGAGATCAGTAGAGACGTTGAGTTTGGTATAATTATTGGACCACAGGGATGTGATCACTGAACCCCAGGATCAGAGATGCAGATTTATTATTCGGAGAGCACTTAGAGCCAAGCGCACCCGGAGCCACACTGGACATTTGCTCGGGTGTGCTCATGTGTGCACATGCCCCATGTAGCTGAAGGACTGAAGCAAAGCGTCCAGGGACAGGCCAGGCCCCAGGGGAGGCATCAAGGATGGGATGAACACAGGCAGAGCGGAGCCAAGGGGCCAGTTCTGGGGAGTGATTAAGGGCATATGGATATTGGTGTCAGACAGCTGAGTCTGGATCTTGGTGCGACCTTGGACAACCAAGGCCAGCTTCAAACTCCGAGCTGCATCCTCTTGTCGGCAAAGTGGAAATCGTAACAGTACCTCCTTGGAGGGGGAGCTGCGAATGAGTCGGTGCACGTACGAGTCTGGACTAGATGCCGTCCCCGCCGTTGCCATGCTGGCTAAGCCCGAGATGTGACCAGAGTCCTTCTGGATGACTCAGCTTCTTCCTCTGGTTGGGGCTGAAAAAGCGATGTTTCCTAGGTGCCTGGATCCATCTACAATTGATGAGTGGGGCAATTGAGGCTCAGAGAGGTTAAGGGACTTGCTCAAGGGTGCACAGCAATGGGGAGGCTTGCACTGGACCTGACTCTGCCATGGTCCCCCCACCCTTGTCTTCAGGCTGCCACGTGCCCAGGAAGCTCTGCCCAGAGGTGTGACGCCTGTGGCCCGTGTGGCCTTGTGGTCTCTCTCCAGCCCTCTTCCACAGGGCCCTGGAGCTCATTTCACTATGATTTCCATAGAACACGTGCTGGCTCCCAGGGAGAGGATGTGGAGAGACCGTCCCGTGGAGCACAAGACCCCAGGCACAGGGCCTCTGAGATGCCTTAGTTTGGGCAGGGATGCTGGAGGTGGGCAAAGCTACACTCTCACCCCAAAGAGGGTGTGTGCGGCCCCTCAGCCCTTTGCATGTGCGTCTCCTGTGTATGATCGCCTGTGTCCACGTGTGTGCTGTTGGGTTGAGAGGGGTCGTTCAGACTTGTGTGGATGAAAGCCTAATCCTGGTGGCGGGGGCGGCTTCAGGGAGCCAGGCTGGGATGGGACCTCCTGGGGGTCCTTGAACCACATCGGAGTGGCTATGGGAAGGCTCCCTGGTGCGTGGCGGGCAGAGAGGGAGGCTCACGCTAGTGATTTATCAGCTCCTCCTCCTTTTGATCTCCTTGCTTCCCTGGAGAGACTCCCTCCTCCACACCTGGGGGCTGTAGCCGGAGGCCTGGCGAGGGGGGTTTCCAGCTGGCCTAGAGCTGTGGGGTTTGCTAACGCTGGGATGCGTAGGAAGCTTCTTTCTCTCTTGCGAGGCCTTTCTGGCCTTGTTTCCCAGTCCATGTCTAACTGGCCTGGCTCCCCTGCCCGAAGGCGCTGGGCAGGCTCCAGGGCACCCTGTGGCCTCCTGGCCCAGCTCTGCCTCCATGATTCTGGACCAGCTCTCCCGTTTCTCCATCCTCTTCATGCCTTACCTACAGGCTCCTTCTCTCTTCCCCCTGCCTGACACGCCTAGACCCGTTCCAGGTGTGTTAAGGACCCGGGAACCCCAACAAGTTCACCTTTTCCTCTGGTGTCCTGGGGGGAAGAAGCCTGGCTTTCAGGCAGGCGCTGGGCATGGCTGGTCACGCTGCACAGGCCCAGAGGCAAGAGGCGGGTCAGGCCAGCCAGAGCTGGGCTCGAAACCTGGCTCTGCCACCTCCCAGCTGTGGCCCCGTGTGAGGGGGCCCTGAGGTGCTGGAAGGCCTCCCGGCGGGTTCTGGAAGAACAGCAAGTGTCAGGCTTGTCTGTGAGGGGGCCGCAGCTCGGGGACAGGGGAAGGACTGCCCTCAGGACAGGACAGTGAGCAAGGCCCCGGGCGGCTTCGGGTCAGGGCCGGGAGGGACAGGCGCCTTCCCCAGGCACCAGGTTCACCTTCTGTGCCATCAGGAGACTGAGCGGGGGAGCTGCGGGGCTGCCCTGGCCAGGCCAGGCCTCTGACTGGGCCAGCGGGACCGAGAAAGGGGCTGGGAGGGCTCGATCACTGCCCCTGGGGTGTCTGTAGGGCCTGGCCGTGGAACAGGACAGGTTATACAGAGGAGACAGGAGTGGCCAGGGCAGGGACGGACTGAGCAACGTGTGGCAGGGCCCCGTCCGTTCATCCGTGTCCAGGGGCCTCACGGGCCCCGGGGCACCACTGGCTGTGCTCCTGGTGGCCATTGCTTCACCCCTCCACGCCCTTTGCCCCCTCTCCTGCTCCAGGCTCCTCGAGGCTGAAAAGTGAAAGTGAAAGTCAGTCATGTCCAACTCTTTGTGATCCCATGGACTATACAGTCCATGGAATTCTCCAGGCCAGAATACTGAAGTGGGTAGCCTTTCCCTTCTCCAGGGGATCGTCCCAAGCCAGGGATCGAACCCAAGTCTCCCACATTGCAGGCAGATTCTTTGCCAGCTGAGCCACCAGGGAAGCCCAAGAATACTGGAGTGGGTAGCCTGTCCCTTCTTCAGGGGATCTTCCCGACCCAGGAATCGAACCGGGGTCTCGTGCATTGCAGGTGGATTCTTTACCAACTGAGCTCTCAGGGAAGCCCTCAAGGCTGAACGTTAACATATTTAAATTCAGTTTTCTCCTTTAAGATTTGGTCACCTGCTGAGGCAGGGCTTCCCTACCCAAGATCATAACGCTGTGGCTTCTTAGTGCTCACAAGTCTCTTCTCGAGGCTCGGCTACTCTTCGCTCTGTCCACTGATCTTTTTCTGGTCTGTTCCTGAGCCAACACTCCGAGGTTGACCAGTCGTCTGCCCTCTCCCTCCAAAGCAGAAGCTCTTTGCCGCCAGGGTTCCTGTCTGTGTTGTGCCACGCTGTGACCCTGGCGGTGGATGTGGTGCCCGGAAGGTGTGCGCCACACATACACTGGACGCAGCCCCAGGGTGCGCACCCGGTGCTCCTGGACTCAGGACTGAGACGACGCTTAGCAGAGAAAGCGCTCACCTCATCTCTCCTCACCCCATACTTTCTTCCTGGCATCGCTTCTTAGCGCTCCACCAACCTCTCTCCTTCTTAACCAGGGATGGCTGAAAAAAAAAATGATGACGGAATCTGCTCAGCAAAGACATGTCGGGCGCCTGCGGGGCTCAGAGTTGGGGTGTAGGAATGGGGGGGCTAGAAGGACAATATCCTCTGTTCTCCCCGCCCCCCAGAACCACCATGCAGCCCACTAAGACCTAACAAGGGCAATAGACAGCCCGTCTGAGAGATACAGTTCAGTCCTCATGACTCACATGTAATTGGCTCCCAAATGACGACTCAGGAGCTCAATCCTGTGTCAGTAGCCATTAATTTCCATTATAATTGCTGGAGGGGAGCGGCAGGGTTTCTATTAAGGGATAAGAAAGTTCCAGCCTCAAGCTGCTAATCAATAAAATGAGTGTGTAATTATACACCACAGAGCTCCACAAACTCACTCATCATGCTAATAAAATGACACAATTCCTCAGGCAGCAGCAGGGGCATGGTTTCGCCCGTTGTTCTGCGGTTGCGCAAGTCGAGGCTGATAACAGTCACCCCAGAGCGTGTTTGTTGTGCCCCAGGAGCCGCGAGACAGTGGGGAGGACCCAAACAGCCTCGGGGCCGTTTGGACGGTGGTTTGGTGGGGAGGGAGGCATCAGGGATAGTTCTGGGGGTCTGCTCCATCCGGACAAAGACGGACCACCACAGCCAACACGGATCAGAGCAAGACGGGCCCAGCAGGGGTGCCCAGGGGCAAAGCTGAGGCCTGCCAGTGGCTTGTGCGCCGCCCCCTCCCCTCCCAGCCTCCATTTCCTCATCTGTTGAATGGGATTCCGAACCTCCGCCTCGATGGCACCTCTGAGAGTGTGAGCTCACGTTGAAAAGTGAGCCCGTCAACAAAAAACGCATGGTCGAGTCAGTTCTGTGTGACCCACGTTAAATGAACGTGGCCTGCCCCAGGTGTGCTGGGCTCAGGGTGGGCCCTGGGCCATGTGGCTGTGACCGCACGGTCTCGCTTTTCTAAGAAATGCGATGAAACCTTCTTGGGGATGTCGTCAGGCCCCAAGAGGGCCTGGATCCTCCCTGCTGGGGACAGCAACCCCTACTGGACTGACGGACACCAGGTACCTTCAGTCCGGCACCGCTGTGTTCCCTGCTAACCAGCTTGGGAGAAGCGGCCCTCAGCAAGACAGTCATGGATGCCCGGAGATGCTGTCAGCGTGAGGAATTGAAAATTAGTCCAGCCTTCAGGACTCCCCTCAATCATTCGTTCACTCATTCATGTGTCCACTCATTTGGTTATTTATTCATTCACTCGTTCATTCATTGACTTATTCACTCGTTCATTTACTCATTCATCCATTTATTTATTCACACTCTCATTTACTTATTTACTCTAGTTGGGTAAGACCAGGAAAAAAAAAAAAGGCAAGAACACAGACAAACAAAACTAGAATAAATTACCTAAATATTATGAAAAAAAAACCCACAAAGGGGCTGAGATGGCAAATAACGGGGTCCCTCCTTGGGATGAGGTCATCCGGAAAGTCTTTCTGGGGAGGTGACAATCCAGCTGAGACCTGGACGATAACCAGGAGGGTGCCACGGGAAGAGTGGAGGGGCGGGGATTCCAGGAAGAGGAAAAGCAGTGGCCAAGGCCCTGAGGTGGGAAGAGCCTGGTGTATTTGCGAAATGATGCAGCTGGAGTGGGGTGAGGCAGAGCAGAGAGATGGGTTGGGGGGGCGGGCAGAGGATGGAGCAGCATTGAGGTGAACTGGACGTGTCGCCTCCTTCTGCACCAGCGGGAAGGCCCCAGAGCCAGCCTGTTCACTGGCTCCTGGCTAGAGCCAGGCAAGTCCATCTGGGAATCCAGGAACCTGTCCCCGGGACCCCAGGCTTCCAGACAGGACCCGCAGGGCCAGGGTGAGGGGAGCCATACCGTGCCAGCTCCAACTTGCCCTTGGCAAATGCCCTTCCGGGTCTGCTTGGTGGAAGCAGAGCCAGAGACCGCCGGAGGGAAGGACAGCTGCAGGCCTGAGGCCACCTGGAGACGGCTTGTGGGCGAAGGCGCAGCCGGGAAAACGAAGCAAGAAATACCCCCTCAGATGCACAACCAAAATATTTCACAGGAACGCTGCCCCCCCTACTCCACCCCCTTTTTGTCAAGTCAAGGATCCACACGGCCTTTCTACTTGTAACCTGGCCAAGAATAATTTGTGGCAGGAAAGTTTGAGCATTTGTAAAAATAAAATAAAAACGTGAAAAAAAGAGAGAGAGAGAGTACTTGAGGGTATACATTCGTGTGAAACTAAACAGAGGGAAAGTTATTTAGGTGGTAAAATGTCTTGGCGTTTCCCACCCGCCCCCTGCGCCCTGACACTTGGCCCCCTCCCCAAGTGTTGAAATTGAGATTGCGCGGGTATTTGTTTTGTTAATCTCCTGCCGAGGCCAGGGGGCTGCAGGCTGGGTTTCTTCTGGTTCACGTGGGGCTCCGGCTGCCAAGTGCGCCTCTCCCTTACCGAGCCCGGGGCTAGGCGGCTGCGCACCTGTTCCCTACCCCTCTGGCAAGGTGGCGGGGCCAGGAAAGCATGTGTGCCCTCCTGAGAGAGGGTCGCCTGGCCTCACCTGAGACCCGCCCCCCCTCAGCTCCTTGAGGGCCCTAGATATGAACACTCACCACCTCACAACCTCTCGGAGCTATGGAGGTCTGGCCTGCATCCCTGGGTGCTGCTGAGACCTCGTGGGAGTACCAGACTCCAGATGGGGGTCTGGTCCAGGTAGAGATGTTCCCCACAGCTGGGTTTCGGTCTTTGTGCCTCAGTTTCCCTCTCTGTAAAATGGGCATCATGTCTCTTGTCCACCACAGAGCATAGTTTATGAGGCTTCAGTGAGTTAGATAAGCAAAATCCTTAGCCCAGTGTTGGGCACATAGTGAGTGCTCATTAACTACTCGCTGTAGCAGTGTTGTGTGTCCGCTCTGTTGTCACAAAATGTCATTTTGGATCCACAAAGAAGGAGACAATGCTCACCAGCAGTTTCCATCGACCACAACCGTCCCAGGCCCTTTTCCATGAGGAATCTTGCTTCAGGCCCATGATACATTTCCACACAAAGCTTACTGGTCCCATTTTGCAGATGAAGAAACTGAGGCTTGGGTGACTTGGCAGGCTAATGACAGAGCTGAAGGTAGAACCCAGGCTTTTCTGATGCCAGGTCAGGAGATTTCTTCGAAGGCTGAGCCCTGTGAGGGGCTGGACCAGGCCAGGAGGAGGGGTTAGATGATGATGATGACGATGACGATACTTTTGTGTGATGGATGCTGTGAAGCGCATTACGTACAGTATTGCCGTGGGCTTTCCCAAAACCCTGCCAGGGAGGTTTATCGTCCCTAAGTGTTCTTGCCTGGAGAATCCCAGGGACGGGGGAGCCTTGTGGGCTGCCGTCTATGGAGTCGCACAGAGTCGGACACGACTGAAGTGACTTAACAGCATTAGCAGCAACAGACAGATCAGGAAACCAAGGCACAGAAAATGGGGGAAGCAGCATCCATTGACCCCGAGCCTCTGGGGCATCGTCTGCCTTTGGCTGCTCCATGTCGCCAGCAGAGAAGCTGGCGCGTAGCGTCTGGCCCTTAGTCAAGGCCACAGACAGAGTCATTCCTGTGTTGATCTTGCCTTTTCCCCCAAGAGATCAGTCCATGAGTGCTGGGAGCCCGAACTCAACGCTCAACTCACTTGTTGGATAGATGGAGAAACTGAGTCTAAGATGGGGGAGGAACATGCCTAAGGGCAGGTGGAGAGAACCTGATCTGACGGTCGGTAGAGGCCCAGACGGGGGTAGAGCTGGGACAAGAGGTGGCCTGGCCCAGGGCAGGGCTTTGGCTTCGCAAAGAAGGTTAGGGGGAGTGGGGGAGACCAGCCAGGGAGGAGGAGACGCCCTTCCCATCTTGGCTGCCGCTCCCCCCATCCAGAAATCTCAGGCTTCCCCTCACCCCCCTGCCTGTCCCTCCTCCCCAACAGGAAGCTCTGTGGGCCTGGGAGCGGGGACCTGGTCCCAGTACCCTCGGGACTGGGGTCAACCCCTCTCTCCTCTCAGGACAGTGGACCCTCCTCCCCCTGGAGGCGTGAGGACAGATGAGGTAATGCAGGTAAAAGGCTGAAAGCTTGACAGAAATGGGAGTTGTTGTTATTTTTATTATTACTCCATCAGATAACTGGTTGGACTGCATTTTTCTCTGTTGCCAGCCCCCGAGCACCACACCACCCCCCCCATCCTCCAACCAAGCCGGAGCCCTGGAGAAACAGCTTCAAACTGTGCTGGCGATTGCTGGAGTCGAGGAGATCCCACCCAGCTCCCGCATGGCTTGCGGGGTGCTTTGGACAGCATCCTGCTCCTGATCCTCTCAGTCTTCATCTCTGCTGACATATTCTGTCTTGGTTTCTGGAGCTTTGTAGATGGTGACTCAGCCTGGCGGGGTGTGGGGAGGCCACCCCCCCCCCCCAACCGAACCAGAGCCACGGGGAAGGAAAACCCAGCAGAAATGGGTCCCAACAGCCCCCCGGGTGCCTAAGTCAGTGCTTCCAGGTTCTGACTGTGGACGTGAGTGGGTCCTTCCTTCCCCTCTACAAACACTTTGGCGAAGAACTGGCCCTTCCTGAGGTCCCGTAGTGGTGACAAGTATCAGCGTGGGGAGAGCCCATTCAGGGGGACAGAGGCTGACCTGGGCCAAGAGACTGGCAGGCAGAGGAGGCTGGGAGAGGGAGAGAAAAGCCTTTCCGGGCGAAGGTGGACGCCTGCAAGGGCCAGAGGGATGGAGTGTTCAGATCGCCACCTAGGCCCCGAGGAGGGTGGTGCAGGCCCAGCCGGGCTTCCTCTGGGTGCCGCCCACCTGCCCAGGGCCCCACTGTGTGCCTGGCCTGTGCTGGGGCCTGAGGACAGAGTGCGATGTCCACTGACCCACCACCCCAGTCTTCAGGGTGCTCATAGCATGCACGGCGGCCAACCTTGGAGTGGAGCTTGGTTTCCCATCCCTGCTTTCTCACTTGTCAGCTGACTGTGTGACCTTGGGTGGGAGACTTAACCTCTCTGGGCCCGATTTCTCCTCTGTGAAAAGGGTGACTGGGAGCCTGCAGCAGGACATCGCCTTGTGAGTTACCCAGCCCAGGGTCTGGTGCATGCTGAGTTTTTCTTTCAGTGGTGGGTTGATTTTTCTTTCCTTTTTCTTTTCTCTACAAGTGAAATCACAGGATGCTGGGAGGGCCCTGGAAAACAAGCAGGGCTCCTGCTTGGGGGAGTTGGGGAAGACTTCATGTTGAGCAGAGGGTATCAGAGTAGGGTTTTGAGGAATGAATAGAAGTTTCCTGGGTATACCAGGGCTCTGGGAAGATAGGACCCATGTCTGCTTTGGATTTCCCTTGTTTCCCCAATGCCTGGTGTACAGTAGGAGATCAATAAATATGTCTGGATGGGTGAACAGCCTTCCAGGAAGCAGGGACAGCATAAGCAGAGGCATGCAGGGAGGCCCAAGTCTGGGGTCACTGGTGGACAAGCCATGTTGTCTATGAAAAGCCATGGCATGTGTGAGTTCACCTACCTGTGCCCCCGGAGGACTGTGGGCACCCCAAGGGCAGGCTCCTGTTGCTTTTGTCTTACTGTCCCTATGGCTCAGCCACAGCCTGGCTCAGAGGACTGGACCCTGGACTCCATGCCCAGCTGGACCGAAGGTTCCCTTTTAGATAACTTTCAAAGTCCTCGTTTGGGAGGTAAGCGGTGTGTATGTGCTGTGGAGGCTGCTTGCCCAATTGTCTTCTCCTCTCTTCTAGGGACCCAAGGTTAAGTCCCAACATTTCATCCCACCTTACTGGGCCCTTCCCAGTTGGCCTCGATCCATTTCTCTGGTCCCATAAATCTTTGCCAGATTATGGCTCTGTGCTACGAGAAGAGTTGTTGTTTAGTCACTCAGTCGTGTCTGACTCTTTTTCAACCCCATGGACTGTAGCCCACCAGGCTCCTCTGTTCTTGAGATTCTTCTGGGCAAGGATTCTGAAGTGGGTTGCCATTTCCTTCTGCAGGGGATCTTCCCGATCCAGGGATCAAACCCGTGTCTTCTGTACTGGCAGGCTGATTCTTTACCACTGGTCCACCTCTATGAGAATAAAGCTGGGCAAAGGGAGGCTGGAGGCAGAGACTACTGTTTTAGGCGGGGTGGTCAGTTGGGGTCCTTTCTGAGAAAGTGACACTGGAGCAGAGAGCTTCTCCTTCATCAACCACTGCTTCGGACTCTGGGAGCAAAGCCAGTCTGACCCTGCAGCCTGGGTGGGGCAGTCCCCCTCGCCCCTGCCTCCTCCAAGCCACATCTCATGGCCTTTGACCACCCATTCTCCTTGTCTCCAGGCTGCCTGGCCCAGCCACCTTTTAACCATGAGAACTTGGACAATTTGATTAGCCTTTCTTTGCCTCGGTTTCTTCATCTGTAAAATGGGAATAAAATGGTACCAGCTTCCAGGGTGGCTGTGGGTATTCCCTCTGTTCTCGCCTGTATGGGCTCAGGACAGCACCTGGCGAGTCCTTGGTGTGCCAGAAATGGGTCTGCAATCATGATCAGCATGATCACATTTTGTTGTTTTTCAGTCTCTAAATCACGTCCTACCCTTTGTGACCCCATGGGCTGCAGTACACCAGGCCTCCCTTCCCTCACTCTCTCTTGGAGTTTGCCCAAGTTCATGTCCATTGAGTTGGTGACGCCATCCAACCATCTCATCCTCTGCCACCCTCTTCTCCTTTTGCCTTCAATCTTTCCCAGCATCAGGGTCTTTTTAACAATATATGATAATAAATTATCACATTTATTTTATTCTTATTTCTTTGTCCCTCCTGACTCACTGGCCACTGAGTCTTGTCCAGTCTTCCGGAAATGGAAGTGGGAGGAACTTCCCAGGGAAGCTTGGGCAAGACTCGGGAGTGAGGAGAGGGCTCTGCAGTCTTTCCAGCTGCTGACCGGGAGTGGTGACTAAGCAAACCGTCAGCTGCATGCCAGAACGGTGCTAAGTCTTTTATGAGCCTTATCATCTCATACAATCCTCCCAACACCCCTGAAAGAGCCCCACCCTGCAGATAAAGAAACCCCTGACTCGGGGGATGGTAACCTGGATCTGACTCCCAAGGGACTGAGCTGGGATTTGAACCCAGGTCAGCCTGACTCTACACTAAGCTGGAGAAATACCTTCCAGCCCACGTCAGTGTTATGCTGACTGAGGGCTCCATCCGCCAAGGAGACCAAAGGCTTATTCAGCGGATTGGAGTTGGAGCAGAGCTAAGGGAGAGCGTGTGTGGGCAGCCCTGGCCTTTCTCGAGAGAAGGAGGCACAGCCTTTGCACAGCTCGTGTCCCTAAGTTCAGGTTTACTCCTTTAGGACTGATAAGGCGATAGGTGATAAAGAGAGAGACGGGGTAAATCCACACGGAGGCCCGTCTGCAGCTGTCTTGCCTTCAACTGTGTGAGTTGGGCCTGAAAGCATCTGCAAGTCTGCAGGCAGCCTCATTACCCCAAGGCCCTCGAGCAGTGGTCCTGCCGTGTAAAGACACGGGATTTTCACACTACCCAGCCTCCGAACAAGCCAACTTGTCGTCTGGTGGCCAAAGAAAGAACAAACCACACAGAAGACAAAACTCATTGGCTGGAGATGACGTGCTGGCCCCGAGGCAGACCGAGCATCCGTGATCATCACTGCATGGGCCCCGACCTCAGCACAGAAGTCCTCCAGGTGAGGCAGCGAGGGGAGAGAACACCAGGCTGAGATCACCAAACCAGAGACTGACCCCTGCTCGGGCCTCCTGTGACCTCGGTCAAGACCCTTCCATTTGGCCCATTTCTGGGGCCTTGCATTTCCCCCTTTGGGGATGGGATGGTGACAAGAGCGAGTGATCTCGCTTCCAGTTCTGACGCTGCACGAAAACCAGCAATGCATTCATTCAGCGGATGTTGATTGAGGCCTGGAGGAAGAGGTTCGTCATGTGAGGATTGGTAAGAAGAGTGTGTGAAGCATAAGGGTGACAGGTGCAAAGACCCTGGGGTGAGCCCGAGGTTGGCAGGACTGGGGGTCAGAAGGGAGGCCAGAGTGACTGGGGTGGTGGGCAAGGGGGCATGCTGTGTGAGATGAGGCTGGGAGGTTGAGCAGGGCTGAGGATTCTCAGCTGGGGGCTACATCCTGCCCCAGGGAGTGTATTTTTGGTTGTCACAGGATTGGGGGCCACTGGCATTTAGTACCAGGAGGTATAATAACTGTCCGAAGATGGTGACTGCAGCCATGAAATTAAAAGACGCTTACTCCTTGGAAGGAAAGTTATGACCAACCTAGATAGCATATTCAAAAGCAGAGACATTACTTTGCCAACAAAGGTCCATCTAGTCAAGGCTATGGTTTTTCCTGTGGTCATGTATGGATGTGAAATTTGGACTGTGAAGAAAGCTGAGCGCTGAAGAATTGATGCTTTTGAACTGTGGTGTTGGAGAAGACTCTTGAGAGTCCCTTGGACTGCAAGGAGATCCAACCAGTCCATTCTGAAGGAGATCAGTCCTGGGATTTCTTTGGAAGGAATGATGCTCTTCTGAAACTCCAGTACTTTGGCCACCTCATGCGAAGAGTTGACTCACTGGAAAAGACTCTGATGCTGGGAGGGATTGGGGGCAGGAGGAGAAGGGGACGACAGAGGATGAGATGTCTGGATGGCATCACTGACTCAATGGACGTGAGTCTGAGTGAACTCCGGGGGTTGATGATGGACAGGGAGGCCTGGCGTGCTGCGATTCATGGGGTTGCAAAGAGTCGGACACGACTGAGAGACTGAACTGAACTGAACACAGGAGTCCCACATAACACTGATATGTCCTCCACCAAGACTAGACAGACTCCCACCTCATACTTATCAGCATTGTTGGTGTTTAGTCACTAAGTGGTGTCCGACTCTTTGAGACCCCATGGACTGTAGCCCACCAGGCTCCTCTGTCCCTGGAATTCTCCAGGCAAGAATAAGAAATGGGTAGCCATTCCCTTCTCCAGGGGAGCTTCCTGACCCAAGGGTTGAACCTGGGTTTCCTGCATTGCAGGCAGATTCTTTACCGTCTGAGATTATGTTACGTGTATTTTACCACAATTGAAAAAAATCCAAAATGTAAGATCATATTTTCTCTTTGGTCAAGAATTTGGATATTTTTCTAGGAGTAATGAGAAGCCCCTGAAAGGGATTACTATAATGATTATATATATAATTATACCTACATATATATATATGTATATATAATTTGCTTTGTTGAATCATTCTGGCTGCTCTGAGGAGTAAGGATGCTAGAGCAGCGGGGATAAATGCAGGCAGACAGAGGAGGCTGGACGGTCATCCAAGGAGGAAGGGTGGCTCGGTCCAGCCAGCAGCCATGGACGTGGTGAGAAGTGCCTAGATCCAAGAGCTGTCATGAAGGAGAGTCCATGGGACCAGCTGGGGAACTAGACGGGGCTGTAAGAGGACATGTTCCTCGTGACTGTCAGCTCCCTGGGCAGGCGCTTTCTGAGCTTTTTATATATGCTCAGCACATGCTGGGGAGATGACAAGGGCTGGGGGACCAGTCCTCTGGGAAGTTAGTCTGATCACAGAGAACTGAAGGCATGGAAGGGTTTTGAAACATCTTCTTGTCCATCTTCCTGCCTCCAGACCAGGCACAGATTCATCCTTTTCCCCAAACCCCATCTCTAGGAGAGGACGCACTGGGGAATCCCAAACCTCCCCCAGGTGTCCACTCGCTGAGGGGGGTCGGATCAGTACCTGCACCCTTGTTCGATGCTTTATTGTTTCCAAAGACTTGTCACGGCTCTAGTCCATTTGATCAACTTAGCATCCCCAAGAGGTTGGCAGGGAAGGTCTGCCCTCCTTGTACAGTTGAGGAAACACCGAGTCTCTGCCATGAGGAATGCGTAGCTCTCTTGATGATGCGTCCATTCTTGGCTGTGCAGACAGAAGAGAAGGGCCAGCAGAGGGTTACAGAGGTGTTCCTGGCCACAGGAAGCCAGGCTGGGGTACTGCATGATGTGAGGGGGAGGCAGGGTCGTTACAGTGATGTAAGGGGACACTGGCAGCTTTAAAGGGACAGCTGAGCCGTTCCCTGAGCAGAGGGCAGGGGGTTTCTGAGCCTCCCATTTGCAGCTCCCCCATCTCCGAGGGGGCACTAGGAACCACCCCCAGAGTCCTGGCTCTGGGATGTTGCCTTCTTCTGACCACCTGGGAGCCACTGGCTCTCTCTCTTTCTCTCTCTCAAAAACTGCCAAACCCAGGAGTCCTGGGCAGTTTGGGCTGTGATCGTCTCCAAGCACGCACAGCATGGCCCCCTCCTGCGTGAGGAGTCACAGACAGATGTGGGAATCGGAGGTGCTCGTAGATGCCTGACTCTCATCTCCGCCCTTCCAGCCAAGTCCAGGAATGTGTCTGGCTGCAGACAATTGGCGTCACGGCTGCAAAGCGGATGGAGACTTCCAGGGCTGGGAGTAACCGAGGGGTCCTCCCATCCATCCTCTCCTCTTCGGGGGGGTGTCCCCCCCACCTCCTCCAAAGGCCAACCCAGCCAAGGGGAGCGCTGGCTTTCCCCACAGTGTTCCTCTCCTCTCCCTCAGGCCTTTCTTCCTGTGAGGAACGGTTTCCAGCCGAAGATCTGCCTGCCCAGCATAGACTCCCACCCCTCCCCACCAGCACCTCCGGGAGCCTCTCCCCCTGCTCTCTAGGGTCACTGGTTTGGGAGGGGTTTACCTGCGGTGGACGCCTGGCTGCTGAGAACTCCACATTCGCCTTGTCTGAGGATTTTCTTAGGGGTGTGGGACACGAGACTGAAACAAGGCCGATCTGATTAAGTTCTGGGATTTCTGCTGCAATGCTGAGGAGAGAGGTGCTCTCTTTCAGCTGTGATTGCTGTAAGGATGGAAGCCTACAGACGCCATTGTTTGAAGAGAGATGGATTCCTGCCAGGAGCATCTGGGCACCTGGATCCAGCCACACCTGAAGCCAGAGACCCGTGGACATTTTAGTTACATGGACTAATGAATTCTCCTTCCTGCTTATTGCTGCTACTGCTGCTAAGTCACTTCAGTCGTGTTCGACTCTGTGCGACCCCACAGACGGCAGCCCACCAGGCTCCCCCATCCCTGGGATTCTCCAGGCAAGAACACTGGAGTGAGTTGCCATTTTCTTCTCCAATGCATGAAAGTGAAAAGTGAAAGTGAAGTCGCTCAGTCGTGTTTGACTCTTCGTGACCCCATGGATTGCAGCCCACCAGGCTCCTCTGCCCATGGGGTTTTCCAGGCAAGAGTCCTGGAGTGGGTTGCCATTGCCTTCTCATAAATTGGATTTCTGTCATTTGCAGTGAAAGGGCAGCAAACCCACCCCAAGTCCTTCTCTTTGCTTGCCCTTCGTCCTTCCCTGCAGTGGGACCAGTGGGTCCCTGTGTCCTGCCTCAGCAGGAGACCCCTTCACCTCTCAGAGTCAACAGGTCAATCGTTGCTCAGCGTGTCTCCACTTGGACCCACCCTGTTCCTCTCACCATTTTCTCCTTGGTTTAATGTGACTTGAAATTCTTTCCATTATAAATGAGAGTGCCCCACATCACACCAGCTTGAGTGGAAAGGGAACCTGATGGCCTGGGAAGTGGCCCGGGGGTCCGGAGCCAGGCCTCAGGGTGCCTGGGTTCTCTGTGTCCGTCACTCACCTCTGCTTGCCTCTGCTTCCCTTCAGAATTGGCCTCGTCCTCTCCTTTCTAAGGGGCTTCCCTGGTGGCTCAGATGGTAAAGTGTCTGCCTGCAATGCGGGAGACCCGGGTTTGATCCCTGGATCGGGAAGATCCCCTGGAGAAGGAAATGGCAACCCGCTCCAGTATTCTTGCCTGGAAAAGTCCATGGACGGAGGAGCCTGGTAGGCCACAGTCCATGGGGCCACAAAGAGTCGGACACGACTGAGCGACTTCACTTTCCTTCTTTCTCCTTTCTATGTACTTGGCCAGCAGCTGCCACATTTGGCAACCCCGACCCAAAGCAAGAGAGCTGTCTTCTCCGGGATCTGTGTCAGTCCCAAGGAAAGACTTTGACTGCCCTTGTTTGGGTCACGTGTCCACTCTTGGACCAATCGGTGCTGTCAGGGAATCGGGGTATAGTCACTGATCAAGTCGGGGTCGTGCGGTTTTAGCAATTGATGAAGTCATGTTGGAGGAAGGGCAACTTCCCAGGGGAGATGGGGTGGCTGATATGGGACAAAGGATGTGATATGGGGGCTGTCGGGCAGAAAAGAGCAAGCGATATCCACCTCAGCCACCACCACCATCACCACCATCACCGTCTGCAGTATTTACTGAGGGCACGTGTGGGTCAGGTTCCGTGAGGAATCCATTCACTCACTCACTCATTCATTATCATGTATCAACTCTGCACCAAGCCCTGAGTCAGAGGTACAACGAAGAGACAAGTGTTTCTTTTCTCAAGTCCTAGTTCAGCCTAGAGGGGAACAGCATTAAATGAGCCCTTATATTTCCCTGGGTTCAGAGCATCTGTAGGGGAGACTCGGGTACTCAGGAAAGGGCCAGCTAATGCAGTATTGGCTGGGTGGTCAGGGAGGGCTTCCAGGAGGAAGCGATAGCTAAGTGGAGAGCTAAAGGAAGAGTGGGAGGTAGCCAGCTGAAGAATAAGATGTCCCAGGAGAGGTGATACTGGGAAGAGTGGAGCGTCTGTCCCATGGACGTCACGTGGTGTGGGAATAAGGGCATGAAATCATCCATTCGTCTCTCCCTTCCTTCACTCAGCTCGTCCCAACTAAACACCAAGAATGGCCATGGCACCAGGCTGGGTGAACAGCCACGGCCCCTTCCTGCAGGAATTTCCATTTCGCTGGGGTGGCAGGTGTGGGCTGTGGGAGGTGGTGGTCAGGGAGCAGCTTGCTTGGTGGGAGGACGGTGAGGGGCTGGGGGAGGAGGTGCTATCCACGCTGAGTCTTGACGGGACGAGGTCACAGGTGGAAGCGAGACCACAGAGCCCCGGTTCTCAGAGCGGGCGCCTCTAACCGCCATCTCCAGAACCACCCGCGAGTCAAAGTGGAAGTGTTCGTTGCTCAGTCGTGTCTGACTCTTGAGACCTCTTGGGCTGCAGCCTGCCAGGCTCCTCTGTCCATGGGATTCTCCAGGCCAGAATACTGGAGTGGGTCACCAGTCCCTTCTCTGGTGGGGGCGGCGGGGGGGACGTCTTCCCAACCCAGGAACTGAACCTGGGTTGGGAAGCCAATGTGGGTCTCCCACATTGCAGGCAGATTCTTTACCTTCTGAGCCACCAGGGAAGCCCTAAGCACGTGTGGGGGTTGCAAACAGCACCCTCTTACGACCTCTCACCCCTGGGGAAGCCTCACACCAACATCCTCGTGTCGGGATGGGTCTTGTTCTCCCTCTTTGCTCCTCAAAGGTGTGGGAGGAAAGATGCCCCGAATGCTGATGAGAAGGACAGGAGGTAGATGGACCTGGGAAGGGAGTCCAGGACACGTGACTGAATCTGGATTTGAAGTTCAGAGACAATCTTCAGGTCCTACTTCAGCCCCAAACACCGCGTGACCTTGGCTGTGCGACCCTGCCTCTCTGCGGGCCTCAGTGGACTCCTCCGTCTACACGGGAGGAGCCCACGCACGGGTGTGGATAAGGTGTCATCCCAGTTCCCACTTGGGCTGGTTCCTGGGTCTCCGGCGGCTGCGGCGCTGGCGGACGTCCCCGTGGATGCCGGTGGTGAGGCTGCGCCGGGGCTCCTGGCTCTCAGCCGCGCCGCCTGCCGCCTTCAGGTCCTGAGTCATCTTCCAGGCAGCGTGTGACCTCTCCATAGCCCTGTCTCCCCCCAGCCCCGTGACCCCGGGCGGCGCGCAGGACCAGGCCGTCCCAGGCGGGCGGCACGGAGGAAATCACAATATTGACCCAGCACGCAGGAAGTGGGGAGGACAGGCCGCTGGGGTTCTGGGCCTGGGGGAGACAGCTTGCTGAGTGATGAGCTTGGAGCCAAGCTCTGCCTCCCGCCTGGGTCACCGCTGCTGCCCGCCCGCCAAGGCTATTCCTCCCGGCTCCGGGGCCCCCTCCCCGGACCTCCCTCCTCCACATTCCCGGGGCTCAGGCCCTGGAGCAGAGAGGGTGGTGAGCCCTGCAGCCTTCTCAGGCCCCCAGCTTTCCTTCAGATGAGATTCAGGCTCCCCTGGGCTTCCCAGAGTCTGCAGGGCCAAACCAGGACCGTACCCCGATGGGATGTGGGTCTTTAGCATCGTCCCGCCTCCCACTTAAAGGATGGAGAAGCAGGCTCAGAAAGTTATTAGCCAGTCACTTAGGAGCCAGGATCCAGACTCAGACCTGCCCACCTCCAGAGCTCTGCCCAGCACCCAGGAGTCCGCTCCCCTTGGCAGTGACAGTGGTGTGAATGACAGACCACTGGCTGGGTGAAGCTTTTGGTTTCAGGCTTCCCGACAACGCCATGAGGGGCTCAGGCACTCACCTGGCTTTGCAGGTGGGAGGAGTAACTCGCTCAGAGGAAGTGACATGACTTTGCCAAGGACACAGCTCACAAGCAGCAGGGTGGGATTTTCAATTGCGGTTTGCCTGATCTCCAAAAAAGTGAAAGTGAAAGTCGCTGAGTCGTGTCCAACTCTTTGCGACCCCATGGACTCTAAAGGCCATGGAATTCTCCAGGCCAGAATACTGGAGTGGGTAGCCGTTCCCTTCTCCAGGGGATCTTCCCCACCCAGGTATCGAACCCAGGTCTCCCGCATTGCAGGCGGATTCTTTATCAGCTGAGCCACCAGGGAAGCCATTTATGCTTTGTCTGTCCCTCCAAGCTCCGGGGCAGGAAGGCCCCTTCTCGGTGGTCTGCTCCACCACCAAGCCTCAGGAGCACATTTGGGATCTGAGTTCCTGTGGATACTTGTATCCGCAAAGGGGTTCCCTGGGGCAATTGAGCCCAAAGCCTCGCCCTCCGGTGGCCTGGGGGGCAGGGCCCCGGGACTTTGGAGAGGACCACCAGCCTAGTGGTGAACAGCGAGACCCACAGGTTTGCCCCTTGGGAGGCAGTGAGGGCATCTGGGATACCCCCGGGCCGGAAGGTGGGAACCTGGGGCTCCTCCTGACCTCCCACGGTCTCTTCACCTAGAGAAGGGCTTGGGGGCCGTTTGAAGGTCTACACCCCAACCCCAGGCAGTGAGGAGGAGGGTGGGCTCTTGTCACTCACTCCCACACTCTTCCCACGGGCCAGGGGTGGGTGGGGACCAGGCTTCCGTGTGCGGTCGTGAGACTGGGCTTGATTTTATGTCCTGGGCTTGCTCTGTGTGCAGTCAAAACCTGCCATTGTGCTTATGCCTGGCTGTTGCAGAGGATGTTGTCTGACTTACTGCATGGCCCCGTATGAGGAACCACAGGAAGAATTCACTTAGAATTCAGTGTAGGCGATTTGCATGAAGCCTGAGAAACTGGTATCATTTTGAATCGTAGACACTGATGGTGCGTGTGTACATCTGTGTGCACGCCTGAATGTTTACTTCTTTGTTTTGCCCACCGTGAAGCTCAGGGCTAAAACGGTAACACGAAACAGTGCAGGACTCCCCGATCCTGCTTAATGCCCCTGCTCTCCTCCACTGGCTCCAAATTTAAATAGTTATCTATTGAGCGCCTATTGTGTTGCAGGTAAGGTACAACCCTCCACTAACCAACGGTCTCCTTTCGTTTCTGCTGAGGTAGAACCTGAGTCTCAGGACATGGACGATGCATATCACGGATGGCCTTGACGAGTGATGTCTGCTTCGGGCCAGGAAGGGAAGGACTGGTGCAGATGCCTCATCTCTGCCTTTCTCATTCGTTCAGTGTATAAAATTGCACGTATGCATGTATCCTATTTGACTTCCCCGGTGGCTCAGACGCTAAAGCGTCTGCCTACAACCCGGGAGACATGCGTTTGATCCCTGGGTTGGGAAGATCTCCTGGAGAAGGAAATGGCACTCCACTCCAGTATTCTTGCCTGGAAAATCCCATGGACGGAGGAACCTGGTAGGCTACAGTCCATGGGGTCGCAAAGAATCGGACACGACTGAGCCACATTTACTTTACTTTATGTATCCTATTTAACCACAAGATATTTCCTATTTTGCCTTTGTTGAAGAAGACTTTGTATAGGGACTTCCCTGGTGGTTAAGAATCCGCCTTTCAAGGCAGGGGACGTGTGTTTGATCCCTGGTTGGGGAACTAAGATCCCACGTGGCTGTGGAGCGACTGAGCCGGTGTGCCAAGGCTACAGAGTCTGTGCACTGCAGTGAAAGGTCCCCATGACAGCAAGGATTCCACGTGTTACCACTAAGACCTGATGCAGCAAAACAAATATTAAAAAAGACTTTATATAATAAACAATGATAATTCATTGCAAATAATGATTAACTGCATTCACATAGGGTACATGACTAAGTCTTCACCATATTCCTGTATACAGGGAGAAAATGGGTGGGTCATGACAGAGGCAGAAACTCAAGTTCAGGGTCAGGACCTCTGTGAGCTCGTAGAGCACCTTTGTGTGTGTATTAGAAGCATGTGCCCCTCTGGGGGATGACTGCTTGGTAAGCAGAGCACACGATGGATTCACCTTATCACCCCAGATGCCCTTGTTCGGTACACAGTCTGAACCACCCTACACAGCAGTCCCGTTCAGCGTCTGGCCAAATCCCGCAGTTACACCCCACTCCCCAACTCTAAATCTAGCTCTCGTTTGACGGCCCACAGCTCACAGACCACATTCTGGGTCCTGGACACCCGTTCAGGCTTCTGGACAGATGGTGTTTGGTCTGAGGCTGCGTGAGGGGGTGGAAGGAAGAACAGCCTTAACAACTCAGCCAGTGTTTGGACCACAAACAAGCAGGATCCCTTCTGGTGCCAGCCCCCTGCCTGCCAGGTTCCGGCAAGGATCTGGGGCTGTGAATAGCCCCAGTGAGGCCGTCTCAGAGGACCTGCTGGACTCCCCGGAGACCCCATCTTCGGCCTCCACCCCCAGTGCACGGCTGGAAAATCAGGACTGAAGCCTCCTCTTTGGCGCCTCCATCCTGCACGTTTCTTCCCGCTCGTTTTCCGCCCGGGATTACCGCTGGGGTTGGGCTTCTGCACACTGCTGTCGCGGAGGCCCCCGCACGGGAAGCTTGAAAAACATCTTTCTGAAAGCAGAGAAAGTGTGAGCCTTCGAGAAGGAGGGTGTGGAAGGAGAGACGTCCTCGGAGGAGGGGAAATTTACAGCGTTCATTTGGCCAGTTCTGAAGACATGGTGAAACCCACATGGACTGCCTTCCGGAGCTGAGCGCTGCTATTTCACTGCTTCTAATCGGATGTCAGCACCCTGGTGCCTTTGGAGAGTGCCTCCGCCACCCCCTCCTTTGACAGATGAGGAGACTGAAGTCCTGGCCAGAGGGTGACTTGCCCAAACCCTTACTGTGGGAGAGAGCCCGGGCGCCAACCAGGCAGGCAGGGAGTATGTGCTGAGTTCTCTGGTCATCCCATCAGAGGGCTGAGAAGAGGAGCAATATCAGGGGCTGCGTGGCTTGGCTCCACACACCAGCAGACCGCGAAGTGCCAGGCTCTTTCTTCAACGCGTCACAGATGTCCTGTGAGGACAGAACAGAGACTGAGTCACGGGTTGAGAGTTATGCAGCCCCATGGTGAAAGAGGAAGCAATATGCCATAGTAGTTGAGAACATGGCCTCGGAATCCAACATTCTGAGTTTTGTTAGCATCACCCACTGGCCCCGTGACCTTAGTCAAGTGACCCGTCCCTTCTGAGCCTCAGTTTCCTCATCTGTACAATGGGGGTAATAACTATAAAGCTGTTAGGAAGAATCGGTAGGATAGCACATGGAAGGTCCTTAGCAGCATCTTGGGATGTCTTATATTCAATATACATTCCTACATCAGTTTGATGGTCACTGCCTGTGTGATTAGGCAGCTATAGCAGGCGTTTGTTGGGTTGGTTGCCAGAGTCCGACCTCTGCATTCCTTGGGGCGAATGGCCCTGGCCCTCCGTGTGTCATCCTGGTGGTGAAGGGGGCAGTGGGAGATAGTCCCTCTCCCAGAATAGAGGGGGCCACCGCCATCCTGTCCCTTCCCCGGTGCGCCACACAACCAGAGTTGACCACGTGACAGTGTTCCTCTGAGTCTGTGAGCCTTGAGCAATGGTTCCAAGCCAGTCAGCCGCAGGTGGGGCCTTTCCTTTCTTTTGTATCACGGTTGTAGCCACGTCCTGAGCTGCCGTTGCCTGAGAGCAGGCACTCATTTATTTCGCCTGTGGCTATCCTGGAAGCACCGCCCTGCACCGGACGCTGAGCTGGGGGCCCTGGGAACAGTGATGCTCGTGGCCAGTGAGTCCTCAGCCTTCCTGAGCCGCCCAGGGGCCTGCCACCCCCGAGCCCACATCTCCAGCCTCCCGTTGGCTCAGAGCGACCTGTCCTCCTTCCTGTTTCCCCTCTGTCAGCCTGAGCTGACGTGCCAGAGCCTGGCTAATTCTGGGCACTGGTGGGACTGCCCTTCCAGCCTGTCCCCAGAGTCTGGGGGCTTTTCCTGGCACCTGGCACCCTTCTGCTTCCTGGAGGCCCTGGTGACCTCGGTGCCTGAGCCCTGGCAGCCTTCAGAGTGCCTTGGGAAGGACCGACCAGGCCACAAGATTCATCTGAGAATAACAGGTTATGACCAGGCCTTTGAGAATGCTACCAAACTGCCCGACATCAATGGTTTTCAAGCTGTATCTGAGAGTGTTTGACGCTTGGTAGAGGTACCTCAAGGGAATGGCTGGAGGGCAGCGGGGTGCGTAGGCTCACCTTCCCTCTCTGCTACCTTGCCTATTTTAGCCAGAGTGGGTTTATTTTATGGTTGTTGTTCAGTTGCTCAGTCGTGTCTGACTCTTGGTGCTTTATTTGGGGGTAATATTTAAGAAGCATGGGCTCCGGAACAATGCTGCCTGGGTTTGAGTCTTATCCCTAGGACTTGTGAGCTGGGTAACCTTGAACAAGTCATTTAATTCTTCTGAGCCTCAGTTTCCCCATCTGTGAAGTAGAAGTGATGATACTTCAGAGAGTTGCTGTGAGGACTGAAGGAGCGTGTGCCACAAAATGCTTGGTGAGGCACTAGCCTGTGGTGAGTAGTATCTTTCATAAAACACTAGTTACTGCTGCTGCCTACTTTACATATGCCAATGCAATATTCCGTAAGGAAAACAGAGGCCCTTTTTGATGCTCAAGGAATGGTTGAAAATATCTGCGCCCTGTACTCACCTGGGCATGATCCCCTACAGTTGATCTAGAGTCTCTCTGCAGCACGGTTCTCCTCCTTGGAACTTTCCCGACCTCACAATCTGCTCTGGATCGTGTGAGGAGCCCTTCCTCGCTGATGCTCGTGTTCTGAGCCACTTCGGGGCGTCCAGCCATCTGACCACGCGCAGTAGCAGGTGGCAGCTGCCCTGCAGTGGGGTTGAGCGCTCTGGGCAGCCAGGTTCTGGGCTTTTTTCTGCAAGAAGGCCCTTTGGTGCAGGTGTTTGGGCAGCTTCCTTGGATCCAGCTTCTCGGCCCTCAGCGCTCTGCTCCCTGCCCCCATATCAGGAACCTCCCCCTAAACCTTGGAGGAGAGAAGGACTCTCACTGACCCCTGCCTGGTGAGGTCCCCTCTCCCCAGTTTGGTCTTGGGGAGGCAGGTTTGGACAGCAGCTCCTCGCTGATAGAGAGCAATAGAGCCTCTGTTTTCCTCAAAACTCACCTTTTCCCTCTCTCTGGCCAGAAATCGTGGCCAGGGAGGGGTTCCTGGTGGTGGGTTAAAAAAATTCCTGCCTATGTCCTACTGAGTTGAGGTGGACATCGCTGAAACTTGTACTGACTTCACTGAAACTTTAGGGCATCACTGAAATTTTAGGCCACAACCTAATTTGTTCCACGAATTGAGTGGAAAGGTCTGGAAATCTGAGCATCTTGTCCTTATCCCAACTGCTGTCCCTTGCTGGACTTCTGTTCTCCTGTCTGAATTTGTTATGCCTTTGGGAAGCAGAGGTGACCTCTCAGCTTGTTCTGAGTTCGGTGTGAGGGGCTGGGATATAAAGATGCCCCACTTGGGGCACGTGGAGCAGAAATCTGACATGCAAATGCATCTCTGCCAAGGACGGTGGCATGGAGTGCAACTGTGGACCTGAAAAGGAGAAAGAATCCAATGTAGCTGTCAAGCATCCTGAAGAAGGGTGGGAAGATGGGACTTTCTAAGAGAAGGTCTCACTTTTTTTTTTTAGGATCTAAAAATAATCACTGCTGCTAAGTCACTTCAGTTGTGTCCGACTCTGTGTGACCCCATAGATGGCACCCACCAGGCTCCCCCATCCCTGGGATTCTCCAGGCAAGAACACTGGAGTGGGTTGCCATTTCCCTCTCCAATGCATGAAAGTGAAAAGTGAAAAGTGAAAGTGAAAGTGAAGTCGTGTCCAACTCTTAGCGACCCCATGGACTGTAACCTACCAGGCTCCTCCATCCATGGGATTTTCTAGGCAAAGTACTGGAGTGGGGTGCCATTGCCTTCTCTGAAAAATAATGACAACATATTTTTATTTTTAATGACTTATGTATTTAATATTATTAACTTATTTGACTGTGTTGGGTCTTAGCTGTGGCACATGGATCTTCATTGCATCATGTGGGATCCTTCTTTGGGGCACACGGATTCTCTAGTTGTGGCATGCAGGCTTCATAGTGGCAGCAGGTGGGCAGAGGTGCTCTGTGGCAAGAGGGATCTTAGTTCCCCATCCAGAGATCAAACCCACGTCCCCTGAATTTCAAGGTGGATTCTTAACCACTGGACCACCAGGGAAACCCATTTATTAATTTTTAATTGGGTTATAATTGCTTTACGATGTGGTGTTAGCTTCTGCTGTTACAACAACTTGAATCAGCTATACGTATATGTACATCTCTTCCCTCTAAAGCCTCCCTCCCACCCCCATCCCACTCCTTTATGTCACCATAGAGCACCAAGCTGAGCTCCCTGTGTGATGCAGCCTCCCACTAGCATCTGCTTTATACACAGTAGCGTATATACGTCAGTGCTACTCTCTCAATTCATCCCACGCTCTCCTTCCCTCTCTGCAGCCACAAGTCCGCTCTCTACATCTGCATTTCTATTCTTGCCTTGCAGATAGGCTCATCAGAATAGTTTTTTTCTAGATTCCATACATGTGCATTAATATACAATATTTGTTTTTCTCGAGAAAGTCTCACCATTAATGCTGAGGAGTCAAGAGATAATCTCTAAAGTTGACACACGAAGAAATAGAAGTATTATATATGGGTATTTCTGCTTTATTGACTATGCCAAAGCCTTCGACTGTGTGGATCACAATAAACTGTGGAAAATTCTGAAAGAGATGGGAATCCCAGACCACCTGACCTGCCTCTTGAGAAATGTATATGCAGGTCAGGAAGCAACAGTTACAACTGGACATGGAACAACAGTCTGGTTCCAAATAGGAAAAGGAGTACGTCAAGGCTGTATATTGTCACCCTGCTTATTTAACTTCTATGCAGAAGACATCATGAGAAACGCTGGACTGGAAGAAACACAAGCTGGAATCAAGATTGCCAGGAGAAATATCAATAACCTGAGATATGCAGATGACATCACCCTTACGGCAAAAAGTGAAGAGGAACTAAAAAGCCTCTTGATGAAAGTGAAAGAGGAGAGTGAAAAAGTTGGCTTAAAGCTCAACATACAGAAAACAAAGATCATGGCATCTGGTCCCATCACTTCATGGGAAAGAGATGCGGAAACAGTGGAAACAGTATCAGACTTTATTTTTCTGGGCTCCAAAATCACTGCAGATGGTGATTGCAGCCATGAAATTAAAAGACGCTTACTCCTTGGAAGGAAAGTTATGACCAACCTAGATAGCATATTCAAAAGCAGAGACATTACTTTGCCAACAAAGGTCCGTCTAGTCAAGGCTATGGTTTTTCCAGTGGTCATGTAGGGATGTGAGAGTTGGACTGTGAAGAAAGCTGAGCGCCGAAGAATTGATGCTTTTGAACTGTGGTGTTGGAGAAGACTCTTGAGAGTTCCTTGGACTGCAGGAGATCCAACCAGTCCATTCTGAAGGAGATCAGCCATGGGATTTCTTTGGAAGGAATGATGCTAAAGCTGAAACTCCAGTACTTTGGCCACCTCATGCAAAGAGTTGACTCATTGGAAAAGACTCTGATGGTGGGGGGGATTGGGGGCAGGAGGAGAAGGGGATGACAGAGGATGAGATGGCTGGATGGCATCACCGACTTGATGGACGTGAGTCTGAGTGAACTCCGGGAGTTGGTGATGGACAGGGAGGGAGGCCTGGCGTGCTGTGATTCATGGGGTCGCAGAGAGTCAGACACGACTGAGCGACTTTACTGAACTGAACTGAACTGAATGACCAGAAGAACCAAGACAAGAAATACTGATAATCAGTCCCACCAAGTGTTCTCCACATACCAGGTGTTGTTCTAAATGTGCAGGGATTCACTGAATCCTTAAACAGTCTTATGAGGCAGACACCATTATCATCACCCTCATTTCATGGAGGAGGAGACTGAGGCACAGAAATGTTAAGTGACTGTAAAGGGTGGATATTGACTCTAAATCCTAGGATGTCTGACCCCCAGAGGCTGTAACCAACTCTCAACCATCCAAAATCTGGACTCTCAAAACTTCCAAAAAAAATGTTCTGGATAATGTAAGTGGGGTGGGCTGAGAGGGAGAGACTTTGTTTTCCTTCTTTCCTCTTTGCTACTAGCATATTTGTTACCATTTGCATGAATTACTTTGTTTCAACACATACACAAGTAAACAAGGAAGCGCAAAGAATGCTAATTCTGAAGTCAGACAGTGACAGTTTCTGTCCTGGCTTTGCTGTTTCCTGGTTGTGTGTCTTGAAATAAACTACTTGGCCTCTCTGCCTGTTTCTTCCTTTGGGAAATGGGGATGAAAATAAAAAGCTGATAAAAGTGGAAAAATCTTAGGAAACTCCTGGATGCAAATCACTGAGCACAGCGTCTGGCCGCCAGCGAGTCCTCGAGAAACGTCTGCTTCCACGAGGCACAGAGCCTGGGGTTCCCTATGGAGGGAACCTGGGGAGGCTTCTCAGAGGAGGTGGGGTTTGAATCGGTTCTTGAAGGATGTATAAGAGTGCTCTAGGTGGAAGGGCAGTTCAGGCAGAGTGAGCATGGAAGTTTGGGGTCGTGTGTGGGGTGTGGGGACCCACATATCATTCAGGAGGCCTGGAAGGTCAGATGGGAGCTGATGGGGGAAGCGTCTGGGGCTTAGACCTGGGAGCATTGCAGGGCCTGGTCATGTAGCACCTTGAAGAGTTAAATTTATCTTGAGGACAGCTGGGGCCCGTGGAATGGTTTGAGCAGGGGAGTGACCTGGTTGGCTTTAAGAGGTAGAAAGAGCACTCAGCTGTTCCAGGGAGAATGGGCACAAGGGGAGACCCGGGAGCCCATAGCTGTCATCTGGGTGATGAGGCCCGGAAGAGGGAGATGGGGTGTCGGTGGCACCCTCTGACCTGCACCAGGCAGCCTCCGCCGTGGTCCCATCTGGTCAGAGTGGCCAGGATGACCTCTGCCTCACAGCTCGAGGCCACCGCTCTGAAGGCCCGTGGAGCTGGCTGGAAAAGAGGCTGGCTCCAGCCTGTGAAGGGGAAGCAGAAATATTTGCTCAGCTGCAAAGACAAGCTCACAAGGTCCATCCTTCCACACAAAGGGGGAAGACACTGGCCTGGGGTAGGGGTTCCATCACGTCCTGCCCTCGATCTCCAGGGTGTGCCCCTCCCCCATCAAGCCTTGGAGCCAATCAGAAGGCATGTGCTTCCTCCCCCGGCCAAGCCCTCTGAGGTCTGAAGTCAGTGACCGTGACCCCTTTCCTCCTCTTCTTCTCTCATCACACCCTCCCCCACCCCAATTCTTTCATCTTTCCTCGTGTGACGACGACTGACCTTTATTTTTATTTTTAGAGAAAAGTCCAGATTCAGCAGTCATCTATTCCAACCTTTTTTTTTTTTTTTTTAAACTGGCTGACACAGACGAAGCATCATCAGAGTTGAGAGCCAGGACTTTGATGTGAGGTGGCCTGAGCTTGAATCTCAGTTTGGCCGCCTCTCTCTTGCGTGACCTCGGGCAAGTTGCGGAATCTCTCTGAGTCTAAGAGATCCTCAGAACCCTTTTCTCAAAGGGCTGTTATAAAGATTAAATGAGGGATTGCCCTGGTGGTCCAGTGATTACAAACCCACCTGCCGATGCAGGGGACACCAAGTTTGATCCCGGGTCTGGGAAGATCCCACGTGCCAAGGAGCATCTAAGCCCGTGAGCCACAGCCACTGAGTCCATGCTCTAGAGCCTGTCTGCATCGAGATAAGAGCTGCAATGGGCAGCCCGTGCACTGAAACTGGAGAGTAGTTCCCCCTCGCTGCAACTGGAGAAAGCCTGCACATAATTGAAGACCCAGTGCAGCCAAAGAATAAACAAATACATTTTTAAAAAGATTAAATATTTCTAAAGCTCTAGGACAGTGCCTGATGCCCAGTAGGTGCTCAGTTAATTCTGGTGAAATTTTTCTGTGTCTCTGGACACCTCAGGATTGTTTCAGTCTCCTCAAACACCATGGTTCCTGGCAGCTGTCCACTCGTCGATTGTGCCCTTGACTTCAGGGTGGGGAAACACCGAGATGGCCTGGGTGATTCTGGCCTCCTGCTCTCAAGGCCTTAGGTCCTCCTCTCCCCTCAAATGTACTTGCTTCAAGTCAACCGACTACAGCAGAGGTGATGGGAAGTCACCTCCATAATTATGTTACATGAGATCCTCGCTTGCTTCTTGCTAGACTCTCTGGCTTGCTAGCTTGGACGGAGCCAGCTGCCATGTTGTGAGCTGTCTAAAGAGAGGCCTGTGTGGTGAGAGCTGAGGGTGGGCTCCACGGCTGGCAAGACAGTCCAGATGGAGCTGAATCCTGCCCAACAACCCCATGAACTTGCAAGTGGATCCTTCCTCTGTGATGAGCTCCTTGCCTGGCCCACATGATGATCGCAGCCCTCCAGGGTACCCAGCTAAGCCATGCCCAGACTCTGACCCACAGAAACACTGAGATAATAATTGCGTATGATTTTAAGGGCACTACATTTGTGGTACTCTTGTTAATGCAACAATGGACATCTCACACAACTTCTGAAGGTGCATTAGGGCAAAACCACAGTGGGCTGGCCGGATTACAAATTCGTTAAAACAGCTGGTGTGGCAGCGGGGGTTCACAAGGTGGCTCCACTGACAACGATAATTATCAAGGACTGACTGTTTTCCCTGTTCCTTGCTCTGTGCCGAAACTTTTACAGGTGCTGTTTCATCTCGTCTTTACCACAACCTTATGAGCAACGACTATGACCCCATTAAACAGATGGCAAAACTGAGGTTTAGAGCAGTTCAGCCGCTTGCCCAAGACCAAGGGTAAAAGTCTCAGAGACTGGCTGACCTAGGATGGATGACTGAGACATAGAAAGCTCCCTGGGCCCACCCCCGACACTGTAACAGGGTCTGAATTCTGTGTAGAGGGCTGTGGCTGCGGCATCCTGCCAGACCTGGCTTTGTGTGGCTCTGTAGCTTCTTAGCTAGGTAAGTTTGGGCAAGCCACTACCCCTCTCTGAGACCTTTTCTTCCAGAAGGTGAAATTAATGATATCATCTTGATGGTTAGATTTGTGCAGGAGACCACTAGCTGTTCCTCACCACTCCCAACTCTTTTCCCTTTATTAATAGACTTCCCTATTTGGCCAAATGCACATATGCACATCTAAGACTACATTTCTTGGTCTTTGCAGTGAGGTCAGACCATTGAAATATGAGCGGAAGTGAGGCAGGAAACCTCGGGATGCCTTCTGCCCTCCTGCCATGCTCCCCGTCCCCTTCCTGGTGGCTGGAAGCTGGAGGGAGGCTCATGATGGTGGGCAGCTTCTACCATGTTGATGAGGGTGACTCCCTGGGAAGCGGAGGAGCAACAAGACAGAAGGTGTCTGGGAACCAAGATAATCCTGGGGAGCTGGCCCACACCCCTTGCATCTTTTATCTACCTTTGGACGTGAGAGAGAAGCAAGCCCCCTTCCTCCTGGACCACTGGACGTCAGGGCCTTTTTGTTTCGGTGGCAGAGCCTGTGCCCAGACTCTTACAGACGACAAATGCAAAGTCCTTCGTAAGTAAACAGAGGCTGCTGCCCTGCATCCTGTGACCCTCCTCTTGCCACCTCCGAGGGTAGGAAATGGGGGTTCTCTTAGAGCGAGACCCACATCCCCAAATTAGATTCACGTTCTGCTCAGGGGCAGTTTTAGCCAGTTTCTCCTGAATTGTTTGAGTCTTACCCTAAAGCAGTGCAGAAGCAGAGACCCACAGGTCAGGCCTTCAGGGGGGTTTCAAGTAGAAACCACCCCCATCTCCCCAATTCCCTTCATTTCTCCAAACCTATTTGATTCCCTGCCACACACACACACACACGCACGGTTTAAACACACTAATTTATTGTGTCAGTTCTGGAGGCTGAAGTCCACGCTTAAGCTGTTGGCAGGGTCTGTTCCTTCTGTGATGTGAGAGGGAGATGTTCCGTGTGTCTCTCCTGGCTTCGGGTGGTTTGCTGCCCGTCTTTGGCGTCCTTGGCTTACCGAGCATCACCCTGATCGCCGCCTTCATCTTTACACCGTGTTCTCACTGTGTGTGTGTCTGCATCCAGATTTCTCCTTTTTATAAGGACAGCCATCGTATTGGATTAGGGCCCGGCCCACTTTAGTAGGACCTCCTCTGAACCACTTGGAATCTGCCGGTCAATGCAGCAGATGCAAGAGACGTGGATTAATTCCCCGGGTTAGGAAGATCCCCGAGAGGAGGGGAAGATCCCCTGGAGGAGGAGATACTGCTTGAGTATTCTTGCCTGGAAAATTCCATGGACAGAGGAGCCTGGCGGGCTACAGTCCATAGGGTTGCAAAGAGCTAGACACGATGGAGCGACTGAGCACACACACATCTTAACCAGTTACATCTACACTGACCCTATTTCCAAATAAGGAAACTCTGAGAGTTAGGATTTTACCAGAGGAATTGTGGGGAGAGATACAATTCAAATCACAACACTCTCTGCAGGCTTTCCCTGTGGCTGGGGTTTCTCACAGCATGGTGGCTGAATTCCAAGAGGGAGCAGCCCCAGAGCAAGTGTTCAGAGAGACACAGGTGGAAGCTGCAAGGCTTCTCTGGCCTACTCTCCGAAATCATAGTGTCCGTTCTGCTGTATTCTGTGGGTCAGAAGCGAGTCGCAGGCCAGCACAGATTCAGAGGAGGGGACCACGCCAGGGCATGCATACCGCGAGGTAGGAACGACATTTGGAAATAAGCCATCCCAGTCCCATGGCAAGCATATGCATCTCCCGCACCCCAGAGGAAAGTGCCTTCTCGTATCTGTTTTTGTCCAACCTGGCAACTCATGGGGCTTGGCACAGAGGTAGTGGCTTAATACATGTTTTAAGCCTATGCCTTCTCCAGCAGATCTTCCTGACCCAGGAATCGAACCAGGGCCTCCTACATTGCAGGCAGATTCTTCACCAACGGAATTATCAGGGAAGTCCTTTATTTGGCTGCACCGGGTCTTGACTGCGGCATGCAGACTGTTTTAGTTGCGGTGGGTGGGGTCTTTGGTTGCGACATGAGAACGCTTAGTGGCTGCACATGGGATCTAGTTCCCTGACAGGGATAAAACCCAGGCCCTCTGCATTGGGTGTGTGGAGACTTAGCCACTGGACCACGAGGGAAGTTCCAGTTGTTTAATAAATTGTTGTTATGCTGAATTGTATTGTGATGGGGGTGGGGAGGCTCTGCTCTATCAGCTGGAAAATGACAGGCTCCTTGTTCCCTGCAGGCCCCTTTTCCTTGGGAATTGGAGGCTGGTAAGGGTATGAGGGTAGAGGGGGGATCAGGTCCTGGGACCAAAAGGACTTGAAGCTGGAGCATACCTGACCAATTTTCCTGCCCACACATCTGGGCCCTGGCACTCAGGGAAAAGCCCCCCTCCCCCAGGCAGGGGATGTTTGCCTAGCCCAGAAAGAGGGAGAGCTAACTTGAAATGCTCTCTGAACCCTCCATGTAGAGGTTCTGCAGCCCCCGCCCCCCACCCCTGCCCTAGGGAGAGACGAAATGCAGTCAGAGGAAGAGAAGGAGTGGGTTTCCAGTCTGTTTATATTTCAGGCTATTTTGAAACACCCTGAAGGCACTCCCACACACAGGGGCGCATTTAAATGCACCAGGAAGTGCCCCGGAATGGAAACTGGAGTCAGAGGAATGCAGGGGCACTGCATCGCCTGTTCTGGTGCTCTGTCCCTCAAACAACCACCAATTCAGCCCTTTCAGTGCCCAAGGCAGAGTCTCTCTGGCCGGAAGGGCTCTTAAAGGTCATCCCTTTCCTCCTTTCTCTTTCTTCCCTACCAAACATTTACTAAATATCTCAGCATCTTCGTTTATCAATTATAGGACTCTTTTAGCCACAAGAAATATAAAACATACCTAAACTGATCTAGATAGAAAAATCAAGGGACGTTCTATGACTCAGCTGATGTGAAGCTTAAGGAGACTTTGGCTTCAGATATGGCTGGATCCAGCCATTCCAACCATGCTGTCAAGGCCTGGTGTTAGAACATCCCTTGGCTCTGCTCCCTCTATTGTGGCCACATTCTCAACATTATAAGGTGGCAAGATGGTTGTCAGCAGCTCCAGACCCTCATCTTCAAGTCCCACATAAGATCTTAAGATGTGATCTTCCAGTTGGCCAGGCTTAGTCACATGGACCCCCACTTCTGGTCCAAGCTGGGAGTAGAGTCAACTCTGCCTGCAGTTTAGAGGTACAACGTCTATACAACCCTTATCCCAAACACCCGGATGTAGACCATAAACGTGTTCTCATCCCAATAAAATGGTGCCCACATTCTCCATCTATACCCCTCCAGTGATAAAGAGTACACCAGCATGGAGGCAGCCCTGTCCTTTGATAACTTGTTCAGCCTTCTAAAATATCTCTTACTCCAGTTTAATGTAATTTGTTTCTTCACCTCTCTCCCTTATCAAATTCCTTTCTTTCTGTTTCTCCAGCACCTACCACAGGGCCTGGCACACAGTAGGTGCTCAGTAAATGTTCATCAAATGAAGACATCATGTCTCCTGTGACCAAGCACCTACTATGTGCCTGGTGTTTTATACCCATCATCTCATTTGAGCCACAGGACCACTGTCTTAGGTAAATGTCATTGTCCCTCTTTTATGTGTGAAGAAACTGAGGCTCTGAGAGGTTAAGAAACCACCTTAACCAAGGTCACTCGACAAGACAGTGTGAGGCTGGGATGTGAGCCCAGGCCACAGACTTCTACTTGAGGCGGGGGGTGGGAGAGGCAGGGTGAGAGGGCAAGGAGAGGCACAGAAGGAGACTGGAGTGTAGGGAGAGAGGAGAAGTAGGGGCAGAAGAAAGGTGGAGTGGGAAAGCTTTGAGTGTTAACAATTCTTACCTCTGATGATTACTCTTAACTTGCTTTCTGGTAGCTGGTTCCTTCGAGAATCTGTTTACAGTTAGTACATTTTAATGCAGCAATGATTAAAGCATTATGTATATGAAAACATTAAATAGAATTAAATGCTATCCATACCAATAGAGCACATTACGTGTATAAAATTTTGTTTGTTTAAAAAGAATTTCAGCTAGGGGCATTGATGCTGGAGCTAATTGATTCTTTTCTGACATTTCAGCAGAGGTTCATACTCTATTTCTGGTTGCCAAGGACAAATTTTTGTTATACTACTTGATAGACTCCACACCTTTTTAAGTCTGATAATGGTATTAATAGAACAGTTAGTGAGAAATGTAAGAATGAGCTGAGTAACTAAGGACAGTACCTTATTATAAAATTACAAGTACACTTACGTTATACAGTGTTCCTGATTCGTATCATTGTCACTGGATTTGCTTTTAAAATTCAGAGCAGATGTCAGGCTGGAGAGTGGGCTCTTGGCCTTTGTTATGCAGCGTCTAAAGTACGAACAACTGTGGAAAATAGGATGCAAGTGCTGGGTGACAAGCACACACGCAGGGTCTTTCTGTGTGTAATTTCAGGACTTCCAAAGAACCCCAAGCACAAAAAGCGGGAAGAAAGCTTCACCATCCTCAAAATCAGATTGCTCAAAATTAATGGTAAGGAGAAAATCTTAAAAGTAGCCAGAAAAATAGACCTGTACTGTACAAAGAAGCAAAGATAACGATGACAGCAGATTTCTTGTTAGAAACGATGAAAATGAGGAGTCAGTGGAACTACATGTTTAAAGTACTGAAAAATAATCGAGCCCCCAAATTGTCTGTCTAGACTTCTATTCTAAGAAAAGAAATACTTTTCAAACATGAAGGTGAAATAAAAGACTTTTTAAGATATACAAAATCAAAATAATTCCTTACCAGCAGATCCACACTACAAAATGTCTCAAAGCGTCCTTTAGGTAGAAGAAAATGATACCAGATGGAATACGGACTTAAACAAAGGAAATAAGAACCCTGGATATGGTAATTCTGAAGATTGAAATTCAAGGTATTTTTCTTATTATTCAACTCTTTATTTTTTATTTTTATTTTTTTTTCATTGGTAAACAATTGTGTTTATTTTATGTAGTTTATTTTGGCTGGGCTGAGCCTTCATTGCCGCAAGGCTTTTTTTTTTTTTTTTCAATTTTATTTTATTTTTAAACTTTACAATATTGTATTGGTTTTGCCAAATATTGAAATGAATCCGCCACAGGTACACATGTGTTCTCCATCCTGAACCTTCCTCCCTCCCCCCTCCCCATACCATCCCTCTGGGTCGTCCCAGTGCACCAGCCCCAAGCATCCAGTATCATGCATCAAACCTGGACTAGCGACTCATTTCATACATGATATTATACATGTTTCAATGTCATTCTCCCAAATCTTCCCACCCTCTCCCTCTCCCACAGAGTCCATAAGACTGTTCTATATATCAGTGTCTCTTTTGCTGTCTCGTATACAGGGTTATTGTTACCATCTTTCTAAATTCCATATATATGCATTAGTAAAGCTATGGTACATATACACAATGGAGTATTACTCAGACATTAAAAAGAATACATTTATATCAGTTCTAATGAGGTGGATGAAACTGGAGCCTACTATACAGAGTGAAGTAAGCCAGAAAGAAAAACACCAATACAGTTTATTATTCAACTCTTTAAAAGTTAACTGACCATGTAAGAAATTATAGAAAGGCAACGGAGAATTTATAGCATATATAGATGTAAAATGTCTGAAAAACAATACATTTTACATCTATAGAAACATGTGGGATGCTGCTAATGTAGTACTTAGATAGAAATTTGTATCAATAAGTATGTGTATTAGAAAAGGAAAAAGGTCTGAAATCCATGACCTCAACTTTCACCCAAAGAAACTAGAAAAAGAAGATCAAATTAAAACCAAAGTAAGTAAAAAAAAAAAGAAGAAAATAATAAAAACAGGAAAGGAAGAGAAATACAGGTATACTGTTTCAGGTTCCTATACTGTTCATGAAATGTATACTATTGCTTGAAGATAGAATGATAAGTTAAATATTAATATGTATACTATAAACCCTAAAACAACCATGAAAATAACAAAAGTTCTAGCTAATAAGCAAAGAAGATAAAATGAAATCAATTAATCAAAGAAGAAGGCACAAAGAGAGGAGAAAGACAACAAATAACAGATGGAACAATTGAAAACAATCTATTATGGTAGGTTTAAACCATATCAACAATTACGTTAAATATAAATGATCTGAATCTCTCAATTAAAAGACAGACTTGTTAAACTGAACAAAAAAGCAGGACCCAACCATGTGCTGCCTACAAGAAACCTACTTTAAATATGAGGACACAAATAGATTAAGAGTAAAATTATAGAAAAGGCAGAGGAACCAGAGATCAAATTGCCAACATCAGTTGGATCATAGAAAAAACAGGAGAGTTCCAGAAAAACATCTACTTCTGCTTTATTGACTATGCCAAAGCATTTGACTGCATGGATCACAACAAACTGGAAAATTCTTCAAGAGATGGCAATACCAGACCACCTGACCTGCCTACTGAGAAATATGTGTGCACGTCAGGAAGCAACAGTTACAACTGGACATGGAACAACAGACTGGTTCCAAATTGGGAAAGGAGTATGTCAAGGCTGTATATTGTCACCCTGCTTATTTAACTTATATACAGAGTACATCATGAGAAACGCTGGGCTGGAGGAAGCACAAGCTGTAATTAAGATTGCCGGGAGAAATATCAATAACCTCAGATATGCAGATGACACCACCCTTATGGCAGAAAGTGAAGAGGAACTAAAAAGCCTCTTGATGAAAGTGAAAGAGGAGAGTGAAAAAGTTGGCTTAAAGCTCAACATTCAGAAAACAAAGATCATGGCATCTGGTCCCTTCACTTCATGGAAAATAGATGGGGAAACAGTGGAAACAGTGTCAGACTTTATTTTTGGGGGCTCCAAAATCACTGCAGATGGTGACTGCAGCCATGAAATTAAAAGACGCTTACTCCTTGGAAGGAAAGTTATGACCAACCTAGATAGCATATTCAAAAGCAGAGATGTTACTTTGTCAACAAAGGTCCATCTAGTCAAGGCTATGGTTTTTCCAGTGGTCATGTATGGATGTGAGAGTTGGACTATAAAAAAAGCTGAGCACTGAAGAATTGATGCTTTTGAACTGTGGTGTTGGAGAAGACTCTTGAGAGTCCCTTGGACTGCAAGGAGATCCAACAAGTCCATCCTAAAGGAAATCAGTCCTGAATATTCATTGGAAGGACTAATGCTGAAGCTGAAACTCCAATACTTTGGCCACCTGATGCAAAGAACTGATTCATTTGAAAAGACTCTGGTGCTGGGAAAGATTGAAGGCCGGAGGAGAAGAGGATGACAGAGGATGAGATGGTTGGATGGCATCATCAACTCAATGGGCATGAGTTTGAGTAAACTCCAGGAGTTGGTGATGGACAGGGAGGCCTGGTGTGCTGCAGTTGATGGGATCGCAAAAAGTTGGACACAACTGAGCAACTGAACTGACTTAAAGTTATATAAAAAGATACAGCATGTAACATTAATCAAAGAAAGCTGGAGTGGCTATATTATTATCAAAGTAGATTTCTACACAAAGAATTTGACCAGGGATAAGGAAGTTCATCTCATAATTAAAAAAGGTCAATTCACCAAGAAGACATAATTTTATGTCACCTAGTAAAAGATGTTCGAGAAATAAGAAACAAAAATTAATAGAGCTGCAAGGAGAAATAGACAAAAATCTACAATTATAATCAGATATTTTAATACCTCTCTTTTGATAATTGATAGAACAGATGGACAAAAGTTAGTCGGGACATAGAAGGCTTGGACTTTTTCAGTCAACTTGACTTTGGTGACTTTGATAGAATGTTTCGCCCAAAACAGCAGAATATATCTTCTTTCCAAGGAAGGTTATAAGTAGAGTATATTCTGGGCCATAAAACAAATTCAAAATTTTTAAATGATTTAAGTCATACAAAATATGCTCACTGACCACAATGGAATTAAACTGGAAATCAATGAGAGATCTCTGGAAAATCCCTCCAACATCTGAAACTAAATAACACACTTTTAAAGAACCCAAAGCTCAAGGAAGAAATTAAAAAGGAAATTATAAACTATTTTTTAACAGAATGAAAGTGAAGACATAACATATAAAAATTCATGTGATATTGCTAAAGCAGTCCTTGGATCAAAATTTGTAGCACTGATAACCTGTATCAGAAAAGGAAAAAGGTCTGAAATCCATGACCTCAGCTTTCATCTAAAGAAGCTAAAAAAGGAAGAACAAATTAAAGTCAAAGTAAGTAGAAAATGGGAAATAGATGGGGAACAGTGGAAACAGTGTCAGACTTTATTTTTTTGGGCTCCAAAATCACTGCAGATGGTGACTACAGCCATGAAATTAAAAGACGCGTACTCCTTTGAAGAAAAGTTAGGACCAACCTAGATAGCATATTCAAAAGCAGAGACATTACTTTGCCAACTAAGGTCCATCTAGTGAAGGCTATGGTTTTTCCAGGGGTCACGTATGGATGTGAGAGTTGGACTGTGAAGAAGGCTGAGCGCCAAAGAATTGATGCTTTTGAACTGTGGTGTTGGAGAAGACTCTTGAGAGTCCCTCAGACTGCAAGGAGATCCAACCAGTCCATTCTGAAGGAGATCAGCCCTGGGATTTCTTTGGAAGGAATGATGCTAAAGCTGAAACTCCAGTACTTTGGCCACCTCATGCGAAGAGTTGACTCACTGGAAAAGACTCTGATGCTGGGAGGGATTGGGAGCAGGAGGAGAAGGGGACGACAGGATGAGATGGCTGGATGGCATCACCGACTCGATGGACGTGAGTCTCAGTGAACTCTGGGAGTTGGTGATGGACAGGGAGGCCTGGCGTGCTGCGATTCATGGGATTGCAAAGAGTCAGACACGACTGAGCAACTGAACTGAACTGAACTGAAGTAGAAAAAAAGAAAATAATAAAAACAAGAGAGGAAATAAATGAAATAGAAAACAGAAAAGAAGAGAAATATTAATAAAATGAAAAGCTGGTTATTGAGAAGATCATTACATTTAATAAGCTTCTAGTCACATCCATCAGGAAAGAAAGACACAAATTATCAACAACAAGAATGAGAAAGATGACACCTAAAGTCTACAGATATTTAAAGAATAATAAGAGAATGTTATTAATAACTTTGTGCCAATAAAATCAATGACTTATGAAATGGACAAGTTCCTTGAAAGACACACGCTACCAAAGATGTCTCCAAAAGAAATAGATAAGAAACAAATGTAGCCCTAAATTTATTTTAAAAATTGCAGTATAGTTAGAAACCTTCACATGAAGAAAATCTCAGCTTTCACGGGTGAATTCTACCAAACATTTAAGGAAGAATAACATCAATTCTATACAAACTCTTTGAGAAAATTGAACAAGAAGGAATACTCCTCTACACACGCTATGAAGCCAGCATTATTCTGATGCTAAAACCAGAAAATGACATTAAAAGAAAACTACAGCTAATATCCTTCATGAACAAAGATGTAAAAATTCTTAACAAAAGTTTATCAAATTGGATCCAACTATTGGGCTGGATAAAGCACAAGCTGGAATCAAGATATCCAGGAAAAATGTCAATAACCTCAGATACACAGATGATACCACCCTTATGGGAGAAAGCAAAGAGGAACTAAAGAGGAGAGTGAGAAAGCTGGCTTAAAACTCAACATTCAAAAAATTAAGATGATGGCATCTGGTCCCATCTGCTGCTGCTGCTGCTAAGTTGCTTCAGTCGTGTCTGACTCTGTGCGACCCCATAAATGGCAGCCCACCAGGCTCCTCTGTCCCTGGGATTTTCCAGGCAAGAATACTAGAATGGGTTGCCATTTCCTTCTCCAATCTGATCTCATCACTTCATGGCAAATAGATGGGGAAACAATGGAAATAGTGACAGACTTTATTTTCTTGGGCTCCAAAATCACTGCAGATGGTGACTTCAGCCATGAAATGAAAAGATGCTTACTTCCTGGAAAGCTATGACAAACCCAGACAGCGTATTAAAAAGCAGAAACATTACTTTGCCAACAAAGGTCTGTATAGTCAAAGCAATGGTCTTTCCAGTAATCATGTATAGATGTGAGAGTTGAACCATAAAGAAGGCTGAGCGTTGAATAATTGATGCTTTTGAACTGTGGTGCTGGAGAAGACTCTTGAGAGTCCCTTGGACTGCAAGGAGACCCAACCAGTCAATTCTGAAGGAAATCAACCTTGGATATTCATTGGAAGGACTGATGCTGAAGCTGAAGCTCCAGTACTTTGACCACTTGATGTGAAGAGCTGACTTACTAGAAAAGACCCTGATGCGGGGAAAGATTGAAGGCAGGAGGAGAAGGGGACGACAGAGGATGAGATGGTTGGATGGCATCACTGATTCTATGGACATGAGTTTGAGTAAACTCCAGGAGATGGGGAAGGACAGGGAAGCCTGGCGTGCCGAGTCCATGGGGTTGCAAAGAGTCAGACAAAACTGAGGGACTGAATAACAGCAACAATATATAAAAAGGATAATATATCATAATTAAGTGGGGCTTATCCCTGGAATACAAAGTTGGTTTAAGATTTGAAAATTAGTAATTTAATTCACAATAGTAACAAACTAAAAAAGAACTCTGTAATCATCCCAACAAGATGCAGAAAAAGCATTCGACAAAAATCAACACCCATTCTTCAGAAAAACTCTCAGCAAAGTAGGAATAGAAGGGAACTTCCTTATATCACTTCTGTTCAACATTGTACTGGAAGTTCTAGTTAGTGAAATAAGGGAAGATTAAAAAAATAATGACAACTTGGTTGGAATGGAAAAAGTAAAACTGTTTCAGAAAACATGATCCTGTATGTAGAAAATCCAACCATGCACTAGAACGAGTAACTGAATTTTGAAGGGTACAAAGCCAATATACAAAAATTTTATCTACATATTAGCCAAGAACAATCTGAAATTGAAAATTTAAAATAGCATTTACAGTAGCATTGAAAAATTAAAAATTCTGGAAAATGATGTGCAGGACCTATACTCTGAAAACTATGAAACATTGCCGAGAGAATGCTAAAAGTTAAAGAAAACCCAAGCAAATGGAAAGATGTATTATGTTCATGGTTAGAAAACTCAGCATTGTTACAATATCAATTCTCCCCCAGTTGATGTACAGAGTCAGTGCAACCTCTGTCAAATTCTCAGCAGGCTTTTGTGTAGAAATTGATAAGCTGATTCTGGGATTCACAGGGAAATGCAAAGGACCTAAAAGCAATTAACACAATTTTGAAAAGCAAGAGGACTTACACTGCCGGATTTCAAGCCTTTTATAAAGCTGCAGTAGCCAACACTGAGTGGCATTGGCATAAAGACAGATAAATGGATCAGTGGGATAGAAAAGAAAATTCAGACACACACACATATATGGACGACTGACTTTGCAAAGGCAATTCAATGCAGAGAGAAAGTCTTTGTTTCAAATAGTGCTGGAGCAATTGAATATCAGCATGCTGGTAGACGTAAGGAAGGCAAATAAAGAAAAGAAGGCAAAAGTCTCATATTCCCATACAAAACCTGTACAGAAACATTCATAGCAACCTTATGTATAATAGTCCCAAACTGGGAATAGCCAAATGTCCATTAACAGATGAACTGATAAGCAAATTATGATCTATTCATTCAATGGAATATTACTCAACAATAAAAAGTTACAAACTCTGATATATGAGACAGCATGAATCAATCTCAATATAATTGTGCTGAGTGCAAAAGCCAGAGATGCATACTCTATGATTCCATTTATATAAAATTCTAGAAAATTCGGACTAATCTTTAGAGACAGAAAACAGATCTGTGGTTTCCTGGTTGTTAAGAGAAGGAGGAATCACAAGGCGATGACCTCATTTGTAGAGCGGGTTTCACAAGTGCTGATCAAAAAGCTGATCAAACTGTACACTTTGAATAACTGCAGCTTATCATAGCTCAATACAGCTGCTCTATTTTGTTTTAATTTTTAAAAATCATTTCTGTATTATTTTTGGCTGCCCTGGGTCTTTGTTGCTGCATGCGGGTTTTCTCTAGCTGTGGTGAGTGAGGGCTGCTCTCTCTTTAGGGTGCACAGGCTTCCCGTTGCAGTCGCTGCTCTTGCTGCAGAGCAGGGGCCCTAGGTGTGTGGGCTGCAGGAGTTGTGGCATGCGGGCTTCGCTGTCCCTTGGCATGTGGGATCTTCCCGGACCAGGAATTGAACCTGTGTCTCCTCTTAACCATTGGACCACCAGAGAAGTCCATCATAATTGATTTAAAAAGCCATATTCACTTACTGTCCAGCTACTGTTTATGAGCAGTTACCTACCATTTACAAAGCACTTTTGGAAGTAGAGGTACACTAACTCGTTCATGCAACAAGCATTTTTTAAAAATTAATTTTTATTGGAGTATAATTGCTTTACAATGCTTAGTTGCTGCTGTACAGCAAATTGAGCCAGTGATACATGTACATATATCCACTCTTCTTTTAGGTGTCCTGTCCATTTAGGTCATTAGAGATCATCGAGTAGAGTTCCCTGTCAACCAGCAGCCTATATGCAAAGTTCTGGGAATACGTCAGTTCACGAAACAGTCCAAGAAAAGTTCTGATGTCTTAGAGATCACGTTCTTGGTGGGCGGAGCAATGGGTGGGGAGGCAAATGCCACCAAGTAATTTAATATTTAATATGTCAGGTGATGACAAGTACTATGCAGGGGAGAGAAGCAAGGCGAGAGGGCAGGGAGCGGGGGTGGGGGTGGGGTTGCAGTTTTAAATGCAGAGGTCAGGGAAGGCCTCAGCGACATTTGAGGCGAAATCTGAAGGAGATGAAGAAGTGAAGCATGTCACTGTCTGGGAGAAGGACTTCTAGACAGTAGGAAGGGTATATGCAAAGGTCTTGAGGTGGAATATGCTTGGCAGATCACGAAGTAGCAAAGATCTGATAGCTTACAGTGAACAGTGTTGGATTTGTGATCTCGGAAGGAGAAAATTGTGCTTTGGGACCGAAAGACGTGGCATTAGTCACTCAGAGTTTTGTGCAGCAAAAGTTTTATTAAAAGTGGAAAGGAATAAAGCTTCTGACATAGACATCAGAAGTGGGCAGAGTGCCTCACTCTCTAGTCTTACCAAGGCCTTATATACTTTTTCAATTGGTTACTAACAATAGAAGGGTCTTACCGGATCCACTCCCACAATATACATCTTAAGGAGAAACATGTCCTTGAGCAAGATATATTGTTGTTATATAATCATTAGTGCAGAGTTTAAGGAAAAACATACCCTTAAGCAAGATGAGTTGTTTTGTTGTGTAATCATTAGCTCTGGGCTTAAAGAAAGTTAGTCTTAGAAGAAATAGATTGTTGCCATAACAACTCAGAGCTTAAGGCAAAAACATCTTGACTAAGACAAAGGAATGTGGAAAAAAAAAAAAACAACAACCCATCTGTCCCTGTTTCCTCCTCAAGGGTCCTGGTATCCTTATCAACCTACCTAAGAATAAGAGATGGAGAAGGCAGTGACAACCCACTCCAGTACTCTTGCCTGGAAAATCCCATGGGCGGAGGAGCCTGGTAGGCTGCAGTCCATGGGGACACTGAGGGTCAGACACAACTGAGAGACTTCACTTTCACTTTTCACTTTCATGCATTGGAGAGGGAAATGGCAACCCACTCTGGTGTTCTCGCCTGGAGAATCCCAGGGACGGGGGAGCCTGGTGGGCTGTCGTCTATGGGGTCACACAGAGTTGGACACAACTGAAGCGACTTAGCAGCAGCAGCAGCAAGAATAAGAAAATTCAGTCCTAAAGGAAATCAGTCCTGAATATTCATTGGAAGAGCTGATGTTGAAGCTGAAACTCCAATACTTTGGCCACCTGATGCAAAGAACTTACTCATTTGAAAAGACCCTAATGCTGGGAAAGATTGAAGGCAGGAGGAGAAGAGGACGACAGAGGATGAGATGGTTGGATGGCATCACCGACTCAATGGACATGGGTTTGAGTTAGCTCCGGGAGTTGGTGATGAACAGGGAGGCCTGGCATGCTACAGTCCATGGGGTCGCAAAGAGTTGGACACGACTGAGCGACTGAACTGAACTGAACTGAAAAGAATAGCTCTCTCAGACTGCAGTGTGTCTGGAGCAGAGTGAGCAAGGAAGCAAGCAGTAGGAGATGAAGTCATGGTTGGGGCAGGTCAGGCTCAGCCATTGGAAGCACTTTGGCTTTTACAAACAGGCAGGGGATGGGGGGCTGCCCCTAGGAGAAGGGACAGGCTACGGGCCAGCATTTTCTCTGGACCTCCGTGTGCCCCCTTCTTCAGCAGTCAGAAAGGCCAGAGCATCCTGCTGCTTTGGATGGGCTCAAACCAGGACGGCACCCAGCACCGAGCCTGGCATACAGCTGACGTCAGGACGGCACCCAGCACCGTGCCCGGCATACAGCTGACGTCAGGAAACATAAACTATAATGACTGAGCTGAGAGAGTGGGTCGGACAGGCTTCCTGGAGAGAGGCTCTGAGCTGGGCTGGAAGGATTAATAGAATCTAAAACTCTACAGTTGAAAACCATAGTTTTTGGAGAAAGCCTGCAGGTTATGAGTCCCCTGAGGGTGTGAAACTTGTTTGCAGCAGGACCTCAGCACGTTTGCTACATAAATAAAGGCAGGGGAAAAGGGAGAAGGAATCCATGGCAGATCTGGGGCGAGCCAGACACTGACCTTCCTTTTCTATCCAAGGACTGCCCAGAGCCTTGTAAGACCCCAGGTCCTGGAGTCCGAGAAGCTAGTATTCAAATACTATCTCTACCCCTTTTTGTGTGACACTGTTGGAGGTCGGGCCACTTGACTGCTTGAAATCTGTTGTGCCTTCAGTAAAATGAGGGCAAAGAGCACGTCTACTTCACAAGATACTTGTGATGATCAAATGAGATAATCAACGTAATACAGGCCACATCGAGAGTACTCAACAGGTAATAAACATGGCTTTTATTGAGTGCTCCCAGGTGGCAGGCTCTATGCTGAGGGCTTTTCATGTGTTAACTCCAAATGTAAGCATTAAAACAACCCTGTGAAATAGGAGTCTTTATTCTCAACCCATCTAACGTATGAGGACATAGAAGCTCAGAGAGCTTCAGCAACTTGCCTGAAGTTACCCAGCTAGTGCGTGGGGCAGCGGGGACTTGAGCTGAGTTGGCTATCCTGCAACCAGGGATAGAACCCTTGCCCTCTGCAGCAGAAGCTGGGAGTCTTAACCACTAGACTGCCGGGGAAGTCCCATAGCTGCTGTTCTGTTAAGCATCTCTACCCCTCTGCCTCTGGGCTTCCCTGGTGGCTCAGATGGTAAAGAATCCGCCTGCAATGCGGGAGATCCAGGTTTGATCCCTGGATTGAGAAGATCCCCTGGAGAAGGGAATGGTAACCCAGTCCAGTATTCTTGCCTGGAGAATCCCATGGACGAGGATCCTGGTGGGCTACAGTCCATGGGGTTGCAGAGTCGGACACGACTGAGTGACTAACACACACACACACATACACACATCCTTCTGCCTCTAATCAGAATGAGGCCTGGGGCTTTGTTCACTGGGCGAGGCGCAGCCCTCACAGCTCTGGGGGAAGAGCAGGAAGATCTGTTTCCTCGAGGAGCCCATGACTGGCTGTCTTTCTCTGTGCCGTCCCAGCTGGGCTTTCTATAAGCTTGAAGGAAGTTGGGGATCCCGTGCCCTCCAGATCTAGGTCGCCTCTGTGCTCAGACAGGAGCTGGGAGTGTTTATAGAGTTCCTGGGGGAACCTTGGGGGTCCATAGCTTGCCCCCAAGAGGTACTCTTCCTGGCAGTGATCTGCCTGGGCAGGGAGGAAACCAAAGAGGTGCCTTGGGCTGGTTGTCTGGGCGGGTCTCACGGCAACTGTAATTGCTGGGCACCAGAACCCGGGCTGGGCCCTTTTATGGAGACATTTATAGCTAGCCCGGCTGGGGGACCATTCAAGTGGTTTTCTCTCTTTTGTGTCCCTTTAATAAACGAGAAGAAGAGACATCAAATTAAAGCTGATTCTGGAGAAACTTGGCTTTGTTGCCAGGCTCTGGGGAGGTCAGGGGAAGGTTACTCTGCTCTCTGACCCAGAGGCCTGGATTTCTTACCACATGCTTTTAAAATGTACAGACTCAGATGTCAGGGCTAGTCGGGCCTTTGAGGTCACCCAAACCAACTCTCAGCCTGTGCAGTGATCCTTGCTGGTGTGTTTGCAGCCTTCCAGGGATGGGGAGCTCACTACCTTAAAAGCAAACAGCTTGTTGACAGGCAGCTCTACAGAGCCTTCTGCTGGGGGAGCTGAAGAAACAGACAGACGCGGGGGAAAGTCCCGTGCTCGCCAGCATCAGCATCAGTCCCTGATCAAGGGCTCTTATCTCTGAGAGTTTCCTCTTCTATCAAAAGTCATTCGTTCATTCATTCAACAAGTATTTCATCTTAGCCTGTGCTTCCCCAGAAGCAAACTCAAGACAAGGGTTTGAATGCCAGCAGTTGAGAAATGATCCCGGGGAAAACCTCAAGGAGGGGGTCGGGGTGATTGAGACAGAGAAAGTGCTGTGGATTGCATTGTGTCCCCGCCAAAAGCAATGTTGAAGTCTTAAGTCCAGGTGCCTGTGAGCGTGACCATCTTTGGGAATAGGGTCTTTGCAGCTGTAATGAAGTGTAGACGAAGTTGTACTAGATTAGTGATCTAATGCAATCTCTGATTCAGCGATTGGTGTCCTTATGAGGTGAGAGAAATGTGGGCACGTGGACACACACCGAGGGAAGATAGCTCTGTGAAGACACAGACACACACAGGGAGAGCCAGGCGCTGACAGAGGCAGGGATCAGTTAGGCCGCCACACGCCAAGGATCGGCAGCAGCCACCAGAAGCTAGGAGAGGGGCCTGGAACCGACTCCCCCTCTTAGCCCCCAAGGAGGAACCAGCCCTGCTGACATCCTGATTTTGATCTCTGGCCTCCTGAGCTGTGAGACGATATACCGCTGTTGCTTTCAGACACCCAGTTTGTGGTATTTTGCTATGACGGCCTTAGAAACTATTAATAATACAAATAGGAAGGGGAGGAAATAATAAAAAGCAGCATGCTGTTCAGCAGATTGCTGCTGTGGGGAAACTGAGGCGGGGTCCTCTGCGGAGCTCAGGGAGGCAGTAGGTAACATGTACCTGAGGAACCCCAGCCAGCCAAGGGAAGGGGGGGCGGGGTGCTCATCCACCAGCGTCATCTGTCCTTGCCAGAAGGACGCTTCCCCGGGACACTGACACCCCTCCCCACGCTGGATGTTCGGGCCTGGCCAGTGTGTGGGCAGGGAAGGTTCAGACAGCCAGAAAAGCTCCTGGATGAGAACTGCAGCTGGTGGGAGTTGGAAGTGTTGGGGTTAGGACTCACAGGGAGGGGATACTGGGGGGTATGGGTGGGGCACCCACACTGCCTGCCAGATCTCTGTTGAGTGCCAGCTGTGTGTGCAAAGTACCATTCCAAGTACCTGGAAAGGAGTGCCCTAGTCAATGGGCCAGGTCCGGCCCTCTTGGATGGACCCAGACAATAGTATGTCCCATTGAACAGCAGTAAACCAGTATGTCCTTATGCCCGATAAAGCGGGAAGGGTTGCACAGTGATGGGGATTGGCCAGGGTCACGGGGTAGCCCTCGTTGAACCCGAATGGTCAGAGCAGGCCTCTCTGAGGAGACCTGAATGTTGAGAAAATCTAAAGTTCAGACATGTGGTGGAACAGCATTTTAGGCAGAGGGAACAGCCTGTGTGGAGGCCCTGAGGAGGCGGCGGCCTGCTGTGAGGATTAAAGCAGCAAAAGGACTTGGCCCAGGCCTGGAGCAGAGGAGGCTGGCAGTAACGAGCCTCACTTCCCGAAGTTCATGTTTTTTTCCTAGTTCTGCCCTCTGGTCACCAGAGCGGAAATTCCACTCCTGTTCCAGGGGAAACCCCTCAGGAGGCTCCAGACACAGAGTCAGGTGGAAGGACCCAGGCTCCCCAGACCCCACCCTTCACAAGCTCTTTAACCTTGGATGAGACCTTCAGCTCTGAACCTCATTTTCCTTCTCTGTAAAATGACAATAACAGTGTTCACCTCACAGGGTTGGTGTGAAGTTTGAAGGCTGTTTTTCCCAGGCAGGGAAAAAGGGGACCCTGATACTCATAAAACTCCATCTCAGTCCTTTGAGGCCAGATCTCAGCCAGCAAGCACTCTCTGTGGTGAAGGAGAGTCATTGATTGTCCAGTTAATTGGAAGAGCATTTTTATATATCCTTGCTGCTAAGTCGCTTCAGCCGTGTCTGACTCTGTGCGACCCCATAGACGGCAGCCCACCAGGCTCCTCCGTCCCTGGGATTCTCCAGGCAAGAACACTGGAGTGGGTTGCTATTTCCTTCTCCAATGCACGAAAGTGAAAAGTGAAAGTGAAGTCGCTCAGTCGTTTCCGACTCTTCGAGACCCCATGGACTGCAGCCCACCAGGCTCCTCCGTCCATGGGATTTTCCAGGCAAGAGTACTGGAGTGGGGTGCCATTGCCTTCTCCATTATATACCCTTATATATCTTCAATTCATCAATTTGAAAAAAAAAAAACCCTGGAGGGGAGTTTGGGGGAGAATGGATACATGTATATGTATGGCTGAGTGGCTCTGCTCAAATATAAAATAAAAAGTAAAACAAAAAAAAAAACCTAAAAATGCACAAACTCTGTAAGAAAGAATGAACAGGGAGTGAGGGATGGGTGGATGCTGGATTGAGCCGTCTCTGTATATTTGCCCTCTTAATCCTCACAGCAAGAATGAAGTGGAGAGGGGGGCAGCAGATTTTTAAATTTTTGATTTATTCATTGCACAATTAATACAGGCTTATTGGTTTCAATTTTTTAAAAAATTTAGGACTGTATAGAGTACAAGATAAAAAGTGTCCACCTCTCCCCCTCCAATGCCTCTCTGGTACGTGTTTGGGTGTTTTCTTCCAAACTTTTCTGTGCACAGCAAACATAAAATGCAAGTTTTTGTTTTTAACAAATACAGGAACATATTTGCCCTTTGGAGTTAAGGTACAGTGGGTATCTTGCCATTTTGTGCTATTAATCAGCCTGAGGTAGGAATTATGGGCAAATTACGGGCAAAAGAACTCAGCTTGGACAGGTGGAGTGTTTTGCTCAAGGTCTCAAACGGGTGTGTGAGCGAGCAGGGACTGGGACCCAGGCCCATCTGAATCTGGAGGAGTGGGCCTTTCCGTTGTGCTGAAATACTGTCATTAGCCAGTCTTAGCATCTCAGCAGGACCTGGAAAGAGGAACAGCCTTCGGAAGGCAGAGGGCTGAGAGGAGCAGACGGTTCTCGGGGTGGTAGGTAAGCGGGTATAGGGATGGTTCAGCAGGAGGGCACCAGCCCGGATGGCACAAGCCGCCTTCGGCTCTGACAGGCAGGTGCAGGGGTGCCAGGCAGGAAGGGGCTGGGTGCCCAGGGCCCTAGCCTAATGGGCCCAGCTGCCCTGGCTGTCTCTGCCAGGCCCCTACCGACACACTACCTTTTTTTTTTTTAATTAACTTATTTATTTTAATTGGAGGCTAATTATTTTACAATCTTGTAGTGGTTTTTGCCATACATTGACATGAATCAGCCATGGGTGTACATGTGTCCGCCATCCTGAACCCCTCTCCCACCTCCCTCCCCATCACCTTCCTAATGACACGCTGCTTGCTTTCCTGTCTCTCGGAGCCTGCCTGAAGCTCTGAGACCTCCCCAGCTGCTCAGCCTGGTGCATAGCATCTCTCCCATCCCATCTATGGCTCAGTGGTCAGAGTCTGCCTGCCTGCCATCTCATGTCAACACAGAGACTTCAGGCCTGCCCCCTCCCTGAAGGAGGCTGGGATCCCATGAATTACTGCAGCCAGGATTTGTTCAACTTCGGCTTGGATGACTCCAGGGTTCGGGGCGGCTCATGACCTCATAAGGAAGCTGGTTCCATCTTGGATCATTATCTGGGTTGGTTGGACAGTGGAATGAGTTTTGGGGCCTGGAGGCAGATCTAGGTGCTTCCGGGGAAGGTAGAAAAAGAGACTATGATGACAAAACCTGTTCCAGCTGTATGCGGGAGGAGGGCTGAGGGAGGCTCAGTCTCCCTTCTGGCTTCCTTTGGCTTCTGTCTATCTAATTGTAGGCTGCAAACTGCGAGTACATGCTGACTCAGTTCAGCACGCTGTCCCAGCACTTCACAAAAGGGATGGAAGAGAGTAGGATGGACAATATCGACTTGCATCTCGAGCAGCTAGGATCAGCACGGGGGCAGCACGATGGTGAGGTGGGCACAGGGGGGCCGGGGCACGCCGAGAGGGGGCAGGGCTCTCCCACGGCGCGAGGGTGGCCTGGAGGGGCTCCCAGGCTCGGGGGCCTCTTCCTGCCCAGCCTGCACCAAGCGGGGCCCCCGGGGTGGTGGGAACAGGGAGATCCTCTCCGCTCTCCCTAGTGCATCCACTGGGTTGTGAGCAGCCCCATAAATCGTCTGCCCGGAGTCAGGGGCATAGAACTCCCTGATTTATGCCCCGCCAGGCCCTCCCCCTCCGCCTCCCTCCTGGGCTTTGTGGGGCCAAGGCCTGGCAGGCTGCTGGCTCCAGACAGCCCCTGTGGTTGCCGTGACGACCGGTTCAGGCTGGGCCATTATCCACGATCTGGCCCTTCCCTCCCTCAAGCTCTCATCCGGGTTGGCTTTTTAACACCACCAACCGGTCTTCTCCTCCATTAGCCAGGCTCTTCTCAAAGGGTGCCCGCATGCCCAGTGGGCCCCCCACGTTGGCATCTCTTTGAAGCTCAGATGTAGAACCTGCTAAGACAAGGCAGCTCAGGCTGCTAGGTTACTGCCCGGGCTTCGAATCCCATTGACAAGGTTTGGAATCCAGCAACTCCACTTCGAGGCCAGCGATCCCAATGCCTACCTCATGCTCTTGCCAAGAATCAGCAAGATGGGGCTTCCCTGGTGGTCCATTGGCTAAGACTCTGCACTCCTGATGCGAGGGACCTGGGTTCAATCCCTGGAGAGGGAACTAGTTCCCTATGCCACAATTAAGACCCGGAGCAGCCAAGTTATCAAAGGAAAAAGAATCAGCAAGAGTCAGGAGGGAAAGTGCAGTGCTGGGCCCTTTCATTGGCACTTAAACCTCTGTGAGTCTCCATTGCCTCATCTGTAAAATGGGTATAATAACATCTCCACACACTGCTCTCTCCCAGGGTCTGCAACAGTGTCTGAATGGATGTGCTCCATAAATGTGAGTGAATAAATGAATCTCTTGGGTTGTACACATCCTTGTTGCTTCTGTTTTTAGTCGCAAAGTCGTGTCCAAATCTTTTGTGACCCCATGGACTGTAGCCCACCAGACTCCTCTGTCCATGGTATTTCCCAGGCAAGAATACTAGAGTGGGTTGCCATTCCCTTCTCCAGAGGATCTTCTCGACCCAGGGAGTGAACCCGTGTCTCCTGAATTGGCAGGCGGATTCTTTGCCGCTGAAGCACCAGGGAAGCTTGTCCACACCCTTGCTCAAGAGCATAAATATGGTGGATTAAAGATGGTCACACACCCTCCGACCCTCCTCCCACTGAGATATGGGAGTTCAGCTCTCCTACCCAGAATCTGGACCGGACTTGGTGCTCACTCGTAGCAGGAGTAACATGGACAGCCTTCCCAAGCGGGTCGGAAGGAGCCTTGCTGCTGTGCTTAGGTCTCAGTAAAGCCCCATCATTCTGAAAGAAATCTGACCACTCTGGGTGAGCTGAGCTAGAGAGACCTCATGGTCCTGAGCCTCCACAAAGAGAAAGTGAGACTCCTGGCCTGCCCCCAGCCCTTCCTGCCCCAGGTGTTGCTGGCATCCCAGCTGAGACGGAGATGAGCTGTCCCCACCGAGCCCTACCCAAATTGCAGAGTCATAAACAAAAGAAATAACAGCTCTTGTTTTAAGACATCAAGTTTTGGGTCCATTGGTTTTGCAGCATGGAGTTTGGAGAACAAGATATAAAGTCCTGCCCTCATGCATAATAACAAGCACGCAGCCAGTGCTCAGTGAAGGAAGCGGTCACTGAAACAGTCTTGGTCTTAGCAACTGTCCTTGTTGTTGGCAAACAGCAAAATAGCCTAACTCTTCAGAACTGAGGTTCTGGAGGCAGATGGCCTGGGTCTGGATCCTGACTGCTGACTCCTTTCACGCGGATGGTTCCTTTCCCTCACCAGGCCTCGGTTTCTTCATGGGTGTGAGAGCAAGATGACAGTGACTACTCTGCAGATCTACCGTGAAGCGTTAATGAGATGGCGTACATAAACCGGGCATGGTGCCTGGCACACAGTGAATGCTGGCACCGGAGAGTCACTACCATCAGCATCAACGTTGGCATCGCTATCTTCCCTCTGACATTCAAAGTGCATGCTCTCATTTTATGAGACCTTAAAAGGGTCAGAGCTGGACGGAATAAATCCACTGAGTGCAACCCTCCATCATTCAGATGGGACTGGGTTGCTGGTGGGAGCTTTGAGTTATGATATTTTTATCTTTAAAAAGAACTCTGGGTGGCCCATCTAAAAGTCAAATAAATAATAACTATGACAATGGAGGAGAAGGAGGAGGAGGAGGATTTGCCTAGTGGAGCTCACCTACCTCACTGCTTCTAGAAACAGCTCAAGGGATTTGTTCTTCGCCAGTTGCTAAATTCAGTGAGCTTCTGGGGTTGGGGGAGGGCAGTTGGGAAGCTTCTCACGGCTTTGAGGGATTGGTCAGCCTGCTTGTTTGTTGGACACATCAGGACCTTCCAAAGCAGCTGGCTCGTCCTCTCGTTGTACATATGAGGATCCAGAGAGGGGCAGTGACTTGGCCAAGGTCACGCCGCACAGCACAGCAGGGGCAACGCCGGATCAGAACCCAGGGCTCCTGTTTCCCAGCCTGAAGCTTCCTAGGCTCCTTCCAGCCTCAGAAGCAACACATGTTGCAGGGGGCTTTACTTACAAAGCTTTCAGGGGTGGGTTTTGCCCTCTCTACCGTGGACTTCCTTGCATTAAAATTCTCATCGTGGGAGTCTTAGCTATTATTCATTTCTATCCAAATGGAATGCTCGCATCTGACAAGGAGCCTCTGGGGAAGACGGCGTATGTTATCTGTAAGCTCATCTCCGGCTCCAGCTTGAACAGAAAAGGGATGGTTTTCTCATTCCCTTTCAGGAGATGGCGAAAGAAAGGTCCAGAACAGGGAAATGAGCCTCTGCTGTCTCAAACGCCGCCCTACAGTCTCTTTACAAAACAGCCAGCCATCTACATGGCACATTTAGAAGGCCTCTAAGATTGCTGGAAACCTCCTTGCTCAGAAAATGGTCTTCCTCATTCATTTTCTATCATGCCTAAAGCCCACCTTTGTAATTTACTGCTTTGGGGTCAGGAAGGCATTAATGGAGGTGGTTCTGGTGTCCATGCTGCTGAACTGACAGTAATGGGATTAGATGGAAAAATACAGGATTTGAAGTCACTGAATCTGGGTTTGCCACTCATTGCCTGTGCGATGTTGAGCAAGCCATCTTACCTGTGAGCCTCAGTTTCTTCATCTATAAAGCGGCATCACCACTGAATCTACCCCACCCCATGAAGGTGAAATGTAATGTTCTAGTTGCCTGTAGCCATGTAGCAAACCACCCTGCAACTTCATGGCTTGAAACGCAACGGCAGGCTTTTGTTTTGCTTGTGAACGCGCAATATGAGCAGGGCTGGGCAGGGGCCGCTGGAGCTGGTTGACTGGGTCTGGGGGATCTGCTTCCAAGACGGGGCCCTCACATGACCGATAGTCGGTTTCTCCTCATGGGGACCTCTCCATGGGGCAGCCTGGGCTTCCCCAGACCGGCCTGGTTCCAAGAACTGGGAAGTTGGCTTGGGCCTGGAAAGAGTTGCAGTAACACTTCTATTCTATTCCTTTGAGCAAGCAATCCCAGAGCCCAGAGAAGGGACACAGGGAATAGCATTTACACAAGTGCAATGAAATAGTTATTTGTTACTGACCCTTCTCCTCCCTCCAGCACATTATCTTGTTCATTGCTGTTTTCTCAGGGCCTAGAACAGTGCCTGCAAGATAGAAGATTTATTAAATTTAATAAATATATTTAATATTATTAAATATATTGATGAATGAATGAACTAATGCACCTCCCCTGACACTCCAACCCTGTATCCCGGTTGCTCAGGCTGGGGTCGGGGGACAGGGGTCATGGAAGGGGCCCTGGCTTTAGCATCTGAGGCCTGGGTTTGGGCCCCGACTCTGGCCCCAGGGTGCTGGGTGAACTTGGGCAAGTCACAGACTTCTCTGTGGGTATCAGCAAGAGCCAATAAAACCAGACCCTGGCTTTTTGACTTGTGTCATCAAAATCCCTGCGTATGACTTGCTTTAATTAAGATAAGAGTGCGGTGAAATGTTTGGACTTGCTTGTTCATTCTTTGATGTTTGGCCTTTTTCTGTTGTTGTTTTTGATGTCCCGGGGCTTGAAGGACTAGACTTGGGTTCTTGGCCCTTGCTGGCGGGCTGCCTGCCGTCTGCTGTTTGCCTTGTTAAAAGCGCTCATGATCTAATAAAGCGAGATGGATGTGGCCTCTCTAGGGATGAAACACTTTCTAGTCCCCTGTTTACTGCGCTTCTCATGCTTTCTGAGTATAAACTACATCCTAAGCCCTGGGATAAGTTTTGTTTAATCTTCAAAACAACTCAGTGAATGAGGTGCTGCTGTAGTCCCCATTCTAGACAGGAGGAAACAGAGGCTCAGAGAGGCTTGGGGACTTGCCTAAAGACTCTGGAGAGAAGGCTGAGAAGTAGAGGTGCCCAGATATGGAGCCAGCGTGACCTCCTGTGGGCTGCTGGGGGCCCTGGCTTGATGGAAAGCCAACAGGGAGCCTAGCCCTGGGTGGGATAGAGAGTGGGTGGAGTTTGGCCTCTGAGTTTGTTCAGTGTCCTTGTTAGGCATCGGAGAGAGACGGTAGGTCTATGAAGCAAGGTTTCTCCCCATTTTACAGGTGGGAAAACTGAGGCCCAGAGAGATTGTGCACAAAAGCTATTGGCTGCAGGAAAGGACAGGAGATTTGGGGACCATCTGCCCCTCTGCTTGTGTTGTTGTCCAAAGTTGGTCACGTGTGTGAGACAGAGGCTGAACTGACTTTGGCGTCTAACGGGCCAACAAAGACAGTGGACGCGGCTGTGCCTCACTGCGGGGCAGCAGGTTCTGAGTGGAGGGGTCCTCGGGAAGATGAAATGATGCATCTCACATGCCAGGTTCCCCAAGCGGAACCAGGAGGTGCTGATGCAGAGGTAGGATGGTTGCAGAAGTTGGTTCTCTCTCCCAGTGCTAGCTGAAGCTGCGGGTGCCCCCAGAGGAGCAAATAGCCCAGCGATGTCCCCTACCTATAGTCTATTGCAGTGCCGGAAATTCCACTATTTACGGCTTCTCCTAGGAAAAGCACATGCTGCGGTGGGGTGGGAGGTAGGGGACTTGCAGGACGGTTGAGGAACTTCACTTTCCTTTTCTGGGAAATGGAACAAATACCACCCCCACTGGGTGTGAAAGCTCTCAGCACAGTGCCTGGCATCCCAGGGGGCAAAAGAGACTTGTTCATTCTGAACAGATGGTCAACCCAATAGACCCCAAGCACCTTGGCTCGGTGGAGAGCAAAGGAGGGTGACCATTCATGGGAGCCAACTGTCTCCGGGCCTCTCAGGCCTGCAGGTACCCATGAGATCACCGTGACATCAATACCCAGATGAAGAAGGTTCTTAGACCTCATCTCCCCATCCACCCCCTCCCCACCTCCACCTGGAAGGCCACTTACTTCCAGCACTTTCCAACAAGGTGCTCTGAGCATCGCGTTCTGTAACAGGTCTGCTCAGACTCTTTCTTGCCACAGCTACAGGTGCTCCCGCGAAAAAGCCTCTCCAGGTGTGCCCACTGCCCATCCTGGGCACCCTGAGTGTTCAGGTGCCAGAGCTGCTGGGAAGCTCACAGTGAGGTGGCCACGGGATGGGTTGAGGCCAAATCTAGCTCAGGATTTGTCACTGTGTCATACAAGAACGGGGCCCTGGTCTTTTGTGGTCTCCATGACAATAGCTTGAGCAGTTTCTCTTGCCGTTTTTCTACCAAGGCTTAAACCCACTGCTCAGGCAGAAGCCACACCTTTATCCCAATGCCCCTGCCTTAATCCCAAGTACCCATGCCCCTTTATGAGTCCCTGCCTGGAGCAGACCTTCCAGGGCCACCATCGGCCAGACCCTGGATCCAAGCACGGGTCAAGCAGCACAGTCTGCTCCAGACAAAGGGAGTCTGGCCAGCCCTCCCGCCAAGTGTGGGGCGCAGCACGGCTGAGGGTCCGGCCCGCCTGCTGCGTGCCCTGGGCCAGTCCCGATCCTCCCCTGGGGAGGACAGTGCCCAAGGTCCCCTCCAGCTCGGAGAGTCTGAAGCCCGAGGCCTTCTCCAAGCCTCTGGCAGCCAGTGGCGCCAGGGCCACACGACTGGTCCCTCTTTTCCATTCTGGCCAGGCCGCCAGAACAGCCCGGAGGCCCTTATCACACACAGCTATCTCCATTGTTTGCATAGCGCTCGTTTCCCCTCGGCTAAGAAAACATGTTTGCAAAATCAGATTTCTCTGCAAAGCCGGCAGGTTGAAAGGATAGGAAACGGTTTGAATTCTCTGAAGCAGGGATCAGAAGGCAGGGATTGACCTCTGGCATGGCCCCCACTTCTCTGGGTCCCCTCGATTAGAGCAAGCAAGGCCATATCCCAAATTTCAGCCCCTAAGGAGCTCCCTGTACTTCCCCCAAGTCTATTCCAGACCCACAGGACGCTGGGGCCTAGACAGGCTTAGAGCTTTTCTCAGGCACTCAGAGTGGAGACTCTCCCTCTCCAGAACCTTCAGTGGCTCCCCATTGCTGGCAGGGGATGCCCACATGTAGCCTGGCCTTCACGGTCTTCCTCTTCCTATGTGTGACCCTTTAGTTCTAGATACCCCAAATCCTCACTGTCCCAGATGGGCTCATCTCGGCCACAAGGAAACCTCCTTCAACCTCATCTATATCTGCTAGATATCTCTATCCAACTCCCTCTTACTTCTCAAGGCCCAACTGAGATTCTGCCTCCTCCAGGAAGCCTTCCGTGACTAGACCTGCTGCTCTCCGAGGGGCCCTGGCCACATCACAAGCATCGTGGGGTCACTTCTCTTTTGCACCCACCCTTTCCAGACCACTGTCACCACTAGGGCCAAATCCTGGGTGTGCCTAGCTGCCTTCTCGTTCAGAGCCTGGTTCCCACTCCCCACAGGAGAGAACTAAAGGGTTTCCAAGGGGGGAAAATGACACCCACGGTGGCAACTGGCTGCCTAAGGGCCTCACCCTGGGGCTTCTGCTAAAAAGTGACCTTTTCTGATATTAAAAATGAACAGATCATGGGTATAGTCACACACACGCCACCGTGCAGCTGTTAACAAGATGAAGCAGTGTTATCTGTGCCTGTATGGAAAGCTGTCCACCATGGAAAGGCAAGTTGTGGGAAGAAATGCACATATGATCCCACTTGGAAAAATAAACACCTCCACCAGCTCCCAGGCTGGTCTAAGAGCTATGTATGCATTAACTCATTCAGTTTTCTTAATGATCCCACTCTATAGGTACCGCCGTTGCCCCATTTTACAGATGGGCAAACTGAGGTTAAGAAGTGGGATTCAAGCACAGGCTGTGGGTGAGGGCAGCCTCCCCCATGCAGCCTGCTCTGTGTTCTCTGCGCAGTTCCAGGTTTATGTACGCACATGGCCTAAGGCACAGGAAAGCTGGGGAGGATGCTCCTCTAGACCTTAAGTAGAATGTGGGTTTGGAGGGAGAGGAATGGGAAGACTTCTATTTCCTCTTCTTATATCCTGTATTATTTGGTTCCCACAATAATATAATTTAAAATTAATTTTGAAAATAGAAAAAGCAGCACATCCTCATTGTAGCGAAGTCAGGAAAGAGAAGAGAAAGACCCCAGAAATCAGAGTCAGACTGACCTCTTGGAGCTGGCAGGGAAGCCTACCCAGGGCCATGGGATTCTGAAAAGATCTCCACGGAAAAGGGTGAGTAAATGGGATTATTCCAGAGCCAGGGACATCAGCGTGGGGAGCAGATTTCAACTCAGTGTAAGAAGCACCAAGTAGAGCTGTTCCACCATGAAACACGGCAGCTTTGTTCAGTAGTGAGCTGCCTGTCAGTGGAGATATGCGAGTTGGTGCCAGATGCTGGGTCACCACTGCGCTGTTTGCTAAAAAATAGCGTGTGTGAGTCTGATTTCCAGCCCTCGATGTCCACCTTTAATCCAAGCTGGACAGTAAGAGAACGTACCAGCCAGGATGGAGTGAGGTCCTGATTGGTTAAAAAAATAACAAGCAACTATAAAACAAAGATAAACAGCCCTACATAGATAGAGCAGTTCACAGCTCGCAGAATCCGTTAGTCTGGTTTGATGTGATTTCCTGTGCCTCCCAAACATTATAGGCAGAAACCCTTTATAGAGGAGGAAAACAGACTCAGAGGGCTACGAACTTGGTCAAGGTCACCCGAGGTCACCCAGCTGGTCCAGAGGCTCCGACCCTGGCCTGGCGTGCCATCCCACACTTGGCACTTCTCGCAGCAGTTGTTCATCTCTCTTGTGGTGTCTGGCCCCCGCTAGGTGCTCAGGCAGGTCCTGGGTTCTAGTCCAGCTCCGGTCCCGTGTACCGGTTCCATGTGTTGATTCCCCTCTAGTTCCAATCTGTCTGCTACCTACCCAGTTCCTCGATTTTCTTAGTTTTTCCCCAGACGGCAGGCCCCAAAGAGTCCTTGGTGGAACCGGGGGAGGAGAGGGCCCGGGGAGCGTTGCACGCCCCGATGCTTGGACCCTTCTCCTATTCTGTGCAGATTTATAGGCGTGTGATCCTGAACTTTCACTCTCTGTCCACAGTCCAGCACATGGTCTAAAAACAACAGATCGGAAGAAAAAGATCTCACCCGCAGATGAAAGCAGGAGGGAGACCGGCCGTCCCACAGCCCTGGCCTGGCCCTGGGCCCGCCACACACTCTGGTCAAGGCCACGTCAGAGCTGCGCAGTCTGGAGAGGCCTGGAGGAGGCCCCGCCCATCCAGGGGTCTGCGGCCTTGAGGGGCCCCGGACACTAAGCCTCGGAAGAGGTACTGGGGGAAGGCAAAAGAAAACGGAGACCTAAGGCCTGTCCAGGGGCAAGTGGACTTGCATGCTGGAAAGTTGGATTTGTGGGGGGGGCCCTAATCAGACAACCCTGGTGGCTTGGATGGTACAAAATCTGCCTGCAAGGCAGCAGACACAGGTTCGATCCCTGGGTTGGGAAAATTCCCTGGAGAAGGCAATGGCAACCCACTCCAGCTTTCTTGCCTGGAGGATCTCATGGACAGAGGAGCCTGGTGGGCTACATTCCACAGGGTTGCAAAGAGTTGGACTCGACCAGGTGACCAACACACAGAGTCAGACACCAGCACAGCATCAGCCAGGATGGGGATGCATGACCCTAGGCGCCTTGCCCTCCCCCGCCCCAGCCCTGTCTGGCCGGTCTCTGCTGCTTACTCTGCTCCAGCCACTCTGGCTTCCTTTCCATTTCTTGAAACTCATGAGCTCACCCCCCACCCTCCACCTCAGGGCCTTTGCACGTGCAACTCCCTCTGCGTGGAACACTCTTCTCCCCACCGCTCCCAAGGCCTCTTATCTTTCGGGTCTTTGATTAAATGTCACCTCCTCTGTGCGGCCTCCAACTGGTAACCTAATCTGTTCTCCGGCCCAGTCCTCTGTCTTCCTAATGGTACTTGGCAGAATTTATTTACTTATTTATTTAATGATTTAGCTGTAAGCTCCTTGAGGATGCTCCCTTCCTATGAGTTACTCCTCTAGGTAAGGAGGCCCACTCTGGCATCAACGCGCTGCCTTGGCAGTAGGCATCAGCTCCCTTGACAGTAACAGCAAACAAGATTTGGCTCTTGTCGCTTGTAAAAGTGCTTGCCACACGTGAACCCATTTAGTGCTCATAGCAATTGAACCAGGCTGGGATGAGTATCGTTCCCAGCTCACAGATGAGGAGACTGAGGCTGGGCAAGGTGAATGCTGTGCCTTGGCTAACACCATCCTCTATGCACACAAGCCCTCCTTGGCTACTCTGTCCCCCGTGGGCCTTGCTCACCTATGGGACCCTCGGGTGCTCCGTGTGTGAGCACCACAGTGCAGGAAATCAAACTGGTCTTCAGAGGTCTGTGCACTGGCATTTCCCTCTGGATGGGAGGAGAGGGAGCCCAAGCGTTAGGGAGGCTGGAGCAACTATGGGGAAAGGGATGTATAAGGGGAGGTGGGGGAGGTCTGGGTTCTCCCTGTGCAGGTCCCCCCCTCAGGGACCCTAGGACCCCTTCCTGGGCTTCGGGGCAGGACCTCTGGTGTCCCCAGGAGGAAGGAACCAGACCCTCCCTAGGGGTGCAGTTAGGCGGAGGGTGGTGGATGGTTAACCTTGCTCTGGGGGGATGCTGCTGGGCGTTAGGAGCCGGATCTTCCACACCCTTCGGGCTCCCTTGGTCCAGACAATTCTCTGAGAAAATGATCCGGGCCAACCACAGCGGTGTCTGGACAAGCGGCTCATCCACACTTATTACCTAAGCCCTGTACCCGCACCATGGGGGTGTTTGTGCTGTTCTCTCTACTTTAGTATACACTGAATTTTTAATAAGAAAAAGGAAAAAGGAAACAAGGAAGGTGGGAGTGAAGGAGGGAAGGAAGCCATATGCTTCACACAATCCCATTTTTAAATTAAGCAAGTTCTATACATGTGTGTGTGGACTTCACTGGTGGCTTAGATGGTAAAGCGTCTACCTACAGTCCCGGAGACCCGGGTTCGATCCCTGGGTCGGGAAGATCCCCTGGAGAAGGAAATGGCAACCCACACTAGCACACTCTTGCCTGGAAAATCCCACAGACGGAGAGCCTGGTAGACTACAGTCCATGGGGTTGCAAAGAGTCGGACACGACTAAGTGACTTCACTTTCACTTTCATACATGTGTGTATACATAAAGTGAGTCTAGGAGCGTACATACAAAATGTTAACAACGGTTCTCTCCCATCAAATTACGGATTATTTTCTTTTTCTCCATTATACTTTTTATGTTTCCAACTGGGGTGAAAAACCCCACGGCTATTAAGGAAAGAAAAAAAACGGGATGCTTGAGTTCTAACTCCCCTCCGCCCACTCGGCCACCCTGTGACTGTTCCCCCACGTCCCTCACTGAGCCTCACCTCTCCTGGCTACCTGGGGGGAGACACAGGATGAGGTGAGGCCAGAGAGAGCTGTGCCTGGGGTTGCTTGGGGGCCTGCCTGCCCCCCAAACACACTCAAGTCCCCAGAGATGACGCACTAAGCCCTTGCACACCCGCAGACCTGCTCAGGGGACATCAGGTCCCGGCAGGACAGCCAGGCACACACTGCCCCAGACACCAGCACCCAGGTGCCCATGTGTGTGCATTCACACAGACCTGTGCACGCGCACACACACACACACACACACACACACACACCCTGTAACCTGCGTGGGGCTGGGGCGGCCTGTGAGCCGCCCAGGGGGTGAGAGGAGAGAGCCCCATCCATCTGCAAGATAAACACAGGAAGTGAGGAGCCCGCAGTGTCAGGGCGAGGTTGGGAGCCATCCGTAAACGCCGGGTGGGGGTGGGGGCGGGTAGAGGAGTAGGGGCCCCTCCGGAAGCGGGAGGGAGAGTGTGGGAGTCTGGGCCCAGGCCTGAGTTTGACATCGGCTGTCTTGGGTTCAAACGTCAAAAGTTGAAACGGTGACTACACTCTAGGGGCTTGGTCTGTCTGTCTGTCCGTCTATTTGTGACAACACCTCCCACCCACCCGCACCCCCACCCAGCTCCACCTCGTCTTCCCCTCCCTGGGCTCAGGGGACCCTGGGTCCAAGCCTGTTGGAGGCCCCCCCAGCCCTCTGGAAGCCAGACTCTGTGATCAGCAGCGTGGATGAGGGACTGAATGCCCAGAAAGAAACAGTGTAAATGCCAGGGTGCCCTGAGCCAGTGCACCTCCATGGCCCAGCCTGTGCCCTACAGGCCATCCCCGGCACTGCCCCTGCGCCCCTGGTTCTCCTCCCAGACTGCTGCTCGTGCTCGCCCCGAAGCCCACGGGGTCCCAGGGGAGAGTGGGGTGGCTTCTCTGGCTGGACCCTGGGGGGCAGGGCACAGGTCTGGCCATGGAGGGGCCGCTGCAAACGTGATTTAGATTAAATGAGTCCTCGCGGTGTGCCGGGTGTTCTACACCAGACTCGAGTCTTTTTTTGGAACCAAGTGAGGACGGCGCGGGGAGAGAAGGGACGTCTTTTTACTCGCTCTAAACCGCCCAGCCGTCCTTGGTTTGCTGTGAGGTTAGCAGTTGTTGGTTCAGCGCCACACGCTCAGAGGCAGCTGGGTGTGATCTGAATCCTGGCTCTTCATCCAACCTTCACGTTCCCTGACAAGTGGATCCAAGAGAAGAGGGTGCCTGGGCGCTGGCCCCCGCCTGCGGGCCAGGAGGACAGATTCAGTTCAGTTCAGTCGCTCAGTCGTGTCCGACTCTTTGGGACCCTGTGAACTGCAGCACGCCAGGCCTCCCTGTCCATCACCAACTCCCAGAGTCCACCCAAACCCATGTCCATTGAGTCAGTGATGCCATCCAACCATCTCATCCTCTGTCGTCCCCTTTTTCTCCTGCCCTCAATCTTTCCCAGCATCAGTGTCTTTTCAAATGAGTCAGCTCTTTGCATCAGGTGGCCAAAGTATTGGAGTTTCGGCTTCAACATCAGTCTTCTAATGAACACCCAGGACTGATCTCCTTTAGGATGGACTGGTTGGATGTCCTTGCTGTCCAAGGGACTCTCAAGAGTCTTCTCCAACACCACAGTTCAAAAGCATCAATTCTTCAGTGCTCAGCTTTCTTTATAGTCCAACTCTCACATCCATACATGACCACTGGAAAAACCATACCCTTGACTAGACGGACCTTTGTTGACAAAGTAATGTCTCTGCTTTTTAATATGCTGTCTAGGTTGGTCATAACTTTCCTTCCAGAAGGACAGATGAAAACCTTTATAAAAGCATCCTGTGATCTGCCATTCGATCAGTTGACTATATCCCTTCTGAGTGTGACTGACAGCTCACCTCTTGCCGTTGTAAACCTCCAGCCCCTGAGCTGGACCCCAACCCCCACCTGGCTCTAGCCGCTTCCGGCCCACCTGGATTTCTTCCGCTTCCAGCAACCTCACCTGTGCACGGCTCTTTACTAGCATTATTTCATTTGTTCCTCTAGTGACCCAGGAGATAGAAAAACTCATTTTGCCAGCGAGGAACCAGAGGCCCAGGGAGGTCATGGGAGCCATGGGAAGCAGACCCCAATCTAGACTCAGGTTTGCTGCTTTCTTCCAAATCCGACTCTTTTCTTCTGGTCCCAGCTCCTGCTTCTGCTGAGGCTGCTGGTCACCAGGGGTGACAGTACCGGGGCTATGGCAGAGAGACCCCCAGAATCGGGGGTTCCTGTTGGCCTTTGCCTTCCTGCCACCTCTGCTCCACGACCGGCTCAGTCTCAGGCCCCAAGCTCACACCGATGGTGGCCCATAGGGACCAGCATAGGCTGCCTGCTTCCTCAGGCATCTCTCTTCTTACCTTTTTCTCCACGCCCTTCAGCACCGTGTTTCTTCTTTTGTATCCGCAGACTCCCTCTTCTTTCCCACCCGAGGGATCTTGCTGCTACTCCTATTTTCCTCTTTTAAAATGTTTATTCACTGGATAGATGGGTGAGTGGGTGGTTGGAAGGGTGGATGAGTGGGTAGAGGGATAGATGGCTGGATGGAGAGATGATTAATGGGTGACTAGGTTAGGTGGGTACATGGATAGATGCTCAGTGGGTGGGTGAGTGAAGAGGTGATCGGGAAGGCAGGCGGTGTCGTATAGGTGGACAGATGGCAAGGTGAGCAAGTGGACAAAGGACCCTGATGGGTAGGCAGGTGGATGGACGGATGGGTGTTTGGAGGGATGAGATGGAGGGATGCTGCTTCAGTTCTGCTGAGACTCCATCCTCCCCGTACCACCTATGTGACCTGGATGTCTAATTTTCACTCCCAGCCCCACGAGGATGCAGGGGGACAGTGGAAGCCTGCAGCAACCCTTCCCTTTGGTCCCAGTCTCCCTTCTCCTCAGGGATGTCCTGACAGCTCCCTTTAGGAATGAAACAGATCAACCTCCGGAGGGTGGGAGTCAGCTATGTCCTCTGTGTAAAATGCCCAGACAGTCCCAGCCCCTCTGGAACTCTGACAGTGGCTCCAGCTTTGGGGATGGAGGGGTGCTTTTTATGTCTTCAGTTGTCTTGAAATAAAACAAAACAGAAGATGTATCTCAACAATGTGACTTACATTCAATTCTACCCCAAAATTTTGATGACTAGATCTTTGTAAAAGAACTAGACGTGTTGTCTTAAAGAGCTTCAAAGTAATTAAAATAAATTTTCAAAGGAACTCCCCCCCAAACCAAAACACTAGATAGTTAAGAAATACCGTGCTTGTTAATTAGCCCCTAATTCAGCCAGAATGTCTTTAGACGAATTAGCTACACAATCCTCAACACTTGAAGAATAAAATGGAGCAAGCAACATGAAATACAGTGAAGAGAGTAGGGACGAGGGGGAACAGGTCTTTGGGTCAATAGGACTTTAGGGAGCTGTGCCAGACCCCTGAATCCCTCCCTCCTGAGTCCCTTCCCTGACTCTGAGAGGTGGGAACAAGACCCTGAGTCCTGAGCCCCTGCCCAGCGGGCTGTGCCGGGGAGTCCTCTGTGAGCCCCTGAGCTCATCTGTCCATGAAGAGGTGACTGTAGCCCTCTCCTGTCTGTGCCCTGGGCTGAGCCCTGCCCACCAGCACTTCACTGTGTCCTCACACACACACACACACACCATGAGGGAGGCGTTATGCTGACTCTCAGTTCCCAGACGCAGAAACCGAGGCTCAAATCCAGAAATCGGCAGATCCAAAAATCAGAATCTGCTTTTCAGAGCGTCTGTCTCAGGTCCCCATGAAGCAGATGAAGAAACTGCCGTTCAGAGCAGCCCAGGCCACGCACCCAGCGAGGGTAGAGCTGGGTATGGCAAGTGTCAAATAAATAAGATGGACCGTGGATGCTGGGGGCTTCGATGGATGGATCCGTTCCTTTGGGGGTGGTGGGAGTGATTTGAGGGGGAGATGAAAGAGATCGGTCAGGGGGGCTTCCAGAAGGAGGGAGGCATTAACCAACCCCAAGGACCTGGCCGGGTAGTGTCCTCCTGAGTTTCCATGGAGGTGGAGAGAAAGCAAGCGTCCTTCTCTCTCTCTGTTTGAGCTTTCTTACGAAGCTGAGTCACTGGAATAGCCCCTGGCCCCCCAACTTTGGGAAAAGCTCCCAAAAGCTGGGCCAAGGGGGCAGAAGCAGCCAGCAGCCTCTCGTCAAGGCTTGACAGGAGTTGTCACCAGCAGAGTCAGCGAGTGGGGGGTGGCGGGGGGCTGTCTGGCCCCAGCCCCAGTGTTTACCTGTCTGGACTGTTGCTGGAACCATCCATCTGGATGAAGGATCACACAGCCTCCCTCCGCCCTCCGCCCACTCGGTTCCCCCATCAGGCCTCCACGTCCACAGATCTTCACACCACTCCAGGCCCCCCTGAATGCCGCCTCCCTGCTCCGTCCTGGCGGCCCTTGGGCAGGCTTCCAGCCCTCGCCCCACTCACCCAGACTCTCTCCCCTGCCCCGAGGTACACGCTTCTTCCTGTTCAAGTTCCACTTAACTGAAAGATGGTCCGAGTGCCCATCGACAGCATTGGCAGCAAAGCAGTTACTGCAGTCCTGCTGTGCGCCAGGCCCTGTGCTGAGTAAGCACTTCACGTCCACTGTTTACTGACTCCTAACGTACATGGTGAAGAACCCGCCTGCCAATGCAGGAGACATGAGAGATGTGGGTTCGATCCCTGGGTCGGGAAGATCCCTTGGAGAAGGGCATGGCAACCCGCTCCAGTATTCTTGCCTGGAGAATCCCATGGACAGAGGAGTCTGGAAGTCTGCAGTCCGTGGGGTCACAAAGAGTCGGACATGAGTGAAGTGACTTAGTACGCACGCAACTGACATGATATCTGCCATGTAAGAGAGAGGGGGAATTTACATAAGCTGTGATCATTAGACCTCAGATGGTGAAGCCACAGATTCTGCCAAAGGAAGTCGGGGAGGATGTGGAAGCTATGGAAGAGGATGCATCTCTGATACCCTTGCAGGAGAGGTAGGTGTTCCCAGGTAGACGAAAGCATCCAGGCAGACCTGTGACCATGAGCACTGGCACGCAAGCGCCCCACAAGGGACATGCAGTTAGAGTAGCCAGGGTGTCTATGAACAGGAAGAGACTAGAAGCTTCTTTAAGGCTTTTGTTGAGTAACCTAGGAGCCTTCCCTGACCACTCCGGGCATAGACCCTCTCCTACCCCCATGTCCTGCTTCTTCATTTTATCTTCTCCACAACTTCCACCCTCCCCCTACCCCTTGATCTGCAATTTCTCCCACCAGAATGGGAGTTCCTGGAAGACAGACACTTCATCATGGACTCATCACTCTATCCTCAGGACCCAGGGCACTGCCTGGCAAGCGGTAAGCGCTCCATAAATATCACTGATTAGTGGCCCCGGGACTGCGTCATCTCATTTAATCTTTAAACCACTTTCACAGTAGCTAGAATCAGTCTCATTTTGGAAGTGGGAAACTGAGGCTCCAAGAAGTGAAAGGAGTTGGTTAATTTACAAGCCCAGTGTGGACCCTGATTCCAGCCCACTTCTCTCCGCTCTTGACTGCAGGCCTGGCTGGGCATGATGATGTCCAGTGATCACTTTAATATAAGGAAAGAAACAGATTAACACTTCGATTTGTGGGCTTCTGCTACCCCCTCCTTCCCCAGGCAGGTCTGTGCAGGGTTTTGGTTTTTTTTTGGTGGTGGTGGGGGGTGGGGGTGGAGCACAGGAAGAGACTGGGGAGAGGGTTGGTGAGGACTTTATTTCATGAATTAAGTCTATTTGTGGGAAACCCCTTATGTTCCAGTGTGGGGCTCCTGCCTCACCCTTTACAGGGCCAGGTGTTAAATGGAGACCTTTTTTGAGGCCAGCAGTGGGATCCCGGGAGCGGGGAAGGGCAGGACACAGGGGCTAGCCTGAGGCTCGTGGGCCCTTTGTGTCCTAATCTTGGCCTAGCACTTTTTGGATGCGGCTTGTGTGCGCCTGGCCCTGCTCTCAGCCCTGGCCCAGCATCATCCTGGTGAATCCTCAGGCCATCCCAGGGGATGTTCCTGCCCCTCTCCCCCACTGTGTGGATGAGGAAGCCGAGCCCAGGAGAGGCTGAGCCACCTGTCCAAAGGCACACAGCTTGGAAGTGGTGAGCCAGCAGTGGGCCCCAAGCCCCGGACCCCACCCACCGACAGCTCTTGCACACCCAGAGGACAAGATGGAATTTGGAGCTGGATTCCAGTCCCGCGGTTCCGCTTGGGCCACCTGCTTCGTCTCTCTGAGCCTCAGCTTCCTCTGCTCGGAGATGTGGGCTACGGTTCCCACCTGGCAGCGTTTCTGGAGGCACTCAAGGAGGAGAGAAGGTGGCTTGTGCCTGGCACAATGTAGGGGTGTCACAAATGGCATGGCTGTTGGGCTTCACATGCCTGGCTCACAGTGAGGGTACTATAATTGATATTTGGTGGCTCAGATGGTAAAGCGTCTGCCTGCAATCTGGGAGACCCAGGTTTGATCCCTGGGTCAGGAAGATCCCCTGAAAAGGAAATGGCAACCCACTCCAGTACTCTTGCCTGAAAAATTCCATGGACGGAGAGGAGCCTGGTGGGCTACAGTCCATGGGGTCGCAAAGTCGGACACGACATAGCGACTTCACTTTCTTTCACTTTCTTCATTGTCTAGAAATATGGAGTCAGTCACAAATCCAGCCACCATCCCATGTCAGGCTCTAGTCCTTTCTCCACATCATGGTTGGTGCCTGAAGTTCACTGGGGCAGCTTTCCTTCAAATGGAAAGCTTTGCTCTCAGAAAATGCAGCTTCCCATGGGCAGGGGTTTGGGGCAGAGGTTAGGGGCAGGGAGAGGGCTACACAGTAGCTGCTGGTAATCACTTTCACTTCCACAAAAATGAAGAATCCAGAACTGGGTGCCTGGGTAAAGGGGTTCCTCAAGAAACAGTCACAAAGGGGGCAATTGCCAACCTTTTCGTTTCCTGCCCATCAAGGGTCAGCCTTGGATTACACATCAAGCCCCGTTTGGAAACTTTCCTCTGCAGGGCCAAATTTAGGATCCTGGGTACTTTGCTTTCTACCCGGGATAATACGAATATTATTTTAAGTGAATACTAATAATCTTGCTGACATTGGGCAGCACTCTCCAGTTTATTCATGTTTTTAGTTCCATTATCCTGCGTGAGCATTACAACCCCTTTCACAGATGAGGAAACTGAGGCTCAGAGAGACCAGTTGGCCTGGGGCATTGCCAAAGCCCAGGCTTGGGAGCCAGGTGTGGGGCCTTCTCTGGGGCCTGGGCCTGGTGGGCCTCCTCAGGGACCACCCCTGTCTCCCTGCCGCAATCCTTCCCATCAGAAAGGCCCAGACCCTGGGCCAGGCTGGGAACGTTTCTGGGGGGCGGGGTGGGGGGCAGCCCGCCGGCCCGCCCGCGTCAAGGCCGTGTGTAAGTGTTTTATTGTTTGCCCGAAGAGGTGTGAATGAAGTAATGGGCCTTCTCCGGCACGCCATCCGTCTAGGACTGACAGCCGTGCTCCGAGCCCGGGGCTGCTCTGTGTAAACGCTGTCACCCTGCCATCCCCGAGCAGGCAGCTTCCTCCGGGAAACTGTAATCAGGGCCTCCCGCACCCGCAGCTGGCCCTGTCCGCAGCTCGTAAATCACGGCTGCCTTCCCGGAAAACAGGGCGAGAGACAGACAGGGTGACGGGGAGACAGACGAGGCTGGGCGAGGAAGAGACGACGCGGACAGGCCGGCGGAGAGAGAGGGAGGCAGTGGGGCTAGGCACCACGGAGGGACCTGCGGCCAGGGACAGACAGGCACAGCAGGCAGAAAGGCTGGGGGAAGAGAGGGAGGGGAGGGGGAGAGGCAGGGTGATGGGGGCTAGAAAGGAGGCAGGAAGACAGAAACAAAGGGAGGCTCATGCGACCGGACGCACAGAGGGAGAAGGAGATGGAGACAGAGGGAAAGGCTGGAAGTGAGGCTGTGAGAAGAGGCAGGAAACAGCAGGGAAAAGAGCGGAGGAAAGAAGAAAAAGCAGAGAGCAGAACAGAGAGACAAAGGGTGCAGGAAGGAGAGACAGACGGAGCGGCACATGTCAGACAGAGCGCTCAGCTAGGAACCAGGGCAAGGGTCCAAGCACGGGGCAGCCGGTCCAGACCATTAACTGCGGGCTGCCCCATCGCGGCTCAGCAGGGTCCCCCAGCTTCCCCTGCAGAAAGTGAAGTCTGACTCTTTGCAATCTCATGGCCTGTAGCCCGCCAGGCTCTTCTGTCCATGGAATTTCCCAGGCAAGAATACTGGAGTGGGTTGCCATTTCCTTCTCCAGGGCATCGTCCCGACCCAGGGATCAAACCCAAGTCTCTTGCATTGCAGGTGGATTCTTTACCCTCTGAGCCACCTGGGAAGCCCGAGGCAGGAACATACCCACTGTATTTGAAGGTCAGGAAGAAGGCCAGTGCGGCTGCAGCAGAGTGGGCAAGGGGAAGGGCGCTGGGAGGCGAGGGACGAGAAATGGGCTATCAGGTGGAGTAGGATCGTGATGGCCATTGAAAGGACTCTTCAGTTCAGCTCAGTCCAGTCGCTCAGTCATGTCTGACTCTTTGCAACACCATGTACTGCAGCATTCCAGGCCTCCCTGTCCATCACCAACTCCTGGAGTTTACTCAAACTCATGCCCATTGAGTTGATGATGCCATCCAACCATCTCATCCTCTGTCGTTCCCTTCTCCTCCTGCCTTCAATCTTTCCCAGCATCAGGGTCTTTCCCAATGAGTTAGCTCTTCGCATCATGTGGACAAAGTATTGGAGTTTCAGCTTCAGCATCCGTCCTTCCAGTGAACATTCAGGACTCTTACTATGCGGGAAATGGAAGAGTTTGGACTTGAGGTTGATCTGATCAGACCCATTCTCAAAATGTCCTCTGGCTGTTGTTTTGAGGACAGGCTAAAGTGGGGCAAGGGCAAGGTGGGGAGACCTGGGAGCGGGCGCAGGTTCTTGAATTCATCCACATGAGAGATGATGCGGCTTGGACGGTGAGCAGCAGCAGACGTGTCGTGAAGACAGAGAGGGGGGATTTGCTGATAGACGGGATGTACGAGAAAGGGAAATCAAGGGCAGATTCCAGGTGTGGGGCCAGAACAACAGGAAGGATGGAGCTGCTAGTTAGGCCGATGGCAGAGATGAGTGGGAGTAGGCATGGGTGGGGTGGGTTTAGGGAGCATTCAGGGTGAGGGCCTGTTGCAGTCAGAGGAGAGGTGTTGAGTGGGCACTGGGGGTGGGGCGCCATCCCAGCTGAGGACGTGGACTTGGGAGCTGTCAGCAGGCAGGTGGTGTTTAAAGCTGTGAAGCTGGAGGAGGCTGCCTGGGGAGAGAGTGAAAACAGTCCAAAGGCTGGGTCTGGGGCCTCAGGCCACCCTTAGAGGTTTGAGAGTAGAGGGGAGTGCGGTGAAGGTGATGGGGCAGGAAGAGCCCTCGAGGTGAGCAGAGAAAAAAGAAGCAGTGCATCTCCCAGCCCCGCCGTCGGGGAAGCCACCCAAGAAGAGAGGCCTGATTGGAGGTCCTGCCAAGAGGCCAGGAAAGGTGAGGCTGGAGGAGAATCAGAGACTGGGTTCATCCCCAGGGAGGCCCCTGGACACCTTGACCAAGCAGTTTAGGGGCTGTAGGGGGTGTGGGTGGCGGAGAGACCTGACTGGCACATGAGTTCACGAAAGAATGAGGGGAGTGGAACCGTAGACGGTGAGACTGTTATGGGGAGTTTCGATAAAATAGCAGAAAAATGGGACGGAGTGTGGAATCGAGAGAGGTTTCTTTTTCAATAACCTTTTTATTTTGGAATAGTCTTAAATTCATAGGGAAGTTGCAAAGATACTACAGAGGGTTCCCATATCCCCTTTATACAGCTCCCTTTAGTGCTAAGGTTCCCCATAAGCACACTTCAGAGACACCTGTGCACCCAACTCCGGCAGCGCAGTGGCTTGCATTCCTTGCTTCTATTGCAGGAGGCGTGAGTTCGATCTCTGGTCGGGGAAGTAAGATCCCGAATGCCATGGGGTGGGGCCAAAAAAAAAAAAGTCACACTTCATTTGTCAAGACTAAGACACTGATCTTGTACCAGACTAGTAACCAGACTACAGGCGTTACTCAGATTTCACCAGGCTTTCCATGAACGTTCTTTTTCTGTTCTAGGATCCAGTCCAATCCCCAGGATACCAAGTTGCATTTGGTAGAGAGGGTCTTTTTGCCTTTTTCTTTTGTAAAACGTGGGGGCATTCTGCCTGTGTGAGAGCTAATGGGAAGGGCCCAGCAGAGGGGAGGGGACTGGTGAAGCAGGTGAGTGACGTGTGATGGTTATTGAAGTGATCTGCTAACAGGAACAAAGGAGAGGGCACCAGGACACAAGGGGTCACACTGATCTGGCTGCCCCTGTGGGCTGGAGGACAGAAACAAGCATGGCCCCTCGAGGGTAAATGATGCTCCCTGCTTACAACCGCCTCCACTTATAATCTCATTTTGGAACCCCATCCCCCAAGAGAAAAACAACCCCTGGGGCATGTGGAGTGGCGGAGGAGAGGGGCTCAGAAAGGAGCAAAGACTTCCCTGAGGCCAGGCAGTGTCGGAGGTGGAGCCAGGATTCCAGCTCAGGGGGCTTGACTTCAGAACCAGAGCTGTGACTCTGTTTCTCCATTGTAGCTGGTGTGTTCTGGGAATTCCAGATGGCAAGCCAGCAAGGGCAGGGCTGGGAACACAAAAAACTAAAAGCTCTCAACCCTGGCGTACCAGCCCTGTCTACCCTGGTGCACCAAAGCTGACCCCTCCTGGTACAATAGCCCTGTCCACTCCTGGTACACTCGCTCTGGGACTTGGAGGGTGTCAGGTGGGCGCTGTGGAGCACAGTCCGACAGGAAACGAGCAGGTAAAGGCAGGCAATCAGGAGGGGTCAGGCAGGAGGACCGGCCAGGTGGTGGGTGGGCTACCCCGGCCCCCACAGCAGCCTACTTCCTCTGTGCGTTACTTATAATTTGCCGAATGTGTAGAGTGAGCTTTGCTGTTTGCAACTAATCATGTTGAAGCTCCAAAATAAATGAATGAATCCTCTTCTGCTATTTAGGAGTCAAACCTAAAGCCAACATCTGGATGCCTGTTGCAGAGGTCAACTTTGCTCTTGGCTGGACATTGGCACCCACATCAAGCCTTTATACACACACACACACACACACACACACCCCTACCCTCTTCTGGAAACTACGACTTCACTATAGTACGAGTCCCCAGTCCCTTCTCTGAAACCCTGGGGACCACATGAGTTTCAGACTTCGGAACATTTCACATTCTGGAAGGGTAATTCGGTGCACATACCACAGATGTAATAACCCCTGAGGGGCCTGAGCAGCACTCTGTATGTAAACACATTAATATTTCTGCAGTGAATGTATGAATATTCGCAGTAAGTGGGAAAAATAAAGGCCATAAATAGCCTCCTGACAGTTCAAGTTGTGTTTTACAGACTCAGGACTTAAGTGAAAACTTGGCTTTTGGAGCTTCTTGGATTTCAGGACTACGGGTGAGCGGCAGGGGACCCCTTGGGAGGCCCCCAGCAGGGTGGACGGGTCTGCCCTCACACATGGGGACCCACACTGTGCTCATTCGTGACGGATGTCGGGAGCGCTGGTCTCCTCGTGGGCTCAGGTGGGATGGGTGTGCATGTGTGCGTGTGTGCAGGCAGGTACATACACCAGGGGTGTGCATGTCTTGACCCTCTGAGTCCTTGAGTCTCTCTCTCTCTCTCTGTGTGCTGGAAGGGGCCTCAGAGGCATCTCTTGAATCCTCCTGACAACATCCCCACCAAGTGGGTACCCAGCTGCTGAGTCCTCCCTGACCCCCTTCTTTCCCGCCACCCCCTCCTTCTATCCCAGCATCACCTTCCCACAACCTTCCTCTTCCTCCCGCTTCTCCCTCTCACTCTTTCACCTCATTCTTGAGAGGCTCAGAGTGGTACCAACCCAAAGCTCTTATTCATCAGCAAATTTCCTCAGTGGAAACTGCTGGCATTCTGTGAACTTCAGCCACTTCCGGTTTTAATAGAAGGAGCCAAGCCCCAGCTTCAATGTATATGCAGTTCTGGCCAGTGAGTTTCCTTAACACACAAGGCTTCCTTGCCTTCTGCCCCCTTAGGAAGAGACGAATCTAACGAGGCCTGTATACACATCTACCCTCTCCTTCCCTTGCAGTCCTTTCTTTTCTACTATTATTATTATTTTTGGTGAAGCATTTAAAAATGTTTAATGGTATTTTTTGCCCAGCATTTTGAAAAAGACTAACAGTTTTTTTTTTTTTTTCTCTTATTCTGAGATCATTGAAGCCTACAGAAAAGTTTCAAAGATAGCACCACAAGCTCCTGGGTACCCATCATCCATATTCATCATTTTTCACATTTTGCCAGATTTGCTTTATCACTCTCTCATACATATATATCCGTATTCATACTTTTTTTTCTGAACCATTTGAAAGTAGGCTGTGTGATGCTGCTCTTCGCCTTCATATTCCTGTGTATATTTTCTAAGAATAAAGATCTCCTCTTACATAACCACAGAACACACAGTTACACAATCCAGGAAATTTAACATTGATACAAAGCTTTCATCTAATCCATAGCACTCCCTGGGGGTTTGAAAGTCACTTTCCTCCCCAGTTTCTTGGACAGTTCGGCTGCATTTGGGGGTAAATTCCTGGTGCTGAGCAATGCGTGTCCCAGGCACGGCTCCCCTCGGTTCGTCTGGACTTCAGACACGACCGATGCTGGCGCTTCTCAAATCATGTGCCCTAGGGGTTCCGCTGACGAAGGGAAGGCAACTCTTTGGAGTGGGGTTTGTTTGAAGAGAAAATTCTACTTTAAAGAAAAAAGGTGGAAAACCACGGAGAGGCCCGTCTTTTCATCTTATATTCGAGAGCAGGAGCTTTAGAGGGGGTAAGCCGGCTGCTCTGGGCCACAGTGGGATTTAGCGGGCAGTCAAGCAGGGATCTGAAACCAATTACTCATTTAACCGACGTTTCTGGAACACAGCAGTGGGAGGGGGCTGTGCTGCACCCCAGAGTCACAGAGATGATAGATGCCAGGCTCGTCTTTGAGAAGCTGCCCAGCTGGCACGTCCCCCTCGCAGTTCTATTGAGGTGGGTTCTGAGCCTCCATCCTGGTCTGGGGATCTCAGAGGAGGGAAGGCAGCCTGTGAACCGGCCGGAGCTTTTCCAAGAACAATAGTGTTCTTTTAACAAACATTTGTTCTATCCGTAAACTTTTGAACATTCAACAAACATTGGTCCGTTTGACAAATATTTGTTCACTTGTGCATGTTGACTCAATTCCTGCCCTGTGCCTACCGAGGGCAGGGATCTGGCATTAGCAACAGGGACACCAAGCACCAGGGGGCCAGGCCAGCCCCCCGCAAAGGACTCAGAGTGGCAGACTCTCTCCTCCCACCTCTCTGTCCCTGCCTCTGCTGCCCTGTGCCACAGCAGAAGGGACGGGACCACCCCAGCCCCCTGCTCCCAAGAGCTCGCTCCCAAACTCCTCCTTTATACAGGAAATCCTCCAGGGACTTCCCTGGTTGTCCAGTGGCTAAGCCTCCGTGTTCTCACTGCAGGGAGTTGGGGTTCGATCCCTGGTCCAGGAACTAGATCCTGTGTGCTGCAGCTGAAGGTCCCACATGCCCCAATGAAGACTGAAGAGCCCTCGTGCTGCAACTAAGACTCAGCACAGCCAAATAAATAAATAAATACATAAAAAAAGAAAACAACTGCACAAAACTGAGTGGACCTGCTGGTCCCTGGCCAACATGAGCATACCCTGCTTTCTAGAGGGCAGCCTAGCAAGAGTTACTGAAAATCTCTCTGATGGGCGAAACCTCGAGCCAGCAATTCCACTTCTAGGAATTTAATCTAAGGAACCCATCATGGGATGCTCTGAGGTTTAGCCTTAAGGATTGTTTGTTGTTGTTCGGTCGCTCAGTCGAGTCCGACTCTTTGCAACCCCATGGGATGCAGCATGCCAGGCTTCCCTGTCCTTCACCATAAAAGAGCGAAGATCATAAAAGTCTGCTTGGGGAGGAAAATCATGGCCCATCTTAGGCCTGACAAAGCGAGGCATCCTGTGACAAGAGTGGGCGAGAAGGTGTGAAATGGCAGGCAAGACATCTCCCAAGATATTAAGGAAAAAAGTTGTCAACGTAGGATTCATGGGACAAACCAAGTTTAAAACAAAATTATTTATACATATATACATACACACACACACACACACAGAAAAACGTCTGATAGGATGTGCTTTGGAGAAATTAAAAATGAATCATCTCTGTATGCAGCATTACAAATGATTAAAAAAATTTTTTTGTTAATTATGTGCTCCTGGTTTTCTACATTTTCTGTACTGAACACGCATTAGTCGTATAGTTAGAAAATAATGCACAGAAATATAATTTCTCCATTAAATTCCATGGAACAGTCACTGTTAAGCCTTCCCCTGTGCTCAGCTGCAAACCTTTAGTACAGATGTGACACCATTTCCAGACACTCGCCCAAGGAAAACATATGACCCTCAACCCCAAGAGGTGGTCCTGATGACCACATCTGCCCTGCTGGGTCGGGGGCTTCATACTCCTGTGTGTTATGTGTACCTGCGTATGGGTGTGCAGACGAATCTACACACAGATGTGTTTCTTGGGGCCGGGCATGGGGCCAATGGGTAGCAAAATAGGGCCTGGGACGGTCTTCTCAAACCCAGAGGCGAGAATCATCTTTTTAATTTTTTTAAAAAAGATTATTTATTTTTGGCTGCACTGGGTCTTCGATTCTGCTCGAGGGCTTTTTCTAGTTGTAGCGAGTAGGGGCTACTCTGTGTTGTGGTGTTTCTCATGGCAGTGGCCTTTCTTGCTTCGGAGCGTGGGTTCTAGGCACTCGGGCTTCAGTAGTTGCAGCACAGGGGCTCAGTAGTCCTGACACGCAGGCTTAGTTGCTCTGAGGCATGTGGGATCTTCCCGGACCATGTGGGATCAAACCCGCGTCCCCTGCATTGGCAGGCGGCTTCTTAATCACTGGACCCACCAGGGAAGCCCGAGAATGATCTCTGACTATTGGCGTCAGCTCTTAGACTTGCTCTCATCATTTCCAGGAGCTTGGGCTCACTCGGCCTACCTCCCCACCCCTTCCCCACCCCACCCCACCCCAGATGCATGCTCGCGCATCCAAGAGACACGCACGCCAGCACGTACTCCTAACAGCAAGGCAGGGCTTCTCTTTGCTGGCAGAAAACCAGAGGCAGAAGGATTAAAAGATATCTGTGATGACCTCGTATGTCTGCAGAATCACCCCTGGGAGCAGTCCAACATCTGCTCATCTGAAAGGTGTGCGTCCCAGTACGCGGCATCTGTGTTCTTAGTACGCATGCGTGCTCGGTGGTCCATGTGCCCATACATGTGGGTAGCGTGGAGCCGCGAAAAGAGCCAGACGTTCAGCTCCCAGGTCCTGCATTGCTGTCCACCAACCTTGTGAATTTGGGCGAGTCGCGGCCTCTACAAGCCATTGATTTCTTCTGGGATGTGGGAGGGATGGGTGTGGACGTGATTTATAAATTGCAAAATGCTATCCACGTTGAAAGGCTTGTGATTCCTATGTATGCACATGCTGGTATTTATTAGAATGATGGTAAATACTAACAGTCAGGGAGTCTGCTTCTCCTCTCCCCCTGCCTGGAAGGATGCTGTGACTGGACACCTCTGCTCTGCCACTTCCCTCCTCTGCACCCGTGTCAGGCTCATTGGAAAATCTTAGCATCTTTCAAATCTAGTTCAGGAAAGGCTCCTAGAAGTCACCTGGTCAAAGAGGCATGAAGGATTTGTATCCCAGAGAAGGGCCCAGCCTCAACAGCAGGGTGCACACCAGCCCTACCCACTGAGGAGCATGTAGCTTCAACCCTGTGGCTTCAGACAGCCTGGGAAGGTCACTGGCTCTTAGCTGTGGAGCCAGAGCAGGAGGCTCAAGCAGAGGGAATCAACAGACCCAGGGACTCCCACTAGCTCACCCCAGCGAGGGGAGGGGCCTGGCCCAGGGGCCCTGCTGGCTGAACTGGCCAGGCTGGGATTTATGGGCCCCTCTTGGACACGTTAAAGATCACATTAAGTGCAATAAATGTAGATCACGCTCCTAAATAAGCTGAGATTTATCCCCGGATCCTCTCCGCAGGGGCCAGCCCCATAAATCCTGCCCGAGCCTGTCCCCTGGCCAAGGGATGGGGGAGGGGAGAAGGAGGAGGGGAAGCCGTTTCGGGTACTGAATGACTTGGAGCTGACTAGGGGCTCTTGATGAAGGGTGGGACAAAGACAGGGTCCAAGCGGTCTGCCCAGCTCCGTTCTCTGCCATCCCCTTCCTTCGCCCACCCTCTTGTGCTCCCAGCCTGCGTATGGTCTTACAGACGTGAAAACAATGATGACTCTTCTAAATGGAGAAGCTCAACCCCAGCTAAAACCGCCTTTGTCCACAGTGTGGGAGGGCCCTCCATTAAGAAAAATGTATTATAGGAAAATGCAAATTTACAGGCCAATAAATTACAGGATGATTAGTCACGTTGCAGCCTTTCTTCAAAGGACCCTTTAAAGGCTGCGCTCCTTCATTTAAGTGTCTGTTTATAGCTCAGTAACTTCCAGACTGAGAGGCTGGGAGGCCCCACGAAGGGCAAGGGAAACTGGGAAGATGCAGAGAAGAAGAGAGCGCGCCCCTTCTTAACCAGCCTGGCGGGGTGGAGGGGGGGCGGGAAAAAATCCCTGAAAGGGCATCAGAGTCATCTGGGTTGTGTTGATGTGATGCATGCTTGCCCAGCACCTATTCTGCGCCAGGTACAGTCCCAACACAGGGGTGGCAACCAGACAGGAACCGCCTGGGTCCTCATCGAGTTTCCAGGGTACGGGTGGGTGAGAAAATTAACATCGATCAGATTCACCCTGCTTCCAGATCGACTCAATGCGGTTTACAGGCAAGGACTCCTGAGCACATCTATCGCCAGATGTCAGGGACAGTCCACGTGCGCGGTGGCGGAAGGAAGGGTGAATCAATAGATGGAATTTTTGAAAAGGAAAAACAAATACAAGTGTTATGGTTTTCCGAGCTTTTCCCAAAGAACAAATACGAAGTTTGGCCTTCTTTGAACCAATTGTCCCAGAGTCCTTTGCTCTGTGACCTGGATCAAATCCCTCAGCCACTCAGCACCTCAAGCGCCATTGACCACAGGCAGACAGGAAGGGATGAGCTCATGCCCTGGCTGCTGGAATCACTGAGGAATCTCTTCCAAGGGTGAGAAGAGCCTGCTGGAGCCCCTCCACCCATCACTTGGAGACACATGGACTTTACACTCTTTCCCAGGCTCTTTCTGACCCCATGTCTTGTCTCCTGCTGTCCCCTTTGCCATAAGGCCCCCTCCCCTGAACTCTACCTAGCAAACTCCTATTCATCCTGCAAGATCCAACTTCTGTCAAGGACTTACTGCATTATGTTGGGATTTAGCCATTTGTGTGTCTGCTGCCCCGCACCCCACCCCCCACCCCCGCAACTGGATTATAAGCTCCTTGAAGGCAAAGTTAAATTTTGTTGGTACGATTCTTAGAGGCAAGCCCCATGGCTGGCACATGGCTTAAACAATGCTCCATAATCATCTGCAGAATGAATGGCTCAAATTAATTGGGTGTACAAACAGCCTTGATCATCCCAGTTACAGATAAAGAGTGTTGAACACTCACTGAGGGCTTAATGCCTCGCCTAGCATAACCCTGAGAGGACCGTTTCACAAGAGGAAAAGATTGAGCCTGGGAAGTCTGAAGGTTAGTTCAAGATCAAAGAGCTGGTAAACATTTGGACCCAGGTCCACCTAGTGACCTATTACAGCTGTATCAGTTCTCTTTTCTAAATTATAGTCTCTTCTGGGGCAGGTACTATGTTGTATTCACCTCTGGACGTGTCCTCAGGGCCCAGCATAATAGGTGCACAGAACAGAATGGCAGTGAATGAAATCTGAATGACATTTGTTGACAAAATGACATTTGCTTTGTTTTTTAAGTCAACAACCAGTGAGCTAAATTCCAGTGGTTTGCCATGGCACAGAAGAACCTGAAACAAAAAGAGGAAAGTATATACATACTCTCTCTTTTTCTATGTATCCAGTTACATAAATTTATTAGTTAATTTTTCTCGATTATTAAAGAATATTGAAAAACGAAAAACAGGTTACTAAAACTCACGTTATTTAAGTTTAGATATTTTTACTTATACCCAAACCTGAATTTATTATGCTATTGCCTTCTCAGATTGAATGGAAGCAAACTCATCAATACAAATCAAAATTCAAAATCTACTTCACTTGTTTTACTTTCCATTGAAGGATCATAAGTTACAACAAATAAGAGAATACTTTTTGAAAGTGTGTTTGATGAATATAAAGCCATATCAGAAGATATGAATATGCTTCTCAAATATTTAAACTTAATATTGAGAATTTAAAGATATCTGCTTTTCAGTTTTTTTCATGTTTCAACTACTTTAACATTTTGGGAAAGATGTTTTCTAAAAGCAGAACTACTCGAATGGGGCATATATTTTTCTATAAGCTCACAGCAGTGTGTTTTTATTTAAAATGATATTTTGTTCATCATGGATTTTTTTTGCATTAATTTTGAATTTTGACATCATATATTAAAATACTATTTACCTCGATTACTGAGTTTTTCTTGGTGTTCCCTTAAAATTTATGCACACCCAGTGACTCTTTGTGACCCTATAGGCCATAGCCCACCAGGCTCCTCTGCCCATGGAATTCTCCAGGCAAGAATACTGGAGTGGGTAGCCATTCCCTTCTTCAGAGGATCTTCCCAACCCAGGGATTGAAACTGGGTCTCCTGTATTGCAGGCAGATTCTTTACTCTCTGAGCCACCAGGGAAGCAGATACAGCTTACCTGCAGGGGAAACTGATACGCATCAAGAAAACATTTAAAGGTTCCTCTCCGTTGGCCAATCCTAATTCCATCTCTGGAGATTTATCTCAAGAATTCAAGAGATACAAAGTCTTTTGGACCAAGATGTTCATCTCCTTGTTATTTATAATAGTGTAAAGTTGGAAATAACCTGGTTGCCCAACCATAGGCGATTTGTTTAAAAACTCTGTTTATCCATGTGGAAAAATGTCATGCAGCTGTTTTGAATCATGTTTTTTTCAAAACGATGTTTTTGAAGAATATTTAATGACATGGGAAAATATTCAAGATGCCTTTTGTGGAAACCCACAATGAAAGCTGTATATCCCACGCCATTTCATTTTTCAAAAACAGATTTGTTTTGAAAAAACTGTAACACCGGAAAATGCTAATGATGATTGTCCCTGGATGATGGAAATATGAGTGGACTTTTTTCTTCCTTTTACTTTTTTTGCATATATCTACTTTCTACTTTCATTCTATTTTAATTCCAATGAATTAGATTTGTATTAGGAATTAGATTTCTTTTCTATTTTTGATTGAGATGTAATTAACATATAAAATAATATTTTAAGTAAATTCGTCTTATAAACCTATACTTTAGAAGGTGTAGAAGAACAGGGAATATGCCCGGTTCATTCCCTGTTACATTCCTAGTGCTCACAGCAGGGCCTGGCGAGTAGAAGGTGTTCAACAAACATTTGTTGAAAAACTGCTTATGAATAATTAGTTCAAGCACTCCTTTTATTAATCAAAATTCTTTTGGCTGAAGAGACAAAAGCATAACTCAGTTTAAGGGAAAAAGGAAATGCGTTTTATTGACAGGTGAGACTCCTGGTTTTGAAGGAACAGTTTTGGGGAGCAGGGTCAAAGTGTCTGCCTCCCATCCCCACTTGGCTTGCCCAGTTTCAGCATGAAGATGGCCACTGACAGCTCCTGAACCACTTCCTCCTAGCCCCACTTGTTTCTCAAAGGACAGCTCCTGGGTAGGCCCAGTATTATGCAAAACTTCAACTCTGCCAAATCCAGCATCTTAAAAAAAAAAAATTTTTTTTTTTTGCACACCCTCTTTTCATAGGATAGGATTTGTAAAGCTTGGAACAGACGTTTCAGTAACTTAAGAATTTCTAAAGTGAAAGGTCAGGTGGTCCCCAGGATAATTAGACAGCAATGGCTACTGGACAAAGAAATTCCTCGAAGGTTTCTGTTCTACCCCAACCTGCTGGCCAGAACTGTTTGACATTGACGTTTACCGTTCCTGAAGCTCCCAGTGACAGAGGCGGGAGGGATCAGCTACCTGGATGACAGCCACAGGTCTGACATAAGTAAGCCATTGAGTTCCCCAGGCAATCAGATTTCTGTACCTGGGGAATTCAGTAGGTTGGCAATATTTGTATCCTTTGATAATTCCGCTGCAAGAGCTGAATTTAAGTCAGAGAAGAGCTAATTGTTACAGGCACTCTGATGGATGACTTCATATGCACAACACTTACAATAAGGCAAAAATAAAGCACATAAGGCAATAATTATAATGATCCCATTTTACAGATGAGGAAACTGAGGCTTAAAATAGAGAGGTCACACAGATGCCAAATGGCAGAGTTGGGCTCTAAACCCAGGTGTTCTAACTCTAAATCCTACAATCTTTCCATGCCCAAGTGTTTCCCAAGGGATGTAAGAACCACCAGTTGGGGAAATGTTGCAAACTATTTCTCCCTCTTGGGAAGTCATAGTAGTCCTTGGCATGTTAAAGCCTTTGAGAAGCACTACATGAAAGAAACTGGATTGATTTTGTTGAATCCAGTTTTTGCCTGAATTTATTGACCATGTAACTCTTCTACCTCTCCAAGATAACTATGTCTTATGGAACACACTCTGGGAACTGCTGTATTATGCCCCCAAACTACTGTGTCCATTCATTATAACAACAGCTTCCTGGTCCTTGCACTGGCGTTTGATGATCTGTGGGAGGTGTCTCAACTAATTTTATACTTTCAATGGTGTAAACATCAAAGTCACTGAGATTCAAAAGGGATTCAAGGTTGTGGCTCTCATTCACTCTTGGGCAGTTTCTGGAGTGAGAGACGAAGGTATGGAGTTATCATGTTAGCCCTGGAAATCACCCATGACTCATGACCTCTCTGTGCCTTAGCAAGGACATATTATTGGCATCATGACCTGTGTGAAAACAATTACAGTCCTTATGAACTGCTATTTTTATAGTAATTGCTTTTTCCTTTTCATTTGGAACCAAGGATAACTTTGGGGGGAAAGGTGCAAGAGACAGTTTTTGCTTTGTCTCCCAGATTTCCAGACCACGTGGTTCCTGTGGAAACATCAATCATAGTGACTTCTGTGCCTGCCACCTTGCCAACTTTGGGATCGACCCCGCCCCCCTGCCACCTTCCCCGGACATAGCAATGGGCCCAAGGGGTGGGTAGTTGTTCCAAACACAGCCAATCAGATTCCTACTGAGAGGTCAGATCTATGGACTCTGTTAAGAGCAGCCTAGTATATCATAAACTTTTTGGAGCCATCTTCCTCACCCTGTGGAGAAAAGCTTCTCTGAGATATAAGCTAACACTCATTTCTCAGAGCTGAAGGAAACAGAGCTGAAACTGTAGAGAGAGGGATAGACAAGGACAGCCAGAGTCTTGGTGACATCACTTGTATCCCTGGGTCTAGGCATGCCTGACACTGTCCCACCCCCAGTATTCTTAATTATGGGAGCCAGTGTTCCCTTTATGCTTAAGCTCACTGGGCTGTGTTTTTGGTCATTAGCAACATCTAAGAAAATATCAATGTATTCAGAAATTGGTACCTAAAGTGGAGTATTATAAAGGCGGAATTAGCTGGATTGAAGGGGGTGGTAGGTAGGAGTGTAATAAATAAGGAAGAAGATGGTAAGAAATTAAGTCAGTGAAGCAGGGAGATGTCAGATCTGTTTGAAGCTTGTAGACCAAGCTCAGTGTTTGGGGTATTATTCCAAGTGCAATGGACAGCTTCTGGGGAGTTTCAAAAGTAAGACAGTGACCTAATGTGGTTTATGGTTTTAAAAGATCACCCCGGCAGGGTTTTTTTGTTTGTTTGTTTTTATATTTTTTGGCCATACTGCACAGCGCGTGGGATCTCAGCTTCCCAATCAGGGAGCAAACCCCTGCCCTCTGCATTGGAAGTGTGGAGTCTTAACCACTGGGCCACCAGGAAAGTCCTGTTCTGGTGGTGAGATGCAGAATGTCTGGTGGAGGCAAACGTGGAAACCAGGAGACCAGCTTGGAAGGAGGCTAGTTTAGGCAACGGTAGTGGTGCGCCTGGACTAAGATACGGGGCTGCTGTGGTGAGATGCCCCCGTTATGACCGGGGTACCCTGGGGAGGCGGGTCTGCGCATGTCTGCTGATGGGCTGGGTGTGAGAAGAGATGGCGGGGGGGAGCAAAGGGAGACTGTGCAGTGGGTTCTGTTGGTCTCCACCCAGCACTCAGCCTCTCTGGGGCCCCCACTCCTGTGAGTATAGGTCACTCCCTTGTGTGGGCGATCGTTCTCAGCCAAAAGGACCTGACGTACTAGGAGGCCACCGGTGAAAGCCCCAGCAGTAACGGACAGAGGGTTATGAAAGGCAGGCTTCCTCTCCATTTCAAGGTGAGACTAACTGAGTCGCAATTCGCCCTCCAGAGCTCCCTGTGGGTTCGTCGGGCTTCCCTGGTGGCTCAGATGGTTAAAGAGTCTGCCTGCAATGCAGAGGACACAGAGCTCCCTGTGGGATGTGGCTAATGCTGTCTCCAGCTGAGACCCCAGCCCTGACTGATCTGCCCTAACCTGCTCCCCTCGCTCCCTTCCTCCTGAGAGCTCTTCCCCAAGAAACCCTTGCCCAAGGAGCCCTGCCTCAGGCTCTGCTCCCAGGAAAGCCGATCTAAGACTGCATCCATGCTCTCAGCTTGATCACCTGGGTGAACAAGGATGCTGTTTGAGATGGGGAGACTAGAAGAGGTCTGTCTAGAAGATGAAGAGTTTGATTTTGGACACGTTAAGTTTTAGATGCTTGCTAAAAGATGTCAAGAAGCTATTTGGAATGGGAAAGTGGGAAGGCTCCATTAAATATAAGCTCTGATTCTGTGGTATCATTGGAAGGAAGGTATAAAGCAGGCGGTGGGTGAATGGAGGTGGGGAGCTTGAATAGGGGTGGGCGCTTAGGTGGACAATGGAACAGAGCAAGTGCTTCCTGACTGTGGGAGTAAATTCTGCCTTTGGCACAAACGGATGGCCACTATGGACAATTTCATTTCTGCTTCTAGTCCTCAGTTCCTCTACCTGTGAGAACTGGAGTGATTCTTCTAGTTCTGACACCTCCCCCCAAGCCCTGCCTTCTCCTTGAGGATCCCTTTCCCTCACCTTCTGAGCCGGTTCCCAAACAGTTTGGCTTGGGCTTTCTCCCAACTCCCTGAGTTAGGGGGGCAGTCTATATACTAATTCACACTAAAGTGTTAATGACTAATAAAGATCTCCTTCAGGGGATCTTCCTGACCCAAGAATCAAACCCACATCTCTTACATCTCCTGCATTGGCAGGTGGGTTCTTTACCACTAGAACCAATTGGGAAGCCCAATAAAACGTGGGCTTATATTTAAATATGGACTTCCCTAGTGGCTCAGAAGGTAAAGATTTGCCTGCAATGCGGGAGACTTGGGCTCGATCCCTGCATTGGGAAGATACCCTGGAGGAAGGCATGGCAGCCCACTCCAGTCTTCTTGCTTGGAGAATCCCCATGGATAGAGGAGCCTGGCAGGATACCGTCCATGGGGTCACGAAGAGCAGACACGACTGACTAAGCACAGCACATATTTAAACATGCACTTAAAACTTGTTTAGTAACTCTATACTGAGCAGCAATAAATGTGCTAAGACTTATGCCGGGTGCTATTATGAAAGATTCCGAGAGAAGGAAGGTCAAGCCCTGCCCTTGGGACTGGAACCCAAGCAAAAGAGATCTCATTGAGCCGCCTGGAGCTTCCCCGTCTTCCAAGGGCTCCCTAGATAGTCTCTTTGGCCCTTCATGTTACAAGACAGATAGTTTTTTCTCCCTGTTTGCAGGGAAGGATGGAAGGGAGGAGGGGAGTGACATTGCAACCAGGGTTGTCCAGGTCGCCAGTGTGAGTGCTCTCCTCTGCCGCACGGCCCTTGATTCAGTCTCAAGGCTCTCTCACGCCCCCTGCAGGTGAAAAGGTTTGCTTCTGGGTGTGCCCTTTCTGTGATGGGACTCTCACCAGGAGTGCAGGCTGAGTCAGTAGTTCTGGGATGGATCTGGGCTTCCGTATTTTAAAGATGAATCTACAGCCAGGCAGGTCTGCAAACCATTAATAATGTGCACCCTCTTTCTCCTGGATCCTGAAACAATTCTGCAGTGAGAAGTCTGTTTGGAGTTGTGCAGTCCTGGGAGTGAGTCCGGTTCTGCCAGGCGCTAGCTGTGTGGCCTTGGGCAAGTCTCTTCACCCCTCTGAGCCTGTTTTCTCATCTGAAAAGATACAGACAAGAATACCTGCCCGTACGAAAGAGGAGGAAGTTGAACGAGGACGAGGTACAGTGCCTGGTATGAGCAGGCTCTTAGCAAGTTGTCATGGTCACCGATGCTATGGTCACGGCACGTACGTGGCCATCTGGTCCTGAGAACGCAGCCCTCTCCTGCCTCCCACATTCAAGGTAGTCTCTCCCTAGCACTCAGGACATTCATATCACCAGCCCCGGCTTCCCGCATCAGCGGCGAACTCCCCTCCCCTCTCGTCAATGCATCCTGACTACTCACTTCTTCCATGGGGCCTCCCAGCGCTGACCTCACCTCGGGCCCTATCGGCTGAGCCCTGGCCGGCATCTCTCCCTCTATCTCAGCTCCCCACACCCAGCAGGGCCTGGGTGGGGCTGGGCGGGCTGGAGGGGAGGCCAGGCCCTTCTGTCTGCAGCCCAGGCAGCTGAGTTGTCGCTAGCTGGAGGATGCCTTGAGTGGGTCACCTCCCTGCTCTGTGAGTGGGGACGGCAGCTCTCCCTTTACAGGGCTGCAGAGAGAAATCAGTGCAGAGTGGGCAGAAAGCACATGGTCACCCAGAAGTGTCAATGTTAGTCCCTTCCAGAAGCCTGGTGTCTCCCAGGCTAAGGCAATAGATGGAGACTTTTCAACGTAGCTCCACCTAGGGAATAAGATGTGTTCTTTGCGTGGCCCGGCAGAGGAGGCATCATGAGGGAAGCTACTCTGTCTAGGGCAGAAGACCGTACTGTGTCTCTGCCCATTTTAAATTCTCCAGTGAGACCCCAGACCAAGCCTTGAAGGTCCCCCCTACCCTACACGCTCAGGATCGGAATCCACAGAGAAGAGTGAAGGGGTAGGTAAATAGAGATGAAGGGATGGGAGTGTTAGTGTCAGGAAGGGGAGGAGTTGAAAGGGCCTGTGGGGAGAGAAGGCAGGAGGGAGAGAGCCCGGGAGGCTCGTTCTCCAGGACCAGATGCTGTTGCTGTGATCGGAGCCTGGGGATGAAGAGGCGAGTGGAGAGGCAGCTGCCAAACCTCGACCCCTCGGGGGACTCAGTCCACCTGAACCCATGTGTGATCCCCCTGGGGACGGCGAGGTCATTCTATGATGGCTCCTCTCACTCTGTCTTCCAGGATAGTGAAATAATAACACGCGTACCTGGACATGAAGACACAGGGATGTGCACAGAACCGCAGACCCTCACAGCTATGCGTGCCCACAGACACACGCACACATGCACACAGACACGCCCCTCCCGAGAGTCACAGGCATGGGTTGGTCGGAAGCTGGGTGGCAGAGAAGAAACCACAGGACCTAGAGAACCTCGGGCACTTGGGTTCTGGCCCCTGGGTCTGCCTGCCAGTATGTGGTGTGACCTTTAGCAAGGTACTTTCCAAGCTAGACCTCTAGTTTCAAAGTTTTACAATGTAGTCTTTCCAATATATTTAATAAGTAAGCATCTGCAGAGCAAGGGGCTGGGTAAACTGAAGGACTTTAGACCTGGAAGCTTCCTGGGTGGTCTAGACCACTGCCCTCCCTATGAAAGTGGGGGACACTGCGGTGGAGTGACTTTTTCAAGGTCCCGTAGAGAGACCGTGCAGATCAGCACTAGAGCGCAGATCTCCCAACCTGAGCTGGATTTTATCTGATGGCTCAGGTGGTGAAGAATCCGCCTGCAATGCAGGAGATGCAGGAAATGTGGGTTCGATCCCTGGGTCATGGACTGTAACCCGCCAGGCTCCTCTATCCATGGGATTTCTCAGGCAAGAATACTGGAGTGGGTTTCCATTTCCTTCTCCAGGGGATCTCCCCAACCCAGGGATCGAACTCACGTCTCCTCCTTGGCAGGCAGATTCTTTACCAACTGAGCCACCAGGGAAGCCCCTTTAGATGTATTATTAATGATATCTTACTTTCCCTTTTGTTTTAGAATGAATTCAACACTATAGACAAAATCTCTACAGTCTGCTGGAGTTGTGGAGAAAAAGACCTCAGGAGTGTTGCACATGTCACATGCTGCTGTGAGCTCAGTGGTCACTCCAGATGATGGGCCGCCTCTCCGACTGAAGTGGGCAGGTGAGAGGTCCCCTGAACCAGAGGTGCCTCCTGTCCTGGCAGTGGGCATTGAGCTCTATTTTGCTCTCCCTTTGGGCAAATTTCTCTCTTAGGAAATTTTTGGGAAATAATTGAGGATGTGTGGAAAGGTTTAGCTACAAGAATGTTCATCCTAGTATCAGCGATATAACTGCTAAAATCTAGATTCAGTGTAAATAAGTACAATTTGAGATAAATCCACCTATTGGGGATTAATTATCCCACGGTCAGAATACCATGAAACTTTCACAATCATTTATTTCCTGAAGAACGTTTAATTACATGTGGAAATGACTATGGTGTCTTATGAAGTAAAAAGAACCTGCTTTGTTAAGCAGAGTCAAAGGTGTAGAAAACAGATTTGTGGTTACCAGGGGACACAGGAGGCAGGGGATAAGTTGGGAGATTGGGATTGACATATACACATACTTTATATAAAACAGATAAGTAATAAGAATCCACATAGCACACAGAACTCTACTCAGTACTCTCTAATGGCCTATATGGGGGAAAAAATCTGAAAAAGAACGGCCGTATGTAGAACTGATTCCCTTTGCCGCACACCCGAAACTAACGCAACATGGGAAATCAATTACACTCCGATGAAAAAAAGGTTTTTAAGAGCTTATTATAAAGCAGCTCCAAGAGGTGCCACAGCATGGAGGTGAAAGGCACAGATTCTAGAATTAAATGGGAGTGAAAAAAATTAGGTGGAGTGAAAAAAACTCACCAGCATTTTAACTCTGGTTATTTCGGGATGGTGGGTGGGTTTGGCATTCGTTTTGATTCCTTTCTTTGTGTTTATCTGCTTTTCTTTATTTTGCACAGAGAGCATACATCACTTATATAAGACAGCGCGACCCACTCACCGTGCTCCACGCTTTAAATAGACTCCAGGCTGCGTCACCTGGTCTAGGCAACTTGTTCTGCGCTCCCTGCCCACCCAGGTCGTTCTGCCACCCTGCCTCTGCCTGCCTGTGGGCGCTTCTACCGCTTAGCAGCTGTGTAATCTCTCTGAGCCATAGCTTCCCCATCCAGAAAAGGAGCATGGTCATAGTACATACATCATAAGGTCAACAGAGGAATTAAAGACTATGATGTATGTAATTTGCTCAGCGCAAAGCCCAGCATGTTGCAAGAATTTGGAAAAGCATATCATATATCTGTATATACGTGTTTGCGTACATAGCACCCCAGACTCAGTGGACGTGAATTTGAGCAAACTCTGGGAGACAGTGAGGACAGAGGAGCCTGGTGCGCTATAGTCCATGGGATTGCAAAAAACCAAGAGCAACGTAGCGACTAAACAACAGCAATGTACATGCACACACACACACACACACACACTTATACAGACACACAGAGATATATATATGTAAACTGGTGGGATATACATAAAATATTAAAAGTGCGTCTCTTAAGATTTTTGGTTTCTCATTTCTTATTGCAACTTCCCTGGTGGCTCAGACAGTAGAGAATCTGCTTATAATGCCAGAGACCTAGGTTCGATTCCTGGGTTGGGAAAATCCCCTGGAAAAAGAATGGTAAACCACTCCAGTACTCTTGCCTGGAGAATTCCATGGAGGGCAGAGCCTGGTAGGCCACAGACCATGGGGTCACAAAGAGTCAGACACGGCTGAGCAACTAACACTTTCACTTTTACTTCTTATTACTTTGGAAATCAGGGGAAACAGAAAGTTATGGAAAAGGAAAGAAAAATGTCACCCCTAATTCGACTGTGTGTGACACAGTGGGCACCCTGGCAGGACAGGAGAACCAGGGCTGAAAGCTGCTAGCTGATGGCCCCCACACGCTGAGCCCACTGATTCATCCTCTGGACCACACATGGGAGGGTGGATGCTGAGGGATGTTGGAGTCCAAAGACGATCACGGCAGGTCAGAAGAGCCCGGAATGGCATGTATAGTGTGGATGAAGGAATCAGATTGTAGGGAGAACAAAGAGGGAGGAAATAAGTCAGATATGATCGCCCCATTTTACAGAGGAGGAAACTGAGGCTCAGGGTGGTGGAGTGACTTGCCTGAGGTCCCCTGGCAGTCATTGCCTGAGCCAGGATTTAAACCAAAGCCTGTCGATTTCACAGTGTATAATATTAAGTCCATTTCTCTTTAGCTGATGGAGTCACACAGAACAGTGGTTTTACAGGTGCAGAAAAATGCCAGGGCTCCAAGGTGGGTTCTGACTGCCTTGAGGGTTCCCCTGGGTGCAGGAGGTGAGGTCAGTTAGTTGGGTGAGGCGTCGTTGATTTCCAGAGTCTTTCAGCCCCTGGAGCTGTTGGTTCTGCCTGCAGATGAAGGTGTGAAAACTGCTGTCCCCGTGTGCCCAGACTCCTTGTGGTTCTCCTGGCCCAGGAAGGCCAAGCTCTCACAGCCCCCAGCTTCTTCTAATGGGTTCATCGTCCGCCCCGTCTTGTCGTCCCAGGCTCAGGCCACCCTACTTCTGCCTGGTGAGTGGCCTCCTTTGAAGATGAGCCGGCCTTTCTCCACCTTTGACAATCAACCCACTCAAAGGTGGGCCTGCATGTCCACACGGGGGGCAGTGTTGTCTCACAGGCAGATCTCCATCACAGCCGGCAAGTGGATGTGCAGGTGGCTGTCCATGTGCCCTGGACGCTACGTGTGCCCTTAATGCAGGAGAAGAGACAGCGGGGGCCGGGGGGACGCAGGTCAGAGTCTGTGCTTCGAGACAGCCAAGTTTGCCTCCAGCTCCTCCAAAAAGTGCGTCAAATGAGCTTGAGAAATGCCAAAAGTTTTATCTCTTTCTTTAAATTTATAGTATATATTAATACATTAGTGGGATGAAGGCCCCGAGAAGTCCTGCAGGAAGAAAGTTTTGTTGGCTTTTAGCTGAGAATTCCATGTTTTTGTCTTTCTTTTCTCCCTCCCTCCCTTCCATCCTTCCTTCCTCCTTCCCTCTCTCTCCTTTGTTCAATATCCAGCAAGGACCGTCCCGTGTGCTGGGATACAGCAGTGGGCAAAAAAAAAAGTCTCGTCGCTGCGGGGCTGACATTCCAGTTGAGGGAGACAGTCAACATAAACAAGTAAAACAGGGAACGTTCGGTTCCCTGGAGGCGGGTGCGATGGAGGAGGAGGCGGTGGGCGAGGAGGACGGGGAGCACTTTGCAGGTATGTTGGTGGGGAAGCCCTAATCGAGAAGGTGATATTTGATCTAAGACCTACAGCGGGTGAGGAAGCCCAGGCTGAGGGGCGGGAGGTAGGGGGTGGAGAGCATTTCAGGCAGAAGGAACTGCAAGTGAAAAGGTCCTGGGGCAGAGGGAGGTCACCAACATTGGCCTCCCCTCCACCATCCAGGACATACTTTAGCATCTACCAAAGCAGTTAGAGAAACAGGTAGAAAGCTTAAGAACAAGGCTTTGGTCAGAAAGACCCATGCATTTATCCCACGTCATCTCTTCTATCGCGTCATCTGTGTTACGTCCCAGTAGTCATGTCCCACTCTTTGTGACCCTGTGGACTATAACCTGTCAGGCTCCTCTGTCCATGGGATTCTGCAGGCAAGAACACTGGAGTGGGTCACCATGTCCTCCTCCAGGGGATCGTCCCAACTCGGGGATTGAACCTGCGTCTCTTATGTCTCCTGCATCGGCAGGCGGGTTCTTTACCACTAGCGCCAGGGAAGCCCCTCTCTTCTACTAGTCTATGAATCTTTAGGCAAATGAGGACACCTGTTAGAGTCTCAGCTTCCTCATGTGGCAAAGAGGGGTAACAACATAGACCTACTCCACAGAGCCCCTGGGAGGTACCAGTGAAAGTACACGTGCCCACGACTTCACTCCACCTGGCCCGTAGGAAGTGAAAGTGAAAAGCGCTCAGTCGTGTCCGACTCTTTTCAACCCCATGGACTATACGGTACTTGGAACTCTCCAGGCCAGAATACCAGAGTGGATAGCCTTTCCTTTCATCCAGGGGATCTTCCCAACCCAGGGATCGAACCCAGGTCTCCCACATTGCAGGCAGATTCTTTGCCAGCTGAGCCACAAGGGAAGCCCTAGGGCCCAGCCCCCGTAAATGTCGGCTCTCGTTGCTGTGATTATTATTATTATGGCTACAGGAGGAGTCGTCTCACCCCTGGTGGCCCCATCATATTCTCAGTCCCCTTCTGAATCCTCCAGGTGTGAGGCAGCAAGGGCTGGAGGTGAACGTCGGTTCCCGTAGAGGCCAGGGACCCAGAGGAAGGGAGCATGCCTCCCGGGAATCCTGCTGCCGGCCCCTGGATGAGGAGAAGTGAATCAGGGAGAATGCAGGAGAAATGCAAGAAGAATGGCCAAGCCCCCCCAGGTCGAAGCCAGCGTGGACTTGCTGAGTGTCCTCTGTCTGTCAGCCTTTCCTACCCCACTCCAGGCGGTGGCGATCCGCCTGCTAAGACACGGCACCGTTAGGAATTTCAAGTACTCTCACACCCTCCCTTCAAACACATAAATCTCCCTCCTTCCCCCAGCAGGTAAGTTTTCATTGTAAAGCTTCAGGAGCTGTCTCCTTCCTGCTGAGACGTTAAGGTGGTTTATTAGAGAAGTATTTATGAGTACTGACCATGTGCGGCCAATTGCGCAGGCACTCGGAGTACAGAAAAATCTCCCTCCTCTCAGGGAGCATTGAGACCACTGGTTCTCAAAGTGTGTTCCTCAGACGTGCAGAACCAGCATCACCCGGGAACTTGCAAGGAACGCAAACCCTCAGTCCCACCCCAGACCTATCGAATCAGAAATTTTGCAGTAGGGCCTGGCAATCTGTGTTACGTTTTCCAGGTGATAATAACTCATGTTAAAATGTGAGATGCAATGGTCTAGAATAGTAGTACTCAACCAGGCATAATTTTTCATGCATGCATGCACACACACGCACACTTACCTCAAGATATTTGGCAATGTCTCGAGTTACTGTTAGTAGTCACAGTTTGCAAGGGAGTGGATGGAGACTAGAGATGCTGCTAGACATTCTAGTATGCACAGGGTAACTCCACCCCAAAGACTTATCCGACCCAAACTGTCAATAGCACCAACATCAGCAAACCTTGGTCTAGAGGGAGGGAGACAGACAACGCACACTTACATAAATGAATAAACAGGATTGTTTCAGACGGTAAGTGCTCTTGAAGCAACTGATTTAAGGTAGTAAGAGAGTCGCTGGTAAGGATGGTGACACTGGGTGACCAGAGGGGGGTCTCTCTAAGGAAGTGACTTTTAAAAAATCTTTTTCTTAGTATTATTTGCCACACTGTGTGGTATGCAGGATCTTAGTTCCCTGACCGAGGGATCAAACCTGTGCCCCCTGCATTGGGAGTCCAGAGTCTTAGACACTGGGCCAACAGGGAAGTCCCTCTGAGGAGGTGACTTGTGAGCTAAGACCTGGATGGTAAGAGGGACCTACCTGATCATGGAATGCATGGGGAGAAGAAGATTCCAGGTAAAGGGAACAGCCAGTGCAAAGATCTCACATGGGCAGAAACTTGATATGTTGGAGGTTTTGTGAGAGGGCGAGATTATGACCCTGGTTTTAAGAAGCTTTCCTCTATCCCCCCTTTCTTCCCATCTTCTCTCCCTTTTTCTTCCTCTCTCCCTTCCTTCAGCAAGTACTTAGTAAGTACCTACTTGTTGCCATGCCCTGTAGTAGATATTGGTCCCTTGCAAAGCACCCAGATGAGCTGGACTGACTCACTGGTCAACAGAGGGGAAGCTGAAGGGCAGAGAGTCCTTGAAACTGGGACAGGAGAGACAGAGTGGGTGTGAGAATGGAAGGGCAGGACCTGGTCTCCAGAGATGAGCTACCCCTCCCAGTACTCACACCCTGTGCAGCGCCTGGCCCGACCCCAGCCTCACGCTGGCCTGTGACTTGGCTTTGGCTGGCAGAGTGCTGTGGAAGTGATGCCGGCAACATTCAGGCTGAGTCAGAAGCCTGTGGTTCTCACCTCTTAGAAGGCTCACTCCTGGGACACCCTCTCTTGGGACCTAAAGGGGCAAACTCCTCCTGTTTCTTCTAGGCACAGCACTTCTGACACCGGACGTGTGGGGTTTTTCCACACCAAGCCATGCTCCAGTTCTTGGAGAAAACCAACAGGTGTCTTACAGTCTAACTCAGTTCAGACATTCACTGCCCAGAGGGAGCACAGACCTCACAGGTTAACAACTCAATCCCCATAGACTGCCCCCTCCCATTTCAGATGCCAACCTCAAGTCTCAGGTGGTGCCCTGTACTTCTGATCAACTGGCTATCCATCAGGGGTTCCCATAACCTCCTCCTCAGTCTGGATAACTTGCTACAGTGGCTCACAAAACTCAGGGAATGTTAATTTGTAGTCACTGGTTTACGTTAAAGGATATCACAAGGACACAGACAAGCAGCCAGATGATGAGGTACAAGGTACAGGGAAGGGGTGCAGCATTCCCGCATTCTCTCCAGGTGGGTGCGCTCCCCCGCCCCACGGCCTCCATATACATTCTCTAACCCAGAAGCTCTCCAAACCTCTCCGTTAGGGTTTTTGTGGAGGTTCCATTACATCAGCGGCGTGGATGATTAACTCATCGGCCATGAGTGATTGACTCTCTCTTGCTGGGAGGTCAGGGGGGTGAGGCTGAAGGTTCCAACCCTCTGATTATACCTTGGTTTCTTCAGAAAACATCCCCAGACCTTAGGGGCTTTGCAAAAGTCGATCCTAAAGGAAATCAGCCCTAAATATTCTTTGGAAGGACTGTTGCTGAAGCTAAAGCTACAATGAAGAGCTGCCTCATTGGAAAAGATCCTGATGCTGAGAAAGATTGAAGGCAAAAGGAAGGGGGATGGCAGAGGACGGGATGGTTAGATGGCATCCCTAACTCAGTGAACATGAATTGGAGCAAACTCCAGGAGATAGTGGAGGACAGAAGAGCCTGGTGTGCTATATCCACGGGTTTGCAAAGAGTTGGACACGACTTAGAGACTCAACAACAACAACAAAAGTCACCTCATTAACATAAGAACATGTGTAATTTAAAGGGAAGCTGGGGAAAAAACTCAAATATTACAACAAAAGATGCTTTATAAAAAGTATTTATTTTTTATGCTCTTAAAAAAATATTTATTGATTTTATTTGGCCATACCAGATCTTAGTTGCAGCACACAGGATCTTCAATCTTCACTGAGGCATGAGGGTTTTTTAGTTGCCGTGCGTGGGTTCTAGTTCCGTGACCAGGTCCCCTGCATTCAGAGTGCAGAATCTTAGCCTCTGGGCCACCAGGGAAGTCCCCCTTTTTATTTCTTAGCAAACCACAGAGGTTTTTAGGAACTCTGGCCAGGAGCTAAGGATGAAGATCAATATATATAGTTTTATCATATCACAGAATCCAGCTGCTATGCTGTGAGAAGCCCATGTCTCAGAGGGCGAGGGGAGAGGCAGGCAGGCTCTGTGTTTCACAGCTCCAGCTCAGCCCTGCTTGCCACCAGCATTAGCCACTGTCTGTGTGAGGGCACCATCTTCGATATTCCAGCCTAGGAATGGCTGCAGCCTCAGTCAGTATCACATGGAGCAGAAGAGCCTCCAGCTGAGCCCAGCCAATCCACAGGCACAGGAGAGAGGTCATAAAACTGTTGTTTTCAGCCACCATGTTTCAGGAGGGTGTGTCATGAAGCAACAGAGAGGTGAGACAGGCAGGATTCAGACACTTGTGGGTCTTGTCTTAGGAAAGTCCCATAAATAGGAATTCAAACACACCGATATATGAGAAAAGCTTAGGACAGCTGGAAGAGCAACTGGGAGATGAGCTATGTGGGTTCTGGCTTCTTCCACAAGGCTGCTGTGTGGCTGGGGACCTGTGGTAGGGGTGGTTTAGTTGCTCAGTTCTGTCCGACCCTTGCGACCCCACTTGGACCCCATGGACTGTAGCCTGCCAGGCTCCTCTGTCCATGGAATTTTTCAGGCAAGAATACTGGAGTGGGTTGCCATTTCCTTCTCCAGGGGATCTTCCCGACCCAGGAATCAAACCTGGGTCTTCCTCGTTGCAGGCAGATTCTTTACTGACTGAGCCACCTATACTTATACCTGTACTTCTCTCTAGATATCAGTGTGACATAGAAGACCTCAAGTCCCTTGGTCTCAGAGCACTCTTCTAGCTCTGCCATCCGTGGCTGACTGGGTTCTTGGCTGATCTTTAATCACCTACATATTCCTGCCTTTAAACATCACCTCATGCTGACCACCCCCCACTGGGTGATCCATTGCAGCATGCCAGGGGGGTCCTCATGCATCCTCCCTGATGGTGCCAACCACCTGTGCATTTCTCAGTAACGTTTCCAGAGCACATGCTTCCTGGACCCACCCCACCTGTGCCAATTCTGGCTCTGTCACCTCCTAGGTGTGACCCTGGATGGATCTCTTCACCTCTGTTTGCCTCGGTTTCCTGTCAGTTAAGTAAGAGTACATCTCTCATGGGGGTGGTTGTTCAGACTTAATGAGACAACTCAGATAAACAATCCTGGGCCTGACCCACGTCAGCCACTGCTCTTAATTGCCCTCATTTCCTGTCTCACACACTTGTGCTCCATTGAGCATATTTAATTTGAGTTTAAACTCTCTCTCCTGATAGGCTTCAGGCTTCTGGAAGGACTGACTCAGGCTGAAACACAGACCACAAGATTTAGCACCAACAAGGAGAGCAGACGCTGCACTGGGAGCCAGATGTCTGCATTCCTTCCACGGGCTGTGGGGTCTGGGCACCCTGCTCAGCTCTTCTGAGACGGTGATTGCCCCCGGGGCTCGGCCTTCTCCTGGGGCAAGGTGAAGATAAACGAGATACTGGGTGTAGAAGTGCTGTGTAAACTGGCTTGTGCACGACACGTACAGGTCAGGGACACACTGGCCCAGGGTCAGACCACGGGCCTGGAAGGCAGTAGGAAAGAGCTGGTTCCTGTTCTGGCTGTGTGACCTTGGGCACGTTGCCTCCCCTCTCTGGGCCTCACTGTTCCCCAAGGTAAAGTGAGATAAAGTCACAAAAATACCTACAGACAGGTAGGTTTCACCCACATAGTAACCTCTAAAAATTCAAACCTATTTGTTAAAGACTTGGAGGCGTTCACATAAAAACTGATGTAATTAGCCTCCAATTAAAATAAATAATTAAAAAATATATATATAGTAAAAATTTAAAGTTGGAAAGTCAGGGGAAAAAAAAGATTTCTAGGTTCTCTCTGAAAAATCAGAACACAGGGCCACACGTCCACCTGGTGGATGCTGAGGGGTGGCGTCCCCTTTGAGGGGGCTTCTGCTCTTCTATTCCTCACCCCTCCCTGCCCACTCCAGGCCTCTCGACCCTCCTGCTGTTCTCCAGGAATGTCGCTGGCGCAGCCCTGAGAGCCACCGGAGCTTGCCAGCCCCACACGAGATAGCCTCTGGGGGCCACTTGTTGTGCTAACTTCCTAAGAATCCCTGCCTGCGATTATTATGACAGTTCTGCTTCCTGGTATCTTGGTCAGCCGGCACAGTTCTGGGAACACAATGGATGCTCGGCAAACATTTGGTTCCCACCCCTCCCCGGCTGCCTGGTGACCTCAGTTACCCTCCAACCCGGAGGTTTGAGATGCATCCTGCAGGGCACGCCCCTCCTGAGCCTGCATCCACGCAGCCAGGGCAACTGAAATCAGGACCTTGTTGAGCTGCAGTGAGTCTCAGAAACCCCCCGGGGAACTGCAGAAGCATCTATCTGACTGGTTCCAAATTGGCAACTCTGCCCTCTCCTGCAGTCTCACCCTAGACAGAATTGAACTTCACCTGTGGGCAGGCATTTGCTCACGACACAGAGAGATGGAGGACATGGACCCTTCCATTACAGACGTGTTTGAAACCCAAGCTCCGTCACTTGGCAGCTGTGACTGCAGTCATATCAGCCTGGGTTTTTCACACAAACAGCATCACTAGGGTATATAGAGAGATGTGCTCAGTCGTGTCCAACTCTTTGTGACCCCCTTGGACTGTAGCCCGCCGGGCTCCTCTGTCCATGGGATTTTCCAGGCAAGAATACTGGAGCAGTTGCCATGTCCTTCTCCAGGGCAGAGATATAGAAGAGGAGATTTATTGTTGATTCGTGTGACATGGAGGCTGAGAAGCTCTACAACCTGCCCTCTGCTGGCTGGAGACCCAGGAGAGGGAAAGCTGGTGATGTCATTTGTCTGAGTCTGAAGGCCTGGCCATCTAGGGGACCAATGGTGTAAACCCAAGGCTGAGTTGGAAAGGGCCAAGGACCAGGAGCGCTGATGTCCAAGAGCAGGAGAAGACGGATGTTCCAGATTAAGAAGAGGGAGAGGATTCACCCTTCCTCTGACTCTCTGTTCTCTCCAGGCCCCCAAAGAATTGGATGGTGCCCACTGCCTTATTCAGTCTACTGATGCAAATGCTCATCTTTTCCAGAAACCTCCAGGAATAATGTTTTACCAGTTATCTGGGCGTCTCTTAGCCCAGGCTTCCCTGATAGCTCAGCTGGTAAAGAATCCACCTTCAATGCAGGAGACCCCAGTTCAATTCCTGGGTCAGAAAGATCTGCTGGAGAAGGGACAGGCTACCTATACCTACTCCAGTATTCTTGGGCTTCTGTGGTGGCTCAGATGGTAAAGAATCCGTTTGCAATGTGGGAAACCTGGGTTTGATCCCTGGGTTGGGAAGATTCCCTTGGAGGAGGGTGTGGCAACCCACTCCAGTACACTTGCCTAGAGAATTCCCATGGACAGAGGAGCCTGGTGGGCTACAGTCCATGGGGTCACAAAGAGTCAGACACGACTGAGCAACTAAAGCACAGCACGGTGGCCAAAGTCCTTAACTTCTCTGATGTTCAGGTTCCTCCAGTGTGAAATGGAAATGGCATCTCCCCTACCCAACCTAGAGGGAGGGTTTGACAGGATTAGAGGGATCTGTCCTTAAAGAACTTAGCCAGCCAGGTAATGAATGCCCAGGGACTGGCAGCTGTTGGCATCATGGTCTAGGTCACAGAGGGATATCATGGCTTGTCATTCCCAAACCAGAAGGGGCTATGTCCACAACTCCATCATGGAATCAAGAAGAAATTAGTGAATGTGCCTGGAGTCAAACTGGAATTGGGCGGGGACAACCCCAATAGAGGATCCCTCATAGTTCTTGCCCACCTAGCATCCATATTTCTCTTCTAGCAACCCACCTTTCCTTGGGGAAATGACCCCTCCTCCATGCTCAGTCTATGGGATTTTTGAGGTTGATACCATCTCCCCAGAACCAGGCCTGGCCAATCAGAGCCCTGACTCCTCCAACTGCAGTGATTGGTTCAGAGACCCCAGGCTAGGCCAATGAGAGGCCTCTCTGGGATTTTTGCTAAACTCTTTGGAAAAAGAGGCATCTTCTTTCAGCTGGAGTGGTTAAGCTGATAGGACATCAGCCTGCAACTGCTGGTGGGCATTACAAACAGAGAGAAAAGAAACCAACCTGCCTGAGAGAGAGGCCAACAGAGGAAAGCAGAACCAAAGCACATAAGAAGAATTCCTGACAACAGCTCCAGAACCTGGGTCAAGTCATGACTGGAGCTGTGTGCGTCCTCACCTTTGCACGTTTCAGAGACGTGAGTCAGTACACTCCTTTTTCGACTTGAGCCAATTTGAGTCACGTTCCTATAACTTGCAATGCAAGTGTCCTAACACAGTCCAGAAATGAAATCTGCTACAAAGCTGAGCACCAAAGAATTGATGCTTTTGAACTGTGGTGTTGGAGAAGACTCTTGAGAGTCCCTTGGACTGCAACGAGATCCAACCAGTCCATCCTAAAGGAAATCAGTCTTGAATATTCATTGGAAGGACTGATGCTGAAGCTGAAGCTCCAATATTTTGGCCACCTGATGTGAAGAAATGACTCATTTGAAAAGACCCTGATACTGGGAAAGATTGAAGGAGGGAGGAGAAGGGGACGACAAAGGACAAGATAGTTGGATGGCATCACCAACTCTACGGACATGAGTTTGAGCAAGCTCTGGGAGTTGGTGATGAACAGGGAAGCCTGGTGTGCTGCAGTCCATGGGGTCACAAAGAGTCAGACATGACTGAGCAACTGAACTGAACTGAACTGAACAAACAGACAGAGAGAGATAAGTACATGAGTTAATGGATGAAGGAGCAAGGAAACAAATGAGTGAGTGAAATATTCCAGGAAACAATCCATTTTTGTTCTCAGATGCTAACACTTTCTGTTCCTGAATAGGCTCCTCTGTGGTTCCAGGTATCAGGAGGACTCAGCCCGCGATATTAATACTTTCTCAGGCAGGATTTTACGTTCCCTCTCAGAGCACGTCCAAACATCCTTCTTAGGCAAACCTGCCTTAACTTCTGGATGAGCCTGAATTTCCCCACTGTGTCTTATCTCACAGAGCTGTCACAGTGGTTAAACGTGATAATGCATTTAAAACACTGGCAGGGGGGCCTGGTGAAGCAATGGCACTGGATACTCAGCAGCAGCGATGACCATTATTGTCCTGATGCTTTCAGGCTCGGCTCATAGCCATCTCCACGAAGTCCCCTCTGAGCAACTGAGCCCCCGTCAGCTTACTTCCCCTAGGGCAGAATTCAAGTGGGCAAGCTTGCCACACACTCAGATGCTGTTTTGCTGAAACCTTGGCGTATCAGAATCCTCAAGGTAGGTGGATTACGAATGCATGTTCCCAGCCCTGCCTGCTGAGGATCCTTGCCAGAAGGCTACGGTGGGGCCCAGGAATTTGCACTTTCACCAAGTTCCTACCCCTGAGATGATTCTGAAGCAGGTGGTCCATAGACTATGCTCAGGAAAACACCCACCTCCCCACTATTCCATTTGATTAATACGGGTGTGAAAGCTAAGGTCCCTGGGGGTCGGAGATTGTCCGAAAGCCACTCAGGAATTCCCCGGCACAGCCAGACTGAACCGGAACTGTGCCCTGTAGGCCTGGGCTCGCTCCCCCCTGCTGCTTGGGGCTCCGCTCTGAGGACTGAATTTCTCACCTTTCACGTCTGTTTCCCGGCCTCAGTTTCTCCCATCACTGAGCTGGCTCCTGCCTCCAGAGAATATGTCCACTCAGGGCCCTGAACCTGCTGGTTCGGAAAGAACACCTGACTGACGAGGGGATATTTGGAATTGTAGCAGGACCAAAATATTAGGCAGTTTCTTTTTCTTTTTAAATAGCTTATCAGCCTTTCTTTTCACCTGCATGTGTGTGTGCTAAGTCACTTTAGCCGTGTCTGACTCTCTGCGATCCTGTGGACTGTAGCCCACCAGGCTCCTCTGTCCATGGGCTTCTCCAGGCAGGAATACTGGAGTGCGTTGCCATACCCTCCTACAGATCTTCCCGACCCAGGGATTGAACCCTTGTCTCTTACGTCTTCTGCATTGGCAGGTGGGTTTTTGATCACTGGCAGCAGCTGGGACTCCCTTTTCCCCCCACCTATTGTTGCTGTTCAGTCGCTCAGTCGTGTCCGACTCTTTGTGACCCCATGGACTGCAGCACACCAGGTCTCCCTGTCCTTCACTATCTCCTGGATCTTGCTCAAACTCATGTCCATTGAGTGGGTGATGCTATCCAACCACCTCATCCTCTGTGTTCCTCTTCTCTTCCTGCCTTCAATCTTTCCCAGCATCAGGGTCTTTTCACATAAGTCAGTTCTTCACATCAGGTGTCCAAAGTATTGGAGTTTCAACTTCAGCATCAGTCCTTCCAATGAATATTAAGGACCGATTTCCTTTAGAACAGAATGGCTTGATCTTCTTGCAGTCCAAGGGACTCTCAACAGTATTCTCCAACGCCACAACTCAAAAGCATCAATGCTTCGGCGCTCAGCCTTCCTTATGGTCCAACTCTCACATCTATACATGACTACTGGAAAAACCATAGTTTTGACTAGATGGACCTTTGTCAGCAACATAATGTCTGCTTTTTAATACGGTGTCTAGGTTTGTCACAGCTTTTCTTCCAAGGACAAGCATCTTTTAATTTCATGGCTGTCACCATCTGCAGTGATTTTGGAGCCCAAGAAAATAGTCAGTCACTGTATCCATTGTTTCTCCATCTATTTGCTGTGAAGTGATGGAATCGGATACTATGATCTTCATTTTTTGGATGTTGTGTTTTAAGCCAGCTTTTTCACTCTCCTCTTTCACTTTCATCAAGTGGCTTTTTAGTTCCTCTTCACTTTCTGCCATAAGGGTGGTGTCATCTGCATATCTGAGGTTGTTGATATTTCTAGTAATCTTGATTCCAGCTTGTGCTTCTTCCAGCCCAGCGTTTCTCATGATGTACTCTGCATATAAGTTAAATAAGCAGGGTGACAATATACAGCCTTGACGTACACCTTTTCCTATTTGGAACCAGTCTGTTGTTCCATGTCCAGTTCTAACTGTTGCTTCTTGGCCTGCATACAGGTTTCTCAGGAAACCTGAAGGTATACCAAATGTTTTAGAGGTAAGACATAAAGATATGTGATTATTGCATTTACATAACACATAAAACTTTGGAGTGCAAATTCCATAATGTAATTTTTTAAGGAGTTCACATTTTAACCTTGTGTTAAAAGGAATTTTTTTCTTTTTTTAAAATAAAGTGGAAGTATAGTTAAAAAATGGAAGTGTAGTTGGTTTACAATGTTGTGCACAGCAAAGTGATTCAGTTATCCCCAGGAATATAAGTATCTATTTTTTTCCCCTTATAGGTTATTACAAAATGATGGAGCATCGTTCCCTGTGCTCTACGGTAGGTCCTTGTTGGTTGTCTATTTGATGTCCTGCAGTGTGTAAGTGTTCATCCCAAGCCCCTCATTTATCCCTGCCACGCTTAGCAGTTTCTTCAGCAAAGGAGATGGATGATATTCTGTTGTTTCTAGGTTTTGTTCTGTTTTGTTTTTTGGCAGCGAGGCATGCGGGATCTTAACTCCTTGACCAGGGATCGAACGTGCATCCCCTGAATTGGAAGGCAAAGTCTTAACCACTGAACCACCAGGGACGTCCCGAGAGTTGGGATGTTGATGGAGCTGCTGTGAACCTGCCAGACTGTCAACTCCAGCGCTGCAGCCCGAATCTGCCATGCTCACCTGTATTTTACATTCTCCCTGCTTGAGGTACTGTAGGTGTTCAAGTGATGAGAGAGGAAAATGGAAGCCTCGACCCTGCTTCCCATTCTTAGTTAATTTCTTGTACTAGTGATGTTCTGATCGCAACAAGAATGTACCATCCCTGTAACATCACCACCTCTGTCCCCTGTCCCACCCTTCCACCTATGGGGTTGGGGGCGTGGAGGCCCACCGGATGTTCCGGGTGCCTATCTTGGACCATCTTCTCCAGCATCATGTATCCATGGGATGGAGGGTGGGTGGGGAGAAGGGTCGGCTTCAGTTGCCTGTGGGCAGCTGGGCGTGCCGTCACACCCCCTCCCCTGCCCGACCTGCCCTTTTCTCCATCAGTGCCTTGGCGCCTTGTGCCCTGGCTCAGCCAGAACTGGATTTGATTGATTCTTTATAGCCTGAGGATTCAATGCCTGCGCTGAGTACATGTGGAAGACAAACCAGGGGCAGGGGGAGAGGGAGAGGAGAAGCAAGGGGGAGCTGTGTGGGCCAGACCCCAACCCCTCAAGACACAGGGCTCCCTGCCCCGGCCCAGACAAGGACACCCCTTCCCGCTGCACCCCCATGCCAATGACTCTGGTTTCTAGAATTGTCCTGAACCTCATTTCCCAGCAGTGTCCAATCGAACGGGAATGTCCGAGCCCAGGCCCTTCAAATGGGACAAGCCTGGGCCAAACGTCCTCCCGAAAAAATGTGATGTGAGCATTGTTCATCTGTTATTGATTGAGAGGCTATGAGCTTTGCTTCCAAAATCTCCAATAAAACTGACTTGGAGGAGAATTTCCTGAATCCCGGGTAAGTGGATAAAGATGTTCCCCAGGAGTCCGGGGTGGTGCTGGTGGGGGAGCTCATGCCCAGTTGGTTTTCTTCTTTGTTACTTAATGAAGAACAGAAAACAATCAGCCCGACTGCTGAGTCCAGAGCCGGCTCCCTTCTCCCTTTGAGTTAATTTCCGGTTGGAGGCAGGGCACTGCTCAGCCTGCGAGCCCCTGGGAATCTGCCTCTTCTTTTTTGGGGTGGGGGATGGGGCATCCCGTGGAAGGGCTGTTGCACCTGTGGGTGGCATTAGCTGGGTAGGAGGTTTCTGGGGAGCATGACAGGGCATTTGGGGAGCTGGTTCAGTTGCTGGAGCCGGCCAGGTTACAGAGAGAAAGATCCAACCCTGAGGTCCACCTCTTGGCGGCTCTACCCGCTGTGTGACCTGGGGCAAGGGAGTTCACCTTTCTGAGCCTCGGTTTCCCCATCTGTGAAATGGGTGTTGTCTCAGCTCCTGCATCACAGGGTTGTTACCAGGAATTGAGGAGAGCAGGTTTGCAATGCACTTTGCAGCCTGCCTGGTGCACTGCACACACTCAGTAAGTAAGCCTGGGCTCTTATGGTGATTTTCTGACATCACCAGCTAGGACTCTGCTGACTTCATGGTGAGCCCCAGAGACGCCCAGAGAAATGGGATCACCCCTTGCCTGCACATCTCCTTCCCTCCTCCCACTCCTACCGCATGCTCTGGGGCTGGGGATGGAAGGATGAGGGCAGGCCATCTGAGTCAGAGTGCTCGTCATCGGGGTGGGGGGAGTCGCAGGGGGAGAGCAGGCAGGGTGTGGCTGGAGAGGCCAGTCCTCGGCTCCCATCTTGGCTGTGTGGCAGCCTCGTACCTCAAGGTCACTGATCTAGGGCAGCCTCAGCCCTCAGAGCTGGCAAGGAAGGTGTGCCCTACCTATAGCCTTTTCCCCGTGCACTTCTGTGGTTATGGGCCCCTGGTGCCTCCTCTCCCAGAAGAGAAGGTTGATTTTTGCCTTGTGCGTCACAAAAGTTTGTTATACAGCTCAAATCAGGACAGGGCTCAGAGAACATAACCAAGACTCGAACGACCCAGACAAGTCCCGGCCTAATCTGGAACTACATGAACCCTGGTCAGACCCAAGCCTACAAGGCAAAGCTCAGAGGACTGAACTGAGACTTCAAACCACCGCCCACAGGGATCATACAGAACATAGAGCCTGCATCCAGCCAGGTTGCTTGGCTGCTCCAAGCAAAATCTCAAGATTCTCTTAAGACAATAACAACCCAGAATCTACACGACATGACATTCACAACATCCAGGGTGCAATCCCAAATTATCAGCATAGAAAGACTCATGAAGATATGAAGGCCCTTAACCGCATAAAAGTCTAGAACTTTCATAGACATCTATGAAAAGTCTAGAACTAACAACATACTTAATGGTGAAAGATTGAATGCTTCCTCCTATGAGATATATCATGAGCTGTGTATAACAATGAAATAAAAATGGATCATACACCTATATCACCTACATATAAATCATAAAAACACAAAAATTCTAGAAGAAAACATAGGAGGAAATCTTTGGGATCTCAGGTCAGGCAAAGATTTCTTGGATTCAGCACCAGTTAACACTCCCCATAAAGGAAGAGATGGGTGAATCATCAAAATTGAGTTTATGCTCTTTGAAAGACTCTATTAAGGAAATGAAAAGATAAGGCACGGACTGAGAAAAACCATTTGCAAACCACATATCTGCTGAGACTTGCATCTGCAATCTATAAAGAACTCTGAAAAATAATAAGAAAGCAAACAGCCCAATCACCCCAAAATGGGCAAAAGATTTGAACAGACACTTCACCAAGGAAGACTTAGGGAGAGAGAAAAAGCACATGAAAGATGCTCAAAATAACTAATCACGTGAGAATAGATAATTAAACCTGCAATGTAATACCATTCACGCCTACTAGAAGAGCTAAAATTTAACAGGCTGACCGTATCAAGCACTGGGGAGAAGGAAACTCATATACTTCCAGTAGGAACAAAAAATAGCCTAACCGCTTTGAAAAATAGCAGTTTTCAAGTAGTTAAACATATACCTGCCCTATGATCTAGCCATTTCATTCTGAGGTACTTACCCAAGAGAAAAGGAAATACAGGTGTTCACAAAAACTTCAGGGTGAATGTTCATAGCAGCTTTATTCATAATAGCTAAAAACCAGGACCAAACCAAATGTTCAACGGACGGATGGACAAACAAACTGTGTAAAGACCACTACTCAGGAATCCAAGGGAACAGAGTGTACTGGTACATGCAACAATGTGGATAAATCACAGTAATTAAGCTGAGCGAGAGAAGCCCGACAGAGAAAGAGCACATACTGTGTGACTCTGTATATATAAAATTCTAGAAAATGTAAATAATTTATAGTGACAGATGCCCATCTGTGACTCTGGGATCAGGGAAAAGGTTTCTCATCCCAATTTTAGTGATAATTGTAAATGTATGTCTGCTGCTGCTGCTGCTAAGTCGCTTCAGTCGTGTCCGACTCTGTGCGACCCCATAGATGGCAGCCCACCAGGCTCCCCCACCCCTGGGATTCTCCAGGCAAGAACACTGGAGTGGGTTGCCATTTCCTTCTCCAAGGCATGAAAGTGAAAAGTGAAAGTGAAGTCGCTCAGTCGTGTCTGACTCTTCTCGACCCCATGGACTGCAGCCTACCAGGCTCCTCCATCCATGGGATTTTCCAGGCAAGAGTACTGGAGTGGGGTGCCATTGCCTTCTCCAAAATGTATGTCAAAACCGACTAAGACTGTACAACTGAAATATGAATAGGTTGAAAATGAAAGTGATTGTCGCTCAGTCGTGTCCGACTCCTGGCAACCCCATGGACCGTAGTCTGCCAGTCCTTGGAATTCTCTATCCATGAAATTCTCCAGGCAAGAATACTGGAACGGGTAGTTGTTCCTTCTCCAAGGGATCTATCTTCCCGGCCCAGGGTCTCCTGCATTGCAGGCGGATTCTTTACCGTCTGAGCCACTTCAAATAAAACTGAGGAGAAAAAGGAATAGTTTTCTTGCTATACTGATATTAAATACCCATTCAATAGCACCCGAGGCATCCCATGCATTAACCCAGGCCTCTCGCTAGGAAGCATCTCCCTAAGTACTGCAAAGAGCCCAGTTCCTTGGACCCGTCGTGTTCTACAGCCTGGTGAGTCTAAGGCAGCAGATGAAGAGCACCAAGGATAAAGAACTATGAACCTAGCTTGAACCACAGGAGAAGTAAAACAGCCTGGTGAGTCTAAGGCAGCACCAAGTATAAAACGACTATGAACCTAGCTTGAACCACAGGAGAAGTAAAACCCAGGAGTTATGGGAGTACTGAGGAGAGGCGAATTCTCTACCAGCCCAGGCTCCTCTAAAGCCGAGCCTGAGGCACAGGGCTCACGTGTTATTACTTTATTAGGAGATGGAATCCCAGCATGATGGCTCATTTTATGTGCCAACCTGACAGGGTTGTGGGGAGCTCAGATATCTGGTTGAACATCTCTGGGTGTGTCTGTGAGGGGGTTTCTGGAAGAGATCAGTGTTTGAGTCAGTGGAGTGATTAGGGCAGATCACCCTCCCCAAAGTGGGTGGGCATCATCCAATCTGTTGAGGGCTTGACTTGAACAAAAAGGAGAAGAAAATTGAATTTTCTCTCTCTCTACCTGACTGCTTGAGCTCAGACATCGGGCTTCTTCTGTCCCTGGATTTGGACTTATACTACGGACACCCCGGTTCTCAGGCCTTTGGACTCGGGCTGGAATTACACCACCAGCTTTCTTGGGCTTCTGGCTTGCAGATGGAAGATAGTTTTCTCAGCCTCCATAATGGTGAGAGCCAATTCCTCATAATACATCTCATTATTAAATCTCTTGATCAGTATTTGAGCTTCCCTGGTGGCTCAGACGGTAAAGCATCTGTCTGCCTGCAATGCGGGAGACCCAGGTTCAATCCCTGGGTCAGGGAGATACCCTGGAGAAGGAAATGGCAACGCACTCCAGTGTTCTTGCCTGGAAAATTCCATGGGTGGAGGAGCCTGGTAAGCTACAGTCCGTGGGGTCACAAAGAGTCGGACACGACTGAGCGACTTCACTTGATCAGTGTTGGGATAGATGTAATCTCCCGCTGGTTCTGTTCCTCTGGAGAGCCCTGACTGATACACCCAGGAAACAGAAGCGTAGGGGAAGAAGAATGAAGGAGGGAGGGGAAGAGCCACAGAAAGATGTGACAGCAAGTCAGCTACGGGCGAGAATCACCGAATCCACATCTCAAATGCATACTGTCTTCTGAGCTCTAGGCCAATAGACAAGTCTGATCAATGAGCCCCAGGCTGCATTGCCATCCTCCCAACCCTCAGTTCTACTCCCACTCAGCATGTGTCTCCAACACTCAGTTAAAGGCCCCACATCCCCTTAGTTGCTCATGCCAGAAACCGGGAAATCTTCCTGGAATCCCCTGGCTTCCTCTACAACCAGGCATCACCAAGTCTGGTTGATTCTACCTCCTCCAATACTATCCCCAGATACTTGCTGCTCAGAGTGTGCTCCATGGACCTGCCGCAAGCAGCATCAAACTCTCACCCCAGCTCAGACCTACAGACTAAAATCTGCACTTTAACAGCATTGCAGATGATTGCTATGAATATTAAAGTTTGAGATGCGCTGCTCTCCAACATTTCATTTTTCTCAACATTGGCTGTATATTGACAGCATCCGAGGGTCTTTAGAAATACTATTGCCTGGGTCCCTTCTCCAGACATCCTGGTTGAATTGGTCTCGACTGTGGTCTGAGCATCTGGATGTTGCAGTGCTATTGTGCAGCTGGGGTTGAGACCTGCTGCCCTCGCCACTTTCCCTCTCAGCCTCCCCGTGGTCCCCACCCTCTGCCGGGCCTCCTTCAAGGACAATCGAGGCAGTCTGCTGCTCAGTCTCCAGAGTAGCCCTGTTCCGGTCCATCCTACACACATCAGCCAGAGTGGCCTTTCATAGCAGGAAAAAAGTCTACCCACTCTAACAGAGATGACCCAAATGCATAGAAATCAAACTTACTTTCTCTAACTGACCCCAGCTTCCTCATGAGTGTCCTTATTCTGCTGACGAATAAATAAGAAAAAGAAATAAATAAATACACGATCTTAATTTTACCAATTCAAGGTGATGCTGTCTCTTTTGGGTTACCTTGGTCCTTTTTTTGTGGAATATGCTCTGTTTTTCCTGGTGGCTCAGAATCTGGCTGCAGTGCAGGAGACCTGGGTTCGATATCTGGGTTGGGAAGATTCCCTGGAGAAGGGAATGGCTGCCCACCCCAGTATTCTTGCCAGGAGAAGTCCATGGGCAGAGGAGCCTGGTGGGCTATAGTCCATGGGATTGCAGAGAGTCAGACACGACTGAGCGACTAACACTTTCTGTCTTTCTGGGGTTCTTTCCAATTCCCACTCTATCTTTCCTTCCTAAGATGATGTGTGCGTTCAAGAGGTGCACACGTCATCATGTGTGTTCTGAGGGCTGCAGGAGGTGTTGCTGCTGGCCCAGGCGTGGCCTCTGGCCTGCCTCACCAGCCTCACTGACTCCCTTACCACTGAGCTTTGGCCTCTGTCTTCTCTGACCTGCTGGTGCTGTCCTTGCGTGGCCTCTGGCCTGCCTCACCAGCCTCACTGACTCCCTTACCGCTGAGCTTTGGCCTCTGTCTGCTCTGACCTGCTGGTGCTGTCCTTGCGTGGCCTCTGGCCTGCCTCACCAGCCTCACTGGCTCCCTTACCACTGAGCTTTGGCCTCTGTCTTCTCTGACCTGCTGGTGCTGTCCTTGCGTGGCCTCTGGCCTGCCTCACCAGCCTCACTGGCTCCCTTACTGCTGAGCTTTGGCCTCTGTCTCCTCTGACCTGCTGGTGCTGTCCTTGGTCCCTCCCGCCTGCAGCTGTGTGCCCAAGCCACTGCTGCTGCTGGTGGGTCCTGCCACCGCCAGCCTCCTCTCTGTGGCCTCTTGTCCTGCTCTTCTCGGCCCCTCTAAACCCCTCTACTGTGGGAGGCACACAGGCACCTCCAGGACTCGTGTCCATCACCCACGAGCCAGGGAACCAGAAGGGCTCCTTCAGGCTTGCTAGTCTGACTCTCTTGGTATCTGCCTGAGCCAGGAGGGCTGGCCAGAACTGGGCATTAGCCCAGTGTTCTCAGTTCCCCCATCACTCTCATGAAGTGCCCAAGAGACCTTCTATCTCCTCCCCTCCCCCAACATCCTGGGCAGAGTTTCTACCCCAGACTGGTTCCCCACCCCTGCCCCCATAGGAAGGACTCTCTGCTCCTGTCTCCAGGTGAGTGCTTCTCTTTCATCCTATCTGCATTCCTCCTACATAAGAATCTCAGCAAAAGTCTCTGGTCCAAACTGATCAGGCCTGCCTTGTGAATACAAGGAGTTTGGGGTATCTTTTTAAAAAAACTTTTTTCTCTCCATAGGGCTGGCTTTCAAAATCATTATCTCACTGCAGACTTCAGAAAGCCAGTCTGGCCTCTTTGTTCTAAAGAATACTAGATTTCTCTTCTCCTGGGAAGCCTCCTGGACTTCTCTTCATGAAAGGCTCCAGAACAACATGCTTTAGGGTGGGAGGAGGGGAGAATTAAAAGCAACCTTCTCGCAGTTTAACTGTCCATCAACTTGTGAAAGGATAACCAGATTGTGGTACAGACATACTATGGAATATTACTCAGCAGTGAAAGAGATTTCCCCTGAGACACAAATGGAAAGCTCAAAAGCATTGCACTAAGTGAAAGAGGCCAGACACAGAAGGTTACGTATTGTGTGACTTCGTTCATAAGAAACTGTAAGTAAGGTAAACCTATAGATTTGAAATTAGTTCATTTCATGTTTGCCTGGGCTGGTGGCATACAGGGGAGGGGATCAATTGCAGAGGGTCAGGAGGGGAATGTTGGGGGCTGATGAAATATTCTGTCTTGATTGTGGTGCTAATTATACAACTATATGTGCTGTGCTGTGCTTAGTCACTCAGTCATGTTTGACTTTTTGCAACCCCATGGACTGCAGCCCGCCAGGCTCCTCTGTCCATGGGGATTCTCCAGGCAAGAACACTGGGGTGGGTTGCCATGCTCTCCTCCAGGAGATCTTCCCAATCCAGGAATCGAGCCCAGGTCTCCCACATTGCAGACGGATTTTTTACCATCTGAGCCACCAGGGAAGCCCAAGAATACTGAAGTGGGTAGCCTGTTCATTTTCTAGGGAATCTTCCCAGCCCAGGAATCAAACTGGGGTCTCTTGCATTGCAGGTGGATTCTTTACCAGCTGAGCTACCAGGGAAGCCCGTAAAATTGCATATCCTTGTTCAAAAGATTGACTTGTACACTTAAAACTGGTAAAATTTAGGCCCATCCATGTTACTGCAAATGGCATTATTTGATTCTTTTTATGGCTGGGTAATATTCCATTAAATATATGTATATATATACACACACACACATATAACAAGGACCTACTGTATACCATAGGGAACTATGTTATCTTATAATAATCTATAATGGAAAAGAATATATGAATCTATACATATTCAAATCACTTTGCTGAACACCCAAATTATATTTTTATATCAATAACCTCAGATATGCAGATGACACCACCCTTATGGCAGAAAGTGAAGAGGAACTAAAAAGCCTCTTGAGGAAAGTGAAAGAGGAGAGTGAAAAAGTTGGCTTAAAGCTCAACATTCAGAAAACGAAGATCATGGCATCTGGTCCCATCACTTCATGGGAAAGAGATGGGGAAACAGTGGAAACAGTGTCAGACTTTATTTTGGGGGGCTCAGAAATCACTGCAGATGGTGATCGCAGCCATGAAATTAAAAGATGCTTACTCCTTGGAAGGAAAGTTATAACCAACCTGGATAGCATATTTAAAAGGAGAGACATTACTTTGCCAACAAAGGTCCGTCTAGTCAAGGCTATGGTTTTTCCTGTAGTCATATATGGATGTGAGAGTTGGACTGTGAAGAAAGCTGAGCGCCAAAGAATTGATGCTTTTGAACTGTGGTGTTGGAGAAGACTCTTGAGAGTCCCTTGGACTGCAAGGAGATCCGACCAGTCCATCCTAAAGGAGATCAGTCCTGGGTGTTCATTGGAAGGACTGATGTTGAAGCTGAAACTCCAGTACTATGGCCACCTCATGCGAAGAGTTGACTCATTGGAAAAGACCCTAATGTTGGGAAGGATTGGGGGCAGGAGAAGAAAGGGACAACAGAGGATGAGATGGTTGGATGGCATCATCGACTCAATGGACGTGGGTTTGGGTAGACCCCGGGAGTTAGTGATGGACAGGGAGGCCTGGAGTGCTGTAATTCATGGGGTCGCAAAGAGTCAGACACAACTGAGCGACTGAACTGAACTGAACTGAACACCCAAAACATTGTGAATCAACTATACTTCAGTAAAATAATAAAAATTTTTAAATTTTATTTTATTTTTAATTGTCGGATAATTGCTTTATAATATTGTGATGGTTTCTGCCATGCTGCTGCTGCTGCTGCTGCTAAGTCGCTTCAGTCGTGTCTGACTCTGTGCGACCCCATAGATGGCAGCCCACCAGGCTCCCCCGTCCCTGGGATTCTTCAGGCAAGAACACTGGAGTGGGTGGTTTCTGCCATACATCAACATAAATCAGCCACAAGTATACCTATGTCCCCTCCCTCTTAAACCTCCTTCCCATCTCCCTCCCCACCCGTGAATTTTAATACCTGTAAATTATACTTAAATATGTTTGATTTTTAAAAAAACTTTTAAAACACCAGTTTTATATTTTAGAACGTCAACCTCATTTCATGTCTAAAATTGGCATTCTGTCCTCTGATTCTCAATTTAAACCTCCCATTGCTCTTGGTGTCTAGTTTAAAACCTACATGCCCCTCTCCCTTCCTTCTTCGGCTAACTCAGATTTACTCTTGGACTCTCCCCTGCAACCTCACCTCCCCACACAGGCCCTTCCTGACCCCCAAGACGGGGCTGGGCCTCCCCGTGCGGCAGCCCCCCGCAGTTCCCACCGCTCCTTTGCACATTGTGATGGCTTGTTTATTTTTCCCAGAAGACTGTGAGTTTGGTGTCCCCAGCTTACAGCAGTACTCAGTACCCAGCCCAGAGTAGAGCATCCAAGAATCCTTGCTGACTGACTATTTAGGTTCCCAGTGAACATCTATTGAATGAAAGGGCAGAAAAGCAATGAGCAGTTTTGTGGGTCGGAGGTGTTGTGTGCATAGAAAGAAAGGGATTGAAAAAAATGGAGCGGAGATCTAGGGAAAAGCCACATGACCAAGGCTGAACCCTGAGAGGCAGAAGGAATTAAGAAAAGAGAAGGGACTTCCCTGGTGGTCAAGGAGTTAAGACTGTGCCCTTCCACTGCAGGGGCAAGGGTTCGATCTCTGGTTGGGGAACTAAAATCCTGCATCTCGTGCTGCATGGCCAATAAATAAATAAATAAAAGATCACATCACTAAAAAAAAGAGAGAGAGAAGGTGGGAAAAGATGTTCTGTGATTTGAGATCGGCCCCAGAGAAGGCTGGAGTTGACCCCATCATAGTGTGCTGGGGTCGGGGGGCGCGGTTCGAGGAGAGACTGGCTGCTTCAAACCAGGCTCAGACACCATTACTGAGTATTCACCGAGAGCCAACCCCACGCCCAGAGCCCTGGGGGAAGTTTCAGGGAGAACGGGCTGTTCCCGCTTGTCTCCATACCACATCTCACCGTCTCACACACTAGCCTCTGCCTTGTAAAGATCAGTTCTATATCGACAGTTTCTGTCTGCACACCGACAGGCAGAGAGAGCAACCCTGCGGGAGGAACCTGACCCAGGCGACTGGATTCACAATTGCATCTCGAAGAATCCAGGCTGCCAAAATGCATCGGCCTTGCTGTGGCTCCCAGCACGCCGAGACACACGGCTCCTGGTCGGAAAAGTGCAGATGGGTCCAGGAGAATCGGCTGCGTCCAGCGAAGCGACATTTACTGATGTCTGCACCGTGCCAGCCTCTTGAGGATATGGAAAACAGTTAAAACATCATTCCTGCCATGTGCCGTCCTTAGACCAGCCAACACACATTACCAAATGCCTTCCATGTGTATTCAATAATGTTTGTTGAGTTCTAGTTATTTAACAAACACTTACATAGTGCATACTAAGTGCCAGGAAATGTTCTAAGTACATTACAGAGATTAACTCAGTTAATCCTCATAACAGCCATTCTTAGTCCCATTTTACCAATGAGGAGACTGAGACAGACAGAGGGAGGTACGGAAACTTGCGGAAAGTCACATCGCTGGGGAGTAGCAGAGACAGAAGACAAGCTCAGACAGAAGGTTCCAGAGCCTGTGCTCACAGTCTTGATGTGGCGTTGTGCTTATTTTTGTAGCTGTGGAACTCCACTCATCCATTCAGCAAATGTAATGAGCACCTACTATGCATCAGACATGGAGTGAGATGCCAGGGATGCGGGAGTAATGTCTCCCATCAACATTTAGGGAGGACCTACTAGGTGCCTCAAGGACAGGACCCTGTCTCTCTCACCTCTGTGCCAGGCATAGGGTTCAGCACACAGCAGGAGCTTGGTCGTGTTTGTGGAGTGACGGAAAGTGCCAGGTATCGGAAAGAGTGCTGAACTCGGAGCCTGAGAACTTGGACCCCTCCTGCCAGGAAGGAAAGTGTTATGACATGTGCATCTGGATTCAGGTATGTTATATATCCCCAGGGGCTTATATTGAAAGAATGGAACTGAGATAAGGCAATAATATCTTCCAAAAGAATGAAGTATTGGTGGTGGAATTTCAGACATCCACAAAGAAGATCATTTGATGAGGGGTGGTCCCCATTCACATGGCCTGGGAGTGGGACAAACAGCATCTGCTAGGAGGTGCCAAGCACTCTACTCGGGCTGTGAGTCACTGGCTGGTCACCCCGGACCCTGCCGAGGAGGCGGGAGAGCAGGCAGAGTCATCCTCGGGGACAAGGCAGGGTCTGACACTCCACGCCATCGGAGGAGGAAGCAGCCAGCGGCCCTGGTCTTATGCCTGGCCTGGGACTGGCGTGTCTTCTCGGAGCCTGCGGAAGCTGGGTGGGGGCTCTCAGGAGGGGATCTGGGCCTGGGGCTGGAATCTCTGGTCGCCTAATGTTCTCCCTTGGTCCACCTCTAGAGCTTGGACCCCAGGCCCTGAGGCACAAGGGCAGCTGGCCGGGGTAGGCTCTGCCCAGAGCCGCTTGGCTCAGCTCAGAAGGGGGACAGAGACCGCCATAAGAGCCTCCTGTCCGCATGGAGAGGACCCTCACTGACAGTTACAACTGCGCCCAGGTGCCCCGACGCAGGATTTCTCATCTCCATCCTCGCCCCAGCTCGACAATGTCAACTGCTTCACTCCCCTTTCACAGAGGAAGAACCGAGGCCTGGAGAGTGGAATCTGTTCCCAGGCGGCTCAGGAGGAGCTGCGGCCAGCTGTGAACTCATCCCATCCAAGCCTGGAGCCCCACCGCAGAGCCGTGGTGCCCTGGAACCTCCCACGAAGGGAGGGGGGCCTCTCGCCTGCCTCCCGGCTGCCTGCCCCTGCCCCGGGTCTGGACTCCGGCATCCGTGGTGGCGTCCACGCTGATCCATGGTTTGGCCGTCATGTCTGGCACTGAAACCCCCACTAAAAGCTCTCATTGGATCTGAACCGTTAAGTGCAGCTCGTAACAGAAGTCACTTAGTCCCCCTTCCACTCCAACAGACACGCGCACGCGCGCACACACACACACACACACATGCAGGATCAGCCCTGCCCTCTCCTGGGTCTCTCCAGCCTCACTCCTTGCTGACTGCACTCCTCACTTCCTGCCTGGCCTTCGCCCTCCGAGGAAGCTCCTATTCAACTCCCTGGGACATTCTTAAAGACATTAAATATTAAGAAAATAACAAATATTAATACCTCCCAGCCTTCTCCGAGGCTGATAGGTGGTGCCTGTGGCTGAACTTACATCAGGTGTAGTATTTCGAGCGAAGCTTGCCCTTTCTTGCAATGTGGCACACCTTGCTTCTCCCCAATACGTGGGATGAGGGTATCAGAAACAACCTCAGGGACAGCTCTGCTCCCTGTGGCAGAGTGGTTCCTAGATGGGCAGTGAGGGAGAGCCTGAGAGGCCAACTGGCCCCACTCTGTCCTTAGCATGTGGGCAAACGAGGGGTCAGGGATTGGCCCCAAGTTACCTCTAACCCGGGGCTGAAACCCAGCTCTGTCCAGCCTCAGTCTGGCATGCCGCTTCCTGAAGTCGAGTCTGCTGAAGCTAGCAAGGACCTCGGCATCCCCCAGTGCAGACACCCACCTCTGGGACCCCTTCCCTGGAGGGCAGCTCTTGACACTGACCCTCCTGTCCTGCCCATACCCGTTCCTGTTCCTGGGTGCCTGCCCGCTACGCCCCTCTCCCCCTGGGCCAATCACCAAATCAAACATTTTCCCATACTTCATCACCAAACAATAAAAACACTTTAATGGAAGTGTTAATTTATTCTCTATCATGCCGGCCAGCTTGACTAAGATGAGAACAGCCAAGCTGAGCACGGAGGCCAGACAGGCAGCAGTTTTCCCGAGACCAGGGAACTGAGGTGGCTTCACATTCATCAAGATTGCTGTGCTCTGTCCAGCCCAGGAGACAGGAGAGGAGGGGCTCACACCACTTTCCCAGCTGAATTGCAGCCAGCGGGCCCCTGTCCTGACAGTCCTCTGGATGGAAGACACGACTTTTCCGCAGGGCTATGGTGGGGGCCCGGCCCAAGGCAACACATTAACAGTGATAAAAATCCCAAGGTTGAAAAAAAAAAAAAAACCCTGGAGCATGCCTGGTCCTGCCAGCTGGTCAGCATCCAGCCGTCCAGGGCTGAGCCAGCTGTCTTGGGGTTCCATCACGGGTAGGCACGTCATCAATTCAGTTCACTCACTCAGTTATGTCTGACTCTTTGTGACACCATGAACCATAGCACGCTAGGCCTCCCTGTCGATCACCAACTCCCAGAGTTTACCCAAACTCATGTCCATTGTGTCCATGATGCCATCCAACCATCTCATCCTCTGTCGTCCCCTCCTCATTCTGCCTTCAACCTTTCCCAGCATCAGGGTCTTTTCAAATGAGTCAGCTCTTCACACCCGGTGGCCAAAGTATTGGAGGTTCAGCTTCAGCATCAGTCCCTCCAATGAACACCCAGGACTGATCTCCTTTAGGATGGACTGGTTGGATCTCTTGGTAGTCCAAGGGCCTCTCAAGAGTCTTCTCCAACACTACAGTTCAAAAACATCAATTATTCAGTGCTCAGCTTTCTTTATAGCCCAACTCTCACATCCATACATGACCACTGGAAAAACCATAGCCTTGACTAGATGGACCTTTGTTGGCAAAGTAATGTCTCTGCTAGAAACACATAACTCAACAGAGAACTTGTGTAGCTCTAAGAGCCCTCTCTCAACTCCCAGCTGTCAGTCATTTTCAATTCCTCATTCTTCCACTCCTCACCAACAAGCCATCCATCGGAACCCCGAGCTCTGTCTTCCAAGTCTAACTGGGATCTGACCGCTGCTCACCATCTGTACTATTACTTCCCTGGTCCAAGCCACCATCATCGCTCACTTGCATTATGAGGAGAGCTTCTCACTTGCTTTCTTGCCTCCCTATGTCAATCCTCCACAGAGCATCCAGAGAGATCTTTGAAAATAGACATCAGATCTCTTTCCTATCCTGCTTAAGCCCTCTGATGGAGAACAACTTCAGGTCCTCACGGTGACCGTGACCTACAAGGCCCCTACTTCATCTGCCACCACCTGTCACTCTAACCTCATCTCCCATAGCTCTCCCCCTTGCTCGTTTCACACCAGCCTGTCTACTGCTCCCTACCCTTGCCCAACACACTCCTGCCTCAGGGCCTTCGCACGTATTCTTATGATATTCCCAGGGCTCACTCCCTCTCTTTATTGAGATCACTTTCAAATAACTCCATCTCTGACTCTCCTAAAACGGCTCTCCTTGCCCTGCCCCTCTCTGTCCCTGCTGTTGTTTTCTTTCAAGCACTAATCACTTCCTGACATCATATATATATATTTTAATTTACTTACTTATTTATTTGGCTGCACCAGGTCTCAGCTGTGGCATGTGGGATCTAGATCCCTGACCAGGGATCCAACCAGGCCCCCTGAATTGGGAGTGGGGAATCTTAGCCACTGCACCCTATGGGAAGTCCTCTAACATCGCATTTGATATCACTAGTTAATGTTACTCCGTCCCTCTGGAATATGAGTTCTGTGAGGGCAGAGGCTCAATATGTCTTGTTTCATCTGTGTCCTTAAGGCCTAGCACAGTACCTACCTGGTGCGTAGGAGAGGCTCGGTAAATATTTGTTGAATGATAGAGAACAAACTAACGGATGCAGCTGGGGAAGGAGGGCATAGGACAAATGGAGAGAGTAGCATATTTATACAGACATTATCATGTGTAAAACAGAGAGCTAGTGGAAAGTTGCTACACAGCTCAGCGAGCTCAGCCTGGTGCTCTGTGACCACCTAGAGGTGTGGGATGGGGTAGGAGGTGGGAGGGAGGTTCCAGAGGGAGGGGACACGTGTATACCTATGGCTGATTCATGTTGATATACAGGCAGAAACCAGCACAACATTGTAATGCAATTATCCACCAGTTAAAAATTAATATTAATTTTAAAAAGAAAAAAATTATTGAATGAATCAAATTCTGTTTATAAAGGCTGTGTTTGTACATATAGCAAAGCTTCCCATAGAGACGCTGTTACTGAGGAAAGGCATTGTGTACCCCAAACGCGATTCTCAGAGGGTTGTCCAAACTGCCTGCAAAAATAGCAGTTTTGTTGGCGTAAGTCAGGGACAGCAAGAAACGGCATCCTGCTTCAGTTCTTCCCTCCCACCCCATGACAGACATCATCAGCAGGTCATGATTAAGCAGGCTTTTCCCAAATGAGGGTTTAAATCTTGGACGGGAGATGTATGGACTGCAATTTGTCTCCCTTCCTCCAAATTCGTGTGTTGAAATCTTGACCCCCTCCAAGTCGGGGAGGGGTCTTTGTGGGTAATTGGGTTTTGATGAGGTCACGAGGGTGGAGCCCCATGATGGAATTAGTGCCGTTATAAGACGAGAAAGAGATCGGAGCACTCTTTCCACCAGGTAAGGATACGTCAAGAACACAGGCATCTTCAAACCAGGAAGAGGGTCCTCAGCAGACATCAGACATGTTGACATCTTTGTCTTGGACTTCCCAGACTCCGGAACTGTGAGGAGTATGTATCTGTTGTTGAAGTCACCCGTTCTATGCCAGTCTGTCATAGCAGCCCAAACTAAGGCAGGTGGGGTGCTGCTGGGGCAGCCTTCATCACAGAAAGCACCCTGGTCACAAAGTCTGGATATTTTCTTTGACATGACTCATAGCAGGGAGAGACCACAAATGCGGCAGAGGACAGCATGCCCAGAGGGGCTGGACTACTTAGTTGAAATTGACATAATGAAGTTCAAGCAAGGTCAGTGTGGTCCTTCATTTAAATTCATGAAAATCAAGCATGACGATTTATCCTAAGGAAAAAATATGGAATGTGGGTAGAGATTTATGTCTGAAACCGTTTATCATGACCTTACTTGTCGTAGTGGAAAACAAGAAACAATGCCACTTCCAACAGGAAGGGACTGGGGAAGTGGAATCTTGTAGATCTACACGATGGACGGCTACTGAGCAGGGTTTTCCGCCTCGGGACCATCAGCACTGGGGGCTGGGTGATTCTTTGATGTGGGATCTGGTCTGTGCTTTGAGAGATGTTCAGCAGCCAGTCAGAATGCTCCCCACATCAACCAGCTGTGATGACCAAAAATGTCTCCAGACATTGCTAAATGCCCCCCAGGGGGCAAAATCACCCTCGGTTGAGAAACACTGCTGTACATTCAAGAAAAATAATACTTCTTAATGCCATGGGAAATGCTTTCATTGTTGTGCAGGGTTGAAAACAAAAGATGAAACATGTATCTTCAACTATATCCACACATAAAATAGGGAAAGGGCTGTGTTCATACACAAAGTGCTGCAATGTTCTTACTGAGGAAGGGCACTGTGTACCCCGAAGGCACTGCGTACACCTTGCGAAGGAAACATACCAAGATGTTAACAATAATCTTTGGGAGATGGGTAGAATTGTGAAAGATTTCCTTTTACTTCCTTATTTTTGTGTTTAAACATTCACTCACTCATTCATTCAACAGGTATTTCTGGATTACCTACCACATGTCAAGCATTATTTTGGGCCCTGGGGGATGGCTGTGTGCAAGACAGACACAGATATTACACTGAACTCTCCCTCCACATAGGTTAATTTCTAGGGTAGGGGGATGGGGCTAGGAAGGACAGACATTAAACCCAGCACTTGCGAAGAACAACACTCGAACACAGTGAGAGAATCAATTCAGTTCAGTAGCTCAGTCGTGTCCAACTTCTTGCGACCCCATAAATCACAGTATGCCAGGCCTCCCTGTCCATCACCAACTCCCGGAGTTCACTCAAACTCATGTCCATTGAGTCTGTGATGCCATCCAGCCATCTCATCCTCTGTCGTCCCCTTCTCCTCCTGCCCCCAATCCCTCCCAGCATTAGGGTCTTTTCCAATGAGTCAACTCTTCACATGAGGTGGCCAAACTATTGGAGTCTCAGCTTCAGCATCAGTCCTTCCAATGAACACCCAGGACTGATCTCCTTTAGGATGGACTGGTTGGATCTCCTTGCAGTCCAAGGGATTCTCAAGAGTCTTCTCCAACACCACAGTTCAAAAGCATCAATTCTTTGGCGCTCAGCTTTCTTCACAGTCCAACTCTCACATCCATACATGACCACTGGAAAAACCATAGGCTTGACTAGACGGACCTTTGTTGGCAAAGTAGTATCTCTGCTTTTTAATGTGCTATGTAGGTTGGTCATAACTTTCCTTCCAAGGAGTAAGCGTCTTTTAATTTCATGGCTCCAATCACCATCTGCAGTGATTTTGGAGCCTAAAAAAAATAAAGTCTGCCACTGTTTCCCCATCTATTTCCCATGAAGTGATGGGACCAGATGCCATGATCTTCGTTTTCTGAATGTTGAGTTTTAAGCCAACTTTTTCACTCTCCCCTCACTTTCCTCAAGAGGCTTTTTAGTTCCTCTTCACTTTCTGCCATAAGGGTGGTGTCATCTGAATATCTGAGGTTATTGATATTTCTCTCAGCAATCTTGATTCCAGCTTGTGCTTCTTCCAGCCCAGCATTTCTCGTGATGTACTCTGCATAGAAGTTAAATAAGCAGGGTGACAATATACAGCCTTGACGTGCTCCTTTTCCTATTTGGAACCAGTCTGTTGTTCCATGTCCAGTTCTAACTGTTGCTTCCTGATTTGCATATAGGTTTCTCAAGAGGCAGGTCAGGTGGTCTGGTATTCCCATCTCTTTCAGAATTTTCCACAGTTTATTGTGATCCACACAGTCAAAGGCTTTGGCATAGTCAATAAAGCAGAAATAGATGTTTTTCTGGAACTCTCTTGCTTTTTCGATGATCCAGCGGATGTTGGCAATTTGGTCTCTGGTTCCTCTGCCTTTTCTAAAACCAGCTTGAATATCTGGAAGTTCACGTATTGCTGAAGCCTGGCTTGGAGAATTTTGAGCATTACTTTACCAACGTGTGAGATGAGTGCAATTGTGCGGTAGTTTGAGCATTCTTTGGCATTGCCTTTGTTTGGGATTGGAATGAAAACTGACCTTTTCCAGTCCTGTGGCCACTGCTGAGTTTTCCAAATTTGCTGGCATATTGAGTGCAGCACTTTCACAGCATCATCTTTCAGGATTAGAAATAGCTCAGCTGGAATTCCATCACCTCCACTAGCTTTGTTCGTAGTGATGCTTTCTAAGGCCCACTTGACTTCACATTTCACGATGTCTGGCTCTAGGTGAGTGATCACACCATCGTGATTATCTGGGTTGTGAACATCTTTTTTGTACAGGTCTTCTGTGTATTCTTGCCACCTCTTCTTAATATCTTCTGCTTCTGTTAGGTCCATACCATTTCTGTCCTTTATCGAACCCATCTTTGCATGAAATGTTCCCTTGGTATCTCTAATTTTCTTGAAAAGATCTCTAGTCTTTCCCATTCTGTTGTTTTCCTCTATTTCTTTGCACTGATTGCTGAGGAAGGCTTTCTTATCTCTCCTTGCTATTCTTTGGAACTCTGCATTCAGATGTTTATATCTTTCCTTTCCACCTTTGCTTTTCGCTTCTCTTCTTTTCACAGCTATTTGTAAGGCCTCCCCAGACAGCCATTTTGGTTTTTTGCATTTCTTTTCCATGGGGATAATCTTGATCCCTGTCTCCTGTACAATGTCATGAACCTCCATCCATAGTTCATCAGGCACTCTGTCTATCAGATCTAGTCCCTTAAATCTATTTCTCACTTCCACTGTATAATCATAAGGGATTTGATTTAGGTCATACCTGAATGGTCTAGTGGTTTTTCCTACTTTCTTCAATTTAAGTCTGAATTTGGTAATAAGGAGTTCATGATCTGAGCCACAGTCAGCTCCTGGTCTTGTTTTTGCTGACTGTATAGAGCTTCTCCATCTTTGGCTGCAAAGAATATAATCAATCTGATTTCGGTGTTGACCACCTGGTGATGTCCATGTGGAGAGTCTTCTCTTGTGTTGTTGGAAGAGGGTGTTTGTTATGACCGGTGCATTTTCTTGGCAAAACTCTATTAGTCTTTGCCTTGCTTCATTCTGTGTTCCAAGGCCAAATTTTCCTGTTACTCCAGGTGTTTCTTGACTTCCTACTTTTGCATTCCAGTCCCCTATAATGAAAAGGACATCTTTTTTGGGTGTTAGTTCTAGAAGGTCTTGTAGGTCTTCATAGAACTGTTCAACTTCAGCTTCTTCAGCGTTACTGGTTGGGGCATAGGCTTGGATTACCATGATATTGAATGGTTTGCCTTGGAAACTAACAGAGATCATTCTGTAGTTTTTGAGATTGCATCCAAGTACTGCATTTCAGATTCTTTTGTTGACCGTGATGGCTACTCCATTTCTTCTAAGGGATTCCTGCCCACAGTAGTAGATATAATGGTCATCTGAGTTAAATTCACCCATTCCAGTCCATTTTAGTTCGCTGATTCCTAGAATGTCGACGTTCACTCTTGCCATCTCCTGTTTGACCACTTCCAGTTTGCCTTGACTCATGGACCTGACATTCCAGGTTTGTATGCAATATTGCTCTTTACAGCATTGGACCTTGCTTCTATCACCAGTCACATCCACAACTGGGTACTGTTTTTGCTTTGGCTCCATTCCTTCATTCTTTCTGGAGTTATTTCTCTACTGATCTCCAGCAGCATATTGGGCACCTACCAACCTGGGGAGTTCCCCTTTCAGTATGCTATCATTTTGCCTTTTCATACTGTTCATGGGGTTCTCAAGGCAAGAATACTGAAGTGGTTTGCCATTCCCTTCTCCAGTGGACCACATTCTGTCTGACCTCTCCACCATGACCCGCCCATCTTGGGTGGCCCCACGGGCATGGCTTAGTTTCATTGAGTTAGACAAGGCTGTGGTCCTAGTGTGATTAGATTGACTAGTTTTCTGTGATTATGGTTTCAGTGTGTCTGCCCTCCGATGCCCTCTCACAACACCTACCGTCTTACTTGGGTTTCTTTACCTTGGGCGTGGGGTATCTCTTCATGGCTGCTCCAGCAAAGCGCAGCCGCTGCTCCTTACCTTGGACGAGGGGTATCTCCTCACGGCCACCCCTCCTGACCTTGAACGTGGAGTAGCTCCTCTCGGCCCTCACGCACCTGCACAGCCGCCGCTCCTTGGACTTGAGAGAATGAAACACAACGAAAGCAAGACAGAGGAGAGACCTGGCCTGGCCCTTAGTACCCACTCCATGAAATAAAGAGTCCTTCAAAGCTTTTACATAGGGAAGCTAAATTACCTGATTTCCACTTAAAAATAATTTGTATAAAAAGTTTTCTTTTTTTTTTTTCATAAAATTTATTTTCCAATAATTTTGTTTGGGATTTTTTTCCTGGTCTTTTTAAAAAAATTAATTTATTTTTAAAGTATTTTTTATTGGAGTATCATTGCTTTGGAAAGATAACACATGTCTGTGCTTATGCAAATTCAAGCAGCATCAAGGAAAACGTAAGAGAGAGTAGAAAAAAATCATGAAATGCAGCCACACAGGGTAAAGCCACAGCCAATACGTCAGTGGACATCTTTTCCAGCACGCTTCTCACTCTCCTCTCTCTCCCTCTGTTCCTGCCTATCTCTGCCTCTCCTTATAAATATATAAAAACGTTTTATGCAAGTGGATCCAAACCATTCATGCTGATTTGTAACCTGCTCTTTTCCTGCCCTTTGTAATTTTATGCTCATTGTAAACTTTCCACAGTGGGCATATATTACTTTTATAATCCGGAACATTAAAAAAAGCAAAAGACCACAAAAAATAAAGTGAAACCCACAAATACAGGATGAGGGATTGCTGGCTGTGCAATAAGACGGTGAAGAAAGGCTTTGGGGTTTAGGTGACCACAAACTCAGCATGAGTTGACGGCATAATGTGGTTTCTAGTTTCAGTTCAGTTCATGTTATCAGACAATTCTCCAGCTCCGAGTCTGGGAAAAGCAAAGGGCAAGATGAACAGGCTTCTTTGGGCTCAGCTCAGGGGAATTCAGTGTCTGCTCAGTCCCCCTGCCTCCCAACTTTCAAAGCACCTACTACCATGTGTTAAACCAACATGATACCAGCTAATGTTTAGTGAACGGAGTTTGGTGAACTCTGTGCCAGGCACTGTTCTAAAAGCTTTAGGTATATTAATGCATTTAATTCAACCAACAACCTCAGGACAGGGAGGCCATTACTATTCTCATTTTACAGATGGAGAAATTAAAGTGCAGAGAAGCTGTGTAACGTGCCCGAGGTCCCACAGCTTACTAAACACAAGAGGAACAGGGTCTGCCCTCAAAGAAGAAAGAAAGTGAAGTCGCTCAGTTGTCTCCGACTCTTTGCGACCCCATGGACTGTAGCCCACCAGGCTCCTCTGTCCTTGGAATTTTCAGGCAAGAGTACTGGAGTGGGTTGCCATTTCCTTCTCCAGGGGATCTTCCTAACCTAGGGATTGAACCTGGGTCTCCCACATTGCAAGCTTTACCATCTGAGCCACCATGGAAGCCCCAAGGAGCAGACAGTCAAAAAGACAACTACAACAAACTTACATTAATTCATTCCACGAACATTCACCACGTGAGGGGTCCCATGAATATATCCTCTTGGTCTGGCCTCAGTGGTTGTTCTTTTCTTTCAGTCATCCAACAGATGTTTGTTGAGCACCAACCATGTGTCAGACACAGCAGTAGACCCTGAGGAGACAGAGGTGAACAAGAAAAGTCCTCACAGTCCAACACACAGTTGAGTGGGTGATGTTGGTATTGTTGTTCAGTCACTAAGTCATGTCCGACTCTTTGCGACCCCATGGACTGCAGCACGCCAGGCCTCCCTGTCCATCACTATGTCCTGGAGCTTTCTCAAACTCATGTCCATTGAGTTGGTGATGCCATCCAACTATCTCATCCTCTGTCACCTCCTTCTCCTCCCACCTCCAATCTTTCCCAGCATCAGGGTCTTTTCCAGTGTGTTGGCTCTTCACATCAGGTGACCAAAGTATTGGAGCTTTTCAGCATCAGTCCTTCCCATGAATATTCCGGGCTGATTTCCTTTAGGATGGACTGGTTGGGTCTCCTTGCTGAGTGGGTGATAGAAACACTAACCAAGCAAACAAGTACATGATTTCCTTTAACACGGGAGTAAATCCTATGAGGGAGAATCAAGCAAGGCAAGGGCTGGCATGACCAGTGTGGGGGTCTGAGCAGGAAAGCCAGTGTAGCGCATTTAGAGAAGTCTGTCAGGGAAAGCCTCTCTGATAAGGTGGCTTTGGAAAAGGGATCTGAATGAAGTGAGGGAGAAAGTGTTGGGAACAGGTGGGACGGTGCAATCCAGGCATGGAGAATGGACGTGCAAAGCCCTCGTGGCATGAACAAGCTTAGACAGGCCAAGAACACCCAGGGGACCAGTGTGTCTGGACCAGAGTGAGTGAGGCAGGATTGTAGGAGAGGCCGGCTGAGAGGTGGTCAGGCGTCGGAACACGCATGGGGGATGTGGCTGCTGGGTGGGACTATATCACATCTAGGCTTCAAGTTTTAAGCAGGGAGGTGACAAGACCTGATGTCCACTTTTGAAAGATCACCGGGCTGGAGGACAGGAGGGAAGGGGGACAGCAAGGGAGCTAGCACTGATGGGTCAAGATTGGGGTGGTGGTGAGGGGCCCGTGAGAGTCGATTCATTATTCCAATTAGCACTGACCGGACCTGCGGATGGGTGAGACGCAGGATTCGAGGGAGAGAGAGGAAGCAGGATGGCTCCAGGGGGGTGAGGTAAGCAACCAGGGGTGACGTCTACTTAGAAGCAGAAGCCTGAAGGCAAGTGGGTTTTAGGAACTTGATCTGCTTTGAGATGTGGCCAGACTCCTCCAGGTGGGAAGCTGGAAGTAAGAGTCTGGGGCCAGAGTCAAGGCTCAGGTGTGGAGATGGACATCTGGGAGGTGTCAGCATGTAGGGACTCTGTCCATAACCTCAGACTGGCTGAAACCCCCTCAGGAGAGGGTGGGGAAGAGCTCTGGGTGCTCCGACACTGATGGTTTTGGAATAAGAGACAAATCCCAGGAGGGAACCTGAGAGGTGTGGCCGGGGGAAAAAGGAGGGAAACCAAGGGTGTGGAGTCTTAGAAGCCAGTGCTTGAGACGGGAGGGAAAAAGTAGCTTTGACAAAGATTGCTCGGAAGGTGAGGGAAATGAAACCTGAGATCGTCCGCTTCGGCGGCTGGTTGCCGCTATACGTGAGGCATCTTCTCTTTGGCAGCCACAGACCGAGGATTCCCAATTCCTTGTTCCAGCCACAGACCCGCCGGCAACAATAATGACCTCTCTGCTCACCCAGGTGTCTGACCAAGGATCATAAGAAAGTTTTGGCCAGTGACCTGGCACGGCCCTCCAAGACCCCTCCAGGCACAGGGCCCCTCCTGGCCAGCAAGAGCTGAACCATACATGCTGCGGTTTGCCACAGGCCCTGGCCTGCAGCGTCCGCCTCCTCCATGCCTATTCACCCCGCGGCCTGGGATGATGGCCCTGCACCGGGGAAGGGGTAGATCGCTGGGAGGGTTCAAGAACCTCAGGAGAGTCCTTGTCCACTCAAAGGTGGCAGAAGGCACGTTCTGTACTGCAAGCTCTGATCTTGGTCATCAGAAATGAACTCCTCCTTCCAACTGCTTTCCTCTCCTTCCTGCTCCTCCAGGACCAAACTCAACCATCCATTACCACGCCTCCTGCCCCACCTAACACAGCCCATCTCCCTTTTCAGGGGTCTCTTACAGTTCACAGTGCCTCTAAGTCTGCCAGCCCTTCTCCCTTTTTCCTCATGCCATGCACTCCCATTGTCTGCTATAGGAGATAACAGGGAAGGAGGAACAGAAGTTGGAGATACTGATGGGGTAATGATGATGAATATCCATATCCCTTACTGAGCATCTCTCCATGCCTGGCCTCGCAAGACTTGTCATATAGATTTCCCAACAGCCACTGAGGTAGGTGCTTTCATGGGGCAGTGGCCGTCCCTGACACCTGCAGGACAGCAGCAAAACCCACTATTTGTTAAGCATTTTTGATACGTCAGGTTTGGGATAAGCACCTTCTGCTCACTCTTCTTCCAGCCTAACGTCAACGGTAGGAGACACTCTTGCAACATCCATTTTGCAGGTGAGAAAAGGCTGTGCTGTTAAGGGAAAGAGTAAGTTGTGGATCAGAGTTCAACACTGGATTGCAGGGAGCAGGGGGACACAGGGGCAGAGAGACTCCGGAAATTCCTGCTAACTGTTGTTGCCACCCTGAGAAATGCGGGCGCAAGGGTGCATTGGACATTGGGTGAGGGAGCAGGTAAATAACACGACCCGCTTCCCTGTAAGTTCTTACCCTGGAGGAGGGATCCGTGGGTCTGTAACCTGTGGCACTGGGTGGGCTGCTGGAGAGAAATGAGGGGCGTGGCCACCAGGGGTCCCGATGACTTGAATGTGTCCCCAGAGGAACAGGGGCAGCCCTTGCATTTTTGTGGCCTGAGGTGGAAATTTGAAACAATAAGGAAGGGAGAAAAGTGACAGAAACAAGAAAGAAAAAGCAAGGAAACAATAAAATGTTACCATCTTGCAGGCGCCAGGCTGGGCGATGAAACCGCTAATGAGCCGAGGTTCGCAGAGCCCAGCATCTAATTCAAACCAGACAGATAACAGCCCCAGAACGTATAAGAGCACTGGGGGAATGTGCCCTTGAGGAAGAGCTGGGGTTGGAGTCTCCCACACTCGCTGTGCTGCCCATCCAGCACAAGGTTGGGTCCAGCCAGGGTGGCGGGGAGAGACAGGGTAGTGAGAGTGTACCCATCTGATCCAGCAAGCCGTCCTGCTGTCTCCTCGCAGGGAACCATCCATAGCATCACTGGAGGCCAGCCCACCCGCAGCTCCACCCCTCCCCATCGCAATCAGCATTTCATGTCGGGGGATGGAGATCCTGCTACACTTTTTTCCCCCCTATTTTGCCTACTTTTGAGTATTTGAAAGTGTTTTATTTTAGCTCACTTTTCATCAAGGCACTTGTTCATTTGAGTAATCTGTTATAACTGTATCTTGATCATTATACTGTGACTTGACTCCTTTCCAAGTACTTTGAGTTCTTTTTAGGTGTCTGGGAAAAGGATAATGTAGGGATGCTGGAGGGCAGCCTGGGTTTGAATCCCAGCTCCACCAGTACTAGCTGTGCCATTTGGACAAATAATTAACCTCTCTGTGCCGCCGTTTCCCACCTTTGAAATGGAGACAATGATAGTCTCTACCTCCTAAGCTTGTTGTCAAAATTAAATGAGATGATACATGTGCAAACCATTGGCATTGAGTAAGCACTCTGTGCGCTTAGATGTTTTGTCTACTTTGATACTTTTTATTTATTTGTTTACTCAAGTATTATTTGAGCATTTCCTGAAGTCAGGTGATGGGTTAGGAACCAGGGAGGCAATAGAGAATGTGACAGGTCCCTGCCCTCATGGTGCCCCCTGTTCAGTCGGAAAGGCAGACCAGCCAAGAGTGATTGTAACACAGCGTACTGGGGGTGAGGGAGCAGAGACCACAACAAAGGCACCTAGGGAGTCATAAGCAATCAGAGGAGGCTTCCTGGAGGAGGTGACATCACAGTTACACCTTGAAGGACACGCAGGCACTAAGCAGTATAGAGAGACTGAGTATCTCAGCTGGAGAGAGAACAGGGTTTGCAAAGACTGATGAGCATAAAATGCCTAGATTCTCTCAGAGAACTGCAAACAGCGCTGCAAAGTCACGTGTGACGGGGATGAGGCAGCTGATATGGCTATGGAGGGAGCCAGGTGCCAGGCCCAAAGGGGCCCCCTAAGCCTTGCATGCTGGGCTGAGTTTGAACACTGTTCTAAAGTTGATTTAAATCTTGCTTTTGAGCTTCTGTTCCTCATTTATAAGCCTAGGATATCGTGCAGAGCTGTTAGGATGAAATTATACAGGTCCTGTGCTTTGCACCAGGTCTGCCATGTAGCGAAAGTCATGCTAGCTGTAGTGAATATTGTTATTCTGATCAAGCAGAATTCTTGGGAGACTAAATGAGATAATGCAGGGAAAGTTCTCAGTACTCAATAAAAGAGCATGATTGTTAAGAATTCGAGTTCTGGAGCCAGACTGCTTGGGTTTGTATCCTGGATCCACCATCCAAGAGTGGGCCAGTTCCCTCACCTTTCTGACCCTCAGTTTCCTAATCTGTAAAATGGGGGCAAAACTCCATAGCCTTGTGAGGAAGAAGAATGCATGTAAAGGGCCTACCTATTCCTGGCAAATGCTAACGCCTCAATGAAATTAAAAAGTTGGCAATTATTAGTGGTTACTCATTTTAAGTAGTATCTTTGCATCCTCCACCGGTTAGTTACACACAACCTCCACAACCTCTGATTATACACAAGACTATTTGGATACATATTAATAGTTTATTAGCAGCCAGGTTTTTTTCCAGATGGTCAGATCAGATCAGATCAGATCAGTCACTCAGTCATGTCCGACTCTTTGTGACCCCATGAATCGCAGCACGCCAGGCCTCCCTGTCCATCACCAACTCCTAGAGTTCACTCAGACTCACGTCCATCGAGTCAGTGATGCCATCCAGCAATCTCATCCTCTTTCGTCCCCTTCTCCTCCTGCCCCCAATCCCTCCCGGCATCAGAGTCTTTTCCAATGAGTCAACTCTTCACATGAGGTGGCCAAAGTACTGGAGTTTCAGATTTAGCATCATTCCTTCCAAAGAAATCCCAGGACTGATCTCCTTCAGAATGGACTAGTTGGATCTCCTCTCAGTCCAAGGGACTCTCAAGAGTCTTCTCCAACACCACAGTTCAAAAGCATCAATTCTTCAGTGCTCAGCCTTCTTCACAGTCCAACTCTCACATCCATACATGACCACAGGAAAAACCATAGCCTTGACTAGACGAACCTTTGTTGGCAAAGTAATGTCTCTGCTATACATCAAATTCACATTCTACTGCTTTTTCAAGTTGGATGACGTTCACAAGCCACTTAAAGTTACTGTGGAATTAACAGGTAAACAGAGAGACCTCTGCTAAATGCCATGTCCTTGACATTCAGTATCAATGTTGTTTGCTGTTAGTCACTAAGTCATGTCCGACTCTGTGATCTCATGGACTGTAGCCCGCCACGCTGCTCTGTCCTTGGGATTCTCCAGGCTAGAATACTGGAGTGGGTTGCCACTTCCTTCTCCAGGGGAATCTTCCCAAACCAGGGATCGAGCCCATGTCTCTGATTTGGCAGGTGGATTTTTTACGACTGAGCCACCAGGGAAGCCCCATCAGTATCAATAGTCCGTGTTATTAACAACAAGCACCTGTCCTGCACCACACATGTAACAGAGAGCTTTGGTATCTATCACACTTCGAAGTGAGGCAGCACTTTGTATAATGGAGATGGAGACTTGGAGAGCTCAGGGGGAAGCCAGCATTCAAACTAAGGTGTGTGTGCGTGATGTCACACATTCGAAGTGTGATGGATACCAAAACTCTGTTACATGTGTGGTGCAGGACAGGTGCTCGTTGTTAATAACACAGACTATTGATACCGATGGGGCTTTCCTGGTGGCTCAGTGGTAAAGAATCCACCTGCCAAGCAAGAGACGTGGGTTTGGTCTCCCGGGAAGATCCCCTGGAGAAGGAAATGGCAACCCACTCCAGTATTCTTGCCTGGAGAATCCCACGGACGGAGGAGCCTGGTGGGCTACAGTCCATGAGATCGCAGAGTCAGACCCGACTTGGTGTTCTGAGTCAGGTTGTGTTTTCTCAGTGGTCCCCTTTCTGAGCTGAGTGCTGACGTCTTGGGTAGGCATTGGCTCTTATCCACCCCCTTACCAGCCTTCCTCTCCCCACTGGGTCTTCTCTGCGTAAGGAAGATCCGTTTCTCCAGGTTTCGCAGAACAACAGCCTTTCCTCCGTATTCTCCATAGAGCCTCCCTTTGGGGATAGATGAAGTATTGCCTCTCCTCAGATTCCTGCAGAAGCTGCAGTGACCTGTAGATCAAAGAGCTGGGTAGGCTCACCTACTATCCAGCTTTGGGGGCCCTTGTGCCTCCCACAACCAACTGGAATGTTCTTCCGAGTGTGTGAGGTGGGTGCTAGAGTCCACAGTGTAAGGAAAGTGACCAAAAAAAGCAACGGACTGAGGGCTAACTTCTGACCTGCCGTGAAAGTCACTGCCCCGTTCTGAGCACCAGTTACCCCATCTGGAAAATGGAGAACGTGGATGAGTTGCCCTGCCTTCCTCACAGGATACGGTGCTACTATGCAGTTTATTATAAACCTCAAGGAACAATGTGCAGAAGGTCACCCAGCTGACTGAACACAGATAATAAGTATCCACTCTGTGGGGACAATATCGTAAGAATTTCTTAAGCACTGAGAGCGAAAATTCTTCACATTTCCCAAGCCACCACTGATCCGATGCTTCAGTTCCGTTGCATTCTTTTGATTGTGAGTGACAGATGATGAGGACTGAAAGGAAGAGGGACAGACAGAGACCGGCAAATCCTAACAAAAAGAAAAATGCTTCGGGCAAAATGATGAGACCGGAGGGAGATGGGGAACAGAGAGGTGCCTGTGAGAGTTAAAGGGGCTGAAAAACCAATGCAGAAAGAATGAAGGGTGCCCGGACGGAGAGTGAGGACTGGGCGGGGCCGGAGGTGAGGACCGGAGAGGCTGCGGCTGGGGAGGGCGGGCGCAGGGCAGGGGGCAGCACACCCGACACCACACAGGGCTGGGCCACAAGGGCCCCGAGACATGAGTGACGGACGGGCGAGAATCAGCCAGTGAGTGGTCACAGGACCAGGGCCGCGTGATTCCTCACCTGCATGGCTCTGAGTCGGGTTGACGAGACAATGTGTGCTCCCCAGACCCCACCAGAGAAAAGCCCATCTTGTTTGGTTCCTGATGCCAGAGCCTCCTATCAACCCCCAAAGTCCAGTCCAGAAGACCAGTGTCTGCTGACCACTCAGATATTAACCTTTGTACGTTAGATCAAGGATGGCTAGAAGGTCACAGGAGCGTGGAAACTTGAGGCCTGCTTGTCCAACCCTACCGCTCTCCCTGTCCGCTGTGAAATTTATTCAAGGCTCAGAGGGGAGGAGACCTGTTTAAATCACAAAGGGAGACAGAAGCTGCCCAGAAGCATTGCCTGAGCCTCCTGGCTTTGGAGAAGTACACAGAATGGGTGGGGGTGGAGAACGAGGGGCAAGAGGGGGGCTCGAAAGAGGAAGGAGGCGGGTGAGAGGATGGAGGATGGGGAAGCAGGGGCAGGGGGTGCGGAGGGCAAGGAGGAAATGGCGGGGGTGGGGGGCACCAGTCCCCTATGCCCGAGCCGGTGTTCACGTTCGCAGACGGGTCCCCAGCGCCCAGAAGAAGGCCCGGCACTTGCAGGAATTTGATAAACATTTGCTTCAGATCCTGAGGCAGAGGAACACCTTCTGGTGACACTCCTGCCCTCGGCCAGAGTCTACCGTGGCCACCCTTAGGACTGGGGTGAGCTGGAGCTGAGGTTAGTACAGGGTGTGGCGGAGCTGGGAGCGGAGTTGAGGCCTGGCCTAGGAGAAAACTGACATCGGGTTTAACCATGGACAGGGCCAGAGTCAGGGCAGGGGTGCGTGGAGATACTCAGAGCCCGGGCTGGTGCTGAATGGGATTTCGAGGTGGGTGCTGAGGTCCAGCCTGAATTGAGCTGGTGCGGGAATGACCTGGAGATTTGGGCTAAGGCTGGTTCTGAGGCTATTGGAGGGATAGGACCTGGGGCCCCTTCCTTCCCTTGCCCTGGTCCCATGCCTCTCTCCACCAAGGCGTGCCCAGTGGGTTCTCCCCAGAGTCCTGCCTGAAGCCCCCTGGAGCCCAGGTTCCATTCTGAGAATCAGGGTTGGAGCCTGAGACACGGAGGTGCCCCAGGGTAGGGAGGGAGGAGGGGAACCAGCTCCCATCGAGAGGGAGCATCCTAACAGCTCTGCTGGACCGGCCCGAAAGGAGCAAGGCCCTGCCACTGACCGCCTGTTCACAAGTGGAGCACACCGAGTGAGACTCTGAGGCGACCGTGAACATGCATCAGTGTTGCGGCTTCTTCAGTCCCTGATTTTTAGGGAACCTGCATTGCGGGGCAGGATTCTTCCTAGAAGCTGCCCCGACCCCTGAGCTCATGGGTTAATGGGAGCCTGGTTTCTGCTGCACAAGGCTTGGCAGGGAAGTGTTGATAGAGCGGAGACAGAGATCAGAACTCTGTAACTGGGAAGACCCGAGATCCACCCTCTGAGTCTCTGTTCCCACCTCTGTAAAACATCATAGGATCTGCTGTCAGGCAAACCTTCATTTTATTTTTTTTTAAAATAATAATAATAATAATAATTTATTTATTTATTCTAATTGGAGGCTAATTACTTTACAATATTGTAGTGCCATACACTGACATGAATCAGCCATGGGTGTACATGTGTCCCATATCCTGAACCCTCCTCCCACCCACCTCTGCATCCCATCCCTCAGGGTCATCCCAATCCACCGGCCCTGAGTGCCCTGTCTCATACATTAACCCTGGACTGGCGATCTATTTCACATATGGTAATATCCATGTTTCAGTGCTATTCTCTCAAATCATCCCACCCTCGCCTTCTCCCACAGAGTCCCAAAGACTGTTCTATACATCGGTGTCTCTTTTGCTGTCTCGCATACAGGGTCATCATTACCATCTTTCTAAATTCCATATATATGCGTTAGTATACTGTATTGGTGTTTTTCTTTCTGACTTACTTCACTCTGTATAATAGGCTCCGGTTTCATCCACCTCATTAGAACTGATTCAAATGCATCCTCTTTAATGGCTGAGTAATACTCCATTGTGTATATGTACCACAGCTTTCTTACCCATTCATCTGCTGATGGACATCTGGGTTGCATCCATGTCCTGGCTATTGTAAACAGTGCTGCGATGAACATTGGGGCACACGTGTCTCTTTCAATTCTGCAAACCTCCGTTTTAGTCTTAGCTCTAGAACCTGTAACTCTGGGCTCAGAGAGGTTAGGTTTAAATTTCAGCTTTGCCACTCATTGTCTGGGGGAATCTGAGCAAGTCACTTTGCCTTTCGGGGCCTCCGTTTCCTCATCTGTAAAATGGGCAAAATAAGAGTATCTATCTCATAGGAACACATTGGTCAGAGGAAACGGTTGCAAGCAACAGAAGCGGACTCTTTCTCCCCTGAGCGCAAAGGGGATTTATCGGAAGGACCGTGGGAGCCCACAGAATCCACAGGAAGCTGAAAGACTAGGCCTAGAGAGCAGCCAGAGAGCAAGGAAAGACGCAGGACAGGGCAGAGGCCCGAGCAGCCCAGGTGCAGTGACGACCCCGACCGTTCTCGTTCTCAGTGCTCATGGCCCCGCCTAAGCGACGGGACAACGCCCTGCCCATTTCTTTGGTTTCCATAGTGGAGGAGCGTGACTTCCTACCACTGCAGGGTCACCAGGGATTCCCCAGGGATCATCAGGTACTCATGAGAAGGGAGGTTGGAGCTAACAGCAAAGGTTCAGGATCGGGGCCTTTGAGGACAAGGTAAGACATTGCTCTGGTTCCCTGATGCCTGGCACCAAGGAGCGCTCCTGGAATGGCAACCGCTAGCTGTGGTGGTCCCTGCCCGCAGAGACCCCTGGACGGTATTAACAGCGGCAGACACCACAGAGCGGGCAGTGGTGCTCGCCAGGAAACTGTCTACTCATCAGGCAGCCTGGTGTGAAGAAACGAGCCCTTGAGGGACTTCCCTGGTGGTTCAGTGGGTTAAAAATCCAACGGCCAATGCAGGGGACATGGGTTCGATCCCCAGTCCAAGAAGGCCTCACATGAGCGAGGCAACTAAGCCGAGGCGCCACAGCTACTGAAGCTCACACACCCTCGAGCCGCTGCTCCGCAAGAGAAGCCACCACAATGAGAAGCCCGCGTGCGATTAGAGAGGAGCCCGCCTGCTGCAACTAGAGGAGGCCCACCTGCGGCCGTGAAGACCCCGCAGAGCCAGAAGGAGAGGAAGGGAGGAAGAAACAGGCCCTCGGCCAGGAGTCCGACTCTGCTTCTCATCGCTCCCCTGGCACCAATTAGCAACACAGTCCTGACAGGCCCCTCACCAGCCCTGAGCTCCCAGGTTCTCAGCTGAAAAAAGCAGCATCGTGAGGCCGGCCCCGGTGGCTGTGTGACCGGAAGTTGGGAGGAGCATAGGAGCTAACACAGGGGAGTATTGTTTTGAAATGTTTCATGTTTTCTAATAAATCTAAAATCTTTTAAAAATGATTCACATCCCATAAAATTTACCCTCTTAAAGTATACAATCCTATCGTTTTTATTATAGTTCCAGGGTTGTGCAACCATCACCACTAATTCCAGAACATTTCATCACCCCCTCCCCCTGAAAGAAACCCTGTACCCATTAGCAGCCACTCTTCATTCCTCTGGCTCAGCCCCTGAAAACCACGAATCTGTCTGCCGTCTCTGTGGATTTGCCCGTTCCGGGCATTTCACATAAATGGGAATCATGCGATACGTGGTCTTTTAAATCTGTTTTCAAGGTTCATCTGCGTTGCAGGATACATATATATCTCATTCCTTTTTCAGGGCTGGACAATATTCCATTGAATCAATGTATCGTGCTCTGTTTGCCCATTCACGCAGGACTGTTTTAGCACACACAGGCCTGGGGCCAGGGCATCCAGTGTTCTCAGAGTGAGAGGCCAGTGCAAACCAGGAGGAGCGGCCTTGTCTGGATGCAAAGGTGTGCAGCAGCCTGAGCAGATCAGTCTCTGGCCCTATACACTCTTCAAGTACCTGAAGTCATTCCAGAAATCCCCTGGATTCTGAGCATAAAGACTTTTTGCTACCCAGGCTCTGAGATTTCTAGCACCTCTGCCTCAAACCCCAGGCTACTGTGTGCACTACAGTGGGGACTTGCTGAAGATGAGGTAGCAGACACAGTCCTGGACCAGGCACGTGGTCAGTACTCAACATGTACTTGGATGGATAAATGGATGGATTGAGATATATGGATGACTGTGTGGGAGGTTGCAAATAGAGGTGAATAGGCAGAAAGATGTGTGGGTAGAAAGATGGATGGATGGAAGGTTGGATTGCTAAATGGACTGGTGGGTAGTGCTGGCTCTGCATTCTTGCCAAGACCTACCTTATGCAAAGGAGAGACAGACACTTCTTACCAAGAGAGAAATCCTAGCCCAAGACATTCTTGACCTAAAGGACCTATCTATTATTCATGGACTAACTCCTATTCAGAGGGACTGAATGTCAAATCTTTGGAAGTTTAAATCAAAATGATCTTGGTTATGCTCAGCACATAGTAGGTACTTAATACCTGGTAAGCAAATGGATGAATGAGCCAATGGCTTAAACAACTGAGCACCTCTCTTCTCTTCCCATTTTATGTATCTAGAGAGTGACACTCATAAACTAGTAAAGTGACACCTAAGGTCATCCAGCAGACCAGGGGCAGAGAGTGGTGTGGAATCCAGGCCAACTAGAAGCCCAGCATTCTTTCCCCCGTACCTGGCATGTCCTAGTCCCTGATCTCAGCGGGGACATCTCATACAAACCAGACAAGACGTTCCATGCCTTGGAGTTTGTGTTCTCGTACTTGTGACAAGGAGGTCACTGAAGTGACCACATGTCTATTTGGTGTTTGTTTAAGAGCAGTAGTGTGCGCAGACTCAAGAATGCAAAGGCAAATACCTCTTGTCAGGAGCTTCCATCTTCCCGTTGTCCAGCTGCAGCACGTCAGGTGTATGGGGCTCTCGAGATAAGCTGGCTTTGACACATCACAGATGCCTTCCCACCTCACAGGGAGGTTGTGACGGCCCCTTGTGACAGGGACACTGACATTCAGCATCTGGGTAGCATCTTATGTGAGCCAGTGACTCCGCCGGGCACACAGTAAGTGCTTAACGAATGGTGGCTGCCTTCATTAAATAATAACACTCCCTGGGGCCCAGGCTTCCTTATCAGGCTTCACAGTTTTCAGCAGCATTGGACTGGGAGTCAGGAGGTCTGGTTCTAACCCCAGCCCTGCTACACACTCTCAGTGTGACCATGGCTGTCTAACCTCCCTGGGTCTCAGTTTTTCCGTCTGCAGCATGGAGATAATCATACCCTCCTCTCAGGGCTGCTAGGGAAACAGCAGGAGAGACAGCCTATGAGGGTCCTTTGCATGTGGTATACTAAGCTGCTGCTGCTGCTGCTAAGTCGCTTCAGTCGTGTCCGACTCTGTGCGACGCCATAGACGGCAGCCTACCAGGCTCCCCCATCCCTGGGATTCTCCAGGCAAGAACACTGGAGTGGGTTGCCGTTTCCTTCTCCAGTGCATGAAAGTGAAAAGTGAAAGTGAAGTCGCTCAGTCGTGTCCGACTCTGTGCGACCCCATAGACGGCAGCCCACCAGGCTCCCCCATCCCTGGGATTCTCCAGGCAAGAACACTGGAGTGGGTAGCAAAACACCAAGAGTCAAATCTGGCCCACCACCTGCTTTGGTAAATAAAGTTTTACAGGAACACAGTCACACTCCTTCACATGTGTATTGTCTGTGGCTTCTTTTATGCTACAACAGCAGAGTTGAGTAGTTACAACAGAGACTGTAAGGCCTGCAAGGTCTAAGACATTTATCATCTATCCATTTACCAAAAAAGGTGGCCAGCTCCTGCCACTGAGCAGGGATTCCCAGGTCTCAGCTGCACAGATTTCTCCCCCATTCTCGGGAACTTGTTAGAAGCATACTCTCAGGCCCGCCTCAAGGCTGCCATTCAGTAGCTCTCGGGCTCGGCCTGCGTAACTCCTTTTTGACAAGTGTTTCTAGTGATTCTGATAAAGGGAGGTTCCCAGTCCAGATTTTGAAACAGACTGGGGTAGACAGAGCTGAGATCAAAACCCTACTTCTCTGCGTCCTGTCTGTATGACGGGGCACAAGTTATTTAAATTCTCTGAGTCGGCATTCTCATCTACAAAATGGGGATGACAATGCCTGTCCCTTAGGGCCCCTGGGAAAGTTAAACACAAATCTCTATGAAGTGCTCAGTTGGGTCCGGGTCCTCAGTAATTGACAGTGTTCTTTTTCTTTGATGGGGACAACTTTTAAAGTGTTTGTTGAATTTGTTACAACCTTGCTTCGGTTTTATGTTTTGCTCTTTTGGCCCCAAGGCTTGTGGGATCTTAGCTCTCCCAATAGGAATCGAACCTGTAGCCTCTGCATTGGAAGCGGAAGTCTTAACCCCTGGACTGCCAGGGAGGTCCCGACAGTTTTCTTTCCTTCCTGCATCCCGATACCTTCTCTTTTAACCCCTGGGCAAGCTTCTTCTCAGTTCTCCCAGAACTCTCCTAGGGCCCGCCCCCCAGCCCTGCTGCAGCTTCGCTGAGGGATCCTACTCCCCCAGCATTTTGTAAGAGGCAGCATCAGGGGGCTGGTCTGCTAGAGCCTGGAGCTCTCGGCCTGTTTCTGACACTGAAACTGCTGCCAGCTGTGTGTTTACACATTTACTCTCATAATATTTGCTTTCCGTGGCCATTATTTGCCTGACGTCAGATGAAAATGATCAACTCCCCACGAGGGCTTTCAAAAAGCAAGGTCAGCACCTCCCTGTCCCCTCTTCACCGTCCCATCCCTTCTCTCCGTTTCCTAAACTAACCACCCTCCAGGCAACGAGTAACTTAGCAAAATGTGTTGACACGAGACCAAGAGAACAGGTACATTCTGATCCCTGCCTATCACTGACTTTGGCAATCTTGGGCAAGTCTGGTTCTTTCCCTTAGCTTCGGTGCGTCATCTCTGCCCTGAGAGGTCTGGCTTATCTGGTCTCTCAGGAGCCTCCCTGCACCACGGTTCTGTGACTCAGGGACCCTAAGATCCTTCTAGGTGGGAAGATTTCAGAGTTTACCTGGCTCTTCCCTCCCAAGCTGATGGAAGGATAGGAAGAAAAGAGAACAGCGATTGTGAAAACAAAGCCACACTTCTCTTTATCTTCAACCTTGCAAACAGCACAATCTTTCTCTCATCAAGATAGAAAAGAAAAACAGAAAAACTACAAGCTCTCCTATTAGATCATCTCCTGGAGGCATGTTCCTCCATTACAGCAAATACTCCGCACCCCCAAATATCTTGGGGAGACTGGGGAGGGACCATAAGTTGAGCTTCTCCCACCCATCTGCCACTTACTCATGCTTGCTTAAGTCACAGGTGAAGCCAACTACTCCCCAGGGCCAGCTCTGTTTCCCAGGGAGGAGGAAGGGTTACACTCAGGTTCAAGAGAAGAGAAAATTGCCAAAGTCAAGTCAGGGAGTCCCTGATCCCAATGACACGTCCGTCCGTATCAAGTACGCAGTGAGAGTGCAGTGAGGAGGGGACCCACACCTCCAGAGGACTAAACAAATCTTCACCTGAAACCTCAGCCTGAAGCACTGTAGAAAGACGCGTGGAACCCCACGCGGCCGGGCACAAGGCAGGCGGGATCGGGCAGTGGTCGAAGGAGCTCCGTGAAGTCAGACAGACCCCGTGCAAGCTGCGTCATCCTGCCGGCATGGGCTCTGCCAACTGTGAAATGGAAATTGCTTAGGAGTTATCCCTCGTGGGGCCATTGGAATTTCAGGAAGGTAGTCAGGGGAAGGGCCCAAGCCAGTTCTAAGTTCACCGAGGGCTTTATCAAACGTTCTTCTCCTGCCTTAAGAAGTGTTGCTGAATGATGTTCTGAGGGTATTGTGTGTGTGTGTGTGTGTGTGTTAGTCGCTCAGTAGTGTCTGACGCTCTGTGACCCCATGGACTGCAGCCCGCCAGGCTCCTCTGTCCATGGAATTCTCCAGGCAAGAAGACTGGAGTGGGTTGCCATTTCTTTCTCCAATGTGAGTTTTAGTAGTAGTAGTTTAGTTGCTAAGTTGTGTCCAGCTCTTGCAACCCCACAGACTAGCCTGCCATGTTTCTCTGCCCATGGGATTCTCCAGGCAAGAATACTGGAGTGGGTTGCCATTTCCTTCTCCACTGAGGGTAATGATACCTTATTCAGGCATACAGAACGTCCGAGTTCAGAGAAGCACTCACACAAGCGCTCTCATTAGAGCGTCGCTTACCACCGGCCCACAAAGCAGACACCATTGTTCCCATTTTACAGCTGCTGAAGCGGAGGTTCAAAGAGGCGGAGGCTAAAAGAGGCGAAGCCATGTCGAGAGCTCACCGTGATTCAGCAGCAGGCTGAGGGCCGCGGCCTGGCCTCCGGTCAGGGCTCTGGCACGTCCTCTCACAGGGCAGGGCCTGTGTGGCCTGAGCGGGTCTAGCTGTGCTCAGGGGCCCACCCCCAGGCACTAGCCCCCGGCCTCCCAGATCCTCTCCGGCCTCAAGTGGACGTTCTGGGCCGTCGGCGGGAGGCTCATGGAGAACTGTGAGGACACAGCGCCCTCAAGTGGCTGCTGTGCAGCAGTGCGAGAAGCTGAGGTCGCAAGTGCGTGCCTGCGCACTCAGGAGTCTGACGCTTTCAGAAAAACCTCAGTTTCAAAGGGCTGCAGCCCAGATCAGGCGCACAGCCCCATGACTGCCCGCACCTGTCCCAGCCGAGTCCCTGGGTCACTGGCTCCTTGACACCCAGTAGTCCCTCTATCCCAAGGCTCTTAGAATTTCATTATTTTAACCTGGGAAGAAATTTAATCACCACCTAAACGAACGATTTCTTTGCACAAAGGAAATTCTTTTTTTTTTTTTTTATGTATTTCATTTTTAAAATTTTATTTTGTTTTTTAGGCCTTGCCAGGAGGCACGCGGGATCTTGGTTTCCTGTTGTTGTTGTTCAGTCGCCCAATCGTGTCTGACTCTTTGCGACCCCATGGACTGCAGCATGCCAGGCCTCCCTGTCCCTCACCATCTCCCAGTTTGCCCAAGTTCATGTTCACTGCATCAGCGATGCCGTCCAGCTGTCTCATCCTCTGACGCCCTCTTCTCCTTCTGCCCTCACTCTTTCCCAGCACCAGGGTCTTTTCCAATGAGTAGGCGGTTCGCATCAAATGACGAGAATACTAGAATGCTTGAGCGTCAGCTTCCGCATCAGTCCTTCCAGTGAATATTCAGGGTTGGCCTCCCTTAAGATTGACTGGTTTGATCTCTTTGCTGTCCAAGGGACTTTCAGGAGTCTCCTCCAGCACCACAGTTCGAAGGCATCAATTCTTTGGTGTTCTGCTTTCTTTATGGTCCAGCTCTCACAACCGTGCGTGACCACTGGGAAGACCATAGCCTTGACTTAGTTCCCTGGCCAGGGGTCAAACCAGCGCCCCCTGGGTTAGGAGCATGGAGTTTTAACCCCTGGACCTTCAAGGAAGATGCCAACACAGAGGAAATTATTGAACGCAGAGTGGAGATGGCACATCCAAGGTCACACAGGAAGTGAGTGGAGACCAGAGCCCAGATTGCCCATCTTTTCATTCAGACCCGGCCGGAAGTTCAGAGAAGCTGGGCTCACCAACCCTGCACCTGCCTCCCACCTGCTTCCTTTCTCCCCTCTGCCCCCAGGGTTGCCAGACACACCAGGCAGAGTGGGGCAGGTCGAAGAGGCAAAGCGCCAGCAACAGGCACTCACACTCTTGATGACTGTGTGACCTTGTGCAGGTTACTTGACCTCTCTGCGCCCCAGTTTCCTCCTCGGTGAAATGAAGAAATAATAAAATAATAGCGCCCACGTCACAGGGTCGCTGTGAAGACCAAAAAGATGCCAAGCAGAAAAGACCAGCGGCACATTCCTGGTGGGTAGTGGCCAGCCCCCAAACATGTAACCCTGCCACAATTTTTATTTTATATCGTTGGTGCCCTTAATTCACTGGCTTACTTCTAGGGGGCTAAAAGGTCTCCGAAGTACATCTCTCCTCCTCCCTTCTCTCGCTCATTTCTTCTCCTCAAACCTTAAAGTGGCAAAGGAGTCCCCAGCCCCTGAATTTCACATCTCTCCCATGTCGGGGTGCTGCAGACCCCAGCCCCTGAATTTCACATCTCTCCCATGTGGGGTGCTGCAGACGAGGTGGCCCGGGTGGGAACTGAAGCGTGCACTCTGCTCCCTTGCGGGTCATCAGGCCACGGTGAGCTGGGCTGAATTTCAGAGATGGGCTGAAACCCCTCAGGGTTCCTCTGGGGCCAAGAAGACACGAGCACGAGCAATACCTTCTAGGGCTTCTGGAATGATTCGAAAGGGCCCAGCTCTATCAGTCAGATGTCACCAGGCTCCGCTTTCATGATGGAGCCTTGAAAATCCCTCCTTGGTTTTTTTTTTTTTTTTTTTGCTTCCCAACAGGCTTGGAGGCAGGCAGATGTAGGGTCAAATCCTGGCCCTACTGGTCACAGAGCTGTGTGATGTTGGGAAAGACTTGACACCTCTAAGCCTCAGTTTCCTCATCTGTAAAGTGGGGTGATGACAGGATTGCACAGAGCTGTTGGATCTGGAAGAAGGTGGACAGTGCAGTACACAAAGTGTGGCCCTTCGACTCGCTTTTGAACAGCAACTCAGGATAAAGTCAGTATTTTGCCCCCAAAGTCTCATCTTTCTCTTGGAGTCCCTGTCCTGGTAGGTGGCAGCATCTACCCAGTGACCCAAGGACACGAGACTCATGTCCTCCTACCTCGCGTCAGCTCGGTGAGTGAGGAGGTCAGTTCATCACGCCTTCCTTGCCGGCCAACCCTGTTCAGCCTCTTCAGCCACTGCTCTTGATCCAGAATTAGGTTCTGACGGTTCCTCCTTCCACATAGCATGAACAGTAGCTACTCAACAGATGGAAGTGATTCTTTTTATTCCCACGCCCCGCCCCCCGCACAAGATGCAAATTCTCCGAAGGCAAGATAGATCTTATTTGGGCTTCTCAGGTGGCGCTGGTGGTACAGAGCCTGCGTGCCCATGCAGGAGACATAACAGACATGGGTTCGACCCCTGGGTCGGGAAGATCCCCTGGAGGAGGGCATGGCAACCCACCCCAGTATTCTTGCCCAGAGAATCCCATGGACAGAGCAGCCTGAAAGGCTATGATCCATAGGGTCTCAAAGAGTCAGACACGACTGAAGCAACTTAATACGTACATATCTTATTTATCTTTGTATCCCCAGAAAATATCATGGGCCCTGGCCATAGCAGAAGTTAGTAGACTTTTTTAATGGAAGGATGAATGGATGTGACTGAAAGAAGAGAAAAAATATGTAAGAACTGCCATTTATCTGATAATGAGGCAGTGACAGAAACATGCAGGGCACTTTACAGAGTGATGTCTTTGAATTCTCACCTCAACCACGGAAACAATTTCTTTCTCCCTAGTTTATAGGAGAGGAACCTGGCTCAGAGAGGTGAAGACACCTGCCAGAAACCATGGTGATGATGTTGGTGACACAGCCCAGATCCAGGGTCACTCCTCTCTGGCTGTAAACCCCATGTGATATCCACTTCTCCACACTTCTTCCTAAGAGGGGGGCAAGTCAGAATAGCAGCCAGCACCTGAAGGAAATAATAACTGCATTTATTTAGAGCTTGTTAAAGTTGTCAGGGGACTTCCCTGGCCATCAGGTAGTTTATACTCCACCCTTCCAATGTAGGGAGCATGGGTTTTATCCCTGGTCAGGGAAGTTCCATGGGGTGTGGCCAAAATATGAATTAATTTTTAAAAGATTAATGAAAAAGAAAGCTTGTAGGTGCTTCACTTACTATCTCATTTAATCCTCACAAGAAGGGAGGCTGCTATTTATCACCCCCATTATACAGATGAGAAAACTGAGGCAGAGAGAGCTTGGGTAACTGCCAGCAGATGCCCGACTCTTTACTGCTACATAAGCCATTCTGTCCCCCAGATGCTCGGGGTACCTGATGCAGCACAGAAGGACAGACCTGGAAGGGGAGTCTTGGGTCTGAAAGTCAGAAGCAGTATAGACAAGGACGCACAAATGTCTCCAGGCATTCAGGACCAGGGTATTAGGACGCCCAGGAGATGCTGCTGTTATTACTGGCATTAGTAACATACTCTGTTATTACAGATGCTATGTAGGAATATACTGTCAAGTTACTTACACTGTCCTGGCATGTTACAGTCTTCAGAGCCCTTTCGCAAGCACAAGCAATTTTTCCTCACCAAAGTCCTTCAAGATATACAAGGCAGGGGATAGTATCACAATCCTACAAAGCAAATAGCTTCTGGTAAAGAGTCCGCCCGCAATGTGGGAGACCTGGGTTCAATCCCTGGGTTGGGAAGATCCCCTGGAGAAGGGAAAAGCTACTCACTCCAGTATTTCAGCCTGGAGAATTCCATGGACTGTATAGTCCATGGGGTCACAAAGACTCAGACACGACTGAGTGACTTTCACTTTCAGAGGAGTAAGGCGAACACCTTAAGGTCATGCAGCGAGGAGGTAGTCATATGGATCTGGACCTACGGTGTTCTAACTCATCTGTGTGGTTTCTCACGTACCTGCAGCCTCTCTGAGACCCTACATGGTATGGCACAGGTCTTGTTTAGAAAGTTGATGGCGTGTCAGCAGAGGAGGATGGGAGGAGAGAAAGCAGGACCATTAGGGATCTCAGGAGGGCAGCTCTGCCCTGCACTGCGGCAACTGGACAAGACAGAACAGGAAAAGACAATCCGGGCCTCCCAGGGCCCCCTCCCGGGGTCTTAACCTCTGCTCTGCGCTGCACGCCATCCTGGCAACCCAGAGGCTGACGCAAGGTGGCGCCCTTGGCCAGGGAGCTGACTGGAGTGAGCCGAGGCCCGCAGACAAGGCAGCCGGTGTTTCTGCCCAGCGTCTGATGAGCCAGCTTTCCATTCGAAAGGCTCTTCCAAGCCTCCTCTACTGAAATCCTAGGTCAGTCCTCTCGAATCCACAGATAACCGAGCCACATGCTTAATCAGGGGTGGTGCACAGTTACGGCTAGCCCGGTGCATCCAAACAAGGGCGGATGCAGATTTTAAGGACTGTCCAGCGGGTTTCAGCAGATAAATCTTTCTAACGTTTATTGTGCACTTCCAATGGGACAGGCATGATGCTTCCTCTGCATGTAAGGTTGTCAGATAAAATTCAGGGCCCCCACTTAAATTTGAACTCCAGATAAACAAGGAATCATTTATTAGGATAAGTATTTCCCATTTACTGCACAGGGCATATTTGTACTAAAAAAAAAAAAAAAATCCCTGCTTATCTGGAATTCAGATTTCACTGAGCATCCTGTATTTCTCTTTGCCAAATCTGACAACCCTATCTGTATTATTTCATCCTTACAGCCACTGAGGAGGAAGATTCTGGAACCATCTTCACCTCAACCTGCATCGTAACCAAGGTTCCAAGTCACTTCTGACTTGCCCAGATTGCTGTGCAGCAGGTGAAGTGTGGGGCTGTGGTTCCAGCTCTGCCTGATGTCCAAATCTGCACCAGTTTCCTCTCTGATCAACACAAGGGGCAGAGGGGGAAAAAAGACTGCATTCCTCTGTTCTGTCCAGGAAGTGACCAGTTAACATGGTCTTTGAAGGCGCCAAATGGAAATGTTCTCCATGTGATAATAATAGAGGTGCCATTGTAAAACGAGAAAGGGTCTTAGAAATCATCCCGCTGAGTAGGCAGTTGAGATTTGGGGCTAAAACGTGGGCTCTGGAAACAGACTGGTAAAAGCCAAGCTCTATCGTCATCAGCTGGGAGACTTTGAGCAAATGACCTTGCTTTGCTTTGCTTTCACTGTTAAGAATATGAGGAAATGCTATCATGGTAGGGTTGTTTAAGGATTAAATGAGCTAATACATATACAGCACTTATTTTTTGTTTTCATTTTTTAAAATTGGAGAATAATTGCTTTACAATGGGGTGTTAGTTTCTGCTGCGCAACAAGGCAAATCAGGCATATGTGTACATATACCTGCTCCCTCCCGAGCCTCCCACCCTACTCCCATCCCCCCAGGTCATCACAGAGCACCGGGCTGTGCTCCCTGTGCTGCACAGCAGCCTCCCACCAGCTGGATATCTGCACTTAGAACAGTGCCTTGTGCTTGTGAAAGTCGCTCAGTCACGTCCAGCCTTTTGTGACCCCATGGACTATACAGTCCATGGGATTCTCCAGGCCAGGAGACTGGAATGGGTTAGCCTTTCCCTTCTCCAAGGGATCTTTTCAACCCAAGGATTGAACCCAGGTCTCCCGCATTGCAGGGGGATTCTTTACCAGCTGAGCCACCAGGGAAGCCCAGCCAGGCACTTGCAAACACCCTTATATATATATATACACACTTACATAAATATAAGCTCTGTATATATGTAGCCCACCCACTTTACTTCACAAAGGGGATCACTGGAGCCCAGAGAGGGGGCAGTCTTGCTGGGGCCACACAGCAGGTAAGTGGCGAAGCCAACCCTCAGTCCCAGGTCTCCACACGGAAGGTGAGGATGTCCGTCTCAACGGAAGGAGAGGAATCAACATCGCGCAGCAGGGAAGAGTCCATTTCTCGACCTTCCAACCCTGGTTTCTCCCATGACAGCTGGTACAATGGGATCATTGACACATCTGAGATCATTGACACAGCTGAAATCTTCTGGTTCTTTTTCTCCAATACAGTAGCGTAAATTCACTTTATTCCCTCCACGAACATTTACTGGAGAGGGGGCGTTGGGGTGGGGGGGGGGTGGGGCTGCCACATGCCAGACCTGGGTTAGGCACACAGGACAGAAAAGCGAGTATATACTAAGAGACCCTGGTGTGATTAGTAGCAGGAGTGGGGACCCCAAGGCCTGTGGAAGCCAGAGAAGGGCCATGTGGCCAGCAGATGAGAGTCATGGAGAGGCAAGTGAGAGCTGATCTGAGCCCCTCAGGACAAAGGTGGCTGGCCAGGTAAAGAAGGGGCAGGAAAGACCTTCTAGGTTGAAGGGACAGCACAGGTGAAAGCCTAGTGAAGTGAAAGTGCAATTTGCTCAGTCGTGTCTGACTCTTGGCCATCCCGTGCAGTATACAGTCCACGGAATTCTCCAGGCCGGAATACTGGAGTGGGTTGCCATTCCCTTCTCCAGGGGATCTTCTCAACCCAGCGATCGAACCCAGGTCTCCCATGTTGCAGGCAGATTCTTTACCAGCTGAGCCACAAGGGAAGCCCAAGACTACTGGAGTGGGTAGCTTATCCCTTCTCCAGCGGATTTTCCCGACCCAGGAATTGAACCGGGGTCTCCTGCATTGCAGGAGGATTCTTTACCAACTGAGCTATCAGGGAAGCCCTGGTAAAACCCTAGAGGCAAACCCCAAAACATGCCATCCTCTGCCGGGCCCATGACAAAGAGACTGGGGTTATATGCAAGTGAACCAAATGCTCCCCACAGTGCCCTGAGCGGGCAGGGTAGCAAGCTCCCTCCAGTGGGATGGCTGCCCCATGGTTAAGAAAAAAAAAGGCCAAAAAAGCTTTCATGTCATAAGGAAACCACTGTTCGCCCAAACTGCCAAGCAGGACCCAAATCAATACACTTAAGGAGGGACTCTGCCTTGGAGACAGGCTTGGGTTTGCCCTTGGTGCTGTTTTGAATATAAATTCATCCACCATGGAATGGAGGCCAGGTATCACAGCACATCCTGAGAGTCACCAGAATCAAAGCTGGGTGAGGGCGGAAGGCAGAGCTTCGGCAAATCTCCATTTGTCTCATCCTGACTTGTTCGACCGACACAGAAGCACAGTTCTGATTGCTACCAGGTCGGAGAAGCAGGCAGCTTTGCCCTTTGCAGTTGGTGTGGCTACAGCCCCTGGGTTCCGGACTTTCCCCCCAGATGGCCTTGTGCTCACTTGGACCTTCCTCTGAATGTCATCGACACCAAGGTCATTGGCAGCACTGCATCTCTGAGGGGCCAGGGGTATTTGCTGGTTATTGGATGATATTTCTTCCTGGGTCCTAAGGGAGCCTCCATTGTGTGAATGCCAGGAAGTCTGAAATCCTGCATTGCTAAAACCATTGACATCATCTATGCCCAGCAGCTCCCTCTCCTGCAGGTGCTCGCCGTTCTGCTACTGGGCACGAATCTTTAGTCAGCGTCTCCTGGCCTCACCAGGGCGACCCCAACATCATTCTCACAGGCTTGAGGTTTCGTCTCTGGCTGAAAGCAGGTCACAGCCACAAGCCGTAAATGGCCACAACCCACCAGCTGTCCGAGTCAAAATGATGGGGGACCATCTCTGACTCTTGCCTGTCCCTCAGCACCCCCTTGGCCATCAAGTCCTGCAGCTCCTTCCCTCCCAAGCCTCTCCCTGCCCACTTTCTCCACCACCCCTCATGACCACTCTGGTCAAAGCCACCATGATCGCAAGCCTGGGCACTCTTAGCCACCTAGTAGCCTGTCCGGCAGCCTATGGTCCTAGGTGATCTATTTGCTGTTCTGCTGCTAGAGTGACAATTCTAAAATTAGAATTGGATCTTCCTGCTTAAAACCCTTCCAGTCACTCATTCATTCAGTCAGCCAGTTATTCACCTCTTCAATAAATATTTTGGTCTACCACATGCCAAACATTATTTATTATATGGTTAGGAATACGTCAAGACGGACGAAACCCCTGCCTTCATAGTTTTACCGTCTAGTGCCTGTGTATTGAGAAATATACATGGAAACGGGTGAAAGTTGTCAAGCAGTGGTAAGCGCTAGGAATAAAAATAAATCAGAAAAGGAGATTTATTGATGGAGGAAAACGCCACGCTCTCTAGGGTGGTCAGGAAGGCCCCTCTGAGGATTGTTTGAATAGAAACCTGAACGCAGTAGGGGCCCAGAGCTACATGAGATGTGCCCTGGGCAATAACAGGATACTTCATTCCATAAAAAACAATATCCCATAGCAAACAGTATAATATTTTCTGAGTGCATAAAACTTAGCCAAAGAGAACTGGTTGGTCATCTTTGCAAAAACCTAGGAGATGTTTAGAAAAGCTTTCATTAGCTATATAACCTTCAGTAACTGACTTACCAGGCTTCTCTGGTGGCTCAGATGGTTAAAAAATCAGCCTGCAATGTGCAAGACCTGGGTTCAATTACTGGGTTGGGAAGATCCCCTGGAGAAGGAACAGCTCAGTATTCTGGCCTGAAGAATTCCATGGACAGAAGAGCCTGGCAGGCTACAGTCCATGGGGTCGCAAAGAGTCAGACATGACTGAACGACTTTCACACAACTGACTTTCCATGCCATTTCTGTTTTTCATCTATAAAATGGAGATTCTATCATTAATACCCACTCATCAGGTTGTTTTAAAGATGAAATGAGTTAATGCATATGACGTGCTTTAGCATGGCTCCTGGTACTTGTCAGCTATGATTCGGATCATCATGTCATCACTTGTTAATGGGGATCAGGATCCCTTTGAGATTATGAAAATGCACACGTATACACACACAATTCAACCTACCATTTTGGATGTTTACAGATTCCCTGAGGTCCATCCACAACTCTCCCCAGTGGTGGGGGAGGACCACATGTCCAGAACTCCAACTCCAGATTCAACCAGAGAAGCTCCGTGTTAACACGTTTTACATATTTGCATATTGTGTTTCTACATGTGATTTCATTGGAAGGAAAATATGAAAAGGGCTCTTTTCCATCTCATTTTGCAGATGAGGAAACTGAAGGCCAGTGATGGGTAGAAACACAACCCAAAGTCACAGAGTAAATTAGAGGCAGAGTCAGAAGGGAATCTAGATCTCTTGTCTTCCAAGTTAGTGGGGAATATGAAAGGGAAATTGACAGAGGCGTCACTGGGTAAAAATGGTCCCGCTGGACTGGGCATAGCTTAGTGGACGAGAGCATGGGTTTGGAAGACAGGCCTGGGTAATGAATCCTGAACTGGCCACTTATTCACCTTGAGTAAGGTTCTTAATCTCTCTGACCATCAGTTTGTCCTAAAATGATATAAAAAAATACTCAAAAGTCTTTATATTGTGAAGGGGTAGTGCTGAATGTGGGATGGAAAAGCAGTTTATATAAACATGTTTGACATCAGGTTCAGATATGTCTCAAAGTCCTTCTGACCACGCATGCCTGCATTTATTCTGGATGAAAGTGATAAGATAGTCACTAAAAGAATCTGTGAGGTGGAAGGGAACGAGCCTCTGCCGTGCAGAGAGCATCAGGCCTGGGTGTGGGTCAGGGAACTGGAGAGGCTCTCCGCGGGGCTCGGCACCTGTTCCAAGTGCAGTCCTCAGTGGTGGCCAACTCTGTGACCCCGTGGACGGTAGCCCGCCAGGCTCCTCTGTCTATGAAAGTCTCCAGGCAAGGATACTGGAGTGGGTTACCGTTTCATTCTCCAGGCGATCTTCCCCACCCAGGGATCAAACCCAGGTCTCCGGCATTGCAGGCAGATTCTTTACTGTCTGAGCTACGACATGGAGCTGTGCCCTGTATGCTACTCTCTGGAAAATTCTACCTGGGACAAGATGGTTCTGTTGTTGCATTTACTGCTCCTCAACTGCATGCTTAGGGGAAAGAAATTTTGAGACACACTAATAATACCCACGTCATAGAACTGTTGTGACATTTGGAAAAGACAATGGATGTAACAAGTTTCACTCTGTGCTTGGCACGGAGTAAACTTCTGATGAGCGTGTGCTGATTTTAGAAACGTGAGGTCACTGTCACTGTTGAAAGCAAGAACAAAAAATGATGGGGTGTGGTCCGTGTCATTTATCACAGAATCCCTCAGACTTGGCACAGTGCCTGGAACACAGTAGGTGCTCAATAAATTTGGGAAGAACGACTATAGACTGGGTGCAAGGATGAACAGCAAAATGGAAAAATGCTTGTTGGATTCATTATAAAAAATATAGAAGCATAATGGAGAAGCCTTTACAAAACTCGAGAAAATTCCTTCCACGCAGTCAGTGCACATTTAGTGAGCACGTTCTCTGTTCCAGGCACTGTTCCCCGTGTGGGGACTGAACCATGAACAAAGCGGGCTGTTTTGTTCCTTTGGGGTCTCTGTTCTCATGGAGCTCACATTTAAGTGTGCGGAGATAGCTAATAAATGAATAAACGTGATTTAATAATTGGGGCCATGAAGAAAAATAAAGTGAAAGAAAGGATCTAGGGAGTAATGGAGATGCTGTTATAAATAGTGAAAATCTCTCCAAGAAATGACATTTGAGCAGACACATGAGTGAAGCCATGTGGATATCTGAGGGAAGAGCTTTCCACACTTGAAAACAGTTGAAAAGAGAACACATGCGTTTTATCCAGTACCTAGGCCTCATTCTCAATCGACTTAAACAAAATAAAGACTCTTTGTAGTGCACTGCCTAAAAGTTGAACAGAAATCTACTCCACATGAAAGGCAAACCTTTAGTTAATCTGTTTTTGTTGTTATTGAAATCTTAAGTACCTCCTTTATCGCAGATGGCTCAAAACCTGCAGGGAAAGAGATGCTTTAGAAACACAATTCCAAATGAAAAACAAAAGAACCCAGCAATGATAATGGCCTCACAAGAAATAACTTCAAATTGTGAGTGCGCTGCTTGATGAGATTAAACAGTTGGAGGCAAATGATGCAAGCCCCAAAAAGGAAAATATTCCTATGAATCACTTCACAAATCCCGTGCTGGAGCACATCAAACTCAGCAATTTTCTGTTTGGGGAATAGTCATCCACTTACTCAAGAAACATTATAGAACATCCAATTATTGTGCTTCATGGCTTGAAAGATTACTTGAACCCAGATTTAGTTTATAGAGCTTTCATCTTGCCCCAGGTTGGCACATATTTATTATTTTTATTTTATTTACTATTATTTTATTTTTCAATTTAATTTTTGCTTTTATTTCCAGTCCATTCACCTTTCCCCCGTAGGCCCTGTTCTCAGGTTCTCGGTCCATTTTATTTATATGTATAAATTCATTCACATAAACAAGATGTGATGTTGCTATGTGTGCATATTAACGTACGTAAGTGATATGTTGCTACATATCTGACTCTGCTTCTTTGAGATCTATTCATGTTGATTAATGTAGAGCTAGTCTTCTTTTTGATGGTAGCCTTATATTCCATCATTGACACGTGTTTTATTTAGTTATCCCTTACCAGGGCTTCCCTGGTGGCTCAGAAGGCAAAGAGTCTGCCTGCAGTGCAGGAGACCTGCGTTCAGTCCCTGGGTCGAGAAGATCCCCTGGAGAAGGGAATGGCTACCCATTCCAGTATTCTTGCCTGGACAACTCCATGAACATAGGAGCCTGGCAGGCTACAGTCCATGAGGTTGCCAAGAGTTGGACACGACTGAGTGACGAACACATACTTGGGAGTTTAACACATACACACTGCCATATTTAAAATAGATAACCATCAAGGACCTACTGCATAGGCAGGTTTTAACAGAGATTTAACAGAGAACTCTGCTAAAATTCTGCAATAACCTAAATGGGAAAAGAATTTGAAAAAGAAGAGATACATGTATATGTATAACTGAATCACTTTGCCGTACACTTGAAACCACCACAACTTTGTTATTCAATGATACGCCAACATAATACAACATTTTTAAAAGACAAAAAAGAACATTTAAGTTATTTCTAATTCTGTTAGTATAAACTAGTGCTGCAATAAACATCCTTGAATATTTATACCTCCTAATGTACTTAATCAAGAATTTCTCGGGTGTTTACACTCAAGACAGGATTTTCAGTGTACAGTGATATGCATTGTGTCCATATCACTAAATATCCCCCAAATTTCTCTCCTAAAGACTGTACCAATGTTCACTCCCTGAACAGTGCCTAAAAGTTGCATTTTCCCCACATCTTTGGCACTTTGATATTATCCCGTATTTTCCCTTTGGCTGTAAAGTGGCATCCATTTCTTTTTGGCTTTCTTTGATCATTAATAAGGTTAAACATCTGTATCTGTATATTAGCCACTCTAGTCTCTGGTTTCCTTTTCTATGAATTGCTTGCCCATACTTTCTTCTTTTCACATTTTTATATAAAATTCTCCTCCTCCTTTTTTTTTTTTCCTATGTTGTACATTTAGGATATTAAAGTCAGTCACATATGTTGAAAACATATTCTCCCAGTCTGTTAATTGCCAGTTAACTCTGTCTCTGGTGCTCAGTTTTTTCCGTTCTTAATTCAAAAAACAAACTCTGATTTTAATTGGACACCAGGCCTCCTGGCATAAAGACTACACTTTCCAGCATACCTCGATGTAAGAGAAGGTATTATGGGAAATATGCAGGAAATATTCTTAAAGAAGAAGAGCTCCATTCTGTCCTTTTCTCCTTCTCACCAGTTGGAGTACCGGGTCATGAGTTGGGAGCCACCTGCTAAGGATGGAAAAACTGTGATGGAAGGACCAGATTCATGATGCCAGGCCCTGGACTGCTTACACATCTCAGAGCTAAACCTAAATCTAACTGATACAAGCAAAGTCTCCTTCGTCAAATCCATCTGTTTCCTCCTTCAACATATTCTTGCTGATTTCAAAGTCATGGTGATATTTGCCTACACTTTTCTTCTAATAGTTTTTGTAGCGTTGCTTTTTCACACGGTTCTTAATCCATCTGGAAATATTCTGATTTGTTTCAGGAGGCTACCTTCATTTTCTTTACAATATGAGCCAATTCTCCCCCCACCACTTATTCAACAGTAATTGTTTCCTCACTGAGCTGTGATACCATCTCCACCATTTACCAAGACAGGATTTTCAGTGTACAGTGATACGCATTATCACTGGTTCTCAGCTCTACTTTGAACAATAGTGATATTGGGAAGTATATGTCGCATACATGTGGTATACAGAAGTAAATGTGTGGTTTCCATGTTAAGTGGATATCTATTTTTTTTTTTAATATAGTGTCTGCTGGCTCAGTGGTAAAGAATTTGCCTTCCAATGTAGGAGATGTGGATTCAATCCCTAGGTTGGGAAGATCCCCTTGAGAAGGAAATGGCAACCCAATTCAGTATTCTTGCCTGGGAAATCCCACAGACAGAGGAGCCTGGTTGGCTACAGTCCATGGGGTTGCAAAGAGTCAGACAGAACTTAGCGACAGAACAACATCTTTAACATTAGATCTTAGTTTCTCTTGTCATGTCATCTTTATCCCATGGATTATTTAGAGAGATGATTTTTAATTTTCAGACACACGTCCATTTTCCCTTTGTTAGTGATTTCTGCTTCTATTGCATTTGATTTAGATAGTTGTTCAATATGATGTCACTTCTTAAAATTTATTAATCATTCCTTTGTAGCTTAATATATGATCCCTTTTTACACATTTCATGTGATTTTGAGAATAATTTGTATTCTGGCTGTGTGGGTATATATAAAAGCTTAAACTCATAATTGTTCAAAAATCCTTTGAACTTTTTAACAAACTCTGCCCTCCTTATCAGTTTCTGAAAAGTATATGTTAAAATCACCAGCTACTGTTGGAAATTCACCTACTTTGCCTTGTAAGTCTATCAGATAAAAATATTTCTAAGTTATATTATTAGGCGCATATATGGTTATACTTGTTATGTTTCCTCAGTGTAAAGTTCTTTTTACTGATATTTGTGGCCCCTTTTAGTCCGTATAGATGCCTTGTTGGTCTAGCTTTCTTCTAACTTGTATTTGCTTGGTATATACTTCTGATCATCTAGGTTTTAACTTGCTGAGTAAGGAGCATGCTTACATGAAATGATGTTTAAAGGCGTACAGTGAATAGTTTTGCTCGTACCCAGTTTCCATCCACCGTATGCCAGTCATCAATCCATTGTCTCTCAGCTCTAAATGCATTCTTTTTTGTGTTGCTTTGTGATACTAGAAGTAGACCCTGTAAACATTTCTCCTGTGGCAGATGGTATCACGCTACACCTTGTCAAGCAGAGAAGGCTGAGGGAAACTGCAAGAGGAAAGGGCTTATCTTCTGATTCTGATGCTTTTCTTTCTGGCTTTTATAGCGTGGCTGCCAGCAGATGGCTTCCTTGCTAGCCAGTGGCTTCTCTGTCAGAGATGTGCAGGAAACAGTGGTGCACACGCTCCAGCATCCCATGGCCCTTAGAGGCAGCAGCTTACTCTCTACACCTGTGTCCTATATGGTAGCCAGTTTCCAAATGTGGGAACTTAGATTCAAATATAATTAAACTAAAATCGATTTTAAAATTCAGTTCTTCAGCCTCACTAGCTACATTTCAAGTCTTTCACAGCTGCATGTGGCTGGTTGACTATTGCACTGGACAGTGCAGATATGGAACATGTCCATCATCGCAGAATGTTCACCTGGTTGGTGATGCTTTAGCAGCTTCTCTATTTCTCTTAGGAGTTAGTTTCCTTTATTAGCTAGTAATTCTTTACATTGTTCAAATTAATTTTATACTAGTTACATTGCTGTGCTGTGCTTAGTCACTCAGTCGTCTGAGTGACTCTTTGCAACCTCATGGACTGTAGACGGCCAGGCTCCTCTGTCCATGGGGATTCTCCAGGCAAAAATACTGGAATGGGTTGTCATGCCCTCCTCCAGGGGATCTTCCCAACCCAGGGATTGAACCCAGGTCTCCCGCATTGCAGGCCAACTTTTCACCATCTGAGCCACCAACAAAGCCCAAGAATACTGAAGTGGTAGCCTATCCCTTCTCCAGGGGATCTTCCTGACCTAGGAATTAAACTGGTATCTCCTGCATTGCAGGCAGATTCATACTAGCTGAGCCACCAGGGAAGTCCACTAGTTGCATTACCAACTAATAATACTTTTTATTATTTCCTGTTCTGATTTCCCTGGTTTCTGGCTGCTGGTTGGCCCATGAATGATACACATTCTATGTTTCATATGTAACTTACCAATATGTTTATGCAAATATGAGCAAATACAAATATATATTCCTTTTTTAAGCTTTTTATTTTGTATTGGGGTATAGCCAATTATGGGTTTCCCTGGTGGCTCAGAGGGTAAAGAATCTGCCTGCAATGCAGGAGACCTGGTTTTGGTCCCTGTGGTGGGAAGATCCCCTGGAGAAGGGAATGGCTACCCACTCCAGTATTCTTGCCTGGAGAACTCCAAGGACAGAGGAGCCTGGTGGGTTACGGTCCAAGGGGTTGCAAAGAGTCAGACACAACTGAGCAACTAATACATACACATAGCCGATTAACATTGTGATAGTTTCAAGTGAACAGCAAAGGGATTCAGCCATACAAATATATATATCCTTTCTTCCCCAAACTCCCCTGCCATCCAGGGCGTTACATAACATTGAGCAGAGTTCCATGTGCTATACAGTAGGTCCTTGTTGGTTATCCATTTCAAATATAGTAGTGTATACATGTCCACCCCAAAGTCCCTAAGTAATGCTTCCCCTCATCCTTCCCCCAACCCCGCAACCATAAGTCCATTCTCTAAGACTGTGAGTCTTTTTCTGTTTTGTAAGTTCATCTGTATTAACAAATATATATTCCTATCTCTATCCACTCCAACACATACACTTATTTACACAAAGACAGCAAACTACGTATATAGAGCAGAAGTCTGACAAACGACTGCCAGCAGGCCAAATCTAGCTAAATCTGTCCACACCCATATGTATTATCTGATTGCTTCCAGGCTACAAATGGCAAGTTGAAAGTCAAGCAGCTGCAACAGAGATTGCATGGCTCGCAAAGTCAAAAATATTTACTGTCTGGTCTTTTACCAAAAAAAAAAAAAAGTTTGTTGATCTCTGTTCTTCGTCTTGCTTTTTAAATTTAGTAATATATATAGGAGTTCTTTCTCTGTGAGAATGTTAGTGCTTCCTCACTCTTTGAAGCTGTATACTATTCAACTGAGTGGACACATCACAACATACTTAAGTTTGTTCCTTTGGTTTAAATCCCATCTTTTTTTCCTATTTCAAGGGTTATTTCAGTGAATAACTTTGTATATGCATCATTTTGTACATCTGTAGGTACATAGACAAAATAAGCACCTGGAAGCGAAATTATTGATCAAAGGGAAAATGCATTTGTAAAGTTTGATAAAATTTGTTAGTCTTGGGACTTGTCTGGTGGCCCAGGGATTGAGTCCACCTGCCAATGCAGGGGATGTGGATTTGCCCCCTGATCCGGGAAGATTCCACATTAGCTACATAGTGACTAAGCCCATGTGCTAGAGCCCACAAGCCTCAGCTACTGAAACTCGCATGCCCTCGAGGGCTGTGATCCACCGCAGGAGAAGCCCCGCAGTGAGAAGTCTGCACACGGCAACTAGAGAGCAGCCCCCACCTGCCACAGCTGGAGAAAGCCCGTGAGCAGCGACAAGGGCCCGGGGCAGCCCAGATAAGTAAATAAATAAAAGTCTTAAGTCCACACAGGAATGGTACTAATCTACATTCCAATCAGCGATGGAGTGCCTGTTTCCCATCTCATTGTCAAATTTCCAGAATTTTTTGAAATTTGATAGGTTTAAAAAAAAAGATATTTCAGAGTAGTTTTACTTTGCATTGTTCATATCATGAATGGGTTGAGCACATTTTCGTGTGTTTATAGGCCATCTTCATGTCTTTTTGTCCGAACTATCTCTTGATGTCTTTTTTTTTTCCTTTGATTTTTAGAAGACTTTCAGTCTTGTTCTTATTAATTTCTAGAAGCTCCTTTAGGGAAATTAGATCTTCATCTATACTATCTGTGTCAAATAAATCCTCCCAGGTTGCCATTTTTGTTTAAATTTTATTTATGAGCCTTTTAAAAACTCTGGCTAAATTGATCAATCTTTTCTTTTTCAGTTTTTAGATTTTGAATCAATTAGAAAGTCCTGCAGTACCTCAAGGTTATAAGGAAATTTGCTCATTTTTTCCTCTAGTACTTTAATGTCTACAATTACATAGCCTTAGTTCTTTGATCTATTTTTAGTTTATCCCAGCATAACATGTGAGGTATAGATAAAACTCTTTTTTCAAATGATTATCCAGTTATCCTCAAACCATTAATTATAAAGTTTAACTTTACTCTTATACCTTTAGAATATATTAAACTTCTGTATGAATTTTGGTCTAATCTTGGACTTTCTATTTTATTCCATTGGTCTGTCTGTTTATGTGCTAATTATTCACTGTTTTAATTGTTGAGGCTTTACAATGCAATTTAATATGATAGGTCTGGTTCTTCATATTCTTTGTTGTTTATTTTTTCCATAAGTAATTTAAAATCACCTTGTCCACTTGCAGAAAAAAAAATATGTTGTTGTGTTTGCTGAGAATTAACATTTTTATATTTAGTCTTCTTGATATTTAAGAAATGATGTATCTTTCCTCTCAAGTTTTCTGTTGTATTCTGCATCAATATTTGAAGTTTATACTTAAAATTAATTGATAATTTATTTTTTGTTACTATTGTATGTATGGTCTTTTCTTCTATTATCTCCTCTAAGTAGTTTCTGTATAAAGTTTATTCATCGATATATCAGTCAGAGTTCTTCAGAGAAACAGAATCAAAAGGATACATATAGACATGAAAGAGTTTTATTTTGGGAATTCAGTTCAGCTCAGCTCAGTCGCTCAGTCATGTCCGACTCTTTGTGACCCCATGGACTGCAGCATGCCAGGCTTCCTGTTCATCACCAACTGCTGGAGCTTGCTCAAACTCATGTCCATTGAGTCAGTGATGCCATCCAACCATCTTATCCTCTGTCGTCCCCTTCTCCTCCTGCCTTCAATCTTTCCTAGCATCAGGGTCTTTTCTAATCAGTCAGCTTTCACATAGCTCAACTGGAATTCCATCACCTCCACTAGCTTTGTTCCCATAGTGATGCTTCCTAAGGCCCATTTGACTTCCATTCCAGGATGTCTGGCTGTAGATGAATGATCACACCACCATGGTTATCGGGGTCATGAAGATCTTTCTTGTATAGTTCTTTTGTGTATTCTTGCCACCTCTTCTTAATATCTTTTGCTTCTGATAGGTCCATACCATTTCTGCCCTTTATTGTGCCCATCTTTGCAAGAAATATTCCCTTGGTATCTCGAATTTTCTTGAGGAGATCTCTAATCTTTCCCATTCTATTGTTTCCCTCTATTTCTTTGCATTGATCACTGAGGAAGGCTTTCTTATCTCCCCTTGCTATTCTTTGGAACTCTGCATTCAAATGGGTATATCTTTCCTTTTCTCCTCTGCTTTTTGCTTCTCTTCTTTCCTCAGCTATTTGTAAGGCCTCCTCAAACAACCATTTTGTCTTTTTGCATTTCTTTTCTTGGGGATGGTCTTGATCACTGCCTCCTGTACAATGTCACAAACCTCCATCCATAGTTCTTCAGGCACTCTATCAGATCTAATCCCTTAAATCTATTTGTCACTTCCACCCTATAATTGTAAGGGATTTGATTTAGGTCATAACTGAGTGGTCTAGTGGTTTTCCCTACTTTCTTCAATTTAAGTCTGAATTTGGCAATAAGGAGTTCATGATCCAAGCCACAGTCAGCTCCTGGTCTTGTTTTTGCTGACTGTATAGAGCTTCTCCATCTTTGGCTGCATAGAATATAATCAATCTGATTTCGGTGCTGGCCATCTGGTGATGTCCATGTGTAGAGTCTTCCCTTGTGTTGTTGAAAGAGGGTGTTTGCTATGACCAGTGCATTCTCTTGGCAACACTCTATTAGCCTTTGCCCTGCTTCATTCTGTACTCCAAGGCCAAATTTGCCTGTTACTCCAAGTATCTCTTAACTTCCTACTTTTGCATTCCAGTCCCCTATGATGAAAAGGACATCATTTTGTTAGTTTTAGAAGGTCTTATAGGTCTTCATAGAAACATTCAACTTCAGCTTCTTCAGCATTACTGGTTGGGGCATAGACTTGGGTTACTGTGATATTTGGTTTGCCTTGGAAGCAAACAGAGATCATTCTGTCATTTTTGAGATTGCCCCCAAGTACTGTATTTTGGACTCTTTGTTGACTATGAAGGCTATTACATTTCTTCTAAGGTATTCTTGCCCACAGTAGTAGATACAATGGTCATCTGAATTAAATTTGCCAATTCCAGTCTATTTTAGTTTTCTGATTCCTAAAATGTCAATGTTCACTCTTGCCATCTCTTGCTTGACCACTTCCAATTTACCTTGATTCACGGACCTAACATTCCATGTTTCTATGTAATATTGTTCTTTACAGCATCGGACTTTACTTCCATCACCAGTCATATCCACAAATGGGTGTTGTTTTCACTTTGGCTCTTTCTCTTGATTCTTTCTGGAGTTATTTCTCCACTCTTCTCCAGTAGCATAATTGGGCACCTACCGACCTAGGGCATTCATCTTTCAGTGTTCTATCTTTCTGCCTTTTTATACTGTTCATGGGGTTCTCAAGGCGAGAACACTGAAGTGGTTTGCTATTCCCTTCTCCAGTGGACCATGTTTTGTCATAACTCTTCACCAGGACCTGTTCATCTTTGGTGGCCCTGCACGGCATGGTTCATAGTTTCATTCAGTTAGACAAGGCTGTGGTCCATGTGATCAGTTTGATTAGTTTTCTGTGATTGTGGTTTTCATTCTGTCTGCCCTCTGACTGATAAGAAGTTTATGGAAGCTTCCTGATGGGAGAGACTGACTGTAGGACAAACTGGGTTTTGTTCTGCTGGGTGGGGCCATGCTCAGTAAATCTTTAACTCAGTTTTCAGTTGATGGGAGGGGCTGTGTTCCCTCCCTGTTGTTTGACCTGAGGCCAAACTATGGTGAAGTTAATGAAGATAATGGTGACCTCCTTCAAAAGGTCCTGTGCATGCACTGCTGTACTCAGTGCCCCAGACCCTGCAGCAGGCCACCGCCTCTGCACCCTGTACCCACACTTCTGCTGGAGACTCCTGGACACTCACAGGCAAGTCTGGGTCAGTTTCCTGTGGGATCACTGCTTCTTTCTCCTGGGTCCTGGTGCACATGAAGTTTTCTTTGTGCCCTCCAAGAGTCTGTTTCCCCAGTCCTGTGTAAGTTCTGTAATCAAATCCCACTGGCCTCCAAAGTCAAATTCTCTGGGGGTTCTCAATCCCTTTGTCAGATCCCTAGGTTGGAAAATCTGTTGTGGGTCACAGAACTTTCTTACCAGTGCGAGAATTTATTTGGTGTAATTGTTCTGCAGTTTGTGGAAACAGTGAGAGATTCTATTTGGGGGCGGGGGGTGGGCTCCAAAATCACTGCAGGTGGTGACTGCAGCCATGAAATTAAAAGACACTTACTCCTTGGAAGAAAAGTTATGACCAACCTAGATAGCATATTCAAAAGCAGAGACATTACTTTGCTAACAAAGGTTCGTCTAGTCAAGGCTATGGTTTTTCCTGCGATCATGTATGGATGTGAGAGTTGGACTGTGAAGAAGGCTGAGCACTGAAGAATTGATGCTTTTGAACTGTGGTGTTGGAGAAGACTCTTGAGAATCCCTTGGACTGCAAGGAGATCCAACCAGTCCATTCTGAAGGAGATCAGTCCTGGGATTTCTTTGGAAGGAATGATGCTAAAGCTGAAACTCCAGTAGTTTGGCCACCTCATGCGAAGAGTTGACTCATTGGAAAAGACTCTGATGCTGGGAGGGATTGGGGGCAGGAGGAGAAGGGGACGACAGAGGATGAGATGGCTGGATGGCATCGCTGACTCGATGGACGTGAGTCTGGGTGAACTCTGGGAGTTGGTAATGGACAGGGAGGGCTGGCGTGCTGCGATTCATGGGGTCGCAAAGAGTCGGACATGACTGAGCGACTGAACTGAACTGAACTGAACTGAAGTGTGGTGAAGTCGCTCAGTCATGTTCTGACTCTTTGCGACCCCATGGACTGTAGGCTACAAGGCTCCTCCATCCATGAGATTTTCCAGGCAAGAGTACTGGAGTGGGTTGCCATTTCCTTGTCCAGTGGATCTTCCCAACCCTGGGATCGAACCCAGGTCTCCCGCATTGTAGGCACCTGCTTTTACCATCTGAGCCACCAGGGAAGTCACACGATACACTAATTAAAAGAGATCATAATAACATACAAAAATCAGTATGCTTCTAAACACTAACAAGAAACTATTAAAAAAGATAATTAAGAAAACAATCTTATTTACAATGGCATCAAAAAAATAAAATGTGTAGGAATAACTTTAACCAAGCAGATGAAAGGCTTATACACTGAAAACTAAAACATTGATGAAAGAAAATAGACACAAATAAAGAAACACATCTTGTGTACATGGATTGGAAGAATTCATGTTTTTAAAATGTCCATATTATTCAAGATAATCTACAGGTTCAGTGCAAACTTTTTCAAAATTTCAATGGCATTTTTTTTTTCAGGAATATAGAAACAATCCTAAAGTTCATATAGAGCTACAAAAGTCCTCAAAGACCCAAAGCAATTTTGAGCAAGAAGAACAAAACTGGAGGCCTTACACTTCTTGATTTCAAAATTTCAATGTATTACAAAGCTACAGTAATCAAGCAGTATGGTAGTGGCATTAAGAAAGACATATAGACAAATGAAACAGAATTGAGAGTCCAGAAATGATAACCTCTTCTAATAAGTGATGTTGGACAAACTGGATATTCACATACAAAAGAATGAAACTGAATCCTGTCTTATACCATATACAAAATCCAACTAAAAATAAATTCAAGACTTAAATACAAGACCCCAAACCATGAAACTCCTAGAAGAAAAGAAAAACATAAGAAAATTCTTTTCTTGAAATTGATCTTAGTGATGATTTCTTGGGTATGACACCAAAAGCACAGACAACAAAAGTGAAAGTACACATGTGGGATTATGCCAAACTACGAAGCTCTGAAGAGCACAAGAAATACTAACAGTGAAAGACAACCAATTCTACAGAATGGGAGAAAACACTTGCAAACTATATATATAACAAAGGGTTAATAACTGAGCTATTGGGGAAGCCCATACAACTTAATAGCAAAATAATAATAACAACTACCTGATGTTAAAATGAGATGCAAGAATTTTGTCAAAGAAAGAGATACTACTGCTGCTGCTGCTAAGTCGCTTCAGTCACGTCCAACTCTGTGCGACCCCATAGACGGCAGCCCACCAGGCTCCTCCGTCCCTGGGATTCTCCAAGCAAGAACACTGGAGTGGGTTGCCATTTCCTTCTCCAATGCATGAAAGTGAAAAGTGAAAGTGAAGTCACTCAGTCGTGTCCAACTCTTAGCGACCCCATGAACTGCAGCCCACCAGGCTCCTCCGTCCATGGGATTTGCCAGGCAAGAGTACTGGAGTGGGGTGCCATTGCCTTCTCTGGAGAAACTCTGAAAGTATAAACCAGTAAAAACTTCCTAGAACTAATAATTATATTAAGGTTGCAGAATACAAAGTTAACATTAAAATGTCAATACTTTACAACATGCCGTCAATGAAAAGTAAATTTTGAAATTAAAAATACAATACTACTTAACAGCCCACAAGATTAAATACTTAAGTATAGACCAAACAGAATATGTTTAAGATCTTTATGAAGAAAACTACAAGATTCTGGTAAAACATAAAAGTAAATAAATGGAGGACTATGGGGCTTCCTGGATGGCTCAGACGGTAAAGAATCTGCCTGCAATGCAGGAGACCCAGGTTCGATCCCTGGGTTGTGAAGAAACCCTAGAGAAAGGAATGGCAATCCACTCCGGTATCCTTGCTTGGAGAATTCCAAGAACAGAGGAACCTGGTGGGCTACAGTCCACGGGCTGGCAAAGAGTAGGACATGACTGAGCGACCAACACTTTCACTTTCATTCCATGTTCATGGATATGAAGACCAAACACTGTCAAGATATCAGTTCTTTCAAACTAGATCTATGTACCCTATGCAATCTCAAGGAAAATCTCAGTAAATAATTTTGTGGATTTTGACAAACTGATTCTAAAGTTTTTATGGAGAGACAAGAGACCCAATGGCCAACACAATATTGAAGGAGAAGGACAAAGTTGGACACTACCCAACTTCAATACTTACTATAAAACCATGGAAAACAAGACTGTGGTATAAGCAAAAGAATAAATCAGTAGAACAGAATAAAGAGCCCAGAAATAAACCCATATAAAGTCAACTAATACTTGACAAAAGTAGCAAAGGTAATACAACGGAGTGAAGATGGTTTCAACAAATGACACTGGAACAATTGGACATCCACATGCAAATAAATGAAGCTGGACACAGACTTTACTTTTCACAAAATCAATTCAAAATGGATCACAGACAGAAATGTAAAATGCAAGCTCCTAGACAATAACATAGGAGAAAATCTAGATAATCTTGGCTATAGTGATGACTTTTTTGGATACAAACCAAAGGCAGAATCCATGAAAGAAAGAATCAAGCTGGGCTCATTATAATTAAACTTTCTGGCTCTGCAAAACACTATGTTAAGAGAATAAGAAGACAAGCCACAGACTGGGAGAAAATATTTGCACAAGACATACCTGAAAAGAACTATTATTCAAATTATACAAAGAACTCTTAACACTCAACAATAAGAAAACAAACAACCTGATTTTAAAATAGACCAAAGACCTTAATAGATCCCTCTCCAAAGAGGATAAACAGATGGCAAGTAAGCATATCAAAAGATACTCCACAACATGTATCATCAGGGAAATGCACAATAAAACAACGAGATACTGCTCTATACCTCCTAGAATGGCCAAAATTCAGAACACTGACAACACTAAATGCTGGTAAGACTGTGGAGCTGTGGGAACTCACATGCCCTGCTGGTAGAATTCAAAATGGTACCGCTACTTCGGAAAATAATTTGGCAGTTTCTTACAAAACTAAACAGATTTTTCTTATATGATCCAATAATTGTGCTCCTTGGTATTAACCCAAACAAACTGAAAAGCTATGGCCACACAAGAGCCTGCACACAGATGTGTATAATACCTCTATTCATAATTGTCAAAATTTGGAAGCAACCAAGACGTCTTTCAATGGGTGAATGGATGAGTAAACTGTGGTACGTTCAGAAGATGGAATATTACTCAGTGCTAAAAGAAAATAAGATACCGAGCCATGAAAAGACATAAAAGAAACTTAAATGTATATTACCAAGTGAAAGAAAGTAAAAGTGAAAGTTGCTCAGTCGTCTGCCTTTTTGCGACCCCTTGGACTATACGGTCCATGGAATTCTCCAGGGCAGAATACTGGAGTGGGTAGCCTTTCCCTTCTTCTCCAGGGGATCTTCCCAACCCAGGGATTGAACCCAAGGCTCCTGCATTGTGGGTAGATTCTTTACCAGCTGAGCCACAAAGGAAGCCCTAAGTGAAAGAAGCCAATCTTAAGAGGTTATATATTGCATGATTCCAGCTATGCAACATTCTGGAGAAGGAGCAACTATGGAGACTGTAAAGGCCAGTGACCTTCAGGGGTCTGGGGGCAGGGAGGATGAATAGGGAGAACACAGAGGACTTATTTATTTTTCAAGTTTTTTTTTAGCTTTAATTTTTATTTTTTTATTTTTTTATTTTTATTTTATTTTTTAACTTTACAATATTGTATTGGTTTTGCCATATATCAAAATGAATCCACCACAGGTATACATGTGTTCCCCATCCCGAACCCTCCTCCCTCCTCCCTCCCCGTACCATCCCTCTGGGTCGTCCCAGTGTACCAGCCCCAAGCATCCAGTATCGTGCATCGAACCTGGACTGGCAACTGGTTTCATATATGATATTATACATGTTTCAATGCCATTCTCCCAAGTCATCCCACCCTGTCCCTCTCCCACAGAGTCCAAAAGACTGTTCTATATATCAGTGTCTCTTTTGCTGTCTTGTATACAGGGTTATTGTTACCATCTTTCTAAATTCCATATATATGTGTTAGTATACTGTATTGGTGTTTTTCTTTCTGGCTTACTTCACTCTGTATAATAGGCTCCAGTTTCATCCACCTCATTAGAACTGATTCAAATGTATTCTTTTTAATGGCTGATAATACTCCATTGTGTATATGTACCATAGCTAGATGAATATAATTTTTAAATTATAAACATAGCATATGAACACATTTATTAGAAAAACTCAATCATTACCAAATACATAGCAGAAAAGTGAAAAGCCATCTGCAAATCTCAGGCTCTGCCTTATATACAGATGTCAAGCAGTTAGGTGGGTTTACAAATTTTCATTTTTACAATAATTTTTGAATAGGAAATATATGCTAATAGTTCAAAATTCAAAAGTTACCAAGTAGTTTATAGGAAAAATTGTCTCTTTCCCTGTTTTCAGCAATTAAATTCCCTCCCTTGAAGAAAATCCTATTAACAGTATATATATTTGTGGGCTTTTTAAAAACTTTTTATTTTATAATGGGGTATAGTGATCTCTGGAGAAGGCAATGGCACCCCACTCCAGTACTCTTGCCTGGAAAATCCCACGGATGCGGGAGCCTGGTGGGCTGCCATCTGTGGGGTTGCACAGAGTCGGACACTACTGAGAGACTTCACTTTCGCTTTTCACTTCACGTATTGGAGAAGGCAATGGCAACCCACTCCAGTATTCTTGCCTGGAGAATCCCAGGGACGGGGGAGCCTGGTGGGCTGCCATCTATGGGGTCGCACAGAGTCGGACACGACTGAAGTGATGCAGCAGCAGCATAGTGATCCCCGGTGGCTCCGTGGTAAAGAACCTGCCTGCCTGCCAATGTAGGAGACCCAGATTCAATCCCTGGGTCACTGAAATCCAGTGGAGGAGGAAAGATCCCCTGGAGGAGGGAATGGCAACCCACTCCAGTATTCTTGCCCGGGAAATCCCACGGACAGAGGAGACTGGCTGGTTACAGTCCATGGGGTCTCAAAAGAGTCGGGTACGACTTAGCAACTAAGCAACATTTGTGTTTTTTTAACACTTTTTATTTTATATTGAAGTATAGGTAATTAACAATACTGCGTTAGTTTCAAGAGTACAGCAAAGGGGTTTTAGAGCAGTGAAACTACTCTGCATAATGCTGCAGTGGTGAATACATGTTATGTTGTTGTCGTTCAGTCCCTAAGTCGTGTCTGACTCTTTGGGACCTCATGGATTATAGCTTGCCAGGCTCCTCTGTTCATGGGATTTTCTAGGCAAGAGTACTGGGGTAGTCAATCCCTGGGTCAGGAAGATCCCCTGGAGTAGGATACATATTATGCATTTGACCAAACCCAGAGAATGTACACCACCATGAGTGAACCCTAATATAAACTTTGGGTGATAAGGGATAGGGGAACACCGGAAATTTATATATTTTCCTCTCAATTTTGCTGTGAACCTAAAACTGCTCTTAAAAATAAAAATATTCTATATCTTGATATAGTGATGGTTACATGAGTGTATGTACTTGCCAAAATGCCACTTTAAATGTGGAGAAGGAAATGGCAACCCACTCCAGTATTCTTGCCTGGAGAATCCCATGCAGGGTATAGTCCATGGGGTCACAAAGAGTTGGACGCAACTGAACAGGCACACATACAGGCACTTTAAGTGAGTACACTTTTTCTTTTATGTAAATTATATTTAATAAAGTCCATTCTCGATGAGATGACAGATTACACTGGCCTCAGTCTGCAGAACAAAGTAAAGGATAATTTTATTTTAATAAAACTGCAGGAGGAGGATAGGTGAGAGATAAAATTCATTCAAACTTTGGCCATGGAAACAGAGTATATTTAGAGGTAAAATCAACAAGACTTGGTGACTAGTTGAGGGTGAATGACAAACGTGTCAAGGACAATTCCCAGCTGTCTAACCCAAGCGATCAGGTAGAGAGTGATGGGTGGGCTGTTCTCGCTGAGCTCAGGAGCTGCAGGGGAGAAGCAGACTGGGCTGGAAAATTACAGCTTCTGTTTTGGATTAGATGGATACGATGGGCCTGTGAGCCATCTCCAAAGATGTTGATTCCGTGAGGCTGAATGCAATACAGCCTCTTGTCTCAGGAGAAATTGAGATTCACGATATAAGACATAAGCAGACCAGACCCCACAGAAGTACCCTCGACTCTTACTGGCTGGGAGCCCCTTTGGAGCGAGGTAGTCTCTCCCTTCTCTTGTTTTTTTTGTCATCTCAGATGGATGAGCAAGCTGACCTTTCTGAGTCATTTGGAAAATTCCAACAGCATCCTCATCTGAGACTCTCTGGCCTCCACTGGGCAAGATCTGAAGACAAGCTTCGTTTGGATTGAAGAAAAGGTTAGTGGAATTCTAACACTTAGAAAGCCAGGGAAAAGAAGGCTAAGGCCCAGATACCTACTCTAGCAGATAAAAAGCATATGCTGAGCCTCTAGCAAACTTCACTTCTACAAATAACACCACCGCCTTGGGGAACAGCAGAGACATTTGACCAGGCGGCAGCTGTGCAGAGAGTGCTATTTAAAGACACAGCTTTTGCAGCCCAAGGACTCTGGGCTTAAGATTTGATTGGAAGGCGGAGAGAAGACTGAGGAAAGAACCAGATTTTGGGAAAAACATCACCAGGTGGTTGGCTGCTGATATGAACTCTGAATATGTTAAATGAGCTCATTTTAATAAAATTATGTCTATCCATCTCTTTCTGAGTAAATCAAATGTGTTAATTCACAGAAAGCAGTCGGAACAGTGTCCAGCTCATGGTGCTTATTGAAAGGAAACTGTCCTTATTACCGTCATTATCTCCCCATCTACGTACCTACATATATTTGCTCAGAGATGGAGAAATACTCATCTATAATGATATGTTACTGCTAAGTGGTAGGATTTAGACTGATTCTGTTTCTAACTCTCTTCTTTATATGTTTCTCTAATCCTTGAACTCTTTATAACAAACACATATATTTTGTAAAACCCACATGTCATTATTCTGGGGGCTGAGGGAAGTGAAGGCTCTGGAGTCAGACTTGCTAGGTTTTAACCTCAACTCCACTGATTAATCGCTGTGTAACCTTGAGCAAATTATTTACCTCCTCTGAGTCTGGTTTCTCCTCTTTAAAGGAGGTAACGATATTACTTACCTCGTTTGGTGGCTATGGGAATGAAATGAGATAATCTAGGTAGAACGTGGCATGGCACCTGGCAGCAAATAAGAGGGAGATAAATAGTGACTGTATTACTAGTGGTAGCAGTGGTCCTGGCTGTGTTATCTCCTACCGGGGCAAGGCTGACGTTCTACTTACCTCAGTGTTCTTGGCCTGAAGTAGTCATTCTGGAGACAGTTGGCAGTTGAACTGGGGCAACCTCAGGCATCGGCCTGGGAACATTTTCTGTTAAGGTAGAAAAGAGAGTGAAGAAACCTCAAGCACCTTCCCCCTGATGGTCAAGAGCTAGGTCCTTTTTGGTGATTGAGAAGTACAATTTCTCAAAGTTATTTCTCCAAAACTCTTGAGACTCTCCCAAGAGAGGAGGTCCTTAGAGAATCCACCTTTGGCTTCTTATTCTCCCATATGATGGCTGGCCAGAAGCCAGGAACAATGCTCTCCATCCCTTTATGCTATTCTTCATGGGCTGTAGGCAAGTCATTTTCATGAGAATTTCTAATAATACAAAACATCAAGGGAACAATTATGGGGGAACTGCTGCCATTTTCCATTGACCATGTGTGAGTATGTTGGGGAATTGCATTCATTGTTATGTCTAAAGCAATCCTTCAATATACAGATGACCAATGGGCACATGAATTCCAGCTGATCTATTTAAAATCCTAAATGATGATGCTGTTGAAGTGCTGCACTCAATATGTCAGCAAATTTGGAAAACTCAGCAATGGCCACAGGACTAAAAAGGTCAGTTTCCATTTCAATCCCAAAGAAAGGCAGTTCCAAACAATGTTCAAACTGTCATACAATTGTGTTCATTACAAATGCTAGCAGGGTCATGCTCAAAATCCTTCAAGCCAGGCTTCAACAATATGTGAACTGAGAACTTCCAGATGTACAAACTGGATTTAAAAAAGGTAGAAGAACCAGAGAGCAAATTGCCAGGATCTATTGGATCATAGCAAAAGCAATGGAATTCCAGAAAAACATCTACTTTTGCTTCATTGAATACTCAAAAGCCTTTAAATTGGTGGATCATGGCAAACTGTGGAAAATTCTTAAAGAGATGGGAACACCAGACCACCTCACCTGCCTCCTGAGAAACCTGTATGCAGGACAAGAACCATCAGTTAGAACTGGACATGGAACAACAGAGTGGTTCAAAATTGGGAAAAGAGTCTGTCAAGGCTGTATATTGTCACCTCCCTTATTTAACATATATGCAGAGTACATTATGCAAAATGCTGGGCTGGATGAATCACAAGCTGGAATCAAGATTGCTGGGAGAAATATCAACAACCTCAGATATGCAGATAATACCACTCCAATGACAGAAAGTGAAGAGGAACTAAAGAGCCTCTTGATGAAAGTGAAAGAGGAGAGTGAAACAGCTGGCTTAAAACTCAACATTGAAAAACCATGATCATGGCTTCTGGTCCCATCACTTCATGGCAAACAGACAATAAAAAAGTGGAAACAGTGACAGATTTTATTTTCTTGGGCTCCAAAATCACTGTGGATGGTGACTGCAGCCACAAAATTAAAAGGCACTTACTTCTTGGAAGAAAAGCCATGACCAACCTAGACGGCATTTTAAAAAGCAGAGACATCACTTAGCAGACAAAGGTCCATATCATCAAAACTTTTTTTTCCCCATTTTTTCACACTTTTCCTGTGGTCATCCCTTGTGGCTCAGCTGGTAAAGAATTTGCCTGCAATATGGGAGACCTGAGTTTGATTCCTGGGTTGGGAAGATCCCTTGGAGAAAGGAAAGGCTACCCACTCCAGTAGTGGGGTCACAAAGAGTCGGACACAACTGAGTGACTTTCACTTTCACACTTTTCCTGTAGTCATGTACAGATGTGAGAGTTGGACCATAAAGAAGGCTGAGTACTGAAGAATTGATGCTTTTGAACTATGGTGCTGGAGAAAACTCTTGAGAGTCCCTTGGACTGCAAAGAGATCAAACCAGTCATTACTAAAGGAAATCAACCCTGAATATTCATTCATTGGAAGGACTGATGTTGAAGCTCCAATATTCTGGCCACCTGATATAAAGTGCTGACTCATTGGAAAAGATCCTGATGCCAGGAAAAATGGAAGGCAGGAGGAGAAGGGGGCAACAGAGGATAAGATGGTTGGATGGCATTAGTATCAGTTATCAGTTCAGTCGATCAGTTTAGTTCAGTTCAGTTCAGTTGCTCAGTCGTGTCCAATTCTTTGCGATCCCATGAATCGCAGCATGCCAGGCCTCCCTGTCCATTACCAACTCTTGGAGTTCACTCAGACTCACCTCCATTGAGTCAGTGATGCCATCCAGACATCTCATCCTCTGTCGTCCCCTTCTCCTCCTGCCCCCAATCCCTCCCAGCATCAGAGTCTTTTCCAATGAGTCAACTCTTCGCATGAGGTGGCCAAACTACTGGAGTTTCAGCTTTAGCATCAGTCCTTCCAAAGAAATCCCAGGGCTGATCTCCTTCAGAATGGACTGGTTGGATCTCCTTGCAGTCCAAGGGACTCTCAAGAGTCTTCTCCAACACCACAGTTCAAAAGCATCAATTCTTCGGTGCTCAGCCTTCTTCACAGTCCAACTCTCAATCCATACATGACCACTGGAAAAACCATAGCCCTGACTAGATAGACCTTTGTTGGCAAAGTAATGTCTCTGCTTTTGAATATGCTATCTAGGTTGGTCATAACTTTTCTTCCAAGGAGTAAGCGTCTTTTAATTTCATGGCTGCAGTCACCATCTGCAGTGATTTTGGAGCCCCCAAAAATAAACTCTGACACTGTTTCCCTATCTATTTCCCATGAAGTGATGGGACCGGATGCCATGATCTTCGTTTTCTGAATGTTGAGCTTTAAGCCAACTTTTTCACTCTCCTCTTTCACCTTCATCAAGAGGCTTTTTAGTTCCTCTTCACTTTCTGCCATAAGGGTGGTGTCATCTGCATATCTGAGGTGATCGATATTTCTCCTGGCAATCTTGATTCCAGCTTGTGCTTCTTCCAGCCCAGCGTTTCTCATGATGTCCTCTGCATATAAGTTAAATAAGCAGGGTGACAATATACAGCCTTGATGTACTCCTTTTCCTATTTGGAACCAGTCTGTTGTTCCATGTCCAGTTCTAACTGTTGCTTCCTGACCTGCATACAAATTTCTCAAGAGGCAGGTCAGGTGGTGTGGTATTCCCATCTCTTGAAGAATTTTCCACAGTTTATTGTGATCCACACAGTCAAAGGCTTTGGCATAGTCAATAAAGCAGAAATAGATGTTTTTCTGGAACTCTCTTGCGTTTTGCATGATCCAGCAGATGTTGGCAATTTGGTCTCTGGTTCCTCTGCCTTTTCTAAAACCAGCTTGAACATCTGGAAGTTCACGGTTCACGTATTGCTGAACTATGGACTGAGGTTCATGACATTGTACAGGCAACAGGGATCAAGACCATCCCCATGGAAAAGAAATGCAAAAAACCAAAATGGCTGTCTGGGGAGGCCTTACAAATAGCTGTGAAAAGAAGAGAAGCGAAAAGCAAAGGAGAAAAGGAAAGATATAAGCATCTGAATGCAGAGTTCCAAAGAATAGCAAGAAGAGATAAGAAAGCCTTCCTCAGCGATCAACACAAAGAAATAGAGGAAAACAATAGAATGGGAAAGACTAGAGATCTCTTTAAGAAAATTAGAGATACCAGGGAACATTTCATGCAAAGATGGGCTCGATAAAGGACAGAAATGGTATGGACCTAACAGAAGCAGAAGATATTAAGAGGTAGCAAGAAGAACTGTACAAAAAAGATGTTCACAACCCAGATAATCATGATGGTGTGATCACTCACCTAGAGCCAGACATCCTGGAATGTGAAGTCAAGTGGGCCTTAGAAAGCATCACTACGAACAAAGCTAGTGGGGGTGATGGAATTCCAGCTGAGCTATTTCAAATCCTGAAAGATGATGCTGTGAAAGTGCTACACTCAATATGCCAGCAAATTTGGAAAACTCAGCAGTGGCCACAGGACTGGAAAAGGTCAGTTTTCATTCCAATCCCAAAGAAAGGCAATGCCAAAGAATGCTCAGTCACTCAGTCGTGTCTAACTCTTTGTGACCCCATGGACCGCAGCATGCTAGGCTTCCCTGTCCATCACCAACTTCTGGAGCTTACTCAAACTCACGTCCATCAGGTTGGTGATGCCACCCAGCCATCTCATCCTCTGATGGGGTCACAAAGAATAAGACATGACTGAGCAACTAAGCACACATACATGCACTCCTATGTTCACAGGAGCAGCATTTACAATAACCAAACATGGAAATGTCCATTGACAGATGAATGGATAAAGATGTGGTGTATGTGTGTATACACACCACACACACACACACACACACACCAATGGAATACTGAAAGAAAGTGAAAGTGTTATTCACTCAGTCGTGTCCAGCTCTTTGCCACTCCATGGACTGTAGCCTACCACACTCCTCTATCCATAGAATTCTCCAGGCAAGAATACTGGAGCGGGTTCCCATGTCCTTCTATATCCAATTGAATACTTGCTTGCTTGCTAAGTTGCTTCAGTCATTTCCAACTCTGTGCGACCCCATAGACGGCAGCCCACCAGGCTTCCCCGTCCCTGGGATTCTCCAGGCAAGAACACTGGAGTGGGTTGCCATTTCCTTCTCCAATACATGAAAGTGGAAAGTGAAAGTGAAGTTGCTCAGTCGTGTCTGACTCTTAGCAACCCATGGACTGTAGCCCACCAGGCTCCTCCGTCCATGGGATTTTCCAGGCAAGAGTACTGGAGTCGGTTGCCATCGCCTTCTCCAAATTGAATACTACTTCACTATAAATAAGAATGAAATAATGCCTTTTGCAGCAACATGGATGGATCTAGAGATTATCCTACTAAGCAGAGTAAGTCAGAAAGAGAAAGACAAATACTATATGCTATCAGTTGCATGTGAAATCTAAAATATGACATGGATGAACTTTCTATGAAACACAAGCAGAAAGAGACTCACAGACTCATGGACATAGAGAACAGACTCGTGGTTGCCAAGCAGTGGAGTGGGGGTAGGGGTAGGCATTGGGAGTTTGGGATTAGCAGATGCAAACCATTACATATAGAGTGGATAAACAACAAGGTCCTACTGTAACGCATGGGAAACTGTACTCATTATCCTATAATAAACCATAATGGAAAAGAACATGAAAAAGAATATACATCAGTATTTATAACTGAATCTCTCTGCTGTACAGCAGAAATTAAGACCACATTGTAAATCAACTATTCTTCAATAAAATTTTAAAAAATAAACAAACCTTTAGGAGGAAAGAGTTCTTTCTATATTTTCTATACTTTACAACAAACGTATATTCCTTAAAATAAGAAACAAAAACTTATTTAAAATCTCATCCTATTCTGTATAACCATAATCCCAGGAATTCAACATATCCACATTTCTCTTGCTTTCTCCTTCTTGTCTCTGTAGGATTCAATCTTAAATAGGGAGCATAGATTGTGTCTGCACTTATTCCTGTTGCTTGAGAATAATAAACCTCAAGCCATCCACATTTCCATACAGTAACTCTGGAATAACACTGCTCTTTAACAATTTGACTGATTGGATAAATATTTTGACAGCACCTACTATGTGCCAAACAGCACTCTACGTGTTTGTTAAATCTGACAATGTGGTATTGAATGCTCCCACCAAAGGAGAATGCAGAGATCGTGAAAATAAGCGATTAGGAGACACAATAGCTATAGGTGTGAGTCTAGTGACTACAAAAGTGACTGTCATCTCCATTAAATTTGACTCTTAATGTGACAGTTCCACATGACTATACTAGTGAAAGTGACTAAGTGGGCAGGAACGAGGACCCTGCACACCCAGTTGTGTGTGTTGGTTTCTCCGTCGGGTCCAACACTTAGCAACCCCACGGACTGTAGCCACCCAGGCTCCTCTGTCTATGGAGTTCTCCAGGAAGAATACTGGAATGGGTAGCCATTCCCTTCTCCAGGGGGGATCTTCCCGACCCAGGGATCTAACCGGGGTCTCCTGCACTGCAAGCAGATTCCTTACTGTCTGAGCCACCAGGGAAGCCCACCTATCCAGTTGGGGTCTGTAATTGTTGACTGTGTGGCAGTGAAAGTAGCTGAGTGATAATGATGCTGAAAACAACTGAAAGGGTGACAGCTGAGCACACATTCCAATTGCTACACTGCACAGGAACTGTTAGAAGTTTGTGGTCACAGAGAGGGGAGGCCGCATACTGGACAGTGACTGTAGAAGATGATGAACTGGATGGTAGCAACAATGCAAATGACAGTTTTGCCCAGTAGATTGAATTTATGATTAAAAAGGTGACGGGAGTGGGTCCAACAATGACATCCTTCAGAACGACTGAATTTTGACACTGGGGATGGAACAGCTGTAACCGAAGAGGGAACTCGGCCTTGTACTGAGACAACTAGATTCGAGCAGCATGACTGGCAGAAAGAAAAATCTGCTGCCTGTCAGTGACAGAACGACATTGTGGGGTTCAGTGGGCCGGCATCGATGTGACTTAATTTATCTGACACTGTTTGGATATGATTTCATCTGTCCAGCTGGCACCCCACTCCAGTACTCTCGCCTGGAGAATCCCATTGACGGAGGAGCCTGTTGAGCTGCAGTCCATGGGGTCGCTAAGAGTCGAACACGACTCAGCGACTTCACTTTCACTTTTCACTTTCATGCATTGGAGAAGGCAATGGCAACCCACTCGTGTTCTTGCCTGGAGAATCCCAGGGACTGGGGGAGCCTGGTGGGCTGCCGTCTATGGGGTCGCACAGAGTCGGACACGACTGAAGCAACTTAGCAGCAGCGGTTTGGATATGATTTCATCTGTCCAGCTGTGTGAAGGTGGCAAGAGGAGCCCCCAACTGGAATGCATATGGTGCGACAGCATGTTAACAGAAAAACAGAGCAAAAGCAAAGTTATCACTTGACCCCCAAACCCATGGATCCTAAAATGGCCTCTTAACGTCCGAGCCAAGCTTCTCCACCAACAACGAGGCGTTTGGGGACTCGGCTTGGGTCACGTCTCTGTCTTGCAAGTGAACTTGTTGTCTTTGGAAAAGTGGAAAGAAACCTTTGGTGCCTAATTCTCTCCGTGGTTTGAAATGAGAGAACCTTAGCGCGGCCTCACCCAGGCTGGTGAAAACCCGTTAGAATTTCCTCAGAGAGTGTGGGGAGGGGGGGCGAGGGGTCAAGGGTCAGAGGTCGGAGAAGGAGTTAGCAACCGGCGGGTCCGAGCGAGTTTGTATTGGTAGAGTGCACGCGCGCGCGCGCGCGCGACGCAGGCCACGCCCCCCGTAAGGCCCGCCCCTCCCCCAGCACGTGACTGTGGCGCGCGAGGCAGGCCGGGCCGCCCCTTCCCCCTCTTCATACGCCTTCAGCGCCGGCCTCAAGATGGCCGCTCTCTGGCGTCTCTGGCGCTGTTGAATGGAGAAAGCTTTATTGTTCCCTTCGGGTAGGAGTGTTCGTGTCCTCTATGGCGCTGTCAATAAAGAACGGCAGTTTGAATCGGTCCTGAACAGGTAACCATAGAAACGGGGCCGGGACTCCGCGTTGGAGACCCCTTTTGCCGCTGAGGGCCGGGAGGCTCCCCAAACGAGGGGCGCGCAGAGACCCTTCGGCCTGGCGAAGCCCGCTGCGCCCTGCCGAGTTTCCCAGCCGCCTGTTCCCGCCCCGGGGGGAACTTGGAACTCCCCTACCGTACCCCCGGAGCGGCCCACACTCCTGAGCGCAGGCCCCACTCTCGTCTCAGGCCGAGGGGTTTGCCCCGGGGTCCCGGCCGGAATGCTCGGCCGGGCCAGGCCCCGCTTGGGGCCCGCCCTCCGCCGGGGACTTGCCCTCGCCCCGCATCGCCGACTGCTCGGCGTGATCCGAGGCCTCCTCGCAGCTGCTCCTCGCACTTTTTCCCCCCGCCCCCCCTAAAATCCCTACCCTTCTCCGGGCCTCGGCAAACTGTGCCCTTGGCCCAAAGCCGCCGCTCCCCTCCCTTCCCTTTTTTTTTTTTTGTCTGCCGGGAGCTAAGAAGGTTTTACTTTTTTCTTTTTTACTGGTTGAAGGAGAAAGTATTTCGCATAACTTGTGACAGTTAACAGGAAATCAAATTCCGGTGTCCATCAGTGAAGTTTTCTTGGAACACAGCCGTGTTCGTGGTTTCTATATTTGTCCATGGCCGCTTTCCTCGTGCAAGAGCGAATTTGAGTAGTTGCAAGACTTAAATCTGATGCCTTGATCCCCAAAGCCGACGCTGTCTTTGGCCTTTTCGCAGCAGTGTGGCAGGACCAGCTGTAGACACAAGTAGGCTGGGTTAGTGTTGTCCTTCAGGCTTCAGGGACTCCTCAGGCCCCTTCCCACCCGAGTGGGAAACTCGAGTTACAACTGCCCTGTGCACCCCAGAGCTCTGTAGTTAACCACACACTCTGGCTCCCATTACTTCTGGTTTTATTGGTTTATTATTCAAAATGGAATTGTTTCCCTTCCTTTGAATAACAGTATCATCTACTGAGCACCTGCAGCAAGCCAGATACTTATTTATATTAATGCACAGCGCTTTTGTGCCAGCAACTTTTGTCCGTCCATGTGTCCGTTTTGCGTGGGTTGAAAGCCCAGGTTCTGAGAGGTTAAGCTGTTTTAGAGCCTCATAGATTACGGGTCTGGCAAGTTGCTCCTGGGTGCCACTTGCCTGGGGACCCATCTCATTCTGTTCAGATTTTATTCTTTTAGATCTGTCAACCTGGCACTATTGATTCTTCCTTGGAATGGAAGCCAAATCTTTGTATGGTTTGTGGATTTTAATTACAACCTCAAAATGAAAATTTCCTCTTACTTGGCTAAATCATCAAACTTCTGCTGCACCCCCACTTTCTAATTTAGACTTTGTTCTTTTATAGGAGTTGTTCCCAAACCCAACTATTCATCACTAGTTTAACTAACAAGTAGACTCAGAGTACCCAATGCTTGTATGCATGCATTAGTTAAGCATTCAGTATTTGTGGAGTGCCTACAAAATACTAGCAATGATTCAGACTCCTGGAAATAGAAATACAATGGTGAACAAGATCAATGTCATCTCTTCCCTTCCGTGGAACTAAATTCTGTAGAGGCTTGGACAGATGGCATACAGGTAATCAAAGATAATTTCATATACAGCTGTCATAGCGTCTTTATAGTCAAATTAATAGTTAATTTTTATTGACTGATTCCTGTGTGCCAAGGACTGCATTATGTGCTTTATTTCCATAGCCTGTCATTTACTCCTCACACCAACACTATGGCATAGGTTGTATTGATAGTCCTATTTTAAAGATGAGGAAGCAGTTGGAAGAGATGCCCAAGGTTCCATAGCTAATGCCTAAGGGAGCTGGGGTCTGAACCTAAACTGATCACACTAACCACCCTGCATTACCCATCTGTTTACTAAATCTTTCCTACTGCTTGGGAGGTCTTCAAGGGCAGGTGCCACACCTTGCTTGTTTTTACATCAGCTGCTAGCCAGTGCCCACAACCTGGCATTTGGTAAATATTAAATAAACGCAGGTCATTCATTGAGCAAATATTTGCGTGGCTGCTGTTTACCAGACAGCAGTGTGCCTGGGATTACCAGGATGAAACATGGACTTAAAACCAGTGTCTTAACACATTAAAAGAATAGCCAAGTCATTCCAGGTTGTGGCAGCTGCTGTAAAGGAAGCGAAGCAGTGCTGACTTGGGAGACCGCCTGTCCCCAGAGGCCTCTCTTCTGGGTAGTTTAGGCTGAAACTTGTGCAGTGACTAGGATCCAGTTCAGAAGAAGGGAAAGGGGAAGGAGTTGAGGAGGAAGAACTTTTCAGCAGTTCAAGCACTGTGAGACGGCACCAACTTGGAGAGCACAGGGCTGAAAGAAGCCGGTGACTGTGCTGGGTCTCACAGTCCTGTGCTCTGAGTCCTGGCCCTGTTCCCAGCGTTATTGCTGAAAAAGGGGCATCTCTTGGGCCAGTTACAAGTCATCATCTTATCTGATACATGTGGATAATGGATAATGGTACCAGAGGACTCTTGTGTGTGTTTTGTTACACATGTTGCTGAATTCCAGTTAGAACAGCCAAGTTTGGCCCCAAATGGAAACTTACTTAAAATGCTGGAAAGTGAAAGTGTTAGTGGCTCAGTCCTGTCCAACTCTGTAACCCCATGGGCTGTACTCCACTGGCCCTTCTATCCATGGAATTCTCCAGGCAAGAATACTGGAGTGGTTAGCCATTCCCTTCTCCAGGGGATCTTCCTGACCCAGGGATCAAAGCTGGGTCTCCTGCATTGCAGGCAGATTCTTTACAGTCTGAGCCACCAGAGAAGCTCACTCAAAGTGCTAAAATAATAACAAAAATTCAGAAGTGCGTTACAGTTGAATTTGAGGGTGTGTTTGTGCATGGGTATATGTGTGTATGTTTTTATCTTTGCGGGGGGGGACAGGTCTCATTTTTTTCTTTATGTTAAGAGGGGAACATTTCCAAATGGGGTTTAATTTTTTTAATAAAATTGCACAAGTGTCTGTAGAGTGTATTTCATCGTTTTGGTGTTTTAAGCTTGAAAATATTTGCATTCCTTCATTCTAAGCAAATGATAGGCTTATTCTAGTTGGTAGTAATTTTAGAATTTGTTTGCAAATGATTTGGGGTTTCCTCTAAAAGTTTTCAAAATAATGTTGCATACTATAAGCAGAATGTTGAATGCTTTGAAGCAGGTAGATTATTTGCACAGGTAAAGACACATGATGATGTTTGGGCTCATAAACAGGAAAATTCACAGAGGCAGTAATACACCAAGCAGAGTATATAGGAAGGTCAGCAGTGTCAAGTTTTACTTTTACTTTCACTCTCTCCAGTAAGCGTACTGCGTAAGTCACCAGAAGATGGGATCCAGCCCAGCAAATGGAGCAGGGAACCCAACAGAGAGTGGCGTGTTAATGCAGTGTTAACCAGCAAGCCCTGAATTAAATTGCTATTTTAGGTTTGGGTGGAACCTTCGCATTTAAACTCTTGCAGTTTTACTCTGTGAGTTGGGTCTGTTGGGTTTCAGTAAAGAGTAGGTGGTAACACTATTTGAAGGATAATATAAAACTGCAGGAAAAGCCAGGGTATACCAATTTGTTTTTCAATCTATTTTATTTCAGTTCAAAGCATCATTGCAGACAGGCAGTGCAGGGAACCACGCCACACTTGGGCAGTCCTCACCTGCTTTTGGAGATTGAGGAAGACTGAGTATAACCAAAGTGTGGCTTGTTTTCTTGGACTATCTGTCTGCAAAGATGCTTTGAACTGAAATAAAATAGATTGAAAAACAAATTGGTGTGCCCTGTTGCCTTGTACTGAGTATTTACATTACCCTTCTGGAGTACTGCCTGTGCCAGCACCCTGGGGGGAGGCGGTGACCCTTCAGCCTCTTTCAACTCTTCAAGAGCGTGAGCTCTTTGATTTTCACGAGGAAATTGAATTGGGATATGTGGTTTTTCTGGATCTCCAATAGCCTGCCTTCTAAAGCCATCATCCTAATAACGTGGAGAAAGCAAGCTATAACCACAGAGAGGAAAGAATTAAATATTAAGGGCATTTAAATTCAGAGATGAGGTTGTCACTTCCTTTAAGTTGTGCAGTGGGTGTGGTATTTCATTCACACAGAGTGCAGTTTTAAGACTCCTACAGCTCTCAAGGGAGAGAAGGGTAGGGAAAGAAAACTATCTTTCCTAACATTGCCCTAATAGTGTTATGTAACTGCATATCCTCAAAATCATGACATCAAGTATTTCATTTCCATAGATAAAGTAAATATGTTACTGCTGATCTGCATCAACTTGTTAATCTGGGGTATCTGGTCAGGTTGTAGGGGACCTATGAAGCCTTTGAATTTGCCTGCAGACTTGTGTAAATGCCATTTTTAATTCTGGGAAAAGAGCCCATTACAGGCATAGCGTGGAGATACGGCAGGTTCAGTTCTAGACCATTGCAATAAAGTGAGTCACATATATTGTTTGATTTCTCAGTTTCTCAATTTTGATTTCTTAATTTCTCAAACATGACATGTAAAAGCTATGTTCACACTATACTAGTCTGTTAAGTGTGTAATAGCATTATGTCTAAAAAAAACAATGTACATACCTTAATTTTTAAAAAAACTTAGTAAAAAAATGCTAACCATCATCTGACAATGCGTGATTACCACAAACCTTCAATTTGTAAAAAATGCACTGTCTTTGAACCACAATAAAATGAGGTATGCTTGTACTTTAGTCAGATCTCAGAGGGGTGGGTCCTAGACCCCTCCAACGGTACAGAGCCGACAAAGAACATACAATACACCACTGAACTGAAACAGCGAGGAGAGTCCCCCTAAAACCAGTACTTTCTGTTTTTCTTTGCCCTTGACCTCAAAGATGGAAAAGTATCTTTTCTGGCTTTGTTTCCTGTCTAAACCGGTTGAGCATAGTTGAATGTTTGTGCAGAAGCCTTTACCCAGCGAAGTGCTTCAGAGATGCTTTAGAGATCCTTGTTGTTGTTTCACTCGAGGCTGGTGAGTGGGGACATGTTGTCTCGGCTGCCTGGTAAGCAGATAAAACAGTCATTTCTTCCGACAGGTAAAGGGAAGAGCATAGAAGCCCAGTACTTTGGCTCTAGGCATCAACTTTCTGAAGATAGAGTCAGTTTCTCAGGGTTAGAAAGCAGGGATAAAGGGGAGAGAGGAGGAGAAGGGTAGATTCAGAGGGGCAGCACAGGGGGAGAGGGCACTGCCCTGCATTTGTCTTGGGGCCCCCCTGTGACAGCAGAGCTGCTCTCTGAAACCAGACTCATCTCAGACTTTGTGGCTCAGACGGTAAAGCGTCTGCCTGCAATATGGGAGACCCAGGTTCGATTCCTGGGTCGGGAAGATCCCCTGGAGAAGGAAATGGCAATCCACTCCAGCACTCTTGCCTGGAAAATCCCATGGATGGAGGAGCCTGATAGGCTACAGTCCATGGGGTCGCAAAGAGTCGGACACGACTGAGTGACTTCACTTTCATCTTTCACTTTTCATCTCAGACTTTAGCTAGTGTTAGGACCTCTGAAAAAGCCAATTTGTAGACATGTTTTCTGGTTTTATTAGTACCCAAAGCGGGGTGGGGAACAGGGAAGAAGGAAATATCTTTTACATCTTTATGTTCTGTGTGTGCATGCTCAGTCGTGATGACTCTTTTCGACCCCATGGACTGCAGCCGGCCAGGCTCCTCTGTCCGTGGGATTCTCCAGGCCTGAATGCTGGAGTGGGTTGCCATTTCCTCCTCCAGGGGATCTTCCCGACCCGGAGATCAAACCCGCATCTCCTGCATTGGCAGGTGGAATCTTTTACCACTGAGCCTCCTGGGAAAGCCCATCTGTATGTTAGGATATATATTTATTTAATGGGACCTTAGTAGAAAACAGTTTAAGCCAGAGTTTGGCCCATGTAGCATTTACCAATTAGTTGCTTACTTTTAAACATCAGAGATTTTACGTCTGTGACCCCTGAAGGTGTTTGCATGGGTGACCTCTGCTGTAACTAGAATCTGATTCTGGGACATACCATAGAGTATGTTTTGTGAAGGAAAAGACCCAGGAATGTTGAGGGAGATGAGAAACAAAGGATCACAAGGCTAAATAGCTTTTTAGGCTCCAAATACTGGTTGGTTGACTTTTTAAAAAATATAAAATCATAAGTGAACAGTATATGGTTCTGTTTCTGACTTTGAGAAAATTTTACTACAGGTAATCTAACTCTCCAGTTCCACCTGTTTCCCATCTTTCTAGGACTGTGGCCTGACAGTTGGGTCTTTCTTCTTGACTTCCTTAGCTCCCTGCCCCCACGAGGGGCTCCATTCTCCTTGCCATTCTTTCATCTGCCACTTCTCTTGGGCTCCTCATCTCCGTGAATGGCGCCACAGTGTTGCCAGAGGTAGAAACCCGGGAGTTGTCCAGTGTTCTTCCCCTTCTCTTCAACTATCCATCCCCTTCTACTCCCCATCTACAAATGGCACCCACTTATTTAGACTACAAGCCCATTGAAATCCCCTTTCTCTTTTGGCCAAAGCTGCTGTACTCTCTTGTCTTGAATTACTGCCACAACAGTCTTCTAGCTGGCTGGCCAACTTCCCAGCTTTGTTTCTCTCCAGTCTATTTGTACATTGTTGCTTGTGATCTTTATAAAGCACAGATCTGAACATGTTACTCTCCAGGCTAATCCTCTGCACGGTTCCTTGGCATGGCTTGGGCTGCCCTCAAACCCTGGCTGTGCCTGTCTCAAGCCTCAACTCTTAGCACTGTCTCCACTCACCTCTCACCCTTCTACTTGAGCATCAGTCATTAACACTCAGTGGGCCATGCTCTGGGGCTTTGGGGCTGTTCGTTCACTCTGGATTTCTCTGGTCACGTTATTAACCAGGCAAGTAGCAATGCTGTTATCTGTACTGACCATTAGATTGCTGAATGTTTTAGTTTTTTATATGGTTTCTTTTGTCCTTCAAATATACACTATTTGAGAAGGCAATGGCACCCCACTCCAGTACTCTTGCCGGGAAAATCCCATGGACGGAGGAGCCTGGTAGGCTGCAGTCCATGGGGTCACTGAGGGTTAGACACGACTGAGCGACTTCACTTTCACTTTGCACTTTAATGCATTGGAGAAGGAAATGGCAACCCACTCCAGTGTTCTTGCCTGGAGAATCCCAGGGATGGGGGAGCCTGGTGGGCTGCCGTCTATGGGGTCACACAGAGTCGGACACGACTGAAGCGACTTAGCAGCAGTAGCATCAAACACTGTCCCAAAGTCTCTTGATATAATTATTTTCTCTATGTGGTTATGCCACCAACTTGATAATCAGACTGATTTTTGTTTTAAAATTTAAGAATTGCCTTGTAAAATTTAATTTTGTCTTTTTAACTATGAAAACCATGTACATGGTTCCAAAATCAGAACTGTGTAATAGGGGACATTCACTGAAGTTTTTATTTCCTGCCTGACCCTTCTTTTCTTTTTCTCTTAAGTCTTGCTGCCAGAGTTTTTGGGGTTCTGTCAATCTGATAGGTAAGAAATAATATTTCAGTATACTTTTAATTTGTTTTCTCCTTTTATGAGTTCAGAATATCCGCCCAATGTCTGTGGTATAAGTTACAAAGGTATTTTTTCCGGTTTGTCATGTGCCTGACTTTTACATATGTTGTGTTATTGCTGTGAAGTTTTACATCTTTATATAGTGCTAATTATCAGCCCTACAGCGTATTACTTTAGATTTTGAGTCAGAGTTAGGAAGTTTGCACCATTCTCAATTTATGAGGAATTCATTAATGTTTTCTTCTAGAAAAATTTATGGTTTCACCTTTTTTAAAAAAAATCTAAGAGTCTGATCCATTTGGAATTTATCTTGGCATTTGGTTTGAGGAAGGATCGAGTCCTATATTCTTTCCAGTGGCCAGCCATTTATTGTAACACTACTTATTAAAGGCTCTTATCCTTTCTTCACTGGTTTGAGATGCTGTCTTTAGCAGATACTACTAAACTCTTATGTGCGTTTGGGTTTCCTACCGGATTTCCAGTTTTGTTCCATTGGTTTGATTGTCAATTAATACGCCATTACAAAACTATCTCAATTTTAGTGGCTTGTAATTTGTTTTGCTATCTGGAGGGATTAGTTTTTCCTTGTCAGAGTTTTCCTGGCTGTTTTGCTTGTTTATTCTGCCATATGAGCTTCATAATAAGTTTGTCTAATTTCCAGATAAAACACTCGGTGGTATTTTTATTGAGATTATGTTTTAATTTATAAAGTAGTTTAGGGAGTACTGCCATCTTTATGAGGTTGAAATTTTCTATCCAAGGATCATGGTCCATATTTCTATTTCCTCAAGACTAATTTTGTGATTTTTCAAGAGTATTTTATGTTTTTGCTTATATAAATTTTGTTTGCTTCTTGCTCAGTTTATTATACTTTTCATTCTTTAAAAAAAAAAAATTCATTTTAGAATCCCTCCAGAACTTCTCAGAGAAGTTGTATACACCCACATACTCAAAAAATTTTGCATATCATTTCTGATGGTTCATAGATACCCTCCTCCAAAAGCCCATCTGATTATATTGTCCCCTCAGAATCCCTCCTCTTCTCTCTCTTTCCCATTCTCAGTACTTAGCTCTGTGTCCTACATACTGTAGGCAGTCAGTGCATGTTTGTTGAATGGAATGAATAAAGCAGTAAGGGGAAAGGAAAGAGAATAAAAGAGTGGGAAGGAAGCCTGTAAGACCTACTCTAGGGAGGTTTTCCTTCTACAGATGCTAGATGTCCCTAACATTCAAAAAACAAAGATCATGGCATCCGCTGCCATCTCTTCATGGCAAACAGATGAGAAAATAATGGATACAGTGACAGACTTTGTTTTCTTGGGCTCCAAAGTCACTGCAGGTGGTGACTGCAGCCATGAAATTAAAAGGTGCTTGCTCCTTGGAAGAAAAGCTATGACCATCCTAGACAGCATATTAAAAAGCAGAGACATAACTTTGCCGACAAAGGTCCGCCTAGTCAAAGCTATGGTTTTTCCACTAGTCATGTATGGATGTGAGAATTGGACCATAAAGAAGGCTGAGTGCCAAAGAATTGATGCTTTTGAACTTGTGGTGTTGGAGAAGACTCTTGAGAGTCCCTTGGACTGCAAGGAGATCCAACCAGTCTATCCTAAAGGAAATCAACCCTGAATATTCATTGGAAGGACTGATGCTGAATCTGAAGCTTCAGTATTTTGGCCACCTGATGCAAAGAACTGACTCATTAGAAAAGATTCTGATGCTAGGAAAGATAGAAGGCAGGAGGAGAAGGGGACGACAGAGGATGAGATGGCTGGATGGCATCACTGACTCAATGGACATGAGTCTGAGTAAATTCCGGGAGTTGGTGATGGACAGGGAGGCCTGGCGTGCTGCAGTCCATAGGGTCGCTGTGAGTTGGACATGACTGAGCAACTGAACTGAAGTCCAGTCTTAATTCACTGGTTCTCATTTTGTTCTCCTCTAATCCCCATCCCAGAACTTAAAAAGTACAACAGAATACCATGTTGGTGACGAGAGCTTCCGCTCACTGAACAGCTAGAAAGCGCCAGGCACCGCGCGAGGTGCTTCACCCAATCACTTCCTGTGATCCTCGCAGGGACTGAGCAATAGATGCCGCTATCCCAATTTAAAAATTATGATGGAACTTTCAACCGTAAAAGTCAGCTCCCATATACATGTTCACTCATTTTGCACTTGAGAAAACAGATTGTGAACGGTTAAGTAACTCATGGTTTCAGAGCTAAGGTCAGGCTTAGAACCCAACTCATTTATTTCCTTATTAAGATTGTTTTTTATATTTTCAACTGCAACCAGCCAGGGAAAAGCAGAAGCGAGGGAGACGGTCAAGAGCCACACTTCTAAACGCCTGCTGGTTGTCGTCTGGTCCCTAAATCATGTCCGACTCTTAATACCTGAGGGACTGTACCCCACCAGGCTCCTCTGTTTATGGGATTTCCCAGGCAAGAGGTTGGAGTGGGTTGCCATCTTCTTCTCCAGGGGATCTTCCCAACCCACAGATTGAAGCCCTGTCTCGTGCACTGGCAGGTAGATTCTTTCCCACTGAGAGCTGATACTGAGGTGGGTTCTGTACCACTTTACATTCTAATTCACATCACAATATTTCACTCAATCCACTGTTTGCCAACGGTAAGCCCCCCTCTCTCTCCCTCTTTACCGCTTCTCTTATGTTCTCTGCTTTTGCCCTGCCTTCTCTTTATCTGGTCTTATTAGTGCAGTCGATACGAGTTGATTTTTAAAGACCTGTCACTGTTTCGAGTACCTAGCTGCTAACATGATGTTGGGAACATAGTAAAAACTTATAAATTTAAATAACAGTGAAACTTGCTGTTCTTACTCATTTAGCCCATACCCATAAGTTTGGTGCAGTGCTATAACTTTTGAGTGATGCTCCGAAGCCCCGGTAGTCATTAAATCTGACCACCTAGACTCAAGTTGCTCTTCTAGCTGGTACTTATAGCTGCTGTCAGCTGCCCTCAGTTCCAGTCAGATTTAAACCAGAGGGAGATTTTCTAAGGTCAGAGTCCAAGACAGCAGAATAATTGGCCCCTAGATTTCTGGGTTTTGTTTTTTTTATCCTGGGCAGCAAAATGTTGAGGATGAAATTTTCCATGTATTTCTTTGAACATTTTTGAGAAAATATTATGGAATCCCATAGGCTCTTTACAAAAGTTAAAGGCAAGAGAGAAGTTACCTTTTTTTTTTTTTTGAGTTAGCTCCTTAAGTTAACCCTCTTGTCATAATCCTTGGTGATGAGTGAGAGAAAGATTGAGACGAAAATAATCGCCACTTCTTAAAAGACAAGAGAAAAGGCTTACAGCACTGAGAGGAGAGGCAAATGGAGTTCATCTATGAAATAGACACAGAGGCGTCAGGTCACAGGATGGCCTGAGTAGCGGAATAGGACAGTCTTGCAGGAAGTTAGGGCTCCACAGTCTGCCAGGGTCCAGCCTCAGCAGAGTCCAGGGATACCCTCAGGATGAATGGTGTCGGCGAAAGATGACACGGGGAGACCAAGCTTAGGTGAAGCGGTGTCTGCAGCTTTATTTTCAAAAGGAGCTTTTATACCCTGAGTTACACATTTCCAGAAGTGAAAGATGCAGAGTCAGCTCAACATTCCATCAGTTTTGACCTTTATCGAAACCAGGATGTTTTCTGCATACCTTTCCATTTACAAGGGTCTTATGTACATTATCTTCTGACCTGGAGGCCTATTGACATTTTATGACCCTTTTCTGATAAAGGTTCGTCAACCAGAAAACTTGTTTTCCCTTAAAGTGTTTTTTCTTTATTTTTCCAATCTGTGTCACCCTCAGAAAGTACTAAAGTTACATTCTTATGGAGCAAAGGTGCAGTGGGTTACAACAAAGAAAGAACTTATTAAGGCAAAGGTTCAATGTTGCTAATGCCAAGGCTACTACTTGTTTTTCCTGCATTCCAACTATATTAACTAATGCACTCCCATGCACACAATGGATAAGGGATACGGAGACTTGGCAGCAAGCATTGGCTCAACAATGAAACCCTTCACCAGTACTATTCTAATAATTTTTCACCCCTCGAAGGGCTCTATGCCCATTAGGACTTTTAGAATGCTTAGGCTTCCTGTGCCTTTCATGGTTGGGAAGTTGTGAACAATCATGTGGGTTAGTTGCAAGAGTATGAATAAACCTGCCAAGCAAGCTAGAATGCCAACAGAGGGGTTAGAATTGAAATACTCCTTTCATGCCCAGGAGACTTATTCACTAGAGCCCTAAGATGATTTTCTTCAGAGAAAGGTGGTCGGGGATAGCCCCCTGTTAATGTCAGAAGAGTTGGTGAAAGGCATAATATAGTAAACAGTAGACAGACTGACTGGTTTCCGGGTCGATGCTGAGCAGGTCCAGGGAGCCCCTCGAGTCCTAATCCGCCTTGCCTGTCAGGTCTCCTCCGCATGACCTTGTCATGGGTGGGATCTCCTGTGCTGGCTCCCAGCACATAGTCTCTTCAGTGTTTCTGCTGCTTAACTACAAAGTAGAAGAAAAGAAGGATCTTAAGCCGAAAGTGGTGTCTCCTTCCCAGCTTTGCCATAAACTCCTTGAGAGCAGGGAGTGTGCTGAACTTCTTACTCTGTGTAGTTCCAAGCCAGTTAAGGGCCTTTGGCTGAGCTCAGTGAAGATCTCCTGGACAGACAAGCACACACTGTCCACTGACGAGTCCAGGAAATGGGTCTTGGAGCTTCGCTGGGGCGGCATGGGGTTCGCATCCTCCAGTGGCACTTTTACCAGCTATGTGGCCTTGAACAAGTCAGGGGACTAGAGTGATGTGTGTATGGCGCTTCTTCAAATAACAGGGAATAAGGGCTTCCCTCATGGTTCAGCTGGTAAAGAATCTGCCTGCAATGCAGGAGACCTGGGTTCAATCCCTGGGTTTGGAAGATCCCCTGGAGAAGGGAACAGCTACCCATTCCAGTATTATGGCCTGGAGAATACCATGGACGCTATAGACCATGGGATCACAAAGAGTTGGACACGACTGAGCGACTTTTACTTCACGTAGGCTCTAAATCAAGGTCATCTGTTCTTCCTTAAAAAACCACTTCATTTGCTGTCTGTCTCTGCACTGCCTCTGAACAGAGAAGTTACTAAAAAAAAGTAGGAGAAGGACTCAAGGATCAAGAGCTTCCATGCTTTTTAAATTCTCAAGCTTGGGCAATATCCAGTGGAAAAGGTTCTGGCTCCAGAGTCAGACAGCATGGGTTCATTTACTCTGACTCTCCCTCTCACTGGCTTTGTGATTTGGGGCCAGTCATTTTATCTCTCTAGGCCTCCACTTTCTCAGTTAAAAGGGGAGTTAATAATAGTAACTACCTCGCAGGTTTTGCAAAAATTATATAAGGCCACCCATGCAAAATGCTTGTCACAGTGCCTGGGCTATAATCTTCATAAAACGTTAGCTCCCGTTGTTACGTTGCTGCCTTAACCCTTCCAAACTACATCAGTCTTTTCCCTTTTCCATCATGTCTTCCTTGTTGCTTTCCACTTAAAAAATACGTATCTGAGTCAGAGGAAACACAAGTGTCTGATTTCTAACATTAGTGAACTGGAAGATCTTGAAACACTTCTCAGGGCCTCAGTTTCTTCATCTACAGATGAGAGAATTGGAGCAGGTGGTTTCAGTTCTTTGTATCTGCTATTAATTTTCAGTGAATTAAGGGCTTTCTGTGAAATCTCTAGGATTACAGTCCAGCATGCTGTTATGAGAGGCCCAACTCTCTCCCTTTCTTAGCTGATTCAGCTGTGAAACTAGCAATGTGATTGTCTAGAAATTCTTTTTTAGAAATTATGTAATATTTGACATATAGCATATAGAAGATACTGATAACACGTGATTTATGTAAGTGATGAGGCAAAGTGATTAAAAACAAGTAAATCTGTGAACTGACCACACAACCAAAAACTGTAAAAAGAATATTTGGCAGGTATATTTTTATGCTTCCTTTTAACATTTACTAAATGTTTACAATGTTACGGAAAAGGCTTTCATGTCTGTTGACTCATTAACAGTGACTTATTAATGCTTGGGCTTCCCTGGTGGCTCAGATGGTAAAGAATCTGCCTGTAGTCAAGGAGACCTGGGTTCTGTTCCTGGGTTGGGAAGATCCCCTGGAGAAGGGCATAGCTACCCACTCCAGTATTCTTGCCTGGAGGATTCCATGAAATGAGGAGCCTGGCAGTGTATAGTCCATGCTTACAGCTACCCCATGAGATATGACTAATATTATCCCCATTTTACATATGAGGAAACTGAGGCCCAGAGGGTTAGGCAACTGGCCTAAATTTGTATAGCTGGTAAGAGAGACTGGGCTGTGATGAATGCCCTGGGCAAGCTGTCTGTCTGTACAGCCTGTGCGCCAAACCTTTGCTGGTAAACACACAGCCTCTGGAGTCACACGGCCTGTTTTGGTGTTCTTTAGCTGCCTGAGCTCTCTTACATTAGATGGGTATCTTTGAATTTGAAATTTGTTCCTGAGTGGTCTGGACTTACTCCCTACTGCAGAAAAGTGTATTCTCATAATCAGATTGACAAAAAACTCAGAACTCATCCACATTTTCAGATCAAGGTAGAAGCACAGTGACAAAGCCGAGGGTCCTCTGTAACACCTAAGAGGTTGGCTGTGAAAGCTCTGAAGTGGTGATTGCTTGTTGAGACTCTGCAGGCTGGGAGGGTCGGCATTAGATGTAATGCAGTCACAATCCCCAGTCACTCATTCGATGGCCATGTTGCTCGGGAGATTTTGCAGTTTGGCCTGTGAAGAGTCATCTTGGGTGAACGACTGGATCAGAGCAGCATGGCCCAGAAAGGCAGGGGAAAGGCAGATAAGCCTCTCAAAGCTGCCTTCCATTACAATAGCCTTGAAAAAAATCACTTGTTTCTATGAATTAGACAAAAGATAAGAGGACACAAGCAGTTTGTTATGCCGAACAGTTGGATGTTGTATTTTACAGAACATCTCAAAAATAGAGTTTCATTAGAGATTGAGAGAATCTGGAAAAAGAAATTAGTTGAATGTAATAGTTACTATAGGCTTTAAGAAGCAGATGCTAGCCGCCAGTTTGAGATGTAGAAAACAGCCTTTCCAGTGGTCCTTAGTCTTCTGTGTCTCTGCCTCCTTGAGAGTATGCTGGTGAGGTGGTGGTAGTGATGTTGACAGGGAGGCTGATGCTGGCAGCTAATTTTTTGAGCACCTACTATGTCCCGAGCGTATAATGCTGGTGCTTTAGCTGTGTTAATTCTTTTGATCTTCCAACAGCCCAGTGAGAGAGGTACTGTTATCACCGCTATTTTGTAGATGAGGAAACTATGCTGCATGGAGTTTAGGTGATTTTCCCAAGATCACACAGCTTGTAACTGGGTGTTCAGGCTTCACACCTAGGTAGTCTGGCTCTGCTTCCAGCCTGTAAGCAGTGAGCTACGCTGCTGCTCGTGACTGTCTCCCAGAAAGTGTGCAGCTGAGCGGTGTCGTGTGTCAGGTGATGTAAAGACCCTATGGATGCCTCTTCGCCTTCCTTGTCCCTGGACTTGGGCTCAAACCCCACACTAGACATATGTCCCTTCCTGTGGGCCCTGACGTCATCTCATTTAACTTGCCTGGTACACGGTGGTGGTGGTTGCAGTTGTTTAGTCGCTCAGTCATGTCTGACTCTTGGCAGCCCCATAGACTATAGCCTGCCGGGCTCCTCTGTCCATGGGATTTCCCAGGCAAGAATACTGGCATGGGTTGCCATTTCCTTCTCCAGGGGGATCTTCCCAACCCAGGGATTGAACCCATGTCTCCTGCATTGACATGGGAACTCTTTACCACTGAGCCACCAGGAAAGTCCTGGTGCCTGGTAGGAGATAAATAAATATCTAATGAGTGTATAGTGTGTCAGAAGTGACACTAGCTTTGAAGCCAGGCAAATATACCTGGGTTTTTTTATTTGCAGATTATAAAAATAATTCGTGTTTTCTGTAGAAAAATTTGAACTATGTGAAGAAGAAAATAAGTCCCCCATAGTGACACTACCTAGGGACAACCACTGTTAGCATTTTAATGTATTTTCTGTCTTTTTTAATGCATATGTATATATGCATTTACATATATTTTAAAACCACATTGCAATTATATATACAGTTGCATGCTGCTTTTTTTCCTTTTAGTATGTTGAAAGCATTTCACCATGTTATTAAAAATCTTCAAGAGCCTAATTTAAAAAATTTATTTAGATATAATTCACATACCATACAATTTACTGTTTTAAAGTATACAATTCAAAGCCTGTGTAAGTATCACCACTTTCTAATTCTAGATCATTTTCATCACTCCAAAAGAACCCCCACACCCATTAGCATTCCCTTCCCAATCCTTCCTCCTCCCAACCTCCAGCAATCTCTAATCTACTTTCTGTCTCTGTGGATTTGCCTATTCTAGACATTATATAGAAAAGGGATCATGCTCTGGCCTCTTGTGTCTGGCTTCTTTAACTTAGCATAATGTTTTCAAGGTTTTCCCCTGTTTGTAGCACTATGAGTATTCCATTCCTTTTAATGACTGAATAATATTCCACTGTATAACTATACACCATTTTATTTGGTTATCAGTTGGTGGACGTTTGAGTTGTCTCCACTTTTTGGCTGTTTTACATTCTGCTACAGTGAAAATTAGTGTGCGAGTTTTTGTATAGACATATATTTTCGTTTCTCTTGGGTATATACCTAGGAGTGGGATTGCTAGGTCATTTGGGAACTCTGTCTTTAACTTTTTGAGGAGTTGTCAAACTATCCTTCACAGTGGCAGCACCGCCGGACGTTCCTGCGAGCAGCGTGCAAGGTTTGCAGTTGCTTCATGTCCTCGGCGATGCTTAGCTTTTCTGTCTGTTTTATCACAGCATCCCAGCAGGTGTGCAGTGATGTCTCGTTGTGGTTTGATTGGCATTTCCTCTGTGACTACTGATGTGGGGCATCTTGTCATGTGCTTCTTTGCCATTTTGTGTGTCTTCTTTGGAGAGATATCTATGCAAATCCTTTGCCCATTTAAAAATTGGCTTATTTGTCCTCTTATTGTTGAGTTGTTATGACTTCTGGATACTTTGTTCTGATATGCTATGTTTATATATTCTGGGTACCAGACCCTTATCAGATATATGATTTGAGAATATTTGTGCCTATTTTGTGGGTTGTCTTTTTACTTTCATGATCATGCCCTTTGATCCACAGAAGTTTTTAAATTTGATGAAGTCCAATTTACTTTTCCTTTGATTACTTATGCTATCTATAGGTATCATATACTGAGCCTGATTTTTAATGGCTGCATAATATTCCATAGTATGCCTGTATACCATATTTACTTTAAAAATCTCATACATCTAAGTTTCTAGTTTCTTTACCATTAAATCTATTGCTCTGCATAAATATTTTATTATATCTCCAATTGTTAAGTATGTCGTTATAGATAGATTCCTAGAAGTAGGTCTAAAGGAATAAACATTAAAAAAAAAAAAACCTTTTTTCTTCTAATATCATGGGACTCATTCTTTTTTTTAATCTGTAATTATATAGCTGATTTATATTACAGATATATTCTGTAATATATCCTGGTAAAACATTCCCAGTAAAACATTCAAACAATGCATGTAAAGTATATTCTCCCCAGTCTACCCAGATTCTCATGGCTCTCTCCAAGGACATTTTTTATAGCTTTAGATGAGCAGATTACTTACTAGATTACATCCCTAAAAGATTTTTACCAGTTTAAACTTCCATCAGCACTGTATGGGTACCTGCCTCATTGCTCCTTCCCTCTGTTACACGTGCAAATATTATTTTTATCATAATAGGTAACACATATTGAGCATTTACTGTTGACAGGCACTTTGTTAAAACATTTCAGATGCATTGTCTCATTTCGTCTTCACACCAAAACTGTAGGGATGTTGAGGCTTACAGTGATTGAAGTGAGTTGCCCAGGATCACTGATTGAGTGTCCAAGTTAGGCTTCAAACTGAAGTCTAAATCAGAGTCCATGGTCTAAAACCACTGCTTCACACTGAAATACTATCATCGCAAAACTTTTCCAAATTGATTGCCCCTAAATAGTATTAATGTTTTAATTTGCATTTCTTTGTTCATCAGGGTGAACTTTTCTGTTGGGTTGTTAACTGTTTATTTCTTTAGTGAATTATCTGTTTTTCTTTGTCCATTAAGAAATATAAATGTTGAGATTTTTCTTATTTTTGTATCATCTTTCTATTCTAATATTAACTGCTTAGTTTTCACTTCATGTGATATGAAGTGTTTATTTATGTTTTAATTTTGCTAGTGCTGATTTTCTTGGAAGTTTTCATTTATATGTAGTCAAACCTATTGATCATTTTTTATTGTTTCTTGTATGCATAGAAAGGCCTTCTCCACCCTGACCTTAGTTAAGTATTCATTAATATATCTTTTAAATATCTTAGTCACTTAAAATTTTTTTGTTTTTTGTTTTTTCTTGTTTTTGTTAAGTCACAAATCCACCCTACTACAGCTCTCCCTTGGGCAGTAGATTGGGAAATTTGCAGTTATGTATCCCCTGAGATACTTTTGGGCAGTTCTGTGGCTTGAGAATAATTATTTTCTCATTGTTAGAGCTGTCAATGATTGATATTTAAATCAACATTCGAAGAAAAAAAACAGTAAACCAAATAACGTACCTACTACTAGCAGCTGCCAGTCTGTCAGATACACAGAAAGCCCCCCCGCCACCCCGCCCAATGAGGGCCTGTCTGTATACACTTAGGAGTCTGGTACTTGGTTCACGTGCTAACTTGAAAACCCAGAAACCTAGATCCTGGCTCTAACCCTACCATTGCCTGGATAACATGACTTGGCAGGTCACTGAATTTCTATCCATTTCTTCACCTGGAACATGAGAGGGCTGAATTACATAGTCTCTACAGATAATTCTCATTGTAAAATTCTCTGATTTTTTATTATCCTTCTGATCAGGAATCATTCGTGTTTGTTATATATATATATATATATATATATTTTTTTTTTAAGTTTTAGTGGTTTGTGGCAGAGTGGTCTGAAAGAATGCAGAATAATAGGTGAACGAAGTGCATGGGAGGAAGGAGGAGGTGAGTGGACCAAGGGAAAGGGAGTAAGGACTGAATCTGGTTCAGCGGTGTAAGGCAGATGACCCAGATAGAAGTTAGAAGGTGGGTGAGTTCGAAGTTGAGCACTTCCTTGGGAATAGCCTCCTTGAAGGAGGAGTAGTTCTGATCTGCTACGGATAGAGGTTTGGAGCATCAGAAGAGAAGCCTGTGGGTGGGAGCAACCAGAGGGCACTCCCTATGTTCTACAAGACTGAAAAATTAGCCCATGGTCAGTGCTATTAGATACCTGCACAGGGTCACCTCAAAGGCAAAGCTGAGCTCAACTGTATCGGAACAGAGGCTAGAGCCACAGTAGAAACTAGGAACTTGATAGTGGAAGGGACAAGCCAGAATGTCAGTGGCCATGCAGTGGACTCTGACCCCCAGACTCTACCTGCCTGGTCTGGGGGCCACACATTTACTTCATCGCAAAGACAGATAGGCCAGGCCACCACTGGATGTTGAGAGATACAGTGTCTTCTGGGATTTCTCATTGTACTTGACCTTACTGCTGTAATTCTTTCACAGATGACTGCAAAGAGTAGGCATATTTCACTAATAAGTGAACTAATAAATTGACTTTCTGATTTATATTTCTTCTCTTGTAAGTTTAGACAGTGCTATCCAAATTCTCAGATGCCTTTGAACTGTGGTATTGGAGAAGACTCTTGAGAGTTCCTTGGACTGCAAGGAGATCCAACCAGTCCATCCTAAAGGAAATCAGTCCTGAATATTCATTGGAAGGACTGATGCTGAAGCTGAAACTCCATTACTTTGGCCACCTGATGCGAAGAACTGACTCATTGGAAAAGACCCTGATGCTGGGAAGGACTGAAGGCAGGAGGAGAAGGGGACGATAGAGGATGAGAAGGCAGGAGGAGAAGGGGACGATAGAGGATGAGAGTAAATTCTCAGAGTTTACTCAAACTCACGTCCACTGAGTTGGTGATGGACAGGGAAGCCTGGCGTGCTGCAGTCCATGGGGTTGCAAAGAGTCAGACATGACAGAGCGATTGAACTGAACTAAACTGAACTGATCCAAACTCCCCAAGTCTGATTAACTTTGAGACCTAGGGTGTTTGTATCTGTGCGGTTGATAATCAGACTAGACCTTTGGTAAATGAAATTCAAACCATCGAGGGGAAGTCCCTTGTCAGTCTCTTCCTGGCAAGCCAGCTGGTCTGTTCCAACCTCACTTTTTCCCAGATACGAATTTCCATCCATCTTTTAGCAGAGATCACCAAAAGACAAGACGTGTCAAATTCAGGTGATCCTGTTGGACCTTCCAGCCTGTGGGAGGGGTTGAGGAACAGTGTCTTTGAGCCCAGAAATCCTCTCAAGACTAAGGTAGTAATTAAGAACAGGTGGGTCTGCGTTTGAGCTCTGCTTGGACCTGTATGGTCTTGGACAAGGTCTTGCATAACCTTGTTGGGTAGTTTAGTTTCCTCTGTGTGTTAGGAATAATAATGAGATCTACCTCATCGGGATGTTAGGGGAATTAAGTGGGAAAGCCTGTGGACAGAGCTTAGAACAAATGCTGGGTGTCCTTATCGTCATAGAGCAGTTGATGACCTTGCCAATTAAGAGGTTCAGGGGTAGAGAAAAGGGCAAAGACCAGTGGATTGGGTAAAAAATAAATAAATACATAAAATGGTTTAATCACTTCCTCTTCACCCTGTTGAGGAGGGAGGGATTCCTACCCTAGGGTTGTGTGGATGGCTGAGCACACAGCAGTGGACACTGGCAGATGAGACTGACGGCATGTAGAAGTCACTTATACTAACAGCCCAGGGAGGACACAGTGGGTGTACTCAGGAGCAGAGTGAGCAACCAAGGCTGTGGGAGGCAGGCTTGTAAGTATCAAAAAAAAAAAAAAAAAAAAAAATTGATTGCTTTTCGGTTATGCCAGAGGATGTGATTGGCTTGTTTGAGTAATTTTGGGGGCTGGCAGGGAACTGAAACCCACTGCCCAGGAATAAACAGAAACAGTACCTGCCCTCTTTGATAAGGAAGATTGTTTGGCTAGGGGACTGTGTCCACGGGAGCAAAGTGGGTATTGGAATTTATGGTTAGGACATTTGAGGCCCTCCTGATTTTACCAGATGTCAAGGCAGCACAGATTTTTAAGCCTTGATCTTTAGACTTGATACCATAAAAGAGAATATAGGCCTTGAAATGTTGTTTGATACAGCTTTCAGGGGATTTGAGTAGAAGGCTGTGGAAGACAAGCACAGTTGTCTGGTTCAGTGGGGAAGACAGATGGGCAAAGTAGTCAGAATGGAAATGTCACAGTAGGTCACACATGGTGTCATGAGCCCAGAACTGTTCACTCTGTCCCGTTCAGCCTGCATTTATGGATTGGCTGTACCATCCCAGGACATGACAAGGCTTAGCCAGGTTCAGTTAATCACTTCACTCTAGATCAGGAGCAATTTGACTTCCATTTACTTTGGCAGCAGCCAAGGAAGCTTGTCTATCCCTGAAAGTCCAGGTCACTAGAATGCATTCTAAAGGAGTTTGGGTTGGTTCCAGGCCACAGAGCTGTTCTCCTAAGGTTATTAGAATCCTCCATGTTTTGCAGGTTTTATTCTTAGAGCTGTCCTGACTGGAGAAAAAGGCAGGTGCAGAAGGGAAGGTTTTGAGGATGACTTAGAACTCTTTAAGGATGAAGGGTTGCATTAACATATTTGATAATTAGATGTGAAAAAATGTGATGTGAGAAAAGTGTAGTATAGTGTTTTGCTAGTCAGAGAAGATTCCTTGGGCAAACAACATCTGAATCAATTCAGAGCTTATGAGAAATTCAGAATTCAGATCCCATCCTAGGCCTTCTGGATCAGAATCTTTTTTTTTTCTTTGCAAGATCCCAGCTGATTCTTACGTACATTGAAGTTTGAGAGACTGTTCTAATGGGTAGAAGGGCACGAGCTTTAAAAGGCTCAGGCAGACTGGATTAAAATGTCAGTTCTTCCACTGACTTGGCCCTGTTGCTTGACCTCTCAGCTCTTGCAACTGAATTGTAAATTGGCTTTAGCTATCTTGCTGGGTTATTAGTTATTAAAGAGGGTAACATGTAAAACATGCTTAGAAGCATAGTAAGGTACTTTATTAGCAGCTCTTATTTGTGGTTATTTGATAAATAATATCCTTGTGAAATTTGGTAAAATATGAAAAAAGAGAGCAGGTACCATCAGAGCTAACTCTGTTCATGAGACATGCATTGGCAGTTTAGAGAACACGGTCTCCTTAGCTGACAGGCCAGTGGCTGTGGTGGGCTCACTAACCAGTTCCCCTCGGGGTGCTACAAGTGTCCTTGTTAAGTAACCAAGAGTTGATAGCTATACTTCTTAATGGCCACTGAGCTCTTAGAAGGGAGAATAATCTGCAGAAGTGGTAGCTAAGTCTTGGCCTCCAGAGAGGCCTTCACATTATAGAGAAAAGAGCTATGTCTTGAGAATAGTTTTTCTGAAGAGACCTGGGCTCATTTATGCCCCTTGTTAGCTGTGTGGCCTTCAACAAGCCATTTGACACCCCTGAGCCTTAGTCTGCATCTGTAAAACAAAGATAAATGGAGTGTCGAGGTTCCCAGTAGACAGCAAGATCCTATCCCTGCTTGGTATGTACCATAGAGCTCACTCGACAGCCTCCCAAATCCCCGAAGGTGAATCTTAGGCCTGATTCAGCTGCTTTAGAATCTTCCATACAGTAAATCCCCTACACGCAAACCTTCAAGGTGCAAACTTTCAAAGATGCAAACGTATGCCCCTGTGTGCCAGCTGTTGTACAGTACTACTGCACTTTTCAAGATACTGTACTGTATGATTAAAATGTTTTATTTTTTGTATTTGTTGTGTATTATTTGTATGAGAAGTATTATAAACCTGTTAGAGTACAGTTCTATTATAGCCAATTGTGTTAGTTGGGTACCTGGGCTAACTTTGTTGGACTTACAAATTGGACTTGTGAACATGCTCTTGGAATGGAACTCATTCAACTGTAGGGGACTTGCTGTACTGCAGTTCTTCAGAGCTGTTCCAAATCCACACCCGGATCTCCCAGTAACCAGATTGTGCCTTAGGAAAGCACACAGGCCATTCAGGCATTGCCACAAAGCTGAAAGGTTGGAATAGTAGTAGACTAGCATTTGGGATGGATTGATGATGGTAGTGATGATAATATTAGAAACAGCAATGACAATATGTATAAAAAGATACTGTCATGAACCCAGGAGTGTCAAATATAAAATCTCCATCCTTTACACTATATATTGCTGCCTTTCAGGCCCTCAGTGTAAGAAGAGACCAAATGACAGCTGCTTTTGAACTTGAGAAATGTGGGCCCGCTAAAAGCTACAGTCACCCTTCTGTAACCTCACCAATCCTACTTGCGTTCTCAGAAATAATTGCTAGTGGTTTTCTTTTAACTTAGCTGATTCCTTAGATACCTTACATTTTAAATCATCTTTTTGTGTGTAGCAAATGCCCCATTTCTTGTCTCTGAATGTGTGATCTTTGCTCTAATTATGTTGAGAGTGCCTGTTATTTCACCTGACTCTGGTTGTTTGTGAGATACTAAATAGCCATGGGGTTCAAGCTGACTTGGATCAAAGAGCAGCTCAGCCTCCCAGGACCTCAGTTTCCTCCATTAGAAAGGGGAGGGATTGAACTAAGGTCATTTGGGTGTGCAACAAGAGTACGTGAAAGATAAAGTAATGAACTTGTGTTTGCTGAAAGCAATAAATAGGGCTCTCCAAGGTCCCTTTCCAGCTCTCTGGTTCCAGCAGAGCCCAGAAATCGAGACAGAAATAAAGATTTTATTCTGGAGATGGGATTATCAATAGCAACAGTAAAAGCAGAACTTTAGGCAGATAAGGTTGCTTTGAGCCAGACCAGAGAGAGAGATCTCAGACCGTGAGAAAGGTGTTCCCCAAAGAGAGTGCAGAATGGTTAGGAGAACCAGAATATAGGACCTTGACCAAGTCTTAGAATGGCTTTTCTTTCTTGGGTATTGGGGATACAGAAATCCAGGCAGAGATGGGTCCAACTTGTGTTCCATGGAACTTTCTTTACTGTTAGACAATGTATATAGGATCCGTGTTCTTCCTTCCCGTTGCTAGTCACTTTTCCCTCTTAGACCGTGCCGTCTGTCGCTGGAAAAGCTCTGCTTTAATTGTGCTGTTTCTCTTTCAGAAGCTTCTCCCTCAGTGCAGGTTAAGTTCGCCTGCTCCTTTTCTGGCCTCCCTAGCCTAGGCAGTCTGGTGCTCCACATTTCCTCTTACATACGGAGACCCACCGCAGCTTGTGTCCTAATGACGACGAGTCCCTGGAGGCCTTTCCTGGGGGTGCAGTACCAGTTGCCTGTACGCACACATGATCCCAGAATATTCTCCGTCCCTTCTCACCCTTGCCTGGTGAAATTGTACTTAACTTGCATTTACCAACTCCAGGCCTTCCCTTTTCCTTTTCATTCACTGAGATCAATCTGTTTTTTTCCCCCTCTTCTCTCTTTCCCTCTTCTGTGTCTGGTGGATTGAGTCTTTTTAAGGCTTCCGTTTTCAGTCATTCCAGTTGAAATAAGCTGTTAACTTTATTATAAACTCCCTGTGGACAAGGACCTTGTTTTATATTTCACTTGGCTTCCACATGGCACCTAACAGTGGCCTGAGTAAATGGTAGGCAGTTGACCCATAAATAGTTGTTGGTTGACACGTGTATTGCTGGCTGAAGACCTACTGAGAAATAAGTGCAGTGAATTGGGGAATGGCATGTCCAGTTCCTGAGGCCACAGAAGAGTCTTCCCCTCCAGCAGTGGCAGCGGAGGCCTTGGTTTGAGCCTCACGAAGGACGTTGCCATCAGTTGTGGATTTTAGAACATCTACTTTAATTAAATGATGTGTATCGAGACTATAAGTCTTTAGTGTTATATTCTTTTTTTTTTTTTTTTTTAGTGTTTGTTTAGTTGGCTGCACTGGGTCTTAGTTGCGGCATATGGGCTCTAATTTCCTGACCAGGGATTGAACCCATGGGCCCCTGCACTGAGAGACTGGCGTCTTAGCCGCGGGACCACCAGGGAACTCCCTTTAGTGTTGTATTCCTTCTTGTTCACTGAAGGGGTTCCATGTTTCTTACCAGCTCTAACTTGGCTCTCACTTGTGTTTTTTCAGTTGTCATTTTTTTTTTTTTTTCCCTGTGTGTGTGACTGTTGTTTCTTTGTAACTTGAAGAATTCTCAAACTTTGAAATCCTTTTTTTGGAAGTAGACAGAATAAAAATTGAAATAAATAAATAAATATTCTTTGTGCTTCTTTTAGAAAGCTGGCCTAGTTTCTACTTTGTGTTGAATTCCCATTTGTGTTTTGGGTCATTATGCAGCACTTGGTTCAGCCAATTAAGTGTTTTCTTTCCAAGTATCTTCTATATCAGGAGTCTTTTCTTGAGGCTTTAGTATTGTTCCTTTGAGTAACATCCATCTCTCTGGTGCTTTTTTGTTGTCTAAGTGTTCTTCCCTTGGGACCTCTGACAATTTTCCAAAGCCCAGCAATTTCAGTAAGTACTTAATAACATACCCGAGGTTGCCTCTATACAGGGATCTATAAGACTTCACTCACACAGTTCAGCGTTCTGTGTTCCACTGTAGTTTCTTAACTCCGAAAAGCACACTTTGATGGCATTATATTTAGTGCTGTATTCTCTCCCCTCCATTTGACTTCCTTGCAAGCGGAGTCAGGAGGAAACAGTGAAATACATGTTAAAGGCTTTTACATTTTACTTGTGAGGTTGGCAGTATAGTTCAGCCTCTCCCTATATACACGTCAGTAGCCCCTAGTGTATCCCTGATGACTATATATAACATTATTTAATAACAGTATTCTGTACTTGAAAGTGATCTACAAAGATTATATAGTTTAATTGTTTATGTACAGATATGTACTTTAGGTGTCATGTCAGATGGGTAGTTTCAAAACTATTTAATGAGGAAAGTTCAGTCTGTCTTGCTAGTAATAACGCAGCTAACACATGTAGTCTTTACTGTGTGCTAGGCACTGTTTTAAGTGTAAACACACCCACACATTAATTCTCTGATAAGCAACGTATGCCTGTGTTTTTTTTTTAAAGACTCCAATCAGAGAGTTTCTGCCTTAAGAAGGAAGTTTAATCTGCTTCTTCACTGTGATCACTAATACATTTGGGCTTATTTCTGCCATCGTAAGTTGCTGTCTGTTTACCACACTTGCTTTGCCATTCTTTCCCCCTTCTCTACTTGCCGTTGTGTCTAATCAGTCGTTTCGGTCGTGTCTGACTCTTCGAGACCCCATGGACTGTAGCCCACTGGGCTCCTCTGTCCATGGGATTCTCCAGGCAAGAATAATGGAGTGGGATACCATTCCCTCCTCCAGGGGAATCTTCCCAACCCGGGGATCAAAACTGGGTCTCCTGCATTGCAGGCGGATACTCTACCACTGAGCCACCAAGGAAGCCCACTTACTATTGTAGTAATCACATTTTCTTAATTCATTTTTACGTCTCTTATTTGCAAATATTTGTTCAGGTTTTATTCCCTTATTTCCTTACCTATTAACATCCATCCTTCACTTAAGCCTAGGGCTAAAGTTAATCATTGTTTTTGTCATCCCCTTGGCCCTTAGAGAGTTCTAACTCTCATTCTTCTTCTCTGATCTTCCATGTTCTTACTGATTTTTCATTTCAGAGAGACTGTGGATTTTTGTGAATGTAGACCTTGGAGCCAGACTGCCTGAGTTTGGAGCCCAGATCTGCCACGTGCTAGTTGTGTGACCTTAGGTAAGTTATATAACCTCCCTGGGCTACAGTTTCTTACATATAAAATGAGGATGATAAAGAGTACCAACTTTACAGAGTTGTTGAAAAGACTAAATGAATTAACAGATGCAAAGCATTCAGAACAGCACCTGGCACGTGAGAAGCATGTAGAAAGTGGTGGCTCCTGTGGTTGTAATTATTCTACTTCATTTTTAACCTCCCCTTCCCTATCTGTTTTTAAATAGCTGGTGTATTTTAGGTATGCCAACACATTTCTTAATTTCTTTTTTATTGAGATAGAATTAACACACAGTATCATGAATTCTACTTGAAGAGTTTTTGACCAATACCTACTCTTTAACCACCACCCAAAATAAGACATAGAACATTTCCATTCCCTGGGAAAGTTTCCTCGTGTCTCTTTCTGTTTAATTCCCTTCCCCCACACCAGCCCCACAACCTCTGCAGCTGCTCTCTGGTTTCTGTCACTGTCAATCAGTTTTGCCTCTATGTCTGTTTCCTATAGATTGGGTCATATATATGTACCCTTTTATGCCTGGCTTCTTTGATTTAACTTACTATTTTTAGGGTTTATCCATGTCATTACTTGTATCAGTGGTTAATTCTTTATTATAAGAAACCTCCACACAGTTCTTCAATGCAGTTGTAACATTTTTTACCTTCACCTGTAATGTATACGAGTTCTAGGCATTCCACATCCTCGCATATTCGGTGTTATCAGTCTTTCTGGTTTTAACTTTTAGCAGCTAAAGAATTGGAGAAGGAACCGGCAACCCACTCCAGTGTTCTTGCCTGGAGAATCCCAGGGACGGGGGAGCCTGGTGGGCTGCCGTCTATGGGGTCGCACAGAGTCGGACACGACTGGAGTGACTTAGCAGCTAAAGAATATGTTGAGCAGTTTCTTTGCTTCTTGGTGTTTTGTCTTAAATTCAGTACCTCCTTTCCCGTGCAGTATCCTTCTTACCGTAATTCTTTCTCTGAGCCTCTTACCTTTGAAGGTGATTTTAGTTCAATCTGTATATAGATACATGGTTAATTTTATTTTCCGTAATATTTGAAACTGTTAACTCCATTTTATTCTGATATCTGTTGTTATTAATGAGAAGTCTGTATCAGCCAACTTGTCACTCTCCTGTTAATAATCTTTTCTTTTGGTTTGCTTACAATTTCTTTTTCTCCGTGTTGTTGATATTTTCAAGTTTTTATTCTAAAGACTCACATCTGACTTTAATTCTTGAACAGTCTCAGGAATTACACATTCAGATCGCTTCTCCCACACGTTCCTCGGTATTCCTGCCAGGAACTTCTGTTTAGATGCATGTGACGCCTTCCTATTCACTTTCCATGCCCTTTAACCTCTTTCGTATTTCTGTTTTTTGGTTGTTGGATTTTTTTTTTAACTTTGCTACCTTCTGAGTCATTTTCTCACACTTCTTTTCCTAATCAGTAATTTTCTCTTTCAGTTCAGTTCAGTCGCTCAGTCGTGGCTGATGCTTTGCGACCCCATGAATCGCAGCATGCCAGGCCTCCCTGTCCATCACCAACTCCCGGAGTTCACCCAAACTCACGTCCATGGAGTCAGTGATGCCATCCAGCCATCTCATCCTCTGTCGTCCCCTTCTCCTCCTGCCCCCAATCCCCCCCAGCATCAGGGTCTTTTCCAATGAGTCAACTCTTCGCATGAGGTGGCCAAAATACTGGAGTTTCAGCTTCAACATCAGTCCTTCCAAAAAACACCCAGGACTGATCTCCTTTAGGATGGACTGGTTGGATCTCCTTGCAGTCCAAGGGATTCTCAAGAGTCTTCTCCAACACCACAGTTCATAAGCATCAGTTCTTCAGTGCTAGGCTTTCTTCACAGTCCACCTTTCACATCCATACATGACTACTGGAAAAACCATAGCCTTGACTAGATGGACCTTTGTTGGCAAAGTAATGTCTCTGCTTTTGAATATGCTATCTAAGTTGGTCATAACTTTCCTTCCAAGGAGTAAGCGTCTTTTAATTTCATGGCTGCAGTCACCATCTGCAGTGATTTTGGAGCCCAGAAAAATAAAGTCTGACACTGTTTCCACTGTTTCCGCATCTATTTGCCATGAAGTGATGGGCCCAGATGCCATGATCTTCGTTTTCTGAATGTTGAGCTTTAAGCCAACTTTTTCACTCTCCTCTTTCACTTTCATCAAGAGGCTTTTTAGTTCCTCTTCTCTTTCTGCCATAAGGGTGGTGTCATCTGCATATCTGAGGTTATTGATATTTCTAGTAATCTTGATTCCAGCTTGTGCTTCTTCCAGTCCAGCGTTTCTCATGATGTCCTCTGCATATAAGTTAAATAAGCAGGGTGACAATATACAGCCTTGACGTACTCCTTTTTCTATTTGGAACCAGTCTGTTGTTCCATGTCTAGTTCTAACCGTTGCTTCCAAACCTGCATATAGGTTTCTCAAGAGGCAGGTCAGGTGGTCTGGTATTTCCGTCTCTTTCAGAATTTTCCACAGTTGATTGTGATCCACACAGTCAAAGGCTTTGGCGTAGTCAATAAAGCAGAAATACACAGTCAAAGGCTTTGGCATAGTCAATAAAGCAGAAATAGATGTTTTTCTGGAACTCTTCTTGCTTTTTCCATGATCTAGCAGATGTTGGCAATTTTCTGTTTAGCTTTATCTAATCTGTTTAATTCATTGATGGGTGAATTTCAGTGACTTAACTTCCGTTCCTAGAAGTTCTTTTGGTTCTTTTTCACATCTGCCTTTTCTTTTTTCATATTATCTTTTTCTTTCTTTATGACTTCCCTTCATTTTGCCTGTTTATTAAAACTAAACAGTTGATGCTGTTTCCATAGTGTTGTGTAGTTTTTAGGGTTTTCCGTTCTTGGGGTGCCGTTTGGGCTCTTTCTCGCATCTCACGTCTTTCCATATGGCAGTTCATTTCCTCATGTGACTTGTTGTTTTTACTGTTTGCCTTTTAGGGGTGTACAGAAATCCTCCTCATCTGTGACACTCTACATCTGTCTGTCTTGGTAAGGCTCTTCGTGTTTGATTTTTTTTTCCCTCCCTAACCTCCAACCCCTACTCCCATTTCCCTCCCGTTTTCAGCAGCCCCTCTAATGTATTTGAAATAATGTCTTTGGCTGCAGTGCAACTTTATCTCATTTATTGTTTTGATTATGTGTTTTTGACTCACATACATGGTATTATGCTCTAGGTCTTGTTCTGTTTGTAATTTTTTCCACTCACCTGGGTATTTATTCTGTCTAATAGCTAGTTGTTTGCTTCTTTCTAATGCTGTCTATTGCGTAGTATATATTCTGCATGTGTGTGCATGCTCAGTCAGTCATGTCCGACTCTTTGTGGCCCATGGACTGTAGCCTGCCAGGCTCCTCTCTCTCCATGGAATTTTCCAGCCAAGCATACTGGAATGGATTGCCATTTCAGGGATCAAATTCAGGGATCCCAATTCAAGGATCAAATCTACATCTCTTATGTCTCCTGTGTTGGCAGGCAGGTTTTTTAGCACTAGCACCACCTGGAAATCCCATATATTCTACATATCTATCTGCATATCACTAAATTCTTTTAATGATTGACGTCTAAATTACCTCCTGTTTCCCTGCTACCAAAAACAATGGCTCAGTGGTCTTTCTGGCAATGTTTTCTTATGGACCTGTGTGAGAATTTTTGAAGAAAATGTATCCAGGGATATGATTCTTAGGGCACAGGGCATACATGCACAGTAAATTTCACTAAATATTAGCAGCAGTTTTTTCCAGAAGAGCTATATGAATTTATATACCACCAGTTTTACCCTGGGTTCAATTCTGTGTTCTACTATTTGTTACTGTAAGACCTTAGAGAAATTACTTACTGTCTCTGGACCTTAGTCTCCTCATTAGTAAGAGGGAATAATAATAGCATCTGCATCATTAGGTTGTTAAGAGGATAAAATGAGTTAATATATGTAAAGCATATTCCTGAATATAATAAGTACTCCCTGAATGTATAATAAATATTACTGCCTTTACTGCTATTACAGCAACTACTATTACTTGTTAGCCAGTTAAGTAAGCTTCTCTTCTGAATTGCTCAGTTACATCATTTGGCCATCTTTCTCCCCACTGAATTTTTTTTACTCAAGGTTTCCAGGAATTTCTTGTATATTGTAGTAATTAATTCCTTGTTGTCTTTAAGCTTTGCGAACATCTCCTGGTTCTACCATTTGTCTCTTGTCTGTTCATCATGTCTATAGACGAGAGTTCTTTGACAAAAACCTTTAATATCAATATAGTCAAATTCATTTTTTTTTTAAAGCTTTTGGGGCAGTGTTTAAGAAGTTTCCCTACTCCTGCTTCAAAGATACCGTTTGATATCTTTTACTGTAGCTTTTATAAATCTACCTTTCACATTCAGGTCTTCCTCATATGGTTTGTCATCGTGAGCTCTTTTCTGTCTGTTTTTCTTTTTCCCTGTGTATCTCTGTGCTCTGGGTTATGAAAGTATTCTGGTTTTTTTCTCCCACATGTCAAAGACCAGATTTTGTGTAAATTTCTCAGCTCAAGACTCTTGTGTGATACAGAATGTAAATTTGGATCCTTCACCCTTTCTGTCATAGGCCTACATTTTAGATTTCTTGTGAGTGCCTTTTCCACTATTCAAGACCAGATAATTAGCAACTTTTATTGCCGTTTCCCTGAGCCAGTGAGACTTTTCAGACTGCAAATCAAGGAGGAATAGGTATTTGAGGCTCTGGGCTTTGTGCAAGGGTCTCAGTTCCGACTCCCCTAAATTCCACCTGCCTGAAGCTGCATTTCCGACCTCCACGTGAGCGTTAGTGCTTTCTCCTCCAAGCCTGAGTTCTGATTTGGAGTTTAAAACCCTACGGGCCACCATGGTCTCAAATCCCCCTTACTGTTCCAGCTTTGATTTTGATGTTACTTTCATTTCAGGTGCCTGGGGATTTCCTTTTTTTTTTTTTAAGTTTGACTATATATGTTAAAAGCATTTTTGTTATGTTTTATCTAGCGTTTCTGTGTGTGAAGTGGGAGGAAAAGGTCCATTTACATCAGCTCAGTGTGCCATTTGGCCAAAAGTCTTTCCTTAATTAGTATTCCTATTAATCTCAGTAAACTTTCAACTTTACCAACTCATATTCATTAAGTAACCTTTGATCACCCTTGAATTCATTCTGCCTTAACTATCCCCATTCTCCTTTTCTTGCTCAAGTTTATAACCATGTTTTTAGTGTCTACTGAGATAGACATAAATTGGTTCAATTTTTTAAACCCTGCTCAGTTCCTTTTTCTATTACAGTTATTTTATTATTTTCTTATCTAATTCAGTTGTTTACAAAAATATGAAATAACTGACCACAAAAATCCTGTAGTTCATGCTCAAAATACCTCCCTCTGGATCATTGGTGGCTCTCTGTATTTTTTAATCTAATGAAAGACTGACCAAAAATGACCAGAAGAATGACTTCCAAAGCAACATTTTAAATAAGTTTTAGTTTATCCTAAAAATATAATCCTAGTAACTTGTTCTTTATTAATATGTTTGTTTAAACAGATTTATGTCTGTATTACTTTCGACGTATTATAATCCATAGAGCCTATTTCTTGCCTTAGGAAGAAAATCACATTCTCTTAATATCATTTGTTCTTTAGAAAAACCACATCATGTTTGGTAGTTTTTACTTTGTTTTATTTGCAAATCAAATTCTGTTTTGACTTTTTTTTTCAGATATTAAAATAATTTAAAGATTTTCAGAATTAGCTCCCTTTTTTTTTCTCTAAAGATAGCTCCTACTTTTGCCTGTTCTAAGTCTTACAAAATTTTTTTTTTTTTTTTTTCTGTTTTCCTCAAGAATCAGGAGATATTCCGGACCTATTCCTGCTGCTACTACTATTTCAGCAAGTCAGTTAGCTCCTATGCCACAGTTTATCTGTCTTTACAAAGTATGTGTTCCTATAATACAGATGTTCAGACAAGCTGTACACAAGCAGTATGGCTAGATGTTCTCAAGATGCTCTTTAAATAAACTTTTTAAAAAAATTATATGAATTCATGAATGTTCTACAGTGTTAGATACAACATAAAGTTTGGGGTGATTAATACTGAAAAATTTACATTCCTAACTGGAAATTATTTTTTAAATAAAAGAGCTTTATTTTTTAGAGCAGTTTTTGGTTCACAGCAAAATTGAGAGTAAAGTACAGAGAGTTCCCAAATAACCCTGTCCCCACACAACTTCTCCCACTATCTTGAAACAGGGTGATGCATTTGTTACAATCAGTGAACCTACATGGATGCATGATTATTACCAGAAGTCCTTAGTTTGCATTCAGTTCAGTTGCTCAGTCGTGTCTGACTCTTTACAACCCCATGAATCACAGCACGCCAGGCCTCCCTGTCCATCACCAACTCCCAGAGTTCACTTAAGCTCACATCCATCGAGTCGGTGATGCCATCCAGCCATCTCATCCTCTGTTGTCCCCTTCTCCTCCTGCCCCCAATCCCTCCCAGCATCAGGGTCTTTTCCAATGAGTCAACTCTTCGCATGAGGTGGCCAGAGTACTGGAGTTTCAGCCTCAGCATCATTCCTTCCAAAGAACACCCAGGACTGATCTCCTTTAGAATGGACTGGTTGGATCTCCTTGCAGTCCAAGGGACTCTCAAGAGTCTTCTCCAACACCACAGTTCAAAAGCATCAATTCTTCAGCGCTCCGCTTTCTTCATAGTCCAACTCTCACATCCATACATGACCACTGGAAAAACCATCGCCTTGACTAGACGGACCTTTGTTGGCAAAGTAATGTCTCTGCTTTTGAATATGCTTTCTGGGTTGGTCATAACTTTCCTTCCAAGGAGTAAGCGTCTTTTAATTTCATGGCTGCAGTCACCATCTGCAGTGATTTTGGAGCCCCCAAAAATAAACTCTGACACTGTTTCCACTGTTTCCCCATCTATTTGCCATGAAGTGATGGGACCAGATGCCATGATTTTCGTTTTCTGAATGTTGAGCTTTAAGCCAACTTTTTCACTCTCCTCTTTCACTTTCATCAAGAGGCTTTTTAGTTCCTCTTCACTTTCTGCCATAACGGTGGTGTCATCTGCATAGCTGAGGTTATTGATATTTCTCCCAGCAATCTTGATTCCAGCTTGTGCTTCTTCCAGCCCAGCGTTTCTCATGATGTCCTCTGCATATAAGTTAAATAAGCAGGGTGACAATATACAGCCTTGACGTACTCCTTTTCCTATTTGGAACCAGTCTGTTGTTCCATATCCAGTTCTAACTGTTGCTTCCAGACCTGCATATAGGTTTTTCAAGAGGCAGGTCAGGTTGTCTGGTATTCCCGTCTCCTTCAGAATTTTCCACAGTTGATTGTGATCCACACAGTCAAAGGCTTTGGCATAGTCAATAAAGCAGAAATAGGTGTTTTTTTGGAACTCTCTTGCTTTTTCCATGATCCAGCAGATGTTGGCAATTTGATCTCTGGTTACTCTGCCTTTTCTAAAACCAGTTTGAACATCTGGAAGTTCATGGTTCACGTATTGTTGAAGCCTGGCTTGGAGAATTTTGAGCATTACTTTACAAGTGTGTTAGATGAGTGCAATTGTGTGGTAGTTTGAGCATTCTTTGGCATTGCCTTTGTTTGGGATTGGAATGAAAACTGACCTTTTCCAGTCCTGTGGCCACTGCTGAGTTTTCCAAATTTGCTGGCATATTGAGTGCAGCACTTTCACAGCATCATCTTTCAGGATTTGAAATAGCTCAGCTGGAATTCCATCACCCCCACTAGCTTTGTTCGTAGTGATGCTTTCTAAGGCCCACTTGACTTCACATTCCAGGATGTCTGGCTCTAGGTGAGTGATCACACCATGGTGATTATCTTGGTCATGAAGATCTTTTTGTACAGTTCTTCTATGTATTCTTGCCACCTCTTCTTAATATCTTCTGCTTCTGTTAGGTCCATACCATTTCTGTCCTTTATCGAGCCCATCTTTGCATGAAATGTTCCTTGGTATCTCTAATTTTCTTGAAGAGATCTCTAGTCTTTCTCATTCTGTTGTTTTCCTCTATTTCTTTGCATTGATCGCTGAGGAAGGGTTTCTTATCTCTCCTTGCTATTCTTTGGAAGTCTGCATTCAAATGCTTATCTTTCCTCCTTTGCTTTTTGCTTCTCTTCTGTTTTTTTTTTTTTTAATTTTATTTTATTTTTAAACTTTACATAATTGTATTAGTTTTGCCAATTATCAAAATGAATCCTCCACAGGTATACATGTGTTCCCCATACTGAACCCTCCTCCCTCCCTCCCTCCCCATACCATCCCTCTGGGTCGTCCCAGTGCACTAGTCCCAAGCATCGAACCTGGACTGGCATCTCATTTCATACATGATATTTTACATGTTTCAATGCCATTCTCCCAAATCTTCCCACCCTCTCCCTCTCCCATAGAGTCCATAAGACTGTTCTATACATCAGTGTCTCTTTTGCTGTCTCGTACACAGGGTTATTGTTACCATCTTTCTAAATTCCATATATATGCGTTATTATACTGTATTGGTGTTTTTCCTTCTGGCTTACTTCACTCTGTATAATAGGCTCCAGTTTCATCCACCTCATTAGAACTGATTCAAATGTTTTCTTTTTAATGGCTGAGTAATACTCCATTGTGTATATGTACCATAGCTTTCTTATCCATTCATGTGCTGATGGACATCTAGATTGCTTCCATGTCCTGGCTATTATAAACAGTGCTGTGATGAACATTGGGGTACATGTGCTTCTCTTCTTTTGACAGCTATTTGTAAGGCCTCACCAGACAGCCATTTTGGTTTTTTGCATTTCTTTTCCATGGGGATGGTCTTGATCCCTGTCTCCTGTGCATTAGGGTACAGTTTTGGTTTCATGCATTCTATGGATTTTGGCATGTGTCTGATATTTGAAGTCACCACAGTTCCATAGAGGATAGTTTCTCTGCCCTAAAGACCCTCCGTACTTCCCCCGTTTATCCCTCCCTGCTCCTAACCACTGGCAACCACTGATCTTCCGCGATCTCCATCATTTTACGTTTTCCAGAGTATCGTATGGTTGTATACATATAGTAGCCTTTTTCTGTTGGATTCTTTCACTTATGCATTTTAAGTTTCCTCCACGTCTTTACATTGCTTGATAGCTCATTTCTCTTTGCACAGAATCATATTCCATTGTTGCGATGTACCACCGTTTATCCATTTACCTGATAAAAGATGTTTTGATTGCTTCCAAGTTTTGGCAATTACGAATAAAGCTGCCGTAAACATCTGCACGCAGGTGTTTGTGTGGACGTAAGTTTTCAGTTTGTTAAATACCAGGGAGCACAACTGTAGGATCGTATGATAAGAGTATGTTTAATTTTATAAGAAACTCCTAAAGCGTTTTACAAAGTGCTGTACCATTTTGTATTCTTGCCAGCAGTGAATAGCGCTTCCTGTTGCCGTCCATCCTCACCTGCATTTGGTGTTGTCAGTGATCTGGGTTTTGGTGTTTCTAATAGGTTTTCTTTGCAATTCCCTTATAACATATGAAGTTAGACACCTTTTTATAGTCTTAGTTGCTATGTAGCTCTTTCTTGGTGGGATGTCTGTTAAGGTCTTTGATCTATTTTTTAATCAGGTTGGGTTTTGTTATTGTTGAGTTTTAAGAATTCTTTGTATGTTTTGGATAACAGCCTTTTAACAGATGTGTCTTTTGCAGATATTTTTTCCTAGACTGTTGCTCTGTGGCTTGTCTTCTCTTTCTCTTAACATAATCATTCACAGAGCAGAAGTGCTTTAAGTTTAATGAAATCCATCCTATCTGTTATTTCTTTCAGGGATCATGGCTTAGGAGGTATATCTAAAAAGTCATTGCCATACTTGAGTTCGTCTAGGTTTTCTGCTGTGCTATTTTCTGGGGGTTTTATAGTATCGTGTTTTTGCTTTTAAGTCTGTGATCCATTTTGAGTTAAATTTGTGAAGGCTATGAGGTCTGTGTGTATTTAATAGATTCTTCTTCTTTTTTTTTTTTTCACATACGGATGTCCAGTTGTTCCAGCCACATTTGTTGCAAACGCTGTCTGTTTTCCATCACGCTGTCTTTGCTCCATTGTCACAGAGCAGCTGGCTGTACTTTCGTGGGTCTCTCTGTTCTTGCGCTGGTCACACACCGTTTAGGTTGCTGTGGCTGAGGATTGAAGTTGGTACTGAGGGGTGTTAGTCCTCCTACTTTGTCCTTCTACCCTGACGTTGAGCTGGCTATTCTCGATCTTTTGCCTCTCCATATAAACTTTAGAATCCGTTTGTCAGTATCCACAAGATAACTTGATGAGATTTTGATTAGGATTGTTTTGAATTTATAGATCAAGTTAAGAAGAACTGAAATCTTGACACTGAGTCTTCCTGTCTGTGAACATGGAATATCTCTCCATTTACTCAGTTTTTCTCTGATACCTTTCCTCAGAGTTTTGTAGTTTTTCTCATATAAATGTTATATATATTTTGTTAGACTTATTCTTAAGTATTTCACTTTTTAAATTTTGCTTTTTGGGGGTGCAACTGAAATGGGAATGTTTTAGCTTCCAATTCCACTTATTCATTGCTGATGAGGAAAGCAATTAACTTTTATATTTATCTTGTATCCTGCAGTCTTGCTATTATTAGTATTTTTTGTCAGTTCCTTCAGATTTTCTATATATCCTCTCATCAGACAGTCATATCATCTGTGAACAGGCTGTTTTGTGCCTTCCTTCCCGTATGTATACCTTTACTCTCTCCAGAATGATATTGAAAAGCGATGGTGAAATGAGACATCCCTGCCTTGTGACCATTCTTGGGTAGAAAGCTTTGACTGTAATCTATGTGCATCTTTAAGTGGGTTTCTTGTAGACAACATGAGATGGGTCTTGTCTTTTGGTCCACTCTGACAGTCTGTTTTTCATCGGTGTATTTAGAGCATTGAGGTGGTGAGGCGTGAGGAGGAGGAAGTGTGTTTTACAGACAGTCGGTCTCCGTCTTTTGGCGCCTGCGCCCCCGGCCTGTGAGCCTCCCCAGCGCTTTTACCCGCCCCTGCCACACCTTTGAGTGGTTCAGGATGACTGGAGTGGGCTGAAGTTGAAATTGGGTATCTCCCCTCCTCCAATTAGGTTAGACTCTGGTGAAATATTTTCTGATTCTACACCTTGTTGAGAAGAACAGAATGCTTTGTCATATTTTAGAATGGTTACTTTCTCCTTCCTCCTGCCAGAACAGAAGGGAATTTTTCTCCAGGATATGCTGTTAGAACTCAGTAGAACTCTTGGAGTTAACACTCACAAAATTATGACTCCACCCCTCTGGGGTTTTTAACTCTCAGGCTTGTCCACCCTGAGCCTCTAGCAGTTTGTCAACTTAAGCTCAATTTTCCTGTTCTGGTGCTGTTTCCCATGGACTTGTGTTGGTGGCTTTCTCTCTGAGAAGCTGTGAGTCTCTGCCTGTCTCTCCAATTTTGGGGGCAGTGCTTTTGCCCCGTGACTTCACTTCTCTGACAGAGCTCAGAAGCGTTGCTGATTTTTCCATTTACCTTTTCACTTGTTGTCAGGGTAGAATGGTGACTTTTAATCTCCTTACATGCCAGACGAGAAACCTGGAAACCAGAAGTTGGAAATATTTTCATTTCTATTTGTCAATTTTAAATGTGGGAAAATATGGAAATAGTTGTAGAGTGATAAAGTAGTCATAATCCTTCTAACAAAGGCAACCGTTGTTATTTTGATAAATGTCTTTCCATCCTTTTTGTAGCTTTTAAAAAATTTATACAAGTGAGATTATATAGTTTTGCTATCATCATAACATCCTCAGACCCAAAACAGAAGTAGATGTCTCGTTCCCTAAACTCTTTCGTGTTATCTGGATCATTTCGGATAACTTACTCACCAAACCAGGAACCTGGGAATTGTCTCTGACTTCCCTCACATCTCTTCAGATACTAAGTCATGACGTTACACTTTCTAAATTATTTTTTGCTACCTCTCTCTCTCCCTTCTGTTACCACTTCTCCTGGTCAAAGCCCTCAATGATTTACCCCTGAACTTCTGCAGTAATAGAGCCTGACTCTAGCATTATCCCCTTCATATTCTGCACAAGTGTCGCTTGGATGGTATATTCCCAAATGCCTATCTGACCATGCGACTGTCCTAGTTAAAGTCCCTCAAAGCCGTCATTGACTCCTCACTGCCGTTAGGCTAAATCCAAGCCCCTGAGCGTGGTCTGTGTGCCTCTCTGCGGGCGGAGCCTTGGCCTGCCTCTCCAGATTCGTGTCCGGGTGCTCCCTGTCCCCTTCTTTATGTCCCACTATCACTGATCTCCTGTGCTCCCCCCTCCTAAACTCCTTCCTGCCACCGTGTGACGTGTTCTTATCTGTGTGCTTCCCGTGGGCTTCCCTGCTTGGAATGCCTTTTTCCCCTCATCAGTGCCTACTCATTTCTTAAGGCAGGTTAGCTGTTAGCTCCTCTGCAGAAACCTCACTCTGACTTTTGGATATCCCTGTTCCCCAAGCTGGGCTTCCAGGTACAAATCTCTATCATTACATTTCCTCCCATTCATTTATTCATTCCACCAACTAACCAGCAGTGTTCGTGTTGGGCAGAATTTTAAGCACTGGGATACAGCAGACAATGAGGGGAACAAAGCTCGTTTTCTAACGGAGTTTATGTCCTAGTGAAGGGAGGTACATAATAAGTAAGTAATAAAAACGTGTCAGTAGCTATGATGAAAAATAGAATAAGAGGGACGGAATGTTCTGAGGTTGGAGAGGAGGCTACTGTTTAAAGAACATGGTCAGGGAAGGCCTCGTTGATCATGTGGCTTTGAGCAGAGCCCTGATGGGGGCGGGAGTGAGCCACACACACATGTGAAGAAACCTGTGCACGAGTGTGCTTCATGTGTTCCATGAGCAGCCCGTAAGGCCTGGGGCTTTCAGCACATGGGTGAGGGGGAACAGGGGGAAGATGAGTTCTAGAGCTAATGACAGCCAGAGTCAAATTCTGGCATTTGGCTTTTACTCTGAGATCAGGAACCACGGATTCTTTTGTACAAAGGGACGGTACCTGTCTGTGTCCTAAAAGATGACGCTGACTCCTGGGTTGAAGATAGAGAGAGTAGGGTAGAGAGAGGTAGGGCTCAGAAGGGGCGGAGGCATGGAGACCAGTTAGGACGTCGTTGCAGTAGCCCGGATAAAAGGTGATGGTGGCGTGGGCTGACCGAAGGAGAGCCAGGGGAAGTGGTGATTAGTGATTAGAGTTGGGATGTATTTTGAAGATAGAGCCAACAGGATTTATAAAGCCTTGGATAAGGGACATGAGAAAAGCAGGAGTCCAGAATGATTTCCAGGTTTTGTATCTGAACAACAAGAAGGGACAGAGTTGCTGTGAAGTGGGGGGAAGGTGGCAGGGGAGTTCGGATTTAAGTTTAAGAAGCTAATTGGGCCTCCAGTTGGAGGTGTTCAGTAGGTAGTTCCAAGTGTGCGTCTGGAGTTCAGAGGAAGGGTCTGAGCAAAAGATATAAATCTGAAAGCTCTGAGCATTTAGATGTTTCAAAGGTGTGGAATCAGATGAGAGAGAAGATAAGATGTGAGATGACAGTCCTGGAGCAAAGAAAACTTTGGAGGCCAAAGTGGTGCAGAGGACCCTGCAGAGGAGCCAGAGTGCAGGCGCAAGCGAGAAATGCATCTTGGAGGGCGGGGAATGGTGACCTATGTCCAGTGCTCCAGGCAGGTCAGGGTTGTATTGTAGACCTGTTCATATGTGTTTGTCTCCTTCAGTTGGCTGAGAACTCGGGAGCAGACACATTTAGCAGTGTTGTTACTTACAGCTTTGAAATCAGTGAGACATGGGCATGCCATTTAATGGCTATTTTTCCTTAGGCTGGTTCTCTCAGTCTCTTTGAGCTTCAGTCTCATCTGTGAAATGGGAAGGTTAGAGTATCTTGTAAGGATCAAATGAGATCGTCCAGATGGCACACAAGCAGACTCCCTTTCATGCAGTCAGACCCATGCCAGTTATCTTCATGATTAATTCAGTGCACCCACCCCTTGCTATTCAGCAGCATTTGCTGAATGAACCAGTGAATTGCATGTTCATTTTAATATTTCATTCAGGGCATTTCCCTGTGTGCTTGTGAAGCGTTAACGGGGCATTTCTGGGGGTTCCTCTAGGACCGTGTGCTGACCCTCACCAAGCGTTTCTGGAAGAAGAGAGGAAGGGGAGTCCTCGGACAGAGCTGAAGTGATGGAGCTCCCCAACTACAGCCGGCAGCTGCTGCAGCAGCTCTACACGCTGTGCAAGGAGCAGCAGTTCTGTGACTGCACCATCTCCATCGGGACCATTTACTTCAGGGCCCACAAGCTGGTCCTGGCTGCTGCCAGCCTCCTGTTCAAAACCCTGCTGGACAACACAGATACCATCTCCATCGACGCATCCGTCGTGAGCCCCGAGGAGTTTGCCCTCTTGTTGGAAATGATGTACACAGGCAAACTGCCTGTGGGCAAGCACAACTTCTCCAAAATCATCTCCTTAGCCGACAGCCTACAGATGTTCGACGTGGCCGTTAGTTGCAAAAACCTTCTGGCCAGCCTCGTAAACTGCTCTGTCCAGGGTCAGGTGGTGAGGGACGTCTCCACACCATCAGAGCCATCCAGGAAGGAGTCGGAGAAGCCTGAAACGGAAATCCTTTCCTCCGAGGGTGCTGGAGAGCATCATACTTCCCCGGAGGTCTCCACTCCCCCAGAGGGCCCCGTGAAAGTGGAGGTGAAGCACGGGGTCCATACAGCAGTGCAAGAGATGAGAGTGGATCCTCCTGCTGCCCAGGAGGTTCAGGGGCACACAGACACCCCGGGGTCTCATTCAGCTGAAGTTTGTCCCTCCGCCCCTGTTGTACAAACCTTTAGGGAGGCCAAGGAAGCAAGCACAGAACAAGGTAATACTCACTTAATCGTTGTTTTGTAACCTGTCCTTCTATTACTGGACTCAGTGACCTTTATGAGTTTTTTTGTTTCATTGATAAACTTGTCAAAGACCACTGTTAGATTGGAAACCAAGATCCAATGCAATAATTGTACTAGGGCATTCGTCTTTTAAGCTCGTCTGTGGTTTTAAGCGTTGGAAGCCTGAAGGTGAACCACAAAGCAGAAAGCAGTATTGTATTGGAATGACCGTGTACTGGTTTTATTTTTACCCGTTATCTTAACTAGGATGAAGATGACACAGAGGAGGAAGCTGTGAGAAATGGTGTTTCTGCTGCTCATAGTTGATATGTTAGATACCATTTATAAATGCAGTGCATGACCTAAAAGTTCTCAGCTTACACTTGTAAAAATCATTTCAAGTAATCAGCCACTGATTTTTTAAATTTTGTTTTGTTTTCCATTCAGAGTATGAGGGGAAACATTACCAGTTGAATTTTCTTCTAGAAAATGAAAAAATCTTTTCAGACGCACTCTTGATTACCCAGGATGTTTTAAAAAGACTAGAAGAGTGTTCAGAAATTAAAGATGTGCAGAAGCAGGTAGGTACCATGAGTTTTATTTGTTAGCTGGTTTCATGTTCTCAGGATAGATCAGGTATCGGGGTCTCAATTTTTTTCAAACCTTAAGCTTTTTTTGGGTGGGGGGACATTTACCCCCTAAAAGGACAATCTTGCAAAAGTGCTAGGCAAGGTATTTTCAAAACAAAAACACGTTTTGATCACTAGGTGAATCCCCAGTTTTGAACCAGGATACTTAACTGAGGTTACCATTTCCTCCTGATTAATCAGGAATAAAATGAGGCAGAAGGCAGTCACAGATAACCCCAAATCATAGATCAAATAATAGAAACAAAAAACAAAATAACCATAAATACTGAAAACATGATACAAAAAGGATTTAATACAAACTTACATAGTAAATTGCATCCAGTTTTTAGGAATACAGTTGCTATTTTCAGACAATAATGGGGAACTTGTATTAAATACTTTACCCGTGCTATGCTTGGTACATATGTTAGTTATCTCATTTAATCCTCACAAAAATCATTGAAGTGGATACTATTTTATTATTTTATATCCCTGTTTTACGGATGAGAAGTATCTCAAAGAAGTGATATAGCTTGGCCAAGGTTGCGGAGGTCATGAAACTAAACTCTGAGCAAGAAGTCAAACCTGAGCGTTCTGATGTTAGAGCTCTTCTCTTGCACTGAGTTATTGCCTCCCAATGGGGTAAAAATGATACGTGTATGTCAGGGTGTATAACTGTTCAGTGTGCTTATCATCTCTGTTACTTGGTTGATGTTTTCTGTTTTTCTGTCATCTCAATGAGATGCGTCCCCACCAGTGGGCTCCCTCACTACCCAGCTCCTCACGCTTGACGGTGCAGGGCTGACCACACGGCCACTCTAGGACTCCCTCGCTTCCCCTTTCTCGTGGCCTCGCCTCTTATTCTGAGGGCTGCTGGCAGAGTGAGCGGGCGCTGCCCTGCAGGCTTGCTCATCTGACTGGCAGGTCTGGTGGGGAGGCCTCTGGTGCTGTAGGCAGTTTAATGGCTGTTAGTTACTGCTGGTGACTGAGTTGGTAAAGAATCCGCCTGCAGTGCAGGAGACCCCGCTTCGATCCCTGGATCGGGAGGATCCCCTGGAGAAGGAAATGGCAACCCACCCCAATATTCTTGCCTGGAAAATCCCATGGACAGAGGAACTTGGTGGGCTACCGTCCATGAGGTCGCAAGAGTCGAACATGACTTAGCAACTAAATGACCAGTTACTATTCATCCAAGCAATGCATGCCTTCTACTATTTAAATAGTTCCCTAATTCATAGCAAGTTACTTTTTATTTTATTGTTTAATTTTTAATTGGAGGATAGTTGCTGTACAGTGTTGTGTTGATTTCTACTGAAGAACCCAAATCGGCCGTAAGTGTGTATGTTTGTGTGTATCCCCTTCATCTTGAGCCTCTCTCACTCTGCCCCACAACAAGTTACTTTTTTGAACAAATAAATTCAAGGTCAAGTGTTTACCGCAACCATAGTTTACTGACAATTGGCTGTAAGTTGTTTTCTTGAGGGAGAAACTGTTTACAAGACGGCGTGGACCCTGATGGCTCTCCTAGGGGAGGTTTCAGACTGTAAATCCTGGCACTCTTGGCGCTGATTATGCAGAAGGACATGATGGTTTTATATTTTTGCACTTGGGTGTTCTCTTAACGGTCCAGTCCATCATGTCTGTCACTAGGTTGTTACCTCGACAGCTTACAGACACCCGTCTTCGTTTTCTCTCTTACAACTTCCTGCCCACTTAACTTGGGCTGCAGAGGGGCATCGTCACTCCTTAGACCGGCAGTCCTCGGATTACCGGTGTCACGTGTGTACTCACCCACACTGTGTCTGACGCGTTTTCTTCTCTTAACACTGGTACCTAAAAGTGTCTGGCACATAACAGGTGCTCAAAAAATATTTGCTGTATAAGGATTCATTCAGCATTTCCCCCCTTCTCCTTGCCCTAATCCTTTGATGGCAACAACAGTAATAGTACTTTGCAACAACACTGATTCTCTGTGGGTGATCTTTATAGGATTATGTTATTTCTTCCTCGGTTTTAGAGGTCAGAGTAAGATCTCTACAAAACACTTGGTGGCTACATTTAACACTGATTCTGTTTTATTCTATAATAAATTGTTCAGCTACAGAAAGAAAAAGGCAATAATACTGTAAGAACATAAGATTAAATTAAACATAGAGTTGGAGGAGGAATTCCTTGGTGGACTTGTCGCTTCCACTGCAGGGGTCCCAGGTTCAGTCCTTGGTTGGGGAGCTAAGATCTGGCAAACTGTTTGGCAGGGCCAAAAAAATATGTGTATATATGTAGAGCGAGCAAGCAGGAGAGAGTTAGGAGTCCCTGCCTTGTGCATAGGCCCTGTATACTTCTTTCTCTCACTTTCCCTCACGCTCTCACTTTCTTTTAGACAGCTTGAGGTATGATTGACATATAGCAAACTGCACATATTTAAAGGTTGCAGTTTGCTAAGTTTCAAAACCTGAAATCATCATCACAGTCAAGATAGTGACCGTGTCCATCCCCCCCTAAAAATATTTTCACATCCCTTGGCAATCCATCCATCCTCCCCCTTTCCACTCGCCCTTCCCCAGGTGACGCTGGTCTGCTTTCTGTCTTGATGAATGTGCATCTTCTCGAGTATTACATAAATGGAGTCCTACAGTCTGTGTTCCTTTTGGTTTGGCTTCTTGCATTCAGCATAACTATTTTGAGGTTCACCCAGATTGTTGCATATTCATTCCTTTTTATTGCTGAGCGGCGTTCCATTGTATGTATATACCATTTATTTATCCAGCTCTACTATTTACTAGCTCTGGAATAGAAAATGGGACCCTACTCCAGTATTCTTGGCTGGAAATTTCCGTGGGCAGAGGAGCCTGGTGGACTATAGTCCGTGGGGCCGCAAAGAATTAGACAGGACTGAGTGACTGAGCATGCGCACACACACCCCCCATTTACTAGCCTTGTGACCTTCATCGGCTTACTTTCTATAAGTCTTAATTTCCTAATTTGTAAAATTTGGGAGAGTTATCACCTACATCATAGGGTCATTGTGAATTAATTAAGATTTATGTAAAACTCATACTAAGATGCCAGGCACATAGAAGGAGCCCAACAGGGGATGACTGCTGCTGTTTGCTGATACATTAACTCGGTGTTTTTGGACTCAGTCAGCCTTGAAACTCCTTTTTCACTTAATGCCTTATAATATCCTAGTACTGTGGTCACTTCCTTTGACACGAGATGGTTTACTGTTGATGTTTAAGCTTAATTTGCAAGTCATGCTTTCAAATGGGTGCCATTACCCTTGAAAGTAGTTTTCTGAACTGCCAGTGTAGTGTCTCACACGAAGCCATCAGTCTCTAGAGTAACAATTCAGTGTATATAAAAATGATCTTGTTAAAATGTACGCCTCCAGACCACATTTCCGGAGTCTGAATCTTACATTCTGGTGGAGCTTGGGAATCTCCATCTTGAACGAGTTCCCCGTGGATGGCTTTTTTGGTACCTCTAGACTACATTTTGAGAAGCATTGCTGGAGAAGTTAACGGCCTACAAAATTCTTAATGTGTGATGGCAGATGTCACAGCATCTATGCTGACAGCTCTCAGTGTTTTGAGGAGTTGCTGAATGCCCATTTTCCCAAATGTTATTCTTTGCTTTCCTCTTGATTCAGCAAATATTTACTGAGCAACTGGTATGTGCCAGGCATTGAGCTGGTTGCTAGGGAAAAAAAAAAAAAACATAAATAAGGCTGGATCCCTATCCTTATAGAATGTCTTGACAGCAAAGAAACCCTGGCACATAGGCACTCTACATTCAGCTACAGTTTTAAAGGTTGTTTGGGGAGTTTGTTTGGTGTTGTTGTTTTATTTATACATTTCTAGCTCCCAGATAGCTTTGACTGTTTTTGGTAGTAGTGGTGGTTGTTTTTGGTTAATCATCATCACATTAAAAAAAAAAAAAAAAATTAGCTTGGGCTTCCCTGGTGGCTCAGTGGTAAAGAATCCGCCTGCCAGTTCGGGGGACACAGGTTCGATCCTTGGTCCGGGAAGATCCCACATGCTGCAGAGCGTGTAACCCCGTACGCCGCACACTCGGTAGTGTGTGCTCCAGAGCCCGGGAGTTGCAACTCCTGAAGCCTGTGCACCCTAGAGCCCATGTTCCACAAGAGAAGTCGCTGTAATGAGAAGCCCACACACCACAGCTGGAGAGTGGCCCCTGCTCGTCGCAACTAGAGAAAAGTCCACTCAGCAACAAAGAGCAAACACAGCCAAAAATAAATTAATAAAATTATATAAAAAGAGATAGCTCGATGTTAAAAATAATTTACACTTAGATGTATAATTTTGAGGCCTCTTAAGGCTTATAGTGATATTCTGATTGAGATGGACTAGTCGGTTCCTTTTTTTTCCCCCTAAAAAACGGATATGAGATAGGCAGTTGGCCTGGATTGAGTTAAGGAGGACACATGAGCCAGTGTCCTGACTGTTTTATTTCCTGAGATGAGTGATGAAAGGTGGCAAAGCCATTGCCTGAGCAGCGATTGTAGCAACATGAGAAGAGGCTGGGCAGCTTGAATTGTGTGAAACCAAAGCCAAAACTGATTACGGAGAAATCTCTGGGGTGTTGGGATGGGACAGTGTCTTCCGCTTGTCTTCATCTCAGTGTAGTATCTCTGACCCATTAGAAAAAGCAGGTACTGACCTAAAGGGCTTTCTGGCTGAGCTGAGTAAAAGAAAAGTGTGAAAGTGTTAGTTGCTCAGTTGAGTCTGACGCTTTGCGACCTCAGGGACTGTAGCCCCCCAGGCTCCTCTGTCTATGGGATTTCCCAGGCAAGAATACCGGAGTGGTAGCTATTTCCTTCTCCAGAGGATCTTCCCAAACAAGGGATCAAACCTCCATCTCCTGCAAGGCAGGCAGATTCTTTACCACCTGGAACCACCAGAAACTTATACTTTTTTTCAGCTTTTATGCTAAAACTTTTAATTTATTCCTAGTCATGGCCCTGCTTTTTAAATCATTGTGTATATAGCAAAGTGAGTCTGACTAGAATAAGGAGGTATCTCTTTCCACTATTGATTTCCTTGCTGTTTGATCTACTTTTCACCTAAAGTTCTAGAAAGACTTCCCAAACCAAAGGCCTGGTAGCATCCTTTTTTCCTTCACCTTTGTTTCAAAGGCAAATAACATTGAAGGCTCTTATGTGAACCTGATGTTTTCAACTGTGTCATGACCTCAAGGGTTTGTTAAGAAGTGCAGGTCTGTGTTTTGTGGGCTGTGCTCACTGACAAAGTAGGGTAACTTTCTTGAGAAGTGAAGGGGTAGGATTCACTTTACAGATCTGTGAGAGATAAACAAGTTGGTTTTTCAAGTCTCTTCTAATTATCAAGTCTAAGATATGCAGCTATAGCTCAAAGGGCTGGTGGTCTTATGGGAAGGGAATTTCATTCAGTTGAACAAACATTTATTAAGCACCTATTGCATACTGGTCTCCGCACTAATCATTGAGACCAGGAGGAATGGTATAGATTGTCTGGAGGCTAACCAGTGTTCCATCTGATGTTGATTCTAAGAAGTCCAATAAAATCCAGTGAAATGGATTTGGTTACACTCAAAGTCTGGAAGATGAACCTCGCAAAAGAGGCGCCAGGAGCCGGCATTTCATCCTGGTATTCTGCTCACCAGCCATGCAACCTTGGGCCAGTTACTGCGCCTCTCTGACTCTCCTTTAGGTGGTCGTGGTAGCGCCTGCAGGGTCTGGCGTGGGGGGTGAAGTAGACGGCACGTATGCACAGCGTCTGGGGTGGCGCTGAGCTGTCGTGGTCCGTCTCGTTGTCACCCTTGTCTGGCCCTCAGCGTTCAGGGAAGGTATGAGCAAACAAGAGTGTGGTGTGACCCAGACAAGTCCAAAGGCCGTAGGCGGGCAGTTGGGAAAATAAGTAAATGCCATTAAAAGATCTGAGTGTAAGGGAAAGATGGAGTCATTTTTTTCACAGACAACAGAGGGAGAGAAAACTGTTCCATCTTGAAATATATTGACCCGTATTTCACTCATAGATAAAAGTACTTTGAGTATTTGTGTGACCATGAATTGGTACGAATTTATTGAAGTACTTTTAACTCTAAGAATCAAAGGGGTTCTAAATGTCTGGTTGAAGAATAAAAGTCTGTTTTGGTTCATTTCCCTAAAGTTCTGTTCCGTGATAGCAATCAGTGAGTTCCAGCCTGTTGCAATATGTGACACCCTTCTGTTTAGGCAGATTCCCTATTTCCAGAAAAGGGCTTACTCCGCTGTGGAGCCCCAGGCAGCCTAGGGCGCTGATGGAGCTAACAGTTAACTGCGCTGGCTCTGATGCAGGTCCGCAGTAGGTTCTGGAAGAAAGAGCAGGGCGCAGGGCCGTCCCGGCAGCTGACTGCTCACTCCTGGCCCTTTCATCAGCCCAGCCCCGCTTCTCTTCCCAGATGGCCACCCTGGTGTCACTGCTGAGCAATGAAGTTAACAAATGTTTTAATTTCACTGCTGAGCAGTTCGGCAGAGGAGGAGACGGCGGTGAGGATAATGAGCAGCACATCAGATCCCACTGTTGATGAAAGCTCCCCTCCCCACCGGCTCAAATGATAATGCAGACAAATTGGATACTGAGAGAGGCGGACCTGGGATATCCGGAGAGCTTCGGTGAACGCAAAGTGGCCTAGGATACAATGAGATAGCTGTAGGCTGTTATGAACTAAGTGCACAAGAAGGTCAGAGGGGAGGAGGGAGGGAGGGAGGAAATGGAAAATAAAGAGGAAGAAGCAGGTTTAAAACTAAGGGTATGAGCAATCATGGGTCTTTAGGAGATACCTATTCCCATGGTCCTACGTTGAACGGATTTCTCTTAAATTTTAGCAGCTTTAAAGAACAGGCATCTATGCTCTCACGGTTTTTGTGGGTCAGAAATCCAGGCACAGTTCAGCTGAGTCCCTGGCTCAGTGTTCCTCACGGGGCTGCACTCAGGGTGTGAGCCTGGGCTGCAGACACGCCGAGGCTCAGCTGGGGACGTCTCTTCCTAAGCTCACTCATCTGTTTGTTGGCCAGGGACTGACTTCCTTGCCACGAGGGCCTCTCTCTTGGGCCCCTCCTAGCATGGCAGCTTGCATCCTCTAGAGCAAAGACGCTGAGGGAGTCCACACAGGGGTGAGATGGCAGCCACGGTGACCCAGCCTCACACTTGCCGGCCCACTACCTGTCCCCTATTCTTTTTCTTAGAAGCGAGTCACGAGGCTCAGCCCAAGGGCGTGAAAACCTGGAGGCGGGCATGCTAGGAGCTGTTTCAGAGGCTGCCTGCCGCAGGTCCCTACTGCTGTCAAAGAAGAGGCGTTCTAAGGAGACTATAGGCCAACTGCTGAAAGCCAGAAAGCCCGAATAAATGAGACCAAAGAGAATTAGGCGTTCAACTGATATCTTTATCTTATTTATTATTTTTAAAATAGAGACAAAACGATTTATCTTTTGTTCATGAAAGTTACTTATTCCAGTAAAAGCTTAGTGTGGATTATGTATTTTATCTCTGTTTACTTTTGGAGATGGCCGAAAAACATAGGAACCTTTTTTTTTTTTTTAAGTTAGCTTTATACAGTCCTTTCTGATCAGGAAACAAGCTCGAGCAAACTCAAGAAACACAGAGTCTGACTCATTTATAATCCTGTTTATTTGGGAGGCAAGGAGATCAAGTCTCTCTAAACAATAATTTTAAACATGTAATTACTGTCAGAATATGTAATAACTGGGTGAACTTTGCCAGTGTACATATTCATGAGATCCTTTTGTGTTGTGTATATTGCTGTGAGTGTGTGTGTGTCTAGAAAACCTTAGATTTTTGTTCTCTAAAGACTCTCCTTAGAAAACTATTTTCTTTTGTAGTATCAATACTAAAAAGCATCAGAGGTAGGTTGTAATTTTGCCAAGTAGGAATATAAAGATTATGTATAATGCTATCCACATGAAGTTAAGTTTCGATTACCAGATTTTTCATTACTGCTGAGATAGAAATATTAATTCTGCCTTCCAGTTGGCCTTCCTCCCATCTGCATGAGACACTCAGTTGAATGCTAACATTGTTTATCTTCCCCCTGGAGTTGTTGGCATTTTAGTGCTCTAGGTTTAAACAGTCATGGAGGTGAGTTGGGTGTTAGGCATGTGGTGCTGAGACCCCTGGAGGATCAGGTACATCCCACAGACATTGTGACTGTTGATTGAAACAGAGTTCAGGATGAGCACGCTGGTTTTCAGGGCTGTCTTCATAAAGTGACGTGTGTGAGAGCTTTTCAAAAGGAGAGTGTATAAGGGAGAAAAAACAGAGTTGAGACCAGTCTCAGGTACTGCTTTTGGTTACCGATTTGAAAGAAGAGCCATCGAGGAAGGCAGAGAAAGAGTGGCCAGAAAGGCACTGGACTTTGGACTTCCCTGGTGGCCCAGGCGGTAAAGCGTCTGCCTGCAATGAGGGAGACCCGGGTTCGATCCCTGGGTTGGGAAGATCCTCTGGAGAAGGATATGGCAACCCACTCCAGTATTCTTGCCTGGAAAACCCCATGGACAGAGGAACCTGGTAGGCTACAGTCCACAGGGTCGCAAAGAGTCGGACACAACTGAGCGACTTCAGTTCAGAAAGGCAAGTTCTTACCAAAACACTTCCGTGTCAGGAAGTCAGAGAATTGTGTTGCAGAAGCGATAATACCATCAAGTGTCATAGAAAGGTCATGTCAGCAGGGACCATACTGTTGAGGGCCTGCTTGTCCAATCCAGGGAGCATGGGATCCCTGACTCGTCTCTTTCTGGGCACTTGTGTTCCGCAGACCATAATGGGATGCCTTGAGAGTGAAGGACAATCAGCATTTCAGAGAATCCTGGATAAAGTAAGAAGTGAGAGCCTGGGTGTTCAGACCGTTGTGTCCCTGTTGCGGCTGTACCAGGATTCCAATCCTGCAGTCAAGACAGCACTGTCAGACAGAAAGCTGGAGGCTGTAGAAGCAGTGCAGCCAAAAGGTAGGAGAAACCCCATCCACCTGAGTGACTGCATTTTGTTCTGGGAAGATGCTACAAAGCTTGCTCGAGTGATCCCATTTTTTTCAGTGGTTTAGTTATTATTAAGTGATTTGCACATAAATTTCTACCTATAGTTCCAGAGGCTGCGTGTTAACATATACAAACTGAATTTGAGTCTTCATTTCTGCCCCCTAGTTAGCTAAATCTGACACCTTGAAGTTGCAGAATATCATCCGTGTTCTCCTGCCCTTCAGAAGCCACACGTCCAGATCAGTGTTTGGCGTGCCCAGGGTGGACTGGTTGCTGACAGCACGTAAGGGCTGAGCTTTTTCTCGTTTGGGCACAAAGCGGTGGCCTTGCCACGCAGACGCTAACCTCTGCTGGCTCGACTGCTTTGTGTTTCGACAGATAAATGAAGCACTTTCCCTTTCATAGAAGAGTTTAAACGGAATGATAAAGTATTTTCCTCTCCAAAAAGAGATTCTGCGTTCGGGTGCTCAGAATAGGCTGAGAATCACTTTACTATTCTGTTAGATCTCTCTTGACAAACCACACTGTCATTTTCTTCAAATTGACTAGCTTCTCTTGTCCGTCTCCAGCTCTTTCTCCCCCAGGGAGCACAGAGGAGGGAAAGACCTTGTCTGTTCTGTTACTGGAACACAAAGAGGACCTGATCCGGTGTGTAACACAGCTGAGACCCATTTTGGAGTTCCTGGAAACAGCGGAGGAGGAATTCCTGCCTGGCTCTGAGAAAAGGGTAACTGTCCAGTGTCTCTTGCTCCCTCCTGAACTCATGTGACACTTATTTTTAAGCCTCTCTTGTGGCACAGAGCACCTTTCCCCTTGCAGTATTTCTTCACATGCTACACGGAAAGCGCCTTGAAGCTCGGGTTCTTACTTCATGCCTCCTGTATTCCCTGCATCCTTAGATGCACGGACGGATGGCTCTCCCTGCTCTGACTCTGTAAGATTCTGACTCTGTAACTCTTGCCCCCAAAAAAGTTAGGGGTGTGTGTGTTTAGGCACATTTCTAATTATTATGACACTTTTTACAGAAATGATAACACTGTTCATCTTTAGTGATGAAGTCACTAAAATAAGTAGTCACTTCCTAAAGTAAGTAAGTAAGTACTAAAGTAAAGAAGTCACAATTGGGAAAGTAAGCAGAGAGGAAAAAACCTAAACCTCCCAGCATCTCGGCACTCAGAGATCGTCACTGCTAACATTTTGGAGCCTGTGCTCCCACTTTGCTCGTCTAAATCACCCTGGGACGGGAGTATCACATAGTTTTGTGAGTTTATTTTTTAATTGGATATATTGTGCGTGTATTTCCATACCTGCAGTATGGATTATGGTAGCTGTATTCTGTTCTAATGGCTGTACCATGATTCTTTAATGCTTTCCTGTTGGGCATTCTTTTCTTATTTTTTGCTTATTCCAGTATTTTGCTATCATAAATGATGCTGCAGGGATCATTTTGCACATAGATCTTTGCATACATCTCAGGTTATTTTCTCAGAGGAATTTCTAAGAAGTGAGAATTTGGAAGAGAGAGTGTCAAGTTTTCCAAGTGTTTGATATATATTGCCAAATTGCCCTTCAGGAAGGTTGTACCAATTTACTCTCCCTCCAGCCAGCTGCTAAAGTCCTCATAAAACTGCTAGCATGACTTCTCAAGCCAACTAGATAACTGTATTTGTTGGTGTTATCGATTTCAACTTTGTGCTAAAAATATTTTGATATTGGGAAGGAAGAAATAGGGAGATAGAACTTTCGTGCCATCAAACTGTGGGAAGTGGTTTAACTGTTCAGGAGAGAAAATGTTTACGAACCATGGGTGTGATGTCTGAGTATTGGACTCACAGTGAGGGAATGGATCCTAGATTTTCTTATTCTTGATGATATTGTGTTGCCATTTTTTTTCATATAAAATGGGAAAACTTTTCATCTCAAAATTGTATTTTTAAAATTATATTTTTAAAAATTTAACTCCTTTGAACTTCTTGAGAAAGATGATATACTCACAGGATAAGATTAAACCCCTATTTTCTCCTTAGACTTGAGATTAAGTGTAATTTTAGGCATTCAGTTTAAGTGAGCTGCTTCTAGCTCTAGAGGTACCCCGTCCTTGTTTAGTGATTTCATTCAGTTACTCATTCAGACCTTTTCCTTATTAGCTAGATTGAATGTGTCCTCTGAACTGCTTCATTATCTTGGTGAAATAGCCCTTATAGGAAGAGCCCAGACTCAGCCTCGTTCCCCGCAGCCCGGCAGACCCCACCGTCATTTTCCTCTGTCACTTTCGGTTTGCTTGACAGAAAGGGCTGAAGCAGAAGAACTTAAATTAGTTGTAAATCACAAAAGCACTTCTTAGGACTGGGGTTCCACCAGAGCTTCATTAAGCTACTCTTTCTCACGAAAATTGGAGGAGCATAATAAGGCAGGAGTGCAGAGAGGGATGTCGAGTGCATAGGCACAGTGTTTTCATACCATCTGGAGCGTGCCGTCTCGGGCCTTTGGAACTTTCTCTCCTCTGGCATGATGCTAATCACAAGTACCACAGTCTGTAAACATACCTTGGGTGCTGTAAGAAGTGGTAAATAGGCATTTCTTTACTTCAGGATTGGAAACAGATACAGAAATAGTAATTACTATAGCTGCCACTTATTTATTGCTTTCTGTGTGCCAAGCAGTGTGCTGAGGACCTTTTAAGCCTTACTAAATTCTACCCTTGTAGTAACTTTATGGGGAGAAAAAAGTGAAAGTGAAGTTGCTCAGTTGTGTCCGACTCTTTGCGACCCCATGGACTATAGCCTACCAGGCTCCTCCACCCGTAGGATTTTCCAGGCGAGAGAACTGGAGTGGGTTGCCATTTCCTCTATTACCCTAATTTAAAGATGGAGAAACAGAAGCTTTAGAAGAGTGAGCAGTGCACCCAAAGGCACGGTTGCCTGGGCCAGCACTGGAACCCAGACTTCTGAACACAGCACATCTGGGACTTCCCTGGTGGTCCAGGGGTTAGCATTTCACCTTCCAGTGAAGGGGTGCTGGTTTGATACCTGCTTGGGGAGCTAAGATCCTACATGCCCCGTGGCCAAGAAACCAAAGCATAAAACAGAAACAAGATTGTAGCAAATTCAATAAAGACTTTAAAAATGGTCCACATTTTAAAAAAAAAGATCTTTTAATGAATAAGTGAACAAAGCACAAGTCTTAACCCCTGTGCATCTTGGCTCCTATTAATATTGGTAACCAGTGTCATTTACTAGCAATCACTTGTCCTAGGAGTTAGGCTTAGCTCTACAAATGGGAACTTCATTTTAGAGAATCCGCATAACAACTGTGCAAGAGTTGGTATTGTTATTTTCCTTTGCAGATGAGGAGATTAAGGTTTAAAGACTTAAATAACTTGCCCAAGGTCACAGAGGCCATACATTTTAGAACTTGGTTTCAAACTAGGCCTGTCTGGCTTAGCAGTTCCTTCTCACTCTTAACAGTATCCACCTGCTTCATTTTGGATCAGGTTATCGCTTAGGATCTGAGAGGTAACGTGGAAATCAGAATAGCTTTTAGGTATAAGCCCTTATTTTAAATTATGTCTCATTTAGTTGATAGAAATCTGATATGTATGAGACATGCATATTTTAAGGAAATATACATACTTTAAGGAAAGAGAATGACTGTGTTCTGTATGGACAAGAAATATGACAACTTTATTAATATATACATGCCTTTAATAGATATAATACTCCTTTTACATATATAAAACCAATTTGGTTTTATACCTGATTTTATTATTTTTTAAATGGAAGTAATTTGAGAGTGGCATCCTCTGACATGCAACAATGACTGATCTGCCTAACTCTTTCCCCTGAGAGCTGGCTTTTTCCCAAGGGAAGCCTCAGGATTCAGTTACTGTGAACCTATAGACTACATGTACTGAAATAATCCCCAGAGTTATCCACAAGAACCAAGTTATATAGAGTGAGTTGCAGCCCATGAAGAATCAGTTCTACTGTAATAGGAAAATAGCTATAAAGTAACTAACTGTCAGGGATTTGACTTTTCAACCTTTGGAGTCCTGTGCCCTGTTGACTCAGAGAACCCTCTAGCATGCCAGGGAAGAACCAGTGGGTAGAACTGTGGGCTGATAGCTGGAACTGGTATCTGTGGCCACTGGGGAGGAGAGGGGTAATGAGGAACGCACAGGGAAAATAATCCGAAAGTGCACTTTGAATCTGGTTGTTTTGGAGACCACAGACAAACGGAGTATCTGGATATTCAAATTGCTGTATCAATAAAGGAAGGAAAATAATAGCATTGCCCTGAACTTGCAACTTCTGGCCACTTTTTGGATAAAATGGGAAAACACTGTAACCGTATTTATTAATTGCTGGTCGATTTCTCAATCTTAGTGTCTGAACAGACTCAATCTAAAGCTTTGATGTAAACTGCTCGCTCTGTCACATAGGCCTAGCGTAAGAATATTTTCGCAAAATGCAGTGAGGTAAAGAATATGCACAGACCTGAAGTTGAAAGAGAAAGATTTTCATAGAACTGTTTGTTTGGAGAATGCTTTGGATTTTATTGAAACAGAATAAGGAAGATACTGTGACAGCTAGCTCTAGAGATGAGCAGAGAAGACTTGGAGACGGGGCAGCTGGTAATGCAGTCTTGCTGGGCTTTCCAGTGGTGTGTCAGATACTCTCAGAATTGCCAGTAACTGGTGTCGGGTTGATTGCTCGCCACTGCAGGTGATTCTGAATTGCTGTGAGGGCAGCACGCCCAAGGAGACGATAGAAAAGTTGTTGCACAGGATGTCTGAAGAGAAGACCCTGAGTGCTGAGAGTCTGGTAAAACTGCTGCAGGCTGTGAAGATGACGTTCCCAGACTTGGGCCTTCTGCTGGAGAATTTGCAGAAATTAGCCGCTTTGCCAAGCACCACAGGTATAAGTTAATTATTGACTCTCTGGACTGGGATCACTGTTACAGAAAGTGATAACTAAAAACTCCCCATTTGGCTTCTCACTGGGGAGATAAGACAGTGTTAGGAAAGGCCATTGTGAAAGAGAAACTTGCTGTCTCCCATCAGTGATTCTCAGCGTTTCTGGAGTTAGGATTGGAAATCCGAGAATTTCTCCTCCATTAAACTCCCCTGTGATGTGCCCCTGGTTCAGGGTTTACGAAAGTACAGCTTCCCTGGGGCTGAACGCCTGTGGAGCAGATGGGCTCACAAACATGAGCAGCAGGAACTCACTTCCTGACGCCCTCACGCCCACTGGAGTGCCGTCTGCTTCCAGCAGTGCCCAGAGTGGACCACCCCTCGTGTCCAGCCAGTTTGGGTTAATGGGTCCACATCCCATCCCTTAGAAAAACAACCCAGCTCTAGCCAATCCCACTCCCGCCCCCCCCCCAACCCACCCACCCCATCCCAGAGCATTTGAAACTGAGGTGGGTTTCAGAAAAAGGTATTTGGGAAGTGAGACAACATTTTTACTAGCTGATAGAAATAACATATCCTTCTACAAACCTGAACTGTTCAAAAAATAAAGAAGGAAAGAACCTCAAATCCCACTTGGTTATGTCAGTGTTAGCACATTCTGTCACATTAGTTTTACAGTGTTGAGATACTCTACTACATTTTATCATTTCCCCCACTTAACAGTGTAACCTAAACATTCTCCAGATTTCAGAACACTCCCTAGAGTTCTGGATTTGTTTTTTTAAGGCTGTATAGTTTCCACCATCAGGATACATAGGCTGTTTTACTTGTGCCCGTATCCGGGGGCACGTGTAACCTATCAGTGAAGTCTATCAAGATTCCCAGGGTTTGCATCCTGCCTTCTTTGGTAGCTGTGTGACCCTGAGTAAGTGACGTAACCCTTCTGAACCTCATTCTTTCCTCCATGAGACAGGGGTAAGAATGGTACCTGCTCCTTCGTTTTCACGGCCACTATGCGATAGGATGTAAACACTGAGCACAGAGCTCAGCACGTGATTTTGTCCTTGTCTAGTCGCCAAGTCGTGTCAGACTCTTTGCAACCCCGTGGACTGCAGCTTGCCAGGCTTCCCTGTCCCTCACCATGTCCCGGAGTTTGCCCAAGTTCATGTCCATCGAGTTGGTGATGCCATCCAACCATCTCATCCTCTGTTGCCCTCTTCTCCTTCTGCCAGCGTCAGGGTCTTTTCCAATGAGTTAGCTGTTTGCTATCAGGTGGCCAAAGTATTGGAGCTTCAGCTTCAGCATCAGTCCTTCCAAAGAGTATTCAGGGTTGATTTCCTTTAAGGTTGACTGATTGGATCTCCTTGCTTTCCAAAGGACTCTCAAGAGTCTTCTCCAACACCACAGTTTGAACACGTCAGTTCATCAGCGCTCCACCTTCTTTATGGTCCAGTTCTCACACCCGTACATGGCTACTGGAAAAACCATAGGCTTCACTATACACAGGATAGGCACTCAGTAAATGTTAGTTATCTTCTTCATCATCGTCATCTCAAGCTTCTTAGTGGCAAGTATCTTTCTTTAATTGGAGGGTAATTGCTTCCCAGTGTTTTCCTGGTTTTGCCATACGTCAACACGGGCCAGCCATAGGTATACGCAGTGGCAGAAATCTGTGTGCACAGATTTTTTTTTTTTTTTTTTTTTTTGCCTTCAGATCATTTCTTAAGGCTAGATTCCCAGAAGTGGAGTTACTGGGCCAGAGAGGAGACTAAATTTTTAAATATCTGCAGAACTAAAGGGAATGCCTGATAGTTTTGATTTTTCTTTGCTTTCAAATAAATATGACCTCTTGAAAGAGAGCCGCTAACAGATTGGCTCCGAGGGCATCTAAACAGAAGGATGGGTCAGCTTCGCTACTGCACTCGCGACTCGTGCCTGCCTGTACTTGGGATCACCACGTGGATGCTTTACCTCGGGCTTGATGGATAATATCCCTTGAATCTGTACATCTGAATCTCTTACAAGTGCAGCCTTCTAATTACCCCCCTGTTGAGCAATCACTAGCTTCTCCCACTGGGCGCTAACTTTCAAAGTACTGGTGGGTTTCGTGGCCCTGCAGCAGTGAGTGATTAAGTGTAGCCCAGAGGAGACGTGAGCACATGTGTGTGAGGCCCCATGCCAGGAGCTGCAGTTGTGCTCCAAAGGAGGCCAGGCTCCCACACCGATCTGCTCCTCCACCCGCATTTGTAACTCCCCTCACGTCACCTGGAAGAAGCCCTTAAGGAGGCTTTGTCGCATCAAACATTGTTGTTTTGCTAATATCCTTACAGCCCAAGCAAACCCTGATGATTATGGGATTGAACTATTGAGACGGTATCATGAGAACCTCTCTGAGATTTTCACAGACAACCAGGTGTTACTAAGAATGATCCCACACGTGAAGAGTATAGTCCCTGGAGAAAAAGAGGTAAGAGAGAAGGAGGAAGGGTGGGCATAATGAGACAGAAGGGAAAAGATGAACATATATATTTTTTTTTGTTTAATATATATTCTATATAAGCACCACAGCCATGTTGAGAAATGATAGGCTAGGAAGTCAGCAGAGAAGGAGAAATAGAAGGCGATTCCATTGCTAAGGCAGAGTGACAAGTAGGGTAGTTGTAATGTCTGCAATGATGTGAGGAAGGGCTTTCCAAAGAAGGAATGGAAACCCTTCTCATGCATCAACATCTCTCAGGTTGAAGGAGGTGAAGGATGTTTAAAAACTCCCCAGAAATATGTTCACTGTGACTCAACGCCCAGACTCGCAGTTCTGTAGCTGGACCGCCAGCTAGAAAGTGCCTTACGTGTGTGTGTGTGCTGCGTCCTGAAGGTCATGGAGAAGCTCGTGAGACGTGCTGCTGGTTCTCGTGGTGTCCATGCTCTGATGTCAGCAGTTCTAGAGAAGCACACGGTGTCTGCAGCGGCCATCTGGCAACTGCTTCTGGTGGCTCAGGAGACGAAGCCCTGCCCATTGAGTCTGCTCATGGAGGAGATACGAAGGGAGCCCGGCGCTAACGCTTTCTTCCGGGCAGGTAGGGTGCCAGGGACCCTGTGCTCGCTTTGCCCCTCCAGAGGTTATTGTCAGTCTTGCCAGAAAATAGAGCTCTCTTTCAGTCTTCCACATCCCAACCCATAGAAGTAAGGACTGGCAGTTTTGTTCAAGGAAATGGGAGTTTGTAAACCTTTTAAAGTAAAATATGGGCAGTTATTCTACAGTTCTATTAATAATATCATTTCTCCAGTGCTGTTTGGCATTCCCCCCGGCCCCTGCCAAGGTGGGAGCCAGATAAAATAGATTCTCATGCTGAAGAATTGAGTTGAGAAAAGGTGAAAGGGAAAAATGGAGCTCAGAGTTCTGCTCGTGAGTTTTCAATCCTTCTCTGTTCAGTGATGACCCCAGAAAGTGCTGCCTTCGAGACCATCCTGAGGCATCACCGGTCGATCCTAGAGGCCATCCAGCAAACGGCTCAGCTCAAGTGCCTGGCCTCAGAGGAGGAGCGGCTGGTGGAGACTGCGAAGGAGGTGCGCTGGGGATGACAACGCAGCTTCCAGGGGAGTCTCCTAGGGGAGGAGCCAGCTCCGGTTCAGCGACTGCTGTGGGCGACCCCGGGGCCAAACGGCATCTGGCACGCTTTCGCTCTTTTAATCCTCCCCACTCTGCGTGGCGGGTGCTGTCACCCACATCTTACAGATAAGGGACCTGGGGCTCCGAGGCCCCAGTGGCAGATCGAGGATGTGCCAGCCGGTCAGAGAAGCAGCCAGGATTGGAACGCGGGTTCAAGTGACTCAGATGCAGAGTCTGTTCGTCTGAACCTAGGAAAACTCAGAGGGAACCATGATACTCTCCTGTCACACGTTCTAAGAAGCAACTTTTTTCAGAGGAAGAAAAGTAAAATTGGTCTTATCACACGCTCTATTCTGGCTTCTAGAAAGAGCCAAAATAAACATAGAAAGAACAAAGCTTTTGCCCATATGGGGTAGCAAATAGTGCCAACTCATTTTCTGTAAGGCTTCTCGCAATGTGGCCAGCGTCCCAGAAAAACCAGGTGGGGATGGCGGGGGGAATTCACGGATGTTCATCCCAGGATCATGTGCATCTCGAGTGCGAAAGCATCATAAAGGAACATGAAATTTAGCTACAGATTCACCTGTGGTGCTTTTTGCTCCAGATGGGCGTGGCTGTGGTGTGTAGAAGGGCGATTTCTAACCCTCTACACAGGTGACAGCCCCACCTTGGTCTGGCTTTCAGATGGGCAGAAGATGGCACACGTTTCTGTGGGGCTTCAGAGGAGAGATGCATCTGCTAGACTCTCCAGCATGCCTCGCACTTCAGAGATGGGGCTTCTGCCGTTGATCAGTTTTAGCCTCACTAATTGGTCTCATGCCTGCCTCCAGGGACATCAGGTTTATTTAGATAGACTTGAAAAGAGCAGAAATAAAATATCCCCCAAAATGAAAATTCCATTTGGCCATCTGCGGATGGTTTAGTTTTATTTCTCAGCATACCGATTCTTTCTGCTGATAGCTCTAACATTCTGAGAGGGTGGCTTTGAATAATATTCTTGGCCTCTTTAAAGCCCCTATTTGAACCTTCTTTAAAAAGCTGAGTTTCTTTATGAAAGAAAATGATGTTTAAAAGGGTACATCTAAGTATCTAAAAATGTGAAGCCTGCACTGATCATGCAGAATTGCTTCCCGACACTGAGACCGTTATATACAATGAAAAATTATCTCAGTCTTCGAGACAGAAATGCCAGCAGCCATGTCCTATAGCTCTCCCCAAGCATTTGATACTGAGATCTAGAAAAGTTCTTTATGAGACTCCTGCTTTCTGAGAAGATTTCTCGTAGAAAATCCTCAACGATTCCTTGCTTGCACCTTTGTATTTGCACAGTGGTCTTCACATGTGTCTCCTTGTTTAAATTTTGTGAATTTCCCTGCGCTTGGAGAAAAGGGGGGGCCCTCCGCTATATGTATAGCGAGAAACGTGTTATTTATTATAGATGGGGCAATGCCTCTCTGAAATTAGATTTGTTTTCTAAGTTGAAAACCATAGAAAAAATCTGCTGATGTTAACCACAAACCTTGGTCTCGTGGTATTCATTTAGATTCTGAGCAGCTCCTCTGAGACAGCCAGCCCCGAAGCTTCCCTGGGAGCACTGCTGAGCAGAGCTGCGGAAAAATCCATCTCAGCCACTGAAATATGTCAGCTTCTGTGCAGCATCCACAGATCCTCCCCAGGCCTGCAGCCCGTCATGCGGGAGTTAGCGTGCGCTGGTAAGAAACGGCTGGTGGGGTCCTGTTAGGCCCCAGCTTGTCTCCTTGTTGGAGAGAAGAGGCAGCAGTTCATAGAAGAGTTCATCCATCACTACCTTATTTATTTTGTGTGCTCGCGAATACTTAGAGATATCATAGACCACAGATGTGATTTGTGTTTGTCAGAGAGAAGAGATGACGATGATATTTCATTAGAGTTTGATGAGGGTCCTAAGTAGTTTCCAGTCTCCCCCAAAGAAGGAAAGTTAGAAAGCAAAGTAGAAGCCAGGAGAATATGCGATCTCTCTCTCCTGCACAGGTTTCCTTACTCAGGAAAAGGGAGAGAAGGAAAGGTGGACAGTGAGTGGTAAATTTTACTCTGAAGGCAAGGACAAAGCAGGTGAAAAGCCATCTGGAGAAGACTGCCAGCCTGGAAACCAGGACAGTCAAGGCGAGACGGCTGCCTTGCCCGAACAACAGGAGAAAGACGCGTCCGCCTCCCCAGACTCTGCCAAGAAGAGCTTCGTCTGTAAGGCCTGCGACAAGAGCTTCCACTTCTACTGCCGCCTCAAGGTGCACACGAAGCGCTGCCGGGTGGCCAGGAGCAGGCAGGTGCAGTGTACGGAGTGTAACGAGACCAAGGACTCCAAGAAGGAGCTGGAGAAGCATCAGCTGGAGGCCCACGGCGCGGGTGGAGAGCCCAGCGTCCCCAAGAAGAAGAAGAAGAGGCTCCCAGTGACGTGTGACCTCTGCGGACGGGAATTTGCTCATGCCTCAGGTATGTTCAGGAAGGCGTGGTCACGGAGGATGATAATTCAAACACAGTGAGTCCCCTACATACGAACGACTCCTGTTCTGAGAGCGCGTGCATTGAGTCCAGCACAGTTAGCCTAGGTGCCCCGCTAACAGGATCAGCTGTGTAGTACTGTGTTATAATGGGTTTATAATACTTTTCACACAAACAGTACATAAAAAACAAACACAGAAAACCTTTTAAATCTTACAGTACAGTACCTTGAAAAATACAGTGGTCCAGTTCAGCAGCTGGCATACAGGGGCACGTTCGCATCTTTGAAAGTTCGCAACCCGAAGATTCATACGTAAGGCACTTACTGTGCTGTAGTTTGGATTCCAGGCCTTGCCTCCAGGATACGGGAAGGACTATGTAAGTGCTTAGAAAATAAAGCAGAGGCAGGGGACTGTTTTGAGAAGAGCAGGAGCTTGGGAATCGGCATCCTGAGCTTTCATTTCCCCCTCTGTCAAATAGGTACCCTGATGAACACCCACTGTTTTGGACGTTATGACGATTTAGGGCTTCCCTGGTGGCTCAGCTGGTAAAGAATCTGCCTGCAATGCGGGAGACCTGGGTTTATTCCCTGCATTGGGAAGATCCCCTGGAAAAGGGAAAGGCTCCCAACTCCAGTATTCTGGCCTGGAGAATCCCATGGACTGTACAGTCCCATGGGGTCGCAAAGAGTCAGACGTGACTGAGCGACATTTCGCTTTCATGAAGATTTGAGACAGTGTAGCTGAGACATCTGGTGCAGTGCCTTCAGCAGAGTTAGTGCTCAGTAAACTGTGGCTGTTGTTATTCATAACGATAGCCAGCTCTTTCTCACCTGGTACTCTGGTTTCCAAGTATCGCTGGTTTCTGGAGAGTAAACAAGCGTCCTAGAAACCAGCAGAAGTAGATTGTTTTCCCTTGCCTGAGACCTAATGAAACAGAAAAGTGAGTTCATGCCGTGCTCTCTCTCGAGGCCTGGCCTGGCAGTGCTCAGGTGTGTCTTCCTGCTGGATTCATAGCTCTGATCACTCGTATCTCCGGTCCCTGGCACGGCTTCCCTAGGCATGCAGTACCACAAACTGACGGAGCATTTTGATGAGAAGCCATTCTCCTGTGAAGAGTGTGGGGCAAAGTTTGCGGCCAATTCCACCCTGAAGAACCACCTTCGCCTTCACACGGGGGACCGGCCGTTCATGTGCAAGCACTGCCTGATGACCTTCACCCAGGCCTCTGCCCTGGCCTACCACACCAAGAAGAAGCACTCAGAAGGTAAGGCGTGGAGGACATCTTCATTCTTCCTGCAAGCATTAAGTGTGAGCTGCCTAGAAACCCACTGGAAATTAGGCATGATAAAAAGTCTCAGGTAGATCAAAAGCAGACAGAATCTCCAGGCCCACAGACGATGGGAAGACCTTTGTGCACAGACATGTAAGATGCTTATGGTGAGAGTCTAAAGAGTGGCCAGCTGACATAATATGGTGACTTACGGTTACAGAATTTACATAAAGCCAGGAATCCCATGGGCTTCGAGGTGGAGGTCAAGCATAAGAAAACTGTGGTTGAGCACACGCTGTGGATCAGGCAGTGGCGGGTGCTAAGTGTCTTACCTGGAATCCCTGTGAGCACGGAGCTGATGGTCTCGAGTGTCTCTAGCGACAGAGACCTCAGTGGTGTGAGGTGGAATAAAACCATTACAGGGACACACGGAAGGCGGGTGTAAGGGCTTCTAGTCCAGTGGGAGGGGAGGAGGTGTGTGGTCAGGAAAGGCTTCCCAGAGGAGGCTGCGCATCTTTTGGAGCAGATACACATGAGCACAGATGCCGCCATCATCTCCCCTGGATCACTGTTGTCGCGTCCTAACTGGTCTCCGCCTCTCGCCCCCTTTCTCTGGGCAGCTTACTCTGTGCTCAACGCGCAGGCCCAAGTGAGCCTCTGAAGGCTAAACCGTAGCAGGTCACTTCTCTGCTCAAAGCCCCACAAAGGTATATCACCTCAGTTAGTGTGAACTCTGAAGGTAGCCTGCTAGTCTCCTGATCAAGCCCCCTGATGCCCCTCCGGCCTTATCCCTCACTGCTCGCCCTGGCTCGCCCTGTTCCACCTGTTGCAGTCTCCCTGCGAGGCCTCTGACCAGCGGGGCACCTCCTGCTGACCTGTGCTCTGGCTGTTCCTCTGCTTGGAAGGCCTTCCCTTCAGACGCCTCCAGGCTTCACTTCGTCCCCACCTGCAAGTCCTCGCGCATGCCTCACCTTTCCCATGAGGCCTCTCCTGCCCTCCCTGTGTGAAGTCTCAGCACTCCAGCCCCCCTGCGCTGGTCTTCTCCATCGAGCTTACCATAGGGTCAGTCTGTCATCTCCCGTCTTAATTTATTTTGTTTATAGTTGATTTTCCCCCTGTTAGAATGCAAGCTGCACGAGGGTAGAGCGCTCAGTCTTTTTTTCCCCTCCTTCCGCTGTATCTGTGGAACTTAGAATAGTGCTCAGCGAGAGGAGGCCCTCAATAAACATTTACAGAGTGAATGAGTTTCTTGAGCATCATTCCAGGTACTAGAGATAGTGCAACTATACACACCCTCGTGGAACTTACCTTCCAGTGGGTAAAACTGACCGTATATCAATGCCTAATATAAAGTCAGATAGTAGCCATTTCAGTGAGGGAAAATAAAGCCAAGCAAGCAGTAGGTGGGGGTCGGGCCTGTGTGCTTGTGTCAACAGTGAGGGCAGATGAGATCTGAGTAGAAACCTGAACGCAGTGAAGATGGACCCAGTGGAAGATCTGGGAGAAGAACATCACGATGCGGACCACACCCCCCACATCCCACATGGGTGTGAAAGAGGGGCCCGAGAGAACTAGAAGGGGCTGAAGCACAGTCCACAAGGGTCCAGTGTTGAGAAATAAGCTCAGAGAGGTCACCAAAGGCCGGCTCTTACAAGATCTTAGGAGCCAAGGTGAGGACTTGACTTTTAATGTGAGGAGTGTTCGTTTCTATTGCTGCTGTAAAAAATTTCCAGAAACAGTGGCTTGAAACAGCATCAGTGTATTATCTTTTACCATTTTGAAGGTTAAAATTCCAAAACGGGCCTTTCTCGCAGCTGCCGGAGGGGGTTCCGTAGCTGCAGTCTCTGCCTCGTCATCGTGCCCCGCCTTGCCTGTCCTCCCTGCCTCTTCGAAGGACCTTTGAGATTCCAGCTGGGCCTACTGGGGTAACCCAGGGTGCCGTCATCTCAAGATCCTTAGTCGCATCTACCAAGTCCCTTTTGCCATGTAAGGTGACATGCACCAGCCTTAGGGGCGAGGGTGTGGACCTCTTTGGGACCTTTGTTCTGTCCACCACAAGGAGGGATAGGATCTGACGCACAGTTTTTCAGGTTAACTCTGACCACTCTGGACAATAAGGCTTAACAAGGCAGGCGTATAGTGTAAACAAAGAGACAGTTAATCCATTGTGGAGGTGCTGGGCTTTAAAGAGAGGGTTAGTCCATTGTGGAGGCGATGGGCTTTTTGATGAGAGCTGTGTTGGGAGAGGTGTAAAAAAACGTTCAAGTTGGGGGCTGTATTGTTGAAAGTGGAAGGGACAGGATGGAGAATGGATTAGATGTGGGATGTGAGGGAATGAGAGGCATTAAGGATGGCTTAGGGGTTTGGACAGGAGCAACCAGGCAAGTGATGCTGCCCTTTAAGGAAATGGGGGAAACTGGAGGGAGAAAGAGAGAGTGTGTGTGTGTGTGTGGTAGAGAATCTGGAGCTCTGTCTTGGTACATGATAATTTGAGATAACCTCTTAGACTTCCAAGTGGAGAAGGAGACTGGTAGGCAGTGACTGTAAGTCTGGACCTGATGCTCTAAATGTGGGAGCTGTGAGTGTACAGATGGAATGCAAGGCTCTGAGATGAAATCATCCAGAAGGTGGAGGTGGAGAAGAAGGCCAAAGGCTGAGTCCTGGGCTTCTCAATAATTTCAGTTCTTGGTTCTAGAAACCCTTTTCTTTCCTAACAAAATTTTATTCCAAAGGGTAAACATACAAAAAATGAAAATGAGGTTGACCCCCTAGTTAAGGTCGACCCTACGATCTGGGGGATCTGGACCGTAACCTTACAGGTTTTCCCCCTTTGCTGTTGGCCCCTGAGGGAGATTGGAGGTACAGTTGTTTTCTAGCTTTTTTTTTTTTTTTTTTTTAAACAAGTACCAGGTTTCCTGACACGCTCTTTACCAGTGTTTTCTAATACTCTTTGGCAGTCTAGTCTGGTCATTGTATTTTCATCCCATGAGTGAGAAAATAGAGAAGGCAGGAGAATCTTTAGAGCAAGTTGCTGGCAGAAAACTTTGATTCTTCTCTGAAGCCACGTCTGTCATTTCTATGTGCGTTTCTCCCCTACGTGTTTGCTAAGGGCTCCAGACTCAGGTGTTCCTGGGCTCAAGAATATATCCGTTTCCTGGGAATGGAATAAGCTCTTCCACACTTGCAGTGGCCCGATTAACAGACGGTTAGTTGTGTGGGGAGAACTCTGTCCTTCCCCTCAGGGCAGGGGGACCACACTGCTGCCCTCTCTGCGGTCAGCTGCGTTGGTGAGGTGCCATCTGATCGGATGGCCCAGACCTCACACCCAGTGCCTTGCACATTCCTGGTGTTTCCCTGTCACCTCCCAGGTTCTCTTTCCCTGCCGTGTGCCTTAGAACGTGAGCGTGTTTTTATGAATGCCCTACGCGTGTACTGCTGGCTCTGATAGACTCCCGTGTATCTCCAGGGAAGATGTACGCCTGTCAGTACTGCGATGCTGTGTTTGCCCAGTCCATCGAGCTGTCCCGCCACGTGAGGACCCACACCGGCGACAAGCCGTATGTCTGCAGAGACTGTGGCAAGGGCTTCCGGCAGGCCAACGGCCTTTCCATCCACCTGCACACCTTTCACAGTATGTACTGAGGCTGTGGACGTCAGGCCCTGGGAAGGCACGCAGCAGTCCTCACAGCGCCTGTCTCTCCACCCTCCTGGGCCCCTGCTCAGCGCCTTCCCCTCCCCTGTCCTCCTGCAAAAAGCTGGAGTCCCTGTTTGCTATTTCCAGAAGAATCCCATTTTAACGTGTCTCTGTGTGATGCCTCATTTCCCCGTCTGGGCTATTTCCTTGTCTTCTGGTTTAGCCCACCTGGCTCTGCTTGGCTGACAGAGGCCAATTATGTTTGAAGGAAAGAGCCTCTGTGACAGACAGGCTCACAGGGCCTCAGAATATTTCCCATTTGTCCACTGAGCTGCTTTCTTCTCCTCCCACCCCGCCTCTCCCCACTCTCCTCCTGTTCATAACCTGCCTTTCCCCCAGGAGCAGCCCAGACACTGTGAATTAATGTGTAATGTGTGGCCCCTCGCCCTGCTCCTTAAAAGCCTGCTGCCAGCATCCTCTTCACTCAGTTAGTGGGGTCTGCCCCGTCTTTGTCCCCTTTGACTAGAACTGCTACAGGTAGAGACACACATCCGTTCTACACACGCGGCAGGGAGGGAGAGGAGATTTTATGATCCCCCATCATCAAGAAAGGGTTTCTTCCCCTGTGCTCAGTGGATAAAGAATCCGCCTGCAATGCAGGAGACACAGGAGATGCAGGTTCAGTACCCAGGTTGGGAAGATCCCCTGCAGACGGGCAGGGCAACCCACTCCAGTATTCTTGCCTGGAGAATCCCATGGACAGAGGAGCCTGGTGGGCTACAGCCCATGGGGTCACCAAGAGTCGGACGTAACTGAAGCAACTGAGCACGCACGCACTCATTGTCAAGAGACCATCAAGGAGACATCCTCGGTCACCCCGTCTCCAGCTGCTCTAGTTGTAGCAGGCGCGTGATCAGCACAGTCCGGCAGGGGCTTAAGAGCCCAGGTCTGAAATCACACGGGCCTGGGTTTGAATCTTGACTACTCTGCCATTTACTTCCTCGAGGCCTTAAACAGATTTCCTTATCTCGCTAAGCTCCGCCCCGTCTGTAAGCTGGAGGAAGTGGTCATGCTGCCACACTGGGCTGCTGTGAGAGCAGCAGCGATCTCACACCCAGAGCGTGACGCCCCACGCCTGATGCACAGAAGCGCAGTGAGCGCCACACTGGGCTGCTGTGAGAGCAGAAGCGATCTCACATGCAGAGCGTGACGCCCCACGCCTGACGCACAGGAAGTGCAGTGAACACCACACTGGGCTGCTGTGAGAGCAGCAGCGATCTCACACCCAGAGCGTGACGCCCCACGCCTGACGCACAGAAGCGCAGTGAGCGCCACACTGGGCTGCTGTGAGAGCAGAAGCGATCTCACATGCAGAGCGTGACGCCCCACGCCTGACGCACAGGAAGTGCAGTGAACACCACACTGGGCTGCTGTGAGAGCAGCAGCGATCTCACACCCAGAGCGTGACGCCCCACGCCTGATGCACAGAAGCGCAGTGAGCGCCACACTGGGCTGCTGTGAGAGCAGAAGCGATCTCACATGCAGAGCGTGACGCCCCACGCCTGACGCACAGGAAGTGCAGTGAACACCACACTGGGCTGCTGTGAGAGCAGCAGCGATCTCACACCCAGAGCGTGACGCCCCACGCCTGACGCACAGGAAGCGCAGTGAACGCCACACTGGGCTGCTGTGAGAGCAGCAGCGATCTCACACCCAGAGCGTGACGCCCCACGCCTGACGCACAGGAGTGCAGTGAACGCCAGGTCGCGTTGGTGACGAGCAGCCGTCTCCGGCGCCATCTGTCAGACCGTCAGAGCCCGTCTCCTTTCTCACGCCCTGCACCTTGCACTCCCTTCTTCCCTTTTCCCTCCCTGCCTGTGTTGCCCACTCACCAGTTTCTAGCTGTTGGCAAATACAGTATCTCACAAACATGTGCTTTCTGTCAACACATTCAGGCCTGTTGTCAGCTGGCCAGCAAGGCACTTGGCCAGAGCCTGCATGTACCCAGCATGTGGCTGGACACTGGGCAGTGCAGGAAAACGTAAAGTGCCTCCCACCCCGACCCCCCGTTCCCCGCAAGGAGTTTACAAGGTTGCCCAGCAGATCTAGTTGCCGTAGACTTGCAGATGGGTGAGATCTGGCTTGGAGCCAGTGCCACAACTTGGAAGTCCTCTCAGCCTCTCTCAGTGGCATTCTGCTCCAGTCACAGTGTCCCAGTAGCGTTACGTGGGGTCAGGAGAGGGGCAGACTTCATTGATTTCCAGAATAGAGTAGACCCTGAACACTCTGCCATGACTTGGCGCGCATCACCTGCAGCCGGTCCAGCATCCAGGCCCCTCTCTCGTCGACTGTTCTTGCCTGTTTCATGGTCTCCTCGCTGCTTCTGGAGAATTCCGTCAGGTGTCTTAGAAGACAGTGTGAATCTGAGATCTCACGAGCTCATATCCGCAGGGAAACTAGTTAACGATCCCGAGTGCTGCTGCATGTCGGAATTCCCAAGCTAATCTGAATCAGCAGAGCACACAGGAGATTGGCTTGTGGGCTGGGCCTTTCTTGTGGGCAAAGGATTTTATTATTAAAATATCTTACTTTCTGTTCAGAGAATGGACTGAAGTCTCCTGCCACAGGGCTGGCAAATGTAGCCTTCGTCAGTGCCAGTTCTCATTCTTGAGGTTCCCCCGAGGAGTTGCCTTGTCCAGTTAAGCACGCAGTGCAGAGGGTGGCCTTGTTACCCAGCTCCGAGGCATCCTACTCATGCCATTCTCTAAAGCTCGATTTTCCTAATCGGTAAAGTAGGACTGGTCATAGCATCTGCACATAGGGTTACTGGAAGGGTTGAGTGAATGAGGGCATGGAGGGCACTTAAAACTCACCCGTCATTTGGCACTTAGCAGACACAGCTCAGGAAAATGTTTCTGTCGTTGAATCTAAAGTGGGGATCAAGGACGCATTCCTCCTCTTGAGTCATCCTACTGACCGCAAAGGAAGTAGTGATGCTTCAGGAGTGACGTGCAGGTAGTCTCTGTAGAGAGATGCTTCAGGAGTGATGTGCGGGTAGTCTCTGTAGAGAGATGCTTCAGGAGTGATGTGCAGGTAGTCTCTGTAGAGAGATGCTTCAGGAGTGACCTGCAGGTAGTCTCTGTAGAGAATTAGAAAACTTCACAACGCCCACCACCATCCAGGGAAGGGAAGAGCCATGCTTTCTGGAAAATAGTAAAACGAAGTTTGACTTGTAAGATTCGAAGTGAGGAATCGAGGTTAAACTGCTTAATGCTCCGTTCAGTTCAGTCGCTCAGTTGTGTCCAACTCTTTGTGACCCCGTGGACTGCAGCACGCCAGGCCTCCCTGTCCATCACAACTCCCGGAGTTTGCTCAAACTCATGTGCATTGGGCAGTGATGCCATCCAACCATCTCATCCTCTGTCATCCCCTTCTCCTCCTGCCTTCAATCTTTCCCAGCATCAGGGTCTTTTCAGATGAGTCAGTTCTTTGCATCAGGTGGCCAGAGTATTGGAGCTTCAGCTTCAGCATCAGTCCTTAAATGCTCAGTCTTTAAATGGTGCTTAATCCAGAAGCCTCAGAAGAGCCTCACCACCGACCCAGGACAAAGGTGGAAGGTGGTTGGGTGGTAGATGCAGTGACTCCCGGCCCTTGGATCCGTGGCCCTGCGTGACCTCTGAGCAGTCTTGCCTCTGGAACTGCACACAGCCAGCCGCTTCTCACTGACTGTTGCCTGTGGTGTCTCCCCCGCCCACCAGACATCGAAGACCCATACGACTGCAAGAAGTGCAGGATGAGCTTCCCCACCCTGCAGGACCACCGCAAGCACATCCACGAGGTGCACTCCAAGGAGTACCACCCCTGCCCGACGTGCGGCAAGATCTTCAGCGCCCCGTCCATGCTGGAGCGACACATGGTGACCCACGTCGGGGGGAAGCCCTTCAGCTGCGGGATCTGCAACAAGGCCTACCAGGTGAGCCTGGCCCCTGCGGGAGCCTGCCCAGCCCGCCCCCCCACCTCCGCCCTCCCTCTGGTCTCCCTCGGCCCCCCGGGGCTGGCGGCTTGTGGGACATTCCTCGTCTCCAGGATATGACCGGGCGGCTGGTTCTCACGAAGCATGCAGCTCATGGCTTATTCGCTCCTCTGCCGTGACTGGTCAGAGTGGGGTTGCGGGGAGCTTAATTGGAGCCAAGACTCCTTGCCCTCCTTCTCTTAGAGTTCAGCCTTGTCCTGAACTGAATGCTGCTTTTCCCCTGGATACTCAACATTCTTTGGAACCTATTGATCCGTGTGTCAAGGGATGTGAGGATGACAATAGCTGGAATTATCTTGTTTAGCGGAATTACTGGTGTTTTGTGGGTTTCTTTTTTTTTCCTTAACTCCTAGGGAAGAGCTCTGTCTCTGTTTTTGTTTTTTTACCTTAGAGTTCGCTGTGTAATTAAGTGAAACCCCATATGGATCTAAAAAGAAACCACATCTATGAAAAGCTCTCTGAGACCACAGAGCAGAGGATGGCCCTTGCTGGCGTCTGTAACATTTGGGTACAGAGAAATGCCCAGCAGCTCATTTCAGCTCAACTGAAATGGACAGCTAGCTTTGTTCTGAGCCTTGTGCTGAGACGTTGGATTTGCAGAGCCGGGTGAGACCTGGGCTGAGTCTCTAGGAAACCCTGGAACTGTGGGAAGAGTGTCACAGCGCCGCTCTGGCACCCGGGAAGAAGGGACACTGGCTTTCGGAGCTGGCACAGCAGCCTCTCTCCAGGTTTCCCTGCTGCACCCTGGGCCTCTGAGAGACAGCTGGATGGTGAAGGACAGTTTCTCCAGTCGGCAGGCCAGGGTGTGACTCCTGGTGTTTCTGTTTGCTAATCGTGTGACCTTGGGCACTGCAGAGAGCCTAGCGCCTCCCTCCTAGGCTTACTGTGAGGCTGCGTTTCTGAAGGGCCCAGCCCTGCCCTGTAGTGGCCTCAGTAAATACACGGGCGCCTTGTTCCCATGAACAAGCCTTCCCTCGCCTGTCAGCTTTCACGGTGATGGGTAAGAGTGAGACTCCGGTTGACTAAATGGGCTCCCCACTCCTCAGAGCTCCTTTCTGTCTGCTAAGATTGGCTGCTGCCTTATTCAAATCAATTTTTGCTCAGGTAGACTCCTTAAAAAAAAAAGAGAGTGGGACTCCAGATCGTAAGCTTCCCTGGGAGCGCTTGTCTCTCCTGAGTCTTTGTGAACTCTCTGGCTTGCCAGAACATTTAAGACCTGACGCTTGCCACATTCCTTTCAGCAACTGTCGGGCTTGTGGTACCACAATCGGACCCACCACCCGGATGTGTTTGCTGCTCAAAACCATCGATCTTCCAAGTTCTCGTCCCTCCAGTGCAGCTCCTGTGACAAAACCTTCTCCAACACGCTCGAACACAAGAAGCACATCAAAACGGAGCATGCAGGTGGAGCTGGGGTGCCCGGACGGGGAGTGGGGGCTGGCGAGTGGGAGGGACTTGTGGCTTAGCGCCCTGGGCTCCAGCCCCGAATCGCTCCTCCCCGTGCTGGAGCGCGGGGTGCTTCGGTGAGTCCCCGTCGTGCCCCGGCACACCCACGGGTGCCACGTCAGTCAGTCTACCCATGACACTGGCTTGAGTGGCAGAGGTTGTGGAACCTCGAGCAGCGTGAGTCCCACCGTCCCTGGGTGGCACGCAGGCCGGGGTGGGAATCCTGACTCTGCTGTGTGACCTTGGAAAGTGACCCCTCGCTCTGAACCCGTTACCTGCTCTTCAGAAGGTCGATTATTCACACCTGTGTGGCTGGTAAATGGGGCCAGAATGACAGCAGCTCGCACTCAGGGAGGGTTTCCTGAGCACGTGGCATGTTGCTAAGCACCAGTGTTTCCTCCTCTGATTCTGCAGTAATCCCCTTTACATCCAGGCATTCTGGCGCTTTTTGCTGGTGTTTTGGGTTGGCCAGCAGCCAACATTGGGCAGAAAAACCGAACGAACTTTTGGGCCAGCCCCTAGCGTACGTGTCGGGCTCCTAGCAGTTGGCAGATGCCCGCCACTGTGCGCCCTCGCCCCAGCCCCGTTACTCCCCAGACTGCGAGCGTCTTCCTTTCGCTCTCTCCGCCATGCCTCTGCTCGTGCGCCACGCAGACGTGAAGTTCCACGAGTGTGACCAGTGCAAGGAGCTCTTCCCCACGCCCGCGCTGCTGCAGGTCCACGTCAAGTGCCAGCATTCAGGTCGGTGCCCGCGAGGCGCCCCAGGGCAGGGCAGCCCGGGCTGTGCCCCTCCCCTTCGCCTTACAGCTGCGCAGCCCAGGCCAAGCGACAGCCGAGTTGTCCTCATCCACAACACGGGGCCGACGGTACTGCCTACCTCACAGGGTAACTGTGAGCCGAACACGCTAGTGCAGGCCCCGCGCAGGGAGGCATCTCAGCATCACCTGTGATTAGCCTTGTTCCTGCTGTGTCCCATCAAACCTAAATGCCAGTTATTTAAGAGGCACCATTTTTAATGAACCATTAGAAAAACTGGTTATCCTGAGTCCTGCTCTGAGCTCACTTTGACGTAGATTTGTATGCACTCTCATCTGCCGTTAAGTAAGTTGATTAACATAAGAACTCGGCTTCTCAGAGTAGCACTCAGGTGAGATTGTTGCCATGCGTGTTATTCCGCACGGGGTTGTCCTCTGCCGTCAAGGGCGCCAGTCAGGGGGCGCATGGTAACGCCTGCGGTTTTGGTCTCCTGAGCATTAGTAGAGCTAGTCTCTTCTGATTCCTCTTTGGGAATGCAGCTGACCGTCCAACCCTGACCTCTCATTTAGCACACATTTGGTTCCTGTGAGTTAGAATCACGCGCCTCCGTCTCGGGGCTTTTCTTCGAGGCAGTGGACAGGCGTCCTGCGGGCCTCCATGCTGCCCCTTAGGCGTGCGCTCGCGGCGCCGGTTGACACTCACACCCGACCTCCACGGCTTGCAGCAGCGCAGCTGTCATTGATCCCGTTTCAGAGATGTTAAAAGTGACAAAACAGCGTCGTTACCACTGAATCGATGAATAATGGGCTTTGGCAGACGCAGGTTTAGCCTGAATCGGATGCTAAGGAAGCTGGACTTGGGGCCTCTCTCTGGCGGGACTTTTCCAAAGCTCTGCCCCCAGTCCTGTGTGTGTAAATTTGTACTCGTTTTCCTAAAGAGGGCTCCCCAAGTTGTTCAAGCTCCAGGCCCCACACAAGCTGAAGAGTTGCCTCTGGACGCCCTGCCCCTGCCTGGCCCCGCCCCAGCCATGCCTCCGTCCCCCTCCCGCAGGGTCGCAGCCCTTCCGCTGCCTGTACTGTGCGGCCACCTTCCGCTTCCCGGGGGCCCTTCAGCACCACGTCACCACTGAGCACTTCAAGCAGTCGGAGAGCACCTTCCCCTGTGAGCTCTGCGGGGAGCTCTTCACCTCCCAGGCCCAGCTGGACTGTCACCTGGAGTCTGAACACCCGAAGGTGCTGGGCGCGGAAACCCAGTCGCAGATGGTGCAGGTGACTGTGGGGCCTTGGGTGCGGGGTTTCGGGCCCAGGGGTCTTGAGGCTTCTCCGGAGGCAGCCCCTTCAGACAACTAGCCTTTCTCCCTGGGACTCTCAAGGGGCCCCGTGAGTGATGACTTCATGGCCAGGAGGATCTTGCAGAAATCTCTCTGGACCACCTGGTGGCTACCTGTGAAACGGCCCCTGGGTCTAGAGAGGCTGGAAAAAGAATTCTAAAAGCAGAATGCCCTGGGCCTCTCCTTCCCATTCACACCCTCGCTCACCCTCTGCGACCACCATGGGGTGTGGTCAGGGTTGCAGGAACCCTCGGAGGAGGTGGGTGAGCTCTTTGTTGGGATCACCTTCGGTTGAAAGCCCTAAGCTTGATAGCCCCTGTGGGCTGGGCTCGGAGCATGTTTGAATGTCTGGGCTTTTCTGGGGGAAGCCCCACCTCTTCTCAGGTCTCAAGGCTGTGTTTGCTCCCGCCCCTCTGTGTGTCTCTGGGACTCTTACCGCTCGTCCCATCTTTTCCAGAGAGGGTGGGCAGAAGAGGAAATGAAGCTCCATTCTGTTGATTGACAGTAAATTGCAGATGGACCAGAGAGGGACTGAGCTGGCCGGGCTGCGCCCCGTCCTGTCCCGTTGAGCAGTCCCTTTGGCCAAGTTCCTGCAGGCCCCTGTGCAGCGCAGAGGGCAGGGCAGGTGCCAGGCCTCCGGGTGCTGCTTCTGCTGCCATTTCAAGAACGGCTCTGCTTTTATTTATTTTTTAATATATATATGTATTAGGATTCTTGGTAAGATGTCCTTTGCAGGGGGAAACAGAAAAGAGTCCGTTGCTAAAAGAAAACGGCAGTTTGAAAGCTGCTGTCCTAGATGATTTTTTATTGAACGTCACAGTCAGCCTCTCCCCTCTCACAGCAGAGACGTGGCGGAGCTTGGCGTCCCTGTCTCTCCACTCCTGTCTAGAGGAGGACACTCTCCGCTCTCGGCCGCCCCTCAGGAATCAGGGTGGCTGAGCCATCTGTGGGCGCTCCGCATTGACGGCGTCAGCTATTCCGAGCTCCGTGGCTCAGAAGGTTGAGGTTCAGGCAGGAAGCAGGTGTTCTTAAGCAGACTGGTTCTCCCGGTGATGGGGGCGTCATCTCTAAGAGCTGGTGCACATTTGAAAGGGGTGCGTGTGGCCTGTAGAAGCCTGTGCCTCAGCCGGGTGAGCTGTGCGGGGGAGCTGACAGAAGCCACATTTTGCCCGCCTGTTCTTCCTCCTGTAGCCACCCAGCCTCCCAAGTGAGGCCTCCTGCCTGATCAAGGCCCAGACACGCCACCTACGGCAAGCCGAGGCTTCTGGCCAGCATCCCCGTTTCCCTGGTCCAAGCACGGCATGAACCACCTTCATTCAGTAGCATCTCTCACATGGCACTTAGCTCTGTGGTGTAATCCTTGAGACAGGAAAACCAGTGTGAGAAACTGAGCCCACGTTCACTGGTGTGTAATCATAGAGTCCGGGCGCCCTGAGATGGCGTACTGAGCTAAATTATAGCAATTTAGCACACAGAGTTATTTAAATTGTTTGCCTGCCTTCTCTTTTGCATCACGGGTGTGTTAGACTTGCCTCTTCCCATTAGGCACATGTAATTGCTCTCCTCAGGTGAAAACATAAATACCATCATTACAGTGTGAGAGGAAAACCATGTAAATTCTGGGGAGCCAGCTGTGGACACTGCCCAGCCCTGCCTCACGGTCTTTCCCTTGCAGGTGATCCAGACCCCAGAGCCGGTGGCCCCGACGGAGCAGGTGGTCACGCTGGAGGAGACCCAGCTTGCTGGCTCACAGGTGTTCGTGACGTTGCCGGATTCACAGACAGCCCAGACCAGCTCTGAGCTTGTGGCCGTGACCGTGGAGGACTTGCTGGACGGGACCGTGACCCTGATCTGTGGGGAGGCCAAATGAGTGGCTGCTCATGGCTGGGGGAGGGGGGTCCTGCGTGTGCAGTGGAGGAAAAGCTCCACACTTGCCTGTTGCCCCTCCTCCCTGGCACAGTATTGAGCATCTTAGCTTCACACCAACCTAAGTGGTCTCCCTTGGGAAGGGGCAGAAGCATGGCTGTTCTCATAAAACCAGCTTCTGAGTCATCAGTAGCCATCACAACCGCCCCCTGTGGCTGGCAGGCCTGTTCCCCACAGGCCTCCTGCGGCGGCCTCTGTGACCCTGTCCACCCACAAGCGGAGTGTGGCTTCTGAAACAGAGGCTGAAGGAGCAGTGGGGCAAGAGCCGGTGATCAGAGGGACAGGTGTGATGCGCCGGCAGCCCTCAGTATGCGGAGAGGCAGTTCCAGGCGGGACTGTGGCCCGCGGAGTGGGCCAGCACACGCTGCAGGGCCTTCTGGCCATTGAAAAGCAAGAGAACCACACCGTCAGGCCGTGCAGGATCCCTTTCCTCGCGTCTGGCATCCTCCCAGCCCCTGCACGGCAGCGGTAGGCCTGGTAGCAGCGTGCCCATCAGGAAGCCCTCGTTTCCAGGCCGAGGCCCACCCTGTCGGCTCCATCGGCCCTTCCCATAGCCGTGCGGGTGTCCAGTGTGAGGCCACGTGGCTGCAAACCACGCCTGCCCTCCCGGAAACTCCTCATGGTGTTCTGCACTGGAGGCTGGTTCCCACAGTGTTTCCGTGGTGCCCTTATCCCCTGTCCTTAATCAAAGCCTCAGGCTTCCACCCAGCCTGGAGGCCTCGGCCCCTCCCCCTGGTGCCCGCGGCCCCAACTCCTCCTGCTACCCTGGTCTCCGCTGCCCTGTGTGTAGCCCCACTGGCAGTGCCCTCCCCGGCCGCCACGGGGAGTGCTGGCCAGCGGGCCTCTGGAGTCTGAATTTCACAGAGCTTTTTTTTGTCTTCAGTTCCCAAAATATAATCTGATAATTAATGGTTTATGGAATCCATTATGAAGTGCAATTAGATGGATATAGGTTCCCGCCGTTCAGAGGGAATGGCTAGCATTTATCTTCCTTTCCTTGATGCCAGAAGGTTGATGTCTGCGAGAGCAGCGTGTCCACGCCCAGCACGGCTCCCTGCCAGCTTGTGCGGCTGACCCCCTGTCTGATCCCTCACCCTCACGATACAGGCCGCCCAGAGACAAGGCCACCCCTTCTCTCTAAGCGCATTTCACATCACCAGGCACCAGCAGGGGAGGGGGTCGATTCGGGTCGTGGTCAGTCCGTTTATCGCCATCACACTTTGCCGGAAGGGCCACGGTATGGCCCTTGCCACCGGCCCACTCTCTGCAGGCAGCTCAGCAGCTCCCTCCCGCCTTGAGCTTGTCAATTCAGGGATCTTCCCGTTAGGAAGTAAAGGAAGTAAATGAAGTTTTCAAAGGCCAATGACTGACCAGAAGATGGTGCTCAAACCTTTAAGACTTGGCCTCCCTGTGAGGCCCTCACTGCTTCTGCCAGGGCTGTCTCTGTCTTCTTAAGGTTGCTCAGCCCCATGAGCTGTCATACCAGGACTGCTCTTGATCAGCAAGTGACGAGATGACACCGAACCTCTTGGCACCAGATAAAACCCCACTGAGATTACAGAGCTGCCCAACCCGCAGGGCGTGGAGGCCGAGCCTAGCAGATAAGAAGGCATGGGTACTTGGGAATCGCAGCATCATCAAAACTTCTTCCAGCCAAAAAAAGAAAAAAATTAAAAATTAATGACTGGGGACCTGTAGGGGAAAGTGATTTTTTTCTTCTTAAAAAAGTTCTCTGAATAAAGAAAGCTGTAAACTTTCAACCCAACTTTCCGAACCTTTTCGAGTACCTAGACAGCCTTTTCTCAGGTTTCAGACGGAGACCCGGGTGGAGGCAGGACACTCCTTCGCCTCAGAATCACCGGACCCACAGCTCGCTGTGCCGAGAGCAGGCAGGGAAGCAGGCCTTGCCACCAGCTGCACTCAGAGCCCCGGCACGGCCGGCCAGTGGGAGCACCAGGCCTGTGCTGGTTCTGGTCAGCGCGAGGGGAAGGTCCAGCCGGAGTCTCGTTTCTACTCCGAGCGGACCTCTGCAAGATGCTGCATCAACAGTGATTTTTACATCATTGCTCACTGGAGACCCCCAAGCATGGATTACATTGTAGGAAGACTTTCCTAGTTCTGTCTGCGCAAGAGACTCTCTGGATTGCCACCAGGGAGGATGCTGTTACCCAGGTCCCTTTGTCCACGTCACTGGCTCTCATGTGGCCTTTGCTGCTGGGTTGCTGCCCGGACAGTCTCGGGGCTGAACCTTGGGGCACTGGCCATGGTACCCAGGAGTCTGTGGGCTTTCTTGGAACCCTTGGATTTATTCATGAGACCCCCACCCCCCTTCTCTAATCCAATCCCAGAGCTCGTGAAACACCTGGTGAGGAAGAAGGCAGGCAGATTCCAGGCTGGAGTCTGACTCCATGGGAACAGTGGGGGATCCGTGATGGAAAGGCATTTGCTCATCACAGGTGAGTGAGGCAGACAGCAAATAGATGCTGAGGAGCGAGGCCCACCCTGGGAAGATGGGCCCAGGCAAGTGTGTGAACAGAGCCTGAAAGGGAGTGAAGCACAGACAATGGTCTGTACTTGTTTATTTGATAAAGCCTGTCTCTTTCGTCTCAGAAGCTGTATGTTTGGGAAGCTCTGAGCCCAGAAAGTACCACAATGTACGGTGTGAAAGCAGGTTCCCCTGGGGGTTCAAGTCCTCTGTGAGGAAGCTGTCTGACTCTCCCTGCCCGCCCCCCCCGCCCCCGCCCCGGCCCAACCACGGTGTGTTCTTCAGCTTCATCACCTGCGGAAGAGCCCTGAGGGCCGCGGGCCGAGGGCGAAGGAGACCCAGTCAAACAAGGGCACACAGGGAGACCGGGAGCCCGTTCTCTGCCCATGGTATAACTAGCACCAAGGAGAAAGGACAGGCCCAGAGTTTCTCTATCCCAGGCGACGTTGCAGCCACCATACCATAGGCTAACTATATATTAGTATGGGTGGGAGGGGTGTTTTATTTCTCATTCCTGAGATCTACGAATGGACCAAGGGTTGGAGGAACTGCCAGCCTTACACAGAACGGTTCCAGGGGACGAGTGGTATCTCTGTGAAGTTGGGGTAGATAGCTGGGCAGCAGCGGAGAAAATCCAGGGGTGCTTTCATCACAGGAGGGCTTGAGCAGCCTCTGCCCAGCTCCACTGCGCCCAGCGTGTTCCAGGGTTCTGAGGAGTCAGGGAGAAAGTGGGCATGAAAGAATGAGATCTAGGGTCGAAGGGAGTGTCTTGTGGCCATGGAAAACATGGGGGCTGGTAGGACTTGGGCCCAAAGCTCAGCAGCACAGCCAGAAAGAAGTCGGAAAGTTGCTCCCCTCTGACTCAGCCTGGGAGGAAAGGAGAAGACGTTGTGCTTTGGAGATGACATTGTTGGAAAAAAGAAAAAAAAAATTATCCCCGGGCTAATTTAGATTTCTTCCCAATCGGGGAAATGTTTGATCACGTCCCTTACAAAGGCCAGCCACACTGGCCAACACCTGTGGTGAGGGCAGCTAGCCAGCACAGGATGCTGTTGAAACTGGATTACAGACCATTAATTCGCATTCAACTTGCACTACTCTATATAAATAAAATACGTACTTTGGAAAGAATTATGCTGTGTGAGTTTCAAATGGACTGTGATAATAGACCCGTGTTCTCTGTGGTTGTGGGCAGCTGTCAGATGGGACCAGGCTGGACAGGCCTGCTTTCCTAGGGGCTCTTGAACCCGCGGACGTGTGAGCGCGTCCTGGGGGCGGCTAGGAGCTCGCCTGTCGGGTGGAGCCTGCTTTTCCTGAGCCCTCGCTCCCAGAGAGCAGGCGTGGTGTCGCTTTCAGAGACCAGCCTTGGCGCATCCCGGTGCTGTCACTGTGACTCTGTGACCTTGGTGAGATCCTTATCCTCTTCTAAGCTCCCTCCTCCCAGTGCTCATTCACAAATAGAGGAAATTATTGTATTCACCCCACAGAATTGTAGTTCTAATTAAAAGCCTGGATTTAATGAATTTGGTGTTGGAAATTGTAGTTGTTATTAATAAGTCCTTCACATACAGGTCAGCCCTTCCCTACATTTTCCAGCACTGGGGAGAGCATTCATTCCTGCCGTCTCACCTCTCCCTCTCTCTCTCTGCACCCTTGGGGATCTTGAGAACACCCACCACTTTCCATTTATCTCTTGAACCTCAACTGCCCCCAAAGCGCAAAGTGCTGAGCAGATAACTGTGAAATAAGCAGAAACCTTTCGTGGTGAACAGCTGAAAATGTCACGTTGCTGGCAGCCAACATGGGAACGAGAGGTAGACACGCGGACAGGATGTTCATAATTTCTGCAGTGAGAGTCCTGCGGGGAAGGCGGGGGCATCGTACCCTGTACCCACCTAAGCTCAGGTCTGCCCCGAGGCAGGGGTGGGGGTGGCTGTGCTCAAGTCTGGGGCAGTCCTGACCTTGGCCCAGAGCCCATGAGGCCTCTAGGACGTAGGCCCTTCTGCCTGAGCAGTGTGTTTGGGGAGAGGGGCTGGAGCCGTCAGTCGTATCGAGCTGAGATCCTGGGGTGTCCCCGGGAGCTGGGCTCTGGCTGTGGAGGTGAGTGTGTACAGAGATGAAGTGCTGCTCTGGATCAGGAGTGGCTGAGCAGAGGTAGGAGAGGGGCCCAGCGATTCCCCGGAGGTGGTGTTACCTTCAGTCTGGGCCAGGGGGTCGGCTGCTGGAGGCAGAGTCGTGGTGCAGCTTCCCATCCCCAGCTCCCAGCTGACCGTGACCTTGGGCGAGTTATTCCTGATGACGGCTGTGAGGGGGAGAGTCAACATCTGTAAAATGCCCAAATGGTACAGATGCTTCGTAGATGACGTCTGTTCCTGATTCTAGTACTTGAACCTGAGGGAAGAAGGCAGAGAAGGGCAGGAAATGCCCTAAGATGGAGGGCCTGGAGCAGAGGGCAGGAGAGACGCAGAACCAGATCCCAGACCCCAGACCCGGACCCAGACCCAGAAGGCCCCGTGGAGCTCCCCAGGCCACACTATATACAACAATCCAGAGCCTCTGTCTCAGGCTGGGGTGGACAGCGATAAGAGGGGGACAGGAGCTCCCGGGAAGGAGCCGGGATTCTCGGAGCTCCTTGGCACCGCAGCCTAAGGGTCCCATCCGAGGAAGGGCACAGATTGGAGCTCTGGTGGTCACGAGTCCAGTGAGAGGGCGGGAAGCGAAAACACCGAGGATGCGATGGTGTCCGGCCATCCCGCCTTGCCTCTGGAGCTCTCAGATTCATTGTTCATCTTCCCTTGCACGAGCTGGTACTCAGGCACGTGTTTGGGTAAAACAGAAAGAACTTACAGCTCCACGTGCCTTGTCCTAGACCCTTGTTGGGAAGCACTCCAGGACTCACGGTTTTACCGAGAAGAGAGGATCTAGGACACGGCTGGGGGGGTTGGTGCGGGGTGCGAGCCCAGCTTCCTGTGAATGCTCGCCAGGCCTTTCTCATGCGTCTGTCCTGCCTTCTGCTCTGCCACCCGGTGCTACCAGAGCGTTGGTCCCACGTCCACTGGACACTTGTATTTCCCACACGCCTGGCACCAGACAGCGAGCTTTGGGAGTTTGGCGGGTGCCCCTCCTGCCCAGCCAGGGACCCACAGAGCTCCTCCAGTTAGCCTCACACCCTCAGGCAGGACCCACCTTCCACCTCTCCCCACCGCCAGCGACTGGGTCCCCCGCCTCACTTACCTATGGGCGGGTCCATCAGGACATCCTCCTCTCTCTGTCCTCCGAGAAGAACAGGGCAGAAGGCTGACAGCAGCTTGCCCAGCCCGGAGCTCCCCAGCTGCTCTGATCAAACACCACTCCTGCCAGCTCTGCGTGCACCGGTTCCCCCAGCGCAGGCCAGAAACAGCTGATCAAACACATCAGGACAAGGTCAGTCCAGGGACCCACAGTCCCCCTCCAGGAGAGATTTCACAGACCTGCCATCAGGAGGGTCTGATAAAAACGGACAGGGGGTGGGGAAGCGGACCCACGGGGCCGGCCCAGGACCAAAGAGCTTCTCACTCCATTTTGAAACCTCTGTGCTCCACGCAGAGTTCAGGCCAAAGCCCACATTTCCAGACAGGCCAGGGCCAGAGCTGCCTGTGAGCCCAGGGAGCCAAGGGGACGTGTGTGTGCACACAGGACTGTGGGGGTGAGAGAGATGTCAGGTAGGAACGCGTGGGCTTGGGAGCGTGGGACTGTTAGATTGTCACAGGATGACTTGAGATCCTCCCTTGCTAAACTGTGACCCTTTCAAGGGCAAGAACTGCATTATCCTTTTTGTTCACACACACAGTGTTAGGCTGGCAGAGCAGGTGTCCTTTCGAGCTGAAGTTCTGGAGCCCGTGGGGTCCTACTGTGTACACGGCCCCATGCCCGACGCTGTGGAGGTTGAGGATGGATCAGGCTAATACAGCAAGGAGATCAAACCAGTCCATCCTAAAGGAAATTAACCCTGAATATTCATTGGAAGGACTGATGCTGAAGCTGAAGCTCCAATACTTTGGCCACCTGATGGGAAGAACCAGGATCCAGACCTCGATGCTGGGAAAGATTGAGGGCAGGAGGAGAAGGGGGTGGCAGAGGATGAGATGGTTAAATAACATCACTGACTCAGTGGACCGTGAGTTTGAGCAAACTCCGGGGGTAGTGAAGGACAGGGGAGCCTGGTGAGCTGCAGCCCTTGGGGTTGCAAAGAGTCAGGCATGACTTAGTTAACACGACTGGACAACAGCAACAACAGGCTAAGACAGTGTGCGATGCCTGCTCCAATGGGACTGCTAACCTGGTCAGCAAGGGTTTCGTATGAGAAACAGGTATGAAGAACAGCAAGCCAGTGCAGATGGGCAACCTGCTGCTGCTAAGTCGCTTCAGTCGTGTCCGACTCTGTGCAACCCCATAGACGGCAGCCCACCAGGCTCCCCCGTCCCTGGGATTCTCCAGGCAAGAACACTGGAGTGGGTTGTCATTTCCTTTTCCAATGCATGAAAGTGAAAAGTGAAAGGGAAGTCGCTCAGTCGTGTCTGACTCTTCTCGACCCCATGGACTGTAGCCCACCAGGCTCCTCCGTCCATGGGATTCTCCAGGCAAGAACACTGGAGTGGGTTGCCGTTTCCTTCTCCAGTGCATGAAAGTGAAAAGTGAAAGTGACGTCACTCAGTCGTGTCTGACTCTTCTCGACCCCATGGACTGCAGCCTACCAGGCTCCTCTGTCCATAGGATTTTCCAAGAAAGAGTACTGGAATGGGGTGCCATTGCCTTCTCCGGATGAGCAACCTAAATGCCTATAAATGCTATGTTCCTTTGTCTCCTTTTTTTTTTTTAGTTTTGTCTTTTTCACTGGTGGCAGGGGGGATTAATATTTTCCAGAAATGCTCTCATAATTAATAATTGGTGTTAGTAAGTGCTTAGCACATGATGGACACTGGATGGAGAGCTTTATGTAATTTTTACTTCCCCAGCACCATGATGTAGCGGCTGTTGTTGCCCCACATTTCAGGCAAGGACACCTACACCAGGAAAGCCACCTGACGGGTACATGGCCATCGAGCAGCTCAGCTGGGATGTGATCCAGGCCACCTGACTCCAGAGCTCAATCCTTCTTTTAACTTTTTATCTTGTATTGGGCTTTAGCCGATTAACCACGTTGTGACAGCTCAGGTGAACAGCCAACGGACTCAACCACACATATACGTGTGTCCATTCTCCCCCAAACCCGCTCCCATCCAGGCCGCCCAGAGTTCACTCTTAAACACCAGGCTACATCCGAGCATTTCTTGCTTGATACCCAGTTAGCAGAAGATACCTGGGCCACCAACTTCTCAGTCCTTGGGCCACTGGTCAGGGCCACCTGGACGGTCATAGACCTACCACATCCCCTGACCTGCTTTCTTCTTGACCTCCCCCTCCATCTCTCCTGCCTGAGACAGCCAACCAGGCCGGAAACTCTGCTTTTATCAGCTGGAAATGTGTCCAGTAGCAACAGGAGTCATGCCCTTTGCCTTGTTTGGGGACTAGATCGTTTGTGGTCTAGGAGCTGTCACTTTGAGGGGCCCCTGCTGCCTCTCACAGAGTCACCAGTCCTCAGTGGACCCTTGATGGCTCAGCCGGGGCTCTTCCTTCAAATCAGAGGACCATTCAGGCCCTGTGTGAGCTCCCGCTGAGCCCAGCCTGGGGTCAGCACGAATGTGTGAGGGTGCTTCCCCCCCAGACAGCTCAGGGAAGCATCACAGCCTCACTGCCTTCCCCATCTCTCCTCTTATCCTGGGATCCTGAAGGAAGCAGTGTTTCCTAGAACAGCAATCATTTTTTTTGGAGAACTCAGGATCAGGAGACAATAGAGAATGTAGTGGTTCAGAGCCCGTTGTAGAGTTACTCAAATCTGAGTTCAGATCCCTGCTGTGTCCCTTGATAGGTGTGTGCTTTGGGCATGTTTGCATGTCTTTTCCTGATTGTTTTTCTTCTCTGTAAACTGGAGGTAATGAAAATCTCAAGGTAATCGTGGAGATTAAAAGGAACACCTTTGAGATTCTGGTATAGGTCATCCGGGTGTCACTAGTGGTAAAGAACCCGCCTGCCAACGCAGGAGACCTAAGAGACACCGGTTCGATCCCTGCGTTTGATAAGATCCCCTGGAGGAGGGCGTGGCAATCCACTCCAGTAGTCTTGCCTGGAGAATCCCATGGACAGAGGAGCCTGGTGGGCTCCATTCCACATGGTCGAGAAGAGGCAGATATGACTGGAGCAGCTTTGCATGCAAGCATAGGTCATGGTATGTAGGAAGAGCTCCATAAACATGGTACCATTCATCAAGGGACCCAAAGCCTCGGCAGTCCTTGTCCCAGTGCAGAGAGCCCACGGGGTGCTTCCAAAGCTCAAGTAGGGTAGACTTCTGTAGGGGAGTGGAAGGTGAAAAAGAGGGCCAGCCGGACAGAGTCCCTGGAGGTCAGGGCCCGGCCTTGGCATCTCTCTGTCCCCCGTTTCCTTGATGTCTGGCATCCAGGGAGCACCTTATGTAAGACTGGAGAGCGGCAAGCCCAGGGCTGGGGTCTGCATGCCTGGAACCGTGCTCCTGATGCTCCTCCTTGCTGCACCTCGGGGCCACCTGGAGTGAGATCCTACAGCCCAAGGGACGGGTCACAGGGGCAAGCAGACTTCCTGGATAGAACCTGGCCCTGAGGCCCCAGTGGGCTCGCTGTCTTGTCCTGGCATCAGCAGAATAGGTCATCTCGACCCATTTCTGTGCCAACCTGGTCTCTCGGCTTGGAGCAGGAGAGCCCTGGGGTGGGGGGTGGGTAGAGGGGAGGGGGCGTGGAGCACAGAAAGGAGAGGAGGTGGCAGGTGCTTGGCCCAGAGACTGGGCCGCCCTCGTGTTGTGCAGGAGCAGCGGATCCGTAACGCCTTACACTTGAGGAGCACTCTGCTGCTCTCAGATCACTTCCATTTGCGTCACCCATCCTCAGGGTAACGTCAAAGTGTAGAGTCAGTATCTTCACGGTTACCCTGTTTTCCAGTGAAGGAATTCAGATGCAGCCTCCTCTGAGGACCTAAGGGTCCTCAGCTAGTGAGATGGTTTGGATACCAGATGGAGTCTTTCCCCACCTCGCCTTGCTGCCCTGTGACGCTCTGGTCCCCCCAGTGACATCATGACTTGGAGTCATTTGCTTGCTTGACTCTGGGCAGCATCGCCCTGAGGCTGGAAGGGCTTGAATGATTATTTTGCAGATGAAGAAATTGAGGTTCCAGGAGGTGACGTCACTCGGTCCCGTGGGAAGTCAGTAGCAGAGGTGCAGTCAGAGCAGCTGGACCCGGCATTACCTTCACTTTGCCAGGAAGAGCACACCTGAGCCCAGGTGAGGGTGGGGACTCAGGGCTCAGCCGGAGGCCCCCAGGAGGGACAGGCTGAGCGTCAGTTACCGCCCTCTGCCCTGGCCCGGCTAGGCGTGCGCCCCCCGCCTGGTGCTGGTCACAGGGAGCCCCCTCCAACAGGACTCTCTCTGATGACAGAGGCGGTCTATCCTGCACCACCCCATGTGGGGCCACCGTCAGATGTGGCTTTGAGCACTTGAAACGTGGCCAGCATGGCCGAGAAGCCGGATTTTAAATTTTAAATGGTCGTGTGTGGCTAGTGGCTGTCGTCTAGATGGCAGAGAAAGGGGTGGAGGCTCAGAGGTGATCACTGCACAGGAAGTGGCTGAGCCTGTATTCAAACCCAGGTCCGTCAGGCTCCAAAACCCACCACCTTTCCCCTCCTGTCAGGAGGGAAGTGCAGTCAGCGAGTGGTGAGCATTGGCCTCGAGGTTCGGAACACCTCGCTCCCTGAAGCCTTCATGCTTACACGCTCGGTGTCTCCCCTGCTCTGGGCCTGCCCCGTCTTCATCCTCATCCTAGTCGGCACCCTTTGTACCAGGGGCTCTACCTCCCTGCGGACTGACCCTGATACGTCCTCTACAGTGACAGTCCTGCCATCCCATTTTACCGACGAGTAAGTACGTGGATGGAGAAGGCAATGGCACCCCACTCCAGTCCTCTTGCCTGGAAAATCCCACGGACAGAGGAGCCTGGTGGGCTGCAGTCCATGGGGTCGCTAGGAGTCGGACACGACTGAGCGACTTCACTTTCACTTTTCACTTTCATGCGTTGGAGAAGGAAATGGCAACCCACTCCAGTGTTCTTGCCTGGAGAATCCCAGGGACGAGGGAGCCTGGTGGGCTGCCGTCTATGGGGTCACACAGAGTCGGACACGACTGAAGCGACTTAGCAGCAGCAGCAGCAAGTACGTGGATGCTCCAAAGGGTGGAGAAACTCGTCCAAGCTGGGTGATCTCTTGCTGGAAAAGTCACGCTGGTATGAATACACAATGCCCAATTCTTGATCCTGTTTCTCTCCAGCTCCACACCAGAGCTGAACTGAACTTAGAGGGTGCCACGGAGGCAGCCAAGAAGCCCCCTACCCTTCCTGTCTTGAAACCATGGCACTGAGCTTGCCGCCTGGGCACCAGCCACTGTGCCCCGGAGGGGGCGGCAGGGGCTTCAGTGTGCATACCCTTCGCATGTCTCCTATTGCAGTAGAAGCCACTTGCCTCAAACACGTGTTTTGTTTTTCTTTTTTTTTTTTTTAAAGCCTACCACATCTCAAATGCGAGTTTTGTTTATCTTGGAACTAGCAGGATTTGCGGCAGCAGGCCAGCACATTTATAATGAGAGTCGTGGGAAAACTAAACTCATTGTCACTCACGAGCCGCGTGACCTTGGACAGGTCTCCTCCGCCCCACCCCAGCGAGCGGGTTAAATGACCGCTAAGGGCCCTTCTCCAACATTCTGTGACTCCTCACAGAGCACAGGCGGTGGAGAAATCAGGATTCGGGGCCCGACTCTGCTACTTCCACATCGTGTGACTTGTCTCTGAGCCTCCGGCTCCTCACCTGGGCTGGTGCTGCCCCTGCAGAGCGGAGGCCTGGGCCAGGCACAGGGCTGCCACGTGGCGAGGGGGCTGGAGTGCTGCTGGTGGGCTTCGGGGGGCTCACACAAAGCCCAACAGTACCTCATCGCCCCACTCTCCAGGAAGAGACAATGGAGGAACTCCCGGTCCTCAGAGGGGAGGGGAATGGGTCCCCTTCTGGCCAAGATGCTGCCACAGGTGCTCAGAGCCGTGCCAAAGAGAGGCTCCCAAGGTGCCCTCCATCCGGTCCAGCCCCGCCTACTCCCTCCCTAGTGGGGCCGCACCCGCCGCCTGCACAGCTGGGAGGAGCTGGCCGGACAGGTGACAACAGGCTCCAGGCCTTCCTGGAGCTTGTGGGGAGGAGCTGCCCTGGAGAGGAGGGGATTTTAGCACAGCAGCCCTGCAAGCCAGGGTCTGAAGCAAACCCCGGGAGGGGGGTCACCCCAGGGCTGAGTGGTCAGGGCTATGGGGTCACGTGGTCAAAGGTCAGCCCTGCCACTGCCCAGTTCTCTAGCTCTGGGCAAACCACATAATCTCTCGGGCCTTATTCTCCTCATCTATGAAATGGGGGCTTCCCTGATAGCTCAGTTGGTAAAGAATTCACCTGCAAAGCAAGAGACTCTGGTTTGATTCCTGGGTCGGGAAGATCCGCTGGAGAAGGGATAGGCTACCCACTCCAGTATACTTGGGCTTCCCTTGTGGCTCAGCTGGTAAAGAATCTGCCTGCAGTGCGGGAGACCTGTGTTCAATCCCTGGATTGGGAAGATTCCCTGGAGAAGGGAAGGCTACCCATTCCAATATTGTGGCCTAGAGTATTCCAGGGACTGTATAGTCCATGGGGTCTCAAAGAGTCGGACATGACTGAGCGACTTTCACTTCACTTCACTTCACTTCACATGAAATGGGGAGGATAATAGTCCTTGCCTGCCTCTTAGGATTATAAAATAACCCCCGTGAAGGCCCTGACCTACCCTGCAGAGCAGGGACTCAGTGAGTGGTTATTAGCTTCCCTGGCCCCTGACCGCAGAAAGGTCAGCTGTTGCAGGACGAGGCTGTGATTCACAGCCGGGACTCTGAGGCCCACGGAGTAAGAGCAGAGGAAGTGCCTGCTAGGAGTTCCACCCCCGACCTCGGTTAGTCTGCGGCTTCTGCAGTGACAGGGAGAGGCCTGAGGGGCTGGGCAGTGGAGACCAGAACCCCAGGTTTATGATGGGCTTCCTTACACCAGCCATCAGGCAGCCTGAGGATCCCTGGCTCCCACAGACTGCCCCCATCTCCTGGTCAGAGGCTTCCCCACAGGCCGTCTTGGGGGCTCACGCCCAGGCCCTGAGAGGGGACAGGGATTCAAGGCTCCCAGCATGGGGCCCATGGACCCCAGCCAAGCAGATACTCTGGGCCAAACTCACCTCCGACCCAAGCTGGCCCCATGGCCCACCCATGCCCTCTGCCGGCCTTTTCCACCCGGCTTCTCCCCATCCTTCAAGGGTCAGCCCAAGTGATCCCACTCTAGAAAGCCTCCACCAGTCGCCCCAGCGAAAAGGGTTGGCCTCTGGACTTCTCTGATCCCTTATATGACCCACAATATTAAAGCACTTGATAATATGTGTTCACACCTTCTCTTTTCACTTTTTCTTTTTTTTTTTGGTGGCGAAATAAATATAACATTTACCCTTGTGGCCGTTTGTGAAACTTCAGTGGCAATAACTGCTATACTCACATTGCTGCATAGCCATCACCGCTGTCCGTCTCCAGAACTTGCTTGCCTCTTCATACTGAAACTCTGTTCCCACTGAATGTTTCCGTCACCGTTGAAGGCGGCCCATTCCTGTGAGCACCAGCCCTTGGCCCCCTGCTCCTGGACACCACCGTCCACTCCCTGTCTCTGACTGTGAGCACCAGCCCTTGGCCCCTCCTCCTGGACACCACCGTCCACTCCCTGTCTCTGACTGTGAGCACCAGCCCTTGGCCCCTCCTCCTGGACACCGCCGTCCACTCCCTGTCTCTGACTGTGAGCACCAGCCCTTGGCCCCTCCTCCTGGACACCACCGTCTACTCCCTGTCTCTGACTGGCTAGTCTAGGTTTATCATCAGTCCAGTCGCTCCGTCATGTCCAACTCTTGGCGACCCCACGGACTGCAGCACGCCAGGCTTCCCTCTCCATCACCAACTGGAAGTGGAATTAGTGAAATTATGTAGTATCTGTGTTCATGGCTTAACCCTCCATGGAGCCCTGTGCCTCTGCTGAGTGACTGGGGAAGAGGGGCAAGTGAAGGAGCAAAAGAACAAGGTGATGATGCCTAAGGCTTCCAAGACAGGCCTGGTCCCCTGCCACGCCCCCTCATACCACGTACCTAGAATCCATTCATGCAACGATGGGCATCTATTAAACTCAGTGTGGCCAAGGCAGGGTTCTAGGTGCTACAGACACCACAGTGAACAGAACAGAACAAAATCCCTGCTCTCACGGAGCTCATATTTTAGTAGGAGAGACTATACATGAGTCAATAGTCTGCTGGATAATGTTGAGTGTCCAAGAGAACAATTAACAAAATAAAATTTTTTAAAAAGAGAGAACGATTATATCGATAGGGGACAGAGGGGCCTGGCAGAGGTGTGGATAGGAGGCTGGGAAAAGCCTCACTTATTAAGTGACTCCAGCAAAGACGTGATGACTTCCACGGCCTGGCTATGTGAATGTCAGTGTCTACAGAAGAGCTTCCCCAGCAGTGGGAACAGCTTGTGCAAGAACCCTGAGGCGTGGGCCTGTGGCTGGTGCGAGGAGTATGGAGAAGGCCAGTGTGGCTGGAGCAGGGTGAGCCAGGGAGAGCCTAGGAGGAGATCCAGTTAGAGAAGTAGTCAGGGGGACCTCCCTGGTGGCACAGTGTCTGAGACTCCACGCTCCCAGTGCAGGGGGCCCTGCCTCAATCCCCAGTCAGGGAACTAGATCCCACGTGCCCCAGTGAAGATCGAAGATCCCGTGTGCCACAGCTAAGACCCTCGCATCCCGATAAAAAATAAAAATAACTAGTCAAAGAAAGAAAAGTAGCCAGGCCAGATTACCTAAGACCTTCCACGGCCTTTTAAGGGTTTGGCCAGTGGCGGGTTTTGAGTGAGTGCTGCGGTTGCTGTGTAGAGAATAAATATAGGGAGAGATAGTGGGTGCTGGGAGATTACTTAGGGGTTATTGCAGTATCTCATCACAGAAGAATTTCATAAAGATTAAAAATTAAAATGAGGCTGCAACCTAAATAAATTTCTGAGTGGCTCATTTGTTAGCCGAGCAGGGAAATGATGAGAGCCTGGACCAGGGCGTTGGTGAGGGGTGGTCAGATGCTGACAGCAGGGCAGACAGGGTTTGCTGATGGATTAGACGTGGGTTGTGAGAAAAAAGAGAAGACTCAAGAATGATTCCCAAGCTTGGTCTGAAAGTGGGAGCATGAAGTCGCCACAGGCTGGGGAGGGGAGCAGAGTGAGGGCAGGTTTTGGAGGAAAGAAAAGGAACACAACTGGGGGCATGTTAAGCTTGACGTTTCAGTTAAACACCCAAGGAGGCACCTGAAACATGAGTCTGGAGTCAGGGACCTTATGATCACCCTGCCCAGCGTTCCTATTTTGTTTTCTGAGGCCCAGCTGGCACCTGGCATCAAGAGAGCTTTCTAGAAACCCAGGTGTCACAATCTGCCATCCTTTGCACAACTGTCCATCTGCCCGTCCATCTATCCATCTATTTATCCACCCACTCATCCATCCATCCATCCATTCATCCACCCACTCATCCATCCATCCATCCACTCATCTATCCATTCATCCACCCACTCATCCATCCATCCATTCATCCACCCATCAATTCATCCACCCACTCATCCATCCATTCATCCACCCACTCATCCATCCATCCATTCATCCACCCACTCATCCATCCACCCATCCATTCATCCACCCACTCATCCATCCATTCATTCACCCATCCATCCACTCACTCATCCATCCATCCATCCATTCACCCATCCATTCATCCACCCACTCATCCATCCATTCATCCATCCACTCATCCATCCATTCATCCACTTATCCATCCATCCATCCATTCACCCATCCATTCATCCACCCACTCATCCATCCATTCATCCATCCACTCATCCATCCATTCATCCACTTACTCATCCATCCATCCATCCATTCATCCACCCACTCATCCATCCATCCATCCATTCACCCATCCATTCATCCACCCACTCATCCATCCATTCATCCACCCACTCATCCATCCATTCATTCACCCATCCATCCACTCACTCATCCATCCATCCATCCATCCACCCATCCATTCATCCACCCACTCATCTATCCATTCATCCATCCATTCATCCACTCACTCATCCATCCATCCATCCATTCACCCACCCACTCATCCATCCATTCATCCATCCACTCATCCATCCATTCATCCACCCATTCATCCATCCATCCATTCATCCACCCACTCTTCCATCCATCCATCCATTCATCCACCCACTCATCCATCCATCCATCCACTCATCCATCCATTCATCCACCCACTCATCCATCCATCCATTCATCCACCCATCAATTCATCCACCCACTCATCCATCCATCCATCCATTCATCCACCCACTCATCCATCCACTCATCCATCCATTCATCCACCCACTCATCCATCCATCCATCCACTCATCCATCCATTCATCCACTTACTCATCCATCCATCCATCCATTCACCCATCCATTCATTCACCCACTCATCTATCCATTCATCCATCCATTCATCCACCCACTCATCCATCCATCCATTCATCCACCCACTCATCCATCCATCCATTCATCCACCCACTCATCCATCCACCCATCCATTCATCCACCCACTCATCCATCCATTCATTCACCCATCCATCCACTCACTCATCCATCCATCCATCCATTCACCCATCCATTCATCCACCCACTCATCCATCCATTCATCCATCCACTCATCCATCCATTCATCCACTTATCCATCCATCCATCCATTCACCCATCCATTCATCCACCCACTCATCCATCCATTCATCCATCCACTCATCCATCCATTCATCCACTTACTCATCCATCCATCCATCCATTCATCCACCCACTCATCCATCCATCCATCCATTCACCCATCCATTCATCCACCCACTCATCCATCCATTCATCCACCCACTCATCCATCCATTCATTCACCCATCCATCCACTCACTCATCCATCCATCCATCCATCCACCCATCCATTCATCCACCCACTCATCTATCCATTCATCCATCCATTCATCCACTCACTCATCCATCCATCCATCCATTCACCCACCCACTCATCCATCCATTCATCCATCCACTCATCCATCCATTCATCCACCCATTCATCCATCCATCCATTCATCCACCCACTCTTCCATCCATCCATCCATTCATCCACCCACTCATCCATCCATCCATCCACTCATCCATCCATTCATCCACCCACTCATCCATCCATCCATTCATCCACCCATCAATTCATCCACCCACTCATCCATCCATCCATCCATTCATCCACCCACTCATCCATCCATCCATCCATTCATCCACCCACTCATCCATCCATCCATCCACTCATCCATCCATTCATCCACTTACTCATCCATCCATCCATCCATTCACCCATCCATTCATTCACCCACTCATCTATCCATTCATCCATCCATTCATCCACCCACTCATCCATCCATCCATTCATCCACCCACTCATCCATCCATCCATTCATCCACCCACTCATCCATCCACCCATCCATTCATCCACCCACTCATCCATCCACTCATCCATCCATTCATCCACTCACTCATCCATCCATCCATCCATTCACCCACCCATTCATCCATCCATTCATCCATCCATTCATCCATCCACTCACCCATCCATTCATCCACCCATTCATCCATCCATCCATTCATCCACCCACTCATCCATCCATCCATCCATTCATCCACCCACTCATCCATCCATTCATCCATCCATTCATCCACCCACTCATCCATCCATCCATTCATCCATTCATCCATCCATTCATCCACCCACTCATCCATCCATTCATCCACCCACTCATCCATCCATTCATCCACCCACTCATCCATCCATTCATCTACCCACTCATCCATCCATCTGCCCATCTGCCCATCTGTCTGTCCATCCACTCATCCACCCATCCATCTATTCATCTGTTGATCCACCATGCCCTGTACATCTAACCTGTGTCAGACATGGTGTCAGGTGCTGGGAATACACGAATTAGGAAGACACGTCTTCCCCTCAACAGGCTCACAGTCTTGTTACAAATTCTCTAGGCCTTCCACTCTTCCCTTGGCCTCAATCTCTCCATTAGTAAAATGAGTTTGGGCCAGACAATCTTGAAGGGCTCTGCCAACTCAGATCTCCCATAACCACATGAGGCCAACTTGCCCTCGCCCTCCTCTGAGCTGGGCCCCCCAGCTGGGGTGGATGGATCTAGGCCAGGGTCCATGTTGCCTGCCTGCTCCCATTACACCCACCTGACCTAGCAAAATTGCCCTAACCTCAGTTTTGCCATGTTCATCTTCCACCGAGAAGTGATTAACTCTTGGTGAAGCAATTAAGTCAATCGAGCAAGTGTGGTTTGCAGGCCACGGGACTCACAAGTGACATGGGTTAAGGTTAAGGGGGATGTGCTCAGTCACTAAGTCATGTCTGACTCTTTGTGACCCCATGGACTGTAGCCTGCTAAATTCCTCCTTTCTTAGGATTTTCCCAGCAATAACACCGGAGTGGGTTGCCATTTCCTTCTCCAAGGGATCTTCCCAACCCAGGGATCAAACCCACATCTCCTGCATCTCCTATATTGCAGGCAGATTTTTTTACTGTTGAGACAACAGAAAAGCCCAATTAAGGGGGATGATATTTGGCAATTGGGTGAAAAAATCTTACTCTTGTTGTGTATGAAGTGCATAGATAGAGCACATACACAAACATACAGTGTATCTGTAGTATGAAAATTTCATGAGCATGGAGAGTTAGGGGAGAAGATGTCTTAAAAGGCTCCTTGGGGAGCAATCCTGGAAGAAGGAGTGAGAAGCACCAGGTTAAGAGAGGGAGGGAGGGTCAGAGTTTGGAGCAGACAATAATAGGGCTCAGTCCTCATGCTGGGGACAGAGGTGACCAAGCTCAGAGACTCTTCCCTGCAGCTACAATCTAGTGAGGGACAGGCGGGAAACTAGACAATCTACACTAGACAAAACTACACGATGACAAGAGCTGTGCGGGGCCGGCGTAGGGCTGGGGGTGGGGCTAGCACCAGGAAGGCTCCAGGGACGTTGCCGAGCAGGCAGGGCTGGATGGGAGACCAGGCAGCTCTGGGCAAGGGCAGCCTACTGACCCCAGCTCCCAGTCCCGGGGGGCAGAGAGAGCAGATGCCCACATAGACTGATTCCTCTGGGGAAATGGAGGTGCAGGCTGAGAATTTCCTGCTTTCAGAGCCTCTGCTCAAACATAACATCATTGGGAGACGCCCGGATTCCTCCCATTAGAGCTCCATCAGGGCAACTTGAAATATTACTCTTGATGGTACTGGAAAGCATTCCAGACCAGATACCAAAATACCTGACTCTTGGTCCCAGCAGTGCCCCTGGTGTACACGGAGTCAGTGTCCTTGGACAGGCCGTCTCCCTCTCAGTCTCAGCTTCCTTGTCTCTAACACAGGAGCTAAGTACAGTCTCTCCCCGCACCTACTTCACGGGGTGTTAGATGAGGGAGGCACGCAGGAGCCATGAGTCACACTCCCCAGACACATGAACTCTTCTACTCACACACACCCACTGCTCTGAGGAGGAGATTCCTCCCCATTGTACAGATGAGAAGACCGAGGCACAGAGGAGCTAGTCAACTGCCCAAGGCCACACGGAGAGTAAGTGAGGGAGCCAGGATTTGAACCCACTGGCTGAAAGCAGGCACGCATGTGGTGAGAAGACACAGACAGGGATAGGTTTAGGGAGCCAGACACACCGGGTGTTCTGAGCTGTCCGTCTAAGAGCCACACTCCCTCACTCCCCTGGGCCCCGTTTGCAAGCAGGACACATGCTGAAGAGATGGCCTCGGATGCAGCTGGAGATCCCAGGCTAGAAAAAGGAAGGCCCCAGGGGCCCTAGAGCTGTCTTCCCAGCCCTTCAACCATCAGCAGGATCTGCTTACGACGGGGATGGGGTCACACTGTGCCCTGGCTCCAGACCCGCAGAGTGGCCGAGATGAAGTCCTGGCGGCTCAGCCGACAGACAGGGCGCTCCACGACTCATCACTCACAAGTCCCGGCCTCCAACCTGCCTCTCCAGGCTACCAGACTGCCAGCAGCCCTCTAAATGCTGTGCCTGTCCTGCTCCTGCGGCAAGAAGGAAGCATGGCTCCCTGCGCCTCTGCTCGTGGTCCCAAAGGCCAGGGTGCCTGGCCTTCCCTTCTTCCTGGCCGACTCCTGCTTCTGCTGGAAGGCATCCTGAGCTGTGACCAGGATGTCGGCTTTTTCAGGAAACCCTCCTTCACGCCTCCATTGCACCCTTGTGTTGCCCTGACCCCAGGGGCCACTGTCTTGGGGTCAGCCTTGCTGGACAGGCCTGGGCCAGAGTCGTCATCTGCAGGTGGACCAAGCCCCCCAACGGCCGTCCCGGGAGGCCAGCACAACCTTGTCCTGTGTTATCATCCTCATGGCAGAGAGGACAGAATAGGAACTCAGCCAATGTCACATGGCTACTAGGAGGTGGAACTGGGATTGAAACCCGGAAGTCCAACGTCAAAGCTGTCGTCTCAGCCTTGCAGGAGGAGTGGGCCACTGGGAGGCGGAGGGCTGGAGCTGTAGAGCCTTTGTAGAACTTTCCAGCACCAGGGCTCTCAGATTCTAATAATATCCACAGCAGCTGAGTATCACTGTGCCGCGAACCACCCGTCCACACGGCCTAAAACAATGTGCCCAGGTCACTCTCTGTCCCTTCACCCTCAGGTTAGCTGTTTTCACCACACCTGTCACCATCTACATGTTTATGCAGCCTCTCCTCACTGGTCTGTCTCCTCACCTACACGGGAAGCACCGTAGCGGGGTGGGCCCCTGGCCTTCCCGGTTCACTGTTGGGTTCCCGGCGCCTAAGACAGGGCAGGTGCTGAACGAATGAACACTTCCCATGCCTGTGTGCCACAGGGCCCGAGCCCTTCACATCTCTCACCCACCCACCCTCCCAGGCGTCCTTGGACGTAGGAGGTTTTTTCAAAGAGGAAGGGGGGCCCCAGAGTTGTCAAGTGATCTGCTCAGGGCCTCTGATAGGTGACAGAGCCAGCCAGGGGTCAGGCCCACTGGGTTCCAAAGCCTACCCTTTCGGACTTGCTGTTGTCGTTCAGCTGCTAAGTCATGTCCAACTCTGCGACCCCATGGACTGTAGCCCGCCAGGCTCCATGGGGTTCTCCAGGCAGGAATACTGTAGCGGGTTGCCATTTCCTTCTCCAGGAGATCATCCCAGACCAGGGATCAAATCACGCCTCCTGCACTGACAGGCAGGCTCTGTACCACTGACCCATTGGACACTAGACCACTGACAGGGAAGCGGGCACCAGAGGGGCTGACGGACTGGCCTCACCCCCAGCCAGCTTCGCCTTTGTCCTCTGCACAGCCCGCTGGTGGGTCTCTGAGGTCCTGAGGCCCAGACCTGAGCCTGTTTGTAACACTTCTGCTCTGCCTTTTATGAAGCGTGTAAGGCCTGTAGCCTTCACCACTGAAGGCTGAGTCCAGAGCTCAGCTTTGCCTTTTTCTCCTTTTTAAATGAGCGCATCCTTCCGCAGCTGTGGTGTCCTTAATTCACTGGCCTGCCCCCATCCTTGGTGAGTTCTGGATACTCCTTTTAGGCTGTGTGACCTGGAGCAAGCCCCAACCCCCGCCCCCAACCTATACCACGAGAGCTAATGATTCTTCCAGCTCAGATGTTCTGAGACCAGGAGAAACAGAACACAAGCCACACGTGTCACCCTTATAAAAATATCTGCATTATTTATCTATTTCCGCACTGGTCTTAGTTCTGGCTCGCTGGATCTTTAGTCATGGCGTGTGGGATCTAGCTCCCTGACCAGGGGTGGGACCCGAGCCCCCTGCTTTGGGAGTTTGGAGTCTTAGCCACCGGACCACCAGGGCAGTCCCCACAGGTGCCATTTTAAATTTTACAATAGCTGTGTTAAAAGAATAAGAAGAAACAGAAGAAATTAATTTAACTATATATATATTTTTGGGGGGGGAGTGTGTGCTGGGTTTTCATTGCAGTGCATTGGCTCCTCTAGTTACTGCGACTGGGGGCTGCTCTCCAGTTGCGGCGTGCAGGGCTACCACTGCAGTGGCTTTTCTTGTTGCAGAGATGGGCTCCAGGCTCAAGATCCTCAGCAGCTGCAGGCACATGGGCTTAGTCGCGTGTGGAATCTTCCTGGGCCAGGGGTCAAACCCATGTTCCCTGCATTGGCAGGCAGATTCTTTACCACTGGACAACCAGGGAAATCTCAATTTAACCATATATTTTATTTCACCCAGAACATCGAAATTATTCTCATTTTAACGTGTAACAATATAAAAATACTAACGAAATAGTTGACATTTTCTTCATGCTAAATCATCTCAATTCAAACTACTTGCTTTTCACGGGCTCTGTAGCCACACGGGGCTAGTGGCTGCCTGCGCGACCCATGCCGGGCTGGAGTTCTCATCTCATCCTGCCCCCAGCCTCTGCTCTCACTGACTCCCCAGAGCCCAGTTGGATGACAGCTATACAGGGCCTGTGACACCCAGAACTCTGCTCTGAGGCTGGGGGATGGTCCTTTTGGCCTTGAAGGTCACTCAGGGGAGAGGGGCACTGCCTTCCTCTCCCCCAGGAGGGGAGACATCACGAGGAAGACAGATCTCAGAACCCAGGGTCTCTTTCCAAGGGCATGGGTCCCCTTCAGCTCAGATTCAATTGAGCCAGGTGCTAAACCCGTTACACGACTCATCTCATTTACCCTGGCAAGAGCCCAGTGAGAGGTGGGAATTTGGATCCTGGTTTTTCCCAGAGGAGGAAACTGAGGCTCAGAGAGAAGAAGGGACTCTTTCCCTTGCACCTCGATTCCTCTTTCATTCTGCCTCTCCCTTTCTGGCTCCTTCTCACCCATCGTGCGTGTCTGTGTGTGGGTACGTGGGGCGGTGGGGAGGGTGGGTTGGCTACAATGCACTCGGGACCCACACACAGCCTTGGCACCAGGCGTTATCATCCTGCTCGCGAGCTGCCCCACGGCTGGGGGTCAGGACAGTGGAGAGAGGTTGGGTTCAGAGCTGGACTCTGGGACCCAGAGACATAGGACCTAAGACCCTCAGCTAAGGTGGGGGCGGGAGGGTGCTGGGGAAGGGAGGCTGGGAGACAGAACTTTCTTCTCCTGCCGCACCCAGCGCCCTGAACCAAGTCTCACCCCCAACCCCCATTTCCCCTGTCTCGATCTCTGGGACCCCAGGGCCCCCGGGCCTGGCCCTGCGCACCCTCAGTGAAAGAGCGTCTGCCCATAATTCTCGTCCGTCTGTCTGTCCTCCCCGCTCCCTCTCCCACCCTCCTCCTGGCAGTTCTGTCTCCACCTCCCTGCTCTTTCTCTCGCTCACCCCCTGAGTCTGGCTCTTGGCTTGTCTCTCTGTTCCTTCCAGTCTCTCTCTGTCTCTTTCTCTCTCCCTCCGCTCACCTGTTTTCCTCTGGGCCTTCCCGTCTTTCCCTGCATGTCTGGGGTGTCCTCCGGGGTCCCTAACCTCGCCCTCAGCCCCTCCAGTCTCTCCGTCCTCTCTCTGTTCCTTGGTGTCTGCTCTCATCGCCGCCCCCCCCAGCCCCCTCTCTCCCTCCAGCCTCTCCGTCGTCTCTCTCTGTTCCTTGGTGTCTGCTCTCATCGCCCCCCAGCCCCCTCTCTCCCTGTCTCTTGTTTATTCTCCTCCTCCCTGAGCTTCAGTGGAGCCCGGGCTGCCGGCTCCTCCTGTCCCTCCTCCCCGGGAAGGTGGGCGGCCAGCGAGAGGGCCCCAGCGGATGACAGCCGAGCCCCAGCCTCCCTCGGAGCTGTCACCAAGGAAATCACACACCAGAGCCTGAAATTCAAATTAGAGTTTTGCTGAAGCTGCTAAAACTCATCAAATACTATCTTTGAAGTCCCCGAGCAAGCTGGCCATTGCTCTTAAACGAATCTCTGTTGGAAACCGAGGGGCGGGCGGAGGGTTTGAGCCAGGCCACCCCAGACCTGCCCTGCCACATGGGTCACCCACCCCGACCCCCGGACACTCCCGGGGTCAGCCACCAGGCTCCGCTGGCTGAGATCCCACTGCCCCACAGGCTTCCCACCCCTCCCCAGGGGATCACCCATGCCACGGTGCAGGGAGGATGATGGAGAGCCGGAGGCAAGGGAATAGGGGGGCGTGACCTCGACTCTGCACAGACTCCACCTCCAGGTCCCTCATCTCCTCCCCAGCTCCCTGCTCCTCTGGCCCCCCAGGTGGGGTGAGAGTATTTACGCACACGGTGTGGCAAGGATTAAATGAGCCATCACATGACTAGGGCCAGCTCACGGCTGGATAAAGAACCACCATCACGATAACAGCAAGAGCAAAAGCGTGGGTAGCCAAGCAGCATCTCGATCACAGCAAACACGCACACGCCAGGCCTGCCTCTCAGACCTGGACCTCTGTGGCCTCAGAACTACCCTGGGAAGAGCTACAGGGATCACCTCCACGTTCCAGAGGAGCACAGCATCTCACTCAGGCTCCTCCTCAGGGCTCTCCCCCACCCACCGCTGCTGGCCCCTCAGTGTCCCCGCCCCAGGGCCTAGCGCTCGGTCTTAAGCCTGCCCTTCACCCACGGTCAGAGCTCAGTTTCCCAGCAGCCTTTGGCCCGCCCCTGTGACCAGATGTCTGCGGACGAGGGCGCGTCACCCTTCCCTCCTCCGGCCTGGCCTCCCCTCCCCGCTCCGGGTCTGCCCGCTTTCCCACCATTACTGTCCCCCCACCCATCTGACCTTTCCCACTGCAGATAATCCTTTGCATCTGGTCTTGTCACAAGCTAGGACAGGCAGTTTTCTGCTCAGGAACTTTCAAAGTCCCTGGACTCTGCTTCCGGTTATCACTAAAAGATGCCTCCTGGAAAGGGCAAAATTATGAGGCTGAGATGGGGAGACGGAGCCCCGAAGACCTTGGGAGCATGAGAGAGGGGGCCCACTGTGTTTGGAAAAGGCATACCCACGAGGGCATGGCTGGCTTTTGTGCACCAGCCCTGTGCCCGGTGCTGTAGGACAGCCCTCAGTTGAGCTTGCCTATGGCACAGGGTTGGAGCCCTCTGGGCAGGCAGCCCGGGGAGGGGCCTTGGCCCCAGAAATGGCCATGTTTGGCAGGCGCTGAAGAGCCAGGTGGACGCTCAAATCATGAGGTGGGAACCAGTGAGAGGGTGGGAGGGCAGCCAGAACCCACCAACCCTGAGTTTCCCTTGAAGGGGACACCAGCCGGCTCTCCCAAGTCCTAGGTGGCTGGAAAAGGCACCTCGCATGGACTCGTCACCGTGACAAGTGATGGCAGAAGTTCAGGACACTGTGAGTCTGAGGATGCACCCAACCCAGGTGCAGGGAGCCAAGGAAGGCTTTCTGGACGCCTGCAGTTGGAGTAGCTTGAAGTTGAGTTCACCAGGCAAAGGAGTGGGGCTAGGGGAAGAGGAGTGTACCCACTGAGGGACTGGCAGAGGGGAGCCGGGGAGACTGCGGCAGCCTGGGGACACTGAAGCTCAGAGTGGTTGTTGCTTAGCATGGGGAAGGAGGCATGGTGAGACCCGTGGCTGAAGAGGTAATCAAGAGCCAGGATGCAGAACTCTCTAGGTGGGGAATTGATACAGAAGAAGGGTTTTCCAAATGCTGCCTGAAAATTCACTCTTCCAGGATTTGATGGCTGAGTTCAGACTAGCCAGACTACCCTGAGTACCTACAATGTGCTCTAAATGCTATGTGAACAAAAATGACTGTTGACACAGGAACACCCCTAACAGAGCCTCCTTGGTCCTGCAGGCTCTGAGTGTCCACAGCGCCCAGGCCATCATCCCTGGTCAGGCTGCAGGCACCACACGCCAACCAACATTCACCACGTGATTCAGGCGACCATCACAGATGCTCTGGCGACCAGGGCAGCCCGAGGACCTTTCAGTTAATGAAGCTGACACTACAGAGGAGGATGCCTTGGTCACACAAGAAGCCAAGGTCACACCCAAGTTAGTGTCAAGGCCAGAACTCAGAGCCCAGAGCACTCATCCAGCACTTTCAATGCGATCAAGTGAGCCTCAAAGCATGAGGGTCTTGGTTAGGAATCTCTGATGCTGCTGAAACCTAACGCATTCAGCCTACACACATCTCCTCTGCCAGCTGTGTGCTGGGCACTGTGCTGCACGTTTGGAGGCTGTGCTGTGGACAGGGGAGGGGCAGGGATCAGACAGCGTCTGAGCCACACCAAGGCCCTTTCAGAAGCATACAGGAGACAAGTGAGTGCTGTGCAAAGATAAAGTGTGATCTGAGAGGGGAAGAGGCCACGAGGGATGCAGACTATGAAAGGATGCCTGGACCCCCCACTCTGGACCCTGAGGCCAGGGGGACTGCCGAAACCATCTGCCAGGGTTTCCTATTCTCCCCTTCTGTGCTGTTCGCTGCACCTGTGTGCGTGCACGCGTGTGCTCGGTTCACATGTGCACGTGTGACGAGCAGGAGCTGCTGACAAGTGCCCCAGGTGTATTTCGGGGGCCGTTAAAGCTCCGTGTTTAATGGCTGGAGCCACTGTGGTCACGGCTGTCATCAGAGATTTCACGGGCTCGTTTACATCTTTAGCTTCCTCCTTCCGAGACGACTTCATCATCCCCAGCTCCCCCAGCCCCTCGGCGGTGGTGCGGAGAGGAGGTGGGGTTCAAAGCTCTGGTGGGGGAACAGGCTGGCAGAACAAGCCTGAAGCCCAGGCTGAGGGCGGGGCAGGCCCTGGGGTGGGGTCCCAGGTCAGGCTTATTCCCAGCTGCCCCACACAGAGCCAGCGGGCTGGAGGGAGCGGGGTTAGGGGCGGAGCCAAAGGCAGGATCTGCATATGGAAACCAGGAGGTCATAGCTGGGTGAGGTCAGGAACTCCGGAGTCAGTTAAGGGGCTGCCGAAATGGAGCTGAGAGTCCCAGGAGTAGGCTGAGAATTCCTGGCTGCACTGGGAAGAGTGCATGCCCTTCCCTGGAAGCAGCTCAGAACTACTTCTGTCGGGTCCCCAGAGGCTCAGGGCTGCCGGGAGGGATGGTCCTGGCTACAGTCAGACTGCCCAGGGCTGCTTCCAGCCAGAGCTCAGGACCCCTCAGAAGCCCCCAGAAGCCGAGATATCAAAGGTAAGATGTGCACTCGGTCTCCGGGGCAGAACTCCATGGAATTCTCCAGGCCAGAATACTGGAATGGGCTAGCCTTCCCCCTTCTTCAGGGTATCTTCTCAACCCAGGGATCAAACCCAGGTCTCCCATATTGCAGGAGGATTCTTTACCAGCTGAGCCATCAAGGAAGCCCAAGAATACTGGAGTGGGTAGGCTATCCCTTCTCCAGTGGATCTTCCCAACCAGGGATCAATCCCAGGTCTCCCACACTGCAGGCAGATTCTTTACCAGCTGAGCCACAAGAGAAGCCCAGGATGTGCGCTAGAAGTGGATAATCAGGAGTTTTGAAGTCTTGATTCACATCAGCCACTTAGCCGCTGGTGCCTCTGAAGACATCATTCCTATCTGGAGCCCCCCATCCCCTCCTTTAAAAAGTGGGTGATCACAAGGCACTCAAGTATCGTAAGGTGCATGCCACAGACGAACAGGCATTTCGCACACTCTAGGGGGTGCCAGGGTGGAACGAGGCGACGTGAACACAACACTGAGCACAGGCCCTGCACAACTTGAGACTCCTCCCCGTGAGCTGCTGTAGGAGGTGAGGATGAGCAAAGGGGTAAATGCCAGGATGCTGGGGGAGGGGGCACCCTACCTAGCCTTCCGGACTGCAGTTCAGGGAAGGCTTCAGGGAGGAGGTGACGTCCAAGCTTAGACCTGCGGGAGAAGTAGAATTGGGCCCCGTGGGGAAATGGCAAGACAAGGGGAGGGTGCACAGAGGCCCAGGGCAGACAGGAGAAGAGGGCAGGGAAGGAGCAGGCGCCAGACTTCGAAGGGCTTCGCTTCTCAGGCCAAGGAGCAGGGCTTTCTCCTGGGACCTCGGGGTGCCTGCAGCGGTAAGCAGGGGAGAGTGGTGCTTGAGAAAGGTCACCCTGCCTGCGGTCAGAAGCGAGATTGGAGAGGGGAGAGGGGGCACCCAGGGCAGACACCCGCCCTGGCATGATGGAGTTAAAGAGGGGGTGGATTCACTGGGTGGTCCTAAACCAGAAGAGGGCGATTCCTGGGGCTCCTGGGGAGGAGGCATCAGAGAGGCTGAGAGCCCCTGCCCATCACTGTCTCCAGGCGAGGGGCCAGGCTGTCTCCCTGTCATCAGCACTGCCTCCACAGCCCCGGGCCTGTCACCAGCAGCCCCCAGAAACATCCCCTCGGAGAGGAGACGCGAGCCGAGGCGCCTGATGGACCTGTCACCACAGTGCCGCCCCGCCCTGCAGGCCCCGTGCCGGGTAATCTGCTTTCACCAGGAACGTTGTCCTTCAGTCTCCGCAAGCTCCCCGCTCAGAGCCGCGAGGGCGGGGCACCCAGGGCGGAGAAGCTGCCTCTCTTCCCCGAACAAATGACCTTGGGCCAGGCTGGGAAGAGCTTGGCCGGAATTCAAACAGCCCAGGCCCCCACCCCGCCCCAACCCCTGGCAGCCCTGGGCTCTCGCTCCCTCCTCCAGCCACCTCCCCGAGAGTAAATCTGCATTTGGGACCATTTCAAACTAAACTGGACTCTTGGGAGCTCTGGCCACTGATGGGTCTCCAGCTCCCACTTGACTCTCTGTCTCTTACTCAAGAAGCCCTTCCCCCAGGGGTCGTCTGGCCAAGAGTGACACACGCCAGTGTGAGCATCAGGTATCCTGGGTTCACATCTCAGCTTGGCCGCTTGCTGGCTGGGTGACCTTGGACAGCTTACTCTCCCTCTCTGAGCCTCCAGGGAGACTAATGTACATGGTATGATACCCTTGGTGTGGGGTTCCTGGACAGGGGAATTGCAGAGCTTCCCAGGAGACACCCCATAAACGATAACCCCCTTACAGCTGCTGATCTCCCCTTCCCGTGGGGAAGCCTCCTGCAGCCCCACCCCACCGCACCTCTCCCTGAGGCTGACCTGTGATCAAACCCTCGGCCCGGCCCCCTCTCCACATCCTAAAAAACGCTCCATGGTAAGGTGGCCTCATGTGGGGGCCCTAGCACTGGACAGGGGGTGAGGAGATTGGGTGCTGGTCCCAGACATGTGGCTGCTGCTGGCTGTGTGACCTTGGGGAGATCACCTGCCCTCTCTGGGCCTGTGACTCCTCCCCGCCTCCTCCACAAGCGCACCATCACCAACCTGTTTAGCTGTCCCTCCTTTGGGCCGTTCAGCAGCTTGTCGGTATTCCTGCTGCAAGGCCCTGAAAGGATCTATTCTAGCTCTCTCAGACAGGCAGAGACTGGAGGGCCGCTGGTGTGTCCCCCACCCCGCCCCACCATCCTAACACTTTGGGACCTCAGAAACCTGGGTGGAGGGGATGGGGTGGGAGTGTCACAGTGCTCTTGTGGCAGAGGAGCTGGTGTGGCCGGGAGGGAGGGAGAGGGGGATGGGTGGGGTGCAGTGCCCCTCGGTTTGGAGCAGCCGTGATCACCGAGGCTGCTCAGTGACCCAGCGATGCAGGGCCAGGGCGTCCCCGTGCTGCGGGTCCTGCGGTGACCGCAGTGACGGTGTCGCCCAAGAGCGGGTGGGGGTGTGGCCTCGGCGCTGGTCACGACCCTGGGGGGCTCCTGTAATCAGATCCTCCCAGGCAGCAAGGGAGGCCCTGCCCCTCCCATCACACCCTCTGCCTCAGCAGCTTTAATGAAAATCAGACAGAGATCTTTAGAGCTGCTTAGCATTTCAATACATTCGGTATTGGGTATTACCAAGTCACCCTCCTAAAGCTATTCCCTACTCTGAGGTGCCATCCCCACCCAACCATCCCCAACAAGTCATGTCACCCAGGCACTCTCATTCTCCTACACACGCACACACGGGGCTCTCTCTCTGAGTGTGTCTCTCTGTCTCTCTGCATCTCTCCCTCCCTCCTTCTCTGACTGTCTCCTGCAAACACAGAGAGCTGCTCCCTTCTGTCAGAATACCGATGGGGGCTCATCTCCTCCTGAGAAGCAGAATGATGATGATAAGGTTATTTTTTTTAATATCAGGGATATTAATGCTCCTCTTTCTGATAACAAGCCACACTCTGATCACTTCTGCCCACCACTACCTCCCCAGAGGATGGTCTCAGGGCCAGGCAGGGAGCAGAGGCAGGAGGGCCTACTGGGCACCAGGCACCTTCTAAATCATCAGCCCCCCTAAACAGCAGGTGCTGGTGTCCCATTTTTCAGGCGGGGACCTGAGGCTCAGAGAGGTGAAGTGACCTCCCAAAGACACACAGCTCTGGGAACGGCCCGCACCCCACCCCACCCCCCCGCCTCCATAACCCACAAATCATCACCCGGGATAGCAGTCGGCAGCTCCCACTCATCTGACTATCCCTCTCTCCCCTCTCCCCGCCGCCTCACCACAGCGGGAATGCAGGCTCTGAAAACCACAGTTCTGGATTTGAACCCTGGGTCTGCTGCTTCACAGCTGTGGCACCTTGGATGGATCATGTCACCTCACCTCCACCTGATTCTCCTCATTTATAAAGTGTAGATAATAATAGAACTTGCTTCAAAGGGCTGTTATTAAGATTAATAAGAATAGTGAATATCCTGCCACATCATCCCAGATGTCGAGAGCCCGTGGAGACCTCCCCACCACGCTGAGCTGTGCTCCCAGAGAGGTCACGTCATTTGCCTGCAGTCACACAGGCAGGTAGGGGGCAGAAAGGATCTACCCCCTTCCCGGGCCTGGGCCAGGCCCTCCCCGACAAAGGGTGCTGGGACCAAGGCAGAAAGTCCTCACGGAGGCGGCCCCACACTGCGTGTTGAAGGTTTGTGTCCAGTGCCAGCCAAGATGAGCCCTGCTCTTGTAGGAACGGGGCAGGTGGATTCCCAAACTGAGCTGAGCTCTGGAGGGCTTTGCTAGAGAGCGGACTTGGGCCGGGGCCCGGGGATGGCTTCTCTGAGGATAACCAGGAGGGGCTGGAGGGCGGGGGGAGGTCCAAGGGAAGGCGCTCCCTACGCAAAGGCTGTGCGTGCAGACAGGGAGGAGGTGGTGCCTGGAGAGGTGGCTGGTTCAGACTACAGGACAGGTCCTGCAGGCATGGTAAGGATCTGGGTCTCTGTCTGGAGAGAGCAGGGGAAGGCTCTGGAAACGCTCTACTCAGGGAAGGAAGGCCCTGGGGCAGGGACCGAGCATGAGAGTTTGTGCTGGCCAGTCTTTCTGGCTGTGGCATGGAGCTCCACCGAAGGGGTTTAGAGGGTGTGGATGGGGGCCAGCCATGTGTCCCTAGAGCTGTCCCGCTGGGGCTGATGGGGGCGCAGCCTGGATGCTGGCGGAGGTGAGGAGCAGAAGCGGTCATGATACATTTTGGTGCCGAAGGAGAGTCACGGAGGGAAAAAGCAAACGTAGGGTTACCAGGGGATTGAGGTTCAGTTCCCTTCAGTTCAGTCACTCAGTCGTGTCCGACTCTTTGTGACTCCATGGACTGCAGCACACCAGGCCTCCCTGTCCATCGCCAACTCCCGGAGTCCACCCAAACCTATGTCCATTGAGTCTGTGATGCCATCCAACCATGTCATCCTCTGTTGTCCCCTTCTCTTCCTGTCTTCAATCTTTCCCAGCATCAGGGTCTTTTCCAATGAGTCAGCTCTTCACATCAAGTGGCCAAAGTATTGGAGTTTCAGCTTCAACATCAGTCCCTCCAATGAACACCCGGACTGATCTCCTTTAGGATGGACTGGTTGGATCTCCTTGCAGTCCAAGGGACTCTCAAGAGTCTTCTCCAACACCACAGTTCAAAAGCATCAGTGCTTCGGTGCTCAGCTTTCTTTATGGTCCAACTCGGGGATTGCAGGGGAGGGATAAATTGGGAGATTGGGATTGACACACACACACTACCACATACAAAATAGGTGATTAATAAGTTTGAGCCAACTCCGAGAGAGACTGAAGGACAGGGAAGCCTGGCATGCTGCAGTCCACGGTGTCGCCAAGAGTCGGACACGACTGAGCAACTGAACAATAAGAACCTACTATATAACACAAAGGAATTCTACTCAATACTCTGTAATGGGCTATATGGGAAACGAATCTAAAAAGAGGAGATGTATGCATATGTGTAACTGATTCGCTTTGCTGTACACCTGAAATTAACACAGCATTGTACATCAACTATACTCCAATAAAAACAATTTTATAAAGACTTGGTGGTAAAATCAAAGGACTTGGAATGTCCTGGATACACAGCTGATGGAGAAGGAGGAAGAGGGTTAAATTCAGGTTCCTGATACGTACAACTGGGTGGATGGTGGTGTCGGAGGAGGACCAGCCACGGGACAGAGAATCACAGAGCGTGCATCTGGGCAGGGGACGTTTGGGGGACTGTGGAGGTGACGATGGACAAGGAGGGACAGAGAGAGTAAAATGTGGAGTCCGTGAGGACAGATGATTCAAGAAGTTTGCTGGGAAGGGGAGGAGAGAAGGATGGGCAGGGGGGACGTGTAATAAAGGGAGGGTTGGTTCTGTTTTTCCAGGACAGGAAAGACTTGAGCATGAAGGATGGAGCAAGCCCAGACCTTTGAGGCTCATCCCAATTTCGTCATCTTTCTACTCCATTCTGCTGCTTGCCACTGGTTCCAAACTGTGGAAGTGATTGATTATATGTAAACAGGAGGAAGCAATTAGTCTGTGCATGCCTGGCCATTAATAAGCCTCTTATGTATTTATAACAACACCTCATTTACCCTCCAACCTGAGAACGAACAGCCCGGAATGAGCAGAAGAGGCCTCTGAACAGCCACGACCACGGACACTCATCTCATGTTCTTTATTCACGGGAAGATCCTCGCTTAGAACCCATTGACCACTGACTCTCACTTTATGTACGATGCTAATCAGTGTTCATATTTAAGTCCACAACAGATAAGAAGCAGCAGTTTAGGAGGCAGTTGGGAACTGTCAAAGGCCCAGAGAGCAGAGGCAGCTGACAGCCTGGAGAGAGGGCAGAGAGAGAGATGCTAGCAAGCAGAGAAGCCTGGGCTCATTCCGTGGACAAGGGAAAACAGGCCCACCCACGTCTGCGACGCTGAGGGCACCTCTGTCTCCTATGGCCACGCCAGCAGTGGCTTGACAACTCGTCTCTAGGTCCTTTTCCACATCAAGGTTCACTGATTCTTTGTTCACACCATGACTCTGAGCACCCAAGAAAGGGCTGAGTTACACTCGCTGTGTTCTGCTTCAAGAGAACTTTTTTTTTTTTAATATTTTAAATTGTAAATCTTAAGTTTTGGTGCCTATGGTTCCTGAAATATTCCCTTACGTGGAGGGGGATTTTGTAATTGCCTCTTTAATGATCTGCTTCCCCGTTAGACCGCAGTTCTGTGCGGCCCGCCTACCTTATTCCCAGCACCTGGCACAGCCCCACAGGAGGGACTCAATACATCACCGTTGAATTACCGAATTGATTAATAAATTAATATTACACACCGGGCAACATGCCCGCAAGAAATATATTATTACACTTAATTCCACCTCTTTTTATTTTTTAATAGAGCTGCTAGAAAAAAATCAAGTTATACATGTGGCACACTACACTATATTTCCAGCTGACGGGGCTGGCTTAGGCACTCCTGCCCTGGCTCTAGAAGTGCTGAGGCTGCTGTTTCAACCGCTCAGTCATGTCTGACTCTTTGCAACGCCACAGACCGTAGTCCATGGGATTTCCCAGGCAAAAATACTGAAGTGGTGCCATTTCCTTCTCCAGGGGATCTTCCTGACCTAGGGATCGAACCTGCGTCTTCTCCTTGGCAGGCAGATTTTTACCGCTGTACCACCTGAGTTTAAACGCCTTTCCTGTGGTCCGGGTGAATCGCTGCTATGTCATGGAAGTGACTTCCTCACTTGTCCCCAGGAGGCTGCCTTCCCTCCAGCCTGGGAGCACATCACAGGTAGGGTCCTATCTTATGACCTGGGAACCCCAGCACCAGCCCAGTATGGTGGGGGGCAGCTCCATGCTCCCTTCATGACCATTCAGTTCAGTTCAGTTCAGTCGCTCAGTTGTGTCTGACTTTTTGCGACCCCATGGACTGCAGCACACCAGGCCTCCCTGTCCATCACCAACTCCCGGAGTTTACTCAAACTCATGTCCATTGAGTCGGTGATGCCATCTAACCATCTCATCCTCTGTCATCCCCTTCTCCTCCTGCCTTCAATCTTTCCCAGCGTCAGGGTCTTTTCAAATGAGTCGGTTCTTCGCATCAGGTGGCCAAAGTATTGGAGTTTCAGCTTCAACATCAGTCCTTCCGATGAATATTCAGGGCAGTTGGGAAAATGAGTAGAGCCAGCAGGTCACACATGGGGAAACTGAGGCCCTAAGCAACACGGGGCCTCACGTTAGGAAGCGGGATCTTCCTGAAATCTCCAATGGCTCACCCCCACCCCTGGCTCATCCCAGATCCTGGCCCTGGGGAGAAGGAGAGGTTTCTATGCAAATGCGAGGGATTCCTAACCCCTCCGGTCCCCTCACAGAGTGAACCAGGCAGAGGCTGAGAAGGGGCAGGCCTTTCTCTGCAGAAGTCTAGGCCCTGCGTGGACAGCTTGGGGCAATAAGACATCAGGGTAGGGGTCAGGGTGGCTCAAGGGTGAGCGAGGTCTCACCACCAGCCAGTGCCCCCCACATACCCATCTCCTGCTGGACATCTCCTGTCCCTGTGCTCGAAGGGGCACTCTGCAGGGCCCATCCCTCGGGGGCAAAGGACAGCCTGGCTCCCGCCCCCTCCCTTAAAGAACAGTGATGCCTTCCAACCTCAGCTGTCTTGACAGGTCTCCAAGCACATTTGCCCCTGTGAACTCATGTGAGCCTCAGAGCAACCCTCTTTGGTGGCATATCCATCCTCATTATGCCCTTTTCTCCTTATTCTCGTACAGTTGGGGAAACAGGCTCAGAAAGGTGCAGTGAGAAGAAATACTCTTGAGAGGGTATTTCTCCCAGAAATGGAGACTAATGGAGAACGTAATAGGGAGGCTTGCCAGACATTCCAGACTTCTCTCCTCACTCCCAGAAGGAAAAAAACGAGGGTCGGAGAGGGGCCCTGAGCTGGGAAAGGACTGGCTCTGTGGCCTCCCTGCTTGGTCAGGTCCAGCCCTGCCTGCCCCACCTCCATCTTGCTCCGTATAGTAAAGTCCCAAAGCGCCCCTGAGCTGATGGGAGGGCTGAGCATTGTTCAGATTCACCCCCTGGGAAGAGCTGAGGTCAAGCTCACGTAGCAGGTCCAGTTAGCACAGCTGTACAGCAATCCAGAAAGCAGGATGTTCTGTAAACCAGAAATGACCTTCCAGCAACGATGGCCTCAAGCACTGGGCCAGCAGGGCGTGGGTCTCCATGCATCTGCTCGAGGTGTATTGGATCATTCAGCAAAGGTTCTCAGAGCACCCACTGTGCACCAGGAGAAAGCATCAGGACCCAGCAGGGACCCTGCCGTGGGCGTTCAGAACCCGGTAGGGAGGGGTGACACACTCCACAAGCATCACGGAGTCCGCTAGTGTGCCTCGTCGTTTCCCGCTCCAGCAGTCAACCCTCACAAAACTCACGCTCCTTTTAAAATGGGGGCGGGGGCGGGGAATGCAGGAATTCTATGAGAGAGGGACGCAGGGTCCAGCCTGGGAGGTACACAGTGAAGGAAAGCTGCAGGTGAGCTGAAGATGGGTGGCGGGGGTTGGGATGGCGGTGGAGATGGTCAATGGCTGCTTCCTCCCCATGGGCAGGTTGGCAACTTGCTACTTGGAAACTCCGGACAGGCAGAAGGGAAGGTGTGGGAGGAGAGACCCCAGGAGACGTCATTGTGGGGGTATCAGAAGCTCAGCTAGATAAAAGAAAGCAAACTGCTCTTAGCCCATGGAACACCTGGTAGAATTCTCTCACTTTGCCCAAGAGGATTCAGAATATGGAGCAGGCCCCTGACAGAGAACTCCCCCTCACTCTCACCAAGTCCTTAGAGGCCTCCCCAGCTTCCTCACCTGCAAAATGGACAAAGCCTAGGTTCAACGGGCTTGGTCTCCACCTGGGGATGGAGAACCCCAGTCCCCTACAAAGCCTCCTCTGCCAGCGAATATTTCTGGGAGCCCTGGCTGGAGTAGGGGATGCCCAGGAGTGCCTTGACTGCATCCTGAACTGCCTGCTTCTTTCTGCCCTGCCTGGCCCACAGCCCAGTGGCCCAGGAGCCAGGTGCCAGCCAGAGACTCTTCTGTCTGAAGGAAGCTCAGAAGGAAGGTCAAGTGTACTGCATCCTATGGACACCTCTCCACAGATTTCCACACACTTGTAATTAAAATGTTTGCATTAGTAACTTTAAATACTAAAAGCCCAGATATACAGCTTCTCTTGAAAATGCAGAAAACTGGGCTGATACCCCCAGGGCAAAGTTGACTGGAGCTGGGAACACTTCCCTTGGCAGGTTTCATTAGCGTGCCTGCCTGTCTGCCTCTCTGGGTCTAGTCCAGTCTGCTCCCCTGAACCCCAGCCTCCTAGAGCAGTCTCTAGCCAGTGTCGGTTTGAATGCCTCTGGTAACAAGGGGCTAACTACATCTTTGAGGCAGTTGGTCTGAGCCGTTCAAAAAGGGCTCCTAATACAAGCCGTCTTCCCCTTTCTGTAACAAAGAAAGACGCACAGGAAAAGAAGTGGGCTTTGGAGTCCGGCAGATCTGGATCTGAGTACCTCTCCAGCGTTTAGCCAGCTGTGCGATCTCAGGCAAATGATGGCCTTTGTGCGCTTCAGTTTTCTTAGCTGCACCTCCCCTGCAGGGTTGTGCGAGGCTTAAAGTAGAGCAAGTTTATAAAATGGTTAAAGCAGAGTCTGCGACGCCGAGAGAATCCCCAAATGGCCTTTATCATCCTGTGTAACCTCCAGCCATGGGTCCAATTCTTCCCCAGGGAGCAGAATAGTGGAAATACATTCAGAGGGTGCTGAGCGGCAGATGGAAGTCAGAGGCAGAGGTGGAACTTGCCCTGGTGGGCACACACTTGCTGGCCAGCCTCCAGGACTGCAGATCTCTGCTTCCCAGACAGTTTGGCCCACCCGGTGCTCCTGGGGAGAGAGTCAGCTTCAGGAGGGAGCCCCTTCTCCGGTCCTTCCCCAACAGACTGCAGCCTCCCCGCCCCCCAACCTCCCCCCACCCTCCAGGAGGCGATCCCTAATCCTGGGCCTGGAACTGGAGTGGGGAAGGTCAAGGGAGGAGAAGCAGGAAATGGTAACCGCCTTCAGCCAAGCTGGCCACCTGGCTGTGTGCCTGGCGGACGGAGGGGCACCTTACCTGGGTCCTTGCATATAATTTTCACATCCACTCTAGGACACAGACCCTCTTATCCCTGTTCTACAGACATGGACCTTGAGACTCAGGGAGGTTTAGAAACTTCCTCAAAGCCAGCCCTAAAACGTTGGTCGGGTCCCTGAGTGCCGAGCTCATGATCAAGGGGCTCTAAGGCCTCACCTAAATTCGGGGTGCCCAGTCATTGGGGGGTGGGGCAGGGGAGAGCATTTTTAACTAAAAGCGCTCGTGAGTTTGTCTCTAAGCCAGTGTCTGAGCCTCCGTCCGTGAACTAGTGTGTGCACATCACCGCGTGCGAGGCAGTTTGTTGGGGGATGCGTGTGCCTGAGGGTCACGTGTGTAAGAGTGAGCGTGTCCGTGTCTATCCACGCAGGGCCTCCCCCGACCCCAACCGGTGGGTCAGTGTGTTGCCGGGCGTCCGGACCCCTGGTTGGGTGCGCGGCGGCTGAGTCCACGCGGGGCGCGGGGTGAAGGTGCTGGCGCGAGCGTGCGCACGTGGGGCGGGCGGCGGTATCCGCGGGTAGGTGTCCACGGTGCGGGCTCCGTGTCCCCCCCGCACCCGCCTCGGTGCTGATTGGCTCGGCGGCGCCGTGACAGGCCGGCCCCCGCCCGGGGCGGCGGCAGGGGCGGGCGCGGGTGCCCGCGTGTGCGCTGCGAGCCGGCGTGTGCGCCGGTGTGTGCGCCCGGCCGCCGGGTGTGCGGGAGAGCAGGGAGCGCGCCGACGCGCGGGCGGCCGCGGCCGAGCCCAGGGTGCGCGGCGCCCCCGCCCGCCCGCCCGGCCCGGCCATGGCCCCCGCCCGGGGCCGCCTGCCCCCCGCGCTCTGGGTCGTCACGGCCGCGGCGGCGGCGGCCACCTGCGTGTCCGCGGCGCGCGGCGAAGGTGAGCAGCGGCGGCTGGAGGGGCGGGGGTGGCCGAGGGGCCGGGGGCGCGGCGCGCGCAGCAGCCGGAGCGAGCCCGCCGAGAGGCTCAACTTCCTTCCCCTCGACCCCGGTGCCCGAGGGGCTGGGATCCCTGGATCTGGGTGGGGAGGGGTGGCACCGCGAGACACCCGGGGTCAGGGGACGGAGCGCCGGGGACAGGGCTGGGGGGAGAGGGACCCGAGGGCTTGAGGATGAGGGACAGAGAGGCACGAGGGACAGGGGGACGGGACTCAGGGGTTCGGAGCTGGGGACAGGGAACTGAGGATCGGACACTGGGGATGAAGGGACCGGACCGGAGGACGGCAGACAAGAGAAGCAATGTAGGGGAGAGAGGAGGCAGGGCAGGGCACGCGGTGGGGCAGAGGACAGAGGGACCCAGGATGCAGGGGGAGGTTCAGGGGGCTGAAGAGAAGCGCCGGGCGTCCAGGGATGGGGACCAGGAAGGGAGGCAGGAGGACCAGAGAACAGGACCGGGTTTGGGGGAAGACGGGCGTGAAGGGCAGGGAATGAGGGTCTTGGAAGTGGGCTGGGCTGGAGGGCTGGGGGTGGGGGCGAAGGACAGCAGCCAGCCCCAGGGGAAGCAGCTTCGGTGGGCGGTGGGGAGAAGGGGCCCGGGAGGAGGGGGCTGAGCAGGCTGCAGACAGACTGAGGTGGGCAAGGCCGGAGGGCTGGGTCTTGTCCAGGGACAAGGCTGGGGAAGTCCGGTCACTCCGGGGGGACGCAGGATGAGGGTGTGGGCTGAGCAGTAGAAACCAAAAGGATCTGGGAGGGGATAAGGGAAGCCGGGAGGCGGCATCTGTCAGGCTCCCCCAACACCTAGGGCTGCACACCTACGTGAGTGTACACACACACACACACACACTCACCCCTTAGTCCACCGGGCACCCCAGGTCCAGCTCAGGATGCTGCCCTGGTTTCTGCTCCTCACCCGACCCCTGCCCAGGACCCCTTCTCCTCTTGCAGCTCTGCCAGGAGAAGGCCTGACCCGGGGCTCTGTGCAAATCCTAGGGTTCACAGCCTGGCTCCAGAGCTGCATCCTCAGCCTGGCAGGATGAACTCCCAGATTCCAGGGAGCTCCAGAGCCGGTGTTCCTCATCCATGCTTAGACACACCACCAATCCACCCCTCACACACGAGCAGCTCACAGAGACACAGTCGTACCCACAATCACACATGCACCAGCAGCCACGTGTTGGGATTCACACAGAGAGACACAGGCCCGCAGAGACTCATGTGCGTGGACAGCCCCCACACCCCAATAGTCAGATGCACAGAAGTGCGGCCAGTACACAGGTGCACGCATGTGCATGTAAAGATTCATGCGTGTGAAAATATGCACATTGTGGGCAGACACCACATGTATGAAAAGACCCTCAAACTCGCATTCGTGTCCCTAGAAATGCATGTGCACAGCACCAACACACACAGATATACATAAACTCAACCACCAATGAAACGGGCCACGCAGGGAGCAGGGACCAGAGCACGGGAGCTGAGGGGTGAGTAGGGAAGGGGACACAAGGGGCCTGGGAGGTCTGGGAGCTGTGGCCTGAGCACAGTTTCCTCTGGGTTGGATGCCCAGGGGAATTCTGAAGGGCCCACAGTGAGTGCCTGGGCATTGGGTGGTACAGCCCCAACTCCGTGCTTCAACCCTCTTCTTTGAGGAGGATCCAGCACCCTCCAGAATGCCAGACTGGCAAACCCCAGATCCGCCTAGGAGGGAACTTTGACCCGGCTCCTGAGCAGAGGGCAGACTGTTTTGGCCTGGGAGAGAGGCTGTGTCCAGAGAGGGGCAGCAGTTGGGGAGGAGGCAAGGTCACCAGGAGAGGAAGTGGGGGACGTCTGTCAAGGGTGGGAGGGAGGCATGCAGGCCTGGTGCCAGGGCCCGGCCACACCTATTTGATCAGCACAGCAGGGCGCCCCTGCCTGGGCACAGGTTACCCTCGCAGGTCCAAAGGTCCTGGGTGGAGACCTGGGGCCTGGGTTCCACGCAGGACAGCCAGGAGTCTGTGCTGGTGCAGGGCCAGGACCGGACGGGGGAGACTGTGGGAACTCAGGGAGGGGACTCTTTCCCCAGTGGGGGTCCTGCAGAGGTGACAATGCCCCCAGGCTACCCAAGTGCCCTGTGCCAGGTCCCTCACAGGGCTGGGGACGGACCTGCACCTGCAGGGGTGCCCCCGAACCCCACCAGGCTCAAAGCCCCTTATCACTCTTTGACGTGGATTATCCACCAATTTGGGGTGATCTCCGAGGCATTCACATCCCAGCTGACATCCCCTGGCCACCCCGAATTCTCCAGCCTCACCACCACGCGCCGTGTCCTCCAGGAATGTAAATCAATTTAAGTATTAGTCTCAGCGAAATGGAATGGGGGAAGGTGACGGCACGGGAGGAAAAAAAGAAATCGCATAATACCTTCCTCAGTCAAACAGGAAAGGCTTAGGAATTATCTGTGCTTCTCAGAGCAGGGGAGGGACCCGTTTGATCCCCCAGAACAGGCCGGCAGGTAGGCCTGGGAGGGACGCCTGCAGACATCTGGCTGATGAGGAAACTGAGGCACAGAGAGGTTAAGTGGTTGCTTCCCTGAAGGCCCTGAGACACCGAATGTCCAGTTCTCCATTTGCAAGTGGGGAGATGGGCCCAGAGAGGGTCATCGACTTCCCAGGGGTCACACAGACCTATAGTCCAGCAGCGCAAGAGGACAGAGAAAGCCCGGCCCTGGTGAGCCAAAGCATTGGCCTCTCCAAGGGGACTCAGGTCCCTGCAGGAGGGGCCTAGCCCTGGACTTCCCTCCAGCCCCGTGAGACCTCCTGTGGGCCTGGAGCCTCCTGTGAGAGACCTCTGTGTCCCCCCAGGAGAAGGGGACAGGACATGGGGAAGAGGGGGACAGAGAGAGAATCAGGGAGGGGATGGACAGAAGTCGGTCTGGAAGGAATTGGAACAAGCAGCCTTGGAATCTGGTCGCTCTTTCTGAATCCAATAGAATCGACTTTTGATTTATCTTTGGATTATCTGAGCCCCCCCTCCCCCGCTCCCCGCCTTGGCTGATTGATCATGGCTGATTGATCATGGGGATTCCCAGAGGGGAGGGAAGGCCTGGAAAGTGGGGGTCTGCAGGCCTCTGCCTCTAGAGTCGGGGTGATCAGGGGGAGAAGTCCCAGCAGCCCCTGGGTGGGTGCAGGTCTGAGTTGTGTCTGGGTGGTGCTGGCCCAGGGGCCCTTCAGTTCCAAGACCCCCATCTGGGATGTGGGGTGTGGCGGGGGAGCCCACAGGTCCCTGTCCACACCCCTCCTCCCCACTCCCCAAACTCAGCCCGCTGGTCTGGGGTAAACTGCAGCGCAGCCCCTCCCCCGCCCACCCGCCAGCAGGAGGAGAGAGCTCCTGACCCAGTTTTCTCGCCATTGCCGGGAAGGGAGGGAGGCGGGAAGGCTTCTTTGCCTGCCGCCCTGGCGTGGGGCCGGTTCGGCTTGGGGAAGGGAGATCCTCCTGCGGACGTTGCCTCCATCCCCTGGTCCCACCCGGCCACCCCCTCGCCCCTGGGCGGGATTCCAAGCCAGAGCTCAGAAGGCCCTCCTTGGCTCGGCAAGTCCTTTTTCCAGCTGGCCTCTGGAACACCCCCAGCCGTCGCTGGGTGGGGAGAGTGAGGGGAGGAAGAGGAGGAAAATCAGCACATGAGAGCATCCGCACTCCCAACATTTCCTGATGACACTTGTCTCCATCACTGAGGGGCAGGCGCAGAGCTATGCAAATCTCAGGCCGGGAGGACAGCACCCACCCTCTCTTCGGGAAAGTTCCAGGAAGGCCCATTTTAACCCTCTGCGGCCTTCCTAAGTTAGCAGATCAGGTTGGTTGGAGTGATTGCTGGCTGGGAGAGGTGGGTAGATAGAAGAGAAAGGGAAATGAAAGCTGCGAGACTCGGAGCCCAGACTCCTTTCATCAGATAGATCAAAGGCAGCAGGGGCCCAGATTGGTGAAGGGACTTACCCAAGGACACACAGCAGCCCTGATTTCTTCCCAGTTTGGTGCATCTTTATCACCTTAAAGTGAGTGATGCTCACTGCTCCTAGGTACCAAGAGAGAGGCAGGGGGCCAGGACTCAGGGAACAGGAGCCAGCTTTGGTGAAGCATGGGGTCCAGGCGTGCAGTTTACTGTCGCCCACCCTTATGTATCATTATCCCCATTTTACAGATGAGGAAACTGAGGTTCAGTGAAGTGCAGGTCACCGGCTACCAAGTAGCTGTATTGAGATGTGAGCCCAGCAGTGTCTGATTCTAAAAGCAGGGTTTCCTCACCCTGTTCTTGGTACTTTGCAGGGTCCCCTTCAGGGGTCTGGCTTAGAGTAAACTTGCCTTTCGGGCCAGCACTCCTTTCTCTACACTGTGACAACCCAGAGATTCCTGCTCCTCAGGCTCAAGCTGCCAGGGCTGGCGGCTTTGTCTGTGGTGCTCTGGGTGCCAGCCCAGGAGTCACACCTGTGGAGCTCCAGGCGTCGTCCTGATCTTCCCTGAGGCTGAGTGTTTTCATCTGGAAAATGGGCAGAGGAATGAGCACCTTTTGGTGTTGCCGTGTGGGCCATGGATGAGGCACTGCAAGCTCCCCTAGCAGAGCCCAGCATACACTACGTGCTCCCTGTGAGGCAGTGCTTCCTCCTCCAAAGCCCTCCATGCCCAAGGACCTCCTCGCGCCGAGGACCTGCTCGGTGCGAGGTGCCTTTTGGGGACCCTGGTGATGGGAAAGCTGGGTCCAGTCCTCTGGGTGGAGGTTTGACTTACAGTGCAAACATCAGTGGGTGCTTTGGAATGCCACCATGTCCTGTAAGTGGCCCAGGGTCAGGTCATCTTCACAGCCCCCTGTAAGGCAGGCATCACTGTCACCCCATTTTACAGGGGAGGAAGTGGGGGCTCGGAAATGGAGGAAACTTGCTCAGGGACTCACAGCTCCCAGCTGGCAGAGCTGTGATTCAGATCCAGACCTCCCGGACCACCAAGCCCAGACCTCTGGCATCTCACTGCACCCCCCAATCGAGGCAGCCTAGCACTCGGAGAAGACTTGAGTCTTCTGGGAGGTGAGAAGATTATATTTTGTGGTGGTGGAGGAAGGCTTCAGGAAAGAGCAAGAACTTGAACTGAGCCTTGAAGGCCAGTGAGGTGAGAAAGGACCCAGAAACTGGAGCTGGAGTGTTCGGGGCTGAGAGCAGGCCAGTGTGGCCAGGCCACCCTGGTCCTAGGGGACTGGGGAAGGGGGGCCCAGGGATCTGATGTGCTCTTATCTTCTTTTCTGCAGTGAACTTGCTGGACACGTCCGCCATCCACGGGGACTGGGGCTGGCTCACATATCCAGCTCACGGGGTGAGTGATGGGCAGTGGGGCCAGTGCTGTCCCTCTGTGAACAGAGAGGCCGTGATGCCCAGGTCTTATCATCAGGCAGATCAAAAGAAAGCAGAGGCCACGAGAGGTGAAGGGACTTACCCAAGGATGCACAGCAGTCAGAGACAGAGCTGCTGACTTCTTAAATTTAGCGCATGCAGACTTCTGGAATTCCAGAACCAAGTCCAGGGCTGGCTCCCCCTTCTTCCAGTCTGAGGCCTGAATGTGGGATTCTTACATCTGTGTCCCAGGCCCATCTGGCCTCCATGGTGATGCTGGGCTCAGCCCATTAGATCCCTGTACTCACAGGTGACTCCCTTCTGCCCTCCTGGGGCATTGGCATGGTAACCCCGAGTGTCCAGAGCCAAGGATGCACTGCCCGGTCCCCCCGATTCTCTTAAATCTCAGGAAGGCAGGGTGGTAAAGCCAATGCAAGCCCATGAGCTTGGTGGGACCATCCACAAGCTGAGTGTCCTTGGGTCACCACTTCACCTCCATGAGTCTCAGTCTCCCTGTCTGTAGAATAGGATGAGCACGTGGCAACCTCTTGGGGTTTGCTGGGAGGGTTAAGGGAGATGACACGTGGTCTTGGCACCATGCCCAGCACAGGCCTCCATTACATGTATTATTATCATTATCATTGTCATTAGTGTGTATTATGGCTATATCTCACATAAATTTCCTCCTATAAACATGATCAGAAACACACACATGCCCGCCATAGACACAAACATGTCTGGTACCCATAACTTCTTTCATGAACACTTCTGCTTCCATGGCTCCGGAGACAGAGTGATCATAATATTAATGATGACAATGACACTGAGCTGATCTTTGAGTATTTCTTTACTTTGGGGTAAGATTGTAATCTGGGCTGTCTGGGGACTGTGACTGGGGTCAGGACAATCCCAGCTCCTCTCTCTCTGGGGGTCTGGTCCCCAGGTGGCGGTAAGCTGAGTCTGTTGTCATCAGTCCCCATGCACCAGGCTTCAGGGAGTTGAAGGGGCAGACCAGGGTCCCTGAGAGCCAGGAGGGACCCCTTCTGTGCCTCAGCACGGCAGCCCTGCCTGAAGACAAAGGCTGGGCCCTGGGAGTGTCCCTTTACCCCCCAGGGCCTCAGCCTCTCCCCTTGAGGGGCTCTTCTGTGTGTCCCGCCTGGCTGTCTCCCAGGGTGCTCATGCGTGTGAAGGGCTTTGGTGCAGGGAACTGGCTCTGCCAGTGGCAGGGGCTGACCCAAGAGGAGGCGACTGCCTGGCTGTGGGCTGGGTCAGCGTCTCCTCTGAGACTCAGCAGCTGGGCAGGAATGGACTTGAACCCCTGGTTGGCGCTGGATGTCTCTGTCCCTCTGTCCCACTCAGAACTTAGGACTTGGTTTTTAGGGTAACAAGAAGTAGGAAGGATTTTAAGCAGGGGTGCGTGGTGAGAAATATGACTGGACTTTGCTGGTGATGCAAGGTGCTTTTGTTTGCGGGATGCTGTGAAGAGTAGCTCGGGGAGTTCCCTGTTGGTCCACTGGTTAGGACTCCGCGTTTTCACGGCCAAAGGTGCAGGTTCAGTAGCCAGTCGGGGAACTAAAGATCTTGCAAGCTGTATGGCACGGCCAAAAACAAACAAGCAAAACCCCCTAAAAAAAGAGTGGTTCAGAGTTACTCATTTCACTTGAGAATTAGAACAAATAACTTATATTCACATAAAGTGAAGTCGCTCAGTCGTGTCCGACTCTTTGCGACCCCGTGGACTATAGCCTACCAGGCTCCTCCATCCATGGCATTTTCCAGGCAAGAGTACTGGACTGGATTGCTGTTTCATTCTCCAGAGGATCTTCCCGACCCAGGGACCAAACCCAGGTCTCCTGCATTGCAGGCAGACACTTTACCGTCTGAACGACCATAGAAGTCACATAGCTCTTAACAATTTGTGCGTTATCTCGTTTAATCACCACTACTAATCCTGCAAGTGGTACAGCCATCCCATTTCACAGATGAGGAAGCCGAGGCTCAGAGCAGCGAGAAACATCTTTCCACCGTCAGGCAGGTTTCAAGTGATGGATGCGAGCTCAGATCTCTGGGCCTGGAGCCCTCACCGAGTCCCCGTGTCACCTTGTGAAGGGCTGGGAACCGATCCTGCATTATTTACTGAAACAGGGACCACCTCCTCTCAGCACGGGGCCTGGAGGTGGGGCTTGCCCAGAGGAGAGAGAAAGCCAGATGAGATCTCTGTTTCCAAGCTCTGGATCTTGAACCCGTGCCAGGCTGGCAGGTGAAACATGCAGGTGCCCCGTCCAGGGGGTCTGGGGAGGGGCCTGGGAATCTTTTGTTGAATAAATTTGTAGCTGGGTGGAGGTTGATGGTCCCTGCGATTCCATCCACCCTCTGATTCTGGAGTCTGTTAAGCACCCTGGGTACAAGGGTCATCCATGACTGTCTCCAGCATCAGCAAGTTATCAGACCGTCAGGCAGGCCGCATAGCCTAAAGCCAGCGGTGCTGGGTCTGGATGAGCCGGTGCTCTGCAGCCTCTAATCAGCATGACTCAGGCCAGTCCCTTTACCTCGCCTCCACCTCCTCGTTTATAACACAAGGATGATCACAGAACCTGCTCCCTGCAGTTGTCATCTGAGAGATGATGCAGGAAAAGGACATTGTACCAGCAAGAAACCAGATGCTCTGAGAGGTTAAGCGTCTGTGCTAAGATCTGGGGAGTCTGGCCCCAGAATTCATGCTTCTAACCAGGCTGCACCCCTCTCTTTGGACCCCTCCGTCCATGCACTGGGTCGTGCTCCACCTCACCTCGTGAATTAACAGCCACTCGTGAATATTCCTTTTTATTGTCTCTTGATCCTCAACAGCCCCTGGAGTAGCTAAAAGGGGCAGGTGTTAGCTACCTCGGTTTACCTATGAGAAGTCCAAAGCTCAGAGAGGGAATGTGATCTGCCCAGGGATGCACAGCTGGTTTGCTGCTTTCGGTTCCTGGAAGGGGACAGAGTTCCATAGGGATAGTGGGGACGGGGGGCGGGGGTGTGGTATGTGCCAGGGGCCAGAGAGGCAGCTGGGGTGGGCATGGCACCTGGCATGGAGTGGGGGTGCCCCAGGTAGAGAACAGGGCTGATTCTGCCCTTGTACCACCCGCCAGGAATTTGTGCCACTCTCTGTGTTTGCGGCAGCCCCTGAGGCTAAGCCAGGCCTTTGGCCCCGCTCGGGCGGCTGGAGCAGACTGGGATCGCGCTGATTAATTTATCCGGGTCCCTGGCAGGAAACAGACAGTGAGCGGCTGGCTGGCTCTTCGGTGCTCCATTAACTGTGACAACGACTTTAACCCCAGATGTGACACAGTGCTGCCCAGAGCCCCGGCTGCAGAGTGGGGTGCAGCATGGGGGCCCTTCTTGGGGTGGGGGGCATGCAGGAAGCATACAGTCTTTCAGGTGAGGCTGGCACGCCCTGGTCTGCTTCCCCAGGGGTCCCTGGAGGCAGGCATGGGGGGCTGGGATGATGGCAGTCCAGCATCGTGTCAGTCCCCTTCAGGGCCAGGCCCAAGCTAAGCACCGGGCAGTTTTTTTTCCGTTCATCCTCTCAAGTCTCACTGAAGTGGGGCCTTTCTAAGCCCCTCTTACAGATAAGCTGGCTGGGGATTGAGACCATATAGCTGACCAAGATGAAGTCAGATCGAGGGGTTTTTGTCAGGCAGGGAAGACTCAGGATGCCCCAGATCCCCACTCTAGTGCTTGTGGGACAGCTCGGGACCCTGCTGATTCTCAGAGCACAGTGAGGAGTGGTCTTTGCTTCCTCCCCCCTCCTCCCAAACTCCCCTCCCTGACCCCTGCTTAAGCAATAGGGTCCCTAGTTCAGAGACAATACCCACAGAGGCCCAAGCGAGATCACGGCCCTGCGTCTCTGGTGCACCCAGGACAGCGGCCCCAGAGCCTGTCTCCTCCGTCCGCCCTTGGCCCCCAGCCCCTCCTCAGAACCCTGAGGAGTCCACTGAACTCAGCCCAACAGCGACTACTCCCGGCCGATCAGCATTCTGCCGCTAAGGAAGCTGGGGCCCAGAGAGGAGTGGCCATTTGCCTAAGGTCACACAGCCAGTTGAGACTGAACCCAGGCCTCTCGACTCCTGTTTCATTTCTCAACTCTGTGTCTTCGGCTTGGCTCGTCTGTGTCCAGACTGGGCTTGCTGAACATTGCTGGCCTTTGCCAGCCTCTGCTAGGGCTCTTCTCTCCCACCCCTGCAGGAAGGTCCAGCCTCCGCCCTGCAGGGGGTTTTGCCACAGCCTGAGTGCCCACAGCCTCCACACTCTATCTGTGAGAATGTGAGGGGCTTGCGGGGAGAGAGTATTTCTTGTGCAATTCTTTTCATTAGTTCAGTTCAGTCGCTCAGTCGTGTCCGACTCTTTGCGACCACGTGGACTGCAGCACACCAGGCCTCCCTGTCCATCACCAACTCCCAGAGTTTACCCAAACTCATGTCCGTGGAGTTGGTGATGCCATCCAACCATCTCATCCTCTGTTGTCCCCTTCTCCTCCTGCGGCAAAATACACTTAACACAACATTTGCCATCTTAGCCATTTGTGAGCCTCCAGTTCAGTGGCGTTAAGTCCATTCACACTGTTATGTGACCGTTACCCCGTCCATCTCCAGAATGCTTTCATCTTCCCAGACTGAAACTCTGTATCCATTAAACTATAATAACTCCCATGACCCTCTCGCCTCAGCCCCTGGTAAGTACCAGTCTACTCTCTGTCTCTAGGAACCTGATGTGAGCGCCTCATACAAGTGGGAGCATATAGGATTTGTCCTTTTGTGCCTGATTTAGTTCATGCAGCATAAGGTCTTCAAGGTTCCCCCACGTTGCATGTGGCACGTGTCAGAGTTTCCCGGTGCCCCACTGTATCAGTGGGCACATTCTGTTTGTCCATTTATCCAGAGGGACATTTGCGTTTCCACCTTGGGGCTGCGATAAGCACGGGTGTGCAAATCTCTGATTGTGTCCCTGCTTTTGTTTCTTTCGGGTACACACCCAGAAGAGGAACTTGTGGTAATTCTATGTTTAGTTTCTTGGCATTCACTGTTTTCCACAGTGGCTGCGCCAGTTAACATTCCCACTAGCAATACACAGGGTTCCAATTTCTCCACATCCTCGCCAACCCTTGTTATTTTCAGTTGCTTTGATGATAGCTAATGGGTGTGAAGTGGCACCTCACTGTGGTTTTGATTTGAATTTCCCTGATGCTTGGTGATGCTAAGCATCTTTCCACGTGCGCTTCAGCCATCTGTGTATCTTCTTTAGAGAAAAGTCTATTCACGTCCTTTGCCCGTTTTCTAATTAGGTCTGTCTGGTTCTTCGCGTTTCAATTGTAGAAGTTCTTTATATATTCTGGATACTAATCCCGTATCAGATACGTGGTTTGCAGGTGTTTTCTTCCCTTCTGCAGGTTGCCTTTTCACTCAGTTGATTGTGTCAGTGATGGTCACTGGTTTACCTCTGAATCAGTGACGCCTGGCTGGCACCTGACACAGAAGTGATCATACTCAACTTTCCCGCAGCCAGGGCAGCCCGTGGTGGGGGCAGAGGGAACATCACACACAGCAAGGCAGAGGAATCCATCCATCAGACAGTCACTCAACAAGCACCAGTTCAGGGGGGTGCTGCTGAAGGATTTGAGGCCAGGGTACAACATAGCTTCATGCAATTAAAAAGATCTTTCTGGCAGCTGATGTGAAAACTGGAGCGGTGGGCTCACTGACTTCCCCACGCAAGTCAGCCCACTCTGGGAGTGACAGAGTAGCGTGTAGAAACGAGGTCAGAGCTTTGTGGCTTTGGCATCAGTTCCAGTCCTGGCGTCATCACTCACTAGCCATGTGACCCTGGACACACGGCTCTAGGTCTGAACCCCTTGGTTCTGTGAAAAGGCAACAGATAACGCTTCCTCAGGATGTCCCCGGTGGCTCAGCGGTAAAGAATCCACCTGCAGTGCAGGAGATGGACGAGACACAGGTTTGATCCCTGGGTCGGGAAGATCCCCTGGAGAAGGGAATGGCAACCCACTCCAGTACTCTTGCTTGGAGAATCCCACGGACAGAGGAGCCTGGTGGGCTACAGTCCACAGTGTCACAAAGAGTCGGACACGACTGAGTGACTAATACTCCTTCCCCATAACCACGTGTGGGGTGCTTGGCCTCTTGATGGCTGACAGTCCACTGGAAGGTCAGCCCCTTGAGGCTGGAGAATGTTCAGTCTTCTTTCCCAGACCTCCCCTAGCACCGTGCATGTGGCTTGTGGCAAGAGAGGGCCAGCCGCTGCCTCTCGTTTCAGCCGGCTGTGGTCTCTCTGCCCGCAGTGGGACTCCATCAACGAGGTGGACGAGTCCTTCCAGCCCATCCACACGTACCAGGTATGCAATGTCATGAGCCCCAACCAGAACAACTGGCTGCGGACCAGCTGGGTGCCCCGTGACGGTGCCCGGCGTGTCTATGCCGAGATCAAGTTCACCCTGCGGGACTGCAACAGCATGCCCGGCGTGCTGGGCACCTGCAAGGAGACCTTCAACCTCTACTACCTGGAGTCGGACCGCGACCTGGGCGCCAGCACGCAGGAGAGCCAGTTCCTCAAGATCGACACCATCGCGGCCGACGAGAGCTTCACGGGGGCCGACCTGGGCGTGCGGCGCCTCAAGCTCAACACGGAGGTGCGCGGCGTGGGGCCCCTCAGCAAGCGCGGCTTCTACCTGGCCTTCCAGGACATCGGCGCCTGCCTGGCCATCCTGTCCCTCCGCATCTACTACAAGAAGTGCCCCACCATGGTGCGCAACCTGGCCGCCTTCTCGGAGGCGGTGACGGGAGCCGACTCTTCCTCGCTGGTGGAGGTGCGGGGCCAGTGCGTGCGGCACTCCGAGGAGCGGGACACGCCCAAGATGTACTGCAGCGCCGAGGGCGAGTGGCTGGTGCCCATCGGCAAGTGCGTGTGCAGTGCGGGCTACGAGGAGCGGCGGGACGCCTGCGTGGGTGAGCACGCCTCTGCGTGGTGGGCTGACAGCTGGGCTCAGTCCCGGCAGGGCTGGCGGGGGGTGGGGGTGGCAGGCAGGGTTGGCTCAGTCGGCAGGTGTCTGGGTGGTGCTCACAGCACCTGGGAGGAAGCATGAAGCCCTAGCGCTCCTGGGTCTCCAGGCCACCAGTGTGTGTGCTGTATGTGTCTTGCCGGGAGGGAAAAACACCACAGCCAGGTAGCTCCTCCGTGGGTGTTGTGCAGAGCTCCATCTCTGGGCACCTGTGTGACTGCGGTGTACTAACTGGGTACCTACTCGTGTTAGGGACAGCGATGGAACCTACCACAGCCGGCAGTATTCTAAGCGCTTTTCACGTATGAACGCATTTAATCCCCAAAGCTATCCAGTGAAATAGGAGCTTTTATTATCCTGGCTTTAAAGATAAGGATGCTGAAGCCCAGAGAGGGAAAGTAACTTCCCCAAGGTCGCACAGCTGGGAAGTCACAGAGCTGTGATTTGAATTCAGAAGTCTGGCTCCAGAGTCCAGACTCAGAACCACTGAACTGCCACGGTATTGAGGAGGGGGTGTCGATTGGAATCTGGGCTCGGGGTGAGCGCACGCGTGGCGTACAGGGGCATTGTGAAGATAGGCGGGCGGGGACAGCCAGGGTGTGTCCGGGTGCGTTGGGTGTGTCTGCCCGCGAGCAGGCGGAACTCAGCTAGAGATGTGGGGGAGGGCACAGCCGAGAGCCTCTGGGTCTTGAAATAGCACCTGTTCCCACAGGTGTTCTGCTGGGGTTCCCATGTCACAGACCAGGAGCAGGGCCCAGAGTCCAGGCTGTGTGCGTGTGTGTGTGTGCGTGTGTGTGTGGTCAGCAGACACGCATCTTGGATCGGTGCAGCCAGGCACCCCAACAGCCCAGGAACACCGGGAGGGCTGGTGAGCTCACACAGCTGGTGCCCCAGCTGTTACTGGTCCTAGCCTGGCTGCCCTCTGCCATCCCTTGATCTCCCCAGGGGCTGGACACATGGCAGGCCAGCCACTCAGCCCAGCCTGGTGAAGCCTGCCGTGGGAACCACTGGTTCTCCTGGGGAAGGAGATGTTCCTGGGTGGGGATCAGAGAGACCAGGGCCTGTGCCCCAGACAGCTTCGGGGAAGACTGGGATGGGGCCCTGAAAGACACTCAGAATATCCTCAAAGCCCTTAGCTGCTCCTACACAGGCCCCGGGACCACAGTTAGAGGGACCCTCGGGCCTCTCAGCACCATACCTCTGTCCTAGCCAGCAGGAAGGCCCCTGGGTGCTCACAGGAGCAGGACACAGGCTGGCCGTTTCAGATGATGCTCAAGGGGGCTTCAGAGACCACCCTGTCCACTTTAGGAGTCGTCTTGCCCAGGAACTCCAGGACCAGATTCTCCCGTCCAGCCAGCAGGCCCTTTCTGGCCCTTCCCTGGGGCTGTCCGGTTTCCTTCTGCTCAGTTGCTTCCATTGTGTCCAGCTCTTTGCGACCCTGTAGACTCTAGCCCTCCAGGCTCCTCTGTCCATGGAGTTCTCCAGGCAAGAATACTGGAGTGCATTGCCATGCCCTCCTCCAGGGGATCTTTCCAACCTGGGGATCGAACCAATGTCTTTCATATCTCCTGCATTAGCAGGTGGGTTCTACCACTAGTTCTGTCTATGAAGCCCTTAAATCTTTTTTTACCCTGCTGACTGCTATAAGTTCACTCTCCTGGACCCTCAACTCCAAAGCATCTTCTAGGACGTTTGCCTGTTTCTGGATTGGTTCTACCCTCTGTGGCCTAGTTTGCCAGGCTCCCCAGTCCTCCAGCCTCTCCCGGTTCCTTCATAGACATCCCTGTACTTCTCAACTTCCCGCTGGGTAACAGTAGCAACAAACATTGCTATCGCCTTTACAGCTTCCAAGGGGATTCCTAGGACATCAATTCATTGGCTTATTGTAGCAAGGCAGGTATTATAATTCCATTTTGCAGATGGGGAAACTGAGGCCCAAGAGATCGTGTCCTGCTTAGGTCTCACAGTTGATGAGAGGTGGAGCTGATGAGAGGTGGACCTGTAGCAAGTCAGGTCTATCTTGCTCTGAGCTACGTGTAGGCTTTTCACCTCTCCCTGGCCCATCCCGACTGCATTCCCCACTAGACCCAGTTCCCAACATCCCCGTGTTCTGATGGGGAAAATAAAATCTCTTAGAGACAAGTTTTCAAGTGTTTGCTATGTGCCAGGCACTTTAACGAGCACTTCATACAGATCATGTCAGTAACTCATCCATGCATAGGGGATAGAGGCACAGGGCATCCCTGTCTCCAGGGAGTTCACAGCTTCTCATCCTTACAATAGTCCTCAAAGCTAGGTATTGTATCCCCATCTCACAGAGGGGAAAACTGAGTCCCCTCAACTTAAGTAGCAGAGTAGGGATCTGATCCCATGTTTTCTCACTCCAGAGCCCTGAACAGCTTCCTCTGTCCATAAAGCCCTCTGCAAAGCCTTGCTTCCCACCTCCCTGGGGTAACATTAAAACAGTTAGTAACCAGGACTATATAAGCTGTAATAGTCGGGTGGGCCAGCCTGTGGATACCTGCTCAAGGTCAGCTGTCTCCAGCCCTGGATTGAGCCAGGGAGAACACCAGGCCACTTGTTTGTCCAGCGTGCATGCTTGCCCTTCGAGGGAGACTGGTCCTCCTGACTTCAGGGTGGGGGCCTCACTCAGAGGTACTGCTCCAGCCTCCTTTTTTGGTGGAGATGGAAAGCGAAGCCCAGAGAGGAAGTGCATCTTGCCCAAGGACCCACAGCATGTCAAGGGCAGGAGTCCTGGTGAAAACCCCAACGCTTGAGCAGCCGGACGTCCCCAGAGCTGGGAGAAGTCAAGGCCACTCCCATTTCCTCACACTTCTGGCACATTAATAAAAAATAATAAAGTAATGCCAAAGCAGGGTTAGGGAATTGCAGCCTGTTTTGATTTTTACATTTAAATCACAATACAACATAATTATGCCAGTTGCAAGATAATTACAGGTTTTATAAAAAATATACTAATTCATCGTGCACTGCAGGCAGTGGGGTTTGGGGACAGGATGCCAGTTTTAAATCACACAGGGAAAGGCGTTTCTCAACCCTGTCGGTGGGCGTGTTCAGTGTCTGCTGGCCTCCTTTGAAGAAGCAGCACAGGTGCAAAACTGAGGTGCTCACCTAATGGGAGCCCGGGGCCAGCGGCCCTGTGGGGGCCCAGGGACCCCCACCCACTCCTTGGTGGGTAGCCCGCGAACTGGGAGGGCTAGGGGCCTAAAAGGAGCTGGGCACAGACTGGGCGTGCCTTTGCTGATCTACTTGAGATGACCTCAAAGCTGCAGCCCCAGACCCAGCCTGAGAGGGACCTCCGGAGACCCGTGGGGCCCTGGCCTTCTCCATCGGGCAGTTCTCTCTGAGCAAACAGGGCTGAGCAAGGGGGTCCCGGCCTCCCCTGCCCAAGTGCCCCTCCACCTTCTTTCTAGCGACAGGAGAAGGGACCCAGAGCTTGAGGCCTGCAGCAGTGGCCAGGGCTATGGCGACAGCCGTCAGGCTCCTGTCTCGGTGGTCTCACCCTCGTGGCCAGGCAGCCATTGGTTTTACAGAGATGACAGTAGAGCCCAGGAGAGGGGACCAGCCCAATCACGTGGCTTTTTAGAAGCCTTCCTGAGACCGCCTTCAGGCCTCGGGGACCCACGGAAGCACGTCAGAGCCGGGCGGAGCTAGTGTGGTTTACCAGTGGGGAAAAGGGCCCAGAGAGGCCAAGTGAACATCCCGAGAGCTCACAGCTAGCAGTATTGATTGAATCCCAAATCTCCCAAGCTCCTGACCAGAAAACTCCCCACACCACCCAATTCCTGACCCACTTACCTTCCCCCCGCCACCCACGTGGCTGCGCCCCCCCTATCCCGAATCCAGAGAGTGGAAGGGCCTCTCAGAACATCGCGCAACGCAGCAGCCACCCAGAGTCCCAAGTCCCTAGCACCGTCCTTTCTGCCACCTGGACGCAGAGTATAAGCCACCCTCTGCGGCCCTAATCATCTTTCTATAAATATCAGAGCATCTCATTTCGAAGGGGCAGCATGAACAACGAGCTCCTTTGCCTTCCCGACTGTGTTTAAAATCTGATTTAGAATTAATTTCCTTTGGTCGGCCACCGGCAGACACCTTATTTGTCAAATCTCAAGCTCTTCGCAGGGGAGAGGAGAGAGGTGGCCGGGGCCCCCGGCAGCTGCCGGCCTGACAGGCGGCCCGGGCAAGGTGCCCTCGGCAGGGGTGGGAGCCCCTCCTGGCCCACGGCCGACACCAGGCACCACAGACGCCGGAAGCTCCCTGGGTCTGCGGGCCCCAGCCCAGAGCCGCTCCATCTGTCTCGGCCATTAATTCCCGGCTCTGCCTCCAGGTCTCCGGGCTCCCCGAGGCCTGGTGATTAGTATTCTTATTAAAGATTATTTTATTTTCATTGAGCGGATTAATCTAGCCTTGACACTTTATAGCCATATGGGTATTAGCCGAGCGTGAGAGAACCACCCCCCCGTGGACTGGCGGGATGGTGGAGCTGCCTCTAAGCCGAGGCCGGGTGTTGAGAGGCTGGTGGGGGAAAGGCCCCGGCTCCGGAGGCTCCCTCTCAACCCGGGTTTGCATCCTGGCTCAGCTGGGAGCCTGGGGCGAGGCCCTCAAGCTCCCCCGAGCTTCTGTTTCCTCTCTGCCAAACAGTTGTATTCATGCCCACTAAGTAGGGTGGTAGTAACAAGTGCCGGGCACTGTGCTGGCGTGAATTCACATGTATTCACTCCTGTCATTCTCGCAACAGCCCTCAGAGGTGGGAACTATTCTTATCCCCATTTTCCAGATGGAGACACTGAGGCCCAGCAACCTGCCCAGTGTCACTTAGCCTCAGGGAGGGAGAGGACTGCATGAGCAAAGGAGCCCAGCAGGCAGCCTGCTTCTGAGTTTCTGCTCTTGACGGAAGACCCGCTGAACTCTGAATGGTCCGGGACTCCAAACACAAAGGCTGTCCTGGGGCGCTTCCTCAGTGCCATGTGTCACACGGAGATGTCACACCGCACGTGGACTGGTCTGCCCCCTCACTGCTCAGAAAGCTCCCTGAAAGCAGCGTTAGCTCTTGTTTGTCTCCAGTTCATCGCAGAAGCTCGGTGAATGTGGGTGAAGGAGCAGACGAGAGACAGAATAAGCAGGTGGTTCCCACGACATTAATCGATGTGGATCGGATGATTCCAGTGTGATAGAACGTCATTTAGCTCACCAACAGATAGGATAAATATTTGCTGGCGAAGTGTAAAGCCTGTTTCCTCTGCCTGCTTCCTGGGCTCAGAAGGACGCTCTTGGGCTGTGCCCCAGCACTGGGCCTCCTGGGGGGCTCCCAGGAAGAGAGGCAAGGTCACAAGATGTCAGCTAGGAGCCCCCCCACAACTCCAAGCACCTGGCCCCAGTCAGGGGCCTCCCCAGAGGCCAGGGAAGAGGTCTCAAAACTGAACCACGTTCTCCCCAACTCTCCAGCCTTCTGGCTTCACAGTCTCTTGAGTCTGGGAAGCAACTTAAGGACATCATCATGTCTCCTGATTGCAAGTTTCCTCCCAAGTTTGTAGAATTTTCCAAATTAACTGGAGTTTAGCTATTATAATCAAGAGATACAATCAAATCAAATGAAGCTTCTCTCAAGCCCCGAGTTTTCCCAAACAGGACTCGGCAGAGACAGAGCCCAGTGTTTCCTGGTGGTCCCTGTTTCAAAGCATTCAGTTCCACGGGTGGAGCTGGGAGCCGCCGCTCGGGGTGGCATTTGGTCCTCTTGAACTCCTGGGGTCTGTCTCTGCTCAGAGCAGATAATGGAAGGATTAGCTCACTTTGAAAATTCCCACCAGTGTTGGCAGCTCTAGGCTGGGCCAGACCCTAGGAACTCTGAGATGAATAAGGCCCTACTCAGAGAGATCATCTGCCCTCGAGGAGAGAGAGTCAGATACACAGATGAAAAAAACACAGCCGTAGTGTTGCAGGTGGTCAGACTAAGCAGGGATGCAAAGACAGAGGGGAGTGGTCGCGTCTGTGTCTGTATGTGTTTGTGTGTGTGTGGAGGTGTCCAGAAAGGCTGCATCAAAGGCACAGTGAAAAGGAATTTTGAAAGAATTCGACAGGGAGATGAGGAGAATGGGTACAGAATGTGCAAAGGCCCTGAGGCACAGAGTACGGAGACTGGGTGGTCCTCTAGTTTGACCTGAGAAAGGGGGGTGTGAGAGGTGGCACTGACGGGGGCTTCCAGGGGGCTTTGAATGCCAGGCTTTATTGTTGAGGCCACGGGGAGCCTGCGAGGGTTTGGATCGGCAGTGTCACTCGAGAACCCCCAACACGCTCAACTGCTCTCCCTGTACGGCTGACTTGTTCTCAGGGCCGGTCGCTCCGCCCACCGTTTACCGTCTGCCACATCCTCAGCTTTTATTTTCTTCTGGAAATGATCACAGCTGCTTTTACTGAGTCTTCCCCACCTTGAAAAAGGCCAGCTTCTTGAAGGCAGAGACCATGCGGACCTTGTTCAAGGCTGTGTCTCTGGCACCCAGCTCAGAGCCTGGTGTAGATGAGGTTCTCCTGGAAACGGGCAGAAGGAATGGGGTGGGCTGGGGCTGGGGCAGTGGGGCTGGGGGCTGCTTGGCCATCAGGGCAGAGACTCATGGCGGGTGAGGCAGAGGGTGGAGAGGGTCAGATGCGAGATGCGTCAGTCCCAGCCACGGCGACGGTGACGCGGGTTCTGGGAGCGTCAGGAGCCCGCAATTCCCAGATGGTCGGCATCGCTTGGGGCACTTGTAAGACACAGCTTCCCAGGCCACACCCCTCACTCTCCTAACTCGGTGACTGTGATGGCCCAGGGTCCGTGTTTTCTTAGGGACGCCTCCATGTCTGCGCACGTCTGGGGACCTCTGGTCTCATCACTCGTTTTTTCCAGCCATGTTTCCCGCCCACCCCCATTCCCTGGGTGGCTTTCTTGTCCCCCCTGCCCAACGCAGGACCAATTCCTGGGGTTTTTTGGCCCCCTTTGGATTCTTCCCTGGTGGCTCAGATGGTAAAGCGTCTGCCTACAATGAGGCAGACCTGGGTTCAATCCCTGGGTCGGGAAGGTCTCCTGGAGAAGGAAATGGCAACCCCCTCCAGGATTCTTGCCTGGAAAAACCCCATGGATGGAGGAGCCTGGTAGGCTACAGTCCATGGGGTTGCAAAGAGTCAGACACGACTGAGTGACTTCAACTTTCTTTCACTTTCTTTGGATTCTTAGCCGTGACCCCTGCCCCCGAGGCTCGTGGTGCCCTGTGAGGGGGACAAAGCCTGGGAGCCTGGGCGGGAGGGGTCGTTGGAGATGAGGGGCCTTCAGAGAGGTTTCTTCCTGAGCCAGTTGTGGGGCTGTTCTCAGGTGTCAGGGTCCCAGCCTCTGCCCTGCCCCTGCCTTGCCGTGCAGCCCTGTGGAAGTCACCAGCTGCCTCTGAGCTTCAGACCCCACACCTGCAGATGAGATAGGAAAGGGGTGATGCTGAAGGTCTGGACCACTGTCCCCTGGGAGCCCTGGGCCTGAGAGCCCCATCCCTGAGGCCCGTCAGCGGGGCCCGACTGGCTTACCTGAGGCCACCTTCTCCTCCACAGCCTGTGAGCTGGGCTTCTACAAGTCGGCCCCGGGGGACCAGCTCTGCGCCCGCTGCCCTCCCCACAGCCACTCTGCGGCCCCTGCCGCCCAGGCCTGCCGCTGCGACCTCAGCTACTACCGGGCGGTGCTGGACCCGCCGTCCGCCGCCTGCACCCGTGAGTACCGCCCCATGGCCCCAGAGACCAGGACCCCGTGCCCCCAGGGAGCCAGGTCTCTGCGGGTGAGGCAGGGACAGGTGACTCTCGGGCCAGGGGTTGGTCTGGGCCCGGGGGTGACTCCGACCCTTCCACCATGCCCTTGACCTCTCTGGGCCCACAGCTTCTTGTCATCGGTCACTTGCCATCTCTCCAGGGAAATCTTGCCTTTCCTCCCTCGGTCTGTCCTCTCTGCTCTGAAGGGCAGACCAAGAGCTGGACTCCTTCCTTTCCAGCACTGGGTGACCATGGGCATCTTCTGAACCAGTGGTCATGCCAGTGTCCCGGGGGCTGGGGTGGGCAAGCGGTGTGGAGGGGGTTGCCCCTGAGACAAGGCGAGTATCAGAAGATGCCCCCCATCAATGATGACCTTGATGCACTGGTAGGAGCTCCTGAGTTCTAGGAGCTGCTATTGTGTGGGGGGGACAGAAGATGCCTGCATAGAGTGTGAGCTGATCAAGTGCTTGTGCCCCCTGGGTGTACAGTGCACACACGTGTGTGCATCTGGGTACCTGCAGTGGCCTCCTGAGTTCCCGTGGAGCTCTGTGAGCTTGGCGTGTACACACCTGGCCAGCCAGGGAGACGTGTGCCTGGAGAGCTTGTGCGCATGCCCGTACCTGGGGCACTCCGAGGGACCCGGACCCCAGGCCCGCAGGGCTGTGTGGCTGTCGGTGTTTTTGCTGATACAGCTCCTCACTGGCCTCCTGGTCTCTGCCCTCACCCGGAGAGGCCTGTCACCCCCAGCCCAGCTGGGAGGAGCCGCAGCCAGCTCAGCCTCTCCCCACTTCGCCCGCCCTGGGCTCTTGGGATGGCGTGAGGGGGGCCTGACGCGGTGCTGAGGAACTTTGCCCTAGAATTTATCCCCCAGCGTGATCTCCATGTCCCCTGCCCCCGCTTCCATCCCCACTCAGCCCCAGGCCCCCTGCAGAGGCCGGTGAGGGCCAGGTGTGCTCATATATCATGCACACACACACACACACACACTCACACTTATACACCATACACCCACACACCACACCACACATACACACACACACACTCATATACCATACACCCACACACCACACCACACACATGTGCGTGCACACACACATCCCAAGTATACTCATATACTGTACACATACACACACACTCATATACCATATACTCACACACCATACCACACACACGCACACACACACACACCCTCCCTCCACTGTTCCTCCCCTCCTGTGTCCCTTTGCCCCCTGGGGCACCTGCAGGCTCAGAGAGGAAGGCGAGGGACATGGTGACTGCTCTGGGCTCCTCAGGCCGAGTGAACCCAGCTCTCGCTCGTGGACACTTGCATTCAGCTGGCTGGACTCCGATTTCTCCCCAGATCCACGATGCAGTGCCCTCCACTTCTAGGAATGTTAAGCTTGTGAAAGGCTAGACATCTGCCTTCCATACCCTGCAGATTCGAAGGTTTCTCTGTGATTCTGAGATTCTGTTTTCTTAAAATCCAAGATTCCCTGTTTGGGATTCTGAGCCTCGGGGGTCTCCATTACCCCCCCTCCACCTCTGTTCAAACCCCCACCCCCGGGACCCTACCCCAGCCCCCAGCCCTCAGCCCCACCCCTTTCCTCAATGTCCTTGTGCTGACCAAGCTGGGGGGGGGGCCACCCTGGGATGGTGGGGAGGGAGGGGTCTCGTGGGACACAGGCTCCACTCTCCTCCACCACGGCATTCCGTGTCCTTTACATGGAGTCCAGGCGGGGTTTAAGGAGTGGAGTGTGGAATGCAAGTGCCTGGAGCATCTCACCCGGGGGGACTGCTGTGTGCAGCCTCTCCCCGACTCTGGAGGAAAAGTTTGTGAAGCAGACTTTCTGTGAAGCAGACCCCAGTATCCCTGTGGTCCTGCATGGGGAGGGTGGCTTCCGTGCCCAGACCCTGACACTGCGCTCCTTACTCTGAGGGCAGAGACACCAGCTCTGCCCTCGGGGAGCTTCCAGAGGATCCAGTGGGTGTGCCCTCATCCCGAGGGATCGCAGGGGACTGCAGCTCTTCCCTGATCTGGTAGGGGGAGCTAGACCAGCCCAGAACACCCACCAGGCCCGCCTGTCTCTCTGTACGCCCCAGGGCCCCCCTCGGCACCGGTGAATCTGATCTCCAGCGTGAACGGGACGTCTGTGACCCTGGAGTGGGCCCCTCCCCTGGACCAGGGCGGCCGCAGTGACATCACCTACAACGCCGTGTGCCGCCGCTGCCCGTGGGCCCTGGGCCACTGCGAGACGTGCGGGAGTGGCACCCGCTTCGTGCCCCAGCAGACCAGCCTGGTGCAGGCCAGCCTCCTGGTGGCCAACCTGCTGGCCCACATGAACTACTCCTTCTGGATCGAGGCAGTCAACGGCGTGTCTGACCTGAGCCCCGAGCCCCGCCGGGCCGCTGTGGTCAACATCACCACGAACCAGGCAGGTAGGCGGAGGTGCTGGTCCCCAGTTCCCCAGCCCTCGCCCTCCACAGCCTCAGAGCTGCAGGCTGCATTTGGGCAAGTGCCCACCTGTCTAACCCTGTCCTCCTGACCAGGACACCGAGCTACAGGCTTTTCATGCCCTTAGAAAAATAGAACACATGATCTTTGCGACCCTGTGGGCTTCAGCCCACCAGGCTCCTCTGTCCATGAACTTTTCCAGGCAAGAATACTGGAATGGGTTGCCATGCCCTCCTCCAGGGGATCTTCCCAACCCAGGGATCGAACCCATGTCTCTTACATCTCCTGCATTGGCAGGCGGGTTCTTTGCCGCTGGCGCCACCTGAGAAGCTCTCCTGTAAGTGGGAGCGATCCAGAAAGCCCCGACGTAGACCAGCATGACCATCCGAGGCCTGGGTTCCAGAACTTTCCCCCCTGCCACTGTTTCCTCCCTGCTGCAGTAGGAATAATCATACCTGTGCAATTACTGTCATGAGGCTTAAGTGAAGGAAATAAAAATGCTGAGGCCAGCACCTAGCCCATGGTACGTGCTCAATAAATGTCATTAAAAAATAAAGTCACTCTGATTGTCGTTTTCCAGAACAGCGGCCACTGCTGTCCCTGGGATGGTTTTGGCCACACTAGTTTGGGCAACAGCCATTTAGCTGTTTCTAGTCAGTCGTTGGGCTGAATGTAGCCCCTTTCTTTCCGCATTCTGGTGGGTCCTGCCTGTCAAGCAGCGGCCTGACCCGAGAGCCCTCTGTGGCGGCTTTCCCGTTAACAGTCCCCTGGCACGCTCCCTGTGGCTCTTCACCCCTCCCACTTTCGTGTCCTCCAACACCACGCAGGCCTGGCCCAGTGATTCCGTTCCCACTGTGTTACCGAGGAGGATGCTGAGGCCCAGAGCCACCCAGGGTCTTCACATAAAAGTGGTCAAGTCAGGATTCGAACCCAGGTCTGTCTCGCTCCCAGGTGAAACAAGCTTCCCAGCCCAGAGCCCAGGGCACCTCCCTCCCAGAGGCCAAGGCTTCATCCTCCCAAGAGACCCTCATTCCTCTGGCATCTGTGGAGCACCCATCAGATGCCAGGCTCTCCACTCGATGCTGATGACTCAGCGAGGATTACGCCCTGCCCCTGCCCGTGGCCGAGGCAGGTGACCAGCTAGTCGGGGGTGAAGGAGAACCCGGAGTTACTCACACGGCTCAGGGGCTCCATTGTTAAAAAGAACAGCCTCCCAAGAACCCAAACACCCTTCCAGCCACCAGACTACTTCTTTTCACGTGGAAGCTTCCTGAAAAGAACTGTCATGCTCACACACCTGTGTCCTCTCCTCCGCGGACACCTTTGGGCACTTCCAGTTGGACGCCTTTGCCCGCCCGTCCCTAGAAATTCAGCTTGCAGTGGGCACTCCCTCCCCTGCTCTCTTGCTTTCCATGCCCAGGCCCACCCCCCACTTTCCATCCACCTGTCTGGCCTGTCCTCCGTCTCTGCCAGCTCCTCTTTTCTCAGTTCATTTCAGTTCAGTTGCTCAGTTGTGTCTGACTCTTTGCGACCCCATGGCCTGCAGCACGCCAGGCTTCCCTGTCCATCATCAACTCCCGGAGCTTGCTCAAACTCACGTCCATCGAGTTGGTGATGCCACCCAACCATCTCATCCTCTGTCATCCCCTTCTCCTCCCACCTTCAATCTTTCCCAGCATCAGGGTCTTTTCCAATGAGTCAGTTCTCCCCATTAGGTGGCCAAAGTATTGGAGTTTCAACTTCGGCATCAGTCCTTCCAATGAACATTCAGGACTGATCTCCTTTAGGATGGACTGGTTGGATCTCCTTATAGTCCAAGGGACTCTCAAGAATCTCCTCCAACATCACAGTTCAAAAGCATCAATTCTTCGGTGCTCAGCTTTCTTCATAGTCCAACTCTCACATCCATACATGACCACTGGAAAAACCATAGCTTTGTCTAGACGGACCTTTGCTGGCAAAGTAATGTCTCTGCTTTTTAATATATTATCTAGTTTGGTCATAGCTTTTCTTTCAAGGAGCAAGTGTCTTTTAATTTCATGGCCAAGAACTCTTCTCTAACAACTTCCAAAAGCTAGAGGACCCCCAACTGGTCCAGGACCCTCCTCTCTTTCCTACTCACCCAGCCCCATCTCCCCTGAGTGAGGACTTCTTATCAGGGGTCCTCCAGCCTTTGGAGGGTGAGCAGCAAGGAAACAGGAAGGCTGTGGCCAGAGTGGGCAGGGGGGACGAGGTTACAGCTCCGAGAGCAGTCCCCTCCATTTGGCTATGGCCGGGTTGACATATGACATTCCCATCAGGCTCACATCAGAGGCATTTGCCCAGAATGCAGGAGGTGGGGATGAAATGGGAGGATGAGGGAATGAGCCAGGGGGTGAAAGGGTGATCTAGTGTGGCAGCCAGGGTACTTGAGCTTACATGGGCAGCAGGTCAGCTCATGTCCCTTCTCTAAGTAGCCAGCGCCACCCCACTCACGCCCTCCAAACCCAGGCAGTGAGGGTGCCCATTCCTTTGACTCTCCCTCCCTTCTCCTTTTCTTCCTCCTTCTCTCAGCAGTCCTGAGGTCCTGCTGCACACCCCCCGAGGCCCTGGGCAGGGGCGGGCAACGTGGCAACACAGACGTCAGGGCAGATGGGAAGCGCTGCTCGGGAGGGCTGGCCGGGGTCCGGCAAACTTCCTCCCGGCTTCGCCAGGGAGGAGGCGGTGGAAGTTGGGGTGGTCAGGCCTCATGTGGGTCCAGCCCAGCCCAGCATCCTAGATGGGAGCCAGGCTGCACTGACCCTGCGTAACTGACCAGGCTGCCTGGCGGTCATTTGCCAGGAGGAGCAGAGGGGACTGGTTTTCCTGGCGCAGTGGCAGGACACTTGGCAGGGTGAGTGTGGTCCCAGCTAGCATCCCGGGGCCGTGCCTGGGCAAGGGACACACAGGCCAGTCCTCAGCATCACCCATCTATCCATCTGACCTAACCGAGTTCCCCCTCCCCTCAATCCTCTACGCCCCAGCCCCGTCTCAGGTGGTGGTGATTCGCCAGGAGCGAGCGGGGCAGACCAGCGTCTCGCTGCTGTGGCAGGAGCCAGAACAGCCCAACGGCATCATCCTGGAGTACGAGATCAAGTACTACGAGAAGGTACCACCCACGGGGACGGGAGCAGGGGAGGGCGGCAGGCGGGGGACCAAGGCTGACCGCCCCCCTCCCACGGGCAGGACAAGGAGATGCAGAGCTACTCCACCCTCAAGGCGGTCACCACCAGGGCCACCGTCTCGGGCCTCAAGCCGGGCACCCGCTACGTGTTCCAGGTCCGAGCTCGCACCTCGGCCGGCTGCGGCCGCTTCAGCCAGGCCATGGAGGTGGAGACCGGGAAACCCCGTGAGTGTAGGGAGTGAGGGGCAAGGGCGCGGGGCCAGGGTCGTGGCGGTCAGAGGAAAGGAGCTAGTAGGCGCTGGGGCGGTGTGGGAAGCGATTGCCATGTTCATAGGTGGAAAAAGAACTGAGGCTCAGAGAAGGGAGGTTACACACGCCGGGTGACAGAGCTCATAACAGCCCATCATCTGCGGGCTTTTCCCGAGCATCAGTATGACTGGCAGGATCCTGGTGCTCCTTGCTGACAGGATGACCCTGAGACCCTCTAGGGAGTTGGCAGTGTCCACCTCCCCATTTTTCAGGCGAGGAACATGAGCGTCAGAGCAGTCAAACAGATTACCCAAGGTGACCCAGCAGAGCAAGACTTGAATCTGATCAGCCTGGGGACAGGCTCTGTGCTCCTTCCCCAGTATCGTTCCCCCTCCACCCCCCGCCTCCAGAACAGCGATTCCCACAGCATTGTCCAGGACCCGCAGTCACCGCAGCCCCTGGGAAGTGTCAGAAATGCTCATCCTCAGGCCCCACCCCACATCTTTGCAATCAGAAACCCTGGGACTGGATCCCCAGAAATTTTGGTTGGATCAAAACCCTTAGGGTGATTCCAGCGCACATTCAAGCCTGGGAATCTTCTGCTCACCACCCTCCCCCCCCACCCCCCCCACCCCCCCCACATCTCCAGCCAACTGGGGTCTTCTCCTGTGCTCAGCACCCTCCAGGGGGCAGTGTTAGGACAGCGGGTTTCCAAGGCTGAGTTGACGCCCTGCCGCTTGCCTGGCATGCCCTGGAACTTGTGTGTCTCAAGTGCTTTTAGGTTTGACACCACGTTGGCACCGTCCAAGCAGGAATCCTGCCTGACTCCATGCTGTGTGTCCTTGAGCAAGTTCCTTGAGTTCTCTGGGCCTCAGTTTTCCGGTCTGACAACTCACAGTAATGCTGGGATCTCCCTGGAGAAGCTGTGGGTTAATTGGCCAGAATGCATTGTACACCCAGCTTCGTCATTTACAGTAATAGGCAGGGCAGGTGGTTTTGGACTCATCGGTGAGAAAGCTGAGGCTCAGAAGTCTAGTGACTCTGCCCGGGTCGCACCGTCCCAGGAAGTGGTGGCACCAGGTTGGGAAGCAGGATATTGAAGCGGCAGGTTGTAGAGGGGAGGGTCGGGGCAGAGGGAGGTGCAACCTGTGCCCCGACTCTCAGAGCTGAGGAGGCTGCCACTGGGCCCCAGGAAGGCTGCCAGACGTCTGAGGCCAGGGGTAAGACGTTAGGCAACACCGCCCCCACGACCCTGGTTTCCCCACGCAGGGCCCCGCTATGACACCCGGACCATCGTCTGGATCTGCTTGACCCTCATCACTGGCCTGGTTGTGCTTCTCCTCCTGCTCATTTGCAAGAAGAGGTGGGTGGTCCTGGGCCCCCGGCCACCCTGAGCTCCTGTGTCTCCGCCTATCTCCAGCCCCCGCCGAGCCAGTGACGCTTTGTGCTTGGGGCGGGCCTCCCTTACGGATAGACCTGTTCTTTTCCTCCTTCCTGGCACACTTTTCCCTCCCGCCTTCCATGCTCAGGCCCACCTCCTGTTTTCCATCCACCTGTCCAGCCTTGTCTTTCTGCATCTCCAGCTCTTTAACCAGCTTCCAAAAGCTGGAGGGCCCCGGCCCATCCAGATCCTCCTCTCTCACCCGCTTACCCTGCACCTTTCCTCAGTGACCTTATCAGGGTCCGCGGCTTTGAATTCCACCTTCACGCTGACATCCCCCCAAGCGTGGCATCCGCACAGGCCTCTCCCCTGAGGTCCAGCTGCCCGCTCCCACCTCTACTCAAATGTGTTTTGGACACACAGCACCCCCAGACCAGCCCCTCCCCAAGCCCAGTCTCAGAATGTGGCACCACTGTTCGTGGCGTGACAAGCCCCAAACCTAGCCATTATCCTTGGTTCTCGTTCCCTCATGCTATGTCCGCCCACCAGCCAGTCCCACTGGGTCTCCCTGCAGCGTGACCCCCTCCATCTCATTCAATCCTAACGGTGCCCCAGGGATGTATAGATTCTGACCTCGTTCTGCAGGGAGTAAACGGGGGATCAGCGAGGTGAGGCCACTTCAGCTAAATAGGTGTCAGAACACAGATCTGTTAGAAAACTGAAGACCAGGCTCTTAGTCACTCTCCACTCGGTTCCAGAGGGAGGCGGGGTGGGCTTCGGATCCTGCTCAGCGAGAATTGGAAAGATCATCCATAGACGGAGAAACTGAGGCCCAGGGGAGGGAAGGGGCTTGCTGAGGTCACATGGCAGAGTTGGCATCAGAAGCCTCGTCTCCCAGACCCTCTGCCGGGAGTGCTTTTGTGTAAAATTGAGCCAGGAATACCATAGATTTTGCCGCGAAGGCTGAGTGGACTCAACTGTGTAAACTATACAGTGTTTTTTTACGAAGTATTTTTAAAATGTTTATTTATTTGGCTGCGTTGGGTTTAGTTGAGGCATGCGGGATCTTGCGTTGCGGTGCACAGACTCTCTAGTTGTGGCATATGGGCTTAGGTGCTCTGCAGCATGTGGGACTTCAGTTCCCTGATCAGGGATTGAACCCGAGTCCCCTGTGTTCCAAGGCTGATTCATAACCCCTGGACCACCAGCGAAGTCCCATGCCGTGTTTGTGAATGTCAAGGATGTCCCAAGGGCAGTGGCTGGGGTGGCCGGAGCTGACTTGAAAGGGGATGAGGGAAAGAAAGGGGGAATTCGCACGTGTCGCTGATGGGGGTCAGGGCTGAAGCTGAGGACCGTCCTCCTCCACAGGCATTGCGGCTACAGCAAGGCCTTCCAGCACTCGGACGAGGAGAAGATGCATTATCAGAACGGGCAGGGTGAGTGCAGGAGCCCCAGGGTCCAGAGGGGAGAGGGGGGATCAGAGCAGGAGTGCTGGGCTGGGGCTGAGAAAAGGAGGGAAGGGAAAAAGTGCTCGCAGAAGAGACTAGAGGCCGGGAGAGAGAGACAGCAGCATGTTCCACAGCCCCCAGCCCCCAGCCCCCAGGGGCATGCTGCGGTTCCACTTTGTTGCGTTTGCAGAGGATTCTAGAGATCTTCTCAGAGAACTGCACAGATTTCTGCACTCACACACATGTTCACACACAGGTTTTTTTTTTTTTTTTGGCGGGGGCGGGGGGTTGGTCATATACTCGTGGACAAGAACCCTTGCTACAGAGAACTTTTTCAGGATCCTGCAGAGACCTCAGAAAACAAGGCAAATATGAAGATACCTACCTCAACACTCCACTTCTTTGCCCATGGTAGAATCAATCATGGTTCTGATTCCCATGGAGCCTGAATGTGGTCTCAGAATCCTTCTTAACCCAGTCTTTTAGAGAACCACTTTCCATCTACCTAAGTCAGTACTGTGGTGAAACCACTCGGTCACACTCCTACCCTAGGAATGAGAAAGATCTTCATAAGGACCTTGGGTTAGTTTGACCAATTGAAAAGGATCTTAAGGACCCTGAAAGTGAGCCCAGAAATATGTCGGACATACAGAATGCACTAGAAATCCCCAGATCCCCTAGAGATCTCAGAGCCATTCCATAGAGACCCCGTTTTCACTTGGCAAGCACTTACTAGATGCCTGCTGTTTGCCCCCCACATCCTGAGATTCCTGAAGACGCTTCTCACCCCACCCTCAGACCCTTCCCAGACTCAGGGAAGGGCTGGGAGGGAACGTCCTCAGGGACCCCAGTGATGTCCCTTCTCTCCTGGCCCCTCAGCACCTCCACCGGTCTTCCTGCCCCTGCACCACCCTCCAGGGAAGATTCCAGAGCCCAAGTTCTATACAGAACCCCACACCTACGAGGAGCCGGGCCGGACGGGCCGTGGTTTCACCCGAGAGATCGAGGCGTCTCGGATCCACATCGAGAAAATCATCGGCTCTGGTGAGCTGCAGGGCTTGGGCATGTGGGGACGTCCTGGAGGTGCCTGGGAGAAGGGCACGCCGGGCAGAGGGAGCAGGGCGCCAAGATGCCAGGCATGGCCAGGCACGTGGGTGTGCAAGATGGGTCAAGTGCAGAGTTCAGGTGGAGGAGGGGAAGGTCCCACCGTCTGCCCCCTGCCTGCCCTGCTTGGGTCCACAGGCGAGTCCGGGGAAGTCTGCTATGGGCGGCTGCGGATGCCGGGGCAGCGGGACGTGCCCGTGGCCATCAAGGCCCTCAAAGCCGGCTACACGGAGAGACAGCGGCGGGACTTTCTGAGTGAGGCGTCCATCATGGGTCAGTTTGACCACCCCAATATCATCCGCCTTGAAGGTGTCGTCACCCGCGGTAGGTGCCAGGCGGAAAACAGCCTCAGCCTTCAGAGCCCCTCCTGCTGGGGTCAGGGCTCTGGGTCCATCCATCTACCACCCTGCCCTGCCCTGTCCCCCTGGTTCAGGTCCCTGGATGACTTGGCAGGGAAGGGAACCCAGAGCCCAGGACCCTAGTGGAAACCCTACGTTCCCTGGGCCCCATGGTGCTGGCCCAGCTCCTGGCAGCTCATAGTGGGGCGGGGGGTGGCATGTTCATGGGGTCACGGCCCTGCAGCCCTGATCCCCTACCAAGAACCACTTCCTCCCTGTTACACCCTGCCCCACCCCCCAGGCCGTCTGGCAATGATCGTGACTGAGTACATGGAGAACGGGTCTCTGGATGCATTCCTGAGGGTGCGTGCCCCACTCTGTTTTCCACATGGGCCGGGAGAGGGAAGTTCAGTCTGGGTGATGGGAGATCGTGTGAGGCCTCCAAATACCCCCTCGTCCCCAGAGCTTAGACCTAACAGACTTGGGGAAGGGGGAGCTAGGCGTGGAGCAGGTCAGTCCATCCAAGTGCCTTTCAGCCCCCATCACATGAAAGCCCCTCTGCTGTGGGTCCTGCCGCCCTCTCCTGCACACAGGCTAAGAGCGGTGGCTCTGTGGGTTCCCAGGGCCCCACCCAGCTGGGAGGCATGAGGTTCGGGCCAGAAACCCCGAGATTCCCAGCCTTTGCCGGGCCATGTGTCTGTTGGGTGGTCAGAGACAGGGCCACACCTCTCTGGGTCTCCCTCTCCCCTTGGGCAAAGTGGATGACCAGTCTTCACACCCCACCTACCTACCTACCTCTCAGGGTTGCAGTGAGGGTAAACGAGACGTGAGAACAAACCTTCGACACTAGCATGCTTCCTAAGCAGGGAGGCCCTTTGTGAACTTCAAGGAGCCTTCCTGAAGCCCGCGCCGCATCCCTCTGCAGATGCACGACGGCCAGTTCACCATCGTGCAGCTGGTGGGCATGCTCAGAGGCGTGGGCGCCGGCATGCGCTACCTCTCAGACTTGGGCTATGTCCACCGTGATCTGGCCGCTCGCAACGTCCTGGTTGATGGCAACCTGGTCTGCAAGGTGTCTGACTTCGGGCTCTCCCGGGTGCTGGAGGACGACCCTGATGCTGCCTATACCACCACGGTGCGTAGCCCACGCCCCGCGTGTCGTTAGGGAGGTTGGAAATTTCAGGGTTGCCTCCAGCCTGGGGCAAGTCCTGTCTCTTCTCTGCACCTCTGTTTGCCCCTCTGTCAAATGGGTGCAAGCTTTCCCACCTTTGTGCCACTGGGGAGACACCAGGGCTGGTCCCCACGGCCCCTCACCGGGAGATTTGGGGAGAGTTGGCTTCTCTCTGAATTACACATCTACTCTGCATCTGTCTCTAAAGTTTGGCTAAAACCCCCCAGCATTTTCACAATGTATTCTATGGGGATTTGGGCTTCTTGAAAGGCCCTTCTTGAAAGGGGCCTTAAGTGCAGAGGTCTGCCTCAATCAGAGGGTCAATCAATCAGAGGCCCTTAGGGTCTCACCTACTGAGGTTTCACTTAGAGAAAGGATTTTGTAACCAAAAAAAGGAAGGGGGATAAGGGGAGCTGGAAACCTGCTAGACCATGTTGTCTGAGCTTCATACTTGTTCAGGCATCAGTTCAGTTCAGTTCAGTTCAGTCACTCAGTCGCGTCCGACTCTTTGTGACCCCATGGACTGCAGCACACCAGGCCTCCCTGTGTATCACCAACTCCCAGAGTTTACTCAAACTCGTGTCCATCGAGTCGGTGATGCCATCCAACCATCTCCTCCTGTTGTCCCCTTCTCCTCCCGCCTTCAGTCTTTCCCAGCATCAGGTTCTTTTCCTATGAGTCAGTTCTTTGCCTCAACCTGTTGAGGCAACCTGTTGACCAGCTCTTACTGACCATCTCCTGGGTGCTGAGCCCACCACCCACTGTCTCTCGTTCAGTCTCCACTCCTGCTCCGTGTGCAGGTCCCCCCCGCATCAGAACAGGTGATCGTGGAAGGTCATGGAGGCCGTGTCTCTCCAACCAGCCTGCAAGTTTCCCAGCCCGGACCCCTGCTCTCAGCTCCCGGTCAGGCTGGGGAGGTGTTCTCAACACGCGTGTGTCCGTCACAGGGAGGCAAGATCCCCATTCGCTGGACGGCCCCCGAGGCCATCGCCTTCCGGACCTTCTCCTCGGCCAGCGACGTGTGGAGTTTCGGGGTGGTCATGTGGGAGGTGCTGGCCTACGGGGAGCGGCCCTACTGGAACATGACCAACCGGGACGTGAGTGCCGGAGCCTGGCTGGGCAGTGGCGTTCTGGGGCCTGGGGGCAAGAGGGCCGCTCCAGCCCAGCGCCGTGTTCCCCCGCAGGTCATCAGCTCCGTGGAGGAGGGCTACCGCCTGCCTGCGCCCATGGGCTGCCCCCACGCGCTACACCAGCTCATGCTTGACTGCTGGCACAAAGACCGCGCCCAGCGGCCTCGCTTCTCACAGATCGTCAGTGTCCTGGATTCTCTCATCCACAGCCCTGAGAGTCTCAGGGCCACAGCCACCGTGCACAGGTGCCTGGCACCCACCCCAGCCCCGCCCAAGCCCGGCTGCCCTCCCCGCTTGCCCTGAACAAGGCCCCGGCTTCGTCCAGGCCTCGGGACCGCTCAGCCTGGACCCCTGGACCAGACCCAGTCTGGGCCCCTGACTCCTGTTCACCCCTCTCCTTCCAAGCCCTGGTAAACCCCTTAGCTGCTGCCGAACCTGACGGTGGCGGGTGCCAGTGTCTCCAGTCTGCCAGTGTCTCTGGCAGAAGCCTTACCTAGGGCCCCTGTGCCTCAGGTGTCCGCCCCCCGCCTTTGCCCGGAGCTGCTTTGACCTCCGAGGGGGCGGGGGTGGCAGCGGGGGCCTCACCGTGGGAGACTGGCTGGACTCCATCCGCATGGGCCGCTACCGGGACCACTTCGCTGCCGGGGGTTACTCCTCCCTGGGCATGGTGCTCCGTATGAACGCTCAGTGAGTGTGGTGGGCCTACTGGGACCGGAGGAGGGCAGAGGGCAGGGGGCGGGGTCAGAGGCAGAGCCGCTGAGCACGGCAGCTCCCAGGAAGGGTCCCAGCCTCCCAGGTCAGCACCGCCTTCCTTTCCAGGGACGTGCGTGCCCTGGGCATCACCCTCATGGGCCACCAGAAGAAGATCCTGGGCAGCATCCAGACCATGAGGGCCCAGCTGACCAGCACCCAGGGGCCCCGCCGGCACCTCTGACCTAAACTCAGTCCCGGGGCCCCGTCTGCCGCCGTCGGAGGACTCGCGAGGTGGGCGGTCCCAGGCCTCTGCCCTTCCGCCTCAGCTGCCTTCCGCTCAGGTGCCAGGGAGACCGAGGATGCCGCCACAAGACCCGGACTTATCCGGGGTCAGGCCACCTGGGAAGGGGATTTGGCGCCCAGCAGAGGGCAGAGGGCCTTCTCTTTCCCAGAAGCTGGAGCGTCAAGGCCCCTGAGATGTCGCTCACCTGCCTCCGTGTGCGTGCAAGTGTGTGTGTGCGCGCACTCACCGTCTCACGAGGTCGTGGGAGCCCTGGTGAACATGTGTGATCATGTGTGTGTGTGTGTGTGTGTGCCCATCTTTCAGGTCCCCCATGGATGTGTGCAAGTTCTGGTGACTGTGCTTATTCGTTAAGGCTGGGGGCGCGTGTGTGTGTGACTGTGGATAGCGTGTCACAAGCGTGAGGATGTGTGAGCGAGGAGCTCGGTGTGACACTGCCCCTCGAATGTGGGCCCGGGTCCCAGCACCCACAGGGTCTGGGGAGAGGCTCAGCCCCTCCCGCACACCTGGAGGCTGGAGCTAGGGGCTACTTCCAAACCTCACCAGCACCAGGCCCACCCTAGTTCTCCGCCCGGGTGGGCCCACCCCCGGCTCTATCTCAGGTCTGAGCCCTCCCTCTAGCTGGTAGGGGCGGGGGTCACCTGCTTCCCCCACCTGGCTCCCATCACTGCTTCAACAGGAAAACAGGGTTCCCGGCCAGCCTCCCTGGCCCCTTTCTGTGCAGGCATCACCAGGGCGCACACGCAATGCCCTCAGCTGAACTTGACTACCTGGCCAGGGACCAGGGGCCACCACCTTCCCCCTAGTCTTTGGTACCCCTCCACAGCCCAGGGCTTCTCACTTGGAAGGGCCTCTGCCAACGTCACTGCCCAGCCCTGGCCTGCGCTCCCCCAGCCCCGCCCCCCGGCCCCATGCCTAGGATCAAGGACCATAAGATCCTAGTTTTTCAGCCCCAAGTCCACCCCTCCTTCACCTCCTGGGCAGACCAAGGGAGTGTGTGCCTTGTCCAAGGTCACACGGCAGCTTCAGAGTTTCAGAGCTGCGCCTCAGCCAGGGGCTCTTTCCCCCAAATCCTCCCACACAGACGGATGTGGGTGGGAGGGACTTGGGAAGCCCCCACCGCACCCCCCCGCCCCCACCGACTCAGTTGACCTTCCCCCTTGCGGCCCACCAGGGTATGTAAATATCTTTTTTCTACCATGTCAGAATATTTTTTTTCCTCACTCCTGACAATGCAAAAATGGTCTTCAAAGCACATAAAATAAAAACACCCAGGGTGAGAAAGCCCCATCCCAGGGGAAGCTGGCAGGGCCCACGGAACCCCACCAAGCAGGATACTCGGTGAGCCCTGCCAGCCCCCAGGGAGGGACGAGCCCAGCGCCCCCCACCCCGCCCAGCCCTCCCCGTAGCCAGCACAGCTGTCCCGCGGAGACGCCAGCACTGAGCCCCCTCTCCCTCCTGCAATAATTTGGGGAGCCTCAGCCCCGCCCAGGTGCCGCGGCCAGCTCTCTACACCTCTATATATTATATTACTATATCGCCGAGCTGTTCTTCCTTCCTATGGAAGTCGGAAACGTGGTCAGGACACGATCCGGGGAGGACCCTGTCTTCCTCCCACCATCCCACTCTCGCCCAGTTCCTGGACTCTGGATCCTCATGGCCGGGGGCACACAGTGGGCCTGGCACTTGGAAAAGTGTGGCCCCTGCCCATAGCATGGGGCACCCCAGGGACCTGCCTCTCTGTGGGCTTCATCCTGAACCTTGTACTCGCCCACAAGGAGAATAAATTCTGCCTCATCTTTGCCTGTGTCTCCCGTTTCTTTCCATCCCCACAACTCTGACCTCTCCTGGGAAGGAAGGAGCAGCCTTATGCTGTGCACCTACTGCACGAATCCCATACATTTCCCCCCCTCTCTGGTCTTCATCTATCCTAGGAGGTAGGATTCATGTGCGCATTTTGTTATTAGAGGAGGCTGAGTTATACAGAAGTCAACTTGCCTAAAGTCAAGTTTATGGGAGTCTGAATTGAAACCCAGGTTTGTCCAACTCCGAAGCGCATCCTCTGCTAGGAAGCATCCCTAATTCTCTCTTCTGTGAACTGCAGATGGCGCTTAACCCTGGAGCTTGATTGCCCTGACCTCGCGTTCTCTTGGGGACTCCCCTGGAGGAGGACTGTGTGAGGAAAGGTCTTCCCATGCAAACAGCTGCCCTGGGAACAGGGAGTCCATTGAGACACCTGGGTGCTATAGGGCAGGGAAGGGAAGACAGGATACAGGCAGCTTCCGTAGTTATATCAGGGGCTTAGGACACGCCTCTGCTCCCCGAGAGAGGAAAGAGCGGCAGGAGACAGGCCGGTGGCCTGAGACAGAGCAGAGCCCAGCTGTGTCCATTTGAGTCAGTGGCTCAGACATCTGGGGAAAATACCCCCGGGGGCTTGTTGGTGAGCAAATAAGTGATCTCCAGCTACCCCTCCAGCTGAGGGAAGGGTCTTCATTCCTGCCCCTCCTCCAACTTGGGAAAGGAGAACCAGAGAGGAAACCCATGTAGTGTGTTCCCTACAGTCTCACTAACAATCCTCAGACAGGCCAGTGTCCCATATGGCAGAACCCTCACATAAGCCAGAGCTGTTTGATCTCAAGCCAGATGTGTATCCCTCTAAAACCCCAAGCTCTGCTCCAGGCTCTGCCCCATGGAACCAGCAGTTTCCTGTGAGGAAGAGTGTGTTACTACACACCTGTCTTCTCTAAGGACCAACCATCAGAGCCTACTGAGCACCCACCATGGACTGGGTGCCGTTGGGGATACAAAGATGGACATGCAGCCCCTTCTGTTCAGAAGCTGAGAGCAGGTGGAGGTACAGAGAGCCCAAAAATGGTTCCCTCGATCAGATCCAGGAGGCTATGTCCAGAAAATGGTACACACAGCAGGTTTAGAGGATGTCAAAGGAGAAAGAGAGAGAGGGCGACCGAGCCTGGAGAGCCAGGGCTATCATCAAGGACTTCCTGGAGGAGGGAGTGTTCACCTGGGCATTGGAGGATGAGAAGGGTTTGGAGAGTCATTTCCCAGGCAGCCCCCTGTGCAAGGGTGGAACACAGAGGAAAGAAAGAATAACAGCCATGGGAGAAACAAACTGTGCTCATGGTGAGAAGATTCCCTATTATCAAGTTGGCCAGTAGACTCCAATTTAATCTATACATTTTATACCCAATAAGATTTGAAATGAGGTTTTCTCTGCAGCTTGACAAGGTCATCCCAAAATGCATATGGAATAATAAAGAACCCAGAATAACTAAGGCAATTTTGAAGAAGAAAGAAGAGGAAGAGGAAGGAAAACTTACCCTGCTAGATCTCAATAATTGCTACAAAGCTTTAAATAATTAAAATTATTTGATTTGGTCCCAGGAATAGAGAAACAGAGAAAAAGAGCAGAATAATGACAAGAACAGATCCAAATGTATCTGAGTGTTTGAAACACGGTAGTCAATGAGTGATGTTAGGACAATTAAATACTCCCATGGAAAAAGATAAAAGTACATCCCCATTCACACCACTCACAAAATAAGTTCCAGGTTGATCAAAGTCCTATCAGTAAGTATAAAAAGCAGAGTACAAAGCTTTTCAAACAAAACAGGGAAATAACTTGAAGATCTCAGAGTAGAAAATAAATAAGACACAAACACAAATGAAAGGAAATGATAAATCTTATTTCCTTAAAGTCAAAAATGTCTACATGACAAAAAAATAAGCAAATTTGTTAAAGCCACAGCTGGCAGAAGGTATTTTCAACTTGGATAACCAACCAAGAGATAATTAGTCTCCAAAATAAAAAATTTAAGCCTCAAAGAATCAATTTACCATAGACATTCCAAAGCAGTAAGCAAATGGACAAAAGATGTGAACAGACAAATAACAGGGGAAGAAATTTGAACGCCAATAAAGATAGTAACAAGATTCTCAATATCACTAGTGAGCACGGAAATGCAAATTAAAACAAAAATTAGCATATTACACGATCTGATTGGCAAAATTAGTCTATAACACTGGTATAGATGAGTGTGGTGGGTGGGGGCGGTCAGCAATGTTTGTAAACTGCTGGTGGGAATGTAAATTGGTACAACTACTTTGGAGAACAATTAGGAAACTGTTTTAAGATGAGCAAATCTGAGACACAGTGGCTCTGCCTTAGGTTAGGTGTGTGCCTGTCTGAAGTTAGGTCCCCTAAGCAGTGCCCGAGATCCTTGTGCAGGTGGTTTCTAGAGGGAGGACTCTCAGGTGGAGAGAGAGGGTCAGGCAGATAGGGCAGGAAGAAATGTTAAGTGATAGTAGGTTCTCAGCTGGAGAATATCTTCAATCTGACCCCATGGGGAGCTCTGAAGCATTAGTAACGTTGCAGAGTGAATCTGCCTTGAGGCAAAGAGGCCAGGCTTTTGCACCAGTCATTGGCTTATCCATCAGTCATTGACGGATAAGACTTATCCATCAGTCATTGGCTGTATCCATCAGTCATTGACTGTGGGCTGCCCAATGTAGGGGGCAGGGTGGTGGGTAACTTATAACTTCCTGAATAAAGAAGTTCCCAAGAAGCTGTGAGCAGCTGTGAATCCCTAGCAGCCAGCACTCACAGCAGCTGGGGGATGAGTTGCACCTGCAGGTCATAGAATCTGGGTGCAGAACCCAGAGTGTTTTCCATGCATCCTAGAGAAACTCAGGTGTGCGTGCATGCCAAGTCACTTCAGTTGTGTCTGACTCTTTGCGACCCTATGGACTGTGGCTCTTCTGTCCATGGGATCCTCCAGACAAGAATACTGGAGTGGGTTGCCACGCCCTCCTCCAGGGGATCTTCCCAACCCAGGGGTCGAACCTGAATCTATGTCTCTTCCATTGGCAGGTGGGTTCTTTACCACTAGCACCACTTGGGAAGCCCTGGAGAAACTCATATTCGTGTGCAAAATGATATGTGGTCAAGGATATTCACCACATCTTAGTATGTGATAGAAAAGTGAGGAGCAGTCTAACTGCCTCTCAGCAAGAGAACAGGAAAATAAGCTGCTTTATAAACACAATGAAATCATCTATCACAGTTAAAATGAACAAACTAGATCAACATGTTCCCAATATGGTAAATCTCCAGAACATAAATATGGAATGAAAAAATAAATGGCAAAGAAATGTGTACAGTATTATACCATTTATATAAACTTTTGAAATATATGTAACAATAGACTTACAGGTTTTGCATGCATAAATAGAAGATGACACATGCCCGGGACGGTAAACATCAGCTTCAGCTTAGTTACTTCTGTGGAGAAAAGGCAAGGAGGAAAGAGGTATTGAGCTGTATTGATCGTGTTCCATCCATTTTCTTTTTTTAAAAAGAGAGAGGGCTTTGAAGCAAATATGACAAAATGTTAACACCCATTTAACCTGGGTGGGCACATACCTGTATGTTACTGTATTTTCTGATTTTCCTGTATGTTGGAACATTTTCTAATTAGAAATTAAAATGTTTTAAAACCACAATGGAGGGTGTTCTGAGGAATCTCGTGTCTGGGAGAAACCCAGAATCAGCCCTTTTGGGAATGAGTGGAGTGCGCTGTCCAGGGTGCTAGACCCCAGTGACTGGGTGCACCTGCAGGTCATAGAATCTGGGTGGGTTCTATCTAACCATTTATTCCACACTTGCTGCCAAGTCTGAGCCACCGACACCCCCTCTCCTCTGGACATCTGTGGGAGCCTCTTCACAGGTGTCCCTTCTTCCTCTCTCACCCCCATAATTCATTCTGCACAAGGGATTCTGGCCAAAGGGATCTTCACAACACACACCCCTTCTTTTGGAGGGGTTACAACCCCTCCAAAAGTTTTCTATCAAGTTGATAATGACATCTAAAGTCCTCACCTGGCCTAAAGCAAACCTGCTCCAGCTTTAAAGCAACCTCCCTCCACCCAACCTCCCCCTCATTCAAACCCTTCTTTTGATTTCTTGAACACACCAGGTGTTGGCATGAGCTCTTCCTCCTGCCTGGAATGTTCCTCCATGTCTTCAAAATAATCAACCCCTAAAACGACTGCCTTTTCCTGAGTCACTTTCTGCTATGTTACACAAGGTTATTCTTTTTATAGCACTTAAAACCTGTTGAAGTTATACATTGTCTATTTACTTATCTTCTGCCCTTATCACTCAACATACTCCAACAAGCAGGTATGGTATCTAATTTACTCAATGCTTTAACACTAGCACACAGCACACTGGTGGCTTTCATTTGTATGTAAACAGATGTTTGTTGAATGAATAAATGAATGATTGTATATTTACCGAGCATTTCTTATGTGACAGGTCCTTGCTTGAATCTGTGAATTCTGGAATAAATGAGATAATTTTTGCCCTCAAGATGCTCACAGGCTAAAGAAAATAGAGAAGCCAAATTATAGGATCATAGAAAACTGCAATAAGTTTCTTTGCTCTTATTATAAAATCAGAGAGCTTTGAGAGGACCAGTTTGTTCGTTCTCCACACCCTCCATGTTTCTTTCTTTCTTTCTTTGGCCATGTGGTATGTGGGATCTTAGTTCCCCAACCAAGGATGGAACCCCCACCCTTGCAGTGGAAATTCAGAGGCTAGCTACTGGATGACCAGCAACATCCCCTTCATGTTTCTTAAATAGAGAAACCTAGACTTACCCAGAGAGGATTCACCCGAGTTTGCACAGCATTAGAGACGCACCCTGGTTCTGAACCTAGGCCACCCAACTTCTCATAGCGTGAGTTAAAGGAAGGCTTCCCAAAGCAGCTTTGGACTCTCTTCCACTTCCTGTACTTGGCATCACCATTCTAGGAACCACCTGATGAAGGAAAACAAATTACCTAGAGGAGCCATTTGAGGAGCAAAAGGAAATTCTCAAATATATAAGGACCCTACCCTTTAATCAGACACAATGTCTGAATCTTCACCATTAGTATCATCTCTCTTTGGAGCAAGTCTTTTTCTACCTGGACTCCTCTGAAGAAGCACAGAAGCACCAGGAAGAATGACTCTCTGGTCCCTCAGTGTGGGCAAAGCTGGCCAAACCTCCTAGTCCTCTGAGGGAACTTCTGGGGAGAGGAAGACAGACGGTGCAGCTGGGGTTTAGAGGAGGCGTGGGAAGAGATGTTCCAAGGCATCAAGCAGAACTTTCTTACCTGGCCCCACCGGTGTATCTTGTCTCATCCCTTGAAACACACAGAGGACCCTCCAGGTACAAGAAATCACTTGCAGGTTCGTAAACACTCTCAGCCTCTTCTGTGATTGTGCTGTGTGTGTTCCATTAGAGGAATATTCCTCTCCCTTCCTCTCTGGCTAATTCCTCCCCATACTGAAGTTCTCAAACTCTGGTACCCCCCTCCCCTGATTTAGGGCTGGATGCCTCCTTTCTCTGAGTGCCCACAGACCCTTGCTATGCTATGCTATGCTAAGTCACTTCAGTCGTGTCCGACTCTGTGCGACCCCATAGATGGCAGCCCACCAGGCTCCCCCGTCCCTGGGATTCTCCAGGCAAGAACACTGGAATGGGTTGCCATTTCCTTCTCCAATGCATGAAAGTGAAAAGTGAAAGTGAAGTCGCTCAGTCGTGTCCGACTCTTAGCGACCCCATGGATTGCAGCCTAACAGGCTCCTCCGTCCATGGGATTTGCCAAGCAAGAGTACTGGAGTGGGGTGCCATTGCCTTCTCCACCACAGACCCTTAGGCTTCCTATGAAAGCACTTACATGGCACTGTGATTAATCACCACTGGTTAAGGCCGAGAATGTCCCTATGTAGCCAGACAACCCCAGTACCCAGCCCAGGGCTGGATCATGGTCAGAATTCAGTGAATGATAGAAGCACAGGCAGATGACCCTTCCTGGGGCCCTGGGCATCTGCTTTGTCTCAGGGTCAGTTTCTTCATCCTCCCTTCCACATGACCTTGAACCCATCACATGGGGTCAATACACCACACACTACACAGGCTTGTCATGAGGATCAGGAGATGATATGAGGGTAAGACACGGGAACAGTGTCTATGACTGGAGGAGGGTGACTGGGTGTCTCTGGGATGGTGCAAGGCTGAGGCAGTTGGTGAGTGTGGGTGAGGCCTTGGAAGCAGGCAAGGGTGGGCTAGCATCCTAGCCCCCAGGGAAGCCCCCTTACCCTTGTTCCCCTAGCTCTCATTTTGCCTAGGGGGTGATGGCCCAGGCCCATGGACGACCAGCTCTCCAACTCCATCCCCAATGCCTAGACACCTCGTTAGGATACCTTCATCTCTCCCACCCTAGGTGGCTGGCGAAGGGTCAGCTGCTGGCATGAAATTCGCAGTCCTTGGAGGGTTTGCATTTCCATGTCTCCTGTGTTGGGGCTGGTGGAAGGTGATGAATAAAAGATGGGAATGGGGTGGGGGGAGCTCCTGTGGCTTTAAGAGAAATGTGACGAGCATTTAGAGTGGGGAGATTAGTGCAAGAGCTTCTCTCAGAATACCAAAAGTGAGGGGCCCAGCATCAAATAAAATAAACCAGAAAGCCACCTCCCGGCTTTGAGATAGCAGGAGCCCAAGGGAAGAAGAAGCGGGCTGGAGGCCTTGGCAGGGGTCGAGGTGATGCAGATCCAGGCGAAGGAGGCTGGGAACCATCAGGAGAAAGTTCAAGTCGGGGCATAGCCAAGGTGACCCAAGGGTGGGGGCCAGGGCAGTGAGGGGAAAGGAGCCCGGGGCAGCCCCTCCCTCCCAAAGCGGACATGGTCTTTGGATGCTGAAAGCAACTGTCCCCACCTCCACCCACTTGTGTGAAAGGGGCTCTGGGGAGAAGGCTGTCTGTGTGGCATCTAATGGGAACCTACGTGGCTGGCTTACTGTTATTAATACTAATGAGTCACGATTTACCACCCTTGTATCATGTGCCAGACATGGTGACAAGCGTTTCCAGGCGTGCTTTCCAGTCCGCACAGCAGCCTTATGAGAAGGTTGCTGTCAGCATCCCGTTTATACCAGTAAAGAAACCAAGGCACAGGAAACTTTGCTCCGAGCTGGTGAGTGGTGAACCAGGACCCAAACTAAGTCATTCTGACCCCTGCGGGGAGGGGCAGTGGTGAGGTGTGCTGGAGGGGGTGGTTAGGGATGTGGACCCTGTCCTAAGATCAGGAGTCACCCAGTCAGTTAGCTGATCACACCTGGGAAAGCAGCCCAGGCTCACTGGACAAGGAGGATGAAGGAAGGGGCAGACCAGGGAGCGGGGTGGTGCCTAATGCTATGGGTTTGTGTTTCAGTGACTCTGAGAGATTGCACAGGCATTTTTGTGCATGTGGTGGCATGTGACTATGCAAAAGGGCATGTGTAACATTATCTCCATGAGGATATATGACTGTTGATTTAGGATTGCGTGTGCCTGGGTCTCTGGAGTATGACTCTGATGAGTAAGTATAAGCCGTGAAAGTGAGGGTGGCTGAAGTTAATGGATGTCTTTGTATGTAGAACCCAGTGACCAAAATACATGAAACATACAAATGTGTGTGATTGGAGCCGGTATACTATTGTATTTGGCTTTCCTGGTGGCTCAGACAGTAAAGCATCTGCCTGCAATGTGGGAGACCTGGGTTCAACCCCTGGGTTGGGAAGATCTCCTGGAGGAGGAAATGGCAACCCACTCCAGTACTCTTGCCTGGAAAATCCTATGGACAGAGGAACCTGGTAGGTTACAGTCCATGGGGTCGCAAAGAGTTGGACATGACTGAGTGACTTCACGTTCAATACTATTGTATATGTGATTATACGTGTGTGTGATATACATGCATTTCCATGACTGTGACATGAATCAGTGTGTGACTGAGCATATGAGTGGTGTAGAGGGTGACAGTATGAGAGTATGTAGAGGGTGGTAAGAGCATTTGTGTGTGTGTGTGTGTATGTGTGTGTATGTATGCACGCATGCCAAGCTCAGATGGTCACCTCTGATTCCCTCCCTCCCCTAGTCTCTCCCCCAATGACAGAACTGCATGTCCATCAAGATGCTCAGAATAGGAATCACTCGGCCTCAGTGTAAGGATACTCACAGAGATATCCCAGACATGGAATGCCCAACTTCAGATGCACAGCAGAGTCCCAGGAATCCAGTTTAACACATGCATTTGCCTCCTCCTCTGAGATCCTCCCAGCATCGTTCACAGGCCAGGCAGACACTCCTCTCTATCCTCAAGAAAGGTCAAATCTCAAAAGGATTATATACCAGGCCTTTTCTATATCTCCATTCTTCTCCCCATCCTTTCACAGCTGGGGAAACTAAGGCTCAGATGAGATAAGACTCTTGCCTCTAACTTCAGGCCCAAATTGCTTTCCCCTCAAGGTCTCCAATTTCTGAATTTATGCTCCATAATTTGGCCCTGACTGAAACCAAGGCGCTCAATCAAGCACTCATTCAACAGTTACTCAGCATTTCCACCCTGCAACCAGATAACTACCAGCCTTGAGCCAGTTGTCTGAGGTCTGGAGCCATCACCTTGCCTGAACTGTGCTGAGCCTCAAACCCAGCTGGACAATCTTTCCGCCAAACCCGGTGGAGCTGTCCTTGGTGCTGAAGCTACGTCTGAAGGCGCCTGCCTCTAAGGCCACCTCTGGACTTTGGGAAGGACTGAGGCTGGATTATTGGAAGTACTGAGTTCCTGCCATGCTCCATGCTGGCCTGGCGTATCTAGAGACTTGCCTCTCTTCTTGTCCAAATACTTTTGATTCAGTGTCTTGTGGACTAAGTGAAGCTGAGGCAGCTTATGTCCTGGTTCAGTAATATTTTCTAGACTGTGCTGGAGGAGAAAAACAAACCCTTGGGTGTGTTAAGGGGAAGATACTATGTTGAAGGGGGTTCTGGAAGCTATGGCAACTAGAAACTGTAGCAAGACCCCAGTAAGGACAGGGGAACATTTCCTATCATTGTCTTCAGATCCTGGAGGGGCTGTCCTGGGAAACGGGCTTGGGATATTTCCTCCCACAGTCAGAAGGTTGAGGTTTCAGAAAGAGAGATTTCAACTCTACTTAAGAACCCCTTATTAGGGTCAGAGTCCCTTCAATGAAGGATCATTTTGCCTCAGGAAGAAAGGCGTTTCCAGGCAATGAGAATGACAAAACATTCCATTTTTCGGACCAGCCCTTAGGCACAATGGCTGCAATTTACTAAACACCTATTATGTGCCTATTATTGGAGAAGGAAATGGCAATCCACTCCAGTACTCTGGGGAAAATTCCATGGATGGAGGAGCCTGGTGGGCTACAGTCCATGGGGTCACAAAGAGTCAGACACGACTGAGCAACTTCATTTTCACTTTTTTTTTTCCATGTTATTATGTGCCTGGCACAACCTATGGGCATGGATATCATTAGCCTCGTGTTCTAGAGGAAGAAACTGAGGCACAGAGAGAGGAAATGACTTCTTCAAGGTCACATGGCTAGCAAGTAAAGAGCTGAAATCACCCCCATGTATGTGATTCCAAACTGCTGTGCTACAAAGCCTCCCTGGATGCATCCGGAAGGTGTGGAATTATCCTCTCGCCCACATCCCTCCATAGCCTTCTCCCAGCTACCCCTCCCCCACCTCCTCTCCATGGGTTAAGTTTTAAGGAAGAAATAAATTAAAAATGGATGAGATGCCCAGCACAGGGTATGGGGCCTGATCCGATTAACACTGATGTTTCTTTCATGAGGGATGGGACAGTAATTCTCACCTACAGCAACCCAGGGTGGTGGAGGAAGCTGTCTCTAAGTCACCAAGCCACCTGCCTCCCAGCTCTGTGGGTTCTCTGACCTGCCCTGCCCCACCATCTGCCACCCCCTTCCTCTCCCCCTGTACTACCCGTGGTCCAGTCATGGCTCTCAGAAGCCCCACCAAGCTCCGGCTGCATCTCCAAGCCTGTCTGGGGCAGCAGAACTAGCCCAGGCTTTGGGTTTAAGCAGAATCTAGATCCTGGCTCTGCCTCTTACTATGAGACTGTAGAGAAGCCACCTAGATTTAGCTTTCCCTCCAGTAAAATGGGGAAGAGGCCTGCCTCGCAGACCCACTGTGAGGTGTGAGTTAATGTATCTGGAGTTCAGAACATAGTTTATCTTCTCTCACTGAACACTCCATTGATGGCTGTTACTGCTGCTACTGCTGCTGCTACTACTACTACCATTATATTGATGAATGGAAGCATTTCTTGTCCTGAGCACTTGATGACCTGAAAGAGAAATGGATAAAAATCAAGGGGATGGGAATTGAGGCTCCATTCATGGAAAAGCAGGGTACTCCTTAGGGGAGTCTCAAATTTTTCCCAACCAGCCATGTTCATGGAGCAAAGAACAAGCAACAGTCAGAGTGATCAGGGCTCTGGTTATTGGGGGTTTGCCCACATAACTCTGCATCCAGCTGAGAGGCAGATGGCAGTCCCTCAGATGGAGGCCAAAGGCATCTTGGTCACTGGAAAAGCTGATCCCGGAGGAAGGAAGCGTCCTCTGTCTAAGAGCTGGGAGGTTTCCTATGGCGAACTCCAGGGGTTGGTAGACACACTGCCCAGACACAAGGAAACTGGACCTGCCAGCCCCACTGACTGCTGAGGATTGGTGCCCACCTGGGCTTCCTACGGGCAGCCTGGCTCCCACCACCTCATGCTGAGTCCTTGGCCTAGGCACTTCCCCTCTCTGAGCCCAGTTTGATGCTTTGTTAAACAGAGGTAATAGTAGAACCTTCCACAGAGAGTGGTGGTGAGGGTTAGAGCATACACATGAGGCAAAGGGGTGGCAGACCAGGGCTAGGACCCCTCGCTGTATCTGAGCCCTGGTGACCCAGGGAGGGGTCCAGGCACTGCCCCCACCTTCCAACCATGGAGCACACCTCATCAGCAACTCTGAGCCTCTTGCCTTGCGTGCCAGACGCTGCATGTGGCTGGGAGGAGGAGAAGGAGGGGAAGAGGCCGGGAAGCCTGGGGCCCAGGGGAGCACCCTGCACGCCAGACTCCCTCACGCAAGGGGTTTGGGTTTGACACGCAAGAGGAAGACATCCACCAGGCCTCCCCCCCTTCCCTTCCCCCTAAGCGCATCCAGGGAGGGTTAGCAACCAGCCTCTGCCCCAAACCCAGCCTCCGCTCGCCATGGCCCTTCAGTCCATCTGTCCATCTGCCTTCTCAACGGGCAGACTGGCCACCTGCCTCCCCCTTGATCTGCTTCTCGGACTGTCACTGTGCCCGTCTGTCTGCCTATGATGCTGTCCGTCTGCCTGTCGGTCGTCAGGCTTCTCGTGGGTCAGGTCAGGTTGGCTGTCCTTCTGTCTGTCAGTCTGTCCATCAGTCTTGCTCTCTGTTTCGCCATCAGGTCTCTCTGTCCGTCCTCCCAGTGGTCAGACGGCCTCCCATCTCTCTCCTCCACCTATTGGTCTGTCTGTTCCTTAACGGTCTTTTTGGTCAGGCCAGCAGCCCATCTGTCTTTCAGCGCCTGTGCTTTCCCCCTATCCACCTGCCAAGGGGTCACTCTTGCCTTCCTCTCTGTCTGCCCTTCCGTCAACCTTGTTCTTCCCACCCCTCACTCCTCTCCATGTGTGGAGACGGCTTTGCTCATCACCAAAACCCACCTCTGTCTGCCGTGGACCAGGGCTGGCTGGCCCCCAGTGAAGCAGAGCAGGCAGGCCAGCCAGCCCAGGGCCGCTCCACCCCAGCCCTCCAGCTCCAGGGTCCCCACCCCCAGCCTCCACAGCACAGCCGCTCCCTTCTTTTGGCTCCCACACCCCCTCTCCCAGCCCTGGAACGTTATAGAAAGATTTAGCCGAAGGTATTTAGGAAAGACTAGGTTCAAATTAATGGTGAAAATAAGGTTTTATGATTCCATTTCAGTTTTATTCCTCGACCGGTTTTCTCCATTAGCACTGAGCATCAATAGCGGACGGCTGTTCTCTGCAGTATTTATGGTAATGCAGGTTAATGTCTGAGTTCGAGGAGCTCAATTAGCAAATTCACGGACAAGGGGTTCTGTTCGCACTTCTCTTGTGAAGCCCAATGATTCATTAGCCACAGGGAGAAACTCTGGGTTTCAGGTCCGCATACAGAATGCTGGCCACCGTCCTCCCATCCGTGTGGTACACCTGGCTCTGCGCTGGTGCTCAGGGAGCCCCTGGGTCTTTGTTCCCTGCACCTGTCGTAGTGCTTGGCACAGAATAGGGCCTCGATATTTGTTTGACACTCAGCATAGGGAATATGGCAGGCACTCTAAACCTTGAACAAATCAATGAATCGCTTTGTCCCCAGGGCCAGGCACAGAGCCTAGAATAGAGGATGTTTAATGTTTGCTAAAGAAATTGACACACCCTTGAGCTCCTGGACCTAGTGTGGGCTTGCCACACAGTCAGTGCCGGATGAGCGTTTGTTGCCTGGCTGATTGCTTAAAACAGAAAGTGGATGAGTGGATGAAGGTGGTCTTCTCCAATAACAAGGATGCCTAGATCCCCAGATGGCACCCTGAGGGTGACTGGAAGAACCAGGATCTCAGGGTCCTAGTTTGGAGGGTCTAGGGCTGGAGAAGACATGCAGAGCTATTGCCCCACCTTAGGGCCAGACTTGAATAGGTGGGGCAGGCATTTCCAGGTGTGTAGCTTTGGGATATGCTGGGCTGGGCATCGTGGTTGAGTAGAGGTGCTGAAGGTGGGCCCCCCATCCTCTTCTGGCTCCCCAGCCCTGAGTCTCAGGAAGAAAGCTGAGCAGCGGGGAGGAGCCCCTTCCCCTAGTTCCTCAGTGGAGACTCATCTCTTGATGCCGGGCTGGGCAATTACTCCTGTTTTACAAATGTGGAAACCGAAGCCCAGGGAGGTGAAACACTCTGTCCAAAGTCACACAGCAAGGTAGTGGCTGAGCCAGGATTTGAGCACAGGTTTTCTGTGTCCTTTTCTTTACTTCTTACTGCTGCCCAGCCCCGTTCTTTGTCCCCTCTGGGCCTCTCCCACTAGAATATCAATTCCAGGAGGGCAGAGATGTTTTCTACGTTCAGTAATGCTTCCCCAGTGCCTGGAACTGGGCTGGCAAATTATATCAAGTGCACAAGGAGGCCTAACTGAATAGTGAGTGAATGAATGGATGGGTGAAAGAATCCCATGCTCAGCTGTGAGGGTAAGAGCTTGACAATTTTCATACATCTTCCTCCTATTAGGTGCTTTCTGTATGTGTCAGGTACTGGCTGTGGAAGATTGTTGCAGTGTCCCCAACAGCCCTGTGGAGAGGTCATTAACCCTCTTCCTATTCTTAGTTCAAGAACCTGAGTTTAGAGACCTGACCCAGGTCATACGGGCTTCCCTGGTGGCTTAGGCGGTAAAGTATCCGCCTACAAAGTGGAAGTCCCAGGTCCGATCCCTGGTTGGTAAGATCCCTTGGAGAAGGGAATGGCTACCCATTCTAGCATTCTTGCCTGGAGAATGCTATGGACAGAGGAGCCTGGCGGTCTACAGTCCACGGGGTTGCAAAAGAGTCGGACACGACTGAGCAGTCCACTAAGCATGCACACACCAGCTCACACAGTTCGTAGGTGGTAGACTCAGGGTCAGGATTCCAGCCCAGTTCATTCTGTCTCCGAGTCCCGAGCCCAAACCTCCTAGACACCTGCCCTGTGCACCTCTTGCTTGAGGTTGAGCCCACCCAACTACCCACCACTTAAGGCTCCATTTAGGGCCCCTGGACTGAGGGTGCCCCAACCCCAGGTAAGCTTCAGGGCTGTCTCCCAGCGGTGGAAGCCAGGCTGTGACAGGGAGACCAAGAAAGTCTGGGCAGCCCCGTGGAGCGAGGCTGGGCCCTGGGCTGCTCCCTGCCCACTCTGCCCACCAGGGGTCTCAGCAGTGTCAGCAGAGTCCCCTCAGTGAGATGAGGTTGACATTTCCTGCACAGCCCGCCATGGCCGCCTGTCTCTTCCAGGAAGGGGCTCTGGAGGGAGGGGTGTGGCGCGCAAAGCAGACGTGACAGCTGGGCCTGGGAGACGGGCCCTGGGTGCCCTCCTTTTCCAAGTGCTTGACAGAGAAAACAGATGTGGCTCCAGCCCCAGGCTCAGGACCTGCAGGAGTAGCTGCCGGATTTAGGGAAGGTCCATGCGTGCCAGAAACCACATATTATCCTTAATCCTTATAGCTGTGCACAAAGGAAACCCGTGGAATAGGCCCATTTTACAGTTAGGGAAACTGAGTCTCAGAGATGGGAAACTGTTTGCCTAAGATCCACATAAATGGGGCAGTGAATGCAGGACCCCAAATTCTGTTCTACCCCAGAGTTCTCACACTTAAACTCCACTCTCAAGGGCCTCAGTTGAAAAATGTAAATCACGTGATCATGGCCACTGCTCTCTGGGAACTTCCTCCTACTGCTTAATGAGACAGGAGGAAAAGCAACCCCATCCCCCACCGGCTGGGAAGCTAGAACACACAGATTCAACCCTGCTGCCACAGACTCCCTCGCTGTGTGACCTTGGGCAAGTCACTTGCCCTCTCTGATCCCCAGCTGTGACATCCTCAAAGTGGAGATTTTTAAAATTTTTTATTTTTATTTATTTATCTATTTGGCCATGCCCAGTCTTAGTTGCCACACGTGGGATCTAGTTCCCTGATCAGGGATTGATCCCAGGCCTCCTGTGTTGGGATTGAGGAATGTTAGCCATTGAACCACCAGCGAAGTCCCCCAAATGGAGATTTTTCTGCACCTGTGTCTGAGAGGGATCATGCTGCCTGTTTGATCCCTGGAGGGCCCTTCCACTTTGCTCTCTGATTTCCTGGGCTAAAGAAGACTTTTCATATTGAGAAGAAAGAGGCGGCCTGGGGGAGTGAGTCTCGGGGAAAACAAACAGCATAGCCTGTAAGAAGGCCCCAAAGTGTGGAAGGGGGCAAAATCGGTCCAACCTTCACCAGGGATCTGACGAGCAGGGAGAAGTGACTCGCCCAAGGTCACACGGCACATTAGCATCCATGAAAGGATTCCCAGCCCGGCACCTTCCCCAGTGTGGCTGCCACCACGGTAAAAGTGTTCAAAGACATTTAAAAGCTTTACCTTTGGCCCTTAGTATTTTTTTTTTTGTTTTTTAAAAATCTTTATTCCTTTTTCTTTGAAGAGAATAGCACATTAGGGTTCTTGGAAACTCTTTTTTTTTTTTGTCCTTTTAAACAAAAAATAAGCAAACCTCAGTCTAGAAAAGACCCTGAAGACAGAGATGGCATCTCAGCTTCCTCCTGCTCCCCCCTCCCCCCACCCCAGAGACCCGGTGGCTGTCTCCCAGAGTCCCTGGTGGCTGGCACCGTCATGGAAAAAGGCCCGGAGGGGGGACTTGCTGGACCAGCTGCCGCATAAACAGCCAGCGACTTCAGACAGACTGGAAAATCAGGCGCCACTTCAAAGGCTCGATGACAGGCGGCCCCGGCAGTGGGAGCACAGAGGTGGCCTCCCCTGACGCCCAGCCAGGCAGGGGAGGCTGGACCCGCTGCTGTGTTCTCACCGAGATGCAGCCGGCAGAAGGACAGGCACCTCCTCGCCCCACCAGCAGCGAAGCTCTTACAATATTTGTCAACCCGACGGGTTCCGGGTCGGGGAGGATCATCCTGCTTGGGGAGTGGGGAAGGGGTAGGCGACAGCATGGAGCTCTGGCCCTGGGGTCCAGGACGGGGTAGGGGGGCGCTGACCCCTCCCAGGGCCAAGGGTCACCTGCTGAGCTGGGGAGGGTTGGGGTGGGGCTGGGAGCCCAGCTGAGATGGAGGAGGAAAGCCCAGCCACCCCCCACCAGCCCCCTCTGGGTGCCGAGCAGGTGAGACCACTCAGCTCCTCTCCTGCTCTATGGGGGAAGGCAGGTTGGCCTCACTGGCCCCAGAAAAGTAGCAGGGAGCCATACTAGGAAGGATGGAATGGAACAGAAGTGCTGGACGTGTGTGCATGTGTGTGGGTGCGGCCACAAGTCTGTCCTCAGCACCACCTCTTTCACGCTCACACCTTGTTGGGCGTACTACCCCGTGGGCTCATCCCCTCTCAGGCCCCTAATCACCTCCCCGCCTCACTTCTCCTTGTCCTTCCCTCCTCCTCCATATCTGCCCTTCAGGGAGATGTTGAAAATGAGACAACCCTGGTTCCAGACCCAATTCAGCACCCCCAGGGTGCGTGACCTCAGATAAGGGACCCTGCCTGCCTGAGCCTCAGTTTCACTGTCTGTAAAATGGGACAGATTTCTCCACCTTCATGGAGTGGTGGAGGTGTGTGAGGCACTGAGCTTGTGCAGGGTGCACATAAGCCCCTCAACACACACAGGTCCTTCCCCTCCAACCCACAGTCTCTTCACGCCTCTGCTTCTCCAAACATAAAATGGGGATCACGCTGTCTTTCTCCAAGGCTGATGGTGAAGCTTAGGAAAGTATGTTTAAGCAGGGCCTGTGGTTTCATCATCCCGGGGCCATGTTCCTCACCATCCTGTTTCCATGCCTGGCACATAAAGTTGTTCATACTGAATAGGGGAGAGGCATTAGTCTTGCATGTTTAACAGTTTGCACTAAACTGAAGTGTGTAGCGAAATAGCTTAGTATATAGGTACACACCAATGAAAGTGTTATTCATGTCCAACTCTTTGCAACCCCATGGACTGTAGCCCACCAGGTTCCTCTGTCCCTGGAATTCTCCAGGCAAGAATACTGGAGTGGGGAACCATTCCTTTCTCCAGGGGATCTTCCCATCCCAATCCAGGGATCAAACCTGGGTCTCCTGAATTGCAGGCAATTCTTTACTATCTGAGCCACTAGGGAAGCCCACAGCTCATGAAACTACCACCCAGATAAAAACGTAAGTCATTCTCAGCATCCCTGAATGTCTTCTCTTCTAGTCAATACCTACCCCCACCACCAGAGACAATCAACCACTGTTCTGAATACAGCCAAAGTTTTAACCTAGAAAAGCTACAGATTTTTTTTTTCTCTAATGTTTCATTTACTTTGTTTTTCTTTTCTCTTTCAATTGGAGTGTAATTGCTTTACAATGCTGGGTTAGTTTCTGCTGAACAACAAAGTGAATCAGCCATATGTATACATGTATCCTCTCTCTCTTGAACCTCTCTCCCACCGACCGCTCATCCCACCTCTCTAGCTCATCACAGAGCTCCAGAAGCTGAGGATTTAGACCACAGGGAGGAGAATGAATTGGAGCGTGAGGCAGGGGACCAGGGGACACGTACCTGGGCAAAGATCGAGTGGAGCCTGCGTTTGGGATGGGGTACCAAGAAAACGCTGGCTGTCGGAGAAAGCCCTTGAGCCAGAGGTGTCAGGGGACCCCTCGTCCAGGAGCCTCACTGCCCAGGGGAGAGGCAGGAAGCATGCCCGGTGGCATGTAGTCACGTGCATCTGGGGCTCTGGGCTGGGCTGGCCCAGCAGGGCCAGAAATATGGGCAGCTGCCGCCCCCGAGCCTTTGATGTGACAGAGATGGAGACACACACACGCCCGACAATTAATTAATTGTGACTTTCACCATGCAGCGGCCGCTTCCTATTGATCTACGCCCGTCTGGAGTGAGGGAGACAATTAGGAGGGAGCACAGCGGCGGCAGCTAATTACCCACAGAGTGAAAAACGTGCCTTTCAATTTATTAAACTTTTATCACAAAAATAACCTGGCCACCCCTGCCTGCTGAGAAGCCAAGAGGGGTGCTCTGGAGTGGCAGCCCCAGTTAGCCCTCCGCAGAGGCTGAAAGCCTTAGGAAGTCACGACCACCTCATTGCTACAGAAGACCCAGGACCCACCTGGGCTCTGAGAAACCCAGCCTGGAGATGGGGGAACCAGAACCAACCCCCTTGAGGTTTAGGTTCTGAGTAAAGCCAGACAGCAGAGCGAATGAAACCAGGCAGAGGGCTTTCAGGAATCCAGAAGCTTAGTGGAAGGCAGGAGCATTCGAGACAAGCAGCGAAAGCTTTCTGAAGTCACACAGCCCCAACCCCTCAGGTGACAGAGGTGGCCTGGCAGGTGAGCAGGGCCACTACTTTTCTAGATTAAAAAGTCGGAGTGAGACAAGACAGGGGAAGCCACGTTACCTCTAGTTCGTGTAATTCATCCCACTAGTGCAGGAGTGTTTGGTCACTCTATCTGGACACATTCTTGGGGGGAGTGGGGAGGTTGGTGGGAGGAGGACTCTCCTTTTTGCCATTTTTGCTTCCCTTCAAGGGGAGATCATCTCAACAACATGCTAAAGGAAGCTCCCTATTCTGGAAGGAAGGGGGTTGGTGAGATCAGGCAAGCACTACTACTACTACTGCTGCTAAGTCGCTTCAGTCGTGTCCGACTCTGTGCGACCCCATAGACGGCAGCCCACCAGGCTCCCCCGTCCCTGGGATTCTCCAGGCAAGAACACTGGAGTGGGTTGCCATTTCCTTCTCCAATGCATGAAAGTGAAAAGTGAAAGTGAAGTCGCTCAGTCATGTCCAACCCTCAGCGACCCCATGGACTGCAGCTTTCCAGGCTCCTCCGTCCATGGGATTTGCCAGGCAAGAGTACTGGAGTGGGGTGCCATCGCCTTCTCCGCAGGCAAGCACAGACAATAGTAATGTAAGGTGTAAAGTAATCAGAGACGGACTTCCCTGGTGGTCCAGTGGATAAGAATTTGACTGCAACACAGGTTCGACCCCTGGTCCAGGAAGATCCCACGTGCTGTGAGGCAACTAACCCCATGGATCACAACTGCTGAAGTCCACTTGTCCTAGAGCAGGGGTCCCCAACCCGGCCCATGGTCTGTTAGTAGCTGGGCTGCACAGCAGAAGATGAGCAGTTGTCTCCCATGAAACCGGTCCTGAAAAGGTTGAGGACAACTGCCATAGAGTCCATGCTCTGCAACAAGAGAAGCCAACGCAATGAGAAGCCCGAGCACCGCAACTAGGGAGTAGCCCCACTCACTGCAACTAGAGACAGCCTGAGCGCAGCAACAAACACTCGATGCAGCCGTAAATAAATACTAAATAGGCGATGTATGGATGTGAGAGTTGCACCGTAAAGAAGGCTGAGCATCGAAGAATCGATGCTTTCAAATCGCAGTGCTTAGAGAAGACTCTTGAGAGTCCGTTGGCCAACAAGGAAATCAACCCTGAACATTCGCTGGAAGGACTGATGCTGAAGCTGAAGCTCCAATACTTTGGCCACCTGATGCGAAGAGCCAACTTCCTGGACAAGACCCTGATCCTAGGAAAGATTGAGAGCAGGAGGAGAAGGGGGTGACAGAGGATGAGATGGTTAGATAGTGTCACCAACTCAATGGGCATACAATGAAATAGTATTCAGATTTATCAAGGAAGGAAATTCTGACACATGTGAAAACACGGAGGAGTTTGGAGGATGTTTCGTGCTAAGTGAAATAAGCCAGTCACGAAAGAATAAATAGTGTATGATGCCATTTACATGAGGTACCCAATGTAGTCAGATTCACAGAGACAGAAAATAGGGTATGGTTGTCAAGGGCTGGAGAGAGGAGGGCAGAGGGTTCCTGTTTAATGGTACAGAGTTTCAGAGTTCTGGAGACAGATGGTGGCAATGGCTGCACAGCAATGTAACTGTATTTAATGTCACTGAATCACACACTTTAAAATGGTCAAAATGGTTAAAAAATTTTTGTTATGTATATGTTGCCATAGTTTAAAAAAGAAGAGTGGAGAACGCATTTGAGTCAGTTCTAATGAGGTTGATGAACCCAGAACCTATTATACAGGGTGAAGTAAGTCAGAGAAAGATAAATATCGTATTCTAACCCATATATACGGAATCTAGAAAAAATGGTACTTAAGAATTTATTTACAGGGCAGCAGTGGAGAAACAGACATAAAGAATACACTTATGGACATGGGGAGGAGGGAGCAGAGGGTGAGATGTATGGAAAGAGTAACAGGGAAATTTACATTACCGTATGTAAAATAGACAGCCAATGGGAATTTGCTGTGTGGCTCAGGAAACTCAAACAGGGGCTCTGTATCAACCTAGAGGGGTGGGGTGGGGACGGAGACGGGAGGGAGCTTCAAAAGGGAGGGGATATATTTATACCTATGGCTGACTCATGTTGAGGTTTGACAGAAAACAACAAAACTCTGTAAAGCAATTATCCTTCAATTTAAAAAATTAAATAAACGTTAAAGAAAAAGAAGAGTGGAGTCTCAAAAGTGGAAAGAGTTAGGAAAAGTGGTCAAGACAGAGGAAGCAGTGAGGACCCAGATTCTAACCCAAAATGGGCTGTGGTGAAAGGCAGGCACAGCTGCCAGGCCACGCTCAGCCGCTTCTGAGCTGTGTGCTCTGAGCCTCCTTTTTCTTATTTGCGAGGCAGAGACAATGCTGGTTATTTCTGTCTTCTTGCAGGGTAGTTGCAAGGGCCAAACGCAGTCATAATAACAGCTCTTCACTGAGCAATTACTGCATGCTCAGTACCAGGCGCTGAGTAAGCACTTTACATGTATTAACTTGTTGAGTTCTCACAACAACCCTGTAAAGGTATGTTTTTATTGTCCCCATTTTACAGATGAGAAAACCAGAATGCCTGATTCACCTTACACAGCAGATGGAAGTAGAGGAACTGGGACTCAGACTGGAGTCGTGATGAGAGCCCAGAGTATCCAGAGGGAGCTACTGAGGCCCACCCCCTTCCTCACCCCTCCCAGGTCCATTTCCTCCCCCTCCCCCTCCCATTCCTCCTTTCCCCTCCTCCTCCTCCAAGAAAGTGTCCCAAGATTCCTGCACTGGGGTGACTTGTTTTACCCTTTGGGAGCTCCCACCTCCAGTTTCTATACTCTCTGGCACCTGATAAACCTCTTACTTTGGGAGTTATTTCCACGCCTGCCTCCCCACAACAGAATTTAAACTCTCCAAAGGTGAATCTGGTTATTTCTCATTTTAGAAACTGCAGCCCAGCCTAGACTACACAGAGCTGATGAAAGTCTGAGCAGTGCTGGAGAGTTCAGACGGAGGACAGGACCCTGGACAGCTCAGTGGGCATAAGCGGAAAATGTTGCAGCCTGAAGGGTTCTTTGAGGGTGCTGTCATTGACAATGACAGCCTGAAAATGAAGAGGAGGAAGGTGATTCAGACTACGAGGCTAGCAACAATATTAACATCATATTCTGTGGCAGGCCCACCCTGTGCTGTATGCGCCAGGACAAGGCAGGCACGCTAGAGGAACAACCCACACTTCAGCGTCTCGACAGCACCGAGGTTTACCCATTGCTCCTGCAAAGCTTGTCGTGGTCCAGACGATTCTCCAGGACGGGTGTCCTCCGTGCAGACTCTCAGTGAGCCAGGCCACTTGGACTCTGTGGCTCCAAGCATCGCAGCACGAGGACTCCACAACAGCGGCAGTGGGACAAGAGTGTGTTAGAGGACTTGCGCCAGCAATGTCCCTTCTGCTCACATGTCACTGTACCGAACCGGTCCCAGATCCCACCCAACTGCTAGGATGAGGTCAGTTCAGTTCAGTTGCTCAGTCGTGTCTGAGACTTTGCGACCCCATGGACTGTAGCACGCCAGGGCTCCCTGTCCCTCACCAACTCCTGGAGTTTACCCAAGCTCATGCCCATTGAGTCGGTGATGCCATCCAACCATCTCATCCTCTGTCGTCCCCTTCTCCTCCCACCTTCAATCTTTCCCAGCATCAGGGTCTTTTCCAATGAGTCAGTTCTTTGCATCAGGTGGCCAAAGTATTGGAGTTTCAGCTTCAACATCAGTCCTTCCAATGAATATTCAGGACTGATCTCCTTTAGGATGGACTGGTTGGATCTCCTTGCAGTCCAAGGGACTCTCAAGAGTCTTCTCCAACACCACAGTTTAAAAGCATCAATTCTTCGGCACTCCGTTTTCTTCATAGTCCAACTCTCACATCCATACATGACTACTGGAAATACCACAGCCTTGACTAGACAGACCTTTGTTGGCAAAGTAATGTCTCTGTTTTTTAATAAGCTGTCTAGGTTGGTCATAGCTTTTCTTCCAAGGAGCAAGCGTCTTTTAATTTCATGGCTGTAGTCACCATCTGCAGTGATTTTTGTGCCCCCAAAAATAAAGTCTGTCACTGTTTCCCCATCTATTTGTCTTGAAGTGATGGGACCAGATGCCATGATCTTAGTTTTCTGAATGTTGAGCTTTAAGCCAACTTTTTCACTCTCCTCTTTCACTTTCATCAAGAGGCTCTTTAGTTCCTCTTCACTTTCTGCCATAAAGGTGGTGTTATCCGCATATCTGAGGTTATTGATATTTCTCCGGGCAATCTTGGGGAAGTACAATTCCACATGTACAGAAGCTCTTAAATATCTCAGCAATATGTGACAAACATTTCACATGTCACACCTCATACAACCCTCACGATGATTCCCGAGTACACACAACCCTGGGACAGTCAGTAGAGCCGAGCTCAAGGCCTTGGACTCTGGAGTAAGATCTGAGTTCAGATCCCAGTTCTACTGCCAAACAAGTGATGTCCTGGCTCCATAGGTGGTGAGCTCCCTGTCACACGAGGTATACAAGCAGAAGCTGAAGGACCACCTTGATCATCACCATAATTGTACATTAATGTGAGATGTCTCCCAGAAGATACCTACATTTTATTTAATATAAAATTATATTTTATGGAAATAAAATGTATATACAGTGAAATACACATAATTTAAATGAGCTATTTGGTGAGTTTTGACAAACACGTACAGCTATGCCCCTGACACCCCAGTGTAGACATAAAACATTTCCATCACTCAGAAAATTTCCTCTTGCTCCCTCCCTGCTCCGCTCCAGAATCTCTTTGAAGGGTGAGGCTTAATTCTGAGAGAGGGCTTAACAAAGGTGGGGTCTCATCAGAGCCTGGATGAGGATGAGCTGGATCAAGTGCCCGGAGCGTGTTTAAGGCAGTGCTCACCCTCAGGATCAGCTCTGCAATCACACCGTCTTGAGTGAATGCCTCCTTAAATTTTCTCCCACGGGGCCCTCACTCTCCTTACCCTAGTCCAGGTCCAGAATTTCAAGCAGGGCAGGGGCAATATTACACTGGCCAAAAAGTTCTCAAGATAGTTTTGAAAAACCCAAATGAACTTTTTGGCCAACCAAATAAGATACCTGGAAACAGAAGGGAAGGGCCATTCCTGAAGCCTTTCAAGTTACATGTCACAAGGCTGACTGCACCCCCTGAAAGGTAGACCAGGCACCCATGAGTCCTGCGAGGGGTCGTGGCCTTTACTCGGGAGCACGTGGCCCACATGGACCATGATGCTTTCTGATAAGAGTTCCCACTTGCTGAACACCCGAGTGCCAGGCCAGGGCAGAGGCTTTATGTCTGTCCAGCTCTCCGTACGAGCCTGAAAAGTGTGTCTTTGTATCCCCGTCTTTCAGTGAGAAAACTGAGGTTCAGAAAGGTTGGAGTGACTTACCCGGGGTCACATGAGCAAGGACCAGTGGTGGATTCAAAGCCAGTCCTCCCAGAGCCTGTTTCTCCCTCTGCCTCCCCACAGAGCTCCAGACGCAAGGACTCAGGTGTGCAGGGGAGCCCCGAAGGCAAGGCCCCCACTCCTATGTTGACCCCTCCGATCTCCATAAACTTGAGAGGCCAGGCCCCCCAGCAGCTGGGGGCAGCATCACCCGGTGCCTGTCCCTGCTTAGCAGCTGGGCGCCCCCGGCTCTGACAGCCTTTCCCTGGAGCCCGAGGGGTGGTTTACAAACTACCGATGTATTTGCATACTCCTTAGGAAAAGCCTGCTCTTTTCCCACCTGCAGCAAACTCCAGGCTGATTACTTTCTCCCCATGTTGGAGAGTTAATTACTCTCCCACGTAGCCTGGGTGTTTATTTGTAATCAGCAGAGGGCTGGAAAGCGGGAGGGAACCGGCTGAAGCAGCTGTCATTTGCCCAGATTCCGAAGCCACCCCTCACAACAGACCCGCGCCCAGATCCCGGCTCTGCCCCCAGGCTTGACCCCCTGTTCAGGGAAAGGAGAAGGGAAATTGGACCTGAGGTACTAGAGTGGACAGTTGTGAGCTGCTGGTAGGACAGAGGCAGAGACTCAGAACATCACCATGAAGAAAGCAGTGTCTGGACCACAGGAGCAGGACATTATCTACCCCAGACACCTCCCAGGACTGCCTTAGGGTGAGGCTGGGGGACACAATCCCACCCCCAGAGACCGGAGACTGAAGCAGCTCTGCTGGGAAAGTGAAAGTCGCTCAGTCGTGTGTCCGACTCTTTGCAACCCCATGGACTACAGAGTCCATGGGATTCTCCAGGCCAGAATACTGGAGTGGGTAGCCATTCCCTTCTCTAGGGGATCTTCCCAACCCAGGGATCAAAGCCAGGTCTCCCGCATTGCAGGCAGATTCTTTACCAGCTGAGCCACCAGGGAAGCTCTGCTGGGTGACACCGGAAACTGACTGCCCTCTCTGAGTCTCCATCCGCCCATCAGCTCGCTGGCGCTGACGACAGAAGCCTCACTGGTGCCCTGGTGGGCAGTCAAGTGACCCAGGCAGGGGCTGTGAAAAACGCCCATCTCTACTCAGAGGTAAGAGATACTCCTGAAATTCCCAGGCTGGAAACGATCTCAGCTCAGGGGAGATTTGGTGATCTTCCCTCCCTCTCACCCTGGCCCAACCCAGCAAACCTGGACTCTCCTCCTTTGTCCTCCTCTGATCGAGGTGTCTAGAGACCCTTCAGCACCTGATCCCCCATGTCAGAAGCAGAAGACAGGCGCAGCCCACGTGTCGAGATGGGACAGACGCCCGGCTGCTGTCAGAGCTCCAGAAAGGTGCTGAACTGCTTGCCTCAGCTCATCCAAGGCACCTATGAAAACCACTGAGTCTCTGGACCCCTCCCCAGAATTCTGTTCAGGACGTAGGAGTGCAGCTTGAGTAATGGTCTCCTTAACCAGCTCCCCAGCGGGACTCTGACCCAGGGAACTACTATTTTGGTTCAACTCCTCCCTCTTTTTTTTTTTTTTTACAAATAGGGAAACTGAGGCCCAGAGGGGTGATCTGTCCATGGACACCCACAGAGCTGGGAGTCTGCTGCCTCCAGCCCACAGTGGCCTCTTCTGATGAAAATCTAGGGCAGGAAGAGACGTGGTGATGAAGTGGGGAGGGGGGTCAGAGTGAGGGAACCTGACTGGGGTTCTTGGCTCGCCAACAGGAGCAGGGGTCTTGGAGACCCTAGACGGAGATGAAGACGCCTCTTCCCTTTTGCCCTGGGAGGCAGAGAGGTGCTCACCTTCAGCCCACCCCTTCCAACCAAGACAGGCTTCCTCGTGAGCCAGGGAGTGGAGGGAGAACAGCCACTCAGGCTGCGTGTCCCCTGGAGGCTGCCAGATGAAGCACAGGATGAATATGTATATACTTGGTATAAGTATATCCTATGCATAGTGTTGTTTATCTGAAATTCAAACTGAACAGGCCATCCTCTGTTTTTGTTTGTTAAATCTGGCAATACTTTGGCCACCTGATGTGGAGAGCTGACTCATTGGAAAAGACCCTTATGCGGGAAAAAAAATGAGGGCAAGAGGAGAAGGGAGAGACAAAGGACGAGATGGTTGGGTGGCATCACTGACTCAATGGACATGAGTTTGAGCAAACTGCAGGAAAGAGTGAAGGATCGGGAAGCCTGGCATGCTGCAGTCCCTGGGGTCACAAAGAGTCGGACACAACTGAGCGACTGAACAACAAACAAAATCTGGCAAACCTAGACCCATGAGTCACTTAACCTCTCTGAGCCTTAGTTTCTTCATCTTGAAAGATGAGCCAGTACACCATCCTGTAAGGACACTGTGTAAGTTAAGACGATATATGTAAAATACTTGGCACAGGGGAGGTATGTTTGTGAAGCTGGCAAAGCTTGCCTTCAGAGTCCCCATACCCAGCATTTTCATCTCCACCGTTCCTGTCTCCCTTCCAGAGTTCCTGTTTTAGATCTGCAGGATTCCACTGAACATCTGCAGAAAGCTACCACCTTATGGCTGTGTGACCTTGGGCGAGTTGCTTACCCTCTCTGAGCTTCATCTGTTAAAGGGTCTTTTCATAGTATTACCTCCTTAGGGTTGCAATGACTAAAGTGAAGTCGCTCAGTCGTATCCAACTCTTAGCAACCCTATGGACAGTAGCCTGCACCAGGCTCCTCCATCCATGGGATTTTCTAGGCAAGAGTACTGGAGTGGGTTGCCATTTCCTTCTCCAGGGAATCTTCCCGACCCAGGGATCGAACCCAGGTCTCCCGCACTGTAGACAGATGCTTTACTGTCTGAGCCACCAGGGAAGTCCTGACTAAATTAGTATATAAAACACTAGTATTAAGTCTAGCAACCTTGTAAATGTCCTAAGACACACCTTTAATTTTATCGTTTAATATAACATCCTTTATCCCCAGGAAAGAATGAGTCAAGGTGGAACTTCAGGCCCAGTGATAGGAAAACGAGGGAGATCGTTTCCACAGGGTGACTAGGGGTGAGGATCTAAAGGTGGGGTGGGGTGGAGGCTTTGCCCGGCCCCTCTCCTTGCATCTGTGTGAACTTCTTGGAAGGTCGCCTTAACCAGGCCTTCTGGGAGCCACATTCCCCGGATGTGGGATCGAGACATCCCTTAGGACCCGACCCGGCCTCCACCAGGCAGAGGTGTGTCCTGAATGGCTCCCACAGCCAGCACAAATGTTTTCCAAACTCGCTCCTAATCCTCCTAATCTTTTTACATCTCACCTGCCTGCATGCCTGGTGGCTTCCATTAGCGCCTTTCCAGCCGGATCTGCAATCTCCATGTTGGGAACGTCTCCAAGAGCAGCTCCACCTGGCTCCCGGCAGGCTCGGCGCTTCTCCCTCCTGGGCAGCCAGGATGCTGGTCTCCAGCGGCAGCCAGCAGTTAGGGGAGCTTGTTCGCTTTTTAGCTTTTTTTCCCATATTTTTCTTTCTCTTCCCCACAAAATTATTTTTGCTGTGTTTGGTCTTCTTTTTACTTCCCCCCCACCAAACTTCTCAACTGGTCTCCTTGCATGGGCAGCCCTGAATAGCAGGTGGGAATTTTGCTAAGTGCCTGCCATGCACCAGATTCAAACAACACTGATCAGAAGTCTTATCCCAGTCTGAGGGGTCAATGTCATCCCCGAACACGGGCGTTCTTTCCTGCAAGAGCACAGGGAGCAGAAAGGGGGAAGATGCTGAATTTGAATCCACGCTGCCTCCACCTCCACAACAAATTATATGTCGTTTTGCGATCCCCTCCGTTTTTCATAAAACAATCCCCCGAAGCTCTTTTATCTGCTGAGAGAGGCAAAGAATAAAGTCCAGGCACTGAAGACATGTGGCAGTTTCTGACAGTTCCCTCCCCAATTCCCAAACACTCCCCGCACTGAAAAAAGAAACCCTGATCTTACGGGTGGAGGGAAGGAGAATGGAAGGAGAGATTCTGAAGGCCCCCAGAGGAGTGGAAGGATTTCGCAAGAAAGCCAAGATTAAGACAATCTCCATAATAAAGAGCCGGCCAGGAGAAGGAGAAAAAGTGGATCGGGTAGCGTAGGGAGTCTGGAGGTTTGTGTTTCTGATGGAGAGGGAGGTGCGGGGTAGCAGATGAGAGTGAAGGGGTGTCCGTGTCAACGCCAGGTCCCCGTCTTGGGGTTCAGACAGTACCGTGGGGATTTGAACACATCCGTTCACAGGATGGCACAGGGAGGAGGATTGTACGAGAATGTTCTTGGTTTTTTTCATCATAACCGAAAATTTCCATGAAAGGGAGCGGGGCTACACGAAATGTGGGGCACGCACACCACGGAGTACTACTCAGCGATAAAACCGAACCGGCATGCAGCAAAAGCAAGGCTGACTCTCTCGAGCGTGTGAAATGAAAGAAACCAGACACAAAAGACACCGAGTGGTTCTATTTACGTGAAGTTTGAGAACAGGTAGAAGTAACCGTGGTGAGAGAGGTCGGATCCCTGGGCTCTTTGCAGGTAGAAGGGAATGCAGTCGTCCCTCGGTATCTGCAGGGGATCGGTTCCAGGACACCCCTGTATCCCCTTGGAGACCCAAATCCAAGGATGCTCAAGTCTCTTCTATAAAATGGCGTAGTATTTGCATATAACCTACACACATCCTCCTGTGTACTTTTAATCCTTTCTAGATTACTTATAATACCTAATACAATGTAAATGCTATGTAAATAATTGTAAATACAATGCAAATGGGGGTAAATAGTTGCCGGGCGTGTGGCAAATTCAGGTTTTGCTTTTTGGGGAACTCGCTGGAATTCTTTTTCAAATATTTTTGATCTGTGGTTGGTGGGATCCGTGGATGCAGACACTGAGGGCCAATGGCACAGAGGCACGAGGCAAATTGCTGGGGTGATGGAAATGTTCTGTGCTTTGATCTGGGTAAGGGGTGTCTTCGTTTACATAAAAAGCCATTGAACAGGGGCATTTAAGGTTTGTGCGTTTTACTATGTGTAAATAATACCTCCGTGTTTTTTAAATGCAATACAAGAACTTTAGCGTTAAATCATATACACATTTGGCTATCTGCGTTTTGCTTAATAAAATTCAGAGAGAAAGAACTAAAGATCCCATTAAAATACGGCAGGGGTTGCTGTCCATCCGTGCCGCTTCAGACCCTCAAGGAGCCTAATCTGTAGCGTGTACCTGCAGGCCCCGACCCCTCCACCTCCAACCCCCAACCCCCAACCAACCCCCACCCCGCCCCACCCCTCCCCCAACCTCCCACCACCGGCTGCCTCAGACCCAGAGCCTCTTGTGGCCTAAACACCTCACCACTGAGTACAGCTGCAGTCTTTAAAGATTTAATTTTTTTAAAAGGGGGTATACATTAGCCAACTGATACTCCGCTGAAGGACTAGAAACCTGTTCTAACGTCAACGCTAAAAGTGACCACATAGAACTATCCCGAAACAGTAATAATGATCTTCAACATGGTGCTTTCCTAAGAATTTTTTCCAAGGGTGATATTGACCACTGACAATTATTGCTTCATATGCTGATTTTGGAATGCAACCCTTGAGTGGGAGGTGATGACTCCATCAGGAAGAATCTGAGTAATTTAGAAATTATTTCTCTGATTACCCCCAGACCCTCGACTGCTCTCTGGGATGGGGCTCCTGGATCCCAACCTCACAAGCATGACAAGGGATTTCCTCTCATCCCTCCACTCCCGCTTCCCCTCCAGGGACCTGAGCTCTGGAGAAAACGAAAAAGACACCCTCCTCTTCTGAGTGAAGGTGTCCCAGCTGTGACATTCATAGGGCTACTGCTGACCCATTACTTTTCACACTAATGATATGTTCATTATTATCGATGTCTTTCATTTCTTGGGAAGTGTTTATACTCTTGCAACAGCCTGATAAGTGAAATCATCTAACACTAGGAAATAAGGCAAATAGATAACTGGTGTCCTTTCAAAGTCAAATTAGAGTCATGTCTAACAAGCCCTCCTAAGGATCACCTGACACTCCAGGGGAATGTCACTTTGCTTGACTTATTATTTACTATTGATTAGGGCCCAAGCTCTGTAAAGATAGCTGTTAGCTGGTAGAAAACTGATAAGTTGCCAATTATTTTTGTCTGGTAGAGATGCAAATGATTTCTTTCCAGTAGAGTAGATAACACCAACATGATGATTTTATTGCCCTAAAGAGCATTAACCAGTTTTGTAACTACCTTAGCAACCTAAAAATATTCCAGAATTCTTGGGGTTTTTTTTTTGTTATAGCTATTTTCACTGAATCTCTCTCACCCTAATGAGGTATATATAATTTTTTTTCTTATATCTTTCATTGACCAAGCTTTGTCCCTTCGTTTATAAACTACAAAAGAAAACTAACACATGCTCCCTACGTATTTCTTTTTAGAAAAATATTTACGTATTTATTTGGCTGCATTGGGTCTTAGTTGCAGCACTTGGGATCTTTGATCTCAGTTGCCGCAGGTGGGATCTAGTTCTCTGACCACTACTGAACCCAGACCCCCTGCATTGGGAGCACAGGCTCTCAGCCACTGGACCCCCAGGGAAGACCCTCACTATATATTTCTATATGAATTGTGCATTTAATATTTTGAAAGTTGTACTCTGAGAAGCCTTTCATAGTATTTGTTTTTTCCTCATGCCAACTCTGTCATTTGCTATATGATCTTGGGAAAGTCTTTCTGTTTCTGATCTTCAGTTTCTTCATCTGTAAAATGGGAGCAATCAGGCTGACCGTTCTGGCTCTGACACAGTATTTCTAACTCCTCTTGCAGGGAAGCAAGATTGACGAAATGCAATCAAAGAAGATGATGCTGGAAGGGACGTTACAGACCAGCCTTCCTGCTTTCTCCCTCGTCTTCTCCCTCTCCTTGAGAAAGTGAGGTTCAGAGAGGTTAGGCAAGTTGCCCAAGGTCACACAGATATTATTTATAATGATGACTTATTTTAATGTGGTATTTGACAGTATAACTTCCTTATGTGTGTGCATGCATGTTAAGTCACTTCGGTCATGTCCAACTCATTGCAATCCTATGGACTGCAGCCTGCCAGGCTCCACTGTCCATGGGATTCTTCAGGCAAGAATACTGGAGTGGGTTGCCATGCCCAACTCAAGGGGATCTTCCTGACCCAGGGATCAAACCCTCATCTCTTATGTCTCCTACATTGGTTGGCAGGTTCTTTACCACTAGCGCCACCCGGGAAACCCAGACTTCCTTATCTATTCATATAATCCCTTGGCAACCCAACAAAGGGACTGTATCCTCCCCATTTTACAAGTGAAGAAACTCGAGGTCCAGAGAAGTGATGTGGCTTGCCCAAGCTCATAGAGAGGCGCTAGCTCCCCTGAGCCCCTGAATCCTGAGGAGCAGGAAAGGGGCTGGCAGTAGGAGCTCTGGGCCCCCACCTTTAAGCCAGAGCATCCCCACCTGTACTTGCTGTGTGACATCGTCTGTCACAAAGGTTGCAAGAGAAAGGGAGTCCCAAAGGCTTGGAAACCCTGGTGCTAGACTGCCTGCACCTGCCCAGGTGCAACAACCCCGCTCCTCCTCCTCCTCCTTGTCCTCTCCCCCTCCCTCTGCAAAAGGAAATAAAGCAACGACAGCAATGACAAAGCACAGCCATGGGAAGAAGCAGAAAGAGCAGCCAGCCCAGGCCTGAACACACGGGCTTCCGCTCTGGGGGAGACAGGATCACTCAGTCTAAAGAAAGGCGTTCTTGGGCTGGCAACGACAAAGGGAGCTGGGCTGACAGGCAGTGGGCCCCCCGTCGGTGACCTCGAGCAAGGCTGGGTGATTCCTCCAAATGGTGACAGCAGTTCTCTGGATGGGCGTTTATTGCTGATTTTTAGTTTTTGATTTTTAAATGTTGATAAAAGCTGATTATTAAGTGTCCAGTATTTTGTATGTGTATTATGTCACTAAAACTTTATACTGCAAAGTAGAATCTGTTGCTTCCAACTTATGAATGACAACCAAAAAAAGACTGAGGCCCCAGGAATTTAAATACAGTTCCAAGGACATGCAGCGAGGAAGTGGCAGTCTAGAAAGCTGATGACCGAGCCTCTCACCACTGCATCACTGTCCTTGTTTCTCTGTGCCTTTCTGTATTTCCAAGCTTTTGGCAATGAATACGTGCTGCTTCTGTGATCGTGAAAAAGTCCTACAAGTCACTGATTTGAGAGGTTCCTTCTACCCTGCTGCTCTGTGCCTCCGGGAGTCTCACTGCCCCCCGGGAACCCCTCTTCCGCCCCCATCCCGGCAGCCTCTCGCCTCGCTGTCCTCTGCTTGCACCAGCTGTGGCTGGGGTAGGATGTCCCGTGCTCCAGTCTTGCTGAGGTCTGCTCAAAATGTCCCTTGCTGGCCTCTGGCCCCAGGGTGGTGCCAGGGAAGGGGAAGGAGAAGTGGGAAGGGATGTGAAACTTGGCCCCAGGCCAGCACCGCCCTGCTGGGTGTCCCACAGGGGTCCCCGCGTGAAGGGCCAGAGTATCCAGTGCATTGAAGACTGGACACAGGTGAGGCCACGGCTGGATGGGGAAGGCGGCTGTGATGTTTCGCGAGCCAGGGGAGGTGGCCCAGGAGACTGGACTGGGCAAGGAGGAGGGAGAGTGCTGGTGGCTGGTTTTGTGCCAGGACAGGGCTGGGGGGCAGTGATCCAAGACCCAGAATAAGTAAATGGGGGGACCTTAACTCCAGAGGCTGTGGGGGAGGGTGGGAGGTAGCCACAGAGCCATCAGCTCTAACCAGAATTCCTGGATCCTGGCCCACCACCAAAACACAAGAGGCTGGGAAAAGGCTGGGGTGTCAGAGCCCAACAGAGGGGGCCCACAGAGGGGGCCAGCAGGGGACAGTCAGCCATCTGTCCTCCAGTGGGTGCTAAGAGGGACCGCGTGTGTGGGGGAATTGTGTGTTTGTGAATTCTGGTGTGGATGTGCAACTCTGCCATCTGGGTGAGAGAGTGTTCATTAAACAGGGAGCGGGCACTCAAAAAATATTTATTCAAAGGAACCGATCATCTGTAGGGAGCACATGACTGTGTGTGTCCAGGTAAGTGAGGGATGGAGTGTGTCCATCGGAGTGTCCAGGGGTGTGTGGCGGACTTTTAAGTTTGCTTATTGTGTTGTATAGGTGTGCAAGGGCTAAAAGCTATGTTCGTGTGTCTGAGTGTGTAACCCTATGGGTATGGTCAGTTGTGTGTGTCAATCTGTGTGAGTTTGTGGTTCTGTGTGTATGCTGGGGTGCCATTGGAGCTGGATGGAGGGTGGACTTCAAAGGCCCTGGGTGGGGTATGTGCACAATGGTCAGAGACATATATAGATGTCATGGTGGGGGGGTGGGGCGCAGTCCAAGCGTGTGAGTTGGGTGTGCACGAGTCTGTGACGTCCAGCCTGCCCAGGCCCTGCCCTTGTCTCCACAGTGGGACCATGGAAGCCCCCCGGGGCTGGTTGGTGATCAGCGTGCTGGCCATTTCCCTGGCCTCCTCCATGACTGAGGACGTTTGCCGAGCCCCGGACGGGACTCACGGGAGCGCAGGAATACCTGGCCGACCCGGACGGCCAGGCCTCAAGGGGGAGCGAGGGGAGCCGGGTAAGCCCTCCCTCAGGCCCCTGGCCCTGCATCTCTGGGCTGGGGCTGGCCTCCTGGAGGTGGTAGCTCAGGGTGGTGGTGAGAAACAGAGGAGTGACCTAGGCCCCCACATGAAGCCCCTCCAGTCTGTGCTTGGTCCCAGGGCCCAGCCTTCTCCCAGGGCTGTGTACACAGGCCCCCAGGGCCTCTCTGTATCCCCCTTAACTGCCACATCCTCTTTCTTTGGCCTTGCTGTCCCCCTCTGGAGAGTAGGCCACTTCAAGCAAGGCCTATGAAAGGTCCTAAAGCTGTGCCCAGCCTCGGTCTTTGTTCAATCACCAAAAAGACAAATGCCCTAGTCTCTAAATTTGAGAGCCCTGTCTTGCTGTTTGACCTTGAGTGAGTTACTCACCCTCTCTGAGCCTCATTGCCTCATCTGTAAAGAGAGAAAGACCCCACCTAGCATGTGGAGAGGGATCAATCCATAACAACTACCCTTTTTGCTTCCAGCTTCCCTGCCCCCTCAAGCTTCAGAAACTCATATTCTAGCAAAAAGGCCAAGGGTGGAGGAGAAGGGAGGAGGGCAAGACCAGAGCTGGGAAAGATGGTCTCGTGTAATCACCCTGAGGCTCCCAGTCCATAGACCACCAGAAAGATCTGCCTAGGCATTTGCAATGATCTGCACCCAGGCATCCTACAGGTAGTCCCTGAATCGGAAGAAGTCGAGGTCAACGGCCTGGCGGGGGACAGGGGAGGTGTGGAGTGCCCAGCTGTGGGCAGGAGTGTGGTGAAGCCAGGGGACTGCTTTTCCCAGAACCTGATCCTTCCTCCAGTGTCTGTTCAATTTCCCTTCATTTTACAGACAAACAAGCTGGGGCTCAGAGAGGTTGAGACACTTGTCCAAGGTCACAGAGAACTAGCCAGAATCAATCAGGCCCAGACACTCCCCTACCATCTTATCCCACAGCTATCTGGGGCCCCAGCCACCTGCCTGAGGTCTGGAGGATACCAGACTCTCACTCCCAACCTGACCTTTCTCCCCACAGGGGCGCCTGCCATCCAGACAGGCATCCGCGGCCTTAAAGGAGACCAGGGCGACCCTGGACCCCCTGGAAACCCAGGCAGAATGGGCTACCCAGGACCCTCTGGTCCCATGGGGCCCGCTGGCCTCCCAGGATTGAAAGGCACCAAAGGCAGCCCCGGGAACATCAAGGACCAGCCACGGCCAGCCTTCTCGGCCGTGAGACCGAATTCTGTCTCAAGAGACAACGTGGTCGTCTTCGGAAAGGTCATCACCAACCAGGAGAACGTGTACCAGAACAACACAGGCAGGTTCCGCTGCTCTGTCCCAGGCTACTACTATTTCACCTTCCAGGTGGTGTCCAACTGGGACATCTGCCTGTCCATCAGGTCCTCTCGGAGGGACCAGATCCAGCCCTTGGGCTTCTGTGACTTCAACAGCAAGGGATTCTTTCAGGTGGTGTCTGGGGGCACAGTGCTGCATCTCCAGCAGGGAGACCAGGTCTGGATTGAAAAAGATCCCAGTAAGGGCCGCATTTACCACGGCTCAGAGGCCGATAGCATCTTCAGTGGCTTCCTCATCTTCCCATCTGCTTGAGCAGGGAAGACCCCCCTGACCCCGGTCCCCACCGTGGCCTCTTGCATCCTGTTGTGTGACCCTGGCCCACTCACTCCCCCTCTCTGGCCATCTCTGCTCTGCCCTACCAAGTGGGGGTTCTATTGCTTTAGCTGCCTGAATGGAGATCATGTCTTGGAACTCTTCCTGGAATAAATATCTGAATCCACATCTGCTGAGCCTGAAGTTCACTGGTTACCTCGGGCATTGGGAGGGAGGCTGAAGAATAACAACAGTTATTTAAGTGCTTACAAGCCAGGCCCATATTTAGCATTTTACAGCATGTATTTAGGAGGTCGTGGGAGCCTCATCAGCCTGGGCTCGAATCCTGGGCCACCATTTGCTTAAATCCAATTATGTGCATTTTACGTGACTTTGGTGAATCTGTTTCCCGATCTGTAAAGTGGGAATACTGACGGCACCCACCTCAATGCATCGTTGAAGTGAAGTGACGTGAAGTCGCTCAGTCGTGTCCCACTCTGCGACCCCATGGACTGCAGCCTACCAGGCTCCTCCATCCATGGGATTTTCCAGGCAAGAGTACTGGAGTGGGGTGCCATCTCATTCTCCAGGGGATCTTTCCAACCGTGGGATCGAACCCAGGTCTCCAGCATTGAGGGCAGATGCTTTACCATCTAAGCCACCAGGGAAGTGTTGTTGGGAGGATGAAATGACTTGATATATGAAAATTGCAGAGGAGTTCCTGGTGCATTAATAAGGGGCTTCCCAGGTGGCTCAGACTGTAAAGAATGTGCCTGCAATGTGGGAGACCTGGATTCGATCCCTGGGTTGGGAAGATCCCCTGGAGGTGGGCATGGCAACCCACTCCAGTGTTCTTGCCTGGAGAATCCCCATGAAGAGAGGAGCCTGGCAGGCTACAGTCCATGGGATCGCAAAGAGTCTAACACAGCTGAGCGACTAAGCCCACACACATACGTTTTAGCCTTAATTGTATTTTATTTAGTCTTTACAGTTGAACTCTGAGTTGGGTATTATGACTGACCCCATTTTACAGATGATGAAACTGAGTAAGTGTTAAGGAAAACGTAAAGCCCAAGGTTAGCATGTAAGGCGGGGAAGGACATGGTAACCCGCTCCAGTATTCTTGCCTGAAGAATCCCATGGACAGAGGAGCCTGGTGGGCTGCTGTCCATGGGGTTGCAAGCGTCAGACACAACTGAAGTGACTTAGCACGCATGCGTGAATTGGAGGAGGAAATGGCAACCCACTCCATTATTCTTGCCTGGAGAATCCTAGGGATGGAGGAGCCTGGTAGGCTGCCGTCTGTGAGGTCGCACAGAGTCAGACATGACTGAAGCGACTTAGCAGCAGCAGCAGCAGCGTGTGAGGGGAGGGGGTGGGTTGACCCCAGGTCCTGCTGATGCCCAAACATGTGTGTTTACCTGCTCCCCTCACCAGCCTCCACAGCCACACACCTGACACATGGCACATGTCCCTTCCAAGGCTGAACCAGAAACACAGGGGCTCAGAGACAGGGAGCACTTGATCCAAGGGCATCCAAAAGTCCTCCCTGCCGGGTGTCCTGAGTCCAGCTCTGGACTTCTACCCTGGCAGGCGTGAAGGCTGGGCACGCATCCCGCTTGCACTGGGGCCTTGGAGGGTCTGGAATGTTCCTGGTCCACTCCCGGGGCCCCACTTGGCCTGTCCGGGTGCTGCTGAGAAGCAAGAGCCTCACTGTGTCCTCTGTGGATGAGAAGGATGAGGAGACCAGAAGTTCAGTCCTGGACATGCCCTGTGCTTTTCTCCAAAGGAAGCCAACTTTACCTTTGTGCCGCTCAAACTCATGCGTAAACACATCACACACTCACACACACTTCCTGAGACGCACGTGGACCCACATTCCTGGACCAAGACTCATTCACTCCTCACCCACACACCCACTCCCTGAGACCTGCAGGGCGCACCCCTAAACCCACAGACACCAAGGGATACAAACAGTCACACCCGCACACCCCCACCGCTGATTCTCTGGGTGCTCCCATCGACCATCAGCAGCGCTCTCACTCACGTGTGTCCCAGACGTAGCCCTGACACACAGGTGCACACTCACTCCTCACCCTGCCACGTGCGAGCGCCTTAGAAATGCCCTCGTTCTCGCGAGCGTTGACCTTGGAGTCCTCACGTACCCACAGCCCACCACCCCCCGCCTTCCCCACACACTTGGGACCCTCTGAGGGGCTGTCTGGCCCCATCAACAGTCTTGGGGAATCATGAAGAAGAGAGTGGGGCTGCAGAGGCTCTTCAGCTCCCCTCTGGCCTCCACTCTGCCCTGGTTTCCCCCCAAGCCCGGGACACACACATGCATGGACTAGGAAGCAAAACAGATCTGTGAGCCTCTACTGTGTGCTGGACATCTCATAACCATCAATGCCTTTAATCCCAACAAAACAAATGAGGACCCTGAGGCTCAGAGGACAGAGGCATCTACCCAAGGCCCAGTGGCAGGAAGTGGCAGGGGATGGATTTGAACTCTGCCTGACCCCAGACTGGAGGGCTTCTCTCATCGCAATGGGGCTAACAGACACCATCGTGGTGGAGGTCCCATAAGAAGCTGGAGACCTGGCTGTAAAAATGGTGGGTGCGGGGGAGCGGTACGCCACTGCCTTGTACCCTAAATTCCATCCACAGCTACCCCTCTTTGCTGAGGCAGATCACGGCCTCTCCAAGAGGACCCGGCAGAGTCCAGCTGGCCAGGTGGGCGGGGCGAGGGAGGGCTGCGCGCAGGCAGAGGCTGCCACCTGCTGGACAAGCCGGACCAGGCGCAGAGCAGGTGAGGGCCGAAGATGGGCAGGGGGCCTGGGCGCCCTCTGGTGGGTCCCCCACGCCCCCACTATGCTGCGGCTGTCCTTTCTGCTCTCCCCAGCCCTCCACCCTCCTGAGAATTCCAGGGCCAAGTGTCTTCACATTCTCGCTCTTGCTCCACACTGTGAAGCCCAGAGCCACGGGGTGGAGAGCCAGCTGGGGAGACAGGCCCTGAACGAGGCAGGGGCGGCCTTCCAAACTCGCCCAGGGCTAGGCACGGCATGTGCATTAGCTCTACCCTGCATGGAAGCTCCTGGAAACCCACTTACAGAGTAGAAATTGACGCTTGGGGAGGTCAAACGACTCACTCACGTGAGTGGCAGGCGCAGAGTCAGGGCTGGGACACTCTACTGCCCGTTACCTCCTTCTTCCCTGGAATTTCTCATGAGAAGGGGAGAATGGACCTCTCTCAACTCTGCCAGCCTGGCCCGGAGTGGCAACCCCTCGCTGGCCATAATGGGCTCTGAGAGCAGAGGTGGGGTGCTGGGGATGGAGGTGAGGAAGGTGGAGCTGGCAGGGAAGGTAGGTTCACCTGGGGCCCAGCAGAGGAAGAAACGCCAGCACACAAAGCCTGGGCCTCCCCTCCCCCACCCCACCCCAATATACAGATGGGAAGACTGAGGCCTAGGGCCACCAGTGCTTTGCTGAAGGCCTCCAGGCAAGAGAGCGGCAGGGCTGAAAGGAGACCCCAGAGGAGTCTGTCCGCCACAGCAGGCTACCTTCTGTCAAAGCTTACCCCCTCTGAGTGCGCCCCCAAGTAGGGCAAACGGGAGGGGGCATATGGAAGATTGGGCTTCCCAGGTGGCACTTGTGGTAAAGAACCTACCTGCCAATGCAAGAAACATAAGGGACGTGGGTTCAATCCCTGGGTTGGGAAGGCACGGCAACCCACTCCAGTATTCTTGCCTGGAGAATCCTCGTGCATAGAAGAGACTGGTGGGCTACAGTCATGGGGTCTCAGAGTTGGACACGACTGAAGTGACTTAGCACGCACAGTATGGACGTTTCTAAGATAAGACCTGCTATTTGACAAGTGCATACAAGACTTGTTTCTGGGGTCAGGGCGAGGCTTTGGACCCAAGAAACCACTCACTTGTGCAGCTTTGGACAAGGGTTTCACCTTCCTCAGCCTCAGTTTCCTCATCTGTAAAGAGGAAGGTTATAGCTTCCTCCTGTGGATCTTGTGAAATAGCTGTCTCAGGCATAGTAAGTGGCAACAGGGATGGGCATTCGCTGGGCTGAACTTGACTCTAGAAGCCTGCCCAGGCAGCTGAGGTTCATACACACACTGATCCACACACACACACACCCTTCACCAGATCCAAGGAAGTGGTCATTTCCTCATTTCAGACACTCAAGACCCAGGGGGCACACAGGGGTATCACTGTGGTCAGCCTAGCTCAGCACCCAGAATAAAGTATTGAGTCAGGGAAAATTATGGGAAAGGGGATGTGGTTTTGGGGGGAGGCGGGGAGGGGGCCGCCCAGTGTGCTCCGGTCCTCCTGGCTGGGTCCACTCTGACACGGCGTACTCCGGCCTTGGAGAGGGGAAGCCGGTCCAAGGACTTCTCCGTGACCAGACCGGACACCTCCCACCTGTTCAGGTGAGGGCAGATGGCAGCTTTTCCCCGCTGCCACTTCCTGACACGTGGCCTCAGGGGCAGCCTGACTTGGGACGGGAAGGAGGGTCCTTGTCTCTGCTAAGCCGGGGGCCTGAGCTTGAAGCAGGGGCCCCACTCCCCATCCATCGGGCAGCCCCCAGAGGCGAGGGGCCAGGGAAGGGGAGTCGGCCGCTGAGGGCTGAGAAGGATGGTCCCCTGGGGAGAGAGAGGGTGAGGAGGGTGGGCCAGGGGCCAACTCAGCTCTCTCCCCATCCAGCTCCTTCCCCAGGTAGACATGGGGTCCGGTGCCTGGCCCCTCCTGGTACTAAACCTGCTGCTGCTCCTGCTGGCACGGCCACTCAGGGGCCAGACGGAAACATACTGCTATGGGATCCCCGGGATGCCGGGCCTGCCCGGGGCCCCCGGGAAGGATGGGTATGACGGACTGCCAGGGCCCAAGGGTGAACCAGGTGAGTCTTCCGGCCTGGCGGGGAGAGGTCACCTGGGGCCTGCGGGCAGGGCAGGGCTTGGACTGTGCATCCAGGACCAACTCGGGGGAAGGTGGACAGCGGCTTGATGGTGAGGAGGGTGGTCCCTTTGGCCACAGCCGCTCCCACGGCCGAGTTTTAACTCTCGTGGCAGGTCTGGCCCCCTCTCCCCCAGAGCCCAGGCCTCAGGCCTCCCTAATTCACCTCTTTGCCCCTCGGATTTCCCATCTGATATCAAGGAGAGACCTAGAGCGCCTGAGAAGGTGGCAGGAGGGTCCCAGGAGATAATCCAGGCGAAAGCTTTGGCAAACTTCTAAAACACCTTGCTATTGTTTTATTCCAGCCTTTCCGCCACTTGCCTTCTAACGTGGTTTCCAGTGACTGTAGCCCAGATGGTCAGGGTTCAAGTCCCAGCCCCACTGCTTCCCTGCCCCCCACCCTCTGTGTGTACTTGCCCAACTTATGTAGCCTCCCAGTGCCTCAGTTTCCTCATCTGTAAAATGGGGAGATGGTAGCACTTGTTGCACAGGGGTGCTGTGATGATTAATAAGATTAAATAGAAAACAGCATGTGGTAGGTATCTGTAAGTGCAAACTCTGATCATTGCTGCTCTTGTCATCCCTGTCTTTATCAGGGGTGTGTGCTCCCCTCCCTCCCTAGGGCTTTGGGTAGTTGGAGGGATGGGGAGTGAGGAGTCAGGGTCGCACTCACAGAATCATCTGTCAGAGATTCGCAGGCAAGCTCCAGCATAAGTGAAGAGGGCTGAGGACATGAATGGGCGCTGGGTGCTGGGTGAGAGCTGGAGTCTGGGGGCACCTTGTCTGGCGGTGGGCACACATCTGGGGGGGTGGAGTGTGTCCAGAGTGGGTGTGAAGGAGGCTGGGGCAGGGCTGGGCAGAGGTGACTGAAGTGGCAGAGGCATTGGGCGAGGGAGACCATTGGAGACGGATGTCCTTAGGAATTTCACTGTCACTTGCCCTCCTGGAAAGAGAGTGGAATTATACCAACATTCCAGAAGGAATCCTCCAACTCAGCCTGAGTCAAAGGAAGCCCCCAGATCTGCCATTTTTCCAGGACCCTGAACTTTACCACTGCCTCTGGCTATCTCACTGCCCAGGGTGGTGGATGGGCACCAAGCTCCTAATTTGTGCCAGACATAGGTTCCAAGTGCTCGCCATAGATTCATCTTTCGGGACAGAAAAAACTAACTCTATTTTACAAATGAGAAAGCTGAGGCCAAAATCCTTTGAAGACGTGATTTACCCCCTTTTTACAAATGTCGAAGCTGAGGTTCTGGGAGATTGAGCCACTGGCCCAAAGTCACACACTGGGGTCCTGTTGGATTCCTGAGCCACACCCTCCACCACCACCTTCCACTGTCTCTCAAGCCTCCCTCCCCACGGGTGTGTCCGCCCCAACTGCCTGGAGAAGGAGGCACAGCCTTGCTCAGGATCGCTGACGGCCACCCCCGAGACCTGACGTTACTGAGCACTATCTATGAGGTGCCCGGCACACGCATGCTCCCACCCCACTCTGCTAGCCACTCCGGGGGGATTCCTTCCATTATGCCTTTATCTCACCTGGGATAACAGAGGCTCTGGGAGGGGAGGTCACCTGCCTGGGATCACACAGCCTGAAGCCCAGGTCTGCTGGGTTCTGATTCTCTTCTCCTAACCTGGGATCTACACGGCTCACCAGTTGCAGAGAATTCTGTTACAGTGGGTCTCCACCAACACCCACCGTAAAGGCAGTCAGAGGGGGAAACAGCCACGAGGGCCAGCAGGGGTGGTCAGAGAGGGCTTCTTGGGAGAGGAGACTGGAGTCAGGCCCTGAAAGATGAGTATGGTTTGGACAAGGGGAGAAGAAGCTCACAGAAGCTCCGATAACCAGGGCGGCAACAAGCATCAGACACTCGGACTGGGACTCAGCCAGACTTGATTTTTTGAGTCCTGACTCCACCTCTTACCGGTGGCATGGCCCTGGGCAGGTCTCTGGCCTCAGTTTCCCCATCTGTAACTTGAAGGAAATTGAGTTGGGCCAGCTGTCAGAGGGGCTGAATTGGGCTGAGAAGGGGTGGAGGGGCTGGAGAGAGGCAGCCTGGAAGGCTCCATCTGGTGGACTCCGTGTGCTAAGCTGGCCTGAGTGGTTCCAGCTCAGACATAGAAAGCAGTTTTGTGGAGCTCTGAATCTTATAAAATACTGAGGACCCTCCTTAAGAAAAATAGTACAAAATTAGGGATACATTTGATGCCAGGGGTGGGGGGAAGGTTACACAAACCTCCATATACTACAAAACTGTGTTAGAACTGCACACACAAACTGTGCGTGTAAAAGAGGAGCTGTGGTCAATTTCTTGATTTTTATTTCATACTTTAGTTCTGCAAAATTGGGGAAAACTGAGTAAAGAATACACAAGACTTCCTTATCCTTTTTTTTTTTTGGCAACTTCCTGTGAATTTGTAATTATTTCAACATAAAAAGTTGAAAAACTTATATAAAATTACCCAAAGGACCTTGACAGGGTCAGTGTAAGTTAATAGGGCCTAAAGTTTAAGTTTTAGGAGCTTTCCAGAAAATCTGTCTCTGACCCATCTTCTGATTTTTTTGTCAAGAAAAAGTAGGAACGTAGACTTTTAGATGAGGAGGTATCTGAGGCTACGTGGTGTCCATGGGCTAACAGTCGTGGCTTCTGGCAAGCTCTCTGAGATCCAGCCCGGCTCTGACACCTCCTGAGCCGCCTGGTCCTACCCTCTCCATCACAATTGTGGGAACCGAGGCTGAGAGTTAGGGCCCAGCCTTAGCCAAGGTCAGAGGGCAAGACCAAGGGAAGGCAGGATTTGAACCAAAGTCTCCCTCCCCTCCTACTCCCTGCACAGCGCTCCCAGGTGGATAGGCAGCCATCTGGGGGAAGGAGAGTCCAGGGACCAAACCCTGGTGGGAGGCCCCTGGAGCACCATCGGGTCCCTCTTCCCATCCCCTGCCCCATCACTGCCTTCCCACCTGCTCTCTCCCCAGGAATCCCAGCTGCCCCTGGGACCCGAGGACCCAAGGGCCAGAAGGGAGACCCCGGCACACCTGGCTATCCTGGGAAGAATGGTCCCATGGGGACCCCGGGGATTCCGGGGGCTCCCGGCACCATGGGCCCCCCCGGGGAGCCAGGTGTGGAGGGCAGGTACAAGCAGAAACACCAGTCAGTGTTCTCAGTCACACGGCAGACTGTCCAGTTCCCGGAGGCCAACAGCCTGGTCAAGTTCAACCGGGTCATCACCAACCCGCAGGGGCATTATGACAAGGACTCTGGCAAATTCACCTGCAAAGTCCCTGGCCTCTACTACTTTGTCTTCCACACGTCGCACACGTCCAACCTGTGCGTGCTGCTGTACCGCAGCGGCTTCAAGGTGGCCACCTTCTGCGACCACATGACCAGCGCCAAGCAGGTCAGCTCGGGCGGCGTACTGCTGCGGCTGCAGGAAGGCCAGCAGGTGTGGCTGGCGGTCAACGACTACAACGGCATGGTGGGCACGGAAGGCTCTGACAGTGTTTTCTCCGGCTTCCTGCTCTTCCCTGACTAGGATGGGCAGGTCTGCTCTGGTCCCCCGGGGGGCCGCTCCATCTCCCTCAGCTTCCCCACGAGAACCCGCTGTGCTGCATCCATGCTCCGGCCCCTCTTGCCACCGATGAACGCCGCCTCCTCCAGGAAGCCCACCCTGCCCTCCTGCCCTGAGTTCTCTCCCTTCTCCTCTGGTACTGTCGTGGGTGTTTTCCAAGTCCGGGAAGAGGCAGGAGGCACACAAATAAATAACTAAATCAACAGCTATGTGCGGCTCTGAATCCTCACTGCCAATTCCCTAAAAAGCGATTCCCTTCATCTCCCACTTTGCACCTGTCACAGCCATCTGTGGCCTCCGGATTCAGGCATCAGTACAGCTTGGTGCCAAGGTTGAGACGCTTGGCACCACTTGGCCATTTGGGAGAGAGCTGCTCAAATGTGGCCGAAAGGCCGCAAGGGGTCCCCAAGGGGGGTGTCTGCTGTCACTTGTTCATGTGAGGGGCACTACTGTCTTAAAGGTATCCGTGCTCACAGGCGAATGGGAAAGTGTTTGAATTCCCATCCTATGTTGACCCCTGTTGAATTTCTGGAGCACCCATCACAAGAGGGGTTTGGGGCTCAGGCGGGCGCAGCACAGACACAGACGAGATGTGCAATGAATTTGTGCTGAATTAATGAATGAGTTGGGGTGAATGCATGAATGAACGGTAGGTAGATGAATGACCAAAAGCAGAGCGAGTGAGTGAGTCAAGAGAATCGTGATAGCTAACATGTATTGAACACTTACTGTGCACCAGGCGTGATGCTAACCCACCTATTAAATCATTTAACATTCATAACTATGCTCTGGGTGGGCATGGATGGGTGAGGGAGGATCTGACTCTTGGAGTCTGATTTCCCCCGAATAACTGAGACTCTGGGGGCCCCCAGGAGATCATCCAAAACCATGGCTTCCCATAAGCCCTCGGGGCCTCACTGTGAGATTTCTGAGGGTGGGCCAGCTGGGTCATCTTGTTGGAGAACCAGGAGGCTGGCCATGAACTGCTGCACTTTCACTGTGCAAACCACAACGAGGGGTTGACAGCTCAGGTTCAAAAAGATAAAAAGTGTAACTTTCCTGCCCAGACTGTGACTCTGGCCTCAGAGCCCAGTGAGACCCAGGACTCACTCAGGCCAGGGAGAGCCAGCACAGCCCGGCTGGGGTCTAGCTTGGTTCTACGAGGCCCTGTGGAGCCTCAAGACGAGGCTCAAGACGAGCCATAACAGCAGAGGCTGGAGCCCAGCTTTCCGCCCACCTCCATCCACTTTGGCTCTTTGTTCCTAAAAGCTGCTGTCTCATACCTCCAGAGATTTACCCATGATGTTCCTTCATTCTGTAGTGCTCCTGCCCCACTCACACAATCCACTTAGATAATACACACTCAGCTGTCAGGAATCAACACAAGGATCACCTCCTCCATGAAGCCTTCTCTGATTCTTCCCTTCGTGTCCCCACAGCGTCCTCCGCCAACTTGGACCACAGACCCATGACTTGTTAGAACCCAGGTTTCCGAATCTGGGGGTGCAACAAAATTACCCGTGGATTTATTTACAAAACAAAAAGCAGATCTCTGGACTCAGACCTGTTATAGAAGTTTGAGAAGACTACTATTTCCAGCAAGCTCCAGGCTGTCTTGCATCTCAGGAGTGCGTCACAGAAGCGCTCTCAGAACCAGGCGAACCTGCATCGACCTGTTTCACCAATCAACCCATTCTGAAAAACTGAAAGCTACTCAAGATTGATTCAAGGGCCACAGTGACTCCAGAGGCAGTAGCAGCAGTGTTGGGTTCCTGTGGAAGCGCTCCTAGGGGTGTTCTCCCCGGGGCAGTGGAGGCTCTCACCCCAGGGTCAGGACGGGTCAGGTTCAAGTTCTCATCATAGTGTGGGGACCCAGTTCAGTCCCTGTTAGCCCCGAGATCTCTCTCACCCTCCTCAGCATCGGAAAAATGGCTGAAGCTAGTAAGCCCATGATGAAGAAAGCTTCACAATCTGTTCCCTTGGAGAGGGGTAAGAGAGAAAACGAACAATTCTGTAAACTCTTTATCAGTGACTTGAGCTCTGAGACCACAGAAGAAAGTCTGTGGAACTATTACCGGCAGTGGGGATATCTTACAGACTGTGTGTTAATAAGGGACCCTGCCAGCCAAAAATCAAGAAGATTTGGTTTCATCACATTTTCTTCCATGGCTGAGCTGGATGCCGCCATGGCGGCCAGACCTCATTTCATTGATGGGAAGATGGTTATGCCCAAACGCACTGTCCCAAGAGAGGACCATGGAAAGCTGGGGGCTCTCATCACTGTGAAGAAGCTGTTTGTCGGCGGAATTACCGAAGACATGAAGGAACATCATCTTAGAGATTACTTTGAGAAGTACGGAAAAATCAACGCGATTGAGATAGTTACTGATGGACAGTCTGGCAAGAAAAGAGGCTTCGGATTTATTACTTTTGAGGACCATGATCCTGTGGATAAGATCGTGTTGCAAAAAAATCATACTATCAATGGTCATCGTGCAGAAGTAAGAAAAGCCTTGTCTAGACAAGAGAGGCAAGAAGGCCAACATTTGAGAAGTCGAGGAGAAGGCGATGTTGGTTTGGGGTATTTTCATGGTGTTGGTGGAAATGTGGGAGCAGGACGAGGAAGGAACTTCAGAGGAGGAGCCGGTGGGTACGGAAGAGGGCGTCAGTTTGGGGATGGCTCTCACGGGTACGGAGGAAGAGCTGGAGGTGGTAGTTGGGGGGTTAGGCCTGGTTATGGGGGAGGATGTAGTGGTGGAGGGTCTGCAGATGGCTACCAGGATGAGGGCTTCAGAGCCCGTTATGACAACTATGGAGGAAGAAGCTACGCAAGTCGCAATTACAGCGATTCGGGGAATCAGAAGCAGAAACCTTCTAAGTACGATTTACTGAAGAGTGGAAAGTTGAGAGATAGCAGGAACATGGGCGGGTCATATACTGGAGGAAACCACGATCCAGGAGTCAGTAGAGGACGTGGGGGTTATGGAGAGACAAGACGGTGGGGGCCTTCTCAGTGGCCGTGGGCTTGACGGTATACAGAGGAGGGAATTACCGCCCAGAGGGAAGAGAGGGGCTGCAGATGATCAAAATAACAGTGCTAAGGAAACTCTCACCTCAGTCATGCACAGATGCGCAGCGACACGGCAGAAGACACCTGAGCCAGTACCGAGAGCCACTTTATGAGTGGACTCAGTCATGTAGGAACACCGTCTTCCTGCGGAGGAAAGACTTAAAGAAAATGCTTCTGAGATGGTGTTTTAGCTTTTGAAATGTTCTGTCTTTCCAGCACTCTCTGGAAGAGTGTAGAATCATCCCTTCTTTGATAATGTCCCATTTCCAAGTTTCGGTTGACATGGGAAACCTTTTTCAAGATTTTTCTCGAAGGTTTGAAAAACTGTTAGCCAGAATCAAGGGATACTAAGACATAATATCATTCTTCTTAAGAAATGTATTTCATGTGTAGACTTAAGAAGCTGTTGTACATTTAAGATTTAATAAAATAATTCTAAAAGTAAAACAGTAGGGGCTTGTCCTCTTTGAACGTTTTGCATTTTTACCTTTTAAATTTTTTCCTGTTTTAGGATATCAAAATTTGAACTGTGCAGTGTAGTGATATGACCTACACATATTATGAAATGATAACCAAAACAATTTTTTTCTTATGATGATGAATATTCTTAGGACTTACTCCCTTAACAACCTTTGTAATATCCTACAGCTGTGCTAATTTTGGTCACCTTGTTCATCATATCTTTTAAAATGTTGAATATCATGTCATGAACTTATTGGTCACTTGTATATATTTTTTGGATAAATGTCTATTCAGTTCCTTGGTCCATACCACAATTTGATATTTGCTATTGTGGTGTATGAGTTTTTGTTATACATTACATGTTTTGTGTTTAGCTTATAACTGGAAGCTTGTACCTTTCAACAGCCTTTATCCTGTATTTCCTTCCACCAGTTCTCTGCCCTTGGGAACCACAAACATGATTTTTTTTCTGAGTTTAATCTTTTTTTTTTTTTGGATATCACAAATAAATATGGTCATACCAAAAGACAGGTTTAGGGAGGACAAAGATGTGGGTGGGCAGGTGGTTTGCCAGGTGAAGTCAACGGATATCGTCCACCAGTTGGCTTTTATGCACTTATTTCCTTATAAGTCTGACTCCCTACTGGACCATGAGCGTCCTAGAGGGCAGGTCCATTTGATACACACCTGGCTCATGCATAGGAGGGCGTGCGAAACGGGTTGGATGAGAAGGAAAGAGAGAAGAAGACACACACACAAATAACAGAGGCCAGGGCCCAGGAACCCAGGCTGCTTCACAGGGTCTGAGAGCCTCTGGCAGGGACAAGGCGGAGGTCACGGGGCCAGTCCACTCACAATGCACCTCCAGCAACCACTTAGCCGTCTGCCCGGCAGTGCCTCAAGTGATACATCTTTCTTCTCGTTTCTCTTTTGTTTAAAAAATCAATACACCGTTCATGTAGGCCACGGTGTCAGATCAGAGACCTGTACTTTGGAAGCAACCATTCTGGTGCCATTTCTATTTTCCATAATTGTTTCCTTGTTGCTGTCTCTTTGTCAGGAGGGACCGGCCTTTGAAAAATGCCAGCTTGTCTGCTGGGCTTAGGGGAGCCGGTGAGGGCTTTCAAGGGTAGAGGCAACGGTGGGAGAGGAGCTGGAATGAGGCATCCCAGGGGGCAGGGGGCCTCTTTTAAGACCACGGGGTGTGGAGGGGTCTTAGGCTTCTTTTCCATCAATCCCTCTCTACCAGGGAGGAAAGTCAGTGATTTTTTTTAAAGATTTATTTATTTATTGGCTGTGCTAGGTCTTCTTTGCTGTGTGCAGGTGTACTCTAGTTGCAGCGAGCGGGGTTGCTCTCTAGTTGCAGTTAAGTGGGCTTCTCACTGCAATGGCTTCTCCTGGGCTCTAGGGCAGTGGGCTTCAGTAGTTTTGGTACACAGGCTTAGTTGTCCTGCGGCACACGGGATCTTAGTTCCCAGAGCAGAGGTTGAACCCACGTCCCCTGCATCGGAAGGCAGGTTCTTAACCACTGCACCATCAGGGAAGTCCCAAAGTCAAAGACCAGCTGGGTTTCCCAGGTGGCACCAGTGGTAAAGAATCTGCCTGCCAATGCAGGAGACATGAGATGCAGCTTCCATCCCTGGATCAGAAAGATCCCCTGGAGGAGGGCAAGACAACCCACTCCAGTATTCTTGGGCTTCCCTGGTGGCTTAGGCAGTAAAGAGTCTGTCTGCAACACCGGAGACCTGGGTTCAAGCTCTGGGTTGGGAAGACCCCTGGAGGAGGGCATGGCAACCCATTCCAGTATTCTTGCCTGGAGAATCCCCATGGACAGAGGAGCCCGGCAAGCTGCAGTCCATGGGGTCACAAAGAGTTGGACACAATTGAAGCAACTTAGCACGTACACATACATGAGACCAGCTGGCTCTCATTCAGGGGTCAAGGGTCCCCCTAGCTCCTGACTTCTAATCCAGGCATGGCTCCTGTGCATACAGGCTCCAAGATTTCTGTCTTCTCTTCAGAGAAATGATACTACTCTCAACTTTGCATTGGTGCCTACCAAGGGCTTGGTGTTCAGCTAAGCCTTGACATGCAGGGCTACCTCAGTGGCCCCCAACAACCATTCCAGGAGGTAGGTGCCCAGGTCCCTGGTTCATATGGGGGGAAGCTGCCTGAGGCCACATAGCTAGAAAGAGGTAGGCCTGGGATTCAAACTTGCAGGGGGCTGATTCCAACCCTCCTGGCCCCAAACCGTGCTGCTTCCTATTCTAGGCTCCTTCTGCGTCTACCTCAAGTTCAAGTTCACTTTTCCCATTGCCGCCAGCCACCAAATTACTGGAGGGTCTATATTTGGTTGGGCCCAGAGACCCTTGGGTTTTATCAAATGGGTCTCTCACCCACTACAGTAAACACTTCATTTCCATCAAGCAGCATCCACAAGCGAAACAATTTTATACCTCCAAGCACTGATGTCAAGAGAGCCCTCATGACCTATGGCAGCTCCTGGGACTTGCTGGGCAAGCATCCCTGAGAGGGGCCTCACTGATGCAGCCTCAGTGAGAGGGCTTGCATCTCAGCACCAGGGATGGCAGGCTCTGAGTCCTGATCTGCCACAAGGATGAAGCACGGGCTCCAGTAGCCACTTCTTGTGACATTCTTCACAGGAACAATGAAACCTGTACCCCTTGATGTTTAATACCAGGGCTTCCCTGATAGCTCAGTTGGTAAAGAATCCACCTGCAATGCAGGAGATCCCAGTTCGATTCCTGGGTCAGGAAGATTCACTGGAGAAACAATAGGCTACCCACTGCAGTATTCTTAGGCTTCTCTTGTGGCTCAGCTGGTAAAGAATCCTTCTGCAATGCAGGAGACTGGATTCGATCCCTGGGTTGGGAAGATCCCCTGCAGAAGGGAAAGGCTACCCACTCCAGTATTCTGGCCTGGAGAATTCCATGGACTCTTTAGTCCATGGAGTTGCAAAAAGTTGGAGAGTCCCTTGGACTGCAAGGAGATCCAACCAGTTCATCCTAAAGGAAATCAGTCCTGAATATTCATTGGAAGGACTGATGCTGAAACTCCAAAACTTTGGCCACCTGATGCAAAGAGCTGACTCATTTGAAAAGACTCTGATGCTGGGAAAGGTTGAAGGTGGGAGCAGAAGGGGATGACAGAGGATGAGATGGTTCGATGGCATCACCAACTCAATGGACATGAGTTTGAATAAACTCCAGGAGTTGGTGATGGACAGGGAGGCCTGCCATGCTGCAGTCCATGGGATCACAAAGAATTGGACATGACCGAGTGACTGAACTGAACTGATGTTCAATACCAGTCTCCCCCGGTAGAAGAGACATTCCCTGGGGGTCAGACCCAGGGCTGATTTGCTTGTGACTCCATCTCCAGTGTTCGTAGAGGCTTATGATAAATATTTGTTGAATGATAACTTTCTCCCCCCTGGGCCTCAGTTTCCTCATATATAACATGAACAGCAATGGGTGGGGTGACCTCCAAGTCCTGCTCTCCCGGAATCCTATGATGCCAGGACCAACAAGCAACAGGATCAGGTCCACTGGAAGAAGAGGGAGGGATATAAATAAATGATGACCACATTTAAAATTCACTTTTCATTATTAGATTACTTTCTGAGAATAGAAGAAGAGCAGGGCTGTAAAGAGAAGCAAAGCAGAAGAGATGAGCCCAGAAAGGGGGGGCCCAGGACACAGTTTGATACTGACAATTAACATGTGCACTGCGCTTCACAGTTAACCCTCCTCCTTCTCCTCCACTATCCCGTCTGAGCTCCACAGTGCTCTGTGCAACCTGGAAAGCAAGTGCAATTATGGTCCCATCACGCAGCAGAGGAAACTGGGGCTCCCAAGGGTTCCCCGGGGCTCAGTAGTAAAGAACCTGCCTGCCAATTCAGGAGATGCAGGTTGGATCCTTGGGTCTTGCCTGGGAAATTCCATGGACAGAGGATCCTGGTGGGCTACAGTCCATGGGGTTGCAAAGAGTCAGACACGACTTAGCAACTGAACAACAATAACAACAAAAAACTCGTTTTCTTTGGAATCCTAATTCTGTAAATACAGCCACTAAAATCCTCCTGCAATGCAGGAGAGGCAGGTTCAGTCCCTGGGTCGGGAAGATCTCCTGGAGAAGGAAATGGCAACCCACTCCGGTATTCTTGCCTGGAGAATCGCATGAACAGAGGAGCCTGGTGGGCTACAGTCCATAGGGTTGCAAAGAGACAGGACTGAGCAACTAAACAAGCACAGATGTTTAGCTGCTAAGTGGCAGAGCCAGAATCTGAATCAGGGTTTCTGACTGCAAACCCAGCCCTCGGGCAGCAGGCGGGCCACATCTCCACTTCGTGGAGGAACACCGCAGTTCCTGCAGAAGTTCATGAGGTCAGGGCCCTTGGCAGGCGCTCTCTGCCACCACTGTGGACATTCCCCTGGAACACCCTACTCCCCACAACAGCTGCTGAGCTGGCGAAACCAAACTAGCCCCCCACCCATCCTATTTACAGTAAACCCCTCCCGATTGCAGAAATGGGACCTGAAAGTGCCTGAGGACAGCAGAAAGCGTGAGAGTGGGGTCAACGGGGAAGGAGGCTGGCCTGCCGGGCCCGCGGAGGGTGCCGTCAGGGGCAGGCCCCTCTCTTCTCTGGGGCATGGAACTTCCGCTTTGGACAGAGAGCAGGAGGCTCCCGGCACCCGGTCCCACTCTGCCCAGCCCAGCGGCCTCAGAGGACACAGGCTCCCAGGTGAGGACGGGGCTTAGCAATAGGGGGACCGGCTGGCAGGACCAGTATGCCAGAGGGTGGCGCTTCCTGAGTAGAGGGCCCCACATCCTCTGTCTCTGAGCCACTGGGAGGGTTGGACTCTGAGGGTTCCTGCACCCCATCCCAGACCTCAGGAATCAATTCCTCTGGGGGGTCAGCTCGAGAGTCTGCTGCTACCGGGGGCCCTGGGTAATGGGGAGACATCAGAGTAAAGGCTCTAGGGTCACCGATGCTGGAGCTGAGCCCCGCTTCTGCCTCTCAGGAGCTGGCGATCTGGACCAAGTGACATAACTCTCTCAGCCTGGATCCTCTCGGGGGAAAACAGAACTTTTCAGGGGTGCTGTGAGCCCTAAAGGAGACCAGCTCAGCCTCTGCTTAGCGCACTGCCTGGCTCAGGGTATGTCAGAGGCAGAGGTGAAACCAGAACCCAGAATCCCCTCCACCCACTCAGCCTTTCTCTGACACCTGCCTTCTATTTCCTTGCAGTCTGGTGAGAAAGCTCCGCTAGCCTCTTTCAAGGACGAGGTGGGATGATGGCAGGTGGAGTTGTGATGAGTTATTAGTTAGCGTTGACACAACTCAGCTATGCTTGTGCAGGTTAGAGGTCGGTCAGGCACCGTGCTAGAGACAGAGCTCCTTCTAGGCTCCGTCTCATGTAATCCTCTGGCAGCCCTGTCAGGCGGAAATAAACTTTGCCAAAGGCTCAGGGAGGTTAAGGTGCTTGCCTGAAGTCATGCGGCAAGGTAGCAGCGGAGGGGGAGTTCAAGGTCAAACTGGCCTGACTCCAAGTCAGGGCGAAAGGGGCTGTTGGAGCTGGGGAAGATGGATGATGCCAGGAAAGATGTGAGGAGTGAGGCTGATGGTGGTGATGGATGCTGAAGGCAGAGGGTGGTCAGATCTGCTGAGGGCTAAGTCTTGGCCCAAGTCTAAGATTCAGTGGCCCCTGAAATAGGCCAGAACCCAGATCGCCCCACTCCCCCACCCCACCTCCAGCTTCCCCAAGAGACCCGAGTCTCATCGTCAACCCCTACCCCACCCCACCACCCTAGCAGCCAGCCAGAGCTCCCCCACTCCTGCGCTGCCTTCACCTGGGAGACCCCGTCCCTGAGCCCCGCCTCCCAAAGGGACCAAATTCTTTCTTTAGTTTTCCAAGCATCCTCTGCGGTGTCCTGAAACTTGGGGATTCCCGGATGATGGTGATAATTTAAAAATAGCTAATATTCATTACGCATCTCCAATACGCCAGGCTATTGTGAGCCCAACTCATCTGTCCTCCCACCAACCCCATCAGTCACTGCTTAGGACACTGCCTGGTTCAGGGTATGTCAGAGGCAGAGGTGAAATCAGGACCCAGGACCCCCTCTGCCCACCCAGCAATTTCTCTGACACCGGCCTTCTTTTATTTCCTCGCAGTCTGATGAGAAAGCTCAGCAGAGATCAGGCAGAGGTCAGGATTATCCCCATTTTACAGAAGGAGAAACTGTGGCCAGAGAGAAGCCACTTGCCTAAGGCCCGTAGCTAAGAAGGAGCAGAAGCCTGGTTTGAACTCTCTTGGGAGCAGTGTTCCTCTCCTTGTGACCCTCCAGGCCTCTCACCTTTGGTGACACTCCCAACAACAGCAGCAATAATAGTAATGATAATAACAGCCATCAATGGGCACTGGCCCCGCCTCCAGCACTGCGCTAAGCATAGGCCGTGCTGCAGCTCCTTGTATCAGGCCGTTTGGCTCCAAAGCCTGGGTTTTAACCCCCAGGTAGAGAGGCCTCTGGGCTTCCCCAGTGGCTGAGCAGTAAAGAATCTGCCTACAATGCAAGAGCCACAGGAGATGAGGGTTCCATCCCTGGGTCGGGAGGATCCCCTGGAGGAGGGTATGGCAGCCCACTCCAGTATTCCTGCCTGGAGAATCCCATGGACAGAGGAGCCTGGTGGGCTATGGTCCACAGGGTCGCAAAGAGTCGGACACGACTGAAGCAACTGAGCGTGCACGCAGAGGCCTCTTAATGTAACACCCCATGGGGTTTAGACCTAGCAGAAGTGGGTTTGAATCCCAGCCGCGTATGGCTGTGTGACCTCGATCAAGGTTCCCAGTCTCTCCACTGCCCAGTTTCTTCATCTGTGACATGAAATAGCAGGGTGCTTTCTCAGGGGGCTGCTGTAAGGAGCAAATTAAATGAAAGAACGACCGGTAAAGCATTTGGCATAGAGCCTGGCACCTGCTAAGTGCCCAATGCATTGGTTATTAAGGTTGTCAAACTGTCGTTTGTAAAACCTCGGGCAAGATAAATAGAATGTCAGCCTCTCTCAGGAGCATGACAGAGCCCAAGCTGGTCACTCATGGCCCTGGTCACATCCATCTTTGCATTCCTCTTTGCCTGGTACCCAGCACAGCTTCCAGCCTCACTCAGGAGTCTGAACCATGAACTGATCAGGACCAGACCGAGGGGGCTGGGGCTGATTTTCTGAGCACACAAGCCCAAATCAGCAGGTTATTATGGTCTCAGGAAGGCCTCCAGGTGCCAAATTCTGTGTTAGCACAGGCACTGCAGGGCAAAGGAGACCACAGCCTGACCACAGCCCTGCCATTAACCAACTCACTGGGCAATTTAGGAAGGGTTGTTTCCTAATGTTTGCATCTCAGTGTCCTCGTCTGCAAGATGGGAAAATAATCACAACCCACCTCTCCAGAGTGCTGTGAGGATCAGACAACAGCAGCTATGGGTCTGAACTAGAGCCCCCAAACCCCGTGACTCTTTCCCAGCCATGGCCTTGCCTGGGTCCCCATGGGTATCCTGGGAGATGGGCTGGGACCACTCTGCTCGCCTCTCTAAGTGCAGGAGACTGCCCAGCTTTTGTGGGCTGAGCGGTAATGAGGGAAGGGTTCCTGGAAGAGAAAGGCTTGGACAGGAGCCTTGAAAGATGGGGAGAAATTGGATATGGGCAAAGGTGGAACGGGCTGCCTCGGAAGGTAATGAGCTTCCCATCACTGAGATGGTACAAACGCTGGATGGGAAGAGGCCTGGGCAGAGATGTTGTTGAGGAGACTTAACAGTGAGCTGAGGGTTCCTCAAGAAGTTAAACCCAGGATTACCATAAGACCTAGTAATCCCACTAAGTATATATTCAAGAATTAAAAATAAGTATTCAGACAAATCCTTGTATGTGAATGCTCACAGCAGTGCTATTCACAATAAGCAAAAGGTGGAAACTTCCCAAATGCCCATCAATAATAAATGGATTAACAAGATGTAATATGTCCATACAATGGAATATTATTTAGCCATTAAGAAGGAACGAGGTACTGATCCATGCTACAATGCAGATGAACCTCAGAAACATTATGCTAAATGAAATGTCAGACACAAAAGGTTACACAGTATATACAATTCTACTTCTATGAAATATCCGGAATAGGTAAATCCATAGAGTCAGAAAGCAGAGAAGTGGGTTGCCAGGGACCAAAGCAGGGAGGGGGATTTGGAGGTAACTGACTAGTGAGTACAGAATGTTATTTGAGGGTTACTGAATTGATGGAAATAGTTTGGAACTAGACAGAGGAGAAGGTTATACAATACTGTGAATGTGCTAAACACCACTGAAATGCTCACTTTAAAAGGTTAAATCTGTGTTATGAGAATATCAACTCAATTTTTAAAAAGGAAGAAGCCAAGGGTTGGACTAGATGAGTTTTAAGGTCCCTTCTGTCCTGAGAAGTGATGCATGGGCATTGGCCATGCTGACAAGCTCAAGATGCCCCAGGGTTTCTGTCTCATTCCCCAGGATTCTCACCAGGGCCCAGAGCCTTTGGAGGGACCTGAGAATATTCTACCAGAAGAGGTGGCCTGCTATGCTGGCAAGGCCACTGGCTTCAGTGCCACATAGGCCTGGGTTCAAGTCCTGGCTGCAGTCCTTCCTGTGTGACCCTGAGCAAGTGACTTGACCTCTCTGAACCTCAGTCTCCTCTTCAGTGTAGAAACATTGGTTCTTCTGTGCAGGGCTGCTCTGAGGATATAACTGTGGAAGAAGCACAGGCAGCCCAAATTCAGAAGCTCTAATGACTGAGAACCCTTGGACCAAAATCTCAAACCACAGCAATCAAGACCCTGACCTCCCTGCCGGTTCTCAACACTCCAGACACTGTGTGGCCTCTGGGCCTTTGCCTCCTGTCTTTTCCCCCCAGCCCTGTCTGATCCTTTGGGTCTCCGCCTAAACATCACTTCTCAGAGATGCCTCCCTTGTCTAGAAAACTTTTCTGGCAGGAGAACGCCCCTCACAAAACCAGCCCTCAGGGCCCCCTTTCATTTCATTTCAGCCAGAGCGCTCCCCACAGCATATGACCAGTTCCATTGACTTGCATGTGACCTGTGTCTAGTCCCCCAGACCATCAGCTCCATGAAGGCAGGGACCATATCTGTCTTGTTCATCACGGTATCCCCAGCACCCAGAACGGGGTCCAGGGTCTGGTGGATAAGACACTCAGGGAACACAGGAACAAGTGAAGGAATGAATGAACAGGCTGTGGCCATGACCAATCACATTGTCTTGTCCCCCGACAGGGAACAGCTGAGACAGGGCCGTGATGAAGACCCCTCGGGGCAGCGTGTTGGTGCTGCTGCTCCTGAATCTGCTCCGTGTCTCCTGGGCCCAGAGCAACTGCATCAGGCCGTCCATCCCTGGCATCCCGGGCATTCCCGGGAAACCAGGCTCCGATGGCAAGCCTGGGACTCCAGGGACAAAGGGAGAGAAAGGTACTGTGGACGCTAGGAACGCACGAGGGTCACTCCCCAAGGCCCTGTCACCCACCTCCCAAGTCAGCGGCCCTCCTTAAAAGAGCGCAAAACACTTGCAAAGCCATCAGCTTGCTGAGCCCTTCACAATAACCTTGCAAGGAAGGGATTCTGATTCCCACTTTACAGGTGGGAAAACTGATGTCCAGAAAGGCTACTGACTTGCCCGAGGGAGCCCAGTAAATGTTGAAAGTGAAGTGTTAGTCTCTCAGTCGTGTCCTGACTCTGCAATCCTATGGACTGTAGCCCGCCAGGCTCCTCTGTCTATGGAATTTTCCAGGCAAGAATACTGGAGTGGGTTACCATTTCCTTCTCCAGGGGATCTTTCCCACCCAGGGACTGAACCCTGGTCTCCCGCACTGCAGGCAGACTTTTTTACTGTCTGAGCCACTGGGGAAGCCCAGTCAATGTTGAGGCTGAGGCCAAACCTTGGCTGTCTTACCACTAAATCCACTGTGGCCACAGAGTCCTGGGGTCCCTCCAGGGTCGGCGGCTTCAGCCCTCTGAACTGCTCTTTCCTCACCTGTAAAATGAGGTCAGTGCTCCTTTGCAGAGTTGTCAGTGGGTTTAAATGAAGCTGCCTGCCCCTCAAACCCCCCGTGAGATGTAGTTCACACGTCCATTTAACCACAGCCAACTGCTCTCATCGCACAATTTCATTGAATCCTCACGAGCCCACAAAATATCATCATCCCCATTTTCCAGATGAGGAAGCTGAGCTTTGGGGAACGTGAGTCAGTCAAGGGGACACGACTAAGAATGGCAAAGGTGATGTGAGAAACTCACCTGCCTGGCCCCTGAGCCCAAGTTCACAGTAACCAGACTGCCACCCTCCCGGAAGAGAAGGCTTTATATCTTGTGCCAAACCAAGGAGGGGTTTGGAGTGGTGGGGTGAGAAGGGTTCAAATGCCCACTTCTGGGTTCAGCAAGACACCACTCCCCACCCCGATGGCCCTCGGTCCCCATTACCACCAAGCACATCCCAGACGTGGAAAGCTGGGCTTTCTGGAAGGAGGCTCGCAGGCCTGCCCGTCCTCGTGTTCACAGACGGGACGCAGAGGCCCAGAGGGAAGCAGGGGCCTGTTTGAGGCTACCCAGTCAGGCTCCGTGCATCCCAGCCCAGCTCCTTCCAGTCCCCAGCCATCTCTGGCCCCCTCATTTCTCTCATCTCTGCTTTTCCAGGGCTTCCAGGGCTCGTTAGCCACCTCAACGAGAATGGCGAGAAGGGGGACCCAGGGTTTCCTGGGATGCCTGGAAAAGTCGGCCCCAAGGGCCCCATTGGGCCCAAGGGTGTCCCAGGGCCTCCCGGAGTCCGCGGCCCCAAGGGTGAATCGGGAGACTACAAGGCCACTCAGAAAATCGCCTTCTCAGCCTCACGCACCATCAACCACCACCAGAGACAGGGCCAGCCCATCCGCTTCGACCACGTGATCACCAACGCCAACGAAAACTACCAGGCTCGGAGCAGCAAGTTCACGTGCAAGGTGCCCGGGCTCTACTTCTTCACCTACCATGCCAGCTCCCGAGGGCAGCTGTGCGTGGACCTCATGCGGGGCTGGGCGGAGCCCCAGAAGGTGGTCACCTTCTGCGACTACGTCCAGAACACCTTCCAGGTCACCACAGGCAGCATCGTGCTCAAGCTAGAGAAGGATGAGACCGTCTTCCTGCAGGCCACCGAAAAGAATGCTCTGGTGGGCATCGAAGGCGCCAACAGTATCTTCTCCGGGTTCATGCTCTTCCCTGACACAGAAGCGTGACCTGTGGGGCCAATTCACCCCTGCTCCCACCAGCCAAGCTCTCTTTCTCCCCAACACCAACCCCCATATCCCGGCCAAAGCACACAGTAGGGCTCCACGGGTGTTGCTGAATGGATGAGTTAATAAAGTTTCCAAGGCCAAGGGACAGTGGTCTAATTCAACTCTGTGTCCCCACAAGTAGCACATAGTAGGTGCTTGGAAATGTTGCTTGAATGCTGGTTGAATGACGGAACAACAAATGACCTCTGAAATGACCCTAAATGATTGAATAATAAATGACCTCTGAAAGCAGAGTGAGTGGAAGTCGCTCAGTCGTGTCAGACTCTGTGACCCCATGGACCATACAGTCCATGGAGTTCTCCAGGCCAGAATACTGGAGTGGGTAACCTTTCCCTTCTCCAGGGGATCTTCCCAACCCAGGGATCAAACCCAGGTCTCCCGTATTGCAGGCAGATTCTTTACCAGCTGAGCCACAACAGAAACCCAAGGCTACTGGAGTGGGTAGCCTATCCCTTCTCCAGCGGATCTTCCTGACCCAGGGATCAAACTAGGGTCTCCAGCATTGCAGGCAGATTCTTTACCAACTGAGCTATCAGGGAAGCCCGAACTTCCCTTTCTGAGAGCAGAAACTCTGTCTAATTGGTGGTGACTGGAGGGCCAGGCTTTGTGTCCAGCTCTGTGCCAGCCTCACGATGGGAGATGGGGAGGGAACACCATCTGCTGAGCACCTACTGTGCTCCAAACGCTGGACTAGATCCTTTCTTCCTTCTCTTGTTAATCCCCACACTCATCCTTGAAGACAGGCTAGATCATGCCCAATTCACAGAGGAGAAAACTGAGGATTTGTAGGGGTGAAGGAATTGCTCTCAACCCCAGAGGAGCTGGGAGGCAGGTCTGTCCACTGATGACCTGAGACCTCTTTCAAGACAAGATATCTACGCCCCTAAATGGGTTTTCTGCATGTAACGTTACATACCTCCACCCAAAGAGTCAAAGAGCCTTTCTGTAGTCTTAACTGACCTTGGAATCACAATCCCTCCCCTTTTGATTCTCCTCACATGCTCTCCTTCCCAATATCTTCCCAGCCTGACTCAGGCTCAGCCATCCAGTTAGAACACATAAAATTCAATGGCTCCTCTGCTCAGTAACATTCAATGGCTCCCCACTGCCAACTGGACATAATGCCTGCCCACGAGCCTGGCATTCAACCCTGTCTATGAATTGACCTTCTAGTCCCAATCTCACCTCTCCTGGACAAAGAAGATCTTCACTCCAGACCAGCTGGGCCCTTTCTGTCCTCTAGGCAAGATGCAAGCTCTCCTGCCTCAATGACCTTACATTCCCCTTTCACTCTACCTATCTAACCATCCTTTTAAACCTCATTCAAGTCACAGCTTCTCCCTAAAAGTGGAGCATTTCAGCTCTCACAGCCCCTACTCGTCGGACCTCTCTAACCCCAGTTCTCAGTTGTTCAGTTCTGATCACACACTGCCTTCATCTAGCCTTTACTCCTGCTCACCCCGTCTCCCAGGCTAAGCTGTGAGCCCCTTACCCTGCTCATCGCTGAACCCCTCCCAGCCCTGCACCTGCTCTCTACAGCCCCTCATACAAGCCCCACCCACCGAGATTCTCAACCAATCCTGTCCAGAGGTAGGAGGGATTTAAGGCACTTCAGTTCAGTTCAGTTCAGCTCAGTTCAGTCGCTCAGTCCTGTCTGACTCTTTACAACCCCATGGACTGCAGCATGCTAGGCCTCCCTGTCTATCACCAGCTCACGGAGCTTGCTCAAACTCATGTCCATTGAGTTGGTGATGCCATCCAACCATCTCATCCTCTGTCATCCCCTTCTCCTCCTGCCTTCAATCTTTCCCAGCATCAGGGTCTTTTCCAATGACTCAGTTCTTCACATCAGGTGGCCAAAGTATTGGAGTTTCAGCTTCAGCATCAGTCCTTCCAGTGAATATTTAGGACTGATTTCCTTTAGGATGGACTGGTTGGATCTCCTTGCAGTCCAAGGGACTCTCAAGAGTCTTCTCCAACACCACAGTTCAAAAGCATCAATTCTTCAGTGCTCAGCTTTCTTTCACACATGCCTTTCTCACATCCATACATGACTACTGGAAAAACCATAGCTTTGAGTAGATGGACCTTTGTTGGCAAAGTAATGTCTCTGCTTTTTAATATGCTGTCTGGGTTGGTCAGAGCTTTTCTTCCAAAGAGTGTCTTTTAATTTCATGGCTGCACTCACCATCTGCAGTGATTTTGGAGCTCAAAAAAATAAAGTCTGTCACTGTTTCCACTGTTTCCCCATCTATTTCCCATGAAGTGATGAAACTGGATGCCATGATCTTAGTTTTCTGAATGTTGAGCTTCAAGCCAACTTTTTCACTCTCCTCTTTCACTTTCATCAACAGGCTGTTCAGTTCTTCTTCGCTTTCTGCCATAAGGGTGGTGTCATCTGCATATCTGAGGTTATTGATATTTCTCCCGGCAATCCTGATTCCAGATTGTGCTTCTTCCAGCCCAGCATTTCTCATGATGTACTCTGCATATAAGCTAAATAAGCAGGGTGACAATATATAGCTTTGACAGACTCCTTTTCCTATTTGGAACCAGTCTGTTGTTCCATGTCCAGTTCTAACTGTTGCTTCCTGACCTGCATACAGATTTCTAAAGAGGCAGGTCAGGTGGTCTGGTATTCCCATCTCTTTCAGAATTTTCCACAGTTTATTGTGGCTTTGGCATAGTCAATAAAGCAGAAATAGATGATTTTCTGGAATTCTCTTGCTTTTTTGATAATTCAATGGATGTTGGCAATTTGATCTCTGGTTCCTCTGCCTTTTCTAAAACCAGCTTGAACACCTGGAAGTTTACAGTACCCATACTGTTGAAGCCTGGCATGGAGAATTTTGAGCATTACTTTACTAGCATGTGAGATGAGTGCAGTTGTGCGGTAGTTTGAGCATTCTTTGGCATTGCCTTTCTTTGGGATTGGAATGAAAACTGACCTTTTCCAGTCCTGTGGCCACTGCTGAGTTTTCCAAATTTGCTGGCATATTGAGTGCAGCACTTTCACAGCATCATCTTTCAGCTTTTGAAATAGCTCAGCTGGAATTCCATCACCTCCACTAGTTTCATTTGTAGAGATGCTTCCTAAGGCCCACTTGACTTCACATTCCAGGATGTCTGGCTCTATGTTAGTAATCATACCATTGTGATTATCTGGGTCGTGAAGATTTTTTGTACAGTTCTTCTGTGTATTCTTGCCATTTCTTCTTAATATCTTCTGCTTCTGTTAGATCCATACCATTTCTGTCCTTTATTGTGCCTATATTTACATGAAATGTTCCCTTGGTATCTCTAATTTTCTTGAAGAGATCTCTAGTCTTTCCCATTCTATTGTTTTCCTCTATTTCTTTGCACTGATCACTGCGGAAGGCTTTCTTATCTCTCCTTGCTATTCTTTGGAACTCTACATTCAAATGGGTATATCTTCCCTCTTCTCCTTTGCTTTTCACTTCTCTTCTTTTCACAGCTATTTGTAAGGCCTCTTCAGACAGCCATTTTGCTTTTTTGCATTTCTGTTTCTTTGGGATGGTCTTGATCCCTGTCTCCCGTACAATGTCATGAACCTCTGTCCATAGTTCATCAGGCACTCTGTCTATCAGATCTAATCCCTTGAATCTATTTGTCACTTCCACTGTATAATTGTAAGGGATTTGATTTAGGTCATACCTGAATGGTCTAGTGGTTTTCCCTACTTTCTTCAATTTAAGTCTGAATTTGGCAAAAAGGAGTTCATGATCTGAGCCACAGTCAGCTCCCGGTCTTGTTTTTGCTGACTGTATAGAGCTTCTCCATCTTTGGCTGCAAAGAATACAATCAATCTGATTTCAGTGTTGACCATCTGGTGATGTCCAGGTGTAGAGTCTTCTCTTGTGTTGTTGGAAAAGGGTGTTTGGTATGACCAGTGCATTTTCTTGGCAAAACTCTATTAGCCTTTGCCCTGCTTCATCCTGTACTCCAAGGCCAAATTTGCCTGTTATTCCAGGTGTTTCTTGACTTCATTCTTCTGCGTTCCTTTTCTATAAAGAACCCCATAGGGATTACTTTAGGCTTGGGGGCTATACAATCTCTACTGTACTTCTCAACTCTGCTCCGTAGCATGAAAACAGCCCACAGACAAGATAAAAACAAGTGAGCATGACTCTGTTCCAATCAGTCATTAGGGACACTGGGATTCGAATTTTACATAATATTCATGTCACAAAATATTTTTCTTCTGATTTTTTTTCAACCATTTAGAAATGTAAAAACCATTCTTAGCTAGCAAGCCACACCATCTCTGGGCTGGATTTGCCATTCTGCTTTAGACCCAACTGTGGCTCTAGGCTTGGAAAGAGAAGAGCAGGAACTTGGACGCAGAGCTGCCTGATTCTCAAGCCAATCCACATTCCATCAGGTTAGGTTCCTGCTAGGTTCCAACCTGGGGACATTGACAGAAAAACTCTCTGGGCCTCGCCGTCTTTGTAAAATGGACATTGCGGGTCCCACCCTGAGCGACCAAAGGCACCGAGTCTCTAACTGCCATGGGTGATGAAATTCCCTGGAAATGTGCTGGCTCCCCCTCCTAGGGCTTCTGATTCCGTATGACCTGGAGGCCCAGGAATGCACACTTTCCTCAAACACCCCAGGTGATTCCCGTGCAGGGGGCTCTCTGCCTCCACTGAGAAGGCTGAGCTGGTGGACATGAAAGCCGTGACCAGTAGCAGCCCAGCCTCCTCCCACAAGGATCCATGAGCCATATGGGGTTGAGGGAAGAAGGGAAAAGGACATCTTTTTTAGGTGTTTTTAGTTCTAGAAGGTCTCAATACCCTGTCCTGTTGGAATTCCCCTCTGCAGTCTCCCAGCCTCTCACCTGAACACATCAGACCCCAGGCTCCATGTTCTCGAGCTTCTACCATTGGGTCTGTCTGCCCGTGGCCACACTTCACCCCAGGGGCAGATCTGGCTGCTGGCCACGCACGTTTGGGGCCCCCCAACCGGCCACAAGGATCCACGCAAAGTCAGCCATGGCCAAGGTAACAGTGGAGCTTGTCTCTGGTGCTGCCTCAGGCCGGCTGCCTCTCCTGCAAGACCCGCACTCCTCTCACTTCTAACCCATAAACCCTGACCCTGCCGCATTTCCTCCACCAGCCTCTGTGCAACAACAGCACTCTGAACAGTGCCCCTCTGGGCCTCCCTACCCAGATTCCAGACCCGCCAGAAACCCGGGACTCTCACTGCGTGTTCAGCCATGCCCACTGCAATCAAACATACCTTGCTTTACATAAGCATGAATATATCCAATCCCTTCACCTTCGTTATTGCTCTCTCCCACCCCCTGGGGAGGGTTCACTTCTTCAGCTCTCCAGGGAAACAGCTGAGGTTTCATCAAACAAGAACCAAAACCAAGAATAATGGGGAATTCTAGAGGTGACCCTAGATGGGTCTCGGGACTTCGCCTATTCCCTCACTGTCCAGACCTGCCTCTTCCCTTGTGCCCCTTCTCAGGGGGGATGGGGTTGAAACTCAGATCTCCTGGATGGGCTAACGGTTGGGCAGGGGAAGGAAGGGAAGTGATCTCCTTGGGCCTGTGCGCCTTGACCTTCATGTAGTCACTTTGACCCTGACTCATAACCCTCGACATGCCAGAGTCCTTTTAGTTTCCAGGCTTCCAAGAAACCTCCTAGAAACAATAAGTAGGAAAGGATGGGCTTATCAGGAGAGGCCAGATTCCCCTACGGGAGCCAGGAGCAGGTGGGACAGCCCAGTCTCGGTGACATGGGAGCCTGACCGGGGTTTCCTCTGAGAGCTCGTGGATCTGAGCCTCTCTCTGCAGACTGGTCCTCTTAACTGTTAAGGCAAATGGAGAGAAATGCATGCCCCCAACCACAGCCTTGACCGCCAAGTCAGCCTGTACCCCTGGAGGAAGTAATACAGAGACTAACATCCCCAATCCCCAGTTCCCAGGAGAGGGGATAATCTGATTGACCTAGCTTGGAACAAGGACACTCCTTGCCCAATCAGCTGAGGCCAAGAAGGAGCAGACCTATAATAGTGGTTCAGGGGACATCCCTGGGCGTCCAATGGCTAAGATTCCACATTCCCAATTCAGGGGTCCCGGGTTCAATCCCTGGTCAGGACACTAGGTCCTACATTTCACAACTAAGAGCTGGCACAGGCAAATAATAAATATTTTTCAGAAATAATAATAGTTCACGATTATTGACCTAAACCCCCAGCAAATATTCTCTCCTGCACTAGTTACAACAAGCCTAAGGAGCAAATCTTCTAATCCTATGGTTCTCAGACATCAGCAGGCATCACAATCACGGGGAGGGCTTCTTAGAACTGGCGTTTCCTGAGAGTTCCCACATGCTGCTGCTGCTACTGCCTGAGGACCACACTTAAAGAACCACTCTCCTAATTTAATTGTTCCCATTCTATAGATAAGAATGTTGAGGCTCACAGAGGGGATGTTTTTTGCCCATGCCACACAGAAGATTTTGGACGTGGATCCAGGGAACCATGCGTTCCATGGAACCCAGGGAACCATGTGTTAACACTCTGTGCCCTCCTGCCCAGACTGCAGGGTGGCCAGGGCAGTTCCCAGCATGGCGTAGGTGGCCCTACCAGGTCTGCCACCTGGTAGGCACCTCGGTGCCCTATCCTCGCTTCTCCATGTCCACCCCAGTCCCTCCCAGGGACCCAAAAGCTTTGAGCCACTTAAGGAAGGGAAAGGAGGGTAAAAGTAAAGAAGGAAGGTGAGGGCTTGATAAGCAATAATAATAACAGCTCACAGAGTGCCTGATGCTTGGTAAATTTTACAATCATGTCCCCATTTTACAGAGGGGGTCTTGGAGGCGTGGAGCAGAGGCGTGGCTTGCCTGACATAACACACTAGTGAGTAACACAACCAGGATTCAACACAGGGCTGTTTGGCTGCAGAGTCACTGCTCCCGGAGCTGGCAAGAGACCCTGGCGGGGCTGTGCGGGGTGGCAGCTGAGGCCACTGGCTCTTGAGTCAGACAGACTTAAGATCAAATCCTGCCTGAACATTTGTACCAGCTGTGCGAGCATGTCAAGTGACTTCCCTGTTCTTCTGTGTTACCCCCTTACAGACAAATGATGCAGCGTGCATCCTGGTATGCATCCGTGATTCTTCTCTTGAATTAAATTCCTAGAAGCGGACTCCCTGGGGAAAGGATATGTAAACTTTGAAATCTCTGAAATGTGTTTCCAAATGGAAGGATGGGCTGTCAAGGCTGAACAAGCCAGGCCAGCTCCAGGCTTGCTGCCACCAGGGGGGAGCAGACACCAGGAGAAGGACAGCTTGGAATAGGAGCTGGCGGGCGGCTGAGATGGGACCTGAAGCTCCTGCCTTCTCCCTCTCTTCTCCCCAAGCGCATCCCACTCCCTGGGCGGGCTGTGAGCTTCTGGAGGGGGGCTGAGGGTCAGCTTTGAAGACCCAAGTTCCTCTAAACCAGGGTCCTTAAAGCGTGGTTCCAGCATCAGCATCAGCTGGGAGCTTGTTAGAAATACAGATTCTCAGTCCCCATCCCAGATTGAGTGAATCAGGAAGTCTGGGGATAGGCCCTGCATTCTGTGTTTTTAAACAAGCCTTCCAGGTGATTATGATGCAGCTGAAGTCTGAGAATCACTGCTATGCACTGCTGCTGCTGCTGCTGCTGCTAAGTCGCTTCAGTCGTGTCCGACTCTGTGCAACCCCATAGACAACAGCCCACCAGACTTCCCCGTCCCTGGGATTCTCCAGGCAAGAGTACTGGAGTGGGGTGCCATCGCCTTCTCCGCTGCTATGCACTAGAGGCTGCCAAACCTTTTCTGTAAAGAACCCAATAGGGATTACTTTAGGCTTGGGGGCTATACAATCTCTACTGTACTTCTCAACTCTGCTCCGTAGCATGAAAACAGCCCACAGACAAGATAAAAACAAGTGAGCATGACTCTGTTCCAATCAGTCATTAGGGACACTGGGATTCGAATTTTATGTAATATTCACGTCACAAAATATTTTTCTTCTGATTTTTTTTCAACCATTTAGAAACATAAAAACCATTCTTAGCTAGCAAGCCAATCTCTGGGCTGGACTTGCCATTCTGCTTTAGACCCAACTGTGGCTCTAGGCTTGGAAAGAGAAGAGCAGGAACTTGGATGCAGAGCTGCCTGATTCCCAAGCCAGTCCACATTCCATCAGGTTAGGTTCCTGCTAGGTGCCAACCTGGGGACATTGACAGAAAAACTCTCTGGGCCTTGTTGTCTTTGACTGTAAAATGGACATTGCAGTTCCCACCCTGAGCAACGAAAGGCACTGGGTCTCTAACTGCCATGGGTGATGAAATCCCCTGGAAATGTGCTGGTGTCTAGCTCCCCCTCCTAGAGCTTCTGATTCCGTATGACCTGGAGGCCCAGGAATGCACACTTTCCTCAAACACCCCAGGTGATTCCCATGCAGGGGACGCTCTGCCTCCGTGAGAAGGCTGAGCTGGTGGACATGAAAGCCGTGACCAGTAGCAGCCCAGCCTCCTCCCACAAGAGTCCATGAGCCGTATGGGGTTGAGGGAAGAAGGGAAGACAAGCTTCTTGTCTGCTGGGACCTACACAAGATGAGAAACACAGTGAGCTCACCAATCGGAAGACAGAGCAGCTGTATTCAGTTCCCACCCCGCCACGCACAGGCTGTGTGTTCTCAGGCTGATCACTAAATTTACTGCTACCATTGCTGCTACTCAATCTGTACCTGTTACTGTTTCCTCAATCTGTACCATAAGGGTGATGATTGTAGACACCCTCGAAAGCTAATGGGGGCTAAATGGGATCCTATGGGCAGAGCCCCCTACACACACAAAGTTCTCCACAGGTATTGGCTATAGTTACTGCTGGTGAGTTGTCATTGGAACTGGGGTGCTGTGATGCTACAAGACCGCTTAAACTCTCACATGTTCAAACCCCACCCCAAGTCTTGATAAAATGTGTCTTCAAGTGCAGCAGGCCTGGGGTGGCACCTGAGAGTCTGCTTTTCTAACAAGATCCCTGGGGAAGTTGATGCTGCTGGACTAGGGACCACCCTTTAAGCAACAGGGTTAGGGGCCCCGGTTCAGTCTGTTGATCCGCTGTGAACTGGAAGTCTCTTGACCACCAGTGGCAGTTAGTACAGGAGCTGGGAGCTGGCGAGCGCTCGGTGATGAATCTCTTGCTGTTATTGTTGCCGTCATGGTAATGTGAAGATGTTCTGATGGTGATGCTGAGCGAGTTCACGGGCAGACACAGGCAAGGGCAAAGAACAGAGGGTCCATCTCCCTGACGCCGAGCACCCCTTGGCTCTGAGCACTGTGGGCCCAGCTCCCATCTCCACATGCCCGACTTTCTGGTCTCCTGCTGACAACGGGCACCAGGTGCCCTTCCTTTACCCCCTCCACCCCCACGACCCAACACACACACACAAATACACGCCCTCCTCTCAGAGCAGGCTGAGAGCTGCATTTATTTTTGCACGTAGCCAGGAGGGATTCTCATAGACAACCCTGTTGGCCAGATGCAAGAGAAAAGGGTGTTTGTTCAAGAAATCCAGTAGGGCCCACCCAAGCAGGGACACCCACAGTGAGGGGACCTGGCAGAGCAGGAAGCACCCTGGGTGAGAAGTCAAGAGCTCCTAACTCCATGCCAACCTCAGAATCCGACTCACTGTGTGACCTCAGACAAAGCGCTACCCCTCTCTGAGCCTCAGACTTCCCCACAGAAGGAAGGATTTGCACCAGATCAGCCGCATTAGCCTCGCCTTGCGACAGAGATCTCAGGCCCTCCCCAAGTGTACTGATCAGGAATCTAGGAGGGCTTGTGTTCCCCATAGAGAAAGAAAGAAAATTTATTACCAGGTCACTGATCAGGGAGGATGCAAGTGCACAGACCCCCCGTCACACCTCACTTATCCAGTATCCTCACCTGTACAGACCGCAGCCAGGGCCCTAAGCCATCCTTGGGATTTTCCAGGCAAGAGTACTGGAGTGGGGTGCCATTGCCTTCTCCCCTAAGGGAACAAAGGAGGCTAGAAACAGACGTGTCATGGGTCAGAGAGCCCGGGAGACTCGTGCTTATCAGATGAAGGAGTGAAAGCAAATGTGTGTTTGTGAACAAATTAATCGGTAAATCTTTCTTACTCCAGAGAGTACAGGGTTTGGAGACAGATGCCCATAATACTAGGTCAGTAAATAGCTGTTGAATGGAAGGGAGAAAGGCAAAGTAGGAGGAATATCAGAATCAGGTCCTGCCCAGAATGAAAGGGAATGCGATCGTGTTTCCTAAGCCCATGGGACCATTTCCTTGGGAAGACCTGGCATGTCCAAGGGAAACAGACAGGAAAGTGGGAGAAACTTAGCTGAGATCATGAATGTCACACAGACACTGGCCCATTTAATGGGCTACCCGCCTCCCCAACCCCGATGTGGGCTTATCACCCTCACTCAGAGGTAATGAGACCGCGGCTTATTCCTCAATGACGCAAAGAGAGCTGAGCCCCTAGTGGCTCCCACGCGATGCACCAGCAGCGAGTGGGCACGTCTGATGGAACATGTTTTCTTGGAAGCCTCCGTCCTCGCTTCCATTGCACATCTTCCTGCCTCCCCACCCCACTTTCCCATTGTCTTTTGCAGATTCTCCTCACCTGGGCCATCTTGCCACGTATTTGTCCCTACAAGCTCTTACAGCATCTGGGGGAGCAGGGAGAATGCAAACAAGCTGACGGCGAAAGAGGGCAGAAGGGGCACAGTCTACGGAGCACCTACCGGGCGCCGGGCACCGTGCCCGACGCTTTACGAGCCTTCCCGCGTTGGCTTCTCACAAGAGCCCCCCTCGGTCCCCGTCTGGCTTTGCCACATTCTGGCTGGGTGACCTTGGGGCGAGGAAGTCAGCTCCACCCTGAGCTTTTGTTTCCTTGGTGCAAGACGGAGCTGTATCAGCTATTATCGGTGCACGTGCTAGATGAGCTAGTGCGTGTAAAATGCCCACCTGGTGTGCAGTATGCACACCACCAAGAGTGATTTGGGGGAAATTCCTTGGCAGTCCAGTGGTTAAAACTCCACCTTCCAACGCAGAAAGGGGTGCTGGTTCATTCCCCGGTCGGAAAGATCCCACACGCCTCCTGGCCAAAAAGCCAAAACATAAAACAGAGGCAATCTTGTAACAAATTCAATAAAGCCTTTAAAAAGAGTCAACACTAAAAAATCTTTTTAGAAAAGAGGGGGGCACTCTCCATCCCCCTTCTGATGTCTTTGTCAGAAGCTTTCTCTGCCCCTTTTCACTGTAATAAAACTTCTGCCACACAAGAAAAAAAAATCTTTTGAAGAAAGAGTGGTTTTTATCAAGAACCACTTGCCACACCTATACACAGTAGATCCACAACCATGAGCATCCTCATCTGAAAAATGAGATTATTGGCTGTTGTGGGGTTCGGAGAACCTGTAAGAGGCAGACAAGCTTTGCACACAGAAGAGTCCTGAGCCCATCTTAGGACAAACGTCCGTATCTGCCCGCAGCCTGGGTTTGCAGCGGGCGCGTGGGCTGCCCCGTGGGGCGGGCTACAGGCTCTGGTTCCTGAGTTCACACCTCTCTGGGCAGCCTTCCCCATAGGCACAGGTTTCCTTGGGAGAGACAGCCGGGCCCTTGTTAAAAAGTCGTGTGCAGACCTTGTTTGGAACACGTCAGCTAATGTGATTAAAGGCAGGACATAAATGTCAGCCTCACCGGGACCGCCCCAGCTGGTTTCCGGAGAAGGAGATCTGAAAAACATGTCTTCATTCCTCCTGTTTCTCGGGGCTGGAAACCAGTACAGGGTCTGCCAGGGGTGGCGAGGGAGACAGTCTGCCTCCCGACCAGGCCAGTAATTGTGTGACCTGGAGTCACCTAGGCCCTTTGAGCCTTTTTTCTCACTTGTTAAAAAAAAAACCAAAACCCATAATCTGTGCGCTGAGGGCTATTAAGAAGAAAAGGATAAAGCTTGTATGGTACCCAGCATAGACGATGGGGAATGCAGCCGCACACTTTGTCTGCAGAGATGCTCAAAGAATGTCCTGTGAGTTGGATTCAAGCGGTAAGACTTTGAAATTCTTAGTGAAAGGACATTAAAGAGTTAATACGGGCAGAGTAGGATGAGGGTGTGCTGGTTCCAGAGTCATTGACTCACTGTGACCTCAGCTAAGTGACTCCACTCTTTGGGACTATAACAGGTGGTGGGGTGATCCCAGGCCTGGCCAGGCCCTACCTTCCAGAGCGCTGTCGTGAGACACAAGCCTGCTGCCCAGGTCCTTGCTAGCCCTGCTGGTCAAGGCATAGAACTACGAGATTCTAGATGCTCCTGAGGCCTGGATTTCAGTCCCAGCCCCTCTCTGGACTGAGCACCAGTTATGGCCAGGCACTTCCAAAATCAAGTCGGTGCAGAGCAAGAGCCCCGGACAGGGAGCTAGAGACCTGGGTTCAAGTTCTGGCCTGAGCAGCCATTTGTGTGTGGTCTCCCTCCTCCTCCTTTTTTTTTTTTTTTAAGTCTCCCTCTCACTTTTATTTTGTGGCTACACTGAGTCTTTGTTGCAACTCGAGACCTACTTGCCCCAAGGCCTGTGGGATCTTAGTTCCCAACCAGGGATCAAATCTGCATCCGCTGCATTGGAAGGTCGATTCTTAATCAATGAACTACCAGGGACGTCCCTGGCTTTCCCTCCTGAGCCTCAGTTTACCCATCTGTAACATGAGAAGGGTTGGACCTGGGGAATCTCTGGGTCATCTCGGCTCGGGGACCTCGAAATCTCTTCCAGGGAGTGACAGAGTGGTTGGGACGGGGCTGTGGGAGAGGGGTGGTTTAATGATTAACCAAAGGGCAGAGGTGTGTGGGGGGAGAAGTCCCTGGATGCTCTTGGAGTGCCCCAGCCAGGCTGAAGGAAAAACCCAGAGCGGGAAGCAAGTTCACCAGGCTGCAGCCCCAAACACCAAACAAAGATGGGACCCGCATGCCAGACCCAGGAATGGCAGGGTGAGGGGAGGGAAATGGAGACTCACTGACTGCTCCTTAACCTCAGAAGAAGAGAAGGATAGCAGCTGGCATTGGCTGTGCTCCTCCTTTATTCCAGGCTCCACTCCAAGCACTTTCTATATCTTAACGTGTATGAGTCCCATGAGGCAGGTACTATTATTAAACCCATTTCATGGATATGGAAACTGAGGTACAGGGAGGTTACGTAAGTTGGCTAAGACAGAGCTGGGACATGGACTATGCTAGCGTGGCCCTTGAGCTGTTCTCTTGAAGTATCAATGATGAAGAATCATTTAATGAGCACCTAGTGTGTACCGGGCTCTCTGCTAGCTTCTGCACCGCGTGAGCTCCCATTCATTGCTAACAGCCTCTTTACGAGGAAGCTTTTTGATTAATGTTTTGCAGATGAGGAAATAAAGGCCCAGAGTGATGAAGAGCTCCCCGCAAAGTGGCTGAACTGGGAATCTGACCCAAATCTGAGTCTAGGGCCTGCGGGCACCCCTGCTAGGCCATCAGGCGGGACAGGACTCCTCCCCAGAAACCCCAAGGGGGTCCAAAAGCCGGTGTCTGAAGGAAGACACACCCATGGCGGTGTGGGATGTGACAAATGCCCTCCAGGCCCCACTCCGGGGCCAGAGAAGAGGGAGTCAGGGAGTCAGAAGCTAGCAGAGAGCCTGGAAACACACCAGGTGCTCATTAAATGACTTTTCATCATTGACACTTCAAGAGAGCAGCTCAAGGGCCTCGCTGTCTTAGTCTGTGCCCCATGACCTAGTCAGGTAGGTCGTGGGGACACCCCCTGAAACGAGGCTTGGGAGCTCCAGAGAGCTGTTGTGAGCTTCACGGGGCATCGGAGTTGAGGGGAAAGGTCTCTTTATTGAGCACCTGCAGTGTCCCATGTACCACGCTGAATTCTTGTCTTTCTTGTCACCTGTGACGTAGGTTCCATCAATGATCATCCTCATTTTACAGACGAAGAAACTAAGGCTCAGACAGATGGAGTCACTGGTCCAGTGTGACCTGACTTAGCAGGAGTCAAGCTCAGGTCCCTGGGTCTCAAAGCCAGTGCGTCTTCTACAGGGCACACTCTCCCATCTGAGCTCAAGCGCTCAGCCCACAGCCATCCACGGCGGGCACACCCAGAGCGGAAGCCCGCCCCGTGCCCTCCTAGTTCGCTCCCGGGCCCTTAATGGGTTAACTTCCCTGAGGCCCCGGGCTGTCCCTGTCAGTCTCCCATCCTCTCCCGTGCATTATGAGGACCAGACCTGCTCCTTGCTCCGGGCAGCTGACGCGTTCTCTGCTCAGTGGTTCGTGCTCCAGATATTAAATTACTCATAAAATATTTGGCCTGTCCCCAAAGCGACTGCCGCCTCCTCCCCACGCCCGCTGCTTACCTCCCACTACAAGGTCAAGTTCTTCAGTGGAGGGTGGGCGTAGGGAGGAGGAGGCACTCAGAATGTGAACCAAACTTCATCTGACATTAGCCTACAGTGGGTGTCAGAGAGCCCAGGAAAGAGGGCTGGGTTTTCCAGAAAAAGGGAACCCATCTGTGACCACCCCCCGCGTCATTCTGGGTTCCCCAGACCTGACCTGAGCCACGGGACTGCTCCCCCAAACCCCGAGCCTGCAGGCTATGAAGAATTTAGAATTCCTGACTTCCCCAAGGCCCTCAGGACAAGGCCAAGGGTGACCTGGAATAGGTTCCCATTGTTTGAGGGGCAAGTGGTCTCTCCTCGCCTCCTTCCCCCCCACCACTCGGTTGTCATGGCAACTGCAGTGGGGGGCGGGAGGCTGGACTGCTCAGCTCCTGGCCAGGCTACCCAGCATGCTCTGCTTTCACCCAGATTTCTCCCTTGCTGCCCTTCGAGCGGACAGGGGGGTGGGGACGGCCTGCCCTGTCACCCGCCTGCCGAGGGTGCACACCCCAGGGCCGCCACCTCCAAGGAGGGAGGCTTTCCTGCACAGCTCTCAGGACTGGGACTTTCATGAAGATGGGTTTGACAGAGAATGATATGGGGCTCTTTCAGGAGCCCCCTGGAGTTAATGAAGTCAGTTAAGCCCTGGGATTAGAAGGTCGGGGTCATGGGTACAGCCCCTGTTTGCAGAGCATCTCACCCCACCCCTGTCTCCCACCAGCTGTTTCACAAATGCTGAATGCTGGTCGTCTAGGGAACTGGAGAAGCTGTGGGGATGGGGTCTGGCAAGCCCCCTCCCAAGCACCCACAGTCACAGTCCTCAAGGACAGAGCCTGCAGGCTGGACTTTGGGAGCCTTGCCTCACTCCTTCCTGTCTAACAGAGGACACAGTCTCATAATTAGTAAGGCCTATTTTAGCAAGCACACATCACCCTGGCCTGGGGGTTCATAAATTCAGCACCCAAACAAACCGGGTGTGGCCTCTGTCACGGCTCCCCCTGTGGGCACACTGCCGCCAGGTGGCAACACGGAGAACCCAGGTGCTTTTCCAGTTCACATCCTTCTACCACAATCTATTAAATGTAATCTCTCTCTCTTTTTTTTACTTTTATATTAAGGTTACAGAAAATGAAAGTGTTAGTTACTCAGTCGTGTCCAACTCTTTGGAACCCCATGGACTGTAGACCGCCAGGCTCCTCTGTCCATGGGATTTCCCCAGGCAAGAATACTGGAGTGGGTTGCCATTTCCTTCTCCAGGGGACCTTCCTGCCCTAGGGATGGATCCCAGGTCCCTTGCATTGCAGGCAGACTCATTACTATCTGAGCCACTAGGGAAGGTTACAGGGATTTATCAATAGCTGAAGTTCAGCAGACTTTAAACTAACTCTACATTTTGGCAGTAGATAGCACAGACTCTCAGAGAAGGCAATGGCACCCCACTCCAGTACTCTTGCCTGGAAAATCCATGGACGGAGGAGCCTGGTAGGCGGCAGTCCGTGGGGTCGCTAAGAGTCAGACACGACTGAGCGACTTCACATTCACTTTTCACTTTCATGCATTGGAGAAGGAAATGGCAACCCACTCCACTATTCTTGCCTGGAGAATCTTAGAGACAGAGGAGCCTAATGGGCTGCTGTCTATGGGGTTGCACAGAGTCGGACACGACTGAAGCGACTTAGCAGCAGCAGCACAGACTCTGGGAGAACTAGACTGCCTGAATGCAAATCCTGGCTCGGCCACTTGCTTGCTGTATATCCTCCGGCAAGTTACTTACTCTCTCTGTACCTCAGTTCTTTCTCAGCAAAATGAAGATGGTAAAAATTATCTCCCTCATAAGGCTGTTTCGAGGGCTTAACGAGTTAATGCACACGAAGTGCTTAGAACAGTGCCTGGCACGGCATTAAGCTCTTAAAAAAATGTCAGTTATTAATATTTAAAGATGATGCATGAGAGCAAAGTTTCAAAAGTAATTTGCATCCTGAGATACACAGGCCTATCTTTCTCCGCTTGGTCTTTTATCTGCTGATTCGTTTCAGGGCTGCACTGCTTAGACCCCCATAATCTGTCCTGATGCTGCCTCCAGCTCCCTCAGCCCTGTGTTCAAGCCCGTATCCTCATGTTTTACCTCCTAAGTGTCCATGGCAACCGTGTTCCCCCTACTCCAGCCTCCTGCCACCTTGATCTCACCCCTGCTCCTCTCCAACTGTCCCCCTGCTTCTCATTCTGCTCCCTGAGCGCCCAGTCTCCTCAGTGCAGCCACAGCGACTTTTCTAAAACAAGTCACCCCTGCTCACATGCCCTCTCTGGCTCCCCAGCACCTGCAGGTAAAGTCCAGCTCTTTATAACTGAGCCTTTCTCCGCCGCCTCTTGCTTGAGCCTCGTCTTCCTTCCCCTACCACCATCAGAATGGGGTACTCTTGCCCTAGCAGTGCCCTAGCAGTGCCCCCAAAGCCTCAGGCGCTCTCATGCTCCACGGCCCAGGCAGGAGCTTTTCCTCATCCCCCATCTCCTCCCCACCTGACCCCCACTCCTACCCGCCCCCACCCTGTCTGCCTAGCTCCCGCCTGCTAAGACTCAAGATTTGGCTGCTGTCTCTCCTTCTCTGAGCAGCCCTTCCTGATGCCTCTGCAGCCTCCAGACAGGGTGGAGAAACTTCTTTGGATGCCCTGAACCCTTTGCATGCCGGACGGGGTCTCTTGCAGTCCATCAGTATCCCTAGAAGATGCCCCAACACAGCAGGTCCTCTATGAACCTCTGCAGAACACATGCAGGATGGCTACTCTGTCCTAGTCAGCCTGCAAGGTCCTCTTCCGAGGTCCTCCTCTCCTCCTTCTCTGTTCCAGCCCCTTCTATTCATCCTTTCAGGCCTGGCTGAATGCCACCTCCTCCAAGAGCCTTGGGTCACCCTGGCACCCCATTTCAGCCCTGCATGAAATATTTCACTCCCTCCTCCAGCAGGCCATTGCTATGGGCCTGAACGCAACACCTAGAACTCTAGGGCTGAAACCCCAGGCCCTAGAGCAGCGTCCAGCACACACTTAGATCTCAAAACACGTGTTGAAAGAAGGAACAAACGGACGAGTGGGATTGTAGTCTGGACCAGTGGTTCTCATCCAAGGTGATTTTGCCCCTGGAGGACTTTCAGCAATGTCTGGAGACATTTTTATTTGTCATAGCAGTGGGGAGGGGGTGCTAGTGCAGGGATAGGCCAAGGAAATGGTTAAACCAAGGAATTATATGTCCCAACATGTCAGTTTTGAGAGTCCCTTGGACAGCAAGGGAATCACACCAGTCAATCCTAAAGAAAATCAACCCTGAATATTCCTTGGAAGGACTGATGCCAAAGCTCCAATACTTTGGCCACCTGATGCAAAGAGCCGACTCATTGGAAAAGACCCTGATGCTGGGAAAGACTGAAGACAAAAGGAGAAGGGGGCAGCAGAGGGTGAGATGGTTGGGTGGCATCACTGACTCAGTGGACATGAGCTTGAGCAAACTGCGGATATAGTGAAGGACAGGGAAGCCTGGCGTGCTGCAGTCCCTGGGGCTGCAAAGAGTCAACTACAACTGGGCAACTGAACGACAATAGCAACACGTCAGTAGTGCCCAAACTGAGAAGCCCAGGTCTAGAGCTTGTTACATACAAATCTGTCCCCCAAGAACCCTCAGAGCAGAATCTCAGCTTATTTCTGTCTGCTCAGCACCCACCAGAGAGGAGGCACTCAATCAACAATTTTTTTCACTGGTTAACTAATGTCTTTATTTGGTTGCACCTGGTCTGCGTTGTGGCACACGGGATATTTCACTGCGGCATCCAAATTCTTGACTGCAGCGTGTGGGATCTGGTTCCTGACCTGGGATGGAACCTGGGCCCGCTGCACTGGCAACACGGAATCTTAGCCACTGGACGACCAGGGAAGCCCCGACGATTATCTTTTTAAGTAAACTCACTGGCAAGATCATTCCTGTCCTTTTCTCTGCCCAGCTACCACCTCTCACTTGGAGCCTGGCCTCAGATGAGGCTATTCCTGGGTCTCCAGGCTTCGGTTGGCTACGTCTCGCCAGTTTCTCTTGGCCTCAGCCTTCCTTTTCTCGGGTCCTCCTAGTCCACACAGTCACTTGGAATAAGCAAGCAAGAAAGGGATGCCACATTTTCAAGATCACAGGGAGTTTTGCCAGGCGATGGGAGTCCTGGAAGCAAAGCCTGGTTGGCCATCAAAATCTGGGCCTGGCCCCCTCACAGACTGCCTGAGGCATCTCCCCAGTGAGCCCCTGGGGTGCAGCCTGTAGCTCAGGACTTCCTGCCCTGCTTGGAGCCTGGGTGCTCCCAGCCCTCCTGCTCACACGGGGGTGCCGACGTCTCCAAGGGCGCCGTGGCGACCCCTGCTGCACCCCTAGAGGCGGCCAAACAAGCGGCCTTTATGGTCCAGAGCGGCCGCCATGGGGAGCAGCACAAAGGGTGGGAAGAAAGGCGCCAATCCTCTTAGGACCCGCTGCGCGCTTTCCCACTGGGATCCATCTGCTCCCGGGGAGCCGGCAGAGCCGGCGCCTGGCCCGCCGCAGAAAGCAAGCAAAAGCTGCCGGGGAATGAAAGCCCGGCCAGGCCAGCCCAGATCCCCACGGCAAACACAGGCCTGGCCCGGGGCCTGGGAGGGGGCAAGGCTGATCCCAGGGGGAGAACACAGTTAAAAGTGCCGCCCCAGGAGGGGGACCCTGGGCTAATCCCCTCCTGCCCCGCGCCTTCCCTTCCCACACCCCTGCGCCTGGCTGGGATAAGGGATGGGCGGGGGAGGGACTAGGTCCTCTCCAGGGTCCTTTCTCCAGCTCCAGGCCCTCAGTGGACCCCTTTACATGCATCCCTTATCTTTTCCTTGCAGCACCCCATTTTCTGAGTGGGCTCAGCTAGGCTAAGTCACCCAGCTGCTTCATGGCAGAGCTGGGATCTCAGCTCTGGGCTGAATCTAAACTCATTCACCCAGGTGGCTCTGAAGTTTGCCGAGCCTCTCTGTGCCAGGGCTCTACGACCATCTCTATTTCTTACTGCAGCCCTTGGACACATGAGGAAACTGCGGCCCGGAGGCAGAAGGTGATTTACCCAAGGCCACAGCACAGGTAGAGCGTCCCTGGTCGCTCAGGTGGTAAAGAATCTGCCTTCAGTGCGAGAGACCCAGGTTCGATCCCCGGGTTGGGAAGATCCCCTGGAGAAAGGAACGGCTACCCACTCCACTCTTCTTGCCTGGAGAACTCCATGGACAGAGAAACCTGACAGGCTATAGTCCATGGGGTCTCAAAGACCTGAGCACGACTGAGCAACTTTCATTTTAACTTAACCATCACAGGCCAGTTAAAGTCCTAGCTCCCCTCTGCTTTCTGGTCCCAACCCTCATAACTTTCTATGTGCGACCTTGGACAAATCAGCATCTACGAGCCTCAAGATCTTCATCAGGAAGATGGGCATAAGATTAACTACCTCATAGGGTTGTTGCAAGCACTCAGTTGATTAAGTCATAGTCATTTTTTAATTTATTTTCAAATATTTATTTATTTGGCTGCATCAGATCTTGGTTGCAGCATGTGGGATCTTTGTTCCATCATGTAGGATGTTTCTTTGAGGTCTACAGACTCTCCAGGTGCAGCAGGCTGGCCCAGTCAATCCATGGCATGTGGGATCCTAGTTCCCCAACCAGGAATCGAACCTGCATCCCCTGCATTGCAAGGCAGATTCTGGACCACCAGGGAAGTCCTGTTACAGTCATTTAGAATGCCAAGGTCATGTTTACATGCTAACTTGCTTCAATCGTGTCCAACTCTTTGCAACACTTTGGACTGTAGCCCACCAGGTTCCTCCGTCCATGAAATTTTCTAGACAAGAATACTGGAGTAGGTTGCCATTTCCTCCTCCAGGGGACTTTCCCAACCCAGGGATTGAAGACACGTCTCTTGCATGTCCTGCATGGCAGGTAGATTCTTTACTGTTGTGCCGTTGGGGAAGCCCATTTCAAAGCGTAGACAGATAACATTTGTCCCATTTTACGTATAAAGAAGCTGAGGTTCCGAGTGAAGAGGTGACTGGCTGAAGGATAATAGCTGAATGGGGACCCGAATTCACCTCTCTGACTGCTCGTCTTGTAGTCCAGAGTTGGGGTGCTGCTGGGGAAGAGTGGGTCTTTAGACTCAGCAGGCCTGGCTCTGCCAACTTCTGGCTTCGAACCTCAGGCTCCTTACAACCTGACGTGGGCTGGCCACGTTACCCTTGGAGTCTTCCTTTCCTCCTCTTTAAATGGGCATCTGTGAAGAAGGTAATTCTGAGGGTTTGATAAGATAATCAATTAAAACTCGAGCTCAGGCCTGGCACATAGTAGGTGGCCGATTATGGTATTAGATAGCCCAGAGCAGAATGGACCCCAGAACAGGAAGAGGAGGAAACGGTGAGTTTTCGTCTATGAACGGCTGGCCCCAAACACTCATTTTTTCCATGGTTGGGGTTTGTCTGGCAGAGTGAGGAAGGGGCAGGGACCAGGGGGAGGGAGGGAGGCAGCGGCTGGGGCCTAGGTTGAACCCCTTCCAGGGAGGAGAACTACAAACCAGCTGCCCCTGTCCCCCATGCCCCATGTGAGGCCCAGAGCCTGGGTGCAGTGGAATTCAGAATATCAGAAAGCAGATGCTATCTCCTACACACACACACACACACACACACACACAGGCCAACTCTGACCACCTTACAGGTGCCTAAACTGAGGCTCAGGAAGGAGGCTGGGACCTCCCTGAAGATCACTCAGCCACTGATCGTAGCCCAGGCCCCAGACACCCTCTCTCCTCCCTCGAGGGGATCTGGCCCTGAATTCCCACCAGCCTCCCTCCCTGCCCTGCCCACCAAGGAGCCACGCGGAGTGCCAGGCGGCCTGAGTGAGCCCTCCACCCCTTCTAGTCCCCAGGATCCGGAAGCAGCTGGACGCCTCTCGGAAGAGGTGAGTGAGCCCACGGTCTTCTCCTCTCTCTCCTCCAGCCTCCTACGCCCTCCCGCTTTTCTCCACTCACTCTCTGTTTCTCAGTCTCTTTTTCTCTCTTAGCGTCTCTTTCTCATGCTCATACTATCTCTCTCTGCGTTGGTCTCCCTGGCCCCACCCCAGCCCTTGACACACTTTCCCCTCTGTGCGTCCCTCTCCATGCACCAGGGGCTCTCCTGGGGGCTTCCCCGTAACAGTCTCCCCGCTCTGGGGCACGGGGTGATGGTCAGGGCCAGCTCATCATCCGGGCCAGGTCCAGCTCTGTCACCAGGTCCAGGTGATCCCTGTCCCCCCGGGAGCCTCTGTCCCTCTCTGTGCGCACGGCCAGGGCGCAGGACGGACATGGCCCCACGCACGTTCCCGTCCCCAAGAACCGAATCACGGAGTGACTTGAGGAGCTTCATAAGAACTTTACTCACCTTTGAAAATGGTCCTTCCTCCAAATCTTGTCTCTCCCACCCCTCCCCGCACAAACCTCCCCAGCCTTGAGCCCCCCAGCGACCCCCATCTCAGCCCTCTGGTCAACCCCTGCCCAGAGCTCTCAGACTGCCCCCTGCAGAGCAGGGTGGGCCTGTGGATCCCTCTTCGGATTCACCCCAAGGGGTCATCAGATGACCACAGAGTTCATTCCTAGTTAACTTTTGGCCTTGAGGTGACCAGGAGTCAGACAACCTGGGTTCAAATCCCTCCTCTGTCCCGTAACTGGCTAAGGGTGCTGGGCACGTGACTTTTCTTCTCTAGGCCTTGTTTTTCTTCATCAGTGGGTGGAACATAAACTATGGATTTGTAGTTGAAATTTAAGAAAGGGACGTTACTAAAGAAACCGGGGCTAGGGGGTCATGTGGCTGAATCTGTGGATTACCTCATTTACATACAACAGAATGTTTGCTCTGCAAGGGCCCTTTTTTGGGGAAACTGAGGCTGGGAGAAGGGAGACCACCTGCCAAGGGTCCGACAGCGAGAGGCAGCAATGCGCGGGCTTGAATTCTGGCCTGGCTCTCAGCGGTTACTCAGTGCAGATTATCAAAGACAACCGATTCCAGAAGGGAGATCAAAGGCCTGCTTCTTTATTCACAAAGAGAAATCCTCATTAAAACATGGCCAACGGCTGAGGCAGCCAGGGAGACGGGCCACGTATGCACAAAAAGAGAATTAATGATCCCAGGCAGATGGCGCCGAGCAGCAAGGGAGCCATTCAGAGAGTCTGAGCTGGGGAGAGCTCGGGCCAGCACAGAGGTGGTCTGGGAGGGCTTCCTGCAGGAGGAAGGGACTCAGGCCAGCCCTGTGGGAAAAGATAGGATGTCCCAGGAGAGTTGACTACAGCTGCTACTCATTGAGCACTTACTGTGTGCCAGGCACTGAAAGGATGAGACTCCTATACCCATTTTCCAGAGGAGAAAACTGAGAGGTAAGGGGCCTAAGCGATGCCAAGGGCAAGCCAGGGCCAGATGTTAAACCATGTCTGGGCTCTCCACACCTCCAAGCTCATCAGCACTGTGATGTGCTGCCCAAATAGGAATAGTATGTGTGCACGTGAGTCTCTGTGGATAAGAAGGGAATGAGGACATGGCCTGTCCCCGGAGCAATTTGTCAAAAGCCAAAAGTCTGGGAAGTGGGGGTGGAAGGGCCTGGCTAGAACAGCATATTAGGGCCAGTCTGAGACAAGGTGCTTTGAAAGTGCTGGTTGAAGTGTTCAGCAATTACCCATTCTTTGATTTGACCAAATATTTCATGAGCGTCTGCTATGCAACAGATATTGTTCCAAACGCTAGGGGCACAGCAGTGACAAAAATAGACAGTGCGTGGTCTCATGGAACTGATCCCTTGGGGGGAAGGATGGAGAATAAACACATAAATAAATAAAATCACTTCAGATGTGTATTAGTCTCCCAGGGCTGCTGCAACAAACTGCCACAAACTGGGTGACTTCAGACAACAGAAATTTATCATCTCAGAGTTCTGGAGGCCAGAAGTCTGAAATCAAAGTGTGGCAGGACGCTGAGTCTTCTGAAGACTCTAGTTAAGAATCCTTTCTTGTCTCTTCCAGTTCCTGGTGGCACCTGGCATTTCTTGGTTCAAGACTGCATCAGTCCAATCTACCTCTGTCCTCATGTGACCCCTTCTCTGTGCCCTCTCCTCTTAATGATTCATCCCATTTTACAGAGGAGGAAACTGAGGCTCAGGGAAGAAAAAATAACTCACGGGAGGTCACCCAGCCAGGGGGTAAGGAGCCAAGTCCAGCTGATCCCCAAGGGCTAATGTGGGGACCCCAACATTGTACTACATGTAGGGGGGCTTGGCACTCATTACTTCTATAGGAGGAAGGCTCTTAACTCCAGGGGTGTCCACACTGAGGGAAAGGGCTCTCACCTCTGTAAGGTCCAGCGCCTTCCTCTGGCAGCAGCCCCGTGCTTTTCCTTTGGGGACCCCCGGGTTCCTCACACTATCTGGGCAATTTGAGAGGGGTTCATCCATCCCGCCTCCCACTCTAAGCTGTGGGTACACATCCCAGGCCTGGCCAATCAACATAAGCCATTCTCCTTATGGCAGCAGTGATTGGTTCAAAAATGGGTGTGTGACTCATGTCAGGCCAATGAGAATCTACCCAGGAATTGCGTGGGTGCTTATCTGGGTAAAGGAGCCATCTTTCTACTGGGCTTGCTATCCAGGAAGCCATTTTGCCAACACGTGGGCAGAGGACTTGGGGATCAAGTGCTTGAGGAGGAAAACAGAGGGAAGAGACCGGTGACTGACAGCGTAGTTGGAGGGCCTGGATCCAGCCCTGCCGGGGTGCTGCTAGCACATGCGCAGTGCTCACCCACCCGGTTGCCTGTGAAAGGACCAGAGCCGCCTGGGACTGGTGTTCTTGCAACCCAGATCAGACATAAGAGAACTCCCAGAACGGTATCAGAGCGCAGGACTGAGGTCGGGTCTGTGGCTTGATGTGCAAGAGCCCACATTTCAGTCCTCTGGCCTAGACCCTGCCTCTACCTGGCAGGCTGTCCAGATTGTCGAAACACAGCAGAGCATCTTCGGGTGCCTTTCTTACTGAAGCCCTGAACGCGCTGCTCCCCTGAATCTCCCCCCATCGCCCCCCATCTGGGCATCTTGTGCACCTCCCTAGAACTCCTACCCAGCTCCTGGGCGTCCAGCCACCCGCTCCTCCCATGTCCCCAGTTCCCCTCTGGGCTAAGCCTCTCCTTGGCTGCTCCTCCCTGGAGCTGGCTTGGATTACACTGTTTGCTCAGCAAGGCTGGGAGGAGACAGACTCCCACCCCCATCAGTTGGCTCCTGCCGGCTAGTGCACAGCCTGCAGGCCACACACCCCTTCCCGGCTCCCTGTTGGTCTCACAGCAGTGGGGGGCGGGGGTCAGTGCTCCCACCTCGGGGACCTTCCCGGGTCCTAGCAGCCCGGTGCGCAGTGATAGTCTCCCTCCCTGACCAAGTCATCCCCTCCGCAGCCCAGGAGCCAGTCTCTGGGTGCTGCACGTAGGGTCCACAGACATTTCACACTCAAGTAGTTCCAGACGCGATTTACCATCTCCTCCCCAAACTCTCCTCCACCAGAGCCTGGGCTGGGCACTCAGGCACCTGAGCTGGGGCTGGAGCTGGAGACGGAGCCTGCATCGTAGCCCTGCAGCCAAAACCACGCCCCTGGCCCCGCCTCTCAGCCCTACCAACACCCCTGGAGCTTGCCCCTCCCCTTCAGGCCCCACAGCAGCTCAAAACCCGGCCTCCAGGACCCACTCAGCCAATTCACCCTCCTCACCGAGGGCTCTAGGGAGCCCCTTTCAGGGAGTTGGCGAGGTTGACATTTTTTTCATGAAAATAAGCCAGTCATAATGAGTAAAAGCAGAGACCTTACTTTGCCAACAAAGGTCCGTCTGGTCAAAGCTATGGTTTTTCCAGTAGTCATGTATGGATGTGAGAGCTAGACTATAAAGAAAGCTGAGAGCCAAAGAATTGATGCTTTTGAACTGTGGTGTTGGAGAAGACTCCTGAGAGTCCTTTGGACTGCAAGGAGATCAAACCAGTCCATCCTAAAGGAAATCAGTCCTGAATATTCACTGGAGGGACTGATGTTGAAGCTGACACTCCAACAATTTGGCCATGTGATGTGAAGCATTGAGTCATTGGAAAAGACCCTGATGCTGGGAAAGATTGAAGGTGGGGGGAAAACGGGAAGACAGAGGATGAGATGGTTGGACGGCATCACCAACTCGATGGATGTGAGTTTGACTGAATTCCGGAAGTTGGTGATGGACAGGGAGGCCTGGCGTGCTGCAGTCCATGGGGTCGTAAAGAGTCGGACACGACTGAGCAACTGAACGGAGCTGAACTGAAAGAGATCTGTGGACTTCTCTGGTGGCACACTGGATAAGAATCTGCCTGCCACTGCAGAGGACACGGGTTCGATTCCTGGCCCCGGAAGATTCCCTATGCCACGGAGCAAAGAGCCCTATGCGCCACATCTCCTGAGCCCATGCTCTAGGGCCTGTGAGCCTGTGTGATGCAAAAGACCAAGTGCCTAGAGCCTGTTCTCCACAACAGGAGAAGCACCACAGTGAGAAGCCCGAGCACCACAGTGAAGAATAACCCCGGCTCGCTGCAACCGGAGAAAGCCCACACGAAGCAACGAAGATCCAGCACTGCCAAGAAATAAAACAAATAAAATTTCTTGTAAAAACAAAGACATCACAAGACAAAGAAAAAGAATTCTGCAAAAATGTAAAACAGTGACACTCTGCCCACTAAATGTTTCTATTTTGGAAAATACAGTTATCTTTCATAAAAAATGTATTATTTATTTTAACATGTGATGAGTTTATTACCATTACTTTGAAATGAAATAATAAATACTTTTTAAGTCTTCTCAGTCTGCTGGACTGAATCCAAACTGTGTTGCTTGTTCAAAGTTCCCTGAGGTTGTGTTCCCTCTTTTGTCTCCAGATCTCTGCCCACGCTATTCCCCCTGCCCCAAATACCCTCTTTTTCCTCCTTAATCTATTGTCTCTTCAGGATCAGAGTCAGGTCTCACTTCCTCCAGGAAGCCTGCCGTGATGCCTGTAGTCTCCTCTGTGCTCCCACCACTCTCATGCTGCCCCCTTTCAGAGCTCCTTTCAGGTTTCCCTTGGTGTATCTCCCTTACCAGACTGCAAGCTTCTCCCTCATCTCTGTACACCCCACACCTGGCACAGAGCCTGGCACTTGGTAGATGCTTAGTGAATTTTGCAGCTAAATGAAAAGCCTGTGGCAGATGGATAGATATTATTGGTGAGTTCAGAATCCCTATGTAGGACAAGTTTAAAGGTGGCTGTCTTGTCAGAAGGCATTTCCAAAGGTGGCTAAGGGGAGACCTGCAATGCAGGAGACGCAGGTTAGATCCCTGGGTCAGGAAGATCCCCTGGAGTAGGGCATGGCCACCCACTCCAGTATTCTTGCCTGCAGATCCCATGGAGAGAGGACCCTAGTGGGCTACAGTCCATAGGGTGGCAAAGAGTTGGACATGACTGAAGCGACTTAGCACGCATACATGCATGAGATGGTGTTAAAGACAAGACCTCCCCTCTATTTCACAGAAATGTTTTGTAAACCATAAGGGGCTATGCACATGTAAGATTTTCATTATAATTGTTAGAAATAGGAAGGAACTTGGAGATAGCAGGTAACCTTAATCTTAGAGCTGAGGAAGATCTGAGCAATTGGCTCATTCAAGCTCCTCAATTAAAGGTGAGAAGACTGAGGTTTGGATGGGAGGACTTACTTGTTGTGGACAGGGGGATCATCTTCTAATCTCCATTCCTAACCCCGAATCTCCCTCTGTCAATTCAAGGGGCCCCAGAATCATGGGAAACGTCCTCACCTGGACATCAACTACTTGCTTACGCTTGTGGAAGAGGCTCTTCCCCTGTTTTCATAGCTGTGAAAGTAAAGGGCCAGATAGACTAGCTCCAAAATGTGTTTTCACTGTAACTGATTAGTAAGGAAAACATGTCCAACATCTTACAAAAAAACACAAATTAAAACAACAAAATAAAAAGCAATAATACCCAGTGTCAGCAGGCATGAACTGAAATGAGCAATCTTGATACTTTTGAGGCACTGTTAGTCAGTACCGTCAAATCCTACAGACAAAGTCTTTTAAATATGATGTGCGTACCCTTTGGCCTAGAAAACTCCACTTCTAGGATTTTATTGTAAGGAAACAATGAAAACATTGAATGCTGTTCATTGTTTATAATAATGAGAGAAAGAGAGAGACAGGCAAAGATAGGTGTCAAAGGACACTGGCAATTACCAAAGATATACACAATGGAATAATTCTGTAACCACTCAAACCGATGATACACAGTGCATCTATGATGCAGAAAAATACTGACTAGGGAAGTTCAGTTCAGTTCAGTCGCTCAGTCATGTCCGACTCTTCGAGACCCCATGAATCACAGCATGCCAGGCCTCCCTGTCCATCACCAACTCCCGGAGTTCACTGAGACTCACGTCCATCGAGTCAGTGATGCCATCCAGCCATCTCATCCTCTGTCATCCCCTTCTCCTCCTGCCCCCAATCCCTCCCAGCATCAGAGTCTTTTCCAGTGAATCGACTCTTCGCATGAGGTGGCCAAAGTATTGGAGTTTCAGCTTTAGCATCATTCCTTCCAAAGAAATTCCAGGGCTGATCTTCAGAATGGACTGGTTGGATCTCCTTGCAGTCCAAGGGACTCTCAAGAGTCTTCTCCAACACCATAGTTCAAAAGCATCAATTCTTCAGTGCTCAGCCTTCTTCACAGTCCAACTCTCACATCCATACATGACCACAGGAAAAACCATAGCCTTGACTAGATGGACCTTTGTTGGCAAAGTAATGTCTCTGCTTTGAATATGCTGTCTAGGTTGGTCATAACTTTCCTTCCAAGGAGTAAGCGTCTTTTAATTTCATGGCTGCAGTCACCATCTGCAGTGAGTTTGGAGCCCCCCAAAATAAAGTCTGACATTGTTTCCACTGTTTCCCCATCTATTTCCCATGAAGTGATGGGACCGGATGCCATGATCTTCGTTTTCTGAATGTTGAGCTTTAAGCCAACTTTTTCACTCTCCTCTTTCACTTTCATCAAGAGGCTTTTGAGTTCCTCTTCACTTTCTGCCATAAGGGTGGTGTCATCTGCATATCTGAGGTTATTGATATTTCTCCCGGCAATCTTGATTCCAGCTTGTGTTTCTTCCAGTCCAGCGTTTCTCATGATGTACTCCACATATAAGTTAAATAAGCAGGGTGATAATATACAGCCTTGATGTACTCCTTTTCCTATTTGGAACCAGTCTGTTGTTCCATGTCCAGTTCTAACTGTTGCTTCCTGACCTGCATATAGGTTTCTCAAGAGGCAGGTCAGGTGGTGTGGTATTCCCATCTCTTTCAGAATTTAAGCAGATGATAAACAATAGGTAGCATATTCTTATTAGTGTTGTTGCTTTAAAATGTATGTTAAAAAACAAGAAAATATTCACTAAATGTTAAAGATGGTTATTATTGGGTGCTGGGATTAAGGGTCATTCAAAAGCTTACATCCTTTTAGAGCTGTTTTGCAGTGAGGTTGCTGAGAGTCGGACACGACTGAGCGACTTCACTTTATCTTTTCACTTTCATGCATTGGAGAAGGAAATGGCAACCCACTCCAGTGTTCTTGCCTGGAGAATCGCAGGGACGGGGGAGCCTGGTGGGCTGCCGTCTATAGGGTTGCACAGAGTCGGACACAAATGAAGCGACTTGGCAGCAGCAGCAGCAGCATGTATTACTTATAAAATAGAACCCAGTTCCTTTCAGCTCTGGAATTCTAGAATACGGGGCCCCTCCCTGGTCGTGTCCCCATTAACATGAACTCGTCCCCCTCAGCCCTGGTGTGAATTATGGAAGACAAGAGTGACAGTCGACCAAAGAGGGACGGGGTTAGATGTGGAAATGCTGTGACCCTTTGGCCAGGACGTGAGAAATGGAAGTTGCCCGAGGGTGTCATCCATGAGAAGACCCTTCTGTGACTGCAAAGGCAGGAAACCCAGGGTCAGCGGAGACAAAATGCCCTCAGGGTGTGAAACAGGACTTGGAGCAGGGCTGGGGTGGGGACAGAGGGCGGCTGACCAGCTGGACGGCCAGTCCCAACATGGAGAATTCCAACAACCAGAGCATTCCAGGGCAATGCAGCTGCAGAGCCTTCAGAGCATGGCTGCTTCGTCCTCTCTTTCTATCCTCAAGGAAATGGAGGTCTAGCACAGCAAATCAGAAATGCCTTTAGGACCAAGTTCAACTACACATATTTGTTCCTACCTTTCGTCTACTTTCTTTACCTGACCATGAAAGCCAATAAAAACTGTATTTATGAAATCTATACAGAAAAATGTAAAATGAAGTGAGATAATAAAATAATCAACTGAATCCATAAAAAGCAAGACATGCCTTTAGAGACAACTGAGCTACTGCTCTCAAACTATCTATTGCAGAGGACCGTTTGGCTTTTATAACTTCCAGTCCATTTCCAGTCCATCGCAGACTGAACCTTTTATAAAAGACAGTAAACAGAAATTATTACTAGTAAGCTATCTAATTCATACAAACAGAAAGTAGGACCTTCCCTGGTAGTCCGGCGGTTAAGACTTCACCTTTCAATGAAAAGCATGCATGTTTGATCTGGGGTTAGGGAATAAGATCCCACACACCTCATGGCCAAAAGATCAAAACAAATACAGAAACAGTATTGTAACACTTTCAACAACGACTTTAAAAATGGTCCACATTAAAAAAAAAAATGACCTGGGGGGATGAGGGGAGAGGGGGATGGGGAGTTGTTTAAAGGACACAGAGTTACCATTTTGCAAGATGAAAATCTACAAGAGATTTGTTTCACAACCCTGTGAATATACTTTACACTACTGAACTGTTCATTTCAAAACGGTTAAGATGGTAAATTTTATGTCATGATTTTTTTACCACAATAAACAAAGCCTCCGAACTTGCAGGGTAATAGATGCCAATACATAAGGTTCTATTTTGAAGTGACAGTTGATGCTCCACAAAGCAGCGGTGCTAAAAGTGCAGGAAATGAGAGGAACATGCTGCACTTGTCTTAGAACATCTTATAAAATAATTACAAAAAGATGAATGACTCCGAAAATGAACATGTGATCGGATGCAGCAGCAATGCTGGATAGGGATGGGAGTTTGGCCACACCCTCCGTTTCTGCACAACTCGTGCACCAGCCGAGTCCACCAGGCCACACATGAGTCATCTGGAGGCCTGCGTGTCACAACACAAACAATTTATTGAGGAAACCTGGAGCCTCCGTCAACCGTCACAGCACACTCCCGTGACCGTTTGGGCCCTGACGCTGTTCAGGCTCCAAGGAAGGAAGGGAAATGCTGTTCATCCTTTACTGTGTCCTCAACACAAAACTTGACTGCCTCCAAATGCCGCCGACGCGTGTGGGATGCATGGGTGCTGACATTGCTGATGCGCCCTGCTTTGGAGGACAGGGAGGCTTTGAACAGTGCAGGAAAAGCCTTGGCTTAGGAACCTCCCTGGTGGTCCAGTGGCTGAGGCTCCCAATACAGGGGCCAAGTCCAATCCCTGGTCAGGGACTAGATCCCACACGCTGCAGCTAAGAGCCCACATGCCGCGGTGAAGATTCCAGGAGCTACAACGAAGGCTGAAGATCCCACGTGCCACAGCTAAGACCCAGTGCAGCCAAGTAAATAAATAATTTCTTTTTTAATGAAAGAAAAGCCGTTGCTCTTTGTTAAGAGAAAAGACAAATCAGTTGACTTGTTAGATCCTTCCTCTTAGCACAAAACCGGTAAATTCCCAGTGGTACCCAGCGTCCATTCCCTTGCCTCTTTTCATGTTCCAGTCTGTGCCTCCAGAGGTACTCAAAAAAAGCGCATATAATCCAAAAGAGTCGCACAGGGCAGCTGGGGAACATTTTGCAATATCAAATAATCTGTATTATTCTTAAGCTGGTATACATGTAGGTCCGGATGTAACAAGCTTAGAGCGTGACACTGATCACTTACCTGAGCGTTAGATTTAGATATTGCTTTAAGAGACAGCAAAATTCAAGACATACGTGATATGATTTATGTGAAGAACTTAAGAGAGTTTGTAATATTTTCCACAATAATCATAATTTATCATATGCAATCCCATTACCGCATTTAAGCTTGCTACGTGAAACTCACAGCTCATTTCCGAATCTAAATATTGCTTTTAGAGTGGTATTGACAATTTCTTCCTACATCCTCAACAGAGCAAGTGTTCGCCAATTAAAATTGATTAGAAACTATCTGAGAAATACAATGACTTGAGAAAGGTTGTCTAATTTCACATGACTAGAAACAGAACAGAAATTATAAGAAAACCTTGATTATCACAACACAGTTATGGATTTTTGCCAAAATAAAGGCAGGGAAAACAAATTTGACAGAATGAATGTGTAATAACTTATGAACATGTCTGTCTTTATCGCTCACTCAAACATCATTGGCCCATCAAGAGACAAGTGAGGCATGTGTAGTCATCGTTAATGCTTGGCTGACTTGCACTCATGTAAAAACCATCGCTTTAGACATATTTTGTATTTTGTTATAATGAACGTATAGTTGCCATAATTCACTTACTATTGATTAGCTTGATTCAAAACTTTAAAATATTTAGATATATAGTATGCAGAGCTCCATTTGTATCTCGCCCTATACCCCACAAATGATTGGATGGATTTGGCCAAGGGATCCGCCCAGGGCCACAAGTAATCCAAATGCTTTGTCTCTCCCATTCAAACATGCAGTTAATGAGCACCTACGGGGACTTCCCTGGTGATCTCCCGGCTGAGACTGCACGCTCCCAGTGCAGGGGCCACAGGTGTGACCCCTGGTGGGGGAACTAGATCCCACATGCTGCAACTGAGAGTTCAAGTGCCTCGACTAGAGATCCCACAAGCTGCAACGAGGATCGAAGATCTTGTGTGATACAACCCAGACCCAGCACGGCCGAATAAATAAATACATACATATAAATTAATCTTGTAAAATGAGCACCTACTGATTGCCAGGTGTGTGGATTTGGCCAAGCTATGTAATTTATAATCCCTGTTCTTGGGAGTGTACCCGCTCCTAGTGGAGCCAGAAAGAACTGTATCCAGTCACTGGATCACCTCTACGAGATGTCTGGCACATGGTTCCACACTGGCCAGCTTTTAATTCAAATGGACTGGGACTGGGGTCTTGCTTGAGTCCGCTGCATCCTTACTGAGTGGCCTTAGGCAAGTGTCATCTCCTAGCTGAGCCTTGGTTTTTTCCTCCGTAAGTGGGGATGATAACAATACCTACATCCTAAAGTTATGAGAGTTAAATGAGATTATGCGTGTGTTTTAGCTATCTATTACTGTGTGACAAATTATCCACCAAACTTCATGGCTTAAAATAACAAGCACTTATTACCTCCCAGGTTCTGTGGGTCACTGGCATTGCTGGGTGGTTCTGGCTCAGGGTGTCTCGCCAGCCTGCAGTCAGAATGTTGGCAGGGGCTGCATTTGTCTGAAGGTTTGACTGGGGCTGGAGAATCTGCTTCCCTGCTGGCTCCTCCATGTAGCTGTTGGCAGCAGCCTCAGTCCCTTGCTGGCTACTTGCAGGAGGCCTTTGCTCCTTATCACCTGGGCGTCCCGACATGTACTTGAGTATCCTCAACACATGCCAGCTAACTCTCCGCAGAGTGAGTGATCCAAGCAAGAGGAGAAAGCCACAGTGCTTTCTTTACGGCCAAGTCTCCAAAGACATGCATCATCACTTCTCCTTTTTTGTATTAGTTAGAAGCAAATCACTAAGCCCAGACCACCTTCAAGAGGAGGGAATTCGTCTCCACCTCCTGAAGGTAGGAGGAGCTTAGAATTTAGAGACATATTTTCAGACAGCATGAACCTGCTGAACAGAGGATCTGGTAAGTAAGCGTTCATCGTGAGCGCCATGATTATTTCCCATGTTTGTTCTTTGTTTGACGGTTAGCAGGGTTCTTTGCATTCTTTGCTGCATTTAATGTTCATAAGAACCCTGTGGTGTCATTATTCCCATCTTGCAGGTAAGGAAACAGGCTCAGAGAGAAGTGACTTACCTAGAGTCAAGCAGATGCTGGCGGCAGAGCAGGGCTGGAAGCCTGCCCACTGGCAGGACAGCAACCAGCCTGGCTACCTCTCATATTGCTTCCACACAAGATGGGAGTTCAAGCTCTGCATTTAGCAGTACCGGGAAATCTGAGAAGCCATAGAAATCTAGCAGACCATGGCCAAGGGCGGCAACTCTTCCAGGAAGAGAGGGTGGGACAGGATGGGAGGGGTCCGGCGAGCACGCAGGAGACACGGGACGCGATGAGGTATGGCGGGCCTTCAAGCGCGAAGTGCTGGGCATGGGGGCAGGGGAGGGGTGACAGAGAGAGACTGGGCAGTGTGGACAGTACCAGAGGACAGACTGGTGCAAGTGACCATGGCTGGGGCTTTCTGGCAGGGTGACGGGGACTGGATGGGCTTGGGGGTGGGGTGGTGCAGCCAGTGTTAGCCTTGGAGTGGTTCCTAGGTGACAGTGCCCCAGCCAAGGAGGCAGCAAATTTTGAGGACAAGTCTGGGGCTTGGAGACTTTCTCCTGTGGCCAAACTAAGTCTCTACCACCTCCAAGCTGTGTGCCACTGGGTGATCTCTAAACCTCTCTGAGTCTTTGTTTCCAGACACTAGTACCCACCGAAGTCCTTTTTGTGCCCCTGATACCTAGTATCAACACAGCTATCAGAATGCCTGTGACACCCCGTGGGGCCTAATTGTCTTCATGGGGCAGAAAAGCATAATTGTCTGGAGCTGTGCTAGCCACTAGCCATATATGGTTGCTGTTCAGTCGCTCAGTCCTGTCTGATGCTTTGCAGCCCCATGGACTGCAGCACACCAGGCTTCCCTGTTCTTTACCATCTCTTGGAACTTGCTCAAACTCATGTCCATTGAGTCGATGATGCCATCCAACCATCTCATCCTCTGTCGTCTGCTTCTCCTCCTACCTTCAATCTTTCCCAGCATCAGGGTCTTTTTTAATGAGTTGGTTCTTCACATCAGGTGGCCAAACTATTGGAGTTTCAGCTTCAGCATCAGTCCTTCCAATGAATATTCAGGACTGATTTCCTTTAAGATTGACTGGCTGGATCTCTTTGCTGTCCAAGGGACTCTCAAGAGTCTTCTCCAACACCACAGTTCAAAAGCATCAGTTCCTCAGCACTCAGACTTCTCTATGGTCCAACTCTCGCATCCATACATGACTACTGGAAAAACCATAGCTTTGACTAGATGGACCTTTGTTGGCAAAGTAATGTCTCTGCTTTTTAAATATGTGGTCCAGGTATGTAAATTCAAATATAAATTAAGTCAAATTAAAAATTCACTTTCTCAGTCACAATAGCCATATTTCAAGTTCTCCATCGCCACGTCGGACTTAGTGGCTACCCAGTTGGACCAAGCAGGATGGAACACTTGCATCACTGCAGAAGGTTCTATTGGACAGCATTGATTTAGAGCAGCAGGTCCAATAGAGAGATAATACAAGTCATGTGTGTAATCTTAAATTCTCTGGCAGCTACATTAAAGAAAAAGCAAAAATAAATAGATACATTAATTCTAACAAAATATTTTATTTAACCCAATATATCCTAACTATTATTTTGACAGATAGCCAATTAAAAATATTAATAATTTGTATTCTTTTTCTTTTCTTACTAGGCCTTTGAAATCCAGTGTGAGTTTCACATTTAGGGCACATCTCAGTTCCCACTGGGCAGATTTCAAGTGCTTGGTGGCCACGCGTGGCTAGTGGCTAGCGCACTGAGCAGAGCAGTAGGAGAGCACGAACTCGGGGGCCAGCAGAGCTGGGATGAACACTCCCCCTTCACTTGCTGCAGTGCAGCGTGACCTTGGGCAAGTCATTTAGCCTTCCTGAGCCTCAATGTCCTTATCTGTAAAATGTCTGTGATTCTCTGTACGTAACATCATTATATAGGTGACATGACCATTTTCTACATGTAGAATTACTATATTACTAGATCATTATCTTCTATGTTATTATTATTATTACAGCAGCCAGTGCTGTGACCACTGTGAAGATTCATAAAGAGACGGGGTACAAGCCTTTGGCATAATGAATACTGCGGGGTGAACTCCTAATGCAGGCCGCTTGCAGTGGTGGTGGCAGTCACTGTCACAGGTCTGACTTCTGCACCAGACTGTGAGTTCCTGAAAGTCAGAGACCAGGGTCTGCTTATTCTCTGCCCTCGCCCCCAACCCTTTCCCCCACATCTGACCCAGAGCTTCCCTCTGACTGGGCCTCACTCTGTGGTCAGACAAATACGAAGGCTGTTCAGCTTTCGAGTCAGCCCCCTCCCTCCAGGGCTGAGCTCAGAGCTGATGACTCAGGCTCAGCAAACATTTCAGCCTGTGAGGCAGTTGGTCGTTTAGAAATTCCCCCTTTGGTGAGTGGGGGCAAGGGGGTAAGAAAGCTCTGGGCTGGGAGAGAGGAGACCTGCTGATAACTCTCTCGGCAATCTTGGGTGGGTGCAATTCCCTCTCTGGCCTCAGTTCCTCAACTGTAAAATGAGCAGATCAAACCTGATGAATGTCAGGGCCCTCCAGAGGCAGCTATACAGCTGGTAACAAGGCCCCTGACCAGCCGGGCTGTGCTCAGAGGCAGCGTCCCTTCTGACACACACTCTCCCGGGGAGCCCAGATCAGAATGCCCGGCCCCTACACTCTCAGGGAAAGTCAGGTCTGGCCCCCAGGTCTCCTGGCCCCAAGGTACCTACCATCCTTCTCCCTCCACAGAGGAGGGGGAGGAGATGGCACAGCCCCACACTCAGGAACCAGCTTGTCATCCTGGCTTGACCACTCACAGCTGTGTGACCTTCAGTAAGTTTCTTAACTTACCTCAGTTTTCTCATCCATAAAATGGGTATTGCTCCTTACCTCGTAGGGTTGTGGTGAACCTTAAATGAACTGATGGGTATAAAGAGCTCGGAACAGTCCTCAGCTCTTGCAGGTTCTCTTCAAGTGTCAGTTACCTTATTTTTCACTGCTATATATACACAAGTGTGCGTGTGTGTGTGCATACATATAGTTTAATGTTATAGTATTATTTTATTACTGATACTATTATGTTACATGAATTATTGTGTAGTCATCCCACATGAAGCAGGTGGAAGAGGAGGCAGCATTGGCAGTATCGAGCCTTCCAGGTAGTTAGTGGACTTTATCTCATTCAGTCCTTACATCAGCTCCAAGAGGGTGCTCTCTGTGGCCCCATTTCACAGATGAGGAGACTGAGGCTTAGGGGTGAAACAGCTCACCCAGGGTCACACAGCCAGCAAGCAACAGAGCAGGGATTTGAACTCAGTTCTGACTCCAAAGGCCTCAGCCTTTCTCCCATGCCTCTGTCTCCTTGGAGAAGAAGAACTAAGCTTGGACTTCCCTGGTGGTCCAGTGGTTAAGAATCTGCCTTCCATTGCAGGCATGTGGATTCGATCCCTGATCGGGGGTGTTCTGCCTGCCATGTGGTACAACCAAAAAAAAAAAAAAAAGGAAAAACCTAAGCTCTGGGTTCTATGGCTCGGGCTTCCCTTGTGGCTCAGCTGGTAAAGAATCCACCTGCAATGCAGGAGACCTGGGTTCTATCCCTGGGTTGGGAAGATCTCAACCTGGAGAAGGGAAAGTCTACCCACTCCAGTATTCTGGCCTGGAGAATTCCATGGACTATACAGTCCATGGGGTCACAAAGAGTCAGACATGATTGAACGACTTTCACTTACATTTTCTTTCTATGGCTCAGTTCCCATATGGAGACCAGTCCAAGATCCTCTCAGGTAGGAAAACCTACCTTCCGACTGCCTCTAGAAGTTCTGGACCCCAGCTGGGCACTGACAAGTCAGTTCAGTTCAGTTCTATTGCTCAGTCATGTCAGACTCCTTGTGACCCCATGGACTGCAGCATGCCAGGCTTCCCTGTCCATCACCAACTCCTGGAGCTTACTCAAACTCACATCCATCGAGTTGGTGATGCCATCCAACCATCTCATCCTCTGTCGTCCCCTTCTCCTCCTGCCTTCAATCTTTCCCAGCATCAGGGTCTTTTCAAATGAGTCAGTTCTTCACATCAGGTGGCCAAAGTATTGGAGCTTCACCTTCAGCATCAGTCCTTCCAGTGAATATTTAGGACTGATTTCCTTTAGGATGGACTGGTTGGATCTCCTTGCAGTCCAAGGGACTCTCAAGAGTCTTCTCCAACACCACAGTTCAAAAGCATCAATTCTTCAGTGCTCAGCTTTCTTCACAGTCCAACTCCCACATCCATACATGACCACTGGAAAAACCATAGCCTTGACTAGACAGACCTTTGTTGGCAAAGTAATGTCTCTGCTTTTTAATATGCTGTCTAGGGTCTAATAAGTCAGGGTGCCTCCAAATGCCTCCCCCATGGCCCTAGTCCCAGCCATGGCCTTGGGGGGTGTTTTCTTGACAGGACTTTACCGGAGGCCAGAACAACCAGGGAGCTCAGAAATCTCCCCTTCCTTGGCTTCATTTGCATAATCCCCACAAGCCAATGCAGACCCAGCTTCCCTTTGTGATATTAATTAAGTGGAGGAAAATGTCTTGGGCGAGGAAAACTGGCTCCTGATTTTCAGCCACATTCCCCCATGCCATCCATCCTGCTTGCCCCTCCCAAATAGATCATGGGTATGGTGAGGAACTGGAACTGAGCGACAAGAGGTGTGAACCCACTCTCTTGTGTCCCCTCATTCCTGCGTTCCCCTGGGACTGCCTAAGCCCCCTGAGCCACTGGGGGAAGGAAGGCCTGGCCCCTGATCAGAGATCAGCCATCGGTGGATGTTAAGTGTTCAATTGTGTGATAAAACATGCCATTTGCATTTAAAAATTAATCCCAGAGGAAAATAATAGACTATTAGTTAATGGGTAGAATTGACAAGCTGGCTGCTTTCCAATGCCATCTCAGGCAGTTACAGTGCTGAGCTCCGCACAGCCTTTGAGATGGTCCAAGAAAGATGAAAACCACCTGCCCGGTCTCCTTGGACTCCCCTTGAGCCCCGTGTCCCAGCTCCGTGGTTGGAAGTCTGAGGCCAGTTGCCAAGTCGGCTCTATAGCCCAGGGAATACCTCACTGCTGTCGCCCACTAACTGGCTGGCTGACCTTGAGTTAGTCACTTTCCTTCTCTGAGACTTGGTTTCTTCATTTATAAAAGGAGAGGGGTGCAGAAGCTGATGTCAGCCTCTTCCAAATTTAAAAGTTCTAGGGTCCCGGTCATCACAAACAGCGAACACTTGTACTGAGGCATGTCGTGTTGAAATCCTCTTCTCAGGAACAGTCTGTCCAAGAGAAGACTGGAAAGTTTGAGCCCACTACCGCCAACCTCTCCTCCTTCCCTCTTCTCAGAACCTCTCCTGGACCCCACATAGCTGTTCCCATCCAGGCACAGAGACAGAAAAGTGCCAGGAGACCTGAGTTCTCATCCCGACACTGCCCCAACCCCCCCGAGACCCTGGACAGAGCTGCTTCCTCTCCCATGAGACCCAAGAGCAGAGGATTTTGGCCTGACCAAGCGCCCATGGGGTGGTATGAGCGCTGTACCCGTCCCAGACTGAGATGCTGCTGGACCAATCCCAGTCCCCCCCCGCAAAGAGGCACACTACAGCCATCAAGGTGCATGTGCAGAGCAGAGCAACCTGCAGAGAGAAGAAAGGGCATGGAAGCCTCATTACAAGCATCCTGAGAGAATATCTCCAGGGCTGAATGAGACAACATTCATGAAATGTTCAGCACAGCCCCTGGCAGCCAATGTTATTACTATCATTATCTCAATGGTTAGAGATGCCTTCAGTTCAGTTCAGTCGCTCAGTTGTGTCCAACTCTTTGCGACCCCATGAACCGCAGCACGCCAGGCTTCCCTGTCCATCACCAACTCCTGGAGTCCACCCAGACCCATGTCCATTGTGTTGGTGATGCCATCCAACCATCTCATTCTCCGCCGTCCCCTTTTCCTCCTGCCCTCAATCTTCCCCAGCATCAGGGTCTTTTCAAATGAGTCAGCTCTCTGCATCAGGTGGCCGAAGTATTGGAGTTTCAGCTTCAACATCAGTCCCTCCAATGAACACCCAGAACTGATCTCCTTTAGGATGGATTGGTTGGATCTCCTTGCAGTCCAAGGGACTCTCAAGAGTCTTCTCCAACACCACAGTTTAAAAGCATCAATTCTTCAGCACTCAGCTTTCTTTATAGCCCAACTCTCACAGCCATACATGACTACTGGAAAAACCATAGCCTTGACTAGATGGACTTTTGTTGGCAAAGTAATGTCTCTGCTTTTGAATATGCTGTCTAGGTTGGTCATAACTTTCCTTCCAAGGAGCAAGGGTCTTTTAATTTCATGGCTGCAGTCACCATCCATAGTGATTTTGGAGCCCAGAAAAATAAAGTCAGCCACTGTTTCCACTGTTTCCCCATCTATTTGCCATGAAGTGATGGGACCGGATGCCGTGATCTTAATTTTCTGAATGTTGAGCTTTAAGCCAACTTTTTCACTCTTTTCTTTCACTTTCATCAAGAGGCTCTTTGGTTCTTCACTTTCTGCCATAAGAGATGCCTTAGATTCTGAATAATCACAGATCATGTTCAGGCCTCCTGAGGCTTTGCTGGGCTCCGTTAAGGCCTGATAATAGAGTAGAGCTTCCCGTTTTTTGATTGCCAGGTGCGTCCTTCCAAAAACTCCTGAGTCCACGTCTTGTAATCCAGAGAGTTATCACAGCTCATATGTCACCACCACCTGGAAGCCTGTCTGCTTGTCTTCATCTTCCTTCCTCTTCATCCACCCATCCACCCATTTGCTCAATGCCTCCGAAATACCTCCTTGGGCCTGGTCCTATGTAAACATGAACCGGTTTTGGTAGGGCTTCACTATTTGTCCTAATGGGGCTTCACTCTTATCCCAGAGTGCTCAGCTTTACTTGGTTCTATGACTTTTTCTTTTCATGGAAAAGGGTCCTTAAGGAATGCCTTATCTTTCCGTGGGTTTCCCCAACCCCAGTGTCCATCCCACTTTAAGCTTCTTTGGAAGGAGGCAGTTCTCCTGGGCCTTTAGTGCCTCCACACCCAGCTTACCAGCCCATCAACCCCACCCTGCTGCACCCCTGTTGCCAGGCACCTATCAAAACAGCTCTTTCAAACTCCAGGAGAGAGGCAAGTTGGGAAACGGCCAGGCAGGTGAGCAGCCATAAAAACCCTGTGTACTCCCGGTATGGCGCAGAGATCAAAGCCTCGTCTATCAGGCTCCAGAGTCAACTTAACAACCTTTTACCTGGACGTAACACTCCACAGTTTACAGAAGCAACTCCTATCTCCCGGCTCCTTTCAGCTCCCAACAGGGCCCCCTGCCACAAGGAGACTGAGAGTCAGGAAGTGACACAGCCGCTCAAAGCCTGGCAGAACGTCAACGGCGGCATTGGGATTTGAACTCGGTTCTCCTAAATCCAATGCCGCGTCATATCTATAGTCTCAGAAGGGCCTTTATCTGGGGGTCAGGACCCCTGGCACCCAGCCCCACATTCGTGAGACTGTTACGTGACAAAGTTAGCAAAGTCCCTTCCCCTCTTGGGTGCTGTTTCCACCACAATAATATGGAGAGGGCCGCTAGGCTCACTAGAGTCTTAGAAGGATCAAAGCAATCGTGGGTGTGAACAGGCTGTGGAAACAGGCTGCCCACTGCAAGCCAGAGGCTGCCCCCAAACCTTCTAGGACCCTCAGCTAGGAGAGGGATTATCCAAGCCCTCCCAGCTCCCAGGAAGAAGTGACTCTGGTTCTGGATGGTAATTCCCATGGTTCACAGACACTGAGTAGCCTTTTACCGTGTGTTTCCAATACCAAGACATTTCTCCCTGCTGATGGGAGAGAAGTCTCGATTCACTAAAGCAAAGCACTTTTAGAGTACCCACATGCCAGACCCTCTGGGACTCCAAGGGGGACAGGATGCAGTCTGCCCCAGAGGGGCTTCCTGTCAGGTGGCAAGCGTTTTGTGTGTGTCCTGTCCTTCCACACTTACAACAAACCTGTAAGGATTAGGACTGTTTATACGGAAACAACAACAACAACAACAACAACAACAACTGAGGCTCCAAGTGGTTGAGTATGCTCCCTGCTCAAGAGCACACAGGATATGAACACATACCTCCCTTAGCCCCAAAGCCCAGACTCTCTCCATCCCATGAGGCTCTTTACAAGAATCCAAGATGAAGGCAATTGACACATATGCCATTAGCATGCTGGGGAGCTTTAGAAAGAGGGCTAGGTCTATAGCAGGATTGCTGGAGGAGGTGGTATGTGATGAGGTCTTTGGAAGGTGGGGAGAATGTGGTCCATAGTGAAGCTGAGAATGAGAAGAATGCAGAGGTGGGAAATTGGAGGGAGCTCCTAGAGTCTCGGGCTTCCCAGTTGGCTCAGTGGTAAAGAGCCTGCAGGAGATGCAAGAGATGTGGGTTCAATCCCTGGGTTGGGAAGATCCCTTGGAGTAGGAAACGGTAACCCGCTCCAGTATTCTTGCCTGGAAAATTCCATGGATAGAGGAGCCTGCTGGGCTATAGACCATGAGGTCACAAAGAGGTAGACGCCATTGAGCACAGCACAGCACCTAAAGCCTTGAGGAACACAGTTTGGCTGGAGCAGAGGGGACCTAGAGGTAAACAGTGGAAGACAAGACTGGGAAGGTGAGTTGGACCCTGTTCTTGAGGGTCTTAAATGCCAGGCTAGGGCATCCGTGTTAATATTTACTGCAAGGGAGCAGCCGGGAACCCCTGAAGACTTTTGAGCAGGAAATTGGCTCAACCAGAGATTTCACGTTTCAGGAAAACCTTCCAGAGGTTGGTTGGAAGGTTAGAAGCAGAGATCTAGAGAAAGGGAATGAAACTAAAGAAGATCCACCCTCTATACTTTGCTTTTAGTTTCCATCTGACATCAAGGAGTTAAAAACATCCAGCATTTACTGTGGCCCAGCCTCAGAGCCAAGCATTTCACATACTGTCTCATTTCAACTTTCCAACTCGATGAGACACACTCTATTATCATCCCATGTTACAAATGAGGAAACCGAGACTGGCATCCCAAGGCCACAGGGCTCATAAGAGGTAGAGCTGGATTTGAACCTGGGCAGTCTTTCTCTCAAAGCTTCAGCCCTTCCGAATGAAAGCAGGCAGGAAATCCCTCTCCAGAATAAACACTCAGATGTCCTGCACTGTGGAAGGCTGGTCACAGAGTGACGCAGAGACACAGCAGTCAAAAGTGGAAACCCCAGAGCCCAGCACCTCCTGCCATTGGCTCCCTGGGCGGTGCTGTGCTCCTGGAGGGTGCATCCCCTTCCTGGACCGCCAGGTGGCAGTGGGGAGACTGGCGACACGGAGCCACGGCCCAGCCCAGGCTTCTCCAAGTCACAAAAGCCCAGGGATTGGCAGTGAGGAAAGAGGCACAACGTGGCTTTCAGGGCACCTGGGCTTCCCGGTAGTTCCCCGCCCCAATCCCCACCCCCGCTGTGCTCCGCGGGGCATTCAAAGCAGAGCTGGGCTTGCAGGCACCCTTAGGCGAGGCGGGAAGGCACAAAGGTTTCAGGGCCAGTCCTCCCTTGGAATGCCCGCTTTCCTAGTGGCTCAGCCGGTAAAGAATCTGCCTGCAATGCAGGAGACCCGGGTTCGATCCCTGGGTGGGGAAGATCCCCTGGAGAAGGAAATGGCAACCCACTCCAGTAGTCTGGCCTGGAGAATCCTGGTGGGCTACCGTTCATGGGGTGGCAAAGAGTGGCCACCACTGAGCAATTAACACTTTGTTTCCCCCGGAAGAGTACACAGCCAATGGCAGTACTGTTGCATGAGGGTTTTGAACAACCCAGAGACATGTTAGCTCCACAGTGCTAGGTGGGGAAAAAAAGAAAAAAAAGGAGATAGCACTCTGCATACAGTAAGATTATAGTTGCATGCAAAATGCTTGTGCCGGGGAAAATGCTTGAGGGGAAATGGGTAGGAACGTTAACAATGTCTCTCAGGCTGGGGAAATTATGGGTTGGTTTTTGTTTCCCTTCTTAACTCTTCTATATCTACTTTATTTTTTACCAGTGAGTGTGTGCTACTTTTATCATGAGGTAGAAAATTTTTTCTTACGGGAGGTAAGGAAGATTTTACCCATCAATAAGATTTTTTTTTGTCTTTTAACTGTCACCTCCACCAGGAAGCTTTTCTTCCATATCTAGGAAGAGGTACTGACTTCCTTCTCTGTGTCCCTGGAAGGAATGAACTGTCTTTATAAAAGGACGCTTTTCACTTCGTTGGGTAATTATTGATGTCAATGTCTGAATCCATGCTATTCAATATAGCAGCCAATTGCCACTTGCTACATGTGGTTATTGAGCATTCCAAATGTGGCTGGTGCAAACTGAGAGATGAAGACATATAAAATACACACCAAACTTCAAAGACCTAGTACAGAAAAAAAGGTAAAATAGTTCATTAATTACATGTTGAAATGATAATATTTTGGATATATTGGGTTAAATATATTAAAATTCATTTCACCTGTTTTTTTATTTTTTTAATGTGGCTGATGGAAAAATTTTAAATTACATAACGGTCTTGTATTATATTCTACTGGACAGTGCTGAGCTTCATAAGCATAGATCTGTAACATCCATTTCAGGCCCGGAGAGGGAAAGGATCCTGCTGAGGTCACACAGCAAACTAGCTCAAGAACTAGAACTTGAGGCAAGTCGTCTACAAGTCTCTCCCGGGCCTGGCAATGGCTGCAGGTGAGGTCTGAATTGTAAGCGGCCACATGCGCTCATCAGCCCTGCACTTGAGCAGGCAAAGGGCGTAGGATGGGAGTTGGAGACCTAGAAACACTGAGAGATGACCTCTAAGGTCTCTCCAGGCTGTCCCTCAGCATAACACTTTCCTTCCAGAAGCCCTGCCTGAAGGCTTTTCCAGTTGGAAGGACTCAGGGAAGGCTGAGCAGACCCAGAGCGCAGTGGCATCCCTGGGCATGGCTGAGATGAGGACACAGGTCCTGCTGTCCCCACTAAACCCACAACATCAAGGGAGTCAGGGCTGAAAGTGGCCTCAGAGAAACCCCCGTGGCCAGTGCCCTCATTTTCATTGGTGCCAAGTGGGGCCCGGTAGAGTGCCCTGCCCAAGCTCACACAGAGTTAGGGGAGGGCTGGGACACACCCTGGAGTCTCAGTCTAGGGTATAGGGGCCGGGGAGCCCTCTAGACCAGGAGGATGGTGGCATGGATTGGCACCCGGGCTGCCCCCAGGCCCTGCTGAACCGGGCTCATACTTCTTCCTCTACCTCAGTGCATTCTCTACGCACAACCCTTGATGGCTGCCCACTGCGCTTAAAATGCAATTATTTTCCTCCCCCACCACGTCATCCCCTCCATACTCCCATTGCTTCCTAGAAGGTACCTTGTATATTCCCACCCCAGAGCCTTTGCATTTGCAGACCCTTCCACCTGGAACCCTTCCTCCGCACTTTTGCAGGCAGGACTCCCATCATCCAGCTTTCAGACAGGCCTTGTCTGACCCCCCTGGTTAGCATAGTCCCCTCCTCTCGGTCACTCACTGTCCCATTACCTTTGGTACTCCCTTCCTAGCATTCATCATAATTATCCTGTCCATGCATAGGTCTTACACAGCAGAATGGAGGTTCTAGAAGAGCAGGGTCTTGTCGGGCAGATCCGCAGTTGGGTACCCTGCCTCCCCAGTAACTGGCATGTAGGAAGGGCCCAATGAATGTTTATTAATCAAATTTGACTGTAAGTGACATGCACAGATCACATCACTGAAGCCTAGTTCTAGCTGCACCCCGAATTTGCCATATGCCCTTGGACAAGCACTTTTTTCGCCCTCTCTGAGCCCCGGTTTCCCCTTCTGAAAAATGGAGTTCCCACTGCTGCCAGGCTGGCTGGCAGGATGGGCTGGTTGAATTAGCATCAGTCGAGTTGATGGGTGTGAATGCTGCTTTGTAAACTGTTAAAGCGTGATTGCAAATGCGAGTAGCTGTTGTCATTAGACAAATGAGGCTCAAAGCCGCCTCTTCCTCTGCTGAGGAGGGGACTGGGTCAGAGGTTCTCTGGGGCCTCCTGCCCTGAGTGCTTGTTGTTCAGAGTCTGGGCACTGCCTGCAGGCAGCTCCCAGTCTGAAGGGGTGGTAGGGACAAAATGCAGATCAGAAACAAACAAGCTGAGACACCAGTACTCGGCTGGCTGTGAGGGGCTGCCCATCTTTCAGGAAACAGATAACAGGTGCAAACAGTCTGAGGGGGGTGAGGCCAATGTCAATTAAAGCTCCTGGTGGGGGGCACGGGGCGGGGGCAAATCCAAGCCATTAGGGTGGAGAGGGCAACCAGGTGGAGTGCATAGCTGGGACAAAGGCACAGCTGAAGGCAGTTGCCACAGAGACCAGTGAGGAGGGGCCTGGCCAGACTGCAAAACCCAGCCACCCTATGGGGTCCCAAACAGGAAGTAAGATAATGTGTAGGGAGGAGAAGATGAGAGAGAATGGGGCTTTATTTTATTATTATCGCTATTTCCCTGTAGTCAGTTAAAGGCCCTGGACTGGTATCTATTTAATTATACAGGATTGAGGGAGTCACTTCCATCTTTCAGACTCAGTTTTCTCTGCTGCGAAAAGAGGAGGTGGGAAGTTGACAGATGACTCCCTGAATTCTTCGTGTCCATGAAAGGCACAAGGGGCAATCAGTGTTGGGGTTAGAAGGGCCTGGGTTGAATTTAAACCCTGACTTGCTGTGTGACCTTGATCAAATCGTCTGGTCTCCGATTTCATCACCTGAAAAGGTGAGCACCTACCTCATCGCATTGAAAGATGATGGTGAACACTGCATAAGCAGAGCTTAGCCCAGGGCCTGGTGTGCTCATCACATGCTCAGCTGTGTCCAACTCTGGTACCAGGTTCTTAATAAATACCACTGCTGTTTCTATTTGGCATCAGAGAAGGAGGTACCACTGGGGTGGGAAGATGGGGCAAGGGTCCCAGGGGCTAGAAACAGGCCAGAAGTGCTGAATCCCCCTTAGCACATAGCTTTCGTTGTTGTTCAGTCACTAAGTCTGTGTCCGACTCTTTGCGACCCCACGGACTGCAGCACGCCAGGCTTCCCTGTCCTTCACTATCTCCTGGAGTATGCTCAAATTTATGTCCACTGAGTTGGTGATGCTATCTAACCAGCGCATAGTAGGTGCTCACAAAATATTTCTTGATTTGGGGAAGAGATAAGGCTTCCCAGGTAGCGCTCGTGGTAAAGAACTCACCTGCCAATGCAGGAGACTTAAGAGAGACGTGCTTCATCCCTGGGTCAGGAAGATCCCCTGGAGGAAGGCATGGCAACCTGTTCTAGTATTCTTGCCTAGAGAATCCCACGGACAGAGGAACCCAGCAGGCTACGGTCCATAGGGTCACAGAGAGTCGGGAAGACTGAAGCTTAGCACACAGGCACCTGGATGCTGACCCTGGCGAGGAGAGCAGCTTGGAGCCTCTTGCCCAGGAGAGGGAGTCTTGCCCCAGGATGGGCCAAGCTCAGGCTCTCTCAAACCCTGGGTCCCCTGCAAAGCTGAGAAGCAGGAACTAAAAATAAAAGCCAGCCACACCCCAGTGGATTTTGACCCTGGCCAAGGAGTCTGAAGCCTCCCAGGAGCAACCCCCCACCTCATTTCCTCTCTCTGCTCCCTTCGGCTTCGTCGCCTTCCCAGGCAGTCTCCGCCAGCCCTTCTGGCCTCCTTTCTCCTGGGGAACTTTCAGGATGAGGCCCACTTCAGTTGGACCCTGGAAGCCTCTGAAGATGACCCCACTTTTCCAAACTGTCAATGGGGTCTCTGAGTATCTAGTGTCCTTTTCTTGGTATGAGCTGTAGGGTGCATCTGAAGAGGGGGATCGCTGGGACATGCTGACAGTGCGTGGGACAAAGGGTTTGGAGAGGTCTGGGTGCCTTCAGTTGGACTGAAACCCTGTGGGCCTCACAGGGCCCTTACACCCACTCCACAGGGCAGGGAACTCCTGGTGAAGTCTGGTTTTTCAGCAGTGTGGCTCCCAAAGGCCAGAGGCCCCGACTGGGTGATTCCTGCCACCCCCCTGCAGCTCACCAACCATCCAGCCTCAGCAAAGCCCTTAATGGTGATGAAGGCTGTCAGAGCAGGGATGGAACCAGGGGTTGTGCCCTCCCTGAAGGGACACACCACAGCACAAAACCACGGTGGCACGCACAGGTCCATCCCACGAAGGGGTGGGGTGGTCTGCCCAGATACCCGCCCTCTGCACCACCCCTGAACTGCCCTGGGAACAAGATGAACAGAGAGGGAGAAATTCAGTGTATATAGACAGAAGGGTATCCAGGGAGGGGCTCGCGGGCTTGCTCAGAACCAGGCACGAAGAGTAGGTCTGGGGTCTGCCTGCCAGCGCCCGGCCCCCCCGTGCCACAGTGACCCCCACACCCCACCCACCCCAGGGCCCAGCGTCAGCGCCAAGGCCCGCTCTCCCAGGCGGAGGCCCCAGCCCAGCCCCAGCGCCTGGGAAAGCCGCCTGTTTTGTTCCCATCTCCACACACCCCCCCCCCCACCTCTTTTTTTTTTTTTTTTTTTTTCTCTCTCTCTCTCATTCATTGCAGTTCGGTCCCTTTCGGAGCTGCAGGGACCCGGGTTGCAGGGCTGAGGCGAGGGGGTGGCCCTCCCGGCCCTGACAGGTAGGGCCCGCCCCGCTTTGAGCAGCCCCTTCCCTCGCCCTCTCCCTCCACCCCTCCCCGGGTCCCCTCTCCCTGCCCCTGTCAGCCGCGCCAGACGCTCTCCGGCTTTGCAGCATTCAATAAAAATTCAGAAACATTTGGGCTGAAATCGCTGCTTTATCTGGAGGAGCCACAGCGCCGGGAGAGACCACTGCTGCGCGGGGGGAGCCCGGGGTCTCGGTGGCCGGGGCGCGGGGCGTCTCTGCGCTCCGGCGCGCGCGCGGCCCCCGGGTGACCCCCGCGGACGCCAGGGGCTGGGGGCTCCGGGCGCGCGCGCGGGCCGGTGGGGCTGCCGGGGCGCGCGCGGGGGCCCGCGGCCCGGCTGGGCTCCCCCCGCGCTCGCGGCTCAGGTGGGCCGCGCCCAGCGCTGGCGGAGCCCGGGTCCCCGTTCTGCCCGGGCTGGATGGCTCATTCTGCTGGCTGCGCGGTGGCGGCGGCTGTGTGTGCGCCGCGCCTCGCCGCTCCCCCCCGGCCCCCCGAGCCCGGGGCGCGCGCTCCCGCCCGGGCCGCCCGGGCCCCGCGGCGCCGCGGCCCGAGGCCCCGGGAAGCGCAGCCATGGCTCTGCGGAGGCTGGGGGCCGCGCTGCTGCTGTTGCCGCTGCTCGCCGCCGTGGAAGGTGAGCGGGCGGGCGGGCGGCCGGGCGATGGGGGCGGGGAGCGGCCGGGCACTGGCGGCCGCCGGCGCCCACCTCCGCCCCGCGGCCCCGCAAAGTTTGCCCCGGGGCTCGCGCCGGGCGCAGGTGGCCGCGGGTAGGTGTGTCCGGCCGCGCCGGGAGGCGCGGGCCCCGCGGGCGCCCGGGAGCGGCGGGCGCTGATTGACTGTGCCAGGAGGAGGCAAAGGGACCATCTTGCCGAGGCTTTGTAGCCAGCCCGGCGAGCGCCGCCCAGGGCCGAGGGGCTGCCCACGCGCGCTCGCCGCCCCCGGCCCGGGCACCCCACTGCGCGCCGGCCTGGCCTTGCTCGGCACCGGGTGGAGGGGCGCCGGCCGGGGGGTGGGGAGGCCCGGAGAGCAGTCGGGGCTGGAAAGTTTGGCAGGGAGCGGAGGGAGGCAGGCACCGCGACTGGTCCGGGGTGGGGGTTCCCGGTCCGCGGCCCCGGGATGGGGTCGGAGCCCCGAAGAGGGGGGACTGGCAGAGTGGAAGTGAGCGCGGCAGCACCCCGCGCCGGTGCCTGCCCATCGCCCGCGGCGTACAATGGGGTCCCCTCCCCTGGAGGACTGCGGGGGGGATGGGTCCGTGGGCATCTCTGGGCCGCGCGGGGTCTCCGGGCACCCTTGCCGGCCACCGCCCCGCTGGCGGCAGAGCTCAGCGTGGCTGCTGGAGCCCCGGGAACTCTCCAGCTGCCGCCAGGGCCGGACCAGATGCTCTTGCCATGTGTTGGCCTTGGCCAGGGTCGCTGGGCCCTCTCCCCCATGGCCTCGTGTGTCGGTCCCACCCGACCCCCAAGGAAACAGGGCGGCTGCCCAGTCTCCCGAACCAGCTTGCTCTGGAGGGAAAGTTAGTGGGGTCTGGGTGTGTCCCCCAGAAATGGCCAAGCCTGTGGGGCAAGAAATGAACGTGAATAATGGTTCTCATGTGTACTGCACTTTACAGTTTTCAACCCGCTTTACAGTTCATGAAGTACTTTGCACTATATGCAAAGTACTGTGGTTTACAACGTGCGGCACAGTTGACAAGGTGCTTGAAGCTTTACGAAGTGCTTTCCCACCCGCAATTTTGTTGGATTCCCCAAAATAAGCTTTCCAGGGAATCCAGATGGGTTAGAGTCTTTAACTTCCTTTTACTAGAAAGGGAAACCAAGGCCCAGAAAAGCCAGTGCTTCGCGCCTTGGCCCTTGGGTGATAAAAATAGAATGGGGGTCTGGAGTCTGGGAAGCTTGTGCTCTGTTCATTTTGGTGGGTCTTCCCGTCCCTAAACAGGCTACCTTCTCCAGGATTCTGCCACCTTAGGCCCGAGGGGTACCCTCATCTTCGGCCATTTGGGGGTGATGCGAAGTCCCTTTCCCTCTTGCAGCTCAAAAAACCCCAAAAAACCAAACCCAAAAATAACCCGATGGAACCAGGCATGGAGCCTGCAGACTCTGGGAAAGGATGGATGGGGGATCCCATGCGATAACTTTAGTTTCTGTCTCAGTAATGAGTGCTTTAGTGACCACAGTTCAGGGGGTGGAGGGGGTGTCCCTGGATGGCAGCCATAGTTTCTGGCACGGAAGCAGCTGTCTCAAGGCTCCCGGAGGGTTTGACGGCTGCCTGAGGTTTCCCAGCGTGGGGCCCCTGGGGCACCAGGGTGCCACGAGCCCTGGGTGTGCAGGGCAGCCCTGAGACCTGGCTGCTGGCGGGAGCTCCCTGGAATAGGGCTGAGGTACCACTTATTAGCTCTGGCTTTGGGGAAATGACTCATGCATTGGCCCGCTATACATTGGGATGTTTACAGTATTATGGGGAGCTTGGCATAAATATTGCTCTTTGGGTTGTAGTCAGCGGTGCTGGAGGGGAAGAAAATTGGCCCCTCTCGCGTTGGAAAAGGCCCTGGGTGTGTTTTTAATTACCGGGGTGGGGGGGATAGATGGAAGGGCCACGTCTATCCAGGCCTGGCCCTGGCGGGGGGCGGTCAGAATCTGGTGGGCTCTGGCCAGAGCGGACCCTGGGCCCTGGACACAGGGCTGATCAGCTGCTGACGTCCCAGGAGGGCGTGGCGGCGTGGGCTGCCACTTGGGGGCAGACTGGGAGGCGGGCTGCAGTGGGCATCCCGAACCTTGCTTCAGGCTCTTCCTTTCTCCCTGCATACTCTGGAGTCTAGTCCATTAGGCGTTAAGAAGGAGCTGGCCTAACGGAGGGGGAGATGGTGTGAGGTGGAGGTCAGAGGCCTGGCTTCTCACTTACTCGGGGACCACTAGACCAGCTCCCTGCCCTACAGGGAGCTCAGTTTCCCTGAGTCCAGAATGTTCGACCTAGCCTCCTAAGATTCACATGCACCCTCCTTGCCTTCCCTGAGCCTCAGTGTTCTCATCTGCCAAGTGAGGGTAATCATGCTGGTCCTGCCTGTCTCACAGGCATGTCTGTGAGATTCAGACCAGATAATGGATGGGAAGAAGTCACCTTGAAGATCTGCGTGGCCTCTGGGGGATGGAACATGGGCAGTGCTGCTCGTGACACAACCCTGAAGAGACAGGAGCCTCCCGGGAGCAGGACAGACTGTGGAAGCAGACCTGAAGCCCGGGGTGATGAGGGAGCAGCCCTCGGGTCTCCTGGTACCCAGAGATGTGCAGCCGCCACTCCTGGCCCATCCCCCTCTTCCTACCCAGTAGTAACCATGCTGTCCTGAGCATTAAGGTCTAGAAAATTCCCAGCCTTTGAGGGAGGAGACAGGATGTGTGTAGTTTCTGGGGGTGGGGAGGGCGGCACTAGTGGTAAAGAACCCGCCTGCCAATTCAGGAGACGTAGGAGATGTGGGTTCGATCCCTGGGTGGGGGAAGATCCCCTGGAGAAGGAAATAGCAACCCACTCCAATATTCTTGCCCGGAGAATCCCACAGACAGAGGAGCCTGGTGGGCTATGGTTCTTAGGGTCGCAAAGAGTCAAACACGACTGAAGTGACTTAGCACACAGCATGGGGGCTAGGTTAGGATGGCAAGCTTAGTATCTCCCCAAACCGTGAGACCCCTCCCAAAAAGAAAGCTAAGTCTGGAGCATCTGGATGCTTTGAGGGGATGGTAGTGCCCACGGGGTTGTGTCCAACAGGAGAAGAGATCAGTGGTGGACCAGCTGCTAGTGAAAGTCGCTCAGTCGTGCCCGATTGTATAGTCCATGGAATTCTCCAGGCCAGAATATTGGAGTGGGTATCCTTTCCCTCCTCCAGGGGGTCTTCCCAACCCAGGGATCGAACCCAGGTCTCCCACATTGCAGGCGGATTCTTTACCAGCTGAGCCACCAGGGAGGTCTGGACCAGCCACTAGGTGGAATCCAAAAGTTGAAGTCTAGAGAAAATCCATCTCCTCTGCACATTTGTTCTTTTTTTTTTCCTGAAGATTTTTTAATATAGGCCACTTGTGAAGTCTTTATTGAATTGGTTGCGGTATTGCTTCCATTGTATCTTTTGGTTTTCTGGCCATAAGGCACGTGGGATCTCAGCTCTGCTCCCAGGGATCGAACTGGCACCACTTGCATTGGAAGGCAAAGTCTTAACCACTGGACTGCCAGTGAAGTCCCTGTACATTCATTCTTTTGGTTTCCAAATATTTATGGAGCGTGTTTTCTAGCTGGTGTGGTGCTGTGCCCTGGGGCGGGCAGGGAGACGGGACAAACTGACAGGGAAGCCGTTGGCAAGATACAATGTGACAAGTGTGTCCCGGGTCCTGCCAGGAGGCAGTCGTGCGCCACCTGCGGGAGCAGCAGCCATGTAGGATGGAAGCCAGTTACTTTGTCATTTATAGCTTTATTCTTTGCCTCATTTTCTTACTTCCTGTTCTCCCTGCCTCGAAACTTTCTCAGCCACCTGTCATATTAATGAACTGTGTTCCCAAAAAGCTAAGGAGGTTGAGTTTGGGACCGAGAGGAGGCAAAGTCTTGGCCTGGAAGAAGGAACAGCGTGTGTAAAGACCTGGAGACACGATGATTGGAGTGTGATTCTTGGGTGTAACTGAGGGAGACGGATGTTAACGGCAGCAAGGGGGGATTAGGCTGAGAAGTTTGGGCTTGATGCTTAGGGCACTGGGGAGCCACTGAAGGTTCTTGAGCCACAGGGGACTTGGCCAGATTTGTTTGTGGAAAGATCACTGGCTTCCAGTGTGTGGGAATCTTCAGATGGGCTACAACCTGTCCTGTACAGTAAAGAAAAGGCCAGCTTGTCTGTTCCCGGCTAGGCTGTGCAGTTTTGTGTCCATGGTGGTAATAAAAAGAAAGTGAGGTCTCTCAGTCATGTCCAACTCTTTGCGACCCCATGGGCTGTAGCCCACCAGGCTCCTCTGTCCATGGAATTTTCCAGGCAAGAGTGGGTTGCCATTTCCTTCTCCAGGGGATCTTCCCAACCCAGAGATCAAACCTGGGTCTCCCGCATTGCAGGCAGATGCTTTACCATCTGAGCCACAAGGGAAGCCCAATAGTAGTAAAAAGATCTCTGTTCAAATGCTGCTCCCAGAGGCCTTCCCTGATTACCTCCTCTAACACAGACTCAGTTCAGACACGTTCTATCCCTCCTGTTTTGTCGTACTTCAGAATACCCACTGCCATCTGAAATGGTATCAAAGACTTGTTGCTTTCCTTGTTTAGTGTCCGTCTTGCCCACTAGACGGTAAACTCCAAGAGATGAGAGGGTTTTTCTAAATTTATTTTTTTTAATTTAAAAATTTACTTATTTTTTGGCTACACTAGACAGCCTACGGGATCTTTGTCTCCCCCACCGGGGATCAAACCCATGGCCCCCACAGTGGAAGCGTGAAGTCCTAACCTCTGGTCTGCCAGGGAAGTCCTGAGGTTTTTGTTTTCCCTGTTTGCTGCGGCAGCCGGGTGCCCTGAACTGAACCCAGTCACCCGGTGCCCTGAACTGAAAGGAACTAAGGAATGCTGAATGAATGAATGAATGAGTGTGGAGTGAACAAACAAATGAATACATTATATTGTGCTATACAGTAAGTGTCGGGAGAATGATACAGAGACGAAGGAGGGAGTCCCTCTGGCCGGGGAGATGAAGGAAATCTTCCCAGAGGGAGAAGCAGAGGGCAGATGTGAGCAGAGATACAGAATGCAGGAAGATGTGTGGGGATAATAACGAGATCAGTTCAGCCAGAGCTGAGGATTCAAATGGACCGGCGGCAGCTCTGTGCCAAGCAAGTCCACTCCTTACGGGGTCGAGGGAGACTGCCCGCCCCTTCCCCCCATGCACGTCTTGTACTGTCCCACCCCCAGCCCAGCCCTCTGCTGGGCCCACCTCTTGGGCATTACCTATCTAAGATCCAGCGACCTTCAGTGGGATTAATTTAGAATTGGTTTTCCTTTTATGTTTATTTCTCCTGCTTCTCATTTTTAAAGGAGGCTGCTTTCATGTATTCGTCTTAGCCAGGAAATCAGGGCTTAGATTTAAAGCCCGAATGCTGTAGAATTCAAAAGCAAGTTGACTTATTCATTTATTCCTCCATCCATCCATATGTTTTAAAAGAGTCGCCAGGCACCCTCTTCATGTCAGGTGCTGGGTGGGGAGAAAGGATTCCAACTTCAGTGGGAAACAAGGGTGGCCAACTTCCAGGACCCTGTGGGGCAGAGAAAAGGCACAGCCTTTCTGGGCAATCAGACCTGGGTCCAAACCCCCCAGCCCTGCACACTGTGTGTGCCCTGGGCAAGGAGCTGGACTCCCATTTCCTGAGGGGTTCCTGGGGACACTCACACAAAGTGTCAGGCACACGACGGGGGAGGAAGAGGGGAAGGGATGGTTAGGGAGTTTGGGATGGACATGTACACGCTGCTTTGTTTAAAACAGATAACCGACCGACGAGGACCTACAGGGAGCTCTGTTCGATGTTATGTCACAGCCTGGATGGGAGGGGAGTTTGGGGGAGAATGGATACATGTATGTGTATGGCTGAGTCCCTTTGCTGTCCACCTGAAAGTATGACAACATTATTCATCGGCTGTACCCCAATATAAAATAGAGTCAAAAAAAAAAAGAAGTGTCAGGTACTTGTCTGTGTAGAGGTTGTTCTCAGCCCCTCCAAAGTCCTTGTCCTTGGAGTGAATGCCTGTGATCGGTGATAGCTGTGTCCTAATTCACTTCCCCTCTTTCTGGCATTTAGACTGTTCAGTCCACAAACCAAACTTCAGTGTCTCCCCCAGCCCAGCACACAGACTCCCAACTGCTCCCGCCTTGGAATGGCAACCCCCCAAGTGTGAGCAGGCCCAGAGCCCCATCTCTGCCTCTTTCTTCAGGGCTCTGTCGGGGGAAAATACTTGCTTCTTACCATGGCAGGGAATTGGAAGAGGGGCTCTCAACTGGGGTCCACAGGCCTTAGTTATGGGACCCTGGGATCACCCTGAAATTATAATAGAATGTTGGCTGTGACCATAGATTTTCCTAGGAAGCGGGGTCTTAGCTTTCAGAAGATTCTCAAAACAGTTGTGAAAACACAAGCCCATACCCAGGCTCCCAGTGAGGGGGTTTGAATCCTTGGTTGGTCCTGAGACCCCACTGCCAGCTCCCTCTGCCCTGCCATGGCCCCAGACCCTCCCAGGGGGCGGGGGTTGTCCTTCCTAATGCCTTTGGCCGCCTCCACTTCATCAAGGTTCTGCATCAACCCCAAAGCCAGGGTGGGGGCAGGTTGTCTGGGCAGCTTGCCGGGGACTCCGCAAGGCCGAGGGTCACAGCTGGTCAGCTTGGCCTGCCCAGAGCTTACCTATGAGCTTAGGGTGGAGGTCGGACCCCTGCAGGCAGAGAGATCCATAAAGGAAGGGGCTGAGGATAGAACTGGCCGGTGACAGGAGGCCTGGGCTGGACAAGGGAGGGGGTGCCCTGCTCCCTCTGAGGGTGGAGGGGTGAGACCAGGAGAGCCTCCAGGCAGTGGCGGACCCGGTCTGCACCTCTGACCAAAGCCCCATCCCATCCTGTGGCCTGGCCTGCTTGCCTGACTTTGCTGGAGATTTGATAGATCCAGCTGGAGCCCAGGGATCAGTAACTTTTAACTCTCTTCCCAGGTCTTTCCGTTGGGCAGGTGGGGACTCCTGGGAAAGAGGAAGAGAAACCTCAGCAGGAAACTGGAAAAGGCCAAAACGAAGTGAAGTCAGTCTGAGTTAGTGCCCACCAGCCCAGGCCGCCGGCCTGCTGGTGAATGGAAGGAGACTTGGTAGGGGGAGGGCAGGGCAGGGCAGGGCAGAATGTTTGCACACCTCTCAGGGATGGGGTGGGCCATTGATCTGACAGCACCTGGAAGCTTCCTGATTGGGATCAACTGTCTGATAAGGCTGCCTTGAAAGCATTTTAGGGTTTTAGGGCCTTTTAAAGCAGGTGCCTTCCGGAGGGTGAAGAGGAGACACCTGTCTCCCAAGTGCCTCTGTATCACCTGCAGCGAGGGGCTTGCTTAGACCACCTTAGCCTGGGCCGTGCTCAGTGAGCTTCCTGGAGCTATCTGGAGCCCTGCCGAAGCCCCCTCAGGATAGGGGTATCCTCAGGGAAGAGACCTTGTCTGCTCTGTGCCCTTGAGCAAGCGGTGTGCTGTCTGAGCCTCAGTTTGCTGATCCGTAAACTGGGGATACTGCCTGTCGGAGGCTCGTAGTGAGGGTTAAATGAGGTCCCGTATACAGCGGCCAGCAGAGCAGCCTGGTCTGCGGCCCTGCCGATGTTTATCCGTTGTCAGGACTGTGAAATGTCCACACCCTTGTTCCCTGCCAGACTACTTGCTCCTGTCTTTGAAATCCCAGAGCCCTTTGGCCAAGCCCTGACCACTGTCTTGTTCCGTAAACAGCAGAGCCTAGGGGTCACAAGGATGTCTGGAGTCAGGCTGCCTGTGTGTCCTCTGGTCGGTTATTTAACCTCTCTGAGCCCTGCTTCCCTCACTTCTTTTTTTTTTTTTAAGGTCACTTTCTATTTATTAAATAAATGCCTACCAAGCTCCATGCGTTTCACATACAGATATATCATTCAGTCCTCATGACTGCCCTGTGAGGTAGATCTTTTGTCCCCATTTCACTGGAGCTTAGGTGATCTGCCCAAGCCCCCTCCCTTCTCAAGTAGTGAAGGATTTGATGTTGGGACTTCTGGAGTCCACTTGTCCCCTCTAGTTGAATTTAGGTGAGCTCTCAGAGAATATGTGTTTTCTTTTTTTTTTTTTTTTTAGTATAAATTTATTTATTTTAATTGGAGGCTAATTACTTTATAATATTGTGTTGGTTTTGCCATACATCAACATGAATCTGCCACGGGTGTACATCCTGAACCCCCCTCCCACCTCCCTCCTCATCCCATCCCTCTGGATCATCCCAGTGCACCAGCCCTGAGCATCCTGTATCATGCATGGAACCTGGACTGGTGACTCATTTCATATATGAAATTATACATGTTTCAATGCCATTCTCCCAAATCATCCCACCCTCGCCCTCTCCCACAGAATCCAAAAGACTGTTCTATACATCTGTGTCTCTTTTGCTGTCTCACATACAGGGTTATCATTACCATCTTTCTAAATTCCATATATATGCGTTAGTATACTGTATTGGTGTTTTTCTTTCTGGCCTACTTCATGCTGTATAATAGGCTCCAGTTTCATCCACCTCATTAGAACTGATTCAAATGTATTCTTTTTAATGGCTGAGTAATACTCCATTGTGTATATGTACTACAGCTTTCTTGTCCATTTGTCTGCCGATGGACATCTAGGTTGCTTCCATGTCCTGGTTTTTAGTTCTTGAGGTGGCTATGATGCATGAATGGGTTAGTCCATGAAAGATGAATCTGCATTTGTAACTGAATGTGTATCTTGCATGTGATGAGTGCACAGTAATATTAACTGTGGCTGTTATTTCTCAAAACCAGTGGGAAACTGCATTCAGAGTAGGGGGATGTGGGTGCCGTTTTACTCGAGGACTCTGTCTGCAGCTCTCCCCCCATCCCTCTTCACTTCACCCCAGGAAAAAGCCAAAGATACAGAGTTGAGTTCTATCTGACTCTTGCTGAGTAGTTGAGAGCTCCCTCCAGCCTACCTCTTTGCTTCCCATGCAGGTTTTGCACAAGAGCCCATCCCCCCTCCAAGTCAGCCTCCCTTAACCCCAGGAAAGGGACAGGATCTTCTATCACTGCGACTTCATTCTTGACCCTTGGCCTCCCAGCCACCAACTTCCATGAAAAAGTGAAAATGTTAGTTGCTCAGTCGTGTCCAACTCTTTGCAACCCATGAACTGTAGCCCGCCAGGCTCCTCTGTCCATAGCATTCTCCAGGCCAAGAATATTGGAGTGGGTTGCCATTCCCTTCTCCAGGGGATCTTCCCAACCCAGGGATTGAACCTGCATTGCAAGAATCTGCATTGCAGGCAGATTCTTTACTACCTTGAACTACCAGGGAATTCACACCAACGTCCATACATGATAATAAAAATAGCCAGATGCTCTGCTTAAAGACATTGTATTGGGTTGGCCAAAAAGTTTGTTTGGGTTTTCCATTAACAGGTTATGGAAAAACCCAAATGCACTTTTTGGCCAACCCCATATACGTCATCTCACACAACCACCTCAACAGCTGCCCTGGTGGTGTTATTGTTGTGCCCATTTTACAGATGTGGAAACTGAAACTCAGAAAGCACCTAGCCCAAGGAGGGAGCAGGAGGCAGGGATTCGAACCCAGGTCTGGAGGACGTTGAAGCTCCTGCTCTGCACCACCGCCTTCCAGCAGCCTCTGGAATGTACCTCTCAGCTCAGAGAAAAGGCTTGGCTCTGACGAGGGTCTCCAAGGCAGCCATCCAGCCTCTGACTCCATCAACATCCTGAGATAATGCAAGTGGGAGGGTTCTGGAACTCACAAACCTGCCATAAAAAAGCAATCGCTGTCATAATGGTCAGAATAATGTTGTTCTAACTTAGACAAATCGGGTGTTAACTCATTACATTGTGAGGGGTGCCTCCACAGAGAACAGAGGCTGTGGAACAGTCACAGGGCCATTTGTAGCTGGTGTTTCTAAACCCATTAGCTCATTGGGTTTTCACAGCAACCCTATGAGTGGGCAGGAACCATGGGGCCCATTTTAGAGATGAGGAAACAGAGACCTGGGGGAATAAGGCGACTTGCTGGAGGGCAGTGGCCAGACCATGCCCGAAGCCCAAGGCGGGTCTCAATGGCTCAGAGATTCTCAATTCAATTTGAATTCCTAGCCAACATTTAAAAATCAGGAGAGTTTACAGAGAAATCCTGTTTCTGGCTTTGTGAGAAGTCAGACAATCTGGCTTCTCTAGGCCCACATTCCCACATGGCCACAGTTGGCTGGAGCCAAATAGTGACTGCCTCTTCAGACAGCACGTGAACGTGGGCTGGGGGGGCGGGGAGCTCTCCATCGGCTTGCGTCACACATTTGTGTTACTTGCCTGGGTCCTGCAGGGTTCAAGTTTGTCTTCTAGATCCGCCCCGCATCTCCTGTTGGTGGTGGTGGTGTTTAGCCTCTAGTCTCTCTTGCGATCAGGAGTAAATTGCTTCTCCTCCCCAGGTTTTGGCTACCTCTTCTCTCAAATGAGGGGGTAGGGCTCAGTGGTTTCGGAGGCTCCTTCCAGCTCTGGGATTGCATGCCCGGTGGCAGGCTCCAGGCAAGGAGGGGAGAGCTAGACAAAGGCCAGGGCTCTGCCCCCAGGACGTGTATCAGTTATCCATTGCTGCCTAATAAGCCACCCCAAAACGTACTGTCTCAATACAACAGTGATGTATTATTCTTCCTGATTCAGTGGAGTGGCCGGGTGCAGCTGGGCATTTATTCTGCTCCATGTGGTGTCAGCTTGGATCACTCTTGAGCTTGCACTCAGCTGGGCTGTGCTGGAAGGTCTCCCGTGGCCTCTCCTACATCTCTGAGGCCCTGGTAGGGAGGGTGGGAAGGCCCCCCTGCCTCGCCCCCTCCCCGTTCAAGATTGCTCACCCGTCACTAGTCTAGACCGAGCTTTCCACAGCGGCTAGCTCCCAAGAGGGTAAAGAGGAAACCGGAAGACTCCTTGAGGCCTGGACTGTGATGTCACAAAACATCACCCCTGCAGTCGGAGCAAGTCACAGAGCCATCTCAGATGCATCCCAGGCCTCCTCATCCAGTTCAGAGACTGGGGGGATATACGCTGGGCTCAGTTTTCTGTTCAGTCTTTCAAAGGAAGCACCGTGTGCTGCGAACGGTCTAATACACAGCATTCGCCTGTGTGTTGCCCCTGGTCCTCAGCGTGTCTTTGGAGGTGATGCTCGGCCCCCAAACACCCACTTCACTGTGTACACACATCTTGTGTTCCGGGCCGACCTATGGTCCAAATGTAGCTTCAGCAACCCCCTCCCTCCCTCTTTTTTTTTTGGCCTCACTGGTCTTTGTTGCGGTGTGTGAGCTTTTCTCTAGCTGTGGTGTCCGGGCTCCCTAGTTAAGGTGCACACACTCTGTAGTTGCGATGCACGCATCCTCTGGCTGTAACGTGCAGGCTCTCTAGTTGACGGCATGCAGGTTCTCTAGTTGTGATGTGCCGTCTGTTTGCGGTGTGTGGACTTAGTTGCCTGGTGGCATGTGGGATCTTAATTCCCTGAGCAGCAATCGAACCTGCATCCCTTGCATTTGAAGGCAGATCCTTAACCACTGGACCCACCAGGAAAGTCCCTCAGCCCCTTAATGGGAGGCGGCTTTCTGTTTAGTGACAGCAGGTATAGGCCGGTAACCACACTGAGGGACAGTCCACCCCAGGGAGTTTCTAGTCCCGCACAGGGTGTGGGTAACAGGGAGCCAGAAACCTCTTGCCCTGCCTGCTCTCCGTCCTGTCCCACCGCTGCACTGACTTCCTGTGCTGTCCACTGCCCCGGAGAGAACAGCGACCCTCCACTTCACCATGTCCCCTGCCCAGCACGAGGCCTGGCTCATGATATGCACTGAATAGATGTTTGAGCCATAAAGTGAAAGTGAAAGTCGCTCAGTTGTGTTCAGCTCTTTGCAACTCCGTGGACTACACAATCCATGGAATTCTCCAGGCCTAGGGATACTGATACTGCAGTGGGTAGCCTTTCCCTTCTCCAGGGGACTTTTCCCAACCCAGGGGTAGAATCCAGGTCTTCCGCATTGTAGGTGGATTCTTTACCAGCTGAGCCACAAGGGGAGCCATGGTAGCCCAAGTCATAGCTATTCAGGATCAGGCGTGAGAAGGAGGCCCTGGGCTGGTAGAAATGAGTTTGGAGGATGGGGCTAAGAAACCCTTGTGGCCTGGGGCAGGTCACTTCACCCCTCTGGGCCTCAGTTTTCTCATCAGTAAATAGGGGATCATGATTTAACCACCTCAGAAGGCCATGTCAAGGAGCATCTGTGTTCTTCATTCAACTATAAAAGAACATGTAAACTAAGATCCTAGAAGCTGTGCAGTCCAGAGAAAAAAGAAATCCTTTGACACAATGCTATAAGTCAACTCTACTTAAATAACATTTTATAAAGTGAAAAAACAAACAAAAGAACCTGTAATGAGGTGACTGTGGTCTGTCACCCCCGCCCTGGCTGGGGGCCACCATAGGAGCAGGGAAGCGCTGGAGAAAACCGAAATGTCTGAAGGCATTGGTTGGCCAGTTGCTGTCAGACCTAAGTTGGGACTACAGGTCGGCACAGGGAGATATGTGCACGTGGTGAAGTGTTGAAGACCATAAGCAACACATAAGCGAGTTTTATTGTCAAACAGTTAAGCAGGAAATGGGGTTGCTGACTGAATAGGAATCAAGCCTACACAGATAATACAGACACAGTCCTTCTGATACACCATAGTCTCTCTTTTATTTTTAGAAAAAGCTAAAAATGTGTTTGGGTATGTCTCTTGTTTGCACAAGGGAAGCTGAATTATTATTTGGGGCTTTAGTTTTGTTACTCAACGCCTAAGTCTTAGTCTTTTAATAAGTGAGTTAATGCTGCTCATGTTTATTGATGTAATGGATGTGTTGGGTCTCAACTCTGTTGTGATATTTTTTGGGGTTGGCCAGACGAACTTTTTGGCTGACCCAGTGTGATGATATGTACTTTATTTGCTGCGCTTCTTTTTCTACAAGATGTGCATTCTTTACTCTGGTTTATTTAAATGTGCTTGGTATTTAGGAAGGTTCATGGTTTTGTTCCGGTGGTCACCTTTGTACTTATGCCTTCTTCCACAGTGTCTAATATGCTGTTATAGCATCCAGTGTATTGTTTCTAGAATTTCCATTTATGTCTTTTTTATATAGCCCTTGTCTCTACTGACAGAGAAGGCAATGGCACCCAACTCCAGTACTCTTGCCTGGAAAATCCCATAGACAGAGGGGCCTGGTAGGCTGCAGTCCATGGGGTCGCTAAGAGTCAGGCACGACTGAGCAACTTCCCTTTCCCTTTCCCTTGTCTCTACTGAGCAGATTCAGTCTTTTCCTTCTTGAACTTATTAAACAGAGTTATAGTAAAATAAATTAACAACCAACCAAATCCTAAGAGTCCTGGCCAGAGACCCTAGACTCTTGAGTTGGCCAGGTTGTTAATGGATATTTGACAGACAGCAGTGTGCCCAGGAGGGTACATATCTTGTCTAAAGAAAGCAAGTGGGACTTCCCTGGTGGTCCAGTGGTTCGGATTCCATACTGCCACTGTATGGACATTGGTTCAATCCCTGGTCAGGGAACTAAAACCCTGCATGCCACATGGCACAGCCAAAAACATAATAATAATAACATAAAGAAGGCAGGTGCTACCCACTCTTGACCATCTTGCTGTGCAGGGATTGGGGCTCAGTTTTGCCAGAACTTCTGGTTTGCAAAGTTCTGACATTTATGGAAAAACTTGTTGTTAAATGTTTGCTCAACTCTAAAATACAGTCCTGGCCAATCTAAGTCATATTTGTTGGCTGAATTGGGCTCAGGAGCTGGCAGTTTCAAGCTGAGGTGTTTTGGACAGAGAAATAGCAAGGGCATTGTTACCTCCATTTGACTGATGAAGAAGTTGAGGTTCAGGGGGCTGTAGTAACGTACCCAAGGCTACACAGCTGGGAGCCACAGGCTTCCCCGGTGGTGCAGTGGTAAAGAATCCGCCTGCCAAAGCAGGAGATGCGAAAGACGCAGTTCTGGTCCCTGGGTCGGGAAGATCCCCTGGAGGAAGAAATGGCAACCCACTCCAGGATTCTTGCCTGGAGAATCCCATGGACAGAGGAGCCTGGCGGGCTACAGTCCCATAGGGTTGCAAAGAGTCAGATATGACTCAGCATGCACACACGAGCGTGCACACACACACACACACACACACCCCCCGCTGGTAAGCAGTGACATTGTCAGAAGTGCCTCTTAATCTTAAACTGGAGAGTCTTCCTGGAACTTCCCTCCATGGCTTCTGTTTCCTGCCTTCCAGGACAATCCAGGAGCAGAAGCTCCTTCTGGCAGGCATCTACGCTATTTAAAGGCAGAGAGCATGTCTTCCTTCCATTTTCTTCTTCGTGGGCAGAGTTGGTGCAATGGGAGGTGTGTGTTCTTGAAGTAGAACCTCTGGCTCTAAAACTTACAAACAGCCTGACCTTGGCCCTTTTAGAAAAATTTAATTATATTTGGCCATGCTGGGTCTTTGTTGTAGTGTGGGGCTCTCTCTAGCTGCACTGCACAGACTTCCATTTTCGGTGGCTTCTCTCGCGGTGGATCACGGACTCTAGGCGTGCGGGCTTCCTTAGTTGCGGCCCACAGGCTCTAGAGTGCGTGGGCTTTGTTGCCCCATGGCAGGTAGAATCTGAGTTCCCGGAACAGGGATTGAACCCACGTCCCCTCCAGTGGCAGGCGGATTCTTAACCACTGGACCTCCAGGCAAATCCCAGGCCTCGGCCCCTTTTAACTTAGTTACCTCTTTGAGCCTCAGTTTCTTCCGTGGTAAACTGGAGTTAGGAAAGTTTCACAGAAGGCGACTTCCACGATGCTGGTCGAGGAACAGCCAGGCGGAGAAGTGGCAAGGCAGGCAGGCATTCCGGGCAAACAGCAGGACAGCATCTGCAGAGATCCGAAGGGGAGGCCCCGGAGCGCGTGGTGTCTTTGGGAGCTGGAAAGAGGCCTGTGCGGCTGAGAACCAGGCACGCCAAGCACCGGGGCGGGGTGCAAGCTGCCTGGGCCCAGCAGGCAGAGAGCGTGGGGTCAGCACTCCCATTATGGCGACGACATATGTCCACAGCACCAACTTGTCACTTGGCCTGAGTCCATGGGAAGCCGGAAGGACAAAAAGCATCTGAACGTGTAAGTGGGGAGAAAGCGGCTTAGCGCACAGTGGGATGCGTCCCGCCTGAATGGGGGCTTCTCCGCCTCTCGCGGGGAGGCAGAGCCTGGGAACAGCCCCGGCCAGAGCCTGCGGGGCCTTTCTGGAACCCACGAAAGGCCATGTGGCCCAGGGAGTCTGTTCGAGTCAGGGCCCCAGGGCGGGATGTCTTCGCGAGCCTGTCCCCGTCAGTGTCAGCTGTCACTCCCCACGGCTTCAAATGGCAACTCCTGCCGCTCTCAGGAGAACAGTCGAACGCACTCCCTAGATACCAAGGAGGCCCTGATGCTGGGTGTTCCGGGGCCGCCCCGGAGCTCAGCCCCACGCCAGCAAAGCACAGGGCTCCTTCTGAATGGCCTCTGCTGGAGTTGAATGGGTTCCGATGAGGCCCGGCCCATTTTGGCCTGGGTCCAGGGACACAGGCGAGTCAGGAGATGCTGGGGCAAGATCCTGGACTCTGGAGATAGTCAGGCTGTCCACATCCTGGCTCCTCCACTCACTAGTTGTGTCACCTTGGGTAGGTCATTTCCTGCTCAGCCTTGGCTTCTTATCTGGAAACTGAGGATAATATCACCTACTGCATCATGTTGTTTCAGAAATTAAAAAAAAAAAAAACCAGGTGTTTTTGAAAAGCAAGTGTTTACCCAACCTCTCAGCCTCAGTTTCTCAGCGGTTCAATGATTGATAATAATACCAATAATTAAAACAGTGTTCAGTCGTGTCTGACTCTTTGCAGCCCCATGGGCTATAGCCCACCAGGCTCCTCTGTCCTTGGAATTTTCCAAGCAAGAATACTGTCGTGGGCTGCCATTTCCTACTCCAGGGGATCATCCTGACCCAGGGACGGAACCCACATCTGCTGCATTGGCAGGCGAATTCTTTACCACTGAGCCACCAGGGAAGCCCGTCCTTTACCTAGATTCAACATTGGTGAACATTTTGCCATATTTGTATCCCTTTTTGTATGACAGTACCTGTATGTGTGTATTTTTTTTTCTGAACCATTTGAACATAAACTGCTGATATGGGCAAAGAACTAACGTTGACTGAGAATTGATACGTATAGGTCTAAGGCCGACTTTCTTAACCACCATCTTAGATCACTTTGCCTGGCACACAGTAGGACTTGAAAATTGGTAGCACTTGGGAGGAATAGCTGGTATTGCCTACAGCTGACCAGGGAATCCCCCTGCATTACCTCATTCAGTCCTCCCTGTAGCCTAGGAGGAAACTGTTAGCGGTGTCTTCCAGTGGCTGAGGCTCTGCACTCCCAATGCAGGGTGCCCAGGTTCAATCCCTGGTCAGGGAACTAGATCCTACATGCCACAGCTAAGAGCTTTCGTGCTGCAACTAAGGATCCTGCACGGTGCAGCAAAGATGCCACAGCGAGCATCAGAGATCCCACACGAGGCAACAAAGACCCAGCCCAGCTAGCTAGCCAAATAAATAAGGCTCAATAAATAAGACTCAAAAATTAAGTAACTTAGAGCAAAATGGGAGGTTGGGATTTACACCTGTGTCTGCTTGACAGCAGATCCTGCCGCACAAAACTTCAGGGACCCGCTTCCCTCCCATCAGGTCTGCCCTTATTATAGCCACCAGGGCGGCACATGGCAACTTTGCTCCCAGCAGTAGATGAACACAGGCCTTTCTCTCTGGGAATCAAGAGGGCATTATTATAGAGGCATGTGGACTTGGAGAAATTGGGGACTGGCCCAGGGTCCACAGTTAACTAGGTAATTATGAGGACTCAGGCCTTGGGATTTCTAGAATCCAGCATATTTGTTGCCCCTTGCCTGGATGCCCTTTTCACCTTCTTTCTCTGGCTGCTCTTTAAGACCAAGCTCGAGTGTCTCCTGCCTGAAGCCTGCTTTGACCTCTCTGACCCCTCCCCTGTCTGTGTGTAGAGTTGGACTGTCCTCGGTGACCGCTGTGTTCTCAGTGGCACCTTGATACATACCTCTTTTATATCGCCTCGGTTAGACCGTACAGGGCTTCCCTGGTGGCTCAGAGGTTAAAGCGTCTGCCTCCAACGTGGGAGACCCTGGTTCGATCCCTGGGTTGGGAAGATCCCCTGGAGAAGGAAATGGCAACCCACTCCAGTACTCTTGCCTGGAGAATCCCATGGACGGAGAAGCCTGGTAGGCTACAGTCCACAGGGTTGCAAAGAGTCGGACATGACTGAGCGACTTCACTTTAGACTGTACTGGGTACTGCATCAGCATGTCTGGTTTACCGCCAACCGTCCTGGGAGATCCTCAGTCATACTGGTTGAATAGACTACAGTTGGAGAGGTAAATAGCTGAGCAGTTGGATAGGAGCTTGAGTGATTGATGGCTGGTTGGATAGAGGATGAGTGCATGGGTAATTGCATGGATTGGATGGTTGGGTCAGTAATGGGCACGTTGATAGATGGATCGAGAGAGAGAGAGCAAAGGATGGTTTTATGGCAACTGAGTGGATTGGATGGGTGGAGAGATGGTTGGATGGGTGGAGGGGTTGGGATGGATGGACGGATGGATAATAGCAAAATTGTTGCACATTTTAGATGGTTGGTTGGATAAATGAATGGAAGAATGAACAAACCTGAAAACCCAGAGTGCATTTCTCCCCCTCAGATTCTCTTTGGCATCTAGATTGTGATATTTCCTTTTTCTCCACTTTCGGGACTTAAAAAAAGAGCTGGCAAACTGCACACTCCCCAGGTTTGGAGGAACCTTCTGAGCCTTTGACTGTGGATTTGCCAACGCTTCTGCACTGGGGAGTTCCACAGAAGTTGGCCCCCAAAGTGAATTTCTGTAAAATAAATCCCATTTTCCCATTGACTTGGCTCACACTTTTGGAGCTGTGTTCCTGCTGTCAGGGGCTGGTGCTCTTAGAGGCTGGTGACAGGTGGGGAAAGAGTTGGAACTCCCGGGGGCATCAGCTGCCCTGAGCTTCCACTTGCTCAACCTTGAGAGCAGCCTGATGCTGGCCAGGAGCACAGGAGCTTGGAGCCAGGGGAACAGATTTGGCATCTGTTCCCAGAAACCTCAGCTGCCAGTGGGATGCTGTGCTGCTAGACTTCTGGGAGAGCACGCTCAGTCTCCTCCAGGCTTATCTGTTTCCATTCATCTGTCCATACGTCCTTTCTTCTCGCCCACAGTCCTAGCTTCTTTCCTTCTCCCCATCCATCCGTCCTTTCATACTATCTGTTCATTCAGTAGTCATTTATGAAAGCCTCCAGTATGCTGGGACATAGAGAGGAATTCATCAGAACTGACATTCGCAGGCACTTCCCTGCTGGTCCAGTGGTTGGGGGCCCACTTTGCGGTGTGGAAGACGCGGGTTTAGTCCTTGGTCAAGGAACTAAGATCCCGTATGCCCCAGTGAAGGATCTCACACGATGCAGCTAAGACTCAATACAATAAATAAAAATGTTTTAAAAAAAAAAAGAAGAACTGACATTCTCATGTCAAGGAGTGACATCCCAACAGAGGGATCGGTGACTTCTTCCTATTCCTTCTTTTCCATCTCTTCTTTCCCTTCACCTTCCCTTCTCTTTCTCCTCTTTCTCTTCCGTCATCAGCATCAGGAGAAGGAAATGGCAACCCACTCCAGTGTTCTTGCCTGGAGAATCCCAGGGATGGGGGAGCCTGGTGGGCTGCCGTCTATGGGGTTGCACAGAGTCGGACACAACTGAAGCAACTTAGCAGCAGCAGCATCATAGCAACTGCTCACCACTGAGTCCCTGTCGAGTACTAGGTGCTATACTGGCTGCTCTTCTGACACATTCTTATTTATTCCCCTCAACAACCTTGGATCATAGTTAATAACACTGATTTTGCTGATAAAAAGGCAGGTTCAGAGATGTTCAATGATGTGATATATAGGGTGTGAGATGGAATATTGTTTATTGCAAAGGGGAAATGTCTTCCAGCCTGGGTTGGTGGAAGGCATGTTTAGCCCAGTAGGATTTGTGGCACGCAGTCAATGGAATGGAGAACATTCTTAGCAGAGGGGACAGCTTGAGCAGAGGCCGAGAGGCTGGAGCAGGGCAGGTTTGTAGAAACCACGTGCTAAGTGCATGCTAAGTCGTTTCGGTCGTGTCCGACTCCTTGCAACGCTGTGGACTGTCGCCTGCCAGGCTTCCTCTGTCCTTGGAGATTCTCCAGGGAAGAATACTGGAGTGGGTTGCCATGCCCTCTTCCAGGGGATCTTCCCGACCCAGGGATCAAACTCGAGTCTCTTATGTCTCCCACATTGACTGACAGGTGGGTTTTTTTTTTTTTTTACCACTAGCGCCACCTGGGAAGCCCTGTAAAAACCACAGTGAATGAAAATGTATGAAAGAAAGAAAAGGGAGATGAAGCTCTGGGAGAAGGTTTGAGCCAGGGAAGCAGGGCCTCGAGTGACAAGCTGTGGTGTTCGAACTTGATACTGGAGGCAATAGGAAGCCATGGGAGGAAATCAAAAGCAGGGACGGGTTCAGGGGCCGTGGAGCTGATGGCGGGGACGATCGAGTGCGGGAGAGGCGGGCAGGGAGGGGCTGCATGGGTCTGACCCGGAGGATTATGGGTGCAAGCGAATCTTGTCCAGCCAGCTCCTCTGGTTGTGCGAGGGGCCAGGATGTAAGGAACGCATTGGGAAGGGGGCCAGAATGGTGGGGCCCATGGCAGAGTGAGGGGCTTCTCTGATAGCTCAGTTGGTAAAGAATCCGCCTGCAGTGCAAGAGACCCTGGTTCAATTCCTGGGTCACAGAGATCCGCTGGAGAAAGGATAGGCTACCCACTCCAGTATTCTTGGGGTTCCCTTGCGGCTCGGCTGGTAAAGAATCTGCCTGCAATGCGGGAGATTTGGGTTCAATCCCTGGGTTGGGAAGATCCCCTGGAGAAGGGAAAGGCTACCCACTCCAGTATTCTGGCCTGGAGAATTCCATGGACTGTATAGTCCATGGGGTCACAAAGAGTCGGGCATGACTGAGTGACTTTCACTTCACTTCATGGCAGAGGGAACATGTCTGCCTGGCCCCTGCTCCCCTTCCAGAAGCCCTCTAGCTTCTCCAGAGAGCCAGTCCCAGCCCACCCACTTCACCCCTCAGTGCCAGGGAAGGGTTGTGGGCACCTTGCGAGGGCTCAGCAATCCCACAGAGCCTGTACAATCCAGGCAGCACACCAGGAGCCATCCCAGGATGCAGAATACTAGAGCCAGACGTGGGGAAACTGAGGCCCAGAAGGGGCCTACCCTTGCCTGAGGTCTCAGTAGGCCCATTGAAGGCCAGGAACTAGGTCTGTAGCCGCTAAAAGTCTTTCCAAGGGAGAGAAGACCTTTAAAGCCAGTGGTTCCCTTTTCTAGCTGTAGAGACTTGGATAAATTATTTAACATCTGCCTCTAGCCCTTCTGAGAATAACATGGGATAAAAATAAATAATGGACATCTAAAAAATGACTTAACCATTCCAGCCTTCAGCTTTCCTTTCTGTCAACTGGCAGGAATATTAACGAGAAAAACAAAACATCATTTAGTCATTGTCCTCCCTGTAAGAATGTAAGCTTCATGAAGGCAGGATTTTTTTAAAATTTTATGCAAATAATTAAAAAAATTTGTTACAATGTTGTTGTGTTGGTTTCTGCCATAAAATGAAAGTCAGCCATAATTATACATACATCCCCTCCCTCTCGAGCCTCCGTCCCCTCCCCCATCCCATCCCTCCAATCATCTCAGAGTGCCTGACTAGGCTCCCTGTGAGACTTTGACTCTTGTTTGCAAGTACCCCCCATGCATCCTGGGGAATAGTGGTGCTTGGGAATGAATGAATGGAGGACTAGCCATCATGTATGAACTTCCTACAGGGCACCAGGCACATAGTCCTTTACGTGTCAAATCCTGCTTAGTCCTAACAACAACCCCATGGAGTGGGTGTGATTATCCCCACTCTACAGATGGGGAACTGAAGCTTATATGGGGGCTTCCCAGTGGCGCTACACTGCCACTGTAGGAGACAGAAGAGACGTGCGTTCCATCCCAGGCTCAGGAAGATCCCCTGGAGGAGGACATGGCAACCCACGCCAGGATTCTTGCCTGGAGAATCCCATGGACGGAGACTATAGTCGGTCAGTTCTGTCGGTCAGTTCTGTCGCTCAGTTCCGTCTGACTCTGTGTGACCCCATGGACTGCAGCACACCAGGCTTCCCTGTCCATCACGAACTCCTGGAGCTTACTCAAACTCATGTCCATCGAGTTGATGATGCCATCCAACCATCTCATCCTCTGCTGTCCCCTTTTCCTCCTGTCTTCAATCTTTCCCAGCATCAGGGTCTTTTCCAATGAGTCAGTTTTTCGCATCAGGTGGTCAAAGTATTGGAGTTTCAGCTTCAGCATCAGTCCTTCCAATGAACACCCAGGACTGATCTCCTTTAGGATGGACTGGTTGGATCTCCTTGCAGTCCAAGGGACTCTCAAGAGTCTTCTCCAACACCACAGTTCAAAAGCATCAATTTTTCAGCACTCAGCCTTCTTCACAGTCCAACTCTCACATCCATACATGACTACTGGAAAAACCATAGCCTTGACTAGACGGACCTTTGTTGACAAAATAATGTCTCTGCTTTTCAACATGCTGTCTAGTTTGGTCAGAGCTTTTCTTCCAAGGAGCAAGCGTCTTTTATTTTCATGGCTGCAGTTGCCATCTGCAGTGATTTTGGAGCCCCAAAATACGAAGTCTGTCACTGTTTCTATTGTTTCCCCATCTATATGCCATGAAGTGATGGAACTGGATGCCATGATCTTAGTTTTTTGAATGTTGAGTTTTAAGCCAACTTTTTCACTCTCTTCTTTCACTTTCATCAAGAGGCTCTTTAGCTCCTCTTCACTTTCTGCCATAAGGGTGGTGTCATCTGCATATCTGAGGTTATTGATATTTCCCCCAGCAATCTTGATTCCAGCTTGTGCTTCATCCAGCCCAGCATTTCTCATGATGTGCTCTGCATATAAGTTAAATAAGCAGGGTGACAATATAGAGCCTTGACATACTCCTTTCCCAATTTGGAACCAGTCCATTGTTCCATGTCTGGTTCTAAGTGTTGCTTCTTGAGCTGCATACAGATTTCTCATGAGGCAAGTAAGATGGTCTGATATTCCCATCTCTTGAAGAATTTTCCATAGTTTGTTGCGATCCACACAGTCAAAGGCTTTGGTGTAGTCAATAAAGCAGAAGTAGGACTATAAAGAAAACTGAGCGCCTAAGAATTGATGCTTTTGAACTGTGGTGTTGGAGAAGACTTGAGAGTCCCTTGGACTGCAAGGAGATCCAACCAGTCCATCCTAAAGGAAATCAGTCCTGAACATTCATTGGAAGGACTGATGCTGAAGCTGAAACTCCAATACTTTGGCTACCTGATGCGAAGAACTGACTCATTGAAAAAGACTCTGATGCTGGGAAAGATTGAAGGCAGGAGGAGAAGGGGACAACAGAGGATGAGATGGTCAGATGGCATCACCGACTCAATGGACATGAGTTTGAGTAAACTCCGGGGGTTGGTGATGGACAAGGAGGCCTGGCGTGCTACAGTCCATAGGGGTCACAAAGAGACGGACATGACTGAGTGACTGAACTGAACTGATCTGAACTGAGATGTTTTTCTGGAACTCTCTTGCCTTTTCAATGATCCAGCAGATGTTGGCAATTTGATCTCTGGTTCCTCTGCCTTTTCTAAATCCAGCAGGAACATCTGGAAGTTCTTGGTTCACATACTGTTGAAGCCTGGCTTGGAGAATTTTGAGCATTACTTTGCTAGCATGTGAGATGAGTGCAATTGTGCAGTAGTTTGAGCATTCTTTGGCATTGCCTTTCTTTGGGATTGGAATGAAAACTGACCTTTTCCAGTCCTGTGGCCACTGCTGAGTTTTCCAAATTTGCTGGCATACTGAGTGCAGCGCTTTCACAGCATCACCTTTTAGGATTTGAAAGAACTCAGCTGGAATTCCATCACCTCCACTAGCTTTGTTCGTAGTGATGCTTCCTAAGCCCCACTTGACTTCGTATTTCAGGATGTCTGGCTCTAGGTTAGTGATCATACCATCGTGACTATCTGGGTCGTGAAGATCTTTTTTGTATAGTTCTTCTATGTATTCTTGCCACCTCTTCTTAATATCTTCCATAGCTTTTCTGTCCTTTATTGTGCCCATCTTTGCTTGAAATATTCCCTTGGTATCTCTAATTTTCTTGAAGAGATCTCTAGTCTTTCCCATTCTATGGTTTTCCTCTATTTCTTTGCACTGATCACTGAGGAGGGCTTTCTTATTTCTCCTTGCTATTCTTTGGAACTCTGCATTCAAATGGGTATATCTTTCCTTTTCTCCTTTGCCTTTTGTTTCTCTTCTTTTCTCAGCTACTTGTAAGGCCTCCTCAGACAACCATTTTGTCCTTTTGCATTTCTTTTTCCTGGGGATGGTCCTGATCCCTGTCTCCTGTACAATGTCACGAACCTCCATCCATAGTTCTTCAGGCCCTCTATCAGGTCTAATCTCTTGAATCTGTTTGTCACTTCTACTATATAATCGTAAGGAATTTGATTTAGGTCATACATGAATGGTCTAGTGGTTTTCCTTACTTTCTTTAACTTAAGTCTGAATTTTGCAATAAGGAGTTCATGATCTGAGTCACAGTCAGCTCCTGGTCTTGTTTTTGCTGACTTTATAGAGTTTCTCTACCTTTGACTGCAAAGAATATAATCAATCTGATTTTGGTATTGACCATCTGGTGATGTCCATGTGTAGAGTCATCTCTTGTATTATTGGACCAGGGTGTTTGCAATGACCAGTGTGTTCTCTTGGCAAAACTCTATTAGCCTTTGCCCTGCTTCATTTTGTACTCCAAGGCCAAACTCGCCGGTTACTCCAGGTATCTCTTGACTTCCTACTTTTGCGTCCCAGTCCTCTATGATGAAAACAACATCTTTTTTTGGTGTTAGTTCTAGAAGGTCTTGTAGGTCATCGTAGAACTGTTCAACTTCAGTATTAGTGGTTGGGGCATAGACTTGGATTAGTATGATATTGAATGGTTTGCCTTGGAAATGAACAGAGATCATTTTGTCATTTTTGAGATTGCATCCAAGTATTGCATTTCAGACTCTTTTGTTGACCATGATGGCTACTCCATTTCTTCTAAGGGATTCCTGCCCACAGATCAGATCAGATCAGATCAGATCAGTCGCTCAGTCGTGTCCGACTCTTTGCGACCCCGTGAATCGCAGCACACCAGGCCTCCCTGTTCATCACCAACTCCCAGAGTTCACTCAGACTCACGTCCATCGAGTCAGTGATGCCATCTAGCCATCTCACCCTCTGTCATCCCCTTCTCCTCTTGCCCCCAATCCCTCCCAGCATCAGAGTCTTTTCCAATGAGTCAACTCTTCGCATGAGGTGGCCAAAGTACTGGAGTTTCAGCTTTAGCACCATTCCTTCCAAAGAAATCCCAGGGCTGATCTCCTTCAGAATGGACTGGTTGGATCTCCTTGCAGTCCAAGGGACTCTCAAGAGTCTTCTCCAACACCACAGTTTAAAAGCATCAATTCTTCGGTGCTCAGCCTTCTTCACAGTCCAACTCTCACATCCATACATGACCACAGGAAAAACCATAGCCTTGACTAGATGAACCTTTGTTGGCAAAGTAATGTCTCTGCTTTTGAATATGCTATCTAGGTTGGTCATAACTTTCCTTCCAAGGAGTAAGCGTCTTTTAATTTCATGGCTGCAGTCACCATCTGCAGTGATTTTGGAGCCCAGAAAAATAAAGTCTGACACTGTCTCCACTGTTTCCCCATCTATTTGCCATGAAGTGATGGGACCAAATGCCATGATCTTCATTTTCTGAATGTTGAGCTTTAAGCCAACTTTTTCACTCTCCACTTTCACTTTCATCAAGAGGCTTTTGAGTTCCTCTTCACTTTCTGCCATAAGGGTGGTATCATCTGCATATCTGAGGTTATTGATATTTCTCCCGGCAGTCTTGATTCCAGCTTGTGTTTCTTCCAGCCCACAGTAGTAGATATAATGGTCCTCTGAGTTAAATTCACCCATTCCAGTCCATTTTAGTTCACTGATTCCTAAAATGTCAATGTTCACTCTTGCCATCTCCTGTTTGACCACTTCCAATTTACCTTGATTCATGGACCTAACATTCCCAGTTCCTATGCAGTATTGTCGGAGAAGGCAATGGCACCCCACTCCAGTACTCTTGCCTGGAAAATCCCATGGACAGAGGAGCCTGGTGGGCTGCAGTCCATGGGGTCGCTAGGAGTCAGAAACGACTGAGCAACTTCACTTTCACTTTTCACTTTCACGCATTGGAGAAGGAAATGGCAACCCACTCCAGTGTTCTTGCCTGGAGAATCCCAGGGATGGCGGAACCTGGTGGGCTGCTGTCTATGGGGTCGCACAGAGTCGGACACGACTGAAGCGACTTAGCAGCAGCAGCAGCAGCAGCATGCAGTATTGTTCTTTACAGAATTGGACTACAGTGCATCGCAAAGAGTTGGACACAACTGAAGTGATTTAGTGGGCACGCAAGAGGCTTATGTGACTTGCCCATGGTCACTGGGTTCCTGGGAGACAGAAGTGAGATTAAAGCTCTGCAGGCGGCAGGGCTGCACAGCTGCTGCAGAGCTGAGTGAATGCCGTGGTGTTTCGGGGACCTGTTTCAACAGCTGGCACAAAGCAGAGGTTTGCCGTACTGTGTCCCTCTCCCTGTTCTCCCCAGTCCCCTTCCCTGGACTTCCGTTCTCCTGTCTGGAAGCTCTGGATCTGGACTCTTGCACATGGACCGCCTGCACTGAGGAGGATGCTCCCACAGAAAACAACTCTAGATTGTCCTAGCGATCGTGACCAGTCCCCTCATCCCAAAGGGAAAAGACCTGGAGGTTTCTCCATGCTCCCTCCCCCTCCTGGGACTGTACTGCCTCTGTGGTCTCTTGCACTAGCTTCCCAAGGGGCCCCGAAGTGGCGGCCAGACAGATCCGCCTGGATGGCATCACCCGGAGGCCTGCAGGGAGGGGCGTGTCTCCCATCCCCTGGCGGCTGTCCGTCCCAAGGTGTGAGGCTCCAGCTGCATGCAGCGGGCCGGGCTGCCGCTCTGTCTGGAGCACTGCTCGGAGAAACAAACACAGCTGTGTTTATTCCAGAAATTACACATCCTGATAATCTGCTCACTCGGGGTAATGCCTCCCAGTTAGGATCACAGGGGGAGCCGTGCCGAGTTTCCTGAATTTCTGGGCAGATTTTCATTCTCTTCGACAACTGTGCTGTTGGGCAGACCTTAGCCAGTGGGTAGACCTCAGCCAGCGAGCACCTAGACACCACTGGAATGTTTAGTCCTGAGAATGGTCAGCGTTCTTACCTGGGCATGAGATGCTGGGAGGAGAGGACCTTTTGCCTTGGCATCTCCGAATTGGGAGACTTGAGCCCAACAGCCCACTACCCCTGGCCACACTGGGACAGAGAAACACATGGACCTCATTTAGGTGAGCATCACCTGTGACTGGATTTTGAATCTAATTATGCAATTTCTCTAAAACCTGTCCATGACTTCCTATTGCTTTAAGGATAGATCCCCCCATCCCATAGGCCAGGGGACCTGCTTAGGTTGGCTACTGCCGACTTTCTGACTCATCTCCATCACCCGTGTGGATCTAGCAGTTCTACCCACTCCAGCCTTTCAATTCCTTGTTCTCACTAGACTTCTTCCCAACATACGGCCTTTGCACTGGCTGGTTCCCCTGGACTGATTCCTTTGCTCGTCACCTGGATAACTCACCCATCCTCCACTCTTTCAGGGAACTTTTCCCTGAGCTCTCAACAGCTCCACTGGCTGATCTTTGACGGCATTTGTCAAAGTCATAATTGTAAAATTAATGTTGTTTCTTTGATCGTCTCTCTCTTTCTCTCCTACTTGATTATACTCGCCCTAAGAGCAGGAGCCATGATTCAATTGTTTCATTACTAGATTCCTGGGCCTGCTGTAAAGCCTGGTCCCCTGTAGGTGCTCTGTAGCTGTGTACTGATTGGAAGAACAAGGGAAGGACGGAACGAATGAACAGTTCTCGGGATCAGTGAAAGGAGGATACGCTTCTGTTTGTTCTTTGGGGTGACAGTTGGCAGAGTGCTGTGACATCCGTCATCTCCCTTTAATTGAATAGACTGGTACTGAAGTCTGCGGGGGCTTGGCACAGGGCCAGGCAGGCCCCAGGGTGGGGGTGGGCTGGATTCCATTCGCTTGATTCCAGAGTGAATCAAGCATCACGGGTCTTGCCTTTGGGAGCTCTTACACTGGATCTGCACGGCCGCTTGGGAGGAAGGCCCAGTGGGATTGTTCTAGACGGATGGATGAGGCTCTGATTCTCAGAGATGGGAAGTGGCTTGGTGGGGCCACTCAGTAAGGGGGGATAAATATACACTTATCTGGTGGACATCAAGTTGCTGACCCTTCCCCCACTTCTGTCTGGCACTCAGATGAGTAGTACCCTGGGGTCCTTGAATGGTCCAGGAGGCCAGCAGCCTGGTGCCTTGACATCCAAGCCTCATAACCAGCCCTGTGATTGTGGACGAGTTCCAGTGGGCCATGCAAACTGCCCTGCCCTGTGGAGCTTTCCTTCCAGCGGGCACAATATCTAGTGAGCAGGTTAGGTGTTGAGGATGTATAGGAGAAAAATGAAGTGTGGGGGCGGTGGGGGGGTCCGGACCATGGTCAGGACTTGGCTTCAGCCTCAAGCAGCATGGAAGCCATGGAGGGATTTGAGGAGGTGACAGGATCTGACCTGTGTTTGGAAAGCGTGACTCTGGCTGCAATGAAGGGAACAGACTGTGGGGCACAGGCCACGCAGGGGACGGGGCCGAACCCCTGCAGTGCCCAGGCAGGTGGTGGTGCTGGGGCTGGGATGGCGGGAGTGGAAACCAGTCGATAGATGGCCTTGGCTTTGCTGGTTTGAGGGGAGAGGCAGGGGTGAGGAAGCTCCATGCCCGCCTTCTCACCCTGACCCTTCACCCCCTCCAACCACCCAGGAGGCTCTGTTGGTGTTTGTGAGGTGGAAGCGTCTGTCTTTTTGTTTCTAACATAAAATAATAATTTATTGACAACTCCATATCCCGGCAGCCATGTTGGCGACTGAGGCTGGATTGTTCTGGGTGGGTGGCTTGAAGGAAGGGGGAAGGGCCTGGCCTGGGTCCAGGTCCAGTCTCGGTCAGGACCCTCTGGCTGACTTTGCACAAGTCCCTTCCCCTCCTCAGGTGATGGTTCATCCGTCTGTAGAATGGGGCAATGAGACCTAGCATCTTCTGCCCTGGCCACCATAACCTCCTGGTTGGATCTACATATATTAGGCTCCTGATGTGTGTGGAGTTCCTTAGAGCAATACAGAGAGGACAATGCCTTTTTGCCATCCTCAAGAAGGTTGGAGTCAAGGTAAGAAGACTGGGTTGAACAAAAGACATGTATTGAGCCCAAGATGATTACATAATACATGACCAGAGGCAGTCGACCAAGGGGCTCTGCAAACACACTCGCTGGGTTCAAGTCCTGGGGTCAGCTCTTACTAGATGTGAGCGCCCTGGAGTCCCAGTTCCATATTTGTAAAATGGGTATAATAATCAGATCAGATCAGATCAGTCGCTCAGTCGTGTCTGACTCTTTGTGACCCCATGAATCGCAGCACGCCAGGCCTCCCTGTCCATCACCAACTCCCGGAGTTCACTCAGACTCACGTCCATCGAGTCAGTGATGCCATCCAGCCATCTCATCCTCTGTCATCCCCTTCTCCTCCTGCCCCCAATCCCTCCCAGCATCAGAGTCTTTTCCAATGAGTCAACTCTTCGCATGAGGTGGCCAAAATACCGGAGTTTCAGCTTTAGCATCATTCCTTCCAAAGAAATCCCAGGGCTGATCTCCTTCAGAATGGACTGGTTGGATCTCCTTGCAGTCCAAGGGACTCTCAAGAGTCTTCTCCAACACCACAGTTCAAAAGCATCAATTCTTCGGCGCTCAGCCTTCTTCACAGTCCAACTCTCACATCCATACATGACCACGGGAAAAACCATAGCCTTCACGAGATGGACCTGTGCTGGCAAAGTAATGTCTCTGCTTTTGAATATGCTATCTAGGTTGGTCATAACTTTCCTTCCAAGGAGTAAGCGTCTTTTAATTTCTTGGCTGCAGTCACCATCTGCAGTGATTTTGGAGCCCAGAAAAATAAAGTCTGACACTGTTTCCACTGTTTCCCCATCTATTTCCCATGAAGTGGTGGGACCGGATGCCATGATCTTCGTTTTCTGAATGTTGAGCTTTAAGCCAACTTTTTCATTCTCCACCTTCACTTTCATCAAGAGGCTTTTGAGTTCCTCTTCACTTTCTGCCATAAGGGTGGTGTCATCTGCATATCTGAGGTTATTGATATTTCTCCCGGCAATCTTGATTCTAGCTTGTGCTTCTTCTAGTCCAGCGTTTCTCATGATGTACTCTGCATAGAAGTTAAATAAGCAGGGTGACAATATATAGCCTTGACGTACTCCTTTTCCTATTTGGAACCAGTCTGTTGTTCCATGTCCAGTTCTAACTGTTGCTTCCTGACCTGCATATAGGTTTCTCAAGAGGCAGGTCAAGTAGTCTGGTATTCCCATCTCTTTCAGAATTTTCCACAGTTGATTGTGATCCACACAGTCAAAGGCTTTGACATAGTCAATAAAGCAGAAATAGATGTTTTTCTGGAACTCTCTTGCTTTTTCCATGATCCAGCAGATGTTGGCAATTTGATCTCTGGTTCCTCTGCCTTTTGTAAAACCAGCTTGAATATCAGGAAGTTCACGGTTTACATATTGCTGAAGCCTGGCTTGGAGAATTTTGAGCATTACTTTACTAGCGTGTGAGATGAGTGCAATTGTACGGTAGTTTGAGCATTCTTTGGCATTGCCTTTCTTTGGGATTGGAATGAAAACTGACCTTTTCCAGTTCGGTGGCCACTGCTGAGTTTTCCAAATTTTCTGACATATTGAGTGCAGCACTTTCACAGCATCATCTTTCAGGATTTGGAATAGCTCAACTGGAATTCTATCACCTCCACTAGCTTTGTTCGTAGTGATGCTTTCTAAGGCCCACTTGACTTGACATTCCAGGATGTCTGGCTCTAGCTCAGTGATCACACCATCGTGATTATCTGGGTTGTGAAGATCTTTTTTGTACAGTTCTTCTGTGTATTCTTGCCACCTCTTCTTAATATCTTCTGCTTCTGTTAGGGTTAGGGTATAATATAATATAGGGTATAATAATATAATATAGGGTATAATAATAGTCCTCACCTATTGACTTCCCTGGCAGCTCAGACAGTAAAAGCATCTGCCTACAATGTGGGAGACCCGGGTTCGATCGCTGGGTTGGGAAGATCCCCTGGAGAAGGAAATGGCAGCCCACTCCAGTATTGTTGCCTGGAAAATCCCATGGACAGAGGAGCCTGGCAGGCTGCAGTCCATGGGGTCGCAAAGAGTCAGACATGACTGAGCGGCTTCACTTTCACTTCCTTTCACTTTTTCACCTATTGAGGTTGTGATGTGTAGTAAGTGCTCAGGAAATGATCATCATAGTGTAGAGGACAGGCAGGAAAGGCTGAGCCAGGAATGCCTTTTGTCCAGGCTGTGCCCTGATTTGCCTGATCCTTGGTTCCAGCTGCCCTAGGATTCGCCCCTTGGCCTCAGGCCCTACAGAGCCAGGCAGCAGTGGCCCCCAGGAGACAGTGCCCTCCAAAGGAAAGGACTCGACTCCAGGGCGGGACAGACCATTCCCAGGCTGTGTGACCTCAGGCTGGGGTCACAGCCTCTCTGAGCTCCAGAGATGATGAGTGTCCCCATCTGTGCCTCCCAGGGTTGCTTAGGGATAAATGAAGAAGCCATTTGGAAAGGGCTTGGAGGGTGGGACTCAGCAAGTTCTGGCTCCCTTTTACTCAGATGTGTGGGCCAGTTGCCTCCCAAGAGTGCAAGCCAAGAGCTGCAGGGGCCTGGGAAAGGTGCTGGGGTGTGGAGAGGGTGGTGAGCAGACCCCTGGAAGTGAAGGGCAGAAGGATTTGGAGGAGGGCCTGGGAGTGGCCAGAGGGCAGCTCTAAGAGTTCTCTCTAATTTCTGAGAAAACCTTTCCCCCATCTTCATATAATTAAGAGTATTTTTAAAATGCTGTGTTGAAACAAAAATAGCCCATTTCCATATGACCTCATTTCAGTCCATGCCCCCCCAAAACACACACACAACTAGATTTTAAAACTGTCTCTCGTGCTTCTTCTAAAGAGTTCTTATTTTTGTGTAACAGGTAAATAAGGGACCCCCCCCCACCTCTAAATCTTCTGGTTTGCAGCTGGAGGCCCTTTGGGGGCCTGTGACAAGAGCTGACACCGCAGCTCTTTGCAGGTTACCTGGCGTGTTCACCGCACTATCTCTTGCTCCTCCCGCAGTCCTGTAAGAGGGGCTGCCCCCATGATCCACCACTGGAAGGTAGGACTATGGCAACTCCATGTTTTTAGCAGCAGCATCTGGCCCTGGACCTGGCACATTCCACATTCAAACCCAGTTGATGTTAACTGAATGCACATGAAGGATCAGGCCCATTATACAGAGGAGGAAACTGAGGCTCAGAGTGGTGAACGGATTCGCCCAGGTGGATTTTTCTTTAGGTTTAAACCAGCACTGTCCTTCTTCGCTGTGTGTTTCCCTCCTCCGCTGTCTTTCTAATCAGCCCCATCATTTTGAGACTGGGAGACCAAGCCCCAAAGAAGCCAGAGGACCTGGATTGGGTCGCACAGGGATGATGTGACCCACAAAAAATGTTGACAAGGGGTTGACTTGACAAAGGAGGTTCCCATCCTAGTAATTTGCCTACTTGCAGCCTGACTCTGCTGATAATGTCGCCTTGTTGAATCTGCCACCGTGAAGCAGGACCGTTAGCCCCGTTTTCCAGATAAGAGCATCTCTGAGAGGTTCAGTAACTTGCCCAGGGCCACACAGTGAGGAAGTGGCAGGACTGGGGTTTGAATCCAGCACCTTCTGAGTCTGAAGCCCATGCTCCAGGCTACTATATCAGGCAGGCTGGACTTGGTGGGGACAGAGCCAAGAACCCAGGACGCTATAGACTCTTGGCCTCCTGGCCTCCAAAACCAGAATTACAAGCAAGAGGGCACCCCCATTGGGAGCTCCCGAGTTGGGAAAGACAGGGCCCCGCCCTGGGCCCCCCCGCACTCAGAGGCCAGCCTAGGGTGGGGTAAGGGGCTGGTGTCTCTCCCAAGTCCCTCGGTGAAAGGGCCTGGAGGCAGCTGGCCCAGCTGCCCGTTTGGCAGAGTAAGATAGCCCTTCCCTCCCCAACGGCCACATACCCCTTCAGCTCCACAGTCCCCCCTGAGCCTCACACTGTCCTCCTGAGACAGGCAGGGCCAGGGTCCCCAGTCTTCAGATGGAGAAACCGAGGCCCAGAGACGTGTACACCCCAAGAGGGGGCTCGAGAAACATCAGCTTTCTTTGGCTGTGGTTCTTCTTTGGGGTCATGAAGAGCCTGGAGAAGCTGACAAAAGCTGATGAACTCCCCACCTGCCAGAACACTGGAGACACATGCACATGTGTAATTTCATATATAATGTCAAGGGGCTCGCAGATTCAATGGAGAAGGCAATGGCACCCCACTCCAGTACTCTTGCCTGGGAAATCCCATGGACGGAGGAGCCTGGTGGGCTGCCGTCGATGGGGTCGCACAGAGTCGGACACCATGACTTAGCAGCAGCAGCAGCACAGATTCAAAGCTTCCATGGTTTTGCTCTGGGGGGCCGATGATGGTGGTGACGACGTGCTACCCTGTGGCAGGCACGTGATGCTTCACATACATTATTTCACTGAGTCCTCATTGCCTCCCTGCCAGGTGGTGAAACAGGCCCAGAGAGGGCAGCGCTCCCCAAGCCTGCAGCACAGCAGCGATCTGAAGGTTGTGCTCTTGCATCTCCGGCCTTGGGGGGCATGGTGTTGCAGCCTCCTTCGGAGGCTGTTACCCAGAACCTGGGACTCTGAGGAAGTTCAGAGTCCCTGGTGAGTTTCTGCCTCTGGGAAAGGGCCCGAGAACAAAGAGAACCCCTGAGACCAGCTCTTCTAGCCCTGGGAGCCCCTGCTTGGTCGCTTTCCTTCCACGTCCCGGGCCTTCCACCGGTGGACCTTGTGGGGAGCCCCTCTCTTGGTTGTAGGACTGGAAAAATCTGCAATTTAAACTAAACTCGTTTGGCTTAAATTATAGGGAGTTTATCTTCCCTGAAACTGCCTCTCCCACCCGGGACAGCCCCATAATTGTCGTCGGGCACTCAGAGTTCCTTGGCAGCGAGTCGGCCCTGAGGGCCAGGGGTTGATGAGGTCGCTGAACTTGGAGCAGCGCCTCTAGACCTGTTTGTCTTTCCTTAACGGCCTTGTGCGGTGTGAAGAGGTTGCTGGGCCCTGAGCTCTGGTGGACTTGGGTTTGAACCCTGGTTTCGCCGTTCACACGCTCTGTGACCTATAGGCCGCTTTCCCTCTCTGAGCTTCAGTTCGCCATCAGTGGCTTAAGGATGATAAAACTGTCTGAAGACGCACCTTGCACGGTGCCGGGCACAGAGGAAGTGTTTGCTAAGGACAGCGATCACTGGGCGTAGCAACTATTGCCATAAGCCGGCTGTGTGTTTTTCAGGGAACACACTGCCCAGCCTCCGGAGGTGTGCCCTGGTGGGTCTGCAGGAGGCTGGCCAGGGGTTAGGCCTCTGTTTCCTTCTTGGCAAGACTGTACCTGGAGGGGGGTCGGGTGAGGAGCTTACAAACTTATGAGAGGTGGCGGGGTTGGGGGGAGGTTGGAGACAAGGAGGCCCCTCTTGCTTGGGCAGTGGGAGGAATGAGACCCCAGGGGCTGGGCCCAGGGGCACAAAAGCCTCTCCCCTTCAGCTTTCCTCCCAAATAATTCTGGAGGCTGGACAAAGAGCTCCTTGGGGCCCCTTCCCAGTGTACAAGCAAGGGCTCTATGGAGCTGCCCCCCACCCCACAGACCCGCCTTGGTCTCCATGCTGGCAGAACCTGATTCCTCGGGGGGTGGGAAGGGGCCTGGGAGCCTCAGTGAGGCCTGCAGGCCGCGGTCTGGTTCCCAGAGGCCCTGGGAGGAGGCCCCTTCACAGCGTCAGCGCCAGGCCCTTTGAGGGTGGGGGCGGCCTCTGCAGGCCGACGTGTTTGTGCGGCTGACACTGCAGCAGGGTCACCGTGCATAAAGGCGCTGCCCAGACCCCGGGCCCAGCCTGGAAAGGGGCTTTCTTGTCAGAGAGGAGCTTTTCTTCCCAGCACACTGCGGGGCGGCGGCAGGGGGTCACCCAGCCCCGGAGGATAATGGAACTTCGTTGATGGAGACACAGGGCCCAGCCTGCCCCCCACCCCCACCCCGCAGCAGAGCCAGGGCTTGGGGGGTGGGAAGGGGAGGTTGGGGAAGCTGGTTGGCTCAGAAATCCTGGCTGCCACCTTGGCAATGGCTCTCTGGGTGGATTCCGAAGGGAAGACACAACGGAGAACTTGGGACTCCCCCCAGAGGCCTCTGGGTATCTGTGAATCCAGCCGTAGGCTGCCTAGGAATCCTGGGCCAGTCATCCCGAGCTTCCGTCTCCTAGCCTGGCTGCCTTGTGGATGGGGGAAGAGGGCATCTTGGCCAGAGCCTGCACAGTCCTTCTCATCTGTGCTTCCCTCTCTCCCTGGCCATTCCAACTGCTTCCTGACCTCTCAGCCTTCCCCTTCCTCTCCTGGACCATCTCGGTGACCTCTGACCTCACAGAGCATCACTACTGAGTCTTCAGGACTGCAGGTCAGATCATATTACTCCCCTGCTCAGACTGTAGGCTCCTTGTCATTTGAAAAATCAAAGTCAAACCCCTCCACCTGGTTTACTAACCCAGCTGCTTGGGGGCCCTGGCCCCCTGCTGACCTCCCTGCCTGTCCTTGTCATTCTCATCCATAAGCTTTAGGTTTCCTACATATGTGTCATAAACTCCTGTGCGCCCAGACTTTTGTTCAGGCTCTAGTTGCTCCCTGGAGTGAACGCTCTTCTTTCACTTTTCAATCTAGTGAGCCCGTTTTTTTTTTTTTTTAAGCCTCATACATGTGGGATCTTAGTTCCCTGACCAGAGATCAAACCTATGCCCCCTGCAGTGGAAGTGTAGAGTCTTAACCACTGGACGGAATTCCGAGTCTAGTGAACTCTTAATCATCTGTCATGGCCCAAATCAAATATCCCCTCCCTAGTACATTTTGCCTCCCCTAGTATAGTTCCCTCACCCCTTTAGCCACAATTCTTTTTTGGGGGGGCTTCCCTCATAGCTCAATTGGTAAAGAATCCACCTGCAATGCAGGAGACCCTGGTTCGATTCCTGGGTTGGGAAAATCTACTGGAGAAGGGATAGGCTACTCCCTCCAGTATTCTTGGGCTTGCCTTGTGGCTCAGCTGGTAAAGAGTCTGCCTGCAAGGCAGGTAGACCTGGGTTCAATCCCTGGGTTGGGAAGATCCCCTGGATAAGGGAAAGGGTACCCACTCCAGTATTCTGGCCTGGAGAATTCCATGGACTCTATAGTCCATGGAGTCACAAAGAGTCAGACACGACTGAGTGACTTTCACTGTCACTTTTTAAAAAAAAATTGGGCCTCAGGGTCTCAGTTCCCCAACTAGGGATTGAACCCAGGTCCCAGGAGTGAAAGAGTTGAGTCCTAACCACTGGGCTGCCAGGGAATTCCCCATTAGCTATAGTTCTTTTATAGATGACTTCAGAACATCAGGTATGGTTAATCTTGTCCTCATCAGTGTCCTCCGCTAGACTGGAATGTGGACTTTATGTTCTTACTCATTGCTGGGCTGTCAGTGCCTAGCTCAGGATCTGTTACCAGTAGGCTCTCAAACTGATATTCAATGAATGAACGAATGAATGAATGCACTGTCTGCCCATAAAAATAACTTCTTCCGCTATCCTAGAGGCGTTTACAACTCAGCGTGACACCCTCTCAAGACCTTGGAAGTGGGAGGAAGTGATCGTAATGCACAGGCTGTTCTGATGCTTCTAAAACTGGGTTGAATTTGGAGAGAGAAGGGAGCTGGGTCTCGGGCCAGAACATGGTGGCTCTTTTATCGTCCCGCCTTGAAGCAATCTTTGAGTTCATGCCCTTGAGGCAGGCCCTAATGAAACCATTTATAGGTGAAAAACACCAACTCGTCTGAGATGAGAAATGCCCACTTCGGGGCTGGCAGGATTAGTGGGGGCCCAGCCTAGCTTTGGGGATGACTGATTTGCTTGGGAGTTTGGTTTGAGCTTTGCTTTCTCTTTCCTTGATCATTTTCCTTATTCCTCAATATGCCTGGCTCTGTCCATGTCTGTCTTGACCATCTTTCCAAAGCCAGGAAACCTCAAATGTTCTTGGTCTCCAGCCCTCAAGTATCAGTTGTAAATAACAGTCATGGCCATGAGAGGAAAGTCTCCATCTCTGGGCCTGCCCAAGTGCCAGGCGCTGTGCCAAGCTCACTTGGTACCTTAGCCCATCACATCTTCCTAACAACTCCTCTTGGTAGGTACGACCATTATCCCATATTGCACATGAGAAAACCAAGGCTCCCAGAAGCTAAGGAATTTTCCTGAAACTACACAGCTAATAAAAATGGCAGAACCAAGATTCAAATCTACTTATGAGTTTCTTATGCTTTCCTGTGCTAGGACTACTCTGCACCCATACAGCCGTTCATTTATTCATTCAGTAGCCATTTATGGAACGCATATGCTGTTTTTAGTTGTTTTGGTCATTTATTCATTCCTGGCATTCAATAAATGTCTGTTGAGGGCCTACTGTGTGCTAGGGCTCTGCTGTAGAGGTTTCTAGGAGAGATGAGACTGGAGTTGGCGCTTGCAGTTGGCTGAGAGGAAGAGAAGGGTTCTCAAGCTGTGATGGAGGAACCCCTATGGCTCAGGTGCACCCACAGTCCTAGTAAGGCTGAACCTGTGGCTTAGAGTTCCTGAAGTCTGGCAGTTTGGGGATGATGGTGCCACGGGGGCATGGGCAATGAGCCAGCATGCTCAGGGGCCTTGGGCATATTGAGGCATGCTTGGGGTTTTGGAGCTTCTTGTCTTAGCTGCCACGGTTCCCTTTCTACCACCTCATCATTCCCTGCACCTCATTTCTGAAGTGGGCTGACCAGCCCCTAGCTCAGCTGGTTATCCCAAGGCCTCAAGCAGTTCATCTCTGTGGAGGGCCTGGCACGGTCGATTGGACCTATCCCAGTCTGGGCATTTCTGATGCCACAGGCAGATGACCCTTGAGTCAGAGTCAGCAGAAACTAGACTGAGCCCACCTGGCACAGCAGCCCAGCGCCCGGAGCTGGGAGTGGAACTCGGGCCGCCCTCCCCCTTTCACCAGCCTGGCCTGGAATCAGACTCGGATTTGACGAGTGATTCATAACCTGACGCTGCAGAAAGTTGTGCCGGGCCGCAGAAGGGCTGCCCAGGGTTTGTGGTTTTGATCGCAGGGAAGAATTCCCTCGTCGGCTCAGGGTAGGATAACTTACTTGTTGAGAGAGACATTTTCACAAAATAAATCCTTAGAGAAACCAGGCGCTGAGGCAGGGAGGCCTGGGGAGGGATTATCTAAATAAACCCCGGTTTTGAAGCTTCAGGCCCCGATGATCTGCCTGAGCCTCTTGCTGCTTCCTGGCGCTTGAGGTCCCGATGACCCTGAGCTCTCTTTCAGTGGCACCAGCGCAGCCAGGTCCTTCCCATCTGGGTGATGTCCCACCATTTGGCCTCTGGAATTCTCTTCAGCTAGGGTCACTGGAGTATGTATGGGTCTTTTGCAGGCTGGGTGTCATGATTAGTCTAACCCAAGGGTCCCCAGCCTCCAGGACCTAATGCCTGATGATCTGAGGTGGAGCTGATGTAATAATAATACAAATAAAGTACACAATAAATGTAACACACTTGAATCATCCCGAAACCATCACCTCCCCGCTCCCCACCCCAGTCTGTGGAAAACTATCTTCCACGAAACCGGTTCCTGGTGCCACAAAGGTTGGGAACCAGCTCTAATCTGCCTTTATTTTTTAAGACAAGATTGCTTGCTGTACTTTGCTCAGGATAATTCTTCCTTTTGTGGGACCATCCTGCCCATTGCAGAATATCTAGTACTCCAGTCTCCTGCCCGTGGAGTGCCAACAGCATCCCCCTCCCCCAAGGTCATTGTGCCACCCTGCTTCTCAGATGGCTGGATCCATGGCCCTGGGTTCCTGCGGCCCTGGGTTTCAGATGGCACTCCTGTGGTGTCAGCAAGGAGCAAGCTTGCCTGTGAGTCTCCATTGTCATTAAAACGATCAGAGTTGCCACTAGACATTTCTAAATGCCAACCCGGGCTTCCCCGGTGGCTCAGTGGTAAAGAATCTACCTGCCAGTGCAGGAGATGCAGGTTCGATCCCTGATCCAGGAGGATCCCACGTGCCATGGAGTAACTAAGGCCAGGCACCACAACGACCGAGTCTGTGCTCTGGAGCCCGGGAGCCTCCAGAGCCCATGCTCTGCAACAAGATAAACCATCACGATGAGAAGCCCACACACTGGAACTAGACTAGCCCCCCCCCAACCCCTCCCCATTTACTTCTACTAGAGAAAGCCTGCATCTAGCAATGAAGACCCAGTGCAGCCAAAAATGATAAATAAATAAAATTCTTTTTAACAAAGACCTCTCAAAAAAAATCAGTATATGAGTGCCAGTGTGGCAGAGGGGCACGGTGCCGAGACCCACTGTCGTCACTGCCGCCTGTGTCTTCCACACCCAGTGTCTTTCCATTCCTTGCATGCACCCTGCTGCTTCTTCCTGACCTGCCTGCCTGCCTTTGCTCCTGCCATTCCCCAGCCTGGAGTGCCTTCCCCACCCCTCCATTCTCTTCCCAAGACCTCACCCATCTTAGTCCAAGAAGCCGTCTGTCAAGAGCAGGCGTCTCTATGCTGGCTCCTCCAGCCTCACTGCTGTGGGGCCTTGGCCTGTTCCTGCAGCTCCCATAGCCTCATTCATTCTCCTCATCGGTGAGATGAAGGCCAGGACAGAGCTCGCCTCCCCCCGCAGCCCCACCTCGTAGTAGCCTGGTTCCTGCAAAGCTCTTAACTTGGTGCTGGTCAAGGGCCTGCTGTGGCCAAGCCTTCCCCTTGTCCACCCCACTGCTCCGCACTGGCTCTGCTCCTCAATGGCTCTGCTCCAAGGCCCCGGCCTCCCCTTCGGGGGTAAGGGGGCAGTCCCAGCCTCCTGCTCAGCCACAGTGGCCTGGTCACATGGGCGGGGAGGCTGCCCTGGGGCTCAGTGGGGACTGGCTCTGTCTTGGAAGACCCCCGCCTCACCCCCCCACTTCCCCACCAGTACCTCCCAAGGACCTCCCTGCAGCGGCACCTCGGGAGACATCGCTTCTCTCCTCCCTGGGGCCGCTGGGACTTGTCTTCCTAACCTGACACCTCGGTGTCCCCTCCGCTTTATCCTTCTTCTAAGTAAAACCCCTTAAAGCTGCGTTCCTGGAGCCGTCTGCGTTCCCTCCCTCCAGACACCTGGCTTTGCTCCCCCCTGTCCCATGACCGACCCTCCCACCCCAAGTCTCCCTCTTATCTAAATCCCAAGCCAGCTCGTCTCTCCTTGGGAGATAAGGGGATTCCCTTCCCCTGCCCCCACTGATACCGAAGTTACCCCTTAGGTGTTCAGTGCCTCACATTTAGAGTAACTTCTGGCACATAGTAGGGTGCCTGAATACTTGTCAAGCAGGTGCCACCACTATGTGGGCCGTCTGGTCCTCTTTGGGGGAAATTTAGAATGAAATCTAAAAGCCCGAGAGAAGGCAAGATGTATTTGCTCTGACAGCCTGGTTTTCTTTTCAGCAAGAAAACTCCATCTATTTCCCACATCCTGGGGTCCAGGCACTCTACCTTCCTTGAGCCCTCGTGAGCTCAAGGACCATAGTGGGCTTGCAGAACTCAGCTATTGGTGTGGGCAAGTCACAGGGTGGCTGCCATCGAGACTGCCGGCTGATCCAGGAGGGTGCCTGAGAGCGAGGCTGGAGTCAGACAGTGCTTCTGCAGCCAGGGTGGGCAGAGAAGTTCAACACCCAGGTTTGCTCGGGGGGTCTTTTTTTTTTTTTGGCTATGCCACATGGCTTGCAGGATTTTAGTTCTCTAACCAGGGATTAAACCCACACCCCCATCCGGTAGTCCTAACCACTGAACTATCGGAGAATCCCCACAGGGTTGGGGAGCAGCTTGTTCCTTTCCTGCTTTGACTGTAGTTATATGCACTTGCCCAGGCTTCCCAGGTGGTTCTGGTGGTAAAAAAAAAAAAAAAAAAAAAAATTCACCTGCCAAAGCAGGAGACGTAAGAGACGCAGGTTCATCCCTGGGTCGGGAAGATCCCCGGAGGAGGGCATGGCAACCCTCTCCAGTATTCTTGCCTGGAGAATCCCATGGACAGAGGAGCCTGGCGGGCTACAGTCCACAGGGTCACAAAGAGTCGGACACGACTGAGGCAACTACGCATGCACGCGTGCACACTCTCTTGGCCAGTCAGTTGCCAACAAGCCTCAACGGAGCACAGACCTTTTGCTCGGCACTGTACTCTTGGGGATGTGTTGGTTACTAATGATCACATCAACCCACAGCTCAGTAATGCCCGGGCCATTTCTCTGTCCTGATAGACTGCTGACCTCCAATACCAGGAGGCCACTCTACATACACTTACTTATGTGAGACCCAGTCCGAGGCCTTTGCCTCTCTGAGCCTCAGTTTCCTTCCTCTGAAATGGGATAGTCATTACTGCTTCACAGTACCTTTGGGAGGATTAAAGGAGATGGAAAAAAAAGCTCTGAGTACAGTACCTGGCACATAGTAGGCCTCTTCCTACACCTCCACAAATGGTAATTATATCTGCTTCTGGACTGGGAGCCTGGAGTCTGTGTCACCTGTTAACAGAGCCACATTTATCTGAACCCCCAGATTGCCCATAGGAGATCTGACAAAGAGTTTATAATTGATTTGTGAATTTTTTTCTAATAGAAATCACCCAGTAATATTAAAAATAATCAAATCACATTTCATTATTAACACAATAAATTGCCTCCATCCAAAATATTAAAATCACCCCACATCATGATTTCCCTAAGAAAAGATTAGAGCAGTGACGTGAATAAAATCAGTCATATAACCCGTTTGGAAAACAATTTTGCAGTTTCTAATACAGCTAAACATATGCCTATCCCATGGCCCAGCAGTTCCACTCCCAGTTAAGTATGTACTTAAATGAAATGAGTACACATGTTCACCAAGGCAGGTACCAGACTAGAATGTTTACAGAAGCTCTGCTCAAAATAGCGCCAAACTGGAAAAGACCCAAATGCCCGTCAGCAAAGACCAGGCACAAACATTGTGGTGAAGCCACACGATGGAATACCACACTGCAGTTAGAAAAAAAAAAAGCACAAACTAGGAACTTTGCTGGTGGTCCGGTGGTTAAGAATCTGCCTTCCAATACAGGGGACACTGGTTTGATCCCTGGTCAGGGAACTAAGATCCCACCTGCAGTGGGGTAGTTAAGCCCATGCACCCCAGCTTCCGAGCCCACTTACTCTGGAGCCTGTGCACCACAACTAGAGAGGCTAAACTTCACAGCAAAGACCCAGGCAGTCAAAAACTAAAAAGAAAAAACACCACAAATTGCTGTAACACAAAGCATGATGAGTGAATCTCAAAATCATGGCTCTGAGCAAGTGGCCAGGCACCAGAGAATCTGTACGGAATGGTTCTCTTTCCAAAACTTCAAAACCAGGCAGAACTCGTCAATGATGGTGGAAGTCAGAATAGTGACTGCATGCGGTGAAGGGGGTCATTAATGAGGAAGGGATAGGAGGAACTTGCTGGGTGGCAGTTACTTGGGTCCATCCAGTTGAGAAATTCGTTGGGCTGAACATGGATGGTTCTGTGCACTTTCGCTGTGTATACATTACACTTCAGTTAAAAAATGAAGAAATCCAGGGACTTCCCTGGCAGTCCAGTGGCTAAGACTCCAAGCTCCCAATGCAGAGGGCCCCGATTTGATCCCTGGTCAGCAAACTAGACCCCACGTGCCGCAATTAAAAATCTCTCATGCTGCGACTAAAAGTAACCCCACATGCTGCAACAAAAATCAAAGATTCCGAGTGCTGCAACAGGACCTGGCGGAGCCAAATAAGTAACTAAAAATACTATAAATAAGTGAAGAATCCAAAGCAGTCCCCGTCTCCAGTCTATAACAGTGTGACCTTGAGTGACCAACTTCACCTCTCGGAGCCTCAGTTTCCTTCATCTCTACAAGAGGGTGACCTTCCCCACATTATGGGGTTATGAGAAAGTAATGAGTAACTTCGGTCTGAGCAGGGCCTGGCGGGCAATGGGAGCCTGTGTTGACATTGTCCAGAAGGGCCCCAGGCTGGGTCTCAGCTGGGTCAGCAGCTATAAGCATAGGAGGAGCCTGGTGTCTGTACCATGGATGTGACCAGGGCGTCTAGCTGGCACTCATCTGGTTTCTGTGACAATCTCTAGCTTATCTTCCAAAGTATATCTCCCCTTCTGCCCCCCACCCGCCACCCCCAGCAAGCAGCCTGAAAGTGGTGACAAAGCGGGATCAATTTAAACTTCTCTGCAGTCTACCAAGGCTGGGAGAAGGAGACCACTAATCCTGTGATCGTCCACTCTGCTCTTATCAAAAATCTTGAAACGACCAAGTGCCTGTTAAGGGCTGGGCCGGGGGCCAGAGTGGAGCCATGGGAAGACCACGCAAGGTGTCTGCCCTCAAGGAACCTGGAGGCTGGTTGCAGAACAGACAGTCGTCAAAGAACCTCACACACATGGGACCACCCCATGGACTCCAGCAGATTGGTAGGGAGGCCAGGGAAGGCTTCCTAGAGGCAGTGACTCACAGGGGGGCCTGAAAGATGAATTGGGAGCTGACCTGGCTCAAAGGGAAAAGGAGGGTGCACCAAAGCAGGGGATCAGCCAGGGTAAAGACCCAGCCGGAGTGTGGATAGCTGGTGGCTGAAGGGACCTGGAGTGGCTGGAACTGAGAGGTAGGGAGGGCGAGGGGCGGCTGAGGCCACCCGGTACCTCCTCATACTTGGAGCCCCAGGAAACACTCCCTTCCAGAGTTTTCTGCAGCGGAAAGATGAGACGGTGAAATCGGCCCTTTGCGAAGAAAAACAGCCATCTGACTGACCGCCCACTGTGGGCCGTGTTCTGTGCTGGGCCCTCTGATCACGATCCCAATCCTGACTGCCTCCTGCAAGGAACTCACTCCCCGATTTCAAGATGCCGAAGGAGGTCAGGGAGGTGTTAAGCGTTCTCTTCATGCACTTCGAGCTGGGAGTGGAGGAGCTGGGATCCAAACCCAGCTCTCTGTGAGGCCGTGTCCACACACTTCCTGTTGTGCCTTTCTGATCTACAACAGCCTCCAGGTGTGAGTCGACTTCCCTTCTCAGCCTCGCTTTCCTCATTTCCGAAAAGGTATTAGGGGCCAGCCCTGCCTGCCTCCTAGGGGGTGTTGGCAAGGCAGACGACATAAAGGATGAAATGACACGTGGGCGGAGGGGGCAAGCCTGTGTCCAAGTCTCTATCTCTATCTCTCTTTTTTAATCCAAGCCTCTTAGAGAAGGGGAAACTGAGGCTCAGAGAGGAAGACTGGCTGGCCCCAGCTCACACAGCCGTTAGAGGCAGGGCTGGGATTGCAGCTCGGGTTTCTGCACCAGCTGCTGCGTACCAGGAACCCAGGTGGAGTGGCGGATGAGGCCTGTTGCTATGACCTCAGTCCCTGGGCCGGAGCCCCAGTAAGGCAGGCTCACGTCTGTCCATTGTGGTCAGAGCAGCTCTGGCCTACAGACAGGCCCAGGCCAGGTTAATTGTATTTTTGAGAGCTCATTTATTAAGCACGTTTTATGTGCCAGACACTGCACTCGGTGCTCTTATTGCCTTATATTATTTAGTCCTTGACATTGCCCCACTGCTGATGAAGTGACTCGCCCGAGATCAGGCTCAGTCAAGGTCTGTTGACTCGGGACCAATCAGGCTGTTCCAGGAACTCTCTGTTTTCCTGGCAGGACACGATGAGGGGGGCCTGGGGTCCTCCCAGTCCCATCTGTCCACACCTTTACACGGGCCCAGCAGAGGAGGGGTGGGGGTCTGAGATGACTCACCCATCCAGTGAAGCAGAGCAAACACCTCTGAGTGGCATGTGGCTGTGAGCTGGCATTGCCAGACCCCAAGTCATCAGGGACCTCTGCCAGCAGGGGCAGCCGAGGGAGAGTGGGCAGGCGGGCCGTCGGGATTCCACTGCCTTCGGGGAGCTTGGGCGTGGCCTGTCTCGTCCCCTGGAATGAATGCTTTGTTTCCTCTCGTCGGCGGCATGTGCTGTGGAGCCAAGCCTGTCTGCCAAAGGGAGGCGCGGGGAGGTTAGGCAGTCCCCTCTCTGCTATGTGACTTTGGGAAAGTCACCCCACCTCTGTGTGCCTCAGTTATGTGGCTGGGAGATGAAGGTGATAACACCACCTGGTAGAGGGGCCTCTCTGGTGGTCCAGTGGCTAAGACTCCTCGCTCCCAAGGCAGGGGCCCGAGTTCAATCCCTGATCAGGGAACTAGATCCCACCTGCAGCCACTAAAGGCCCCGCATACCATAACTAACACCTGGCACAGCCAGAAAGATAAATGTTAAAAAGAAGTCTACCTGGCAGAGTTGTGCAAAGCCAGCGAGAAAGCAGACCTAAAGGGCCCGGCAGAATGACATGATGGCTAAGCACTGGTGTGGCTCGGGAGCCAAATTCCCTAGTTCAAGTCCTGGCTTCGCGGTTCTCTGGCCACTTGAGCAAGCAACTTATCCTTTCTTGCCTCAGTTTCCTCATCTGTAAAATGGAGGCAGATAATCTTATCAGGGCTTCCCTGATAGCCTGATACTTTGCGAACAAAAGTCCGTCCAGTCAAAGCTTTGGTTTTTCCAGTAGTCATGTATGGATGTGAGAGTTGGACTGTGAAGAAGGCTGAGCACTGAAGAACTGATGCTTTTGAACTGTGGTGTTGGAGAAGACTCTTGGGAGTCCCTTGGACTGCAAGCAGATCCAACCAGTCCATCCTAAAGGAGATCAGCCCTGAGTGTTCATTGGAAGGACTGATGTTGAAGCTGAAACTCCAATACTTTGGCCACCTGATGAGTAGAACTGACTCATTGAAAAGACCCTGATGTTGGGAAAGATTGAAGGCAGGAGTAGAAGGGGACAACAGAGGATGAGACGGTTGGATGGCATTACTGACTCGATGGACATGAGTTTGAGTAAGCTCCAGGAGTTGATGATGGACAGGGAAGCCTGGTGTACTGCAGTCCATGGGGTCGAAAAGAGTCGGACACAACTGAGCAACTGAACTGAACTGATAGCTCAGTTGGTAAAGAATCCACCTGCAATGCAGGAGACCCCGGTTCAATTTCTGGGTCAGGAAGATCCACTGGAGAAGGGATAGGCTTCCCACTCTAGTATTCTTGGGCTTCCCTGTGGCTCAGTTGGTAAAGAATCCGCCTGCGGTGCGAGAGACCTGGGTTTGATCCCCAGGTTGGGAAGATCCCCTGAAGAAGGGAAAGGCACCCCACTCCAGTATTCTGGCCTAGAAAAATCCCATGGTCTATATAGTCCATAGGGTTGCAAAGATTCAGACACGACTGAGCGATTTTCAACTCACTTCAATCTTATGTATCTCGCTGGGTTACTATGAACATTCAGCGTGTTTCCACACATAAAGCTCTTGATGCCCAGCTCAGAGTAAGCGTTCAGTAAGTTTTGCCTCTTGCTCTTATTTTCCTTGATCTTCCCATCTCAAGCTGCCTCTTTTCTCACTTAGGCTGCTGGGAAGCTCAAAGCAAATGTGATATACTGATTACGGTCTTCATCTCTTCCCAGATTCATGGAACAGTTCTCCTTCCTTTACCTCTAAGGGCTTTCTGGATGTTCTTTTAACATAGGGCTTCCCTGGTGGCTCAGCAGTAAAGAATCTGCCTGCCAATGCAGGAGACTGTGGGTTTGATTCCTGGGTCGGGAAGAACCTCTGGAGAAGAGAATCGAAACCCACTCCAGTATTCTTGCCTGGAGAATCCCATGGACAGAGGAGCCTGGTGGGCTAGAGTCCATGGGGTTACAGAGAGTCAATCACGATTTAGTAACTAAACAACAACAACAGCCTTTTACATAGATGTAATTAAAATGTCACATATTTTTTAAAGCGATAAACTTCCCTGTAATTCTTTCTAGTAATAATACAGTATATGGTATTTTATGAGGAGGGCACAGCAACCCACTCCAATAAGAATCCCATGGACAGAGGAGTCAGGCGGGCTACACTCCATAGGGTTGCAAAGAGTTGGACATGACTGAAGTGACTTAGTATGCATGCACTTGGGATTTTAGGAAAACCAGCAGGGGAGGTGACACACACTATCGAGCCTCTTCTCTGTGAGCCCCTGTCTTCATGCATTCCTTTGTACTCCTGACTTTGCTGGATATCAGCATCTATTGGTGCCCTGGAAAAAAAGGAAAGAAGGGCAGAGACTGGGGTGTGTGTATTCCCTTCGGAATCTTCCTCCCTGTCACTGCCTAGCCCAGGGCTGGGCATGTCATAAACATCCAGCAGAGACCTGGTAGCTAACAGAGGAATTCAAGGTGTTCGGTTCAGTTCCACAGGTAACAACAGAAAGTGTTTTTTGGTTGTCTGTTATCACAGATCCAGGCTGGTATCAACTCCCACTGAGGAAAGTTGTCCCTCCTGGTTCCTCTTGGAAGGAAAGGAAGAGGAAGCTGAAGGGGTGGGACCCCAGATGGAGAGGGGAAAGGACACTACCTCCTCCCTGTCTCAGGGTGCTTAGGTCCACCTGAGCCATTATTCCATTCATTCATTCAGTGAACACTTTTTCAGCCAGATCTCCGTGGGGCTCCATCCCTGCACAGGGGGCTGAGGGTGCTGACCAGAGTCAGAGTCCCTGCCCTCATGGAACCCTAAGAAAAGCAAACAGAAGGATGGGATGGGGAGAGAATGCTTGAAATGGTCTAATTACTGTAATCAAGACACACAGCTTGACAAAGGACTTTTTTTCTCAAAGTTTGAACTCATGTATAACAACAGCTCTCTTGTGTTAAGTGCTTGTTATGTGCCCAGAGCTGTAAGTAAGGAGTGTTAGTTGCCCAGTCGTGTCTGACTCTCTGCGACCCTGTAGACTGTAGCCCACCAGGCTCCTCTGTCCATGGGATTCTCCAGGCAAGAATACTGGAGTGGGCTGCCATTTCTTTCTCCGGGGGATCTTCCCCACCCAGGGATTGAACCCGGCTCTTCTGCATTGCAGGCAGATTCTTTACCGTCTGAGCCACCAGGGAAGCCCAGACCTGTATGTGTTAAACCCTTAAGCTGCATTATCACGTTGACACGCTCACCAGCCCCCCACCCGTTAGGTAGTTTTCTCCTTATTTGGCGGATGAAGAAATGGAACAGAGCAGGGATGTGACTTGCCCGAGGCAGGTCAGAAATGGAATGTAAGGTTCAGAATCCTTACTCTTAACCTTGACCATGTACCACCTCCCAATGCAAAGAAACAGAGTGGGATGGTTTAAATTGGAGCCAACAGAGCAAATCCAGGCCAGGTGGTGGCTGCAGCGGCGGGAGGACGGTTCTCAGCAGGTAGGGGAGAGGAGGACCGACCCTTCCGTGGCCTCAGAGCCCCGTTTCTTCCTGGAGCTCCAGGTCATCAGAGCCAGACTTTGGACGTGCTTCGTCCCGTGCTCACCAGGGTGTCCAACAGGGCAGACTCTGGGGAGAACACGGAAATGGCGTTAAATAACACTGAATCATACGGTAAGAAAGTTCCCCTTCCCTTCCCCTCCACGCCTGCTGATTACTCACGGAGAAAGTCTCTGGTTCCTGCCAACATGTCTCTAACACCTCTCTGACAGCCCCTAATCTCCCTTTTCAATAGGAAAAAGCGGGCCTCAGGCTCAGCCCCGACCCAGGAGCTGGAATGCCGGGGCGCCATCTCACTTCACTGTGCCTGCTTTGTTTATGTATTTTTGTTTAACAAACACATGGACAGCCCTTACGGAGTGTCAGTGCTTTGCAGACATGAACTCCTTTCATCCTCATAATAACGTAATGAGCTCAGCACGGTTATTATCTTTGTCTTACTGATGAGTGAGCTAAGGCACAGAGAGGTTAAGTAACCTGCCCGAGGTCACACAGTTAGCGACGATTGGAGCAGAGACTGTGAATCCAGGCAGCTGGCTCCTTAGCTCCAGTTCTTAAACACTTCACCAGACTCTTTCTGGTTGAGGAATCAGTGCAACTTCCCTGGTAGCTCAGACAGTAGAGAATCTGCCTGCAATGTGGGAGACCCAGGTTCAATCCCTGGGTCAGGAAGGTTCCCTGGAGAAGGCAACCCACTCCAGTCTTCTTGCCTGGAGAACTCCACGGACAGCGGAGCCTGGCGGGCTACAGTTCGTGGGGTCGCAGAGAGTCGGACACGACTGAGTGATTAACACTTTTTCACTTTCACAGTAGCAGCCTGATTTTTCCTTGACTAATGAATTTATTTCAGTAAAACTAGGTGAGTCCATTTAAAAATAAAAGGTATCAGTAGTTCAAGTGGTTACGTGCATATGGCCAAAGTCCTAAAAATCGCTCAGGAATAAGTGAAGTCTGAGGCACTCTGGTCAAGTCAGGGCCCTTTACATGCCAGATGGGAAGCTGAAGCCCAGAGAAGGACAGAACCAGCCTGGCGTCACACAGCAAGTGAGTCTGTGAACCGCCTGGGCAGGTGGGGCTGTGTTGTCACCCACAGCCCAGGCACGCCTCCTTCCTGCAGTCAGGGCTGATGGGTGCCGGATGGCTGGAGTCTGAGGGGTACTCACCTGACCGGAGGTATCCAGAGCTGCAACAGGATTCCCATTATCTCTGCTGTTACCGACACAGGGAGGCCGGAGCCCTGAGACCCAAGCCCACATCAGCATTTAGGTCATGACTGAGCTGACTGCCGTGACAGTCTTTACCTTCTCTCTCAGGTCTAGTTACAGCCTGGGTGGGGAGCTGTCTTCTGCCTGCTCATTACCTTCATAACTTTCTAGAAAGTTCCACACCTCCACCATGCAGAGACAAGAGCTGTGCGTGCATGTGCTAAGTCACTCCAGTCATGTCTGACTCTGTGAGCCTATGAACAGTAACCCACCAGGCTCCTCTGTCCATGGGATTCTTCAGGCAAGAATACTGGAGTGGGCTGCCATTTCCTCCTCCAGGGGATCTTCCTGACCCAGGGATCAAACCCAAGTCTCTTATGTCTCCTGCATTGGCAGGTGGGTTCTTCACCACCAGAGCCACCTGGGAAGCCCGATATGAGCTTACCTGGGCTCAAATCCTGGCTCTGCCATGGACCCAACTTCAGCAGGACCACCAGCCCCTCTGAGCTTTGCTGTCCCCGTATGTAAAGTGAGGATGAATGAGACCAGGGAGATGTTGGCTGAGGATGCCTGAGGGGAGATGTGCCTGCTGCACAGGAAGGCAGGCGCAGATACCTCTGCTCAGCTGCCCTTGGAGTCGCCAGGCCACAGGGCCACCTCTGTGTCCTGGAGGAAGAAGAGTCCATTGAAGAGAATGAGTTGGGGTTACCATCCATCACAGAGAGGAGAAAACTGAGATCCCACGTGAGGGGCCCAGCTTCTTCCAAAACCTGGCACTGCTCTGGAATTCCACCCCGTGGGCCATGGCCTCACTCCCAGGCTTTGGACGCTGGCTCCGGTAGCCTTGGCTGGGTGGTTTCTCCTCTCTCAGCCTCAGTTTCCTCATTTATCAAGTGAAGCCTACCATGGAGGGTTAATGTGAGACTTAAATGTGATGGATGTCGTTTGCAACATCTGAGGCACTCTCCAGATGTTATTTATGACTGGCTCTGTTCCTTGTGTAGACAGGAAAATCACAGTACGACACTCCTACCGTGTAGACAGGACACGGAAGGGAAATAAAATTCCCTTTCTAGTGAGAGCCTCCGAGAGGGGCCTGGAGGAGCTGGATCTGGGCTCGTGTTTTATTTCCAATTCCTGCTTCCAGCCAACAATCTTTTCTCGCCCGCTACTGGGTATGGAAGACGGAGCAGGCGCTCCAAGGTGGGGTCGCCCTGGGTTTGCACCCTGGCTCCCCTGCCTCCTGGCTGGGTGACCCTGGGCAAGTTGCTTCATGTCTCTGAGCCGTCAGGTTCCTCGACTACAAACTGGGAATGGTCCTAGGACCTGCCTCTGCAGGTTGCACTGGGGATTCAAGGAGCCAACGCGTGTGAGATGTGCGGCGCACGTCCCGGCCCGTGGGGGCACGTGAGACATAGTCGCCTGTCCGTGTCATGTTGTCACCATACCACGGGCCCTCCCCCAGGCTCTCATGGCTGAGTCCCGTGGCTCCGTGGGCATCCCGGTGAGTCGGTCAGCCTCCGTCCTGGTGGAGGAGGCCTGGGGGCCATGCCCAGCTGGGGCAGTCAGAGTCAGGGAAGACTTTCCTGTGCAGGGTGTGGGGGAGACGGAGAAGACCCCCCCGGCAGACGGACCAGCTCGGGCGCGAGCTCAGGGTCTTGAGAGGGGCTGCACTCGGGCTGCGTGTTGGGCGGGGGGAGACGGGAGATGAGGTTGCCGAGTCGACAGGCCCCCCGGGGACGCTTTGTCGGGGAGCTTGACAAGGTTAAGGATCTTCCCCGAACATCCTTTCACTTCCCCTCAATAACCTGGCGCGGATCTATCATCCCTGTATTTATCTAAACCCTTGCTGGACCCATTTATATCCTCAGCCTCTTCGGCTTCACAGGGTAATGAGCTCCAGATGTGGGGAGGGGGGGCCTTCCCGAAACCTCTACCTTGGGCCCAGAGGGTGCCGGGATTGGGGGCCGAGGGGAAGGCCTCAGCGGCTGCTCCCCAAGCCTGACTTCATCCTTCCATGGGCCTAAGACCCGAACTGAGGTGGGCATAGGGCCCCCTGGGGGGTTCCAGGCTACTGAGAGACCCCCCCAGTCCCAGGCCTGAGTGCTCTGCCTGCCAGGGCGTCTGTGGGCTCCTCTAGGGGCACCCACTCCAGGGGGTAGATGGCAGAGCCAGGAAGCTCTTTCTAGCCACAAGGAGAGCAGGAATGTCCCTAAACCAAACCAGAATGTTTGGGCTTTAAGGGGCTCAGAAGCCTTTTGTCCTGTGGTTCCCACTTGTCAGTCCCAATTTCTGCTGTTCTCCACTTGTGGTCTCACTGTTCTTGAAATGACTCACTTTTCTCCTTACCGGAGTGAATGTATTAAGAAGGAAAGCCCATCTTCCTGCCATAAATAAAATATCGATGTCTCTTGACACAAACACAGAAGGTAACTGTGACTATAAATACAATAGAAACAGCACGGGGTGATTACGGTCCATCTCGAGCCTGACACTTGCTCTCTTAGCTTGGCTCCTGCAGAAGGGAGAGGAGCCTGAGATGGGGTTCGGGGCCAGCGGGGCACAGGGGAGCAGGCAAAGGGGATGCAGGAGCAAGTACTGGGGCTGTCACTGCTGTGGGCCACTGGGGCTCGGTCTCACGGGGACCCAGTGTAGGATGGTGGAGACGGACCTCAGCCTCGCCAGCCCCTTCACCAGCCAAGGTTGCTCCTGGGGAGGTGTTTTCTCGCCCATCCCTGTTTGCTGTGTGCAAGGGGGTGAGGCCTCTGCAGACACCAGGGTGGAAGCGGGAGGGCTGGCAGGTGAGGAGAGGAGCAGGTGAGGAGTGAAAGCCTCCAAGGCAACTCTGCACCGGCCCCGAGCTGAGGCCCGCTCGCCACTCTCACTTAAACAGAGCAGCGTGTTTCACAGGGGTGTTGACGTCTCAGCAGCCCCCAGGTGAGACTGTCTCTTTGAGGGAGCAGGGGATTGGAGGGAACTGACAAGGAGGAGACGTTCTCCCTGCATAACGTCCTAGGATGCAGCCTCAGATCCCCTGAACACCTCTCCGGCTTGGCCACACAAGCGAACAAGCTCCCAGAGGAGAAGGGACTTGTCTAAGGCACGTCGGAGCTAGAAAGCTGGGTTCCCCTTTCCCTGCCCTGACCCGCCTTCCCTGAATTCATGTTCACTCACTTTTTTATATAAGAGTTTTCTTCAAAGCAAACACCAGGAAATATTTTCAGACTGATACAAAAGAAGTGAAGTCACTCAGTCGTGTACGACTCTTTGCGACCTCATGGACTATAGCCTGCCAGGCTCCTCCATCCATGGGATTTTCCAGGCAAGAGTACTGGCGTGGGTTGCCATTCCCTTCTCCAGGGAATCTTCCCAACCGAGGGATCGAACCTGGGTCTCCAGCACTGCAGGCAGACTCTTTATCGTCTGGGCCACCAGGGAGTCCCGGGAGGTACAGGAGAGGGGATCCCCAAAACTAAATGGGCAGGAGGCTACTGTCAGCTAAACTGTGGTCTGTGGAAAGAACCAGAGCCTCAGAAAGGCCCGTTGTCCCGGCGGTCTCTCCTCCTCTTCACTGCCACCCCCACCCCAGCCCAGCGCCTTCAGGGTGATTTCTGACTTCTTGTCCTTAGAGATGACACAGGACAAAGAGGAGAGCTTTCTCTCTGGCTTCAAGAAGGCTTCCTGGGAAAGCTGGATGCATGGGGTTCAGATCTATCTTTCTGCTCCCAAATGGTCATGTGACCTTGAAAAATTCCTTCCCTACTCCAGTCCTCAGTTTCCTCATCTGTAAAATGGGGGTAATACAACACCTATCTCATAGGAGTGTTTAGAATTCACATAAACGCTAACTGTCCTGGCATAGCACTGCATGTGTGTGGTGATATTATTATTGTTATTAAGCACGAGAAGAAAGGAAGGAGACTAACATTTGTTTAGCCCTTCTGAAGGGTCAACCACTGTGCCTGCGATTTGCACAGTTCACCCTCCACGATCCTCAGGATCGTTCTAGGAAGGTAGTTCTTTGTCCGATGAGCAGAGAGCATAAGTGAGGTGCCTAGGGTCACACCGTTGTCGGGGTGCAGCCCACATCTGTATAGGTACCCAGATATTCACTGCATGGACTCAGGCCAAGTGTGGACATGGGGACCTGCAGTAAGAGGAGCTGAACTAGCATAGCAGGGGGCTCCAGGGTAGGGGTGGGAGACAGGCTGGATGAGGCAGCGGGGCTGGCTCAGGAATTCCGGGAGAAGCAGCTTGCACTCTCTCCCACGGGCGCTGAGGAGCCACCAGCAGGCCACAGGCAGGGAGTGACATGATAAAAGGGGTGTTCGGAAAGGCTCTGCACGGCTGCGGTTTCAGGATGGATGGGCGGCAGAAGTGTCCAGAAGGGAGGCAGGAAGCTCAGCCCGGCGGCAGGACTGGAAAGGTCCCTGAGAAGCTCATAAGGGACCCTTAGTCAGACTGACCCCGGGGGCCCTGGAGAAGGCCCAGCCAGGTCAGGGCCCGGGGCCAGAGAGGCTGACTGCGCCCCAGAGACTCAACCCTCCTTCCCTTTGCCAGTTTTTGGCTTTATCTGGGAGCCTCCGGAGGGCGTCCCGGCTGCCTGCAGATTTATGAGGTGTGGGGGAAGCTGGCGGGGGTGGCGGCACAGGAGACGGGCCGGAGGGGAGATTGGAGGATGCTCTCCAGCCTCCGACGTGCTTTGACCCCTCTGCCACCCCACTGCTCTGTCACCATGACGGAGAGCCTGCCCTGGCCTGGGCCAGGCCCCGCGCTGGCACCTGCTGCCTCAGTTTCCCCTCACAGACACTCTGGGGTGGGGGTGAGTAGAGAGGGACCACATATGAGAATCTTATTAGCCGTGAGGAGGCTGGCCCAGCTAGATTCCCGAGCCGCCAGGAGGAAGTCGGAATCTTCTGTACCAGGGTCAGAAGATGTCTATGAAACATTAAGAGTAGGTTATAAACAGTATGTTGAGTATGATTCCGTTTGTGACTTTCAGGGGCATAAATATGCATTTGTGTCTCTCCGTATACATTTTATGCACAGCGAAATGTCTAAATGATATCTAATTGTGATTGCCTCCGGAGAAAGAGCGGCGACTTTTCACTTTCTACTCCTCTAAATATGATGTTTCACTGTCTTGTAATAAGCATGTATTTTTTTTTCCATTTAAAAACTGTGTTTTTAACATTCAGAGTAATGGCGGGGGGCGGGGAGGGCAGTGAAGTCAGGGAGAAAAGGGAGGGGCTTCTCCGTGCTCATGGGTGGCGGGTGGCGTGTTCCATGCTCATTGCCAGGGCCTGAGGGTGCTCAGAGCTCAGGTCATTCTCTGCTGAAAACCCTGCCCCCCCTACTGCTAGAGACCCCACCCTCAGCGGGGAGACAGTGCTGACCCACATGCAGACAGGTCCTTGGGAGTATGGAGGTAAGCTGGCTCTGTTAAGAAGGGTCTCCCAGAGGCAGTAGACCTTGAAGTCTGATAAGATTTGACTAGATGGAAAAGAGAGCTGAGCCTCAGTTTTGTCATCTGTGTAATGGGAATGCTAATGTTATTCAAAATCAGACTGTGCTCATTCAGTTCAGTTCAGTCGCTCGGTCGTGTCCGACTCTGCGACCCCATGAATCGCAGCACGCCAGGCCTCCCTGTCCATCACCAACTCCCAGAGTTTACCCAAACCCATGTCCATCGAGTCGGAGATGCCATCCAGCCATCTCATCCTCTGTCATCCCCTTCTCCTCCTGCCCCCAATCCCTCCCAGCATCAGGGTCTTTTCCAATGAGTCAGTTCTTCGCATGAGATGGCCAAAGTATTGGAGTTTCAGCTTCAGCATCAGTCCTTCCAATGAATACCCAGGACTGATCTCCTTTAGGATGGACTGGTTGGATCTCCTTGCAGTCCAAGGGACTCTCAAGAGTCTTCTCCAACACCACAGTTCAAAAGCATCAATTCTTCGGCGCTCAGCGTTCTTCACAGACCAACTCTCACATCCATACATGACCACAGGAAAAACCATAGCCTTGACTAGACGGACCTTTGTTGGCAAAGTAATGTCTCTGCTTTTGAATATGCTACCTAGGTTGGTCATAACTTTCCTTCCAAGGAGTAAGTGTCTTTTAATTTCATGGTTGCAGTTACCATCTGCAGTGATTTTGGAGCCCCCAAAAATAAAGTCTGACACTGTCTCCACTGTTTCCCCATCTATTTGCCATGAAGTGATGGGACCAGATGCCATGATCTTCATTTTCTGAATGTTGAGCTTTAAGCCAACTTTTTCACTCTCCACTTTCGCTTTCATCAAGAGGTTCTTTAGTTCCTCTTCACTTTCTGCCATAAGGGTGGTGTCATCTGCATATCTGAGGTTATTGATATTTCTCCCAGCAATTAGGTGTAAGCTATTATTTTTTAGGTGTAGAGGTCCCAAAAGCTGGGGGATGGCCCCAAAGATTTTAAAGTACCCTGCCAGATATCTAGGACCCTGGCCTGAAAAGGCAGAGGGTTCAAGGAGGATTGTGTGAAGCAACATGCAGGGGAGGTGATTCCTCCTAGGAGGGGGCTTCCCAGGCGCCTGGACAAGGGCAGGGAGACTGCAGCCCCTCAGACGGGCACCAGGAAGCCCTTGGATCCAGGACCCCTCCCCCCTAGGTCTGGGTTTCCAGGGGCAGCTGGCAGTCGTTTGCATGGGCACTGCCTCCCGAGTGGAGCTTGGGACATCCACAAAGCAGGCACCGTGGTACCCATCCGCTGGTCGGGTAATGAGCAGAACAGAAGATGGACTCAGATAATGAATGCTCGCTCCGCAGGGCCTTTGCACTTGCTCCTTCTTCTCTGTGGGACACTGTTACCCCCAGTTCTTTTCCTGGCTCACTTCCTCACCAGCCACAAGGCCTCCTGAGGGACTCAGCACAGCCACTGATCACCTCGGGCCTTGAGCAAAACCCTCGGCCTCACTGAGCCCCAGTTACGTCACCTAGAGATGACACCGACGCTGGTCTGCTTGCTGTGTGCCTCTGTGTGCCCCCTCCCCACACCCCCCCACCTCCCACACCTGTTACCTTTTACTGCACTTGGCGGTGGTCTGACTGCCCCTTCTTCTTCCTGTCCTCACAGGCCCCTCATTAGCTGCATTGCTCCGGGGCTGGATTTCCTTCCTCCGGCGTGAGGCCTCGTATAGCACATGCTCAATGAAAGCCTGATGAATGGAGGAAGGTCCAGGTTGCAGGATTGTTGTATGAAGGAGAAAGTGACATGCAGACTGTGAAGCACTGTGTTCTCATCTTCAAGGAACCTTGGCCCCTGTGGCCAGTGGCCACACCGACCACACCCTCCACGGCTCTGTCTGGGTTGCCCTTCTGTGTCTCTGGGTCTTTGGGCAGAGTCTTCAAAGCAGCGCCCCCAGCCCTGCGCTGTGTGCTGTGACACTCTGAGGGGAGGTGTGAGGGGTGTTGTTCTCACAAGGGGCGATCAGCTCACCTTCCTTGGTGACGGCAGCTGGTGCTGGTGCTGGAGGGGTCCCCTCCCCATGGCCATGCTAGCCTGATGGTTCCTGCAGCCCACAGCCTACAAAGGTAATTCTGGGCCCAGCAGACAGCAGGCATGCAGCTGTGTGTGGGCAAGGGGCCTCCAAGGCCTGCCCCAAATCCCACCCATGCAACTCTGTCTCCCCAGCAGCCCAAGGCCTGTGCACTTTGTCATTCTCAAAATGCAGCCATATCCTCTAATTTGCTATACATGCCAAACCTCTGAGGCAGGTGAGACAGATAACACGACTACCCCATTTTACAGGTAGGAAGACTGAGACTTAAAGACCTTCATGCTTGGTTTATTCAGACAGGGCATAATCTAACCCAACCCTGCCCTCCTAGACCCCACAGTTTGGTGGTGGTGGGGGCACTCAGAAATAATCATATCCCGGGGGTGGGGGGGCGGTGAAGGCTAGGGACACACAGAAAGGGGCGCTGAGGGAACCCAGGAGGTGACCTTTGAGCCAGGCCCTGGAGGCTGAGCAGAATTGGGGCAGGTAGGATGGGCTTCCCAGCTGGGTCCAGGAGTAAAGAACTCACCTTTACCGCAGGAGATGCAAGTTCGATCCCTGGGTTGGGAAGATCCCCTGGAGAAGGAAATGGCAACCCACTCCAGTATTCTCGCCTGAGAAATCCCATGGACAGAGGAGCCTGGCGGGCTACGGTCCATGGGGCTGCAAAGAGTCAGACACGACTTAGCAACTAAACAACAACGGCAGGGGCGGGGGGAGGGGAGCGGGCAGGCTGTGGACCAAGACCACTTGTGGGCCTGGCCACGGGGGCTGGTTTTTAAGAACCAGAGGGGCTGGCGTGTGGACTAGGAGGGGCAGGCGGGAGTGAGCACGGGAAGAGCAGGAGATGCATTCTGGAAGCCCGTCACAGTAAGCACTGGAGGGAATGACCGCCAGTCTCGGTTGGACCTTCGCCTGTGGGTGGTGGGGCCATGCATGATTCTTGAGTGACAAGGTCTGACTTACGCATGGAAAACTATCCTGGGGAGTCAGGGTCTTAATCAGCATCCACTGCGGTTTTGCTTCCCAAAGACCCTCCTGCCACCCCTTGTGTCTTTTTTCCTGGGTGGCCCCTTCCTGTCCTCAGGGGGCAGCTCCTCACTCGTCCCAAAGCGCCCCCAAAGAATCTGCCTCCCGTCTCCCTGGCCGTCGGGACCAGCAGATGCCTGTGGTTCACGCGTGCCCCGTGTCTCAGAGGGCAGCTGGAACTGGGGCATGTGAGGCCGATGGAGACCAGGCCAGCTGAGCAAGGGGCCTGTGGTGCTCACCTCCCCCTTATAACCCGCTTCCTCTCTTCTGGGGGCCCTCTCCACCGTACCTTAGGATCCATGGCGTTAGGATCCTTATGATAGTGGCTTTGGGACAGTTATGATGACAGCCTTGGGAGGGTGGCCGTGTCTCAAGTGAGTGTAAAGTGCTACTTGGCCTTTTTCTCATTCAGTCCCTGGAATTCTCCAGGCCAGGCAGTGGGTAGCCATTCCCTTCTCCAGGGGATCTTCCCAACCCAGGGATCGAACCCAGGTCTCCCGCATTGCAGGCAGATTCTTTACCAGCTGAACCACCAGGGAAGCCCAAGAATACTGGAGTGGGTAGCGTATCCCTTCTCCAGCGGATCTTCCCGCCTCAGGAATCGAACCAGGGTCTCCTGCATTGCAGGCGGATTCTTTACTAACTGAGATATCAGGGAAGCCCTCGTTCTCTTCACAACCCTGCAAAAGAGCATCCCATTTTTCCAGATGAGAAAACTGACGCTCAGAGAGGTAAATTCACTCACCCCAGGCCACACAGCTCAGCCTGTGGTCAAGCCAGGTGGCTCCAGCTGTCCCCGGGGTCTGCCCATGCACAGGTCTGTGGGCTGATCCGGGCTGGCTGCCTCGATGTCACCTGGAAATCTTGCTGAAAATGTAGATTCCCAGCTGCCACTTGCCAGCCCCCTCCCAAGACTCTGATTCTTCCCATCTTGTGGGGGAAGGGAGGCCAGGACGGGTGTTTTTAAAAAGGCGCTCGAGTCCATTGTGATGCACAGCCAGCTGCTACCCCATGCCACCACCAAGCGGTATTAAAAGCATCACAAATTACATGAGGGAAAAAACAAAGAGCTGAAAGAGCACGCCAGCCAGAACGTTAGCGTGGTCGTCATCATGTAGGGGTTAGGGGTGGCGGACGGTGGAGGTGGGGGACAGCGATTCTTTGGTACTTTCCTTCCTACTTTCCCACATTTTCCAGATTGTCTTTAAAGAGCGTGTATTGCTGTTACAGGGGCTTCCCAGGTGGCTCGGTGGTAAAGAATCTGCCGGTGCAGGAGGTGCATGTGGGGGATGAGGGTTTGGTCCTTGGGTCGGGAAGACCCCCTGGAGGAGGAAATGGCAAACCACTCCAGTATTCTTGCCTGTGGACAGAGGTGCCTGGCGGGCTACCGTCCCTGGGGTTGCAAAGAGTCAGGACACGACTGAAGGGACTGAGCAGAAGCATAATGGCATTTATGATGAGGAAAATAAATAACAGCGCCAGGAGAGGAGCAGTTTGGAAAGGAGTGAGAAAGAGACTGTGTGCGCTTACACAGACCTAGTCAGTGGCCCAGCCCTGCGCCTTCCCTGCTACGGCACTCTCGGGCTGGGCATGAGATCTGCTGAGCCTCAGTTTCCTCATCTATAAAATGGGAGCGCAAAAACCTTAAAGTGTGACTGGATGCGTTAAGTAAGATGATCTTCCCTCCCTCTCCTACGCTTCTCCCCCTGGCCGTGATGCCCCTTACCTGGGACATCTTTTCTGCCAGTGTCCAGTTGGAGCCACGTCCCCTGGTCTGGTCTGGACCCTCATAGACTGTGGAGCTGGCAGAAACTCTGCAGGGTGGAGTGGGGGGGGAGGTGCAACAGCAGCTGATCCATTTTACAGCTGGGGAAACTGAGGCTCAGAGCTGCCTCCAAGCTCGACTGCCGTGCCAGCTCCCCCACTGCGGGAGAGGCGTACACGTGCTCACTGCACATCTCTCTCCCTGTCGGTGCCTCGCTCAGTGTGTGTGAGGGGCAGCAAGTCACCATCTGTGTTTTCCAATAAAAGAAAATGAAAATTGAAGCACATTAAAAATAGCTCAATTGGGATTCCGAGCGGAGCTCTGAGGCCTGCTGTGGCAGAGACGCCCAGCCTGCCTCCTCCCACCTCCCAGCCTGGCAGCGATGCCACCGGGAAGTCATCTGAGGCGAATGTCTCCTGGGAAGGGGCCAGGGTGCAGACAGCATCACCCATAACTCCAAGAGTTGTCAGGGACCCCCGGTTCTGATGTCCAGGCTCCCATCCTGCTCGTGTCCAGAGGTCTTGGGGCCCTGTTGGAGGCTGCAGAAGATGGATTTAGAGCCATCAGGTGGGGGCTGAGGCCTCTGCCTCCCGAGGAGGTCTCACCAAGGGACGCCATGTGACTAAGAGGAGGGCGGACACTGGGGCCTGGAGACCTGGGTTCACCCTGCCCCCCACTGCCCCTGCACTGACTTGCCAGCCCTTGAGCAAAACCCAGGAATCTCTAAGGGCTCATCTCCTCCTCTGCTCAGTGAGGGTCTCAACAGGCTCAGAGGGTGGCCTGTGCCTGGGTTCCTGAACCCCAGTGGCTAGTTGGAGATGAGTCTGATTTAGGAGTTTCCTCCCGGGGATGCATGAGAGTCCAGCAAGCTCTTAACTCAGTATGGAGGGGTCTCCATGAATGGCCACGATGACAGCTGTTCTCACTGTTTTCTGGGAAATGGGATGTGATGGCAAGCTGTCGGAAGCCTGAGAGAGGTCATGCGGATGGTAGCGGGCTTGCTGTGCACTGGCTGCAGCTGCTCACCACAAGGAAGGCCTGGCCTCTGTCCAGGAGCACTGGTTCCGTGATTCCCAGAGGGGCTCTTGCTTCTCCGAGAGGTCCAGCGCTCTCCAGGGCACCTGTAACCTTGGCTACTGTGCAGACCTCTGTGAGGCAGACAAGGGGGCTGGATCTTCCCCGCCAAGGCCCAGAGAGTCACACCAGGTCCCCCAGCCCGGCCTGTAGCAGAGGTCTAGTGCCCACTAGGGCAGTCGGATTTGAGTAGCCTGGGGGCAGACAGAGCACTGAGAGGGGGCCAGAGCTGCCTGTGCAAGCTGAAGCCAGACTACACCATGCTGCATAGCTTTGGGCAACTTGCTCTGAGCCTCGGTTTTTCCATCAGCAAAATGGGGCTGATAATAGTCCGCCTGCTTTGGGAAGACTGGATCCTGGGCTGTGCCTGGCACATGGTAAGCACTAGATAGATGGTGGCCCCAAGAGTAGCCCACCCCGACCTGGTCTCTTATCTATCCAGAACAGAGCCTGTTGCTGGACCCATGAATGCCGAGTTACATGCCCTGCCCGAGTCCCAAGCCTCTCCCAGCTCATTGGTCAGCAGAATCAGAAATGCTGGAGGAGAGGGGTCTCATCGACTGCAGCCCTGAACCCCCCAAACCCCCAACACTCCCCTCTCTCAGCACAGGGGCTTCTTCTCAGTGGCAGGGAGTGAGCACGTGGCCTTCTTGAGGGTGTGTGTGTTCGTCATTCAGTCATGTCTGACTCTGTGACCCCATGGACTGTAGCTCTCCAGGCTCCTCTGTCCATAGGAATTCTCCAGGCATGAATACTGGAGTGGGTAGCCTTTCCTTTCTTCAGGTGATCTTCCCAACCCAGGGATCGAACCCGGGTCTCCTGCATGGCAGGCAGATTCTTCACCATCTGAGCCACTGGGGAAGCCCAGCACATGCGTGATACACACGCACGCAAGGCACGCTTGAGGGTGGAGTAATTGCTAGGGTGCAGGGAGTGATCACTTTTTCTCTGTTAAGGATGGTGTGTCAGTTTCTGTTTGCTGCTGTAACGAATAACCACAAACTTCATGGCTTAAAACAGCACAAATGCATTGTTTTCTTGCAGTCCTGGAGGTCGGATGTCTGAAATGGGTCTCACTGGCTGACATCAGTGTGTTGGGGGCGGTGCCCTGTCTCTCTCTAGGAGAGAACCTGTCTCCTTGCCTTTCCCAGCTTCCCCCAGCTGACTGCATTCCTTGGCTTGGAGCCCCTCCCTCTGTCTTCAGAGGGCATCACTGCAACTTCTGCTCCCATCCTTGCATCTCTTCTCGTACTCTGACCCTCCTGCTTCTCTTAAAAGGATCCTCGTGATTACATTGGGCCCACTTGGATAATCCAGGATAATCTCCCCATCTCAGAAATCCTTACTTTAATCCCATTTGCAGAGTCCCTTTTGCTATGTAACATTCCCAGGTTCTAGGGATTAGGATGTTGACACTTTCTGGGGTCATTGGTCTGTCTACCATGGGTGGAAAAACTGGCATCTACCTCAACCTTGACCAGAGGGGCCTATGTTGGCTAATGTTGATAATAATGTTGACTGAATGTGTTAGTCACTCAGCCATGTCCAACTCTTTGTGACCCTGTGGACTATAGCCTGCCAGGCTCCGCTGGCCGTGGAATTCTCCAGGCAAGAATACTGGAGTGGGTTGTCATTCCCTTCTCCAGGGGATCTTCCTGACCCCGGGATTGAACCCAGGTCTCCTGCACTGAAGGCAGATTCTTTACCATCTGAGTCATCAGGGAACCCTATTTAGTGACTGCTTTGTGCCCAATTTGTATAGGAATTTGAGTTATAAGGACAGTCAGTGTTGTACTGAGCGCTCTGTTTTGCTGAGCCCAGGTCCTGAGCAGAGCGCTTTCTGGGCATGCCCTCGTTAACCATCACCACCACCTGCAAGACAGGTGCTGATGTGATTTCCCATTCTGCAGCTTATGGACCGGGGAAGCGTCCCCCCACCGCCGAGTCCCTGGGGTCAGGAAGTGGGGTTCAAGTCAAGATGTAACTGCTGAGCCCATGCTCTCTGCTCCCCAGGATACACCTATGCTGCTTCCCTGGCATTTGGACCCAACCCCACCTGGGTTCCACCACCAGCACCCCCACCCACCAGGCTCCCACTGTCCCACCCAGCTCATCCCACCGCCAGCGTCTGCACCCTGCTCCAGTGGTGGCTGCCGGAACTGCTTGCTCGGTGTCACCCTGGCCAGTCTGTGGTTTCCCAGCAGGGACCGTGGCTGCAGGCGCTCCGTGAGCGAATGTGCTAAAATCAGAGCGGAGGAGGTGGGCAGGGGCGTTGAGGACTGTGTGTGGGACAGCAGAGTAGGCGCGCTATGCCTGAGTAATTCTGTGTCTGGGTGGGAGGTGGGGTACTGGGAGCCAGACAATCTGGACCCCAGTTCTGCCCATACTGCAGAGCGGCTGGTGCACAGCCAGAGCCCAGATCTCCTTTTCTGGGACTTTTCGCCTGTTGCCCTCTGTCCCCCACAAGGCCTTCAGGAGGCACCAGCCCACTGAAAACCCCAGATCCACACCTGTGAGCAGATTACTCTCTACTGGGTCCCTTCACCAGTTCCATCATTCTCCCTCTCAATGAGCTTTTGGGGGCCCTTCTCTAGGTCTGTGTCTAAGACCCCACACACTGCTGCCTTGCCGTGGGATATTGGACCAATCCCCAGGATGCCTCAGTCTTCCCATCTTTATATTGGGCTTCATCTTTGTGCCTCGGCCCATGGTGTGATCCTTTTGCAGCCCCCGCCCACCGTGGCACAGCCCCTCTCAGCATCACCCCCCACCCCAAGGCTGGCCTGGGCAGCTCCCCGGGCAGGGGCAGAGGGGAGAGAGGCTCAGGAAGGAAGAGACACGTGTCCTCCGTGCTCATTCAGTTTCAGGCTCAGGGAGGATCCCCTGGAAACTCCCCATTCCCGGCTTCTTCCGTCAGGGTCTTCCCTCATCCCCGGAGAGCTCAGTTGTAACCAGTGGGAAATGGGACAGATAATTGCAACTTTAAATAAGGCCAAGTGAGCGCTCTCTGCCAAGCCCAGCACGGGGGACTTACTGAGCTTCCATGGAAGGCAGCAGGAAGCCCTCGACGATGATGCTGAGAAATCCCAGTGCTGCCACTAACTCCCTGGTGACTCCAGGCAAGTCACTGCCCTTCTCGGAGCCTCAGTTTCCTCGCCTGTGAAATGGGGGCCAAATAGCATCGCCTGTGAAAATGAACTATCACAGAGCCTGGCACAGGCAGTCGGAGGTGCCCAGCTGGAGGTCAGGATTAGGGTTATTAATTTTCCCAGTTTAAATGCAGCTGCCCAATCCTATCCCCCCACCCCACCAGAGGCTTCTCTGGGAGCTGTCCTCAGTCCCGTTGGCTTCTGGGTAGTGAAGGGTGATACAAATTGTGGTACTAACTTCTCCTGGGCTAAGCTGACTGTGCCAGGACTGTGCCAAGAGCTTTGCATCCCTACCTGTGTGTAAGCCTTGCTTAGTGCTCCCATTCTCCAGATGAGGTCATCGAGGCTGCAGACCTGGAGTGGGTCTGGGGAGGAGAGAAACAGGGCCAGCAGGGAAGGGGAACACCCGTCATCATGAGGGCACAGGACCACCCACCACACACCTTAACCCCATCAGAGAAGCATCCTATCCCAGTGTGGCAAGATGCTTGAGGTTCCAGGTCCAATATCCTAATTAGAGCAGGAATTCCCGAGCCTTCTTCCAGCATCCACAGCTCTGTGGGGCCAACCCAGGCTGCAGCTACACGACCGTGGAATTCCTCAGGAGGAGGAGCCCTAGTGTGAGTCTGGGTAACTGAGGGCTGATCAGTCAGGGCAAGGAGATGGCCTGCCCACGGCCAGTGGCCCTGTGGTCTTCTCCAGCTCCTAGGTGCCCCAGCTGAGTGGCACAGCCCAGCCGCTTGAGGAGGCTGCTCCTTGGCTCAGCTCTAAGGCAGGGCCAGCCTATTGTGCTTGTGGTCTCAGCGCAGACCACCTGCTCGTCATCTGACATGGCTTCTGCTTATGCCAGAGGGGAGCTGTGACCTCCTGGTCACTGGACACCAGGGGCCACCACTTCCACTCAGCAGCCAGCAGGGCAGGACTCCTGCCCCCATCCAAACACCAGGCTAGGAAAGGGCATCAGATACACTCTGCAGAATTGTTGCTCAGAGAAGGGGCGTCTAACCCAAGCTGGGAAAGTGGAGAGGTGTGGGTCAGGGAAGGCTTCCTGGAAGGAGAGATCCCTGAGCTAAGTGTTTAAGGGTAAAGAGGACTTTTCCAGGTGAGGAAGGTGAGCATCCCGGGTAGAGGAAGAGGCTTGGGCAGGAGCCACGAGGAGGTGTCGAATGTTGTCGGAACTCTTTCCTGCCCTGGGTTTCGCTTCTGCTGCTCTGCCTGCCTGCCATGGCCCCATCTTTTCAGAGAAAGTGTTCCCGGCGGGGGTATAACCAAGAGCAAAAGCTTGACAGTGGAGTGAAGAGGGTGTGGACTCATAGTTAGCAGATTGGCCTGGGGTGGAGGGAGGTGCCGTCAGCATCAGAGGCCAGGGCAGCCCACAGAAGGCCTTCCAGGTCAGGCCAGTCTGGATCGACCCCCCAGGGTAGGAGATGGAAGAAGCTTCTCTGTCTAGCCCGTCAGCACCTGGAGGCCTGTAAAACCACAGGTTATCTGCCCTCCCGGGACTGTGGCTGACTCCCTGCTGGAAGCCTTCCGTGCTTTGATGGAATGATCTCTCGCACAGACAAGAAGTCTCCTCTGCTGTCCCCTGTGCCCTCCCCTGCACCGGAAACCGAGAAAAGCCCGTTGGCAGTCAATGTGACTGTCACAGCCCACCTCCTGGAGCTGGAAGTGCCCTCCTTCTGAAGATCCTCAGGCTGCAAAGGACCCCCAGCCTGTGGTGGGAAGAGCTCAAGTCTGTAGCCTTGTCCCCTGCCCCCTGCCCCTCCCTGGGGGCAACCTCCCACCTCCAGATCAGATCATGCCTGCTCCCTGCGTCCATGCTGCCATGGAAGCCCCCCCACCCCAACCCCAACTCCTTCCTGACCCCACCGCCTGCTTCAGTCCTCACCTGAGACTGTGGACTCCCAAAAGCCTTCTCAGGATTATGGAAAGAGATGGGGTCATGCAGCCCAGAAAACAAACCCTGCCTTCCCCACCAACTTTCAGGGGCAGTTGGGCCCACTAACTTGTCCTCTTGTGTGTGTGTGTGTGTGTGTGTGTGTGTGTGTGTGTGTGCGTGCGCGCACACGCACATGCACTTAGCCATGTCCAGCTTTTTGGGACCCCGTGGACTGTAGCCCGCCAGGTTCCTCTGTCCGTGGGATCCTCCAGGCCAGAATACTGGAGTGGGTTGCTGTTTCCTTCTCCAGACTTGTCCTCACTGAACCTCAGTTTACTAATCTGTAAAATGGAGACACTGTATGCCCCTTGGAGGATTTGGGGAGGCTCAGATGTGCTCCTGGATGTCCCTTGCATGGCTCAGTGCCTGGCGTAGCATAGGTGCTCAGTAAATGGTCTCCATGGTGATGGAGATACAGGTGGCAGGGGTCTGTTCCCTCGCCTCCTGGATAACCTCTTTCCTGACTCAGAGAGCCTCTTCCTCCATGTCTTCTCCATTCGAAGGCCCCTCGTTTCAAGTCCTATCCCTTATCAGGCCTGTCCACCGTTAAGAACCTTCCATGCCATCATGTCACGAGCCCCAGTACTGGAAAGCTCTTGGACCCGCCTGGCTCCCTGTCAGAGGTCACCCCTCAGGGTGTTGGGGATGGTGGGGAATGAATGGTATGATGAGGGTGATGAACATGTGGAAGCTCCACTCCTGGAGATGGTGATGGGGAGTACGGGCACAGGAGAAAATGCCCCAACAGAGCTGCGTCTGCTTAACTGCCCAAGATGCCAGATGTGGTTGGCAAGTGGGCCCAGGGTGTTGGAGGGAGCAGGTGGACTCTTGCTGAGCAGAGATGGTGCCCCAGGGGTTCTGTTGCTGCACGGCAGAACCACAAGGGCCACAGAGGCAGAGCTGGAGGCGGGTATTGGCACTGAGGGGAACGCAGACTTTCTGTAAAAACAGCTCCTCTTGAGACAGAAGCTGCTTTCAGAATGAGCGGGGGCTTTGGAGCCATCACTCCTGGAGTGAAATCATTGCTCTGCCTCTGACCAGCTTAACTGCGTGACCTGGGCCGCCCTCTGCACCTCTCTGATCCCTTGGCTGCAATGTCCATGCCTATAAAACGGATCAGTCACACCAGAGAATGCAGTGACAACTGAACCAGGCCACGCGCCTACGACCTCAGGCTGGCCTGGGCCGAGAGGCCCAACATTCAAGACTCTTGGTGGCGTCTGTGTTCTCTTTCTCCCAAGACTTCCTCTTTCCTCGAGCAGCTCCCTGCAGGAGCTGTGCTCGTCCTTGCCTCCTGGCCTTTGCCCAGATTGTTCCTCCTGCCTGGAACACCCCCTTATCCTGCTCTCAGTTCTCCCTTTCTTTCCTTCCAGACTGGCTTGCCTCCCCCTCGGAACCTTGGGGTTCAGGCCAGATGTCCCACATCTGAGAAGTCTCCACCGACTCCCCAGGCAGGGTTGGGGTCTCTCCTCTGCTCTGCGGTTTTCTCTTTACACTCTGGCTCTCCTTCCAGACTGAGCTTCCCTGGTGGCTCAGTCGGTAAAGAATCTGCCTGGAATGCAGGAGACCAGGGTTCGATCCCTGGGTCAGGAAGATCCCCTGGAGAAGGAAATGGCAGCCCACACCAGTCTTCTTGCCTGGGGAATCCCATGAACAGAGGAGCCTCGCAGGCTACGGTCCATGGGGTTGTAAGAGTCGGACATGACCAACGGCAAAACCACCACCACCTCCTTCCAGACTGTGCAACAGGGGGTCGCAGTTGGCGAGGCTGCATCTGGGCTCAAGTCCTCATTCATTGGCTCCTCTTTGGGGGTGGGAGAGGCCTCAGCCATATCCATGCCTGTTAGGATGGGGGAAGCCAGGTCTACAGACCAAAGGGGACCCCAGTGAAACAGGCTGCCTGGAGGCAGAGGGGAACCAGACTCAGAGACATCAGGGCAGAACTCAGGATGCAGCCAAAGGGTGAGGGTTAGGGTTAGAGGGATGAATAAGTGAATAGATCAGCATGCAAATAGGTAAGTAGGGAGGTGAGTGGGTGGGTAGATGGCAGGATAGTTTATGGATAATTTTGAAGACTGGGTGGTTGGAAAGAGATGGATGAGTGGGTGTGTGGGGTCAGTGGGTGAATGAATGAGCAGGAGAATTCCATGTGACTAAGTGTCTGACATCTTGCCCAGAAGCAGAGGGGTGTTCTGGATCCTGGGATTTGAGTTAATTGTCCTTCAGTGGAAGAAACCGGTGCCAATTAGGCAAATAGATCTAGTCCCAGCAGGTCTTGCAGCAGGCTTCCTAATTGACTGCAACCTGACAGACCCCAGCTTGGACCGACGCTGGCCTGTGCCTTATTGATCTGTAATTTACACTGTGCACACATCCAGAAGGATTTGAGGTGACTTGCAACAGTAAACCTGCGTTCAACGGGACAGTTTGAAATGAGAGGAAGTGAGAGGCCACAGAGCAGAGTGGTTCTCACAGTGTCCCCAGTTCAACCCCTGGATCTGCTGCCTGTTAGCTGTGTGACGTTGGGCAGGTGGTTTAACCTCTCTGAAGCTCCTTTCTCCCATCTATAGGAAGAAAAGGAGGAAGAATTGAAAGAAGGAAAGAAAGTTGGTTTAATGGGGACGATGTATGCCTGATGACTGGATACTTAGGTGGGAAGCTTGATACGTGGGTGAGTGGATGAATAGGTGGTGGGTTATAGGGGGAGTGCAATGGTAGATGGATGGATGGGATAAGTGAGAGGGTGGATGGATGAATGGATAGCTGGATGGATGATGGGTGGATGGATGAATGGGGACAATAATAATTCTACCTCATAGGGTGTTGTGAGCTTCAAAGGAGCACAGATGTGGGACTAAGTAAGTGCTTTGAATTATATAGTTCATGCTAAGTCGCTTCAGTCATGTCCAGCTCTCTGTGGTGCTATGGACTGCAGCCTGCCAGGCTCCTCTGTCCTTGAGATTCTCCAGGCAAGAATACTGGAGTGGGTTGCCCTTTCCTTCTCCAGAGAATCTTCCCAATCAGGGATCGAACCCTTTCTTATGTCTTCTGCATTGGCAGGCCGGTTCTTTACCTCTGGTGAAAGTGAAGTCAGTCAGTCATGTCCAACTCTTTGTGATCCCCTGGACTGTAGCCTACCAGGCTCCTCTGTTCGTGGAATTTTCCAGGCAAGAGTACTGGAGTGGGTTGCTATTTCCTTCTCCAGGGTGCCACCTGGGAACTTCATAATATTGTATAATTCAGGGAAGCCTGAATTATATAGTATATGGGTCCATTTTGATAACAGTAACCGCCTTTCTTGGAGGAAAAGTCCAGGCACCCAGGTGGTATAAGTGGGAAAGGGCATTTGATGTCTGGGTTGGCTGGAGGTCGGGGCAAGGTGCGGGTTCCATGGCTTTAACAGAAGCTGAGGGCTATGACAGTGATCCGGGCTTGGTCCTGCCCACAAGGTACTCACAACCCAGGTGGGCTGATGAGTAAAAGTCTCCGGGCAGGGTTACCAGGGTGACAATGAGAGGGACGCACAGGACTGTAGAAGCCCCAGTGCCAGGGTCATGAGAAAAGGCTGCCAGGAGGGGGTGACTTTTGATACGGATCTTTTTTTTTGGCTGCATTGGGTCTTAGCCGCAGCCTGCGGACCTTCACTGTGTCACGTGGGGTCTTTTGTTGCTGTGCACAGACCCTCTGGTTGAGGTGCTCGGGCTCCAGTAGTTGCAGCACATGGGCTCAGTTGCTCAGCAACATGTGAGATCCTAGTTCTCCGACCAGGGATGGAAACTGCGCCCCTTGCATTGCTAAGTGGATTCTTAACCACTGACCCACCAGGCAGATCCCTTGAAATGGAGCTTGGAGGATGCGTATGAGTGTCCTAGGCAGGCTAAGAGGACGAGGATTGTTGCAGGGAGAAGGAACGCCTTGAGTGCCGAACTGGAGGGTGGGAGCTCTGTCCAGGGGGCTGAAGGGAGATGAAAAAATGTTAAACAACCACTCAGAAGGGGTGCTGACTGTAAACAGCGGGGGTGGCTGAGCTCCTGCTTCCCTTAGCCAGCCCGAGACAGGTCCCAGAAGTAACCGCCTTCCTGAGTGTGCTTCCTCTTCTTTAAAATGGTTATGATGGGTACTTCCCTGGTGGACCAGTGGTTAAGAGTCCGTGCTTCCACTTCAGGGGACACAGGTTTGATCCCCAGTCAAGGAACTAAGATTCTGCATGCCTCATGGTGTAGCCAAAAGAAAAAAAAAAAAAAAGGTTGTGACTAATGTTCCCAACTAAGCAGTCACTATCAGGGTCTCGCCGGATAAAGCCAAAAAGTGCTCAGCACAGACCTGGCACATAGTAGGCCCTCAGTGATGCCAGTTGCCATCACTATATATATGTTTTTAACTTTGTACTTTATATTGGCGTATAGCCGATTATGTTGTGATACTTTCAGGCGGACCGCACAGGGCCTCAGCCACACATTTACATGTATCCATTCTCCCCCAGACTCCTGTCCCATCCAGGCTGCCACCCAACATTGAGCAGAGTTCCCTGTGCTATACAGAAGGACCTTGCTGGTTATCCATTTTAAATAGAGCAGTGCCATCCCTATATTTTCATTAACTACTTAATAGGGAGGAATTGCCTGTGGATTTATTTAAGTAAAAGGGCTTTAAAAATTTAAAACAGTGGACAAATGCTGGCTTGAGAGGCCGCCTGGTGTGTCAGGAACGTCAAGGGCAGTAGACTCGAGTTCACTTTCCGAGTTGCTGTGTGACTTGGGCCAAGTTGCCTCACCTCTCAGATCTTCATTTTTCTTCTGTTATAAAATGGGGCCAGCAAGAATACCGGGCATCCCTCAGGGTTGTCCTGAAGACTGACAGGGCTCTTCTGTGTGCAGGGCGATTCCCATCCCTGCCTCCCTTCTTCCCCTTCCCCAGCAGCCCTGGTGTTCATTTACCGCCCACCCCACCCCCAGCAACCCCTTCCCAGACCCCCATCCATCATCCTGTCCTTTGTGGAGGTTAAGTGGGTCCCCAAGCAGCGAATCCAAACTCTCCCGAAGCCCCTGCCGCACAATACGGCCCGCTGTTAGTGAGCACCCCGGCTGGCCCGGAGGATTGGATTTCAGCCGGGCGGCCGGCGCTGGCGGATGCCCAGGCCAGCGGCGGGCAGGCAGGAGGACAGAGCAGAGGAGCCCGGCGTCGCGGGGACTCCTCCGCCCGGGGCCTGAGAAAACAAGAACAGGCTCCAGGCAGGCAACCGAGGCAGAGGAGGGCCTCTGATGGCAGGAGGACAAGGAGGGGTGTGTGCTGGGAGAGTTGGCGGGCAGAAGGATTTTACATTAGCTGGGTCCTCTTTCCGTGAGCCTGAGGGCGGGGCGGGTGTGGGAGGGCCGAGCTGGAAAAACATCACACTGCCTCTTGGCACATTTCAGCCTGTGAGATCCACAGCCTGCCCGCAGCTAGCCCAGGGCTGCCCTGCTGGCATCGCCGCCTTCTACTTGGTTGCTTTGGACCAGCGACCCCAAGATGCCCTCAGCTGATGCTTCTCGCCTGGTTTTCAGAGAAGGAGGCCACAGGAAACCCGGGGCTGTAGTTCAAATCCAGCGTTGCTGCTGTGGGGCTGTGTGGCTTTGGGCAGGTCTCTGAGCTTTTCGGAACCCAGGTTCCTCATCTGTACAATGAGGGTAATGTGCCAGCCTTGCAGGATGTGTGGAGTGACGGCTCAAGGCCTGGCACCAAGAGCGTGGTACCTGAACGCTCTGATTTTTTTCCCTCCCATTTGCGAATCAGCGTGACCTGGTGCCTTCTGGGGCCAGACTGAACACTCCCATCTGGCCTTGCCTCTTAGTGGCCATGTGGCCTCTGGGGAGTCCTTGATCTCCCCAAGCTTTGGCTTTTCCATTACTTGCTCTGAAGCGTCAGTGGGATGATGTCACTGAAACCCACATTGCGTCCTCCATGAGTGTCAGTGATTTTCGCTGTTGCTTCCGTAGGGCCCAGCCTTTGCATGTGATAAAGACCCTTTGCACCCAGTGCCTCCTTAGAGCCTCTCAGCAGCCCTGGGAGGTACATTGAGTGAGAATATTATGATCCCCATTTTATAGATGAAGAGACTAAGGCTCAGAGAGGTACAGTGAACTTTTCCAGATCACCCAGCTTATCCACGGCCTTGAACTTTATCTCCTGATCCTGACTATTGCCTCCTCTTGGAATCCTATCATGGACCAGAGGAAGAATCCTCCGACTCCCTGCAATGGCTAGCCCAGGTCTGGCCTCCAGACTGTGGCTAGCATCTGACCAGGCCGTGGCAGGGTAGATAGGCCTGTGTTCGAGTCACCTGAGCCCCATTATCCCCAGCAGGGAGCAGCTAGAGCTGCTGGGAAGGGTTCAGAGTGGCATCTGCATCTCGGGTCACGTGCCAGGCTGTTTGGTCGCCTGGGCTGAGGGCTGCTGGCCAATCTGGAGCAAAGATCCCAGGGAATCACTGCAAGATATCTGTCCATCTTGAGGACAGACCATGTTCTCATGTCCATGTTCTTAAGATAGACCATATCGCTACCGTCCTCAGGAACCCTCTATTGCCCCGTTTTGGATCCTCAGGACAAGATCCAAACTCCTGAGTGCCATACTTGAGGCCCTATGGTCTGGCCCCATCCTGAGGTGACAGATTCATCCACAAAGCATCTTGCTCCCACCCCACGGCACAGACATGCCAGCCCAATGCAGTGGTGAAGAACATGGGCTTTGGCGTGAGGCAGATGGAGCTCCACCGCTGCCTGGCCATGAAAACCTTGACCAATCTCTCCTAAGTTTAGCTTTCCCATCTGTAAAGGGAGGTTCAGTAAAGTACCTACTTTATAAATAGTTACAATGAAATGAGATAACGAATGGTAAGCCTTTAGCGCAGAGCCCACCACCGAGACCCTCGGGTTTTACTGTGGCCCAGACTCCACTTTCACACCTCTGAGCCTTTGATTCTGCCGTGCCCTTTACTTGGGATGCCCTTCCCCTCTCCTCCCAGCCCAAATGCTACCTCCTCTGAGACGCCTTTGCTGATTTCCTGGTCAAGGGTGATCCTTTCTTCCCCTGGGCTTCTGGGTTCGCAGCCCATATCAGCTGCTTCACTCTGCCTCTCTCTGTAGAGAGTTTACATCTTGGGCACTAGTCTGGAAAGCTCCTTGAGGGAAGGACTTGATCTGTTTTTTCGTCCCCAGTGTTCAGCACAGGCCCTGACACACAAGAGGTAGAGTCACGTAGATGTTTGTTGAATCACCATGATCTTGTTTCTCAGACCAGGAGAATTCAGGGACAGCTGCCAGAAACTTAAGCCCCCTTGAGTTAAGTTTTGGAAGAGAAGTTAGCCAGGCTCCAAAGCTGGAAGGACATTCCAAGCAGAAAAATTGGGAACATTCAAGTCACCAAGGCCCAAGGAAACATAGCGCCTTCTGCACGCAGAAGGAAACTCAGGAAGGCTGGTCACGGCTGGAGGTAATTAAGCTGGGCTGCCTGACAGGGGCCTTGAATGGGTTGTGGAGGAGCTAGGACTTGACCTCGCTGGCAGTGGGAGTTCTGAAGGGTGTTCGGTTCAGTTAAGACATGATCAGACATGGGCTTTAGAAACCTCAGCCATGTGTAAAATCAAATACATCTACTGTGTACCAGAAACATTTCTCAGTGCTAAAGTCACAGCAGTGAAGGAGGCAGACAGTGCTCTTCCAGAATGAGGGCCTTCAGTTCAGTTCAGTCGCTCAGTCGTGTCCAACTCTTTGCGACCCTGCGGACTGCCTTGGAGACTGCAGATCAACGGGACTCACCTGTGTGATGCCACTTAATTCTCACATGACCCACTATACAGATGGGGAAACTGAGGTCCAGAGAGGAGCACAGGTTTGCCTACAGTAACTCACTAAAGGAGTGCCAGAGCCAAGGTTCCAGCCTGGACAGTCTGTGCACCACTCCCCTGCTGCCTTCCCCTTTTTATTCCCTCCCGTCCTTACACAGGCCCTTAAACAAAAAGAGCATAGTGTGTGAGTGTGTGGGGGTGTGTGTGTTTTAAGGCTATAGCTACAGTCTCCTGAAAATAACACAGATGAAGAATGAAACAGATGGTGGTTCAAACCCCAGCCCTGCCTCTGAGTGCTTGTGCAGGCCACTTCGCCTCTCTGATGTCAGCTGCCACGTCTGTGAAGTGGGGCTAATGTACCCCACAGGTTGCCAGGAGCCTGAGTCCATGCTTAGAGCGCCCAACTCAATGCCTAGCACACAGTAGGCACTTAATAAATGCTTCTCCTCGTGTCTTTGGAACTCTCACCTGCTGTCACTGGCGCAGACGGTGTCTGTGGCCCTGGAGAAGTCTGATCCAAGAAGGGCTCAGATGGAGCTGACCAGGGCTGGGTCGGGGAGCAGAGGGCGACTCACTCCACTCCAGCCTAAAAACAGGGCCCCGCACAGCCACTCTCCCGTCGGCCCAAACGCTAACGACTTCAGTGTGTCTCCTTTTTAGCGCAAATATTTCTGAAATGTGCACCACTCATTCACACATAGCCAGAGGGGTCTTCGGGCCTCCCCAGCCTGTGCGATCAGGGCCTCCTGATTGCTTTCTTCTGTGCAGTCTCCAGGAAGCAGGGGGGGCGGTGTGGGAGCAGTGGGGCGAGGGCCAAAGCCACTCCCAGGGTCTGGACCCTGTTTTCCCCATCAAGTAAGGCACTCCGGGCTGGTGGCTGGGTGCTGAAAACCTTGTCCACGTACTCTCAGTTTCCCCATCTTTCCACTGGGATTTTTTTTTTTTTTAATGGTCACTTCAAACATCCAGGGATTGAGATCTGGACATTTCCAGGACTAACTGGGAGGTTGGGAGGGCCCAGAGGCGAGTGAAAGGGCAGTGGTAGGCAGGGTGGGGGTGGGTGGTACCAGGGGAGCCGGGAAAGATGTGGGCAGATGGGTGTGGTCCAGCAAGGGGGCCTCGGACAGTCGCTGGCCTTTGCTGGGCGGCCCTGCTCCAGCTCTCCAGCTCAGCCCCCAGCCCCCGTCAGTCCCTGCCTCTCCCTCCCTCATGCCTACACGCGAGACACGCTGCCGTCACCTCGTGCCTGTGCCTCTGTTGTCCCTTCTGCCTGGCGTGCTCTCCCACTTAGCCTCCACGACGCTCTCCTAACTCATCCTTCAAGCCCTTTATCTGTGCCACTTCCTCCAGGAAGCCATCCCTGGATTGTTTGTTTTCTTCCTCTCCTGGTGTACCCAGTGGCATCACGTACCGAACCCCCACACGCATTCCTGTTGTGGTTTTGTCTCATCATGTGGTGATTAATTATCTGTGTACAGTGAAAGTGGCTTCCCCTGCACGTGGGATTGTCATTGTCACAGCTGGGGGGGGGAGCGGGGCGGGGGAGTGGAGAGCACATTTCAAGCAATTGAGAGGCAGCTTGTAGAGCCTAGTGGTCCCCAAAGTGTGGGGAGTGAGATGATATTGGGTAGTTTGCAGGCAAACTTTTTAAATGGTAATAGTCTTATTTTTGTTTTCCTTCCTTTTATGGCAAGTGATATTGGTTTCCCATTTGTAATAATGATAACTTTTTCCTCTTTAAAATGCACTTGAGGAAAAAAAAAAGAGTCGGAAGAAATTTTGTAATTATATAATAATACAGGCTGTAGGTGGAAACAGCCAAAGTCATGGGTGTTGTCCTGAAGGAGCAGAACACTGGCATGTTCGAGGCTTACAGTTTTAGGGGAGGGAAGGGGAATGTAGCCTTTGACTGAAGACCTACTAAGTGCAAAGCCCTCTGCTGGGTCTTGGGGTAAGTAAATTACAGATGGGGTGGAAGGGGAGGAGATCAGGAGAATCAGTGTGCAAGAGAGAGTACCAAACCGTGTGTGTAGCCGGAGCACAGCTTGTAAATGGAATAGTTGTGTGACCCCGGGCAAGTCCCTAAGCCTCTGTAAACCTCAGTTTTCTCATCTGTGAAATGGGACAGTATCAGTTATCTCTTGGCATCACTGTGAGAATGTTGGTGAGGTTTTCTGGCTCCTAATAGACAGGGTCTCTGGTCTCAGTGAACATGAGTTCTCTCCCTCTGTAGATTTTTGAGAACAGAGGGGCAAGGTCTGGGGTGTTATGGGGAGGAGGGAAGTGCTGGTGATGGAAATAGGGCATGGCTTGCTGAACCCACCCAGGTTCCCAGGAAAACTGAGCTTGAACTTCAGTACTTGGTTAAGAGGAACAAAGAGGAAACCAGGGCATTCCAGGAAAGCGGCATCAGACAGACCAGGAGGGGCTCCCTGGAGGCCTCAGCCCTCGAACGAGAGGCTGATGTCCATCAGATGTTGGCAGGCGTGGTCTGGGGTGTGGGGGGAGCTGCTTGGACTTGCCTTCACTTGCAGGGGCCACCTGATGAGCCCAAAGGAAACGATGTGTGTGCGCCAGCACGGGGTCAGCCAAAACGCACCATGCTGGATCTGAAAAAAGAATAGCCGCCACTTACTGATGATCTGCTTGGGCTGGGCTGCAAGCTAAGAACCCTCCCATCTCACTTAGCTCTCCTATTCTCCTCCACAAGGTATTATGGCCTTTCTGTAGGTGAGGAGACTGAAGCTTAGAAAGGTTGCAAGTCCAAGGTGGCAGAGAAGGTATTAGAATTGAAGTCTGACCTCCCAGTCCCAGTCCATCTGCTCTGCTTACCTGCCTTTTTTGCAGAGGGTGGAGGATGATGTGGACATGGAAAGGCAAAGGCCAAGGGGAAAGCACCCTGGGGGTTCCCTCCTGCCATGGCTCCCGGGGGGTAACAGCCTTCCAGGCAGAGCCCAGGACCGGCTTGGTGAGAAAGGAGCGTAGGGGCCGCCTTCTGCGTCCTCCCCAGCGGACCTGCAAGCTGGCCCCTCCTCTTAGCCTCTTCCAGTCTATGACCAAACAGCCCGTTGACTTCCTTCTGAGATCCTCCCTTGCTGGTTCCAGTTGTGGTGGGAGGCAGAGGAGAGGAACAGTGGAGCCCCAAACCTGAACTCCCTGGGAGCCCAGAGTTTGAGGACCAGCTTTTAGCGTGTGACTTTTGGCCAGTCCTTTGCACCTCTCTGGGCCCGAGTTTCCACCCAGGCGTGGAGGACGTCCGTTCGCAGTCCCTCCTCTGGGCTGTGGAATCCTCTAGCGCTTGGCCTCTGGGTCAGCCCAAGAATCCAGCCAAGGGGTGGGGCCACCTGCTTGGCGGGTTTGCCTCCCCCACCAACCCCTCTCTGGTCCCAAGTGCAGTCTCCTCTCTCCCTTGTTGTGCGCAGCTCCCAGCAGCTGTTCCTCGGGCCCAGGCAGAGAGCCCGGCTTGGCGCGTCTCTGGCTGAGGCCGATGAGAGAAAACAGGTTAAAAGTTCAGCCCTTGTTCTCTCCAGGAAGAAAAATCTGTAGCATTCGGAGTGTGAAAAGGAACCCTTTTTTAAGCTCCAAAGCAGCACAATAGAACTTCCCTCCAATTTGCCATCAAAAGGACGCCCTTGGCACTGGACTCCAGCGTCCCTGGCACCCTCCCCCCCCCACCCGCCAGCCCCCAGTGCAGAGGGACACAGTGACCGCAAACTCGAGCCACAGGCGGTCATGGGGACACTGCCACATCCTCTCTTGTCAGCCCGCGGGTCTGACTGGGGTCACCTCTGGCTCAACACTTCCTTCTTTCCCACCCTCCCATCCGAACCGCCCCTGCCTGGTTCAAGACCTTGTTTCTCCCATTTCAACCTTGACAGCGACCTGGACACTTCCCTCTGCCCCAACTCTCCTTGCCCTAGTTCATTCAACCCAGGTCATCAAACGAAGTGTCTAGAAGTTTACAGGGTAGGAGGCAGGAGACCCTCACCTCCCACTCTGCCACCAACTCCTGGGTGATCTTTCGGAAGCCTCTTCCCCTCTCTGTGCCTCAGTTGCCCTATTTCCAAAATTAGGCTGTTAGATTAGACCAGAGATAGGATCTCAGATGGTGGGTGGTGGTTTCCTGGAGCACTGTGGCGAGAAGCCCTGTGTACTCACGGAGTGTGGACATTGATTAGTGATGTCTGTCCTGGGCGCAGGATGGGCGCTTAGCAGCAAGCATTGCCTCGCACTCATATTTGCTCACCTAGGGGGTGTGGAAGGTCCAGCTGTGATCCCCTAGGTCTCTCCGCCTACCCTCTGACAACTCTTTGTATTCACACCCCATCTCTGCCACCAGACTGTGAACTGCTCCCTTAGAAGGGCTTTGCTAGTCACCCTCAGGGCACCCGGTACAGTGCTTGGGTACATAATGTACATCAGGATATATTTGTGGATTGAATGCCCAAGCAATTTAAATCTACTCAATGCATCACTGTTCAGTTCAAAAAGCATTTTGAATCCCCTGTGGCTGGAAAGGGGGGAGAGGGGAGGGGTCCTGAGCCCGATCAGGGGGTGAATGGAGATCTTTCTGGCCCTGTGGGTCTTCTTTGTCATTGACTGGATGGTTCCGCCCCTCCAGCTAGAATAACGGGAAGCAAGTAGGGCCCAGCTGGGTCAGAAGCTGATCTGAGTTTTCTGAACCCCAGAGGGCAGGTGATGGGCTGGCCCCACTGGACACGGTGTTCACCCCCGCCACCCCTCCATCCCCAGGGCCCTGTCCTTGGGACAGAGTTGGCTGAGCCCCGGGGGAGGGGGCCCAGGGATGAGGACACGATGGAGAACTCCCAGTTCCTGGAGAAAGGGGAACGGTATCCCTGATGGGAGGCGTGGGGCAGATGGCAAAATTGGGATAACTGAGACAGCTTGGCTGGGGCCCAAGGGAGGCCTCTGTAAGGCCAGCATTCCAGTTGGTGAGAATTTGATGCACGCAGAAAAGCAAACAGGACCCTCATTTTGAAGGAAAAATTTGAAATTTCTTGAGGACTCTCTGAAGCCCATCCAGGAGACCCCAGGTTAAGACCCTTCCCCAGTAAAGGAAGGCAATACCTAGATTGGAGGGATGTGACTGGCTGAGAGGGTGGGGCATGACCATGTGTAGAAGGGCTGGAGTTGGGTTTAAGGGGTGGAGTCTAGAGGAATAGACTCAGATGATTGGCTGGAGTGTGGCAGTGGGCGGGATCATGGAGTGAGAGGTAGGACCTAAAGGGAGGGTAGTCTACAGGGTTAGACCTAGTGATTGTTTGGAGCAAGGAAGTAGGTGGCTCCTCTGTACAGACGGCCCTTAAGAGGGACGTTCTTGGTGATTGACCGTGCTTTGTAGGCAGCTCATGAGTGACTCTGCTCTCTCCACAGAAACGCTGATGGATTCAACCACAGCGACGGCGGAGCTGGGCTGGATTGTGCATCCTCCATCGGGGGTAAGTCAGTGGTCCTCAAACCCTTCCTGGTCTCCAGGATACCTCCGGTTCTGCTGCGGGGCCTGGATGCCCTACCCCACCCCATTCGAGCCCCTTCCCCTCCTTCAGGTCCCAGGACCTGGGCTCTCATTGCCCCACCCTACTGGTCCCCTACCATTGATCGAGTACCAGTTACCGTGACAACAGGCTGGATGCTTTTAGCTCTTGTGCTATAGAATTCTTAAGAGTGAGGCTGAGAAGTGGGTACTCACAACCCCTGTTTTACAGATAGGGAAAGTGAATTGTCAGTTCCTGAGCGTGCTCTGGGTGTCATACTGTATCAAAGCACCTTTACACACATCATCTCCAGTCCTGTGGGAAGGAACCACCTCCATTTTACAGATGAGGAAACTGAAGCTCAGAGAGCTATAGCCACCTGCCCGGGACCCTACAGCTAGTAAGTGATGAGGGCTCAGGTTTGTAACCAAGGCTGTGACCTAGTCCTCTGGGTTCCCACCACACTAGATTCTACCTTCCTGAGCTCCTACCATCACACTTCCTTGGGTCCTGTGGTCTGAGCCCACGTAGGCTATGAGCTTCCCAGGAACACAATCAGGCACAGGGACTTCCCTGGTGGTCCAATGGTTAAGACTCTGCTTCCACTGCAAGGGCACAGGTTCGATCCCTGGTCCAGGAGCTAAAATTCCACATGGCATGTGGCACATACGCCACCACCCACCCCTCCCCCCACCCCACCCCCACCCCCGCCAAAAAAAAAAAAAGAATCCGGCGCAGTTTGAGATTCCTCTTTCTTCTCACAACAACCAGCCCAGCAGTTACCTATAGGCTGTGGAGTCAGACCCCTGAAGAAAGAAAGTCTCTCAGTCATGTCCGACTCTTTGCAACCCCATGGACTGTAGCCTACCAGGCTCCTCTGTCCATGGGATTTTCCAGGCAAGAGTACTGGAGTGGGTTGCCATTTCCTTCCTCCAGGGGATCTTCCCGACCCAGGGATCAAACCTAGGTCTCCCACCTTGCTTCAACCACCTGAGCCACTGGGGAAGCCATTCCAATTCTGCCACTTACCAGCTGTGTGACTGGGGGGCCAGTTCCTTAACCTGCCTGAGCTTTTAGCTTCCTCGTGTATCAAATGGTGGTGATCATGTCTTCCTCATAGAATTCTTGTGAGGTTTTTCTGCAAAGTATCCAGCATGGCGCCTGACGCAGAGTGGGCTCCCAGTGGCAAGTGGCTATGGGAGCTGTCGCCGGCATCATCCTCATCGCCTTCCTTTCTGATATCAGCCCCTCCTCACCCCCCTGGTCTCTGGTGAGGGCTCGGGGCTCCCCCAGCCCCCGCTCCCCCATCCCAGCTCCTCCATGGGGACTCAGCTGCTACCCCAAGGAACTGCATCCTCTGCTACCCCCCTCAGGCCTGTGCTCTCAATAGGCAGGGCCCCAGGGTCAGGCCTCTTTCTGTGGCTCTTTCTTGTCACCAATTTTCCATCTGCGAAGGCGGCTGGGCCCACAGCCCCACCCTGCCAGTAATGAGGCCAGGCTGGGCTGCAGGGCCCCCGGACGCAATTATTTGGGGTGTTTAGGCTGCAGGGCCTCCGCATGTTAATTAGAGAGAGGGGAGAAAGGCAGAGTGCTCTAATTAAGTGCTCTAATTAAGTTCTGAAGAAGAGCAGTGATTGTAACAAGGGGCTGACTTTGTCACATGGTGCCACCAAAAAAAAAAATTAAATGCAATGTAGGGAGCTTCAGAGGCGCCACTGAAGGAGTGGCTGGGCCCGCTCGGCCTTGCTCACACATGCTCGCCCTTCACAGCAGCCACAGCCACCGCCCCGCCCCGCCCCGCGCAGGCTGGGCCCAGAGAATCTGAGGGAGGCAGAAAGACAAAGAGCACCCACGCAAGGGTGACACCTCTCCGACTGCTTACTCTCCCCCCGACAGTCACTTCTGGCGGTTGGGGAAATAGAGGCCCAGAGCGGGGCAGTGACTTGCCTAAGGTCACACACCAAGTTAGCAGAGCTGGAACAAAGCCCACTGCTGGGTCCTTGAGTTTCGAGGCAGTGTGGACAAGCATGCGCATGGGTCTGAGTTTGGGTCTGTATGACCTGGGGTCCAGTGCCGGTGTGTGACTGCACTTCTCTGGTCTCTACTTGCTCATCTGTAAAATGGGGATAACTGTGCTTCCCACATGTGATAATCATGACAAAGAAATGAGATGCTATTACAGCACCCACCCTGGGCTCGGCACGGTTCACCCTGCTTGTTGGGGCCCTTTTGTGGGCCTGCCCCAGGTGAAGCCAGCCCAGCACCAAAGAGGGGCACAGGAGAAGGAGGGATCAGGGAACTGATCCCAGCAAGCTCTCAGACCCACTGGGGGAGACCAGACCAAGAGGGCTTGGGCGTGCCTGGCACTCATTTAAGCAGGCTGTCCCCAAAGGCCCAAGGGAGAGTTGGTGAACCTGGATACAGCGGCCGGAGGGAGACTCCGCTCCCGGAGGTTCCAGAAGGCTGGATAGAGAGGTGCTCGAGGGGGCGTGAAAGGGTGAACAAAGGCTCAGCCTGCGAGTGAGCATCTGTGCATGGAACACGGCCTTTGCCCTTCTGTTCTCAGCTTTCCTCGGCCCTACCAAGCCCCCTCCAGCAGTGGGAATGGGAAGCTCACAGCTGGGTGGGTAAGCGCCCAGGCCGGGGCCTGGTGAGGTGCCAAAGCAATGACCCCAGGCAGGAAGACAGGGAGGTCTCCCTCCAGTCTCCGTATTAACTACTCTCACAGGGAAAAGGCCTCATGTTTCTGTTATGGGGGTGAGGGCTTATCGTCCGTTGGGCTGAGGATCCCCAAGGGCAAGGGCTGTGTCTGCCTGGTCAGACAGGGCGCTCCAGGCAGACACAGCCCTGCCTCCTCCAGCAGACTGGTCGCTCCTCAAGCACATACCTCGTGCGCTTTCAGCCTCTCCCTGGTTTCCTTTCCGTTGGGAGCTTCCCAGGAACAGCAGGGGGGCCGTGACTTCTTTACCAGATTAGTTACCCCTGGGGGGTAAGGGTCACATCTCCCGCGTGGATTAGGGGAATACCACCAAGAGCAGCGCGTGTGCCGTTCCCGTCAGATTGGCACGTCTCCTGCGTAGAGCGGGGAATTCCTCAGGGCCAGAGCCAAGTCTCCTGCTCAGTTTGGGGCTTCTCTGATGCTAGGCATCGTGTCTCCATCATCAAACTGGGAGATCCCTTAGGTAGAGTCTGTGCCTCCCCCTGTGAGATGAGGAGGCCCCTGATGGTAGGTGTTCTGCCTGCCGCCTTCAGGGCTGGAGGATCCCCTAAGGAAAAGTCTGTGCCCCCCACCCTAGGATGTCCCCTGGGGCTCAGCCCCTAGCTGCCCCACCTGACTGGCATTTCACCCACAGTGGGAAGAGGTGAGTGGCTACGATGAGAACATGAACACCATCCGCACGTACCAGGTATGCAATGTGTTTGAGTCGAGCCAGAACAACTGGCTACGGACCAAGTTCATCCGGCGCCGGGGCGCCCATCGCATCCACGTAGAGATGAAGTTCTCGGTGCGTGACTGCAGTAGCATCCCCAGCGTGCCCGGCTCCTGCAAGGAGACCTTCAACCTCTATTACTACGAGGCCGACTTCGACTCGGCCACCAAGACCTTCCCCACCTGGATGGAGAACCCGTGGGTGAAGGTGGACACCATTGCCGCCGACGAGAGCTTCTCCCAGGTGGACCTGGGCGGCCGGGTCATGAAGATCAACACCGAGGTGCGGAGTTTCGGGCCCGTGTCCCGCAGCGGCTTCTATCTGGCCTTCCAGGACTACGGCGGCTGCATGTCCCTCATTGCCGTGCGGGTCTTCTACCGGAAGTGCCCCCGCATCATCCAGAATGGCGCCGTCTTCCAGGAGACGCTGTCGGGGGCGGAGAGCACGTCGCTGGTGGCCGCCCGGGGCAGCTGCATCGCCAACGCAGAGGAGGTGGACGTGCCCATCAAGCTCTACTGCAACGGGGACGGCGAGTGGCTGGTGCCCATTGGGCGCTGCATGTGCAAGGCGGGCTTCGAGGCCGTGGAGAATGGCACTGTCTGCCGAGGTAAGGGCCGCGGTGGGACAGGTGCCCCTGCAAGCGCATGGGGCATTGGTATTGGCTGCAGCCTTGAGCCTGGCAGCTAGGAGGGCAGGCTGGTCAGGGCAGAGGCCTGGAGCTGAGCGGGAGGCCCTCTGCTGCCAGAGTTTCCGAATCTATAGCCACGGTTCAGCTTCTTGGAGGGAGGCCTTGAATACCGCTTCATGAATGGTGGTGTGTGCAGACACTGCAGGGGGTGTGCCCGCTGATTTTCGTTGGTATGAGGATAAATGTTTCTCATTTTAACTACTATGTGAATATTAATGATAGCAAGTGGTGCTTTGTTTCTTCATTCACAAAAGTGACGTGGTTTCCTTTTTAAGAAAACGTACGCCGTAGTAAAAAACATCGATAAGATAATATGCATTCAACTTTTATTGTGTCAGTCAATATAGGCCAAGCCATGCCGCAGTGACAAAGCAATAAAAGTTTATATTGTACTTAATGCTGCATGTCCATCACGAGTCAGCTTGGGAAAATGTGTAAGTCGTAGTAAATGATATTGATAAGAGCACGTTCATTGAGCTTTTGCGGTATCAGTCAGTATAGGCCAAGCCATGCTGAAGTAACAAAACAATAAATGTTTATTTCCCACTTAATGCTGCATGTCCATCGTGAGTCAGCTTGGGATTCCTCCCTCTGGGAGCCAAGCAGATGGAGGAGCCGCTCTTTGGAATGTTATGATCACCAGGCAGAGGGAAGGAGCAAGTAAGACAGATTATATATAGGCTCTAAAGCACCCCCCACCCCCCAGAATGGCTCATATGTCATGCCTGTCCACATTTCAGTGGCCAAGTAATGTGATTACTTCCAATCCAGAGAAATGGGAAAGTACAGCCCCACTGTGAGCTATCTTTACTGTGTGCCGAGCACTTTATGTGTCGAACTCTTTTAATCCTCACAACCACCCATCTTTTAGGAAGAAGTCAGAGCTCAGAGAGTTCATACAGGGAGTAAGCAGAGGCAGCCTGGGGGCTTACCAGGTCGTGTGATTCCAAACCACCCTTTTAACTACTGTGCCCTTTAAGTTAATTTAAGGAAAAATGTTAAGTCAACAATAGTACAGGTGGTATTTGATGACAGCCAAGAGTCACAAAGCTGCTTTGCAAATGGAAGAAGTTGTAAAAGGTACTGCGTGGTGGTGAGAAGCCTATAAAGGTAGATAGAGCTGAGTACAAATCTCAGCCCTGCCAGTTACCAGCTGGATATCTTGAATCAAGTGTGAAACCCTCTCTCATAGAATAGTTGTGAGGATTCAAGACCTCAAAACATATAAACCACTTATAATGACTTCTAGTAAAAACCTAATAAATGTTAACTAAATGGGATGCTACATATGAAGCCCAGCATGGCACAGATTCTCTGCACTGTGAGCTGTGGTGGTCGATGGTGACAGCATAGGAGACTTGAAGCCTACTTGCGCCAGTTCCTCTTGCCTTCCCAGTTGGAATTGAATCCTGGAGTGTTCCAAATGCTAGCCCAGGAGCCTTGAAAGTCAGTTAAAATTGAGCCTGGGGAAGCTACAGTGATCCTCACCCTTATTAAATTCTATCATATCCACCATCTCCGGGACACCTCCCTCCAGCCCTTGGAGGAAGCATGTTAAAGATCCCTGGGAGGAGAAGTGGGTCTGTGAGACACAGGAGCAGTGGCCTCTGGGGAAGCTGCTGCAGTGATCTTAGGCGATGGTGACGCCTGGACTGGCATCCCCAGTGCTGGGGAAGAGGAGGAGTATAGTCGAAGGGTGTTTTGGCAGTGAACTGATGAGATGTGGAGACAAGTTGGAAAGAGAGCAGGGAGAGGACTCAGAGGAACCAGAAATTCCAGTTTACAGAGCCTTGATGATCTGGGGAAGGAAATGGGGAAACGGGGAGAAAAGGCTGATTTCTCGGGGAAGACAACGCATCTGGTTTTCTGTACTTGAGTGTGAAAACGCACCACCTTGGGAGATGGTGGGGGTGACAGGCCGTGGGGAACAGATTCAGTCCTCACCGTCCACCAGTTACTCACTCCTCCAACCTTCCCCGCCCCTCCTCTGTGTCAGACCTTGTGCTGAGCACCAGGTAAGATGGAAGAATCCAACTGTGGCCTTGCCTTCTAGGAGCTCATGATCTAGCAGAGAGGACCAGCTGTAAATGATCAAGAGTGAGACTGTGTCAGATTTGTTTTAATAGGAATAGTCCAGGCCATGATGGGCATCCGAGGGCTTCTGAGAGGAGGTGGCATTGGAGCTGAGTCTTGGGAGAAGGAGGCATTGACCAGGTGGCCCCGACCTTCTGGAGGTTGGATTGGCATAAGCAAAGGCCCTGGCGACATAAATCAGTGTGGCTCATTAGAGGGGCTGGTCAGTTGTTTGGGGTGGCTATGGCTCAGGGCACAAGGAGGGAGGTAAGAAGAACCATGATTGGAGGGGTGCCTAGATGAGGAGGTATGTTAGTTATCGCTGCATAGCAAGTTACCCCCACATTTAGCTGCTTAAAGCAGAAAGCACGTGTTGTCTCTCAGTTTCTTAGGGTCAGGAATCAGGCATGGGTGGCTTGATGGATGGGTGCCTCTCTCTCAGGGTCTCTCCTGAGGTTGCATCTGGAGGTTTGACCAGGGAAAGATCTGCTTCCACGTTCCTGCACATGGTTGTTGGCAGGTCCCAGTCCCTCCCACACGGGCCTCTCGCACGTGCAGCGGCTTCCCCAGAGTATGAAAGAGAGAGTACCCACGACAGAAGCCACAATCTTTTGATCCTCTTGCTTTCAGAAGGGATGTCTCATTACTTCTCCCAAGTTCTCTTCATTAAAAGTGAGTCACCCGATTCAGTCCTTGCTCCAGGGGAGGGAATTACATGGGGGTGTGAATGCCAGGAGGTAGGGTCACTGGGGCCAAGGCAGAGGTTGCCTGTCACAGGATCAGAGTCTGGGCTGCTTCTTGCAAGTGGTGGGGGCTCGAGGTAATATGAGGGCAGGGTGTGTCCAGGGCTGGCTTCCCCCTACCTCAACCCCCAGCCCAGGCCCAGCCTACCCCGCCGGCTGCTGGACGTGAGTGGAGGCCAGTCAGGGTGTGATTAATGAGCTCAGGGAGCCAGAAGGACACCAGCTGCTGCCATGGCCTGTGAGCAACCACCCAGATGTGGGGCTGCTTCAGCCCAGGCCCCAGAGGCGCTGGCCCCACCAGCCCGGGACGTGTCGGAATGGTAATTACAGCTCCCATCTAAGTGGTCGGCAGAGTGCTCGCCCATCTCCAGCTCAGGGATTCTCCACCTTTTCTCTGCCTCCCTCCAGAACCATTGACAAGTCTCTTAAAATGCAGATTCCTGGGTCTGGTGCAAACTTCATCCCAGGTCTGGTTCTGTGCCTCGGAGGTGACGCCAAGAATCGGCATTTTTTTTAAACAAGCAGCCCTGACGCTTCTTTAACAGGACTCTTAGCTCAGACACACGATGTGTTAACACATCCTTGGCCAGACCAAGCAGGACTCAAGGCCAGGCAATGACCACAGGCCCAGCCCCACCGCCACCCCAGGGAGCATCCACCCTAAAGCGTGGGAGGGGACCTTAGCAGAATCTCTGGGAGGGTGTGGTTTGGAAAGATCCAGTTAAGTTTGAAGCATAATATGATGGGGAAATAATCTCTTGCTTTCTCAAAGAAATGCAAGTTAGAGAAAACTTGGCAGAGAAGGAGTAGATGAGTCCTCTTGGGGCGCGGCAGCGATCCCAGGGGTGGGCTGTGGTGAATAATGGTGGACTGGCTATTCTAATGCACTCAGTGGTTCCTGAAACTATGGGCTAAACTGATTCAATCAGACCAACTTGCTCTGGAGCCTACTGTGTGCCTAGCACAGTGGGGAGAGCAGGGGAGGGCCCCAGTTAACCCCTCAACCAGCATGTCCTGGGTACCTTCTGTGCAGCAGGTAGCCTTCTAACAGGTATTTACTGAGTACCTTCTATGAGCCAGGCATATGCCAGTCCTAGGGAGCATCAAAGTGAACAAGAGGGCACACTCACTGCCCTCCCAGAGTTGTTGGTCCAGGTGGGTGGGCAGAGGAAGATGGAGGAAATAAAGTAAATAAACAAGTAAATCGTTACAAACTGTGAGGGGTGAAAAGAAAGATATAAGGTGTAACAGTAGAGATTAAAAGGAGGATCTGCTTTAGCCAGGTGATTCAGAGAAGGCTTCTTGGACGAGGTGTCATTGAGCTGACTAGGGCTGACCTGGGATAGTTGGAAGAGAGTGCCTGAGACTCAGGGTTTGGCCTCAAGTGGCTCCTGGGTGAGCAGAGGATTCAGACTCAGAGGAACAAGGCAGAGCATGGTCCTTCCAGAAATGAGATCTGTCCAGGCCAAGTACTTTGATGGAAGAAGGCCATCTTTTCTGATGGGACATCTGGGAGGGCTTCAAGGAGGAGGTGGCATTTGAAGTAGGCCTTCAGGAGTGAGTAGGATTTGGATGGGTGAAGGGAGGGAAGGAACTTGTGGTCAAGAAGCCTCGTGAACAAAGGCCCATGGTGTGACAGAACAGGGCATGTTTGGTGAGTGTCCAGCGCCCTACTGGGAATGGGGCTGGGACATGGCTTTCTCTCCTTGATTCATCTATTCACAGTTCGCTGAGTGCCTAATCTGAGCCTGCACTGGCCATATCGATGGCGGGTGGGAGACTCCGGGGACTGTCTGCAGAAGACCTCTGCCTTCTCCGGCTTCCCCGGTCCCCAGCCCCCTAGGTAGCACAGTCCCCACTGGGGCCTGCCACTAGCGGATCTGCTGGGGCCGGGGTTCGGGGGGCAGGAGGGTGGCCCAGGAATCTGCCCCCCTAAACCTCTGCAGCAGCTGCTCCACCCCAGCCCTGAGTCCATTCGCCTGACTCTTTCCAGATGTTGATGGGGTTGATTGGGAACGTGTCCCGGCCTCAGTTTCTCCAAGTTTTATCTTGGCCTCTCCTTCCCTAATAAAACTCCTACTTGCCCCTCCCTGCCCATGTGTAGGTGCCCCCCCTCCAGCCCAGAAACCACTGGGGACCCTGCCCTTCTCTCTCTCCCGATGGAAGACGTGCGTCTCAAAGGGGTCTGGAGAGAGTTCCACAGTGAGTGTGATCTCTGCAATGCTCTCAGGGTGTAATGGGATTTTTAATATTTAGCTTGGACAGGGAGAGGGGCTGCGAGCCAGCGGATTGGGGTGGGGGGTGGGGATGGTTGCACGCACATGTTGATCAGCTGGCTCCAGCTTAGACTTCCCAGCTCCCAGCTGCCCTGGGCTTCCCCTCTCAGCCTCTCCTCCTCCTCCTGCCCTGCTTGGCAGCCCCTGGCCCTGCTCTCTCCCCCACCCATGGCCTGTCCTTGACCTTGGTCTTGGAGACCTGGTTTCAAACCCCAGTCCTACCTCTTGCTAGCTGTGTGACCTTGGGCAAGCCATGGACCCTCTCCTGATCTTTGTTTTCTCATCTGCAAAACAGAATAAACAGATGGACTGCTGTGCAAAGTAAATGAGAAAATACCTAGAAAAGTGTCAGAAAAATAAGAACTTTTACAAACTTGCCTGAGAGCTTTTTTTAATTTTCCTCCCAATGAGCTTTTTTTTTATTTTGAGGAAAAAATAACTTTTCCTTATCACAAAAGCAATACAGGTTATTTGCAGAATCTTTAGCTGATAAGCCAAAAGGAGAAAATTAAAATAACACAGAGAGTAACCACTGTTAACAGACTGATGTGGATCCTTCGAGGTGTATTTATGTGTATTTACACATATTGATTTTTTTTAAAAGAAAAAATAGATTCCTTTTGGGAATACATGAGGTTTTTTGACTTACTAGTATTTTGTGGGCGTTTTTCAATGTCATGTTGGATCATGTGGGAAGGCTCTTAGAATTCCATAGGCTATCTGTATGATAATTTTTTTTACCAGTCCTCTGGTGATCCACATGTAGATTGCTTAGTTTTTCACTATCGTAAATGCTGAGATGAATTTCACGGTCCCTCTGCCTTTCTGCACTGCTCCAGGTATTTGTGTAGGATATGTCTCCTGGTGTAGAATTGTGGGGTCAAAGGGTATGTACTTTTTTTTAGCGCTTTTGGCACACATTGCCAGATTGCCCTCCAGAAACACTGGGCTGAGTTACCCTCCTGGCAGCAGCCTTCAGGAGTGTCTGTTTCCCCACATACTCACCAGCATGGGATATTCTGCCTGTGGCTTTATTTTCTGTTTTAATTCTAGAATCCTGTGCTTCCCCAGCCAAGGTAGGGAGGGACCGGGGTCAGAGATCCTCTCTGGGCCCTCAGAGCTGGCGCCTGGGCCACCCTCAGGGTGGCCTCCTTCCCACCCTGCTCTCAGCTCCAGCCCTTCCCACAGAAGCTGGACCAGTGGCCCAGCTGTGTCTGGTGAGTCTGTGGGGGTGGGGTGCGGTCAGTCTCAGGGTGAAGAGGAGGAGGCGTCCAGCTGGCGAGGCCTGTGCTGGGAAAGGGGTGTGAGTGTTGGAATGCTGGGTGGGAGGAAAAGCCCAGACCCCCTCCTACCCCGACAGAAAGTTCTGCAGCATCTCTTCAAGGGCAGGGTGGAGACACCCAGCTTGGGGAGGGGGAAAGGTCATAGATAACCCCTCCCGACCCCAGACTCAGGCCAGGCCTGAGACCACACACACCAGCCTTTGGGGAAGGGGATTGGATGGGAATCCTGGCCAATACACTCAGGCTATTCAAGTCTTTGCTTTTAAAAATTGGAAGTGCCTCCCTCTCCCCACATCCCCTTTCCTCTATGCTCTCAAAGCGTCTATTTTTATTCACGACTTTCCATCCATCTCTCCATTGATCTACCTGTTTCTCCACCTACCCAGCCAGCCATCATCCATTCACTGAACTCCATTTTCTGATTTTTTATTTTTTTGCTTCTTGGAGAGTCTTTGTATGGAGGACCAAGAAGCTAACACACTAGTAAAATCACACTCCCCAGGTACCTGCTGTGTGCCAGTCTCTGGATCAGGTATAGGGACTGCAGGCACCAAGAAGGCCCTTCTTGCCCTCCTAACGTTTCCAGTCTGGTATAGGGGATATGGCTGCATTTGTAACTATAGCCTTGGGGTACTCCAGAGGAAGTCAGGAGACAACTGGGCGGGGTGGGGGTGGGGTGCGGGGGGGGGAGGTGAGCTTCCTGGAGGAGGAGCCATTTTCCCAGGGCTTTGGAGAATGGGAGGAGTTGGGGGCAGAAATTAGTCCAGAAAAAAGATAGTCAGAAATGATATTGATGTTTTTATTTTTAACCCTGGTCTCCCACTGACCCTCAGCCTTCTGGGGGACAGGGGGCATGGGAGAAGTCTTCTTGGCCAAGGGAGAAGGCAGAGGGGCCGTCAGCACTTTAGTTTCGCTCTGTCCGAGGGCTAAACGAGGCAGAGGCTGAAAGGAGTCCGGAGGACTGGAGAGGGCCAGAGCTGAGGGTGAAAGGTGCCTCTGGGGGGCCCAGCTCTGTGCTATATGCCGGGCTCTGTTGTCTCACTGAATCTTCGGTTGGTATGATGAGCTCCATTTGCAAATGAGACTGAGGTCCAGAGAGGCTCAGCAAAGCTTCCAAGGCCACACGGCCAGCAGCAAGTAGCAGAGGCAGACTGGGAGCCCAGCGTCCTCCAATTTGCTGGGACAACTGATTACCCGGGAGTGGGCGGATATCTGGACGTACCCTGCCCTGCCCACCTTCCTGATTATCCATGGGCCTCTGAGATGGCAGAAGTCAAAAGAGTTTGACAGATAACCAGCTTGGGGGTGGGGGTGGGGGGGTCACACATGAGATTGTAAGACCTCATAGGAAAGAGAGGGCAGCTGAAGGGCTTCTAAGGGGAAGAGGGAAGCTCGTGGCTGGGCCGTGGAGGGCGAGTTGCTTTTGCATCAAGAGGTGTTAGCAGGATGGAGCACACTCCCAGGGCAGAGGCTCAGGGATGGGGAAGCCCCCCATGGGCCTCCTCTCTTCATGCTGAGCCACAAAAGGGGCACAGCTGCCCCAGTTAACCGCTGGCCAGGGAGAAGGGGCCCCCACTGCCAGCCCCCACACAGCATTAACCAAGTGCTTGGGTCGTGCTGCCTTCCTGCCTCTTACCTTCTGGAATCTCTCCATCAGATTAGGAAACTGAGACCGAGGGCCAGCATCCCACCCCTTCATAGGTGGCCAAGGCAGGTGTGCACTCTTGTGCTTCCTACTTCTGATATCCTCGGCTTCTTGGAGGTGTCAGAAAGGCTTGGTAGGGACTCCCCTGGTGGTCCAGTGGCTAAGACGCCGCACTCCCAATGCAGGGGTCCCCGGGGTTCCATCTCTGGTCCGGGAACTAGACCCCACACGCCGCAACTAAACATCCTCAATGCCGCAACAAACAGCGAAGCTCCCGAGTGTTGCAGCTAAGACCCAGCACATCCAAGGACCTCCTGTGGACCAGGCAGCTCCCCACGGAAGGTCTCACTGACTCCCAGTCACCAGTTTAGCATCCTCATCCCTGTTTTACAGAAGAGGAAACTGAGGCTCAAAGAGGTAAAGCAGCTTGTCCACGGTGACACAGGGAGGGATCGGATTTGAACCCAGGTCATCTGACCCTGGAGCCCCAGCACTGCCCTCTCTCAGCCCCAGACTGACCCAGGACCCTGAAGGCATCAAGGTTGACGGCTTTGGCCACAGGCCGCCCCAGAACACTCCGGCAGGACCATAAACAGCTGGGGGAAGTTCCCCTCCCTCCAGCGGCTGCCTTTTCATCTGGCTGGGCTTCGGGATCTGGCGAGAGGAGCCCGTTTATTGAGGAAGTTTATGCATTTAACAGTTTAAGCCTTTCTAAGCCTGTGGTACAACAGGATTTCAGAGCCGTTAACAATTCTGTGTGGTTAAGAGATTTTCATGGCTGTGCGGCAGCTGGCTCGGGCCCCACAGGCCCTGTTCTGGCCTCCACCCCTCGCCCTGCTGGGGCACCTCCTCCCTGGGGCTCTTTGTCCTCAGCCCCCACCCTGCCGCTTCTCCCTGCTCCCCTCATTCCTACTGCCTAGGGATGAACTTTGACCTCAGAGGGGAACTGAGGTCCAGAGAGGGGACGGGAGCTGCCCAAGGCCACACAGCAGGTGAGAGGCTTGAACTGAGTCCCTTCCCACACCCTGGACTGCCTTCCTTGGGTAAGGGAATGTGGCGGGAGGATGGTCTATTGTTAATTCCCTACTGGCAAGACTTACAAACCACCCCCCTCAAAACCAGCATCTGATCTCTACCAGGGCTTTGGGAACAGGGTTGGGGTGGGGAGACTTGCCCGGATTCACTCACCTTGTCAGCTATCGAGTTGAAATCAGAACTCAGGCCGAATGAGAATTCTTCACACAGTACAAAACGAGGTTTGTTGTTTTGGTTTGTTTCCATTGCTTGTCGGGGGTGGGGAGGGAATGCCATTTGTAATTATAATGTATTACATATGTACTGTATTTATTTACTTACACTCTGCCTCATTCCAGAAAAAGATTAGAGGCTGCTTTTGTGTAGCATTTGGTCTCACCCTATGAGATACTTTGATCTGAATGATGCCCACATGAGAGAAGCAAGGCGAAGATTATTAGCGCCATTTTAGAGGCAAGAAAATCTGAAACCAAGAGAGGACCGGACTTTCCCAGGGTCACAGTGCCCTTGGTGGCAGAGACGGGACTTGAGCCCAGTGCTCCGGCCTCCTGGCCCAGGCTCTCATAGGAGCCCCTTGTTGTCCCGTGATGTCCTGTTAGATGGCCCTCAGCCTTTACCTCCACCTCTGCAGGAACAAGACCCCAGGGACCCCTGGAACCACAGGAGATCTTAGTCTCCACCCCACAAGAGAGGTACCCTGGCAGAGTTCCTCACGGCCCCTAGGACGCGTGGTTCATGTAAAGAGGAAGGTGTGGTGGGCCCCTGACGACCACACAGATAAAGGGGCCCCAGGGTCACCCTGAGGGGTGGATAGGCCTTCAGACTCCCACCCTCTCTGCTCCCTCGGGCTCTTTGCTCCTTCACCAGGCCTTCCCAGTCTTTCTCCGTGGAACCCCATCCATGCAGGTTGGATGATACTGTTGTTTCCATCTCGAGGATTTATTTCCTGATCACGCTGACCCAGGAGAGGGTCACAAACTCACAAGGGCTCCCATGTCACTGGCACCCAGACGCAGTACATGAACTTTGCCTGTTGCCCGCTTGGCACCTCCTAAACAAAGGGGCCAAGCAACTGCTCACCAGCTTCACGCTTATAAAAACGGAGGCCCCAAGACGTTAGAAAAAATGGCTTATCCAGAGACCCGGCAATCAAACTCAGGGTCCAGTCTCACGCTCCCTATGCCTCCCACTGGGCCCTGATTGTAAATATCAGAGACAAGAGCCCAGGGAGGCAGGGAACGTGCATTGGTTGAGCGCCCACTGTGTGCTAGGCCTTCTGCCTTAGGCTTGGTGTAGAATTCTGGATCCCTGCAGTCCCCAGAAGTTGGGTACAGTTGTTATTTTCATTTTATAGAGGATGAAGCGGAGACTCAAAGAGGTTAAATAAATCAGCTCAGGATCACGCAGCTAATGAATGGTGGAGCCAGCACTGAAATCCAAAACCTGCTGTCTTCCCACTGGAATATTTGTGCATTTCATTGTGAGTGAAATATTTTTGCAATCTTTATCTCATTTGATTCTTGACAGCCCTAGGGTGTAAGAGGGATCTTATCCCCGTTGTTGAGCTGAGGACATTAAGGCTCAGCGAGGTGAGGTGCGCTGCCTGAGGCTCACCGCTAGGAAGGGTCGGGGCTGGGACTAGAGCTGGGTCACTGGGTCGGTTTGACTCTGATGCCCAGGCTGTGTGACCCTCCCAGCCTCTTGCTGATGACTTGCATGAGAGCTCTCATGAACACGTTCGTATCAGACCCCTGCCCCGTCGTTCCACTTAAACTGCTCATAATCAAGGCCATGTTGTTCTTATTGTTCACTTGCTCAGTCGTGTCTGACTCTTTGTGACCCCATGGACTGCAGCACGCCAGGCTTCCCTGTCCCTCACTGTCTCCTGGAGCTTGTTCAAACTCATGTCTGTTGAGTTGGTGATGCCATCCAACCATCTCATCCTTTGTCATCCCCTTCTCTTCCCACCTTCAATCTTTCCCAGCATCAAGGTCTTGTCCAGTGAGTCGGCTCTTTGCATCAGGTGGCCAAGGTATCGGAGCTTCAGCTTCAGCATCAGTCCTTCCAGTGAATATTCAGGGTTGATTTCCTTTAGAATGGACTGGTTGGATCTCCTTGCAGTCCAAGGGACTCTCAAGAGTCTTCTCCAGCGCTACAGTTCAAAAGCATCAGTTCTTCGGCATAGAGCCTTCTTTATGGTCCAACTGCCGCATGAGTGACACCCATGTCACCAATCCAATGGTCAGTTCCCAGGTCTCAGCTTCCCCAGGGGCATGTGATAGAGAGACCCCTGACTCCTGGTGTCCTTCCTGCTTTGCCAGGTGCTTTGTGGCCAGTTCCTGCTCACCTCCCACCTCTCTACCCCAGAGGACCCAGTGCTGAGTCCTTGGTCTCCTCCTCTTCTCTCTCCCTCTCTCCAGTTGATTTCATCCAGGCCCTCTCTGGCCAATCTCTAGCCCGGACCCCTTCTCTAATGTCCAGACTCACATACCCAGCTACCAACTGGACATCTCCACCCATTCTCCTCCCTGCCCCCTAGTCTGTTCCCTGCCCTGCAGCTAGAGGTCCCTCTAAAACATGTCATGCCCTGCCTCTGCTCAGAACCCCCGAAGTCCCTCATCTGACATAAAGCAAAAGCCAGAAGGGCCCATAGAGCCCTCCGTGATCTGTCCCTCGTCACTCCAGACAGATTCTCACTTCTTGCCTCCTTCACTCCAGACCCGCTGACTTCCATGGCGGTTTCATCTGCCTGGAATGTTCTTTCCTTGGGTGTCTACATTGATTGCCTTCTCATCTTCTTCAGGTCTCTCCCCAAACTTCACCTTGTCACCAAGGTCCCCCATGGCCCTAGTTTTCAAAAGGGTGCCCATGTGTTCACATGCACAGATGTGCACTTACACACGTGTGCACACAGCCTGTCCCTCTTCCCTCTTTATTTCTCTACATCACCCTTACTGCCACCTGACATGCTGTAGGCTCACTTCTTTATCTCTTAACTACTTGTCTCCCCAGCTGGAATGTAAACTCCAGGAGGGCAGATGTTTCTGTTTTATCCACTGCTGTCTCCAGCTTCTAGAGTGATGTTTAACTCATAGAAAGTATAAGTACATTAGTTGCTCAGGTGTGTCCAACTCTTTGCAACCCCATGGACTATAGCCCACCAGGCTTCTCTGTCCGTGGAATTGTCCAGGCAAGAATACTGGTGTGGGTGGCCGTTCCCTTCTCCAGGGGATCTTCCCGACCAAGGGATCAAACCTAGGTCTCCCGCGTTGCAGGCAGATTCTTTGTCATCTAAGCCACCAGGGAAAACCTAGCTCATAGAAGCTACTCCATAAATGTTAGTTGCAGAGCCCCACTCACCCTAGTCTCACGCCCTGTACCCTCCCAACCCTGATGTGAGCGATGATGCTAACAAAGGCCCTTGGAGAGGCTGGGGGTTCTTTCTCCAGGGCAACCAGAGTGGCCAGGATGCCCAGCAGGTCTATCTGGGGTTGGGACAGGTGTTTCTAGACTTGGATTAAGGGTCCTTTTTCTTGAGATGCAGTATTTCCTGAAAAAATCTTAAATCCTTCTTGGAGCTGGGGGCCTCAGAAAGCATCTGTCAGTATTCCTTGTGTCTTCACCATTAACAACCATAATTCCAGTTCTTGCTCCCTTGCCTGCACTGGCCTATGTGTTTAGACTCCGCACATGGTGGTCCTTGACCAGGGCCTGCTGGGGGACCCATCGCTTAGCAGGAGCCTGCGGGAACCCACCAGGGGCCTGGGTCTGTACAGACACAGAGCCAGAGGAGGCACCCAGCCCGCTGAGTCTCCAGCCTCAGGTGTCAGACCCCAGCCCCAGTGCCTGTCTCTCTTGAGGAAGTCTTTTCTGAGCCTCAGTTTCCTCGTTGTTAAATGGGGCCTGCGGTCCCAGCCTCCCTGGGTTTAGAAGAGGCCCAGAGGAGTTATGGGAGCTCAGAAGATAGGCAAAGGATGGAGAGGGGAGGGGCGCTCCTGCTCCATCTGGGGAGGGGTGTTTCTTGGGTTGGGCACCAGACAGTGCCCTGGCTGAGTGCCTGGAGGACAGAGCGTGTGTACATCATTCAGGGGGCTGGCGGTTGCTGGTAATCCCCTCTCAATTACAAGCAAGCCTGAGTACACAGCAGGCGCTTAATACATGGTTGTGGCACAGATGGTTTTAGCCAGATTGAGCAGCACAGGAGCAGCTCACAGATTCAGGGTGCCTGGGTCCGAATATGGGCTCTGTGCCCCCCACCCCCTCACCCTAGGACGCTGGCAGAGTACCTCCCCCACCCCTCCCACCTCTGGGGTTCAGTGTGGCCACCTATAGAACGACTCTTATGTACCAACAGCCTCTAATTCTGTTCTTCCTGGTCCTCACAGTGCCGCCTGAGAGGCCAGCAGGGCAGCTGTGACCATTTGTGACCTGAGAATAGTGACCCCCTGTTACCTGCCACACCCTGGTGCCCTCAAGCAGGAAGGTTAAGGGGAAGAGCCAGCTGCTTTGATTCTCATACCGGTTCTAACATTTATGAGCTGTATGACTCCGGGCATGTGATCACTTCCCAAAAACCTCAACCTTTTCATCTAAATAATGGATGTAATAATGAATGGAATGTTACAGGTGAGTTGTGAGGGTGCAATGCTATTATCAGAGTAAAGCACCGGGCACACGCCCAGCACGTGGCATGTGGTCAGTGCTGATCATAGCCTGGAACTAACTTATCTCAGTGCTCAAGGTTGTCATCATCCCCTTTCGCAGATGAGGAAACTGAGGTTTAGAGAGAGTGAGTGAGTTACTTGCTCCAGGCCACACAGCAAGTAAGGCCCCTTGACCCCTGTCCAGGTGAACAAAATCAGAGGCCTGGGTGGGACTTGAGGGCCAGTCGGAGCTATTTCCCGCCTCTGTCCCCTATGTCCCTGGCAAATTCTGGGCCCAGAGCCTCATGTTACCTTGGCTTCTTCCAGGGAACCAGACTCAGGCTTCATCCCTTAAAGGTGTCACCATCTGATTCACAGCATTTTAAAGACCCGAGAATGGTCGCTGACCTTTTTAAGCTGCCTGGACAGACCAGGCAGCCTCAGGGGCCCCACATCCATATCCCTGGCAACTGCAGCCCTGGGCTGCCTTCCCCCTACACCCTGCCGTCAGAGCTGTCTGTCTGTGGGAGCTCCCCGGAGTCCTGGGAGAGGTGTACACGCACGCGTGTGCTGGGTCAGTGCAGGGCATCCCTGACATGGCTGCATGTATGTGTGCACTGGCCCTGGTAGACGTGGCAGAGTGTGCACGGGGCCTGATGGGAGTCTGTTTGTGTCTGTGTGTGTAGAAGCGTGCCCACTGACCCAACATCCCTCCACATGTGCGATTGGAACATCTCTGGACATAAGAGCATGTGCGTACATTTCAGGGGCGGGGCCCGTACGTGCCCTTGCCCACACGCTCACCCTGGAGCCCACCGTTGGTCACTACTGCCCTTGTGCCTGTGTGTTCCTGTATCTGCCTGACTTGTCCCAGTACATGTGTGTACAAGGAGGAGCATACTCATGCACACGCTGGCTCACTTGGACCAGTGCACACAGAGGAACGTAGGTGCCACAAAATGAGCATGTGCACCCATCATGGTGTGAGGGGATCCCTGTGCATGGGTGTGTGTGTCCTGAGTCAAGTAGATGTGTGTATATTTGTGAATATCCAACCACAAGGAAATCAAGCCTGAGTGTATATGTTCATTCATATATTGTATCAAACCACATGTACACATGCTTGGAAATCGGTATTTGTGTGCATGTGTGTCTCTGTGCGTGCAAGGGACCCCACTAGTGAAGTGTGTGTGTCAGGGAGGGATACACACACACACACACACACACTTTCTGGGGGCCAGAATGTCAGGGTCATTGATTTTCCGTCTCTTAGAAATTCCCTTTGAGGTCCTCTTCATGTCTCTTTCATGAACCAAACTCAGCAGTTCCAACGCCCTTAAAGCAAATCGGCCCGTTTTGCAGCAAGCCTCTGTCCCCGGCCTGCCAGCCTCCCCCGCTGGTTGTGTGCACAGCACATACACCCAGAATCTGCTTATGATTTACGGGAAAGCAGGAGGGCCCCTGGCGGGGCTTCGGTGACGGTGCTGGGCTGGGGTCAGCTCCTCACCAGGCTCTGCTGTTTTCTAGTCGGTGGTCTTGGGCATTCCCTCACTTCCTGGAGCCTCCAGTTTCTCAGCTGCCAAGGAGGCCTGAACAGTGGTACAGACTTGATGGCAAGGCCCCTGCCCAGGCTGGCTCGGCGTTTCTCTCACATTTGTGGGCTGTGTTTTGTTCACACAACGCTTCTGCCTTCTTCTCGGGGAGAGAGGCTGCATGTACATGAGGGCCGGTGGTGGACAGGCCGGCGGAGGAGCTGTCGTGCCTCCTGGAGGAAGGGGCAACTGTGTGCCGCCCCCCGCCATGCATCCCCACTGTGCTCTAAGCTGGCATCCCCTCATCCCGGCCTGCCCGCTGCCCTCTGTTACCCCCATTCCACAGAGGAGGAAACTGTGGCCAGAGAGCTGCAGGGGCCTGCCCAAACCTCACAGGAGGCAAGCCAGTATTGGGACCCAGATCCAGCTGACTCCAGGGCCTTCTTGAGCCTGCTAAGAACGCTTCCTAGAGCAGGCGGGAGAGAGAGATCAGGCCTCAAAGGACCTCCGTTCCCCAGAGCGTGGGCTGGAGGGTGTCCAAGCCCGAGGCGCCCCAGGAACAGAGGAGGGGAAGCCCCAGGCTGGAGGAAGGCAGGCCCTTCAGCCTCGGCCTCCTGCCCGCCGGCTCTCCGGGTCCCGGTCCCCTCCAGCTGGGCACCCCCTCGCTGGGGTCCCCTCCCATCCCTAGCGCTTCGGTCTTTGTGGCCCGGGAAGAATGCCTCTCTTTATCTCCCGGGCGCCCCTTCCCTTTGATTCTCCTCTCCCCAGCGTTTCTGCTGACCTCTGCGTGTTGGGAATCCAATTAGAGGAGCGGACAGGGAGAGTGACAGCCACGCTGAATCCCGCCTCGGCCCCTCCGAGCACGCCCGGCCGGAGCTTGCGGGCGATGCGGGGCCTGCTTGTCATGCCAGGCCCAGCGCGGGGCTTTGTGGGGATTAGCGGCCCGGGCCGGGGTGGGGCCTCTCCGCAGATGGGATCAGAAGTGCTGCTGGTGAATGTCACATCGCGGGGAGAGTAGGGGATCCCCCCTCTGCTCTGTGGGGAACCCAGCATGGGGAAGAAGCGGAGGGAATGGGCAGGAGGCAGGGTGGCCTTGGCGTGGAGTGGGTCACCACCTTGGCCGATAGACAGGATGCTTGGGGAAGTGACGGCCCAGCCCATTTGGGTTATTTGGTTCCAGAGCTAGATCGAAGCAGAGCTGGCAGCCAGCCTCAGGTCTGCCTGCTGTAGGGGAGACACTTGAATTTCCACCTAGGAGGGGCATCGGGGGTTTAGGTGCTTGCAAGGGTGGGATATTATCTTGAAGCTTTATTCGTAAAACACTTTACTTATGACTGGGAGAGGCAACCCCCCAAATTGGAAAGGGGCGGCCACTTCATGATGGTGTCTGAAGACTTGCCCACCGCAACTACTCCTTGGCATGGCCACCAGCCTAAGGCCAAGACCCTGCCCTTCCCCACCCACTGCCAAGAAGTTATCCTTCTGGTTTACTGCCAAAGAAGATGAGGGTCTCAAGGACCGAAGGCCAGTCTGAGGCAGAGCTAGGATTCGTCTCCCCTCACCCCCTGCTCCTATCCCAGTATCACCCTGACCCCGTCCCCCACCTCCTAAATCAGGAGAGTCCCCCATGCCCCCTCCCCAAGGGGGTATTTGGTGTCTGAAGAAGTGGATTTCTAGCCCTCAGGGAAAACCATCAGCCTCACCCCCAGCCCCAGGAGCAGCAGGCAGAACACGGGCCAACAAATGCCCCAGCCCCTCCAGAAACGGCTGGAGCCCACAGTGCACTGGGCCCGTCCTGGGCCCAAGCACCCAGGGAGATTTGGATCTGAGGTGGCTTCTGCCTCCAGGAGCTCACAGTGGTAGGTGTATAAAGGGGAAGCCCAGGACCGTGAGGACCCACAGGAGAAATGTGGGTGGAGATGGGACCACACTTCAGGCTGGGAGTCCCAGAGGACTTCCTGGAGGAAGCGGCACCTGAGCTGAGACCTGGAGGACAAGCTGAAATAGCTTGAGGAGGCCCCCCCACCCGAATATTCCAGGCATGAGAGGCAGGGCAGGTGTGGGGCTTCCCGGGGAGGGGCACCTGCCCACGCTCATCCCTGTCCTCATTCCGCAGCTGCCTGGGCTGGGCAGGGCTGATGCATCTCCTGTCCCAGCGCCCCAGCCAGGCTGCACAGCTGTGACTGCCTCCTGGGCCTGGAAGGGTTGGCAGTTTGGATGCTCAGCATCTTCAGGAAGAATTGTCGCAGAGGTGGGACGGCAAAGGGCCGGAGAGCACGCATTAGAGAACCAGGCCCCTTCCACACACCGCCTCTGTGGACCCCACATCAGCCCGAGAAGCAAGAAGTGCCACCCCATTTTACCAGTGAGAAAATGGTTCAGGGAGGCAAAGGGGCTGCCCAGACTCAGCATGTTAATATATGGCCCCAGCATCTACACTCAGGACCCACACAGGCCTTTCCCCCGACTCTGGGCTATCACAGCCAGTGCAGGTACGAGTTTATCGTCTTTATGTTTTAGGTTCTCCTGTCCCAGCTCAATGCCTGGCACACAGAAGGTGCTCAGCGGGTGAGTGGTAGACGGATGGATGGATGGATGGAGAAAAACAATCATCAATCGATTCCTTACCTTAAAAAAAAATAACAGTGGCATTTGTCCCCATCCTGCCAGCAAAGACCGTATTAATGATGGATTAATCTTTCAGCTCAGTTCTCATGAATACAAAACGGGAAGGTGTGTGTGTGGACCCAAGAGAGCCAGAAAAGACATCCTGGGCTGCTTCCCACACCTGTCTGGACCTAAAGACACACGCTCAGTCACCCAGACCCGCTCACACGTTCTCGCCCACTCACACACTCTTGCACAGCCGACGCCCCTGCCAAGGGACCTCCACACCCCCCCACCCCTCCATCTCCCCAGTTCCAGGCGGAGGCCTCCATGGCCCTGCCCACAGGCACACAGCCTCTTCCAGCCCCTCCCCTCCCTCTGAACCTGACTGCTCCTCCTCGCCTGCCTTCCTCGCCTCCTTCTCTCCTTCCTTTTGTCTTCCCCTCCCACCCTCCTCCTGTGTTTGCTTTCTTCTTCTGTCTCTTGGTTTCTCTACCTTAATCGGGTTTCCCCGTCTTGGCTTCATCCTCCATTGTCTTGGCTTCGTCCTCCATTGTCTTGGCTTCATCCTCCACCTGTCTGTCTGTCCGTCCACTGGGCACTTTCTCTTTGTCTCGCCCTTCCTCACCTATTCCCCTCAGATCTCCTCAGACCTGAAGGAGACCCCTTGCCGCCCCCCACTGCCCCCCCTACCCCGGACCCCGTCTTAGACTCATCTGGGGCCCAGGGGGAGCTGTGAACTGGAGAGTGAAGACTTTCTCCTCAACCCAGACACAGGGGTCAAGCTGGGGTCCAAAAGCAGCCCCCTTCCCTTCCGCCTCAGAAAGGGGCATGGTACACATACCCAGGGCGGCCGCCAGTCTCCTCACCTGCTAACCCAGGGAGTCAGCGGGCCTGGCCATTGATTTGCTGCACATGTATCTCCTGAGCCCCACCCCGGCGAGGTGAGGGGAGACGGCTGCAGACTCACACAGCCCAGTTCAGATTTTCTCCATGCCTCCGAGCCTCAGTTTTCTCATCTGTAGAAAGGAGACAGGAGACTTGCCCCGGAAGAGCTGTGTGAAGCTCGGATGTCCTGCCTGACACACAGCAGGAGCTCATAGGTGGCCTTGGAAGAGACAGGCTCTGCCCTCAGAGGACTCACGGCCCGGTGGAAGGCAGGTGGCAGGAGAAGTCACCCCCGTCAGGCTCTGGGGAGCTGGTAGAACCATAATCAGAGGCTATTTGTCCCGGAGGTCAGTTTGAGGGGCCGGGGTCAGGAATCACAGGGAAGAGACAGGTCTCATCCTGAGTGATGCTGGGCCACGTGCCTCAGTGGGAGCCGTTGCTAGAATTCAGCCTACGATCTGGTCAGCCTGGAGTTTGTCTGTCAGTCTAGGGATTCTCAAGCACGCCTGGTTGGCCCCTCACCTTCTTACCAAGGCTAGAACCCTGCAGACTTGGGGTGAGCCACCTACCTTTGCATCATCCACACATCATCTCTCTCCAATGCTGGCCACAGGGGGCCTGGCTTGTTGATTTCCAAGAGACTTCGGTGGTGCCCCGGGTTGGCATGACCCCACTGTGTGTCCTTGAATCCCACTCATCCTCTCTTTGAGCCTCGGTTTCCTCATCAGGGCCCTTGAGAAGCTTAGACAAGGGGCTGCAACCTCAGAGTGGGCGTGGGGTCACCATCTCCCAACCTCCCACCCAGGGTGCTCCCCATGCTGAAAATTCCAGACCTGCCCCGCCCCTCGGGGGGCTCATCTCAGACCCTCCCTTTCAGGAACTGACCTCCCCTCCCACTGCCTGAGAAGTCTGGCCCCAGGATGCCTGAGCCCTCTGCCCCCTCCCCCCACCGCCCTGCGACCACCCAGCCCAGCCAGCTGGGCGGCAGGGGATCAGAGGCTGCGCGCTGCAATCCCCCTCCCACCCAGCCTGGACCCTGGGTCAGCAAGCCTTCGAGCGTGGGAGGGGATGGAGACTGAGGTTCTGCTGGGTGGGGGTGGGGTGGGGGCGGGGGTGAGCATAAGGCAGGTGCGTGTATGGGTGTGTGAGTGTGTGTGTGTGAGTGAGAAGGAGAGAGATCGCCAGTGCATGTGTGCTGCTAGCGGGGCTACAGATGTGTCTGTGGAGCTGGGTGAGCCCGGGGAGAGAAGACAAAAGAACAGCCTAAGCCGAAGAAGCCGCTGCTGCTGGGCGCGGGAGGCTGAGCCCGTTTGTATGCAGCAAGAGCGGGAGCCCAGCAAGGCCTGCTCTTCAGAAGAGCCTCCATTCCCAGGACACTGGAGCAAGCAAGGCAGAGCCCCTCCCTCACACACCATCCTGCCCAGCCCTCATTGTGCAGGTGGGGAAACTGAGGCTGGGGAGCCGCAGGGCAGGTAAAATGGCCAGGCTGGGACTGGAACCCAGCCAGCCCCTCAGACCAGGGTTCTTCCATGTCTTGAGTGCCTCTGGGGCTGCAGCTGGGGTCCAGAGTTGGACAAATGAAGGAATGAGTCACGACTGGCGATGTTTGTCAAATGCACTGGGCAAACCTTTGAGGCAAACTCGGTAAGCCTCACACAACCTCTAAAATATGTGCCATTTTTATCATCCCCGTTTTACAGATGGAAGCACTGAGGCCCAGAAAGGTAATTTGCTCCCGATCCTACAGCTCATAAGCAGCAGAGCCAGGGTTCAAGACCAGGCCAGCTGGTACCAGAGTCCATGCTTGCGGTCACTGTACCATGCAGCCTCTTCAAACGTGGAATTCTTGAAACATGGGGACCGTTAAGTCTCTGTCCTTCCAGTTCTGAGCACTGGCCTGGCACATAGCAAGTGCTCAGCGATGCTTGCTGAGTGGGTGAATGAGCAAGAGAGGACCTTCACCACGAAGACATCTTCCCAGGCCCCAGGACCCCAGCTCTCGCAGCACAGTTCTACTGCATGTGCGTGGCCCCCGCCCCCGCCCCCCAGCAGGCAGGTGTTGGCTGTGCCCTCCGCAGGGCCAGGCCCCACAGGGACAAAGCCGGGGGCGCGCCCGGGCGGCCCAGCCCCAGCGCAGGCTGAAGCTGTAACAGGCTGGAAATCTCTTTTGTCAAAGCCTGCACTGCCTCCAACCTCCTTTAATTAAAGACAATTAGTGCTTTCAGCCCCTCTGCACAGCTCAGCTCCCCTGTTTGCAAACACACAGCTGCGGGAGCTTTGTGGGCGCCCCCCCTCTGCCGCCGCCGCCCCCAGTCCCGCTTCCCTAGAGACACACAGAGGTGCCTTTATTATCAGCACCGAGGCTGCAGCACCAAGAGACAGGCGCCTCCGCTCAAGAAAGGGAAGGGAGCGCTTCCCAGCGAGGCTGGGGAGCGTGAAAAGCCAAGGACCCTGGGGTGGCCTGGCACACGTGGGCCATGGGTCTTGCTTTTCGAGGAATCGCCTGTGGGTGCCAAGTCCAGTTGGGGCACCTAAGAGGGACTTAACACCTTCCTTTTTCCTCTTCTGCTTCTTAGAATTTGAGCCACCCATGTGTTTTCTCCCAGAACTCTGTGTCTGACCTGTGTCTGATCACAGATGCTGGCCCTGAGTACTCCCTTAAGAAGAAAGAAAAAGGGGGAAATGAGTTTTACTGAGCACCTGTTATATGCTGGGGCCCTGGCTAGACTCTAACTGCACAGCGTAATTCTATTATAGTAGACAGACATGCCAAGGCTCAGAATGGCTCAGCAACTTGGCAAAGCACAATTAGAAAGTAGCAGAACCAGTAATCAAGACGAGGCCTTCTGAGCTGAGCATACTGGTTGGATCCCAGCAAACTGGGAGCCCAGCCTCTTCTTAGACTTCAAACGGTCATCTGGTCTAGCTCTCCACTTGCCTCGGCCCCCAGGGACTGAGCCTATGCCAAGTGCCAGGCAATCTTGGGCCCCCTCTGGGTGCTGAAAAGAATGTAGACACAGCCATGGCCTCCAGGAGCTCCCAGTTGAAGGGGAGCTGCTATGAACAGACCCGTGCACAGCGGCAGCACCCTGTGATAGCAGAGGGCTTTGCAGACTTTTCCAACAGTGTAGGGGACCTGGGTTCGATCCTTGGTCAGGAAACCTGATTCCATGTGCTCCAACTAAAGGTCTTGCCTGCTGCGACGAAGCTTGAAACTCCCATGTGCTGCAACTGAGACCCAGCCCAGCCAAATGAATAAATATTTTTCAAAAGAGGACAGTGGGCAAGAGCACTGTAGGCAAAGTCCAGGCATTAAGAGAGCCAATTTTAAGAAAGGTGAGTGGTTCCGGCAGAAAAGGGATCACCAAGCCCACCATGGATAAGGGGACAGAGGCCCAGGCGGGCTGAGTGACCAGCCTAAGGTCACATGGCAAGCAAGTGTTGGGAAGGGAGCCTGACCTCTGAATGCGGTACTGCAACCAGCCCATGAAGGCCTTCCCCACCGGACTCTTGACTCTAGGGGGAAATCATGTCTGTTTTTGCTCACTTTTATAGCCTGGGACCTTGCTGAGTCCTGACCTGGGCAGGAGCTTAATAAATATCTGCTGAGTCAATGAAATGGCCCAGTGGAGGCATGTGAGAGACTTGCTGGCCTCCACTCTCCCTCCTGAGGTCCAGGACAGACATCACCAATCTATCACCACACTTTTCCGCTCAGTCCAGAAGGGCCACAGGCAGACTCCTTGGAGCTGGTGTATGTGGTGAAATCACTGCAGAGTCAAGTCCAGGCTCACAATTTGCAGATGAGAATTTCCAAGTAGGATATTTCCAAATGGGGAGGAAGGTACAATACTAATAATAGTTCAACATTTACTGAGTGATTTTCACATACTAGGCACTGTTCTAAGCTCTTAATATATACTTAAGTCCCACAGCACCCATGACATGGGTATTTTTCTTCTCATTTTCCAGAGGGGGGAAGTTAAGGCACAAAGAAGTTAAGTAACTAGCCCTAGAGCATATGTGGGTGCTAAGTCGCTTCAGTTGTGCCCAACTCTTCATGACACCTTGGACTCTAGCCCACCAGACTCCTCTGTCCATGGGATTCTCCAGGCAAGATGACTGGAGTGGGTTGCCATTCCCTTCTCCAGGGGATCTTCCCGACCCAGGGATGGAAGCCAAGTCTCATGTCTCCTGCGCTGGCAGCAGGTGGGTTCTTTACCACTAGCACCATCCTCAGTTCAGCTCAGTCGCTCAGTCGTGTCCGACTCTTTGCAACCCCATGGACTGCAGCACGCCAGGTCTCCCTGTCCGTCACCAACTCCCGGAGTTTGCTCAAACTCATGTTCGTCAAGTCAGTGATCAGCCAACCATCTCATCCTCTGTTGTCCCCTTCGCCTCCTGCCTTCAATCTTTCCAGCATCAGAGTCTTTTCAAATGAGTCAGTTTGTCACATCAGGTGACCAAAGTATTGGAGTTTCAGCTTCAGCATCAGTCCTTCCAATGAATATTCAGGACTGATTTCCTTTAGGATGGACTGGTTGGATCTCCTTGCAGTCCAAGGGACTCTCAAGAGTCTTCTCCACACCACAGTTCAAAAGCATCAATCCTTCGGCGCTCAGTTTTTTTTATAGTCCAACTCTCACATCCATACATGACTACTGGAAAAACCATAGCCTTGACTAGATGGACCTTTGTCCCCAAAGTAATGTCTCTGCTTTTTAATATGTGATCTCGATTGGTCACAGATTTTCTTCCAAGGAGCAAGTGTCTTTTAATTTTATGGCTGCAGTCACCATCTGCAGTGATTTTGGATCCCAGAAAAATAAAGTCTGCCACTGTTTCTACTTCTCAAGAGGCAGGTCAGGTGGTCTGGTATTCCCATCTCTTTCAGAATTTTCCACAGTTTATTGTGATCCACACAGTCAAAGGCTTTGGCATAGTCAATAAAGCAGAAATAGATGTTTTTCTGGAACTCTCTTGCTTTTTTGATGATCCAGCAGATGTTGGCAATTTGAACTCTGGTTCCTCTGCCTTTTCTAAAACAAGACTGGGAGCTGACTGTGGCTTAGATCATGAACTCCTTATTGCCAAATTCAGACTTAAATTGAAGAAAGTAGGGAAAACCACTAGACCATTCAGGTGTGACCTAAATCAAATCCCTTACGATTATAAGTAAGTGAGATTACTTTACTTATACAATTATAAGGAAGTGAGAAATAGATTTAAGGGACTAGATCTGAGAGACAGAGTGCCTGATGAACTATGGACAGAGGTTCGTGACATTGTACAGGAGACAGGGATCAAGACCATCCCCAAGAAAAAGAAATGCAAAAAAGCAAAATGGTTGTCTGAGGAGGCCTTACAAATAACTGTGAAAAGAAGAGAATGAAAAGCAAAGGAGAAAAGGAAGGATATAAGCATCTGAATGCAGAGTTCCAAAGAATAACAAGGAGAGATAAAAAGCCTTCCTCAGTGATCAGTGCAAAGAAACAGAGGAAAACAATAGAATGGCAAAGACTAGAGATCTCTTCAAGAAAATGAGAGATATCAGGGAACATTTCATGCAAAGATGGGCTCAGTAAAGGACAGCGCCACCCTAGAGCACACATTACTACTTTGCAACGCCAGACTCCAAATCCAGGGAGCCTCGCCCCAGAGTCACACCCTCTGTTGCTATGCCTCACTGCCTCTCCTCCACTAGCGTGGGACCTCTTGGCCCTCAGAGCTGGCCACCCCCAGGGCTGGTGTGCCTCCAGCCTCTCTATGAGGCCCTGGCTTCCTCCCCCACAGTGGAGACCCAAAAGCTTAGTCAGAGCTGGCAGCGCCAGGCCAGGCCTGGGATCCATCTGCCTTTCGGCAGCTCCAGACCGGCTTCCTCCAGCCTGGACAGCTTCCCAGTGGTGCCTCTGCAGGCCCTTTCAAGTCCCCTGGCACCCCCAGCCCCACTTCCTGCGACCCCTGGCCCTGGCCTGACCCGCTCCACTCAATTTCCCAAGATGAGTTGCAGAAGCTGCGGGGTCTGTGTGCAGAGTCGGGGAAAATTAACGAGCTGCTCCCCGGCAATTGGCGGTTTCCAGGCACCAGCTGGCCTGGAGTATTTACTCGGCACCCTCAGAGCAAGACAATTAAGTGGAGCTTAGGCCGGGGTGCGGAGATGTCTACAGATCAGATGGAAACCCTCCTAAGATGTTTTTCCAAGGGATCAGTGCCTGAGAACAAGTTTCCAGGGAACTGGGGTCTTTATTCATTCTTATTAGTATATTACCTAGTAATATGTTTATATATAACATATACATATATAGTCATTCATTTTTTTCGTTACCTGGGTTGCCATGTTGAATCCTCACCTTTTCTCTGCAAGATAGACATGGTTATTGCCATTTTACAGATTAAGAGACTGAGGCTCAGCAAGGTTAGGGGACATCTCCCAGGTCACACAGGGGAGGTAGGATCTGTCTGACTCCAAACTTCTGCTTCTTGCCATAGAATAGGTCTCTTTTCTGGTCTTTGAACCTACGTAGCCCTGTATTAGGCACCAAGGTTGATCCAGAAGCAAGAGTCGATCCAATGTGTGCTGTGTACCAACTCTGTGCCAGGCATAGAGAAGAGTGAGAATGTGAGATCCCTTTCCTGCCTTTGGGAGTGCCATGTGGGAGGTGTGTGTGGTACAGAGCGAGATTCCAGGAAGATCTGGCTGACCTGAATCAGTTCTGATGATAGGGTAGAGCTTCATGGAGGAAACAAACCTTGTTTGGGGGCTTTGAAGGCTGAATAGGAGCCTGACAGATAAAGATGAACCAAAGCGCATTCCAGAGGGGAGAATTCAGCATGGCCACCCCAGTGCTTTGTGTGCTGGGGAAGTGTTCAGAGTTCAGTCTGGTGTTTGGTGAGATCGTTGAGGTGGGGCAGAAAGGGGAGGAAAGAGAGCAGAGAAGACGGTTGGGACAGATGACAAAGGACCTTGAAGGCCTGGCTGAGCAGGTTGGACCGGGCAGCTCTTGTGGTGACCGTGCTTAGTCGCTCTGTCATGTTCGACTCTTTGAGACCCCATGGACTGCAACCGACCGGGCTCCTCTGTCCATGGGGATTCTCCAGGCAAGAATCCTGGAGTGGGTCTCCATGTCCTCCTCTGGGGCATCTTCCCAACCCAGGGATCCAACCCAGGTCTCTCTCATTTCAGGCAGATTCTTTACTGACTGAGTAGTGACCTGGGTACCAGCCAAAGAGAAGAGGCACAGGAGATGGAGTGGGGGCCTGGTTGCCAGTGCCATCCTATGGGCACCCCCCGACCCAGTACCACATGGCAGGGGTTCCCCATTCCCCTGACCCTTTCTCCTGTTCCCTGGGCTTCATGATGGTCTCATGGTGGCATGAAAAGGAGGGGTAGGAGAGGGGGGGCCAAGCTGGTTGCTTGTCCATGGAGCCACCTCCTCCTTGCTCTCTTCCAGGACTTACAGATCTCCCTCCCTGTCCTCTCCCACCTCCCCAAGTCAGGCAGTTGCTAACTCACTCTGTAACCTGCGGCAAGTCACTTCTACCTGGCACTCAGTCTCCCCAAAAGTCTAAGAAGGAACTAAATCAGAGGTCTCAGTGGCCTTTAACCTCTGTATCCCCGAGTTCCCTGAGAACATGGGCGAGGAAGCTCTGTCCCGTGGGAGTTGCCAGTGGATGGGGGTGGAGGCAGGGAGTCTGGGAACTTCCCGTGAGGACCCTCACCCGCAGAGCTGTCAGGGCAGGAAGTGTAACTCCCAACCTCTCTGCCTTCCTATCCCACCCCGACTCAGGCCCCTTCTTGGTCCTTGTCACCTAAGCTCCCCTGACGTGTCGCTTGGTCCCTGTCATCCCACCTCAAGTCTGGGAAAGCTCCATGGGGGACATTCAGACATTCTGACACATCAAAGAGGGTGTGTATTTGGGCAAGGGCTCTGGCAACCCCAGGTTCCCCTCCCCAACCCCACTCAGCCCACTGACAGCCCCCGAGTGGCCTCTATGAAAATGCCCTATTCCCGGCCTCTGGGGTCAAGTGACGGGGTCTAAACTGGGGAGTCAGAAGCAACAGGACCTGGCCTGGAGCTTGGAAACCCGCTTGCTGTGTGACGCTGGGTGAGTTCTCTGCCCTCTCTGAGCCTCTGTTTTCTCATCTGTACAATGAAGGGCGTTTGGATAATGAATGCTTCTTAGCCCCAAGAGTATATGAGAATCACCTGGGCCTCTAAGCCCATTTCTGATACTGTTGGTCTGAGGAAGGGCCCAGCCACCTGTGCTTGAACACTGCCAGCCTAGGAGATCCCTAAGGGCCAAGTTCGGCTCCAACACTTGTGAACTCTTCTTCTCCGTTTGCCCCAGGTCTGACTCCTGGCACCCTAATGACCAGGACCACAGAGCAAGGCAGTTTTGACCCTGTTAGCCCAATCACCCTTGGGATGTCCAGGCCAGAAGGTCATCTTTCCCCCTCACTTTCACTCTCAGCATGCCAGTCCCCAAGCCAGTCTGTCCTCGTGGGTGGCCTGGGCGAGATGGAGGCTGAAAATAACCCATCCTGGGCACTGAGAGTGGAGGGCAGAAACACTGTACAGGAGCCCAAGGGGGGTGAGCCTGCAGGTCAGGCTCAGGCTTAACACCTCAGGTCCAGCCCTGCTTAGCTGTGTGGCCTGGGACAAGCCAGTCCACCTCTCTGCACCCCTGGACATGGTTGTAAAATGCAGGCGTGGCATCTGCCTCTCTGGATATTGAGGAGTTTGAAATAATGACAAATTTAAGCACCATCAGTGCCGCCTTGCTCCTGGTGTCCTGCCTGGCCAGGGAGAGAAGATAGCCTTGCAGAGAGCAATAGAGCTGCAGCCCTGCTGGGTGAGGGGGTGGGGGGGTGAGGTGGGCACACAGAGCCACTGGGGGGCCCTCAGGCCCACCTGGGGATTTTCCACAAGGCTTCCACTCGTAGCAGCAGTAGTGATGTCAGTGAAATCATGGAACACATTTTGTAGGAAAATTAATAAGGAACGGTTGGAGATGGAAACTATGAGCTCTTGGAAGCCAAGGAGGCGGGGTGGGGGTGGAGATGCAGGGTTGGTACTCAGAGGTGCCGGACCCACCCGGCTGAGCTACGGGGGCAAGGAGGGGGTCTTGCAGAAGGAAGGAAGTTGGGAGCAGGGGCTGTGGAGAGTGACGTGATCGTAAAACACATGAGATGACGTTGCCAGTAAGGCCAGAAGGGGACATCAGGGCCAGTCAGTGGAAGAGAGGGATGTGGCACCAAGGTCAGAAAGGTCTTCCAAGCTCCTGGATCTTGGTCCCAGCCTCCCTGAGCCTCTGCATCCTCACCTGTACAATGGGTGGGTATGAGGATTAAAGAAGGCATCCTCGGGGCTCCGTGAAGAGAAGCTGGGATTGATCTCCTTTGTGGGTGGGAGTGGTGTGCTGCTCACCCCATCTGAGACTTTGCAAGCGCCCTGCTCTCAGCAGGAGTTTGGTGAGTGTAGGTAGAATGGCCGGAGTGACGGATTGGTGGGTGGACAGACTTGATGGGCAAAGGGATGAGCGAATGCCTGCAGACCACACTCACTGGGCTCAGGCGCTGAAATCTGCATTATATGTTTTCCTTCTATCACCCGAAAGCCCGCACTCAGCTGCTGACATCTGGTACCCTTTTGATTGATTGTTTGTAATTCATTATAATTGGGCATATTATGTTACGTACTTAAGTTATGGTTCAATTCTATAATCCATTATAGTTCTTTAATTAAAGTCCACCAACTACCCAGTGCTTTTCTGTTTACAGAGCACATCCACACTCATCAACTGGCCGCCTCATCTTCACAACAACCTGTCAGGCAGGTCCTCTTTTCCAGGAGAGGAAATCCAGGCTCAGAGAGGTTCGGTAACTTGTCAGAGTTACTGACATACAGCTCTTAAGGGGCAGGGCCAGAATTCAAACCCTGGGTCTTTTGTCTTCAGGGACACTGCCTGCTGAAGTAGGTCATTCTGGGTGGGGCATTTCGGATCATTTGGAGCCTAACACGAAGATGTAAAGGAGGCATTGGGGGTTGTTGTTGTTCAGTCGCTCAGTTGTGTCCGACTCTTTGCGACGCCATGGACTGCAGCACGCCAGGCTTCCCTGTCCATCAACAATTCCCAGAGCTTGCTCAGACTCCTGTCCATTGAGTCGGTGATGCCATCCAACCATCTCGTCTCTATTGCCCCCTTCTCCTCCTGCCCTCAACCTTTCCCAGCATCAGGGTCTTTTCCAATGAGTCAGCTCTTCACATCAGGGGTGGGAGCAATAAAAATAGGGTGAAGTCGGGCATCAGAGATCAGAGACCGGGGCCAGAGGGACAGCTCAATGCCTGTTCCAGGGTGCAGTCTGGCTGTTTGTGAGGGCATGAGGGACCTGCACCCCAGACAAGTGACCTCCACACTGCATTTGAGGTGCATGCTGGAGGGGGAGTGATGGGAGGGCCGGCCAGGAGGCAAGGTTGGCAGCAGGCGTCACAGGCCTTGGAGATGGGTGGGCACACCCAGATCCTCCCGGATGAAGTGCGTGTGCCCACATCACTGGCCCCTGCCTGTGTCCCCCCAGCAAGTGATTCACCGCCCAGAAACTTGATTTCCTCCCCTGTAAAATGGAAGCTTCGATGGGAGAATGGAAGTTTTCATCCAGAGCCCTCCGTGTGGAACTCAGGACACCCTGGCTGGTCTTCCTGTCAGTTACCAGTCTTCTACCCCACCCCCGACCCGAAAATATGTCCCCAGGCGCTCCCCAGACCACAGTCCTAGACTGGAGGTTCAGAAATGATCGTCACCACGTTTGTTTGTTCTTATTCATTTACTGAGGACCTGTTGAATGCCGACCTTGAACTTGGCTCGGCAACGATAGTGGAGCACAGTGTCAGTTACTCAAGCTTATCTGTGCTTTGTCACTCAGTCATGTTCAACTCTTTGGGACCCCATGAACTGTATAGCTCACCAGGCTCCTCTATTTTGGGATTCTCCAGGCAAGAATACTGGAGCAGGTCGCTATTTCCTATTCCCAGGGATCTTCCCCAACCAGGGATCATACCCACATCTCCTGTGTCTCCTGCATTGCAGGCCAATTCTTTACCCACGGAGCCACAGGGGAAGCCCCCATCTGGGAAACGGGTAAATAGACTCTTGCAAATCACTGTGCTGAGTGCTGTAATGCAGAAGGCCATAGAGGATCCCGTAGGAACAGGGGGGAGTGGTCCCTGATGCTGCCAGGGGGGAGGTGACCCTATGCCCCCACACATGGGTGATGCTGAAGGGCGGGGACTGGGAGCATGTGGAGGAGAACCAGCTGTACTTCGCACCTTGCTATGCCCTTTCTACCCGTCTCAGTCTCCTTGCAGTGTGTCGTGGTAGCCTCCTCATGCCCACTTTACAAGTGAGGACACTGTGGCTCAGAGGGGTGAATGCACTTGCTCGAAGTCACACAGTCGAGAAGCTGACTGTGCCTCAGGGGCATCTGCCTCCACAATTACCAGGGAAGGGAGGGTGGGCCTGGGAGGGGCCCCAGCATCCTGGGAGGAAGCCCGAGATCCACGCGTAGCGGCTCGGAAACCGTGTTCTCCAGGCCAGCCGGGGCCACTGGCAGCTGCAGTTTATGAGGCACGGGGCTGGCCTGAGATGTTTTGCTTCACAAATGCACGCTGGCTCATCTGGGGTAAGTTTGCGCCTTTATGAGCGTTCTTCAAAGGCCTGGCTCGGCTCTGTGCCCGTCACCATGGAGACGGCTCTGGGTGGCTGAGACCGGCCAGCCTCTGTGGCCACGCGTGAAGGCTGCCCAGTGCTGGGGGCGGGTGCCACGCTGGGTGCGGGGGGCTGGGTGGGCAGCCATGAAGGCCTTTCCTGAAGAGATGCTTGTTGAGGGCAGGGCTTTAAACCCACCTCCCACGGAAAGTGAAGTGGTGGAGGCCGCTTCATTGTGGCAGGAGCGCCTGTCTCCACCCTCCTGTGTGCTCCCCCGCCCGCCCCTCCACACCGAAGCAGTGCTTTTGCCCAGCCCACCCCCGTTGGAATCTGGACATGCTAAAGCCGAGCTCTGAGAGGGCTGGATTTGAATCCCAGGGATTGGCTGGCTGCACACCCACAGCCCCCTAAAACTCACACGGAAATCCCATTCTGTACATGGCCCGGGAGAGAAGTGATTTGCCACGTCCATGGCCATGTACAGAGAAGCGATTTGCCCAAGGTCACCAGCAAGGCAGGGGCCAGCCAGAGCCGGGTCTCCACCTCCTCTGAGCCCAGGGCTCCTGGGCTGCCAGGAGGGTGCTCAGGCAGACCCAGGGAGCGGCGGGGCCCCCGCTGCAGGCCAAGTCTGGACGCAGCCAGCCCAAATCCGGAGGCGGGCTTGCTGGCTGGGAAGGCGGCCTGAGCCCTACCTTGGCCCTGGGCCTTCCTTGGCTCTCTGTTTTGGTCCAAGTCTCAGGGGCTGCTCGAAGATTCCAAAGGCATTTGAACATTTTGGAAGCAATTTGTCAGTCCTAGAAGCTGTTTGGAAGCTCCAAAAACTATTTTAAAGGTTCCCAGAACGTGTTGCGTTTGCAAAGGCTGTTGTGCGTGGTTTACAGAGAGGTTCAAGATCCCAGCTGACTGTCCCCCAAGGCAGTGTTGGGGTCTGGGGCACAAGCATGCTGAGAGCCCCGGGGAGCACTGGACACGGGGCTCCTGGCAACGGGAGCTCCCAGCTTTCTCCCCAAGGACTCGGCCTGGGGAGCCACCAAGCCCATCAGGACATCTGCTGTTCTGTGGAGCAGAAGGTGTGTGGGTGTTGGCAGCAGGGGGACAGAGTTTGGATCCCAGTTTTACCACTCACAGGCTGTGTGACCTGAGGCCAGTTGCTTAACCTCCCTGGGCCTCCTTTGCTGCCATCTTCTGCAGGCCGGATTGTCCCCCCTCCCATCTCAGAATTAAGTCAGAGAACACCCCGCTCCAGGGCTGGTTAACACTTTCCTGACCGCTTCTGGGTATGGACTTGGGGTCAGGGGTGCAGTAATTGGCCTGCCAGTCCTGCTTAGACCAGACCACCCTGAGCCTGAGGCCGGGTCCTGCCGTGTCCACTCCTGGAGGAGCAGCCATGGGCTGAAGGCCTTGGTTGACCAGAGTGCCCAGACCTGCCCAGGCCCCTGTGGAAGGTTCTCTCTGGTCAAAGACCTGTCCTGCCTTTGCCTTTTCCACACGTCAGTGGCACCCGTGGCCTTTTCCCTCTCTCTTCTTTATCGTTGGCCCAACTGCCCTGTCCGTGCCCATCTGTACCTTATATCTCAGGCTTGCTATTTGCTCTGCCCAGAATGTCTGTCCACACACACACACGCACATCACAGCCTTCCTGGACTCCCTCAGCTCCTTCTCTGGTCCCCACTGCCTTTTTCATGTCAGTGGCCAGAGTGATACAGTCAGGCTCTGTCACCTCCTGGGCTAAAACTCTTGCTACCCCAGTGATGCCCCACAGACTCCCGACAATTCTTGCTGCCCCAGTGACTCCTCACTGTGTGGACTAGGCGTGCGGTGAGGAGTCAGACCCCAGGCTTGGCTAAGCCTCTGCCCCACAGTGTGACCTGGGGCAGGCTTGCGGCTGAGCCCTGTGAACCTCAGTTTCCCCCTCCATAAAATGGGAACGGTAAGTCACGCTCTGCCTGACTCCCTCCTTGTTGTGAGGGTTAAATTAGATGATGCATGGGAACAAGGTATAGAAAGTAATGGGGCTGAGGGTGGCTGAGTGATTTGCCTAAGGTCATCCTGGGGAGTTTGGGGGCCAAACCAGGACCTTAACCCTAACTTCATTTGTTTGTTTGTCTCTGGCCGTGCCGGGTCTTCGTTGCCGTGTGGGCTTTTCTCTAGTGTGGCGAGCGGGGCCACTCTCTCGTCGTGGCGCTAGGGCTTCTCGCTGCGGTGGCGTCTCTCGTCGTGGCCACGGGCTGTAGGGTACCAGGGCTTTGGCAATTGTGGCCGGAGGGCTCAGTAGTTGCAGCTCCTGGGGCTCTAAAGCACAGGCTCAGTGCCGGCTTAGTTGCTCCAAGGCATGAAGGATCTTTCCCGATCAGGGATCGAACCCATGTCTCCTGCATCGGCAAGCAGATTCTTTACCACTGAGCCCCCGGGGAAGCCCCCAGGACCTTAATCTTGATCCAAGGCTCTGATGAGAGCCCTTATGAAGACTTCCTCCCCCTGGAACCCCAGGCCATCCTGGGGGCCCCTCTGAGAAGTTTTACTTTTCTGCAACTCCCTGACCCACTTGCAGAGCTGCGGTCGGGCAGGCTGGCTCCCAGCTGAGATGATCCACCAGCAGCCAACGGATGTGCTAAATGCATCATGCTTTCCTGGGAGACGGGAAGATCGATTCTGCAGTGGACCAGCGGCTTCGCTCAAAGCCACGGCCAACCCCCAAGGGTGAAAACGGGCCAAGAATAAAAATAACCAGGCCTGCTCCCTCTGTAGGGTCAGCCCGGGCCAGACCAGAATGAGGTGGGTTTCGATGTGGCCACCTGTGGCATCACCGTCGTCATATCATCACACCAAGCAACATCCACGTGCCAGGCTCTGTTTAAATATTTTCAGCGTATGAACTCACTGGATCCTCCCAGCCACCCTATAAGGCAGGTTCTGATAATATCCCCATTTTGTAGATGAAATGTGGTGGAGAGAGGTTTAGTGACTCGCCTAGGGTCACAGAGCTAGAAAGCAGCCCACCAGGATCAGAATCCACACCTACCTGACTCAGAGCCCGTGCTTTTGCAAGCATATTCTGTGGCTTTTTTAGTCGTACAGAACACTCTGTGGGCACTCACAGCCACAGGCTCTTTGCCTTTCGGAATGCCCACTTGGGACCTCCTTCCCAGCTCCCTCTGTGCCCTAGGCTCTGGGGTCTTGAGCCACATTTTCAATGCTTGGCATGTTCTTTGCCAGGCGGGCGCTCCTTGATAGGTTGGGGGAGGCCCCAACCCAGAGCTCAGAGCACGCAGGTCTAAGGTGCCCTGTGGTCACTCTGGACAGGGGAGACCTCCCTGGCTGACTTGAATTCTCAGGGGCCTAAAGCCTTGGCCTGGAGTGGTCCCAGCCTCACTGCCCATTGGCCAGAGATGGCACGTCCGTAGCCAAGGATGGGCCAGCCCGAGGTTTGGCCAGCTCCATACATCACAGGCGAAGCAAGAGAAGCCCCAGCCCCAGATGGGGTTAAGCGAGGAGATGGGACAGATGCTCAGGACATGAGGTGTGGAGCTGCAAAGTAGGCCCAGCTCTGTGATCTTCTCCGTAAAGGGTAGCTCTGGTGGTAGGAAATGTGTGGGCCTTGGGGTTAAATTCAGCGTGTTGCCTCCTAGCCGCGTGACGTTGGGCAAAAACCTCTCTGAGCCTCAGTCTGTCCCCTCTCTTTCACTTGTCTCCAGGCCACACGACCATCCACACTCAGGATCCTTGCACACACACACATCCGTTTCTTCCCTGAAGCCCAGTGCACCTGGCCGGTCCCCCACAGCCCCCCTCCCTCAGGCCCACCCCCAAGCCCTCCCACACCCTCACCCCTTCCAGACTGTCAGACACCAAACCCTGTCCATTTCCTCTCTAATATCTGAGTGGTCACTTCCCCTTCTGTCCTCACGACCTCCCTGCCCTGATCCAGGCCTTCTTTCTCCTGAATTTATGCAGCAGTCTCCTCGCTTCCCCCTGCCATGCCCTGCCCATCAACCCATTCCCCTCTGGCAGTTCCAGAACCACGGCTCTGAAAGCGGAATCTGGTCATGTTGTGACGGCCTGAGACGCATCCTGATTGCACACAGGATAAACCTTCGCCTCCTTCCCATCCTCCAAAGCAGGCACACCCCTCTTCTTCCAGTCATGCTGGATGGATGCGCTTAGATCCACCTCTAAGCCTCTGCACACATTATTCTCTTAGCCTAGAATCCCCTTTTCTCTTCACCCTCCCCCTCCCCCTTTGTTTCACACCCATCTGGCCTTCAGGTCTCAGTTTTGACAGCCCTCCTTCCATGAATTCTTCATTGCCACCACTTGCCAGGATGGGGAGGTGGTCACCCTGAGAGCCCACACCCCCGTCAGAGCAGCTTCCCCTCTGAACTGTTATCATCTTTTTTTATTTTTTTTTAACTGTGCTGAGTCTTTCTTGCAAGCTTGCAGGCTTCCCTAGGTGCGGAGCAGACTTATTTGCCCTGCGGCACGTGGGATCTTAGTTCCCTGACCAGGGATTGAACCCGTGTCTCCTGCCTTGGAAGGCTGATTCTTAACCACTGGACCACCAGGGAAGTCCTGTTGTCTATTTACATGTCTCCCTGCCCACTAGTCAGGGGCCCCCATCTCCAGGCTCAGAGTTGGCTCTATAGTGAGGGCAAGTATTCCCACACCCGCACCCCAGGCCCTCCTGTCCCAGGTAACCTCACTTCCCAGCTCACTGGGCAGCCTGCCAGTATGTAGTCCCAGCCTCCCCAGGACCGCACCGTGAGCCTTCAGCCCAGCGCCTGCTCCTCTCTGTGCCTCAGCTGCCAAGGATCTCTAAAAAGGCAAGTCTGAACTAGACGGCTTCTCAAGGGCCTGCTTAGCTCTACAGTTCCACAGCTTGGACACCCAGCAGAGGACCCCTCTCGGCCGATCTTCGTGCCTTTTCATTCTGTCTCGAAAGTCCGTCTCCAGCCACCACCTCTCGCAAGCTATCTGGGCCTCTCGGTGACATTTTCTCTCCCTGTCTGCCCCCAGGCTTCCTGTGAGGACTGAGGCCTCCTTTATGCAACTCCAGATCCAGGTCGAAGGGCAGGCCTGGAAGCCACCCCAGCCCCTTGCCCATCCTCCCTCCATGGGACCCGCCATCTGCACAGCCCCAGTAGGGCCATTAACTCACTATGAGTCAAGCGATGCTATAAATAAGTAAAGGGGTGAGGGTCCCCAGGGGGCGCAACCCCAGCTGGCTGCCCTGTCTCTGGCCAGATCTGGGGTCTCGACCGCCCCAGGACGACTCAGCCTGACAGATCTTGAGGTGTCATCACTGTTCCCCAGAGAGTGACGGGGAGATCACCAGGCCTCTCCGGCCCCCATTAGTCTCAGTAATTGCCAATCAATTTCCTGGGATCCTGGTGGGGAAAAGCCCCTGGGGGTCTCTGGTGGGGAAGCCACCTCTAATGGCTTTTATTTGGATTGTTGCAAATTGATTGGGTTTTTTTAAATGGAGCTTTGGTGGTGTTTTTTTTTTTTTTTTTTTTCCCTTGTATCCTAACTAACCCCTCAAGGCTTGTTAGGCCAAAAGATGAGTGATGGTATGATTTTACTCCTTGTAAGAACTGAGGCCAGGGCTGGTCATACCCACACCATTCATGTATCCTTCATTCAGCAGAAACTTCCTAAAGCCACAGCCACAGCTCCCATTTCCTTGGCAGTCACCCCATCCCAGGTCCTTCCCAAGGTTACCAGATTGAAATCGTACAGTAACCCTCATGTGATGTGTTTCACCATGTCAAAGGCAAGGTGAGAGACGAGGCAGGCTCAGAAATATGGCAAGACTTGGCTAAAGTCACATAGCTGATAAATGGTGACATTGAGATTTGAACCCAACTCTTTCTGGCATCGAAGCCTGGGTTTCCCTGCTCTTACTTGTACCTTTCAAAGTGTTACATGTAAAGTGACGGTGATTCCCCTAGAAGCTATAGCATTACAGGAATTACAGCTTTCATGGGACTCCTAGGGATTAGCTGATAATAATAGCAGCATCAATAATGGCAGCAACAAGGGCTTGTTTACTGAGCTCTTAATTATGAAACAGAGGCTATGCCAATAGCTTTACATCTGTATTTCATTTCCTCCTTAGAACTATACTGAGAAGTATATATTATTATAGCCATTTCACAGGTAGGGAAACTGAACCTCAGAGGTCAAGTGACTTATATAAAATCACCCAGATTAGTGGTAAAACTAGGATACAAACCGGGTATGTTTTAATCCGTGGCATGCCTGTTTAACCAACTGTTTCAGTTTGAATTGAGAGTGACAGAAAACCAAATAAAAATGACTTAAACAAGATAGGACTTTATTCCTCTATCAACTAAATGAAGTCCAGAGTAGTTCAAGGCTGCTATGGTAGCTCCATGATCACAAAGGTCCTAGACACCTTCTGTCTTGACCTCATGATCTAGTTTGGCTACAAGAGCTCCAGCCATCACATCTGCATTCCAGCCAACTGGGAAAAGGAAATGATAAAGACAGATATGCACATTTCTTTTAAGGACACTTCCCAGAAATTGCACCTACCATTTTTGCTAGTATCCACTGTTGTTATTGGGGCTTCCCTCATAGCTCAATTGGTAAAGAATCCACCTGCAATGCAGGAGACCCTGGTTTGATCCCTGGGTTGGGAAGACCTGCTGGAAAAGGGATAGGCCCCCGACTCCAGTATTCTTGGGCTTCCCTTGTGGCTCAGCTGGTAAAGAATCTACCTGCAATGTGGGAGACCTAGGTTCAATCCCTGGGTTGGGAAGATCCGTGAAGGGAAAAGCTACCCACTCCAGTATTCTGGCCTGGAAAATTCCATGGACTATAGTCTATGGGGTTACAAAGAGTGACTTTCACTTTCACTGCTGTTATTTGGTCACCAAGCCATGTCCCATTCTTTGCAACCCCATGGACTGTAGCACACCAGGCTCCTCTGTCCTCTACTACCTTCCGGAGTTTGCTCAGATTCATGTCCATTGAGTCAGTGAAGCTATCTAACCATCGTATCCTCTGACTCCCCTTTCTCCTCTCGCCCTCAATCTTTCCCATCATCAGGATCTTTTTCCAATGAGTTGCCTCTTTGCATCAGATGGCCAAAGTATTGGAGCTTCAGCTTTAGCAAGTCTGTCCAATGAATACTTAGGATTGACTTCCTTTACAATTGTCTGGTTTGATCTCCAAGGGATTCTCCAGAGTCTCCTTCAGCACCACAGTCTGAAAACATTAATTCTTCAACGTTCAGGCTTCTTTATGGTGCAGCTCTCATTGCATCATCTCACTGCAACACCTCACTGGCCAGAACTAAATCACAGGGCAAAGTCCATCTGCAGGACTGGAAGGAAATGTAGACTTGATTCCAACAGGCCATGTGCCCAGCTAAAAATCAGGGACTATTATTAAGAAATGAGGGGATATCAGAGTTACTTCCATTAGCATCACTCTAAACTGCCCCCTAAATATGTAGATAGATGGATAAACTTTAAGGAGGTTTGTAAACCCACTAAGATTGTCCACAATGTGTTTTCTTTGTGTACATAGGTGCCTTTGGAGGAATAACAGTAAAAACTTTCATCAGGTTTTTTTGAGGAGCCCTGCTGTAGACTGTGATGCTCTTATAGTTAAAAACTGTGTCTGTCACTGTATCTTTGTTATCAGCAGGCAATACAATAAATGTTAATTGAATGAAATGTTGGATGAATAATTCGATGGATGACCTTAGGCAAGTAACTTCACCTTTTTTGATCCTGATTTTCTCATCCGTAAAATGGGGATAAATAGAGATTCCACTCAGCTGTCCCTCATTTCTGTATTTCTCCTCTACCCTAGTATCCAGCACAGTGTCTGACACATAGTAGGTATTCTATGGATAGGTATGAGGGGAATGGACAGATGTGTAATTTGGTAGGTAGATGGAAGAATCGGTGTTTTTAAGAATGAATGATGGCGAGTGAGTGAATGGGTGAGTGGCTGGTGAATGTCAAGGCTCAGCAGGTTCATTGGTAGGTTCATTGGCTAGATGGATGAATCAGTAGATAGGAAGATTGGTTGATGGATGGGTGACTAGAGTGAACAAATGGATGAATGTCCAGATGAATGACTAAATGAATGGATCAGCAGAGGCAAAGATTGATGTTTGGGAAGAGGTGGATAAGCAGGTGAGTTTTTATATAAAGAATCAGTAGATAAGTGAAAATGAAAAACGCATGACTCAATGGATCGTAGATGGATTTGTGAGTGAACTTGTAGGTGGACGGACGGATGGGAGGGTAGATGGGTAGATGAATAGACAAATGGAGGGATGGATGGATGGAAATTGTACACCAGATTTTTATATGTGCATATAAGGGATTATGGGCTTCCCTGGTGGCTCAGATGGTAAAGAATCTGCCTGCAATGCAAGAGACCCAGGTTTGATCCCTAGGTCAGGAAGACCCCCCTGGAGAAGGCAATAGTCCATGAGGTCACAAAGAGTCAGACACAACTGAGTGACTGACACTTTCACTTGACATAAGGGATTTTGAGATGTTTGGATGGATGAACCAATGGACAGTTGGATGGCCAGACTGATGACTGGATGAACTCATGGATGGATGGATGATGTTTGCGTATGTTTGTGCACATGGGAGTTATAGTGTGTGTCGATAGAGGGACCGAAGGGTGGACGGAAGTGTGGACGGGTGAATAGAAGGAAGGAAGAGAGGGAAGGACAGTGGCCTCCATCTAACCCAGGCCAGAGAGTGATGAGGCAGGGACAGAGGGTTTCCTGCGCAGAAGGCTGGCTTGCAGAGCAGATAAGCCACCTTTCCTCCAAAGCCTGTGGAGCAGGGGCTCCAGCTGAGCTCTTCCTTGCCACGGGTCCAGGGTCTTGCTGGCAGGGCCAATGCTCAGAAACTGATGTAGGAGGGAGACAAAGGGAGTGGGCAGATACCAGGGCCAGAGGGAGAGTGGGTGGGAGGGGAGATGAGTGGGGGCTGGGGCTGCCATTGGTCAGCCACCCCTGTTTACTCAGCTCCGGAATGAAGCCCCGGAGAAGAGTTGTTCATATTTCTCTCTTGAACAGGGAGCTGACATTAATGAACAGCTAATTAACATCTTGGAGTGCGATGGTTCCAGTGTCAGTGTCCCTAATTAGTCTCGCGCTAATCTGCTTTAATTAACTGTCCCTGTCGTGGTTTTAATTTAATTTTCAGCTCTAGCCCAGGATGGCAGCCCTGTGAGCATTCTGTCCCAGGGCGCCTGCAGCCGGGGCAGGGTGGGCCGGCCAATGCCCGGTTCTTGAGGGGCACTCCCAGGCAGCCCCAGATTGGGCAGAGCTGGTGACAAACAGCATGGCTCCTCCCTGGCCCTGGGGGGGCAGAAAACTTGGGGACAGGATGCTTTCCTCCCCATCTCAAGGGAGTGTTCTCAGCCACCAGTTGTTCCCAGAGCATGCACAGGTCAGGAGCAGAGTCTGTGACTGCCCCTTGGACTCAAACAGGCCCCATCCACTGACCACACTTTCTGAACATGGACTCTGGGTTCAGAAGGATTCGTGTTCTGGAACTTTCTAGGTGTGTGGCCTTAGTGAAAGCACTTGCTCTTCCTGAACCCTGGTGGAATGGGGCTCTCATCTAGACGTGGCCCCCTGCCCCCGCCAAGGATGCAGGGCTCAGGGGGGTCCACACACCCAGCCCCCTCATGGTCAAGGCAGAGTAAACACTGTGAGAGCCACCCCTGAGTCGGCAGTGGAGAGGGCTGAAGAGGGCAGAGCACGGGGCCAGAAGTCAGGACACTCAGGTCCCAGTTCCAGCTGTGCGAGCGCCTCTAAATCTCTCGGCCAGTCTGGGCGTCTTCCCCACTCCCACCCAGGAGTGGAAGAGACAGGGGAGAACAAGATGCTTTCTGAGCACGCCGCCCACCCCCTGCTCTGATCGGGAGTGGAGAGTTAAAGTGCAGGTGGTACAGAGAACCCAAATCTGAAACAGGAGGTCTGAGTGGGAACTGGACGCTCGGACCAGCCTGGGGGCCAGGTGAGGCCTCCACATTTTGCAAGGCAAAGCAGGTGCTACCGGGGAGGATACGGCTGACTTGGTTACAAGGTCCTGCTGCAGGTGGGAAACAAATCAACATGCCTGCCCCATGGCAGGAGCCAGAGAAGCAGCTGTCAAGATAGTGAGACAATTGAGGATCCTCCAAGGGGAAGCTGGCCAGTGGCAGAAGTTGGGGAGAGGAGAGCCTGGAAGCCAAGAGAGGACCCCTGGTCCAAGAGTGCAGGGAGCTAGGAACGTAGGGCAGGGGTGAGGACTGAGGCTCGAGTTGTGAAAAGGCCCTCTCTGAGGGGGAATGCCAGCTCAGGAGTTTACTCTAACCCTGAGGGCACTGGGGAGCCATGGCAGGATTTAGAGCAGGAGTGTGGCCTGATCCGGTGACTGAGCACTGGCAGACAGGAGTGCTTCCCTGATAGCTCAGTTGGTAAAGAATGCACCTGCAAGGCAGGAGACCTCAGTTCAATTCCTGGGTTGGGAAGATCCCCTGGAGAAGGGAAAGGCTACCCACTCTGGTATTCTGGCCTGGAGAATTCCATGGACTATAGTGCATGGGGTCGCAAAGAGTCAGACAGGACTGAGCGACTTTCACTTTCAGAGATGAGAGAAGGGAAGTGAGGAGACAGGATGCAGGAAGGGCTGTGAGGGGGGCTGCTGTCTTACTCAAAGCAGTACAGTCGTACAGAGTTGGACAGCCTCGGTGAGACTTCCAGAAGCAGTGAGCTAATGTACGTAAAGTGTGCGCTTTTTAGGAAAGGCAGGGTGCACCTCCCTCTCCCTGTGGCCTTGGGCTTAATGAATATGTTTGGAATTTCTCTGTGACCCCAGCTCCAAGGCTGTAGCCCACGCTTTCTCAAACTGGGTCTACAAACCCCAGGATTTAGGGAGGTGTGGTCTCAGTAGTATTTTCAGGGCTCCAGGAATTCTAAGAGAATCTACAATTTCTGTGTTTAGATTTTACTGCTGATTCCAAAGAAAGAAACAAAAAATAAGATTTTTTTTTTTTACCATCTCTGAAGCAACACTAATTTCGCCTGGCTTCATAAAGGGGAGCATCCTTATTTCTCAGCCTGGCATCTGAGGTTTGGAGAGAAAGTCCGTAAAGATCCACAGAAGAACATTTCCCTCGCCTCAGGGCCCGAGCCTTGTCGGGCTCCAAGAAATGCTGTCAGACCCACCTTCCCCCAGGACAGCAGACCCTTCCAATGCAGGATCCGTCTCTGGCTCATCTCCGCATCCCCACGGCCTGACACTGGTCTGAACCCAGAGAGGGCTTGTGAACTGAGGTGGATTCTCTCTCTGGAAGCCCCATAGGCCCCCTCCCCCTGCCTTTGACCTTCAGTTGATCTTTGTTTTCTAGTCCAGCAGAGCCAAACCAGTTTTTCCTGAAATTCTCAGTAAATTAGTGTGGAATTCAGAGCTCCTGCCTTCCCCCTTCTCTTCCACCCACACACCGGTGCACAAAACTCCTCTGAAAGGAGAAAAAGCCTCGCGTTTCTCTGCACCTGTCCACCTCTCCATAGCAACCCTGCACAGTTGCCCAGGCCCCAGTCCAACCATGCCACCTCCAGAGAGCCCTCCCTGATTTCCCCAGCCAAATACGTCTGCTGGACCATGGAGCGCCCGAAGCACCTGCGCCTCCCTGGGTCTTCTTCTTGCCTTGAGTGGTCCATAGTCAGCCAAGAACTGGCATTGCTGGCATGTGTCCCCTACTTCCTACTCAGTGCCTGGCTCACAGTGGAGGGCCCACAGAAGAGGCTTACCCATCACCCCTGAGCTAGGGGGCCGACACGCTCCCTGAGCTGTATTCTCGGCAGAGGGGCCAGCGGACGCCAGCCTGGCCCTAGTACAGTAGTCATAGCGGCGCCCTTATTGTCCATCAGGCCTGAGTTTCAACTGCAACTCCACCCCCAGTCAGCTGACGGCTTTGGGCTGCGTCGCTGGAAGTCTTACTCTTCTCATCTGGAAAATGGGTAACTTACCCAGTGGGGGCTCTGTGAGGACTTAAACGAGGGACTCCATGTAAAGTGCCTGGGACAGAGTAAGTGCCCGGTAAAATGAGCTAATGCTGGTGACGGTGGTGATCAAGTGCTAGAACCTTACGCCAGAGCCCCTGCGCCCCCACAGCTGGGGGCAGGGCTCGGAGTTAGAAAAATTCTCAGTTTAGGGGTCAGGCCTGTGTGAGCACTGCTGACTCTCCTTTTTCCTCTCTCACTCCCACCAGGAAACAGCTGGGCCTGGGCTCAAGCTACTGCAGGCATGACCTGCGGAAAGGTGGCCAGACTCCTGGCTCTTGTCTCACGAGGCTTCCGCATCCACGCACATACAAAGACCCACACACCAGGGACATGAGTAGAGATACCCACATGCCCACATATATACACACACACACACACACACTCAGAATTAGGAAAAAGAGGCCGCTTTTGCTGACTTCCAGGCAAACGCAAACGTTGCAGAGGGGCCAACAGCTCTCCTGTTCTGCTTTCCCTGCCCTCCTGCGTGGGTTCCAGTTCAGTTCCATTGGAGACAGAGATCTGTGCCCATGGCCCGGAGCTGGGATACCACCCGGGTCTCAGCTCTGTGGGGAGTTGGAGGGACTGCATGGTGGTTTGACTATTTCTTTTTTTCTTTTAAAAAATATTTATTATTTTCGGCTGCGCTGGGTCTCTCTAGTTGCGGTGGGCGGGCTTCTCCTTGCGGCGGCTTTTCTTGTTGTGGAGCACAGGCTCTAGGCACGCGCGGGCTTCAGTAGTTGCGGCTCCCCGGCTCTAGAGCACGGGCTCAGCAGTTGTGGTGCACGGGCTTAGTTGCTCCACAGGATGTGGGATCTTCCCAGACCAGGGATCGAACCCGTGTCCCCTACATTGGCAGGCAGGTTCTTATCCACTGCACCACCATCCCCTGACTAGTTCTGACTGGGGGCTCATCAGAGGGTGCACATGCCTCTCTGTGGATCCCAGCGAGACGTAGCAGCAACAGAGCCTGGGCTGCTCCACAGCCCTCCCACCGGCTGTGGCCAGGCCGCAGCACAGGCATCTAGGAGGCCTCAGGAGCCCCGCCCCCCGAGCCCCTGGGCCCTTCTACATCTGCACGGATGAACATTTAGTTGACCCAAGCTTTGCTCTGGCAGGATGAGGCCAGAGGGTCCAGACTCTACAGAAGGCAGAAGGCCTTTCTGAAGGAACCATGTGTCCTGCTAGAACCACCAGCAGCCAGGGGCTGGCGTTTGGGGAAGGTCATGAGGTCAGACAGCGCCTATTACAGCCACAGTATTGTGCAGTGTTAACATCACAGTCAAGCAAGGATCTCAGAATGTTTCAGGCCGAGAAAGGTTGTAATCATAGGATGATAGACTGTTGCAATCGTGTAATCATAGTAGCACCCAGAAGAATAAGCACATAGAAGATTAGGAAGCAAGAGTTGGAGAATGTTGCAGGCATAAAAACATAATAATCATAGAATTATAGAACTTTATAACCTTAGAATATTAAAATTTTAGCTTTACAAGCAGGAGTTTTAAATGTTATAACCATGAAACTGTGGCCTGTTGCAGTATACACACGCGCACACACACACACACACACACACAGAATATATACACTTGTAGACTTAAAAGCAGAAATTGTAGAATGCTATAGTAGCAGAATCGGAGAAGGCGATGGCACCCCACTCCAGTACTCTTGCCTAGAAAATCCCATGGACAGAGGAGCCTGCTAGGCTGCAGTCCGTGGGGTCATGAAGAGTCGGACATGAGTGAGCAACTTCACTTTCCCTTTTCACTTTCATGCATTGGAGAAGGAAATGGCAACCCACTCCAGTGTTCTTGCCTGGAGAATCCCAGGGACGGGGGAGCCTGGTGGGCTGCCGTCTATGGGGTCGCACACAGTCGGACACGACTGAAGCGACTTAGCAGCAGCATAGTAGCAGAATGGCACAGTCAAGAACTGTAGAATATTTCAATCTTCTTCAGGTGTTATAATGTCACACTCAAGAATCTGAGAATGTGAGAGCTGGAAGAACATTTTACATGTATTTTTGCCAGAGCCTATGCAAATTATGTGACATCAACTAATTCATTACTCCTCCCAGCAGCCCATGAAGTAAGCCCCTCCTAGACGGACAAGGAACTCTGGGGACCGGCAGAAGCCACGTGCAAGCCCCCCCCCACCCCAGGTCTTGGAGTCTCTTTGTTGCGGTTTTGGCTGTGCTGCGGGGCTTGCCGGATCTTAGTTCCCTGAACCAGAGATCGAACCCACAGACTCAGCAGTGAGAGTGCGGAATCCTCACCACTGGACCACCAGGGAATTTCCAGCCCTGGCGTCTTGGCAGGAAAAAAGGGAGTAGTTGTTTGGGCCTGTCCTTGGCCCCTCCCCACCCTCAACACAAACCCAGAGGCGAGAACCACGGCCAGTGCTTCTCCTTTTGTTAACTTGTGGCTTCGGGGCCTGCTGGATCAGCTTCCAGTGTGTAGGCAGGAAGCCTGCGGCATCCTGGGGTCAGCCCTGCAGGCCCCACCCGGATTCCTAGCCTGGGTGTGAGGGGCCAGGGGTGCAGGGTTCCCAAAGGCCTTCCCCCAAAGCTCTGACCGCACCTGCTTGTCTGCGCGGATGACCATGCTGCTTTTCACCAAACATCCTCCAGCTCTTCCGTCACTTGCTACTTTCAGATCACCTTCTGAGGACCAGGCCCCATTCAGGGCCCTGAAACAAGGCCTCTGCCCTAAGGAATGGAATCGCGGGGCTATTTGTGGATACAGAGAAAGTGCTTATATGGGGCCAGAGCAGAGAGAAATGGCCAGGGCATCATGGAGCCCTTCTTGGAGGAGATGGGACCTAGAGGGAGGCAGAATTGGGATATACAGGTTTTCCCCTGCTCTCTGAAAGCAGAGTGTTCCTATGAAATCTTTCAAAAGCTGAAATGACAGAAAGACAAGATGCAATTTTCTTCATCATAAAAGTGAAAATCCTCCCCAGATTCTTTTTCATTTAACGAAAACAGTACTAATGTACTTTGTTTTTCAAAAAAAGTGGCTTTGGGGACTTCCCTGGCAGTCCAGTGGTTAAGACTCGATTGCTTCCAATGCAGACGGCACGGGTTCAATCCCTGGTCAGAGAACTAAGATCCCACATGCCAAGTGATGGAGCCAAAAATAAATTTGTAAATTTTTTAAAAAGTGAAGTGGCATAAAGCACCCTTTTGCAAAGCAGGGGTGGTGGGAAGGGCATTCCAGACAGAGGAAGCAGAAAGAGCAAAGGCCCAGAGGCAGCCACGTGTGCGATGTGTTCAGGAACCATCAGGGAGCACTCGTCGGGCAGTGCAAAAGCTGCTGGATGATGGATGTGGGGCGGGAGAAGTGGGCTGAGGTTTTGGGAGCCAGGCTAGGGAGGTCAGGATTGGTAAATGGCCAGGCAAGTCCATGACGATGCTTGAGTCTGCCTGGTAGGAAGGGGGGCTGAGGAGCTTGCAATTTGCTTTGCCTTCTTTAGAAACTAGAAACTGCAAATTCCTTCCCAGGACGGGTGGGCCAACCCTGGGCTGGGCTCCAAAAGCAGAGAAAGGGCTTTCGCGGGAATTCCAAGGCTGTGTGACGGGTGCTGGCCACATAGCCTTTTATCCAGGGACGCTGGCAGCCGACAAGGCTCTTAGGGCAGGGGCTCGGGAGATGCCCAGGCTCTGAGTGGGACCCACACGGGCACCATGCAATTCCTTCTGGTTCTTGGCAGTCTCTATAGTCATCTTCTCAGAGCAGGAGGCATGAACACCAGGAAAAGAGCCAGAAAGGCCTACGCTCAAATCCTAGACTGGCCTCCTATTACTTGAGTTAGTGGAACAAGTGACTGTTTCCCCATCTGTAACATGGGACTGAAGACAGGGCTCCTGAGAGGGAGTGGATGCCTGTCCCCAGTAGGCTTGTGATTCATTTTTGTTCCCTTTATGCAAACAGTCTTAGAATCAACAAGAAGCATTTAGTCCAACCAGCAACCACTCCAGTACTCTTGCCTGGAAAATCCCATAGACAGAGGAGACTGGGAGGCTGCAGTCCATGGGGTCGCAAAGAGTCGGACACGACTGAGCGACTTCACTCACTTCACTTTTGACCCATTTTATAGGTAGGCAAACTGAGCCTCAAATGACCGCAGACATCTGAGAGGTAGAATGGCCAGGCATTTGGTAACCTGGAGGTGGGGAGCTAGGTGAGCTCAGTATGAACTATAAAGAGTGAAGCCCAGAGTCTGAACCTGGGATGACAGGATAGACTGTAAACCCAGGGGCTCACAGGTAAGCGTGTCAGGCACTCACTGTGGCTCCGCAGGTCCATGCCGGCAGCCTCACCACACCATCGAGGAACAGGGCCGCATTTCCGCTGAGGGTGAGGGGCAGCTGCAGAGATGGTGAGGGGTATTAAGCAAAACAATTTCAGTAAAGCTCCTCCTGGTGTGTCCTGCACGCAGTAGGTGCCCAGGCTCTAGGACAGAGTATCGGCAGGCTGTGTGAGCACTGGGTACAAACCAAAACTGGGATGGGAGTGACTGCCCCTTGCCAACCCCATCCAGCACAGTGGCAAGATTTTTGCACAAAAACTCAGATGTAGACACTATGTAACTTTTTAGACTAATAACATTTGCCTAAGAAATGGGCTTCCCAGGTGGCATTAGTGGTAAAGAACCTGCCTGCCAATGCAGGAGACATAAGAGACGTGGTTTCAATCCCTGGGTTGGAAAGATCCCCTGGAGGAAGGCATGGCAATCCACTCCAGTATTCTTACCTGGAGAATCCCTATGGATGGAGGAGTCTGGTGGGCTACAGTCCATGGGCTCACAAAGAGTTGGACACGACTGAAGCATCTTAGCACGCACACGCACAAGAAATAGTTATTGAGTCCCTATGTGCCAGGCAACCTGCTAGACCCTTTGCACGGATCATCTCATTTAAACCCATCAACCCTTATGAACAACTCCATGAAAAGCGAAAGTCAAAGTTGCTCAGTCGTTTCCAATTCTTTGCAACCCCATGGACTGTATTCTCCAGGCTCCAGGCCAGAATACTGAAGTGGGTAGCCTTTCCTTTCTCCAGGGGATCTTCCCAACCCAGGAATCAAACCCAGGTCTCCCACATTGCAGGCGGGTTCTTTACCAGCTGAGCCACAAGGGAAGCCCAAGAATACTGGAGTGGGTAGCCTATCCCTTTTCCAGCAGATCTTCCTGACTCAGGAATTGAACTGGGGTCTCCTGCATTGCAGGCAGATTCTTTACCAGCTGAACTATGCCTGGGAAGCCCAAACTCCATTATCATTTCCTTTTGACAGAGGAAGAAACTGAGGCTCCGGAAGTGTTTTGCCTGTGATCAGACAGAGCAGGGCAGGAATCCAGGACTTTCTGAACCCAGAGCCTTACCTCTGTGCCACACCACGCTGGCATAGATACCCAGAACTGCTGCCTGAGATGTTTGAAAGGGAAGGTCCAGAATGAACACTGAAATCATTTCCCAGTGGAAGCTATTGGTGGGACATGCTTACCTGGCCTCCTTCAGAAAGGTATGAAATGCTGCCTCCCCCGGGGCTCTTCAAGGGCTCAGGCAGGGTTGTGTTAAGCTGGGCTGGAGACAGAGGGCTGTCCATAGTGGGTTCTAGAGGGGGGCTACACCCGTTTCCCACCCCCCGCCACCTCCTAGCCAGAGGCAGCCAGGATTCCATTAACCTGATTCTCTGCCCCACATAAACCGGCAGAGGGAGCCCCACGAGGGAAGGGCACTGGGGAGGGGAAGAATTGGGCTTCCCTAGGCTCCAAGTGGAGCTGCCAATGGCGCCAGTTTCTTTTCCTGCAGTCCAGGAGGGCCTTCGAGGCCCCTGGCTCTTTGAGGAGGGAGTAGGGAGAGGGATCCTGAGCCAGGAAGAAAGAACAAGGGAATCCAGGCTGGGGAGCACAGCAGAGGCCATCCGAACCCAGAGCCCCAAGCCGTCGTGCCTATCCCTTCTGCACGTGGCCTTGGACAAGTCACATCACCCCTCAAATCTCTTGATTCCTCCTTGCTTGTAGTAAGGGCAAACCAATGCCAGCTCTTCCTGTCGCTGGGCAGACTAGCAACACTATGCCTGACACACAGTAGGAGTTCAGGAATGGTGGCTGTTACCACTGCCATGGTTTTACAATCTTGACCCCTTCGCAGCTTGCCAAGCACATTCACATCCATTTTCTTCCTTCTTCCAGAAAAGTGAGGATTCTTATGAGACATTCAGTTCAGTTCAGTCGCTCAGTTGTGTCCGACTCTTTGCGACCCCATGAACCACAGCACGCTAGGCCTCCCTGTCCATCACCAACTCCCAGAGTTTACCCAAACTCATGTCCATTGAGTCGGTGATGCCATCCAACCATCTCATCCTCCGTTGTCCCTTTCTCCTCCTGCCCTCAATCTTTCCCAGCATCAGGGTCTTTTCCAATGAGTCAACTCTTTGCATCAGGTGGCCAAAGTATTGGAGTTTCAGCTTCAACATCAGTCCTTCCAATGAACACCCAGGACTGATCTCCTTTAGGATGGACTGGTTAGATCTCCTTGCAGTCCAAGGGACTCTCAAGAGTCTTCTCCAACTCCACAGTTCAAAAGCATCAATTCTTCAGCACTCAGCTTTCTTCACAGTCCAACTCTCACATCCATACATGACTACTGGAAAAACCATAGAGAGATTAAGGGACTTAGAATCACACAGATTCTAACTTTATCGTGATCATCACAGTGAGCCACCCCAGCCAGGCCACTTATCTTTGGTCTGTTTCTCTGTCAGAATTCAGGTTAAGTGCCTCTTCCCCCAGGAAGCCTTCCTTGACCACGTAGCCTGGGTAAGCACAACTCCTCTGTTTTCCTACAGCCCTCTGGACTTCTTGTCACAATCGCTAGGTGCCCCCACCTAAGACTCTGAGGGCCTGAGCAGTGCTCTCTATAGAAGGAGAAGGAGCATAATAAATATTCTGGTAATGACTGCAGCTATTCCCACACAGAGGAACGTGCAGGTGGACACAGACTCACAAGTACACAGGTGGGCGTGTACACAGTTGTGCACATGTGGGTTGATGAGTACACATGTGCGTGGGTAGAGGGCGAACTTTCTGGAACATGGTAGACTAAGCTGACATGGATGCCATCTTCTCCCCACACCTTCAGAAATACACAAAAATATTAGAGATGACATGGACATAGCTTGAAAGAAAGGAAAATCTTTGGGTGATTTTTAAAATAATAGGCGGAACAAAAATGGGGCTTCCCTGGTGGCTCAGATGCTAAATAATCTGCCTGTGGTGAAAGAGACCCAGGTTCAATCCCTGGGTCGGAAAGATCCCTTGGAGAAGGGAATGGCGACCCACTCCAATAGAAAATAGGAGGATAAGATTGGAGGGAAAAAAAACCAAAAACACATGCTAAGATCATTTGGAAGTAGATGGGGATGTCAATTAACTTTTGACTTGGTTGAGACAAATATGCACATTAAAAATCTAAGGAGTCAGGACTTCCCTGGTGGTCCGGTGGCTTAGACTCTGAGCTCCCCATGCAGAGGGTCCGTGTTCAACCCCTGGCCAGGGAACTAGACCCCACGTGCTGCAGCAAAGACCCGGCATGCCAAATAAATAAATAAAAATAAATAAAAGTTAAAATGTAAGGGTAGCCATAAAAGTCTAGAATATATAACTACTGAGCCAGCAGAGGAAATAAAAAGGCATACAGAAAATTTAATCAATTCCACAGAAGGCAAGAAAGGAGAAAAAAAAATTGTACATGGATGATAAATAAAATGCATAATGTAAGATAGTGTAGATAAGGTCAGATATATTTAGTAATCACAGTGCATGAAAATGGATTAAACTCGACTGTTGAAAATCAGAGATTCTTAGTTTAGCTGGGAGAAAAATGTCCAGCTCTGTTGATGAGAGACACACCTAAGAGATAGTGATGCACCGAGGGTTAAGTAAAGGATGGAAAACGATGTATCAGCAGATATTCTCTATAATAAAGTGGGTGGCGAGATAAATATCAGGGGGAAAAAAGACTTTAAGGCAAGAAGCATTACTGGGGACAAAGGAGGTCATTATTTAATGACAAAGTGAATAATCCACCCAGAAGATGTAGTAATCCTGAGCTTGCAGGCACTTACACCATCATCTCAAAACACTTTAAAAAAAAAAACAATGACTTGCAAAAAAGAAATTGTCAAATCCACATTCTTTTTTTTTAAGTTGAAGTATAGTTGACTCGATGGACGTGAGTCTGAGTGAACTCCGGGAGTTGGTGATGGACAGGGAGGCCTGGCGTGCTGCGGTTCATGGGGTCGCAGAGTCAGACACGACTTAGCGACTGAACGGAGCTGAACTGAGAGCTGGTTTACAGTGTTGTTAGCTTCAGGTGAACAGCAAAGTGATCCGGTTCTAATCTCTATTCTTTTTCAGATTATTTTCCATACTACAGGTTATTACAAGATACTGACTATGGCTCCCTGTGCTACTTATGAGGTCCTCGTTGTTTATTTTCTATATGTAGTATGTGTCTGTCAATTCCAGACTCCTAATTTCTCCCTCCCTTCTTTTCTTCTTTGGTAACCATAAGTTTGCTTTGTATGTCTGTGAGTCTTTACATTTTTGTAAATAAGTTCATCTGTATCATTTGTTTCGATTCCACATGTAAGTGATATCGTGTGATATTTGTCTTTCTCTGACTTCTCGAATCCACATTCTTAGTGAGATATTTTAGGATAGCTTTCTCAGAAATTGATTGACTAAGTAGACACAAATTACTATATTTGAATGGCCTAATTAATAAGAACCCTATTCCCAACAAATAAAAACGGCACATTTTTTTTCTCTGATTATGCACACAGAGAGGGTCATACAGACACAAAACTTCTGCCAGGCGTGTAAGCGCGTAGGGACAGAGAATCCCAAGTGTACAGGCACAACTGCAGTTAACATCCGCAAAGACACCAAGGCGCGGGAGAGGGTCTGGTGGCCAGGTGTCTGGCTAACTAAACCCTTACCTGATGCGTGACCTTGGATAGTCAGATACCCTGTCTGAGTCTCAGTTTCCTCATGTGAAAAAAAACAGATTAGCAGTCAGCAGACTGTAAAGAGCCAGAGAATTAATATGCGGCTCAACCCAGCCGTTGTATTCATAGTATAAAAGCAGGCACAGACAGTTCAGACACAAATGATCATGGGTGTGATCCAATAAAACTTTATTCTCCAAAACAGGTGGCCGGTCCAGTTTGGCCCCTGGACCATAGTTTATCTACTCCAGTGTAGATAATACCATTGGCCTTGCCAGGATTAATGATGACATAAAGAATAGTCATTGAAATAAAGCGTCTTACGCAGAATGAGCTCAGTTAATGGTCTGTGTTGTGAAACAAGGACATAGATGAAGGTGTGGATACGTATATGTGCGTGTGTACACAAAGCCCCACACACAAAGATATGTTTCATCTGGATGAAGAGAGAAAGGCTATCGCGTGGATATGAGCACATTTTGTGCACACAACTAGACACGCACATGCAGGCAGATCATCTAGAAAATGGGACCATAGAACGTAGACCTCAGTGGGTTATGAGGCTAAAATGAGGTGATGCTCGCTGTGCAGCCTGGCACGTGGCAGGCACTCAGAAGTTAGCTTTCATGATATATGGGAAGAGGTCTGGAGACACAGCAAGGGGTCCGTGACACCACACACGTTCACACACGTCCCCATAATGCGGTTTTTGCGAGTTTGTTTCTAAAGGAGAGCCGGGCTAATGAGGAGGTCGTCTTCGTAGCCAGCAGGTGCCCAGAGCAGCTCTGACGGGGATGCAATTTAGCTTTCTTCTGAGATGTTGGGCAAATGAGGAGAAAAGGCATTTTAATCCCTCGTCACGTCTCCAAGGGCTGGAGGACATGTGCTGAGTTGGAATTTTTCAACTTCAGCCTTTTTTTTTTTTTCCTTGACACATCCATCCCAGAAACATCTGTGAGATAAAACAGAGAAGGTCTTATGAATTCAGCTCATACTCGGCCCGTGCTCCCACCCTGGGCCAGCGAGACATGAATCACCAGCCCGGGGGCCCGGCAGCCCCGCAGAGCGGCCTCTGCAGCAGGGCCCCGGCCTTTCCTGAGTAGCTGCTTTTGATTTCCCCGAAGCCTTCTGATCGTCTACACTCCACAGAGCGTGTGTATCCTAGGGGAGGCGTGCTGAGAGTGCAGCCCATTCGCTGGTGTGGGGATAGGGGGATCAGTCTCATTCCCCCACCTCAGCTAAGTCCTGTTCTGCACCAGCCACTCAGGGGTGCAGAGATGAACCAGACAAGGAGTCGAGGTCCCTTAATTGTTCTCATTTTCCCATTATTCGAAAAGACCGTGGAAGAGAACCACTATCTCGGTTTTGTGATAGGTAGCTGCCTGGTTCCTAGACTATTGTGCATTGGAAGTTTTTATCATGCATGCAGACAGGAGCACGTGGTAGCCGCTGCTGGGTCGGAGATCAACTGGCTAATGTCTTAGAGCCAGCTGTTAATTGAACTTGACCTTCTAGTGGCCCTTATGCACCGCCCTGCAGCTTTGGATTCCAGGAGAGTTGGAAATCTGAGCCCTCTCTGCCCGAGGCTCACATCTTGTCTCTCCTCTTCTCTGAGCACCAAGAAAATGAGTGGGTTTCAGAGCTGCATACCCCTCTTGACCTTCTATAGCTTGTACCCAGGGCCAGGGAGGGGTGTGACCACCCTCCTGCACATTTCTTCTGCCAAGTGAGCAAACCCATGCTGGGCACCTGCCATGCTCTGGGCCCTGTGCTGGGCACTGTGGCAGCTGAGTAGAAGACAGAGCCCTGGATTTCCCTGGTAGTCCACTGGCTGAGACACCGTGCTCCCACCGGCAGGAGGCAGGGGTTTAATCCCTGCTTGGGGAACTAAGATCCCCCATGCTGCATGGCACAGCCTAAAAAAAAAAAAAGGAACCCTGCCTTGAGGAGCCAACAGTCCCAGGCGTTTTGTATTCTCAGAGAGGCAGACCAAGTCTGTAGGGGCATAGGAGGTGGGAAGAGGGGCTTATCCATCTGGAGGGTTGAGGCAAGACCAGGGGAGGCATAACACAGGAGGGGACCTCTAAGCTGGATTTGAACGTGAGGAGATGGGGACACTGGGTAAGCAGAGGCATAGAGGTGGAAAGTGTGGAGTCATTCAAAAGATGTCCCAGTCAGGGACTTCCCTGGGGTCCAGTGGTTAAGATTCTGCATTCCCACTGCAGGGGGCTGGGTTTGATCCCTGGTCAAGGAACTAAGATCCCGCATGCTGCAGCTAAGACCTGGCACAGCCTAACAAATAAATATTTAAAGGAAAAAAAAATGTCTCAGCCAGAAAAGGCTAATTATCATCATCTCCCAGGTCTTACGAAGGAAGCAACGGAGGCCTGAAGACAGAAGGTGATTTCCCGTTGTCAGAGGGGCCTTTGGGATCCCCAAGTTCCTATGTGGGACCATCTCCACAGTTGGGGCGAGAAGCTCACTGGTGTGATTCCCCTGCACACGCAGGCATCTGCTTTCTCTGCTCTGGTTGGCTGAGGTGTGGGGTGGAGACGATGTGATATTTATAACGTCATGGGTCTGTAGGAGTTGCTCCTCCTAGAAGGACAGGGTCTCTGGAAAGAGGGTACAGATGGGGGAGGAGGGGGAGTTCCTCTAGTTCTGAATTGTTGATCCCTAGGTCCATTTTACAGGTGGAAAAGTTGAGTCGCAGGAGGCTAAGTCAAACACTGGGAGCTGCAAAGTGTTTAAGATGAAACCAAACTTGTATGGAGCAGGAGAGAGTCTTGGAAGAGGGCAGATGCCAGACCAGATCCAGCCATTTTCTCATCCGTTTCCAGGTCATCTCTGTCATCCCAAGGACAATGCCAGGCCAGTGTGTGGCTGCTTCTGGTCAGCTTCCCGCCTTAGCTTTTCCCTGCCTCCTTCCCAGAATCCTTAGCAACAGACAGGCAGTCTGAGAGGGGCAGGAATGCCCCCCGCCCTTAGATGGGGCCGGTGCCTGTTTACCCAGCTGGTGTGAGCCCAGGCTCGGGTCATGGGGAAGACCTGGGAGGCCTGGCGTCTCGCTGGCGCCCCACTGCTCAGGTCTTCTGACCCCATCTCTCCCCTTCCAGGCCCCCGCTTGATGAGGTGGCCCAAGGTGGGGCTTGGCCTCCTAGGAGAGGGGAGCATGGCTCCTGTTACATTCCCTTCATGTCTCTGCTCTTTCATCTTTCCTGAAAAAGCAGAGGTGGCCATGAAGAAAGTGAGAGTGCAGTGGAATGTAGGAGCTGGTTAGTCAGGGGCAGGTGGCCAGAGTTGGGGGGTGGTGGGGGGCGGGGTTGGAACCAGGAGACCTGGGTTTGCATCCCAGCTCTGTGTGACCTAACAAATCACAGGCCTACTCTGAGCATCACTATCCCAGTCTGCTGAATGAGGGCAGTGGTCACCCCCTCTTCCCAGAGTCCTTAAGAAACTCAAGTGCAAGAATGAAAGTGAAAATCCTCCATGGAGTCAACTGCAATATGGCTGCTGACTGGCACCATTATTTCATTGATTGAGAAAGGGACATGCCGCTGACTTGGGGCAGGAGCCCTGTGGCCTAGGGATCAGAAGATCTGGACATAGTGTGGGCTCTGTGTGTCTCTGGGCCCGAATCTTGAGTTCCTCATATAGAACTGGAAGGATAAGTCCTGTTCTCCCTACAGAGTCTCGTGATAACCAAGGAAGATTATTCATCCAACCAGCGTTTACTGAGCATCTGCTGTGAGCTAGGCCCTGGGCTAGGCCAGCATGTGGTTCCTGTCCCTAAAGAAAAATCATTCTAGAAGCGAATGTGGGGCTCAGTCAGAATCCTACAGTGTCAGATATAAGTGAGTCTGGTCCCCTCGTTGTATAGCTGGGAAAAAAACAAAGCCTTAAAGAGAACCAGGACTTTCAAGGATATCAGAAATAAGGAGCCCCCGTCACCACTGCTCTTGAATCCAGGGCGGGCATTGCAAATCAATCGCAGCACTCTTTCCATTAAACCTGATACCACGTCAGGACCCTTCTCAACACAACGCTCCAGGCAGCTACCAGCCAGTTGATTGAAGTTGGAGGGTGACACGAAACTATTTGCATACCAACCCTGAATCCTAGCCGTGGGCTCATCCAAAGCTGTTTGGCCAGAATTAGCGAGGCTGGCACTCAGAACCAGGTTCTCTCACCCACTCTGCTTCTTCATTTATTCCTTAAACCAGCTTTTGTTGAGTAACCATCCTCTGCTCAGCTGTGTACTAGATTCAAAGATGAATAAGGCCTGCTTATAAGCTCCCAGTCTGGTGGGGGAAAAGTCAGAAGGAAAATAATGATGCTATGGAGGGATTTGGAAATATAAACAGGCTCCTGTGGGAACTCGGCGAAGAGAGGAAGCTGGTGTTCACAGATGGGGTTGGTAGCTGAAGAAGACCTCCCAAAGGAGGGTCTGTTGCAGTCAGCGCTCAGCCACCAAGCAAGTGACGAACGTGAGCTGCAGGAAAGGGTTCAGACACACTGGGCTTCTCTGGGGATGAAGGCAGTCTGCTACTTGTGAGATGATGAGAGGTGTCGCGGGTTAGGCGGGGCAGGCACTGACCCTGATGAATGCTGAGAAGGGGCAAGGGTGGAGCCTGGGAGGAGTGGCTTAGGAGAAATTTCTAGGCTGTTTCCTCCAACTCCACGCACTGCCAGGCCCCTGTTGAACTCACCCATCACACCCTGTATTCCTTCACTCGGACCCTCATGGCGCTGCTCATTGCTTCATGCAGGTCAGTCTTCCCTGGCTAGACCGGAAGCTCTGAGAGCGTAAGGGCTGGGTATCTTTTGTTAGTAGCTGGAACTCAAGCCTAGCGCTGGCACAGTGCCTGCTTGGCTCCTAGTGGACACTCAGTGCATCTTGGATGGATGGATGGTCAGCCGTGCAGCCTCCCTAAGCCTGCTTTCTCCTTTGCAAAGTGGGAAATAGTGCCAACCTCATCGGGATGTTGTAGGGATTAAGTAAGATGATGTAGCTGAAAGTCCTAGAACAGTGTCTGGCATTCAGAAAATATGTACTGAAGGCATAATGATGACCGTTTCAGCACAAGTGTAAAGGCGCTCCTGACAGACAGTTCCTGACAAGTGCATTTTGCATACTGTCTGCCAGGATGCTTAAAAGAGGAGGGAAGCTGGGACATGATTGTCAGAAACAAAACCGAACAGTTCCTATCAGGACAGTAAGAGCTTGCGCGGGAAATCCTGTACATCCGTAAGAACTTGGAAGGACAAAGCCAAGCATTAACTCTGCAGACACACCTTTCTAAGCACTTACCTGCACTGTTCATTCACCCCCCCATGGCCTCAATGGTTTGTGTGTGCTCAGTCGCTCAGTCGTGTCCAGCTCTTTGCAAGTCCGTGAACTGTAGCCCGCCAGGATCCTCTGTCCATGGAATTTTCCAGGCAAGAATACTGGGAGCAGGTTGCCATTTCCTGCTTCAGGGGATCTTCCTGACCCCAGGGATGGAACCTGCGTATCTTGCGTCTCCTACACTGGCAGGGGGGTTCTTTACCACTGCGCCACCTGGGAAGCCCAAGCTTGGTGGTATAGGTGTTGTTATTATCCCCATTTGTCATCTGGGGAACCTGAGCTACAGAGAGGTGAAGTGAGTTGCCCGAGATCACAAGGCCAGGATGTGGTCTCTAAAGACCGCTCTCAAATGAACCCAAATTGGAAAAGAAGAACCAAAACTGTCCCTGTTTGCAGATGACACGATACGATACATAGAAAATCCTAAAAATGCTGTCAGAAAGTTACTAGAGCTAATCAATGAATTTAGTAAAATCATAGGATCCAAATTAATACACAGAAATCCCGAGACCACTCTCTTCACCACTTGAGAAGCTCCCAGTCCAGTGGAAAAGGCAGAGCTGTACAATTGGGGAACAGTTGCCAAGGCCCTGTATCCGACACATCTCTGTCCTGGCGAGGTGCCTGCCACATAGCAAGTTCTCAATCAGTGTCTGGGGACTGCATGAGTAAGTAAACGAATGAATGAATCTTAGATCAGTGTGCCAGGCTCTAATCCTGACATTAGCAGACAAATGACAGGGGCCAGTGCCTAAATCATCTGAGTGACTGTGTCATTCCTCGCTGGATGTCATGGTCAGTTTCAGAGCTCACCTAAATCATGTGCTTTGCTGTCCATTCCTGCCTGTCACTACCCATTAACAGCCTTGTCGGTTATCCCTCTAATCTTCACCAGAGCCCTCTGCTGTCATTTCTGTCCTTGCAAAGCAGGAGGGAACCTGGGTGGCAGAGAGGGCCTGGTGCCATGCTCAACTCAAAGTCGGAGGTAGAGACCTTGACCCAGGCATCCGTGTGGCCCTGGGCGGTCACATCACTCCCTGAGCCTCACTTTCTGCATCAGCACGAGGGGTACAATAATCACAGCCCATCACGGCTGTTGTGAGATGCACCCGTGACCACGCTCAGGCTGAAGCAGATTGTCCTGGAAGGTTGTGATTTACAGTCTAGTTTCGAGAACAGGTGGGTCAGTCTTGAAGATGAGAGCGGCAGGAGACCATCAGAGATGAAGAGCAGCCCGATGCCCTGTCAGCCCCAAAGTCCGCCTCCCCTCCCTGAACTCAGTGCCTGAAGTGCCCCCATTTGATGCCCTCCCGGGGTGAAAGCCCAGTGTCTCCGGGAGCAATCCTGCATTGAGGCACCCAGGTACAGTGTGACATTTTGACTGCCTGGCAAAGATGCATCCTTGACCCCTTCCGCCATGAGCCGAGTGCAGAGGGAACAAGATGCAGCCAGGGGCAGAGGGTCAGATGCTAGGAGCTGCGCAAGATCTGAGACCCTGAGCCAGGGGTCCTCAAGGGCTTTGGAGTAGCTTGGGAAGCCCCATGCCCAAGGCTGGGGGAGGGCGGCCGGAGGACCCTAAAAGCAGAGCCAGGAGCTGCCTGGAGCAGCTGTCTTCCCTTTCAACTTTCTGCCAACAAACAGCGTGGCCACAGGCTCCACGCGGCCCAGAGAGGAGGCGCTGCCAGCCCCCCCAGCCCCGGGCACCTGTCCCACAAGCCTAATTACGGACTCTCGACGGGCAGTCCGCTCGCTGATTGAGCGTCCTTGGGGAGAAGGCGCTGCTGAAACAGTAATACCCGGAAGGAGACACTGCTATTCCTTCACAGAACATGGAAACTCCCCTCTCACCCGCTCATGTTCGCGTGGGGCGCTCCCGGGGGGCAGAAGAAACTGCTGCCAGCTCCTCATTAAATCCCAGCCTCCTCTCTCCACCCTCCCTGTCCATCCACCGTCACCTCCGCCTGTTCAAGTCACAGGCCGTTTCACCACCCTGCAGAACACCCTCCAGGGCTTTCTCGGCTTCTTTCTGTGCCTGCGGGCCTGAGGCTTGGTGTCCCACTCTTTCCCCCTCGTTAATGCCTCTCCAACCACAAGGGCCTCTGCCTTCCTCAGACACGCGGGGCTTCCCTAGTCCTTCCTGAAGAAGGGCCTTTGCACGTGCGCTTCCTCTGCCTGCAATCCCCTTCCCTGCGCTCTCCTCACCTCCAGCTCCTTTCACGTCCTTCAGGTCTCTGCTCACATGTCACCTCCTCAGGGAAGCCCTCCCTGACCACCCCAGCTAGAGTTGCTCCCCAACTCAGTGCTCTCCAGGACATCACTTTGTATTTGTTTGATATCTGTTTGTTGGCCATCTTCCTCATTTGATTTTAAGCTCTACAAGTAGGGACCTAGCTTGTCGTCTTTGCTGCTGTGTCCCCAGCAGCTAGAACAGTACCTGGCACATAGTAAGGCTTCATGTCTGATGAAAGAATGATTTCTACCAGAAGAAATGAGTAATACTAACAGCCGTGTAATGAGCCCCTGCAGACACATGGCACTATCCGGCTGTAACCTCATTTTGTCCTCACAGGATAAGCCCTGCAGAGTGCTCCCATTTTACAGCTGAGAAAACTGAGGCCCCAGGGGTTCAAGCAACTTTCCTAAGGTCATACAGAGAGCTAGAAACAGAGACCCAGGTCTGTCTAAGTCCCCAGTCTGACCTCTGTGTTATTAAAACAGGGGTTATTACGCTTGTTTTCCAGACAAGAGAACAGAGACTCAGAGAGTCATCTTCCTGGGCCTGAAGGCCTCAGCCAGTAAGATCTGGGGCTGGGATTTGAACTCAGAATGCTGCTTTCTCTCCAGGGACAGGGCTGGCAGGAGGCTCAAGCGACTGGGAGGCTGGCCGGTCAGGGAGCAGTCTGTAATAATGTAAGGGGTGTTAGGGGTGGGCAGAGACTGTCTGGTTTGGCAAGTCCGGGGCTCAGGACACACCCACAGAGAGAGGAGACCACAGTAATGATATTTGTTGAACACTTACTGCATGTGTTGTTGTTTGTCCCTCAGTCGTGTCCGACTCTTTGCGACCCCGTGGAATGCAGCACGCCAGGCTTCCCTGTCCTTCACCATCTCCCAGAGTTTGCTAAAACTCATCCACTGAGTCAGTGATGCCATCCAACCATCTCATCCTCTGTCGCCCCCTTCTCCTCCTGCCTTCAATCTTTCCCAGCATCAGGGTCTTTTCCAGTGAGTCAGCTCTTCACATCAGGTAGACAAAGTATTAGAGATTCAGCTTCAATATCAGTCCTTCCAATAAATATTCAGGACTGATCTCCTTTAGGATTGAGTGGTTTATCTTGCTAAGGGTCTCTCAAGAGCCTCCTCCAGCACCTCAGTTCAAAACACTGTGTGGAGCGTGTGGCAATGTTCTAAGTACTTTAAGTGTATTAACCATCATCTCAGCAATCTAGGGAGAGAGGTACGTTATTATACCCACTTTGCAGGTGACAAAACTAACCACAGAGAGGTTATGTGACTTCTCCGAGACCACTCAGCTAGAAGCGTTGCCTCTGGGTTAAGCTCGGGAGCTAACCACTGCACTCTATTTGCCCCTCCGAGGAGACAAAGCCAGGCAGGGCTTTAGAGCCCTCTGGTTCAGGAAGGGGCTCCAAGCCCAGCAGAGTAAATGAAGCCTGTGGCCCCTGGCCACTGAATTCCAGTCCTCAGGATCCTGACTGATCTCAGCCCTTTGGGAGTTCACAGGTGGGTCCGACCCGGAGGCTGAGTCCAAACCTCGGTGCCAGGTGCCCAGGTCTGGTAGCCAGGCAGCAGGGGTGGGCCCGAGCTGTGCCCACTTCGTGCTCTTGGCTGGAGCACTCCACCACTCTGGGCCATACCTTCCTCGGCCGTGAATCGGGGCCGGGAGTTCATCGGGATGTTGGAATGGGAGGAGAGGAGGGGTAGACATGAGCCAGGCACCACCCCCCCAGCCTGGAGCCTGACCCCTTGAATGATGAGCGAGCAGCGAGTGAGGAGAAGCACATGGCTCCCCTCTCACTTGGAATCCCTGCTCTGCCACTCACTGAATCCGTGATGTTTGACCAGGGACTTACTCCTCTGCCCGTATCCCCCGTAAATGAGGATAATTACAGTATAATTTGAGATTATATAAATTAATCCACACAAGGCTCTTAAAATAGTACCTGGCCCAGAATAAGCTCTAAGTGTGAGCTGTTATTTATTGGAAGATTACAAATGTTAAAATAGCGGTTTCGGCCTGTCTTGTAACCAAGGAGACTCTCCAACAGGGTTGAGGCTTGAGGTCAAACAAAGTAAGCCAGGACGCTACGTTCTCCAGCCCTCACTTGGTGACAGCGTAGGCTTTCCCTCCCCTTCTTCTCCCCTGCCTCCCCATTCTTCCTCTTCAGTCTTCTCAAGGATTAGAGTCCTTCCCTCTGGGTGCTAGAACCAAGTGCTTGTCAAGTTTATGAGCTTTCAGAGCTGCTTTTAGTGACAACCAGGCCTCCCCGTTTTTATAAGGACTGAGATAAGAGGCGAGTTTATGAGATTACAGGGTTGTCATCATCCCTTGCTTTGATGTCTGTCTCTCTGTCGGTTTCCTTCTCTTTTACAAAACTAGCTTGTGTTTCAGCACGAGCTGGGAGCAGCAGCTCCAGGCTCCATAAACACGCTGTTCAAATAAAGGAGACATTTAGAGGAAGGTTGAAGTGCCACTTAGAGGTGTTCGCTCTTAAATGACCGCATCTGGGCAACTTGTCATGAGGTATCCCGGCTGTTGGCCAAAGATCACTTGTTCTGCAGATCTTGCTGTTGGCTCATAATTTTCAACTTTCGACCCTTTAAAACTGAGAAGGTGTGGGATTTTTGTAAGCTTCGGGGATAGGAGTGTTTCTAAAGAAACTGTTAAGGAAGCCATCTATCTTTGGGAAGGTTTGGGATCTGTTAGACTTGAAGGGCCCTGCAGAGGAGGCTAGGATCCCCGGGTCTCTCCTCAGCTGTGGGGGATTTTTTGATCCAAGAGTGTTCCAGTCAGGGACTGAGCAGGCTTCTTCCTGATTCTCTGTGGGTTCACAGGCTGTCAAGCTGTAGGCAGAGCTGCTTGATCTGTAGGCAGTGCCACGGGGCACGGGTGGGAGACTCAGTGCTGGCCACCCCTGCCTGCCTGCCCGGCCTCGTACCCCGCACCCCCACATTCAGAGACTCAGGTTTCCAGCTGCAGGTCTCACATCTCCACCCACTGGCATGGGCTCTTCCCTCTCTGCCCAGCACACCCCTCCTTTCATTCTTTTCTCTTGTCCTTCTTTCTCTCCTAAGATAGCTCAAGTGTTAACACCTCCAGCAAACGATGTTAAGGTCCCCTTCTCTGGGCTTCCAGGCCCAGCACCTCCTCCCTCTACCCCATGCATCCGCTGACACTGGTCACGCTGTTTGAAAACCAGCTATATTCTTGGGCATCTTACCCACAGGCTGGGAGCCCACTGAGACTTAGGTCCCTGGGCCCAGCCCAGTCCCCAGCTTGGGAGAGGTGAGGCCTTGGGATAGAATAGTTAATACCTTGTCTTTGGCCTCAGACATAGCACTCCGCTGCTCCTCTCCTAGCTCTGATACCGGCTCTGGGCAGGTGACTTATCCTCACAAAACCTTCACTGTCTCCTCTCTAAGTAGGAATGTCACTAGTACCTGCCTTTCTAGGACTCCTGTAGGAATTGCTGATGAATGTACACACTACGGTATTGACTCTGAATTTTCCCTACAAGCTAAGTCCTATTGATAGACCCATTTTTCAGATGAGGATGTAGAGGCCCAAAGAAAAGTTACCTGCCCAAAGTCAGTGGGAGAGCCAGGGTTCGAGGCCAGTCGGACCCTGACCCCAGAGCCTGTGCCCCCAATCCCTGGGGTGCACAGCCCCGCCCCCATAATTTACATGAAGCCATCAGTCCGGCACATGGTGGGGGCATGAGAGATGGTGTTAATGGTTGTTGTTAATCGCTCAGTTCATTTTTTTAATGATGGAAGAGGTGGAACTGGTTTCAACAAAGGAGGGAAGGTTGGGGAACTAGGGAAAACAGAGAGGAGATGGGTGAGAGTTGAGACAGGGGAGTGGGTCAGCTGAGGCAAGGGGAGGGGGGCTGTAGTGCAAGAAGGTGAGAGCCCAGGCAAGCGGCTGGGAGGGAAGGACAGAGGGCACATGACGACCATTTGAGCTCTGGCACAGGACCCCCACTGGCTTCTCTCCTCTTGGAGAATAAAACCCCAGACTCCATCACTGAGCTCATAAGGCTATTGTGACTTAACCCCGGGTCACCTTTCTTGCCTTGTATCCCCCGCTTTCTCCCACACTGCTCACGTTCCAGCCACCCCTGCCCCCTGCCCGTCTCCCCTCCATGCCTTTGCACACACTGTTCATCCTTTACCTCTTCTGGCCCTCACAGACTCCTACTTATCCTGTAACACCCAGTTCAAACGGCCCTTCCTCTGGAAAATGGCTTTGATATCCTAACTGATGGTATTCACTCTCCCATTCTAGACAGCAATCGTAAGGCCAGGGATTGGCTTATTCCAGTCCGTGCCTGGTGCTGAACACAGGGCTGGGCACAAAGTCTTTATCTAGAATGCTGGGTTTGGTTTGGTTTTTTCCTTAATGAAGTCTTGTCCTTAACCAAGGGCAGGCCATGGTGAGACCACACACGTGATCTCAAATCCCCAGTGTCCAGGAGGACTAGGACATAGAGACAGAAGCTGAGCGAGATTAAGGAGGGAACTCATACTTCTCAGAGATCCAGGCGAGGACGTGCTCCGGGGCAGGTCAGGCTCCAGAGCTCTGCTGTGTGCCTGAAAAATGCTGCCGGGAGAGTTTGAACCTGGGACCCTACTCCGGGCCCCTCCAGCACCATCCAGAAATGCCTGCAGATAGACAGCCAGCTGGATGCCTGAGATACCCTGTCCGCTATCACTCCTTGGCCCTACTTAAAATGTGGAGCTCAACACTGACCTTCCCTGAGCAGCGGGGTGGCGGGGTGCGATGCTGGGCTGTCAGTCTCCGGCTACTCTTACAGCCTAAGACCACATTGGCTTTTTCAGCAGCTTTTGGCTTGTGGTCAACTCAAACCCCCAGATCTTTTTCACTGGGATAGCTGCCAAGCCACATCTTGCACATTTGATTTATGGCTTGGGTTCGCTGAGGCTCACTCCTGCTCCCCAGAAGCCGACAGGAGAAGGGGAATGGTTCCTGTACCCCTAGGAGGGAGAGCGATTGCAGGCCACCAGCCCCCCCACCAACCCGGGAGCCTCGGGGTGAAGCAGGCAAGCTCCCAGCTCTCCCTATTCGTGTTTCTTAATCCCTTTTCCTTGAGGCGCCAAATGCCAGGACCTCTTGAGTGGGGTTTTCATTAGCATTCAAGTCACAGGCCACCGGGGCTTGAGCAGACCAGCCTTCAGGGTTACTGAGGGGGAGAGCAGTAGTTCTGGGAATCTCCCAGAAGGGCAGAGAGAGGCAGGTGTTGGAGGCCCAGGCTCCTGAACTTGGTGTCCCAGGAAGGCAATTCGTTGTTCTGAGCCTCATTTTCTTGTCTTTTTTTAAATTTATTTATTTGGGGGGGCGGGGGCAGGGTGCTGCGCTGGGTCTTATTCACAGCACGCGGGAACCTCAGTCGTCATTGTAGCGTCCGAGATCTTTACCTGTGACATGCGAACTCTGAGTTGCGGCATGTGCAATCTATTTCTCCGGCCAGGGATGGAACCTGAGCCCCCTGCACTGGGAACATGGAGCCTTCAGCCGCTGGGCCACCACAGAAGTCCCTCCTTTCCTCGTCTGTGGAACAGGGGTGACAAATCCTGACCTCGTGGCATTCTTAGACATAAGTGCCCAGGCTGAAAGTGCCTGCCAGGGTCAGAGTCAGCTGGGGCCAGGCAGCTGGGTAGCAGGCGCCTGTAACGTCCCGCTTCGTTACACGGAGAGGAACCGAGGCCCGGAACTGGTCCCATCGTTGCAAATCCTGTTCCCGGTCATTCCTCTCCCCCAGGGATTGCCTTTTAAATGCCCTATTTCAGAGAAGTCTCTCCTGACCACAAAGTGACCCCTGTCCCCTGCCTCGGCCTCCCTTGTCTCCTCTGTGGCCATCGCGTATAGAGTATTCATGCTTATCCACTGCCCCTTTCCCTCTGTCCCTCTCACGGGACCCTCAGCTCTGCAAGGGCAGGAACCACATTTTCCTCGGACCCCACTGTCCCTCACCCCCCAACACATAGTCGAGACTCAGCAGAGCCTGGACAGCGACCATTGCGGACTTCAAAGATGCTGACTGCAGGTTCTGATTGTGGTCAAAGACCTCAGGGATCCGCACAGAACCCAAAAGAGCAGCACATAGATGTTTCTTCCACGAACAAGGTCACTTCCCCTCCCGGGGCCTCGGTTTCCCCACCTGTAAAATGAGGTATAAAATGAGAGGCTGAACTAATTCCTTTCTCTCAAGTCCTTCGAGCTCTAAAAGACCCTTAAGTCCGCACAGGAAGGAGGAGGAAATTGTATTGAATTGTATTGCCTGTTGGGTTGAAAAAAACAACTTCTGCCAGGAAATCTCTCTTACTCTGTCACTTTCTCCACTGGCCTGGAAAACACCTCCCTGCGCAGGCCCAGACCTGCGGAACCCACACTGCAGAAGTCATAGGCCCCCTCCTGCTCTGGGCCCGGGCAAGGGGGGCCCCTGAAAGGTGTATGGCAGCTGCTTCCCCGGGGGGGGGGGGGTGGCCGGGTCTGGGGCTTTGTTGCCTTAACCGAACTCACAGAGCAGGTAAAAAAAATTCCAGACATGTTCTGCGCTGACAGCTAATTGTGTCCTTTATTAATGACCATGGCTTTCTTGGGGCAGGTGGGAGGAGGGGAGGAGCCCAAGGGGGCTGTCTCAGGTGGAGCTGATGACCACGTTTCTGGATCCCGTAAAAGGGGAAGTGCTCCATGAGGTGACCCCGAAAACACCCACCGCCCAGCTGGAGAGGAGAGGGGGCTTTCCCAGGCTCCCCAAGCCCCAGCAGGGGCGGCCGGCGCAGACAAGATGAGGTAGGGATTTTGGAATCTGGTGGCCCAGGTTCTGGGTCCTAATTCAGCCTCTCAGAGCACACCGTAAAGTCCAGTGGATGGCCTGAAGTGGGGTCTGAAGCGGCGACCCACAGGGGGCGATGGCCCTCGGGCCCTTGGGAGATGCTCCCAGCTCCATCCGGCCCTCACCCACCTCGTGATACGCAGACCGGACCTGACAGGCCCTTCCTCAGTGACCCGCCGCACCACCTGTCAATACAGCAGCCAGATGTGCAGGGGGACTCGGGCCTGCCCTGCCAGATGTGTCAAGCTCTCCCCACACATCCGGCTTCCCCCCGGGGCACATCGTGATTATTATTTAACACTCGCTTCTCCAGCATCTGTGAGTCCTGAGGCTTACAGGTTAGGGAGCTCCACCGTGTTGCTCCAGCTTCAGCTCTGGGGGAGCCTGGAGCCCACGGCTCGTCAGAGGCACTGTTTTCTCAAGGACCCAGTGAAGATCTTTACAAGCCCTGTTGCAGTGGTAGCCTTGAGATGGAGGGGGGCCTTTTGGAGAGCTCTATTTGTTCCCCATTTTCTCATCAGGATCCCATGTTAGCCTGGGGAGGAAGGCAGGGAGTACAACATTAACCTCAATTATAGATGAGGGATGTGAGGCTCAGGGGCGGAGTGAAGGAGTAGCTGAACGAGGGCTTGAGCCAGGCAAGGGAGACAGCTCATGCAAAGGCCCTGAGGCTAGAAGAAACCCAACAGACTCCAGGTCAGCCAGGAAACTAGTGTGGCTGGAGCAGGGTGGACGAGAGGGAAGGTTGTAGAAGTGTGTTCGGAGAAGTAAAAGAGGACACAAATGCACCAAGAAAAATAAAATACCAGGGGGCAAATGTAACCAGAGAGGTAAAGGGGGCTTCGTAGACTATTGGTTTTCATTCCAAGTGAGGCAGTAGTTGGAGCAGAGAAGCGACACATCACAGATTCCCATTCAGCAGGATCCCTCTGGCTGGTGTGTTGAGGGCCGCGTGCAGCCAGCGGAAAGTAGGGAGGTGGGGGCAGGAGGCAAGGGCAAAGGCCAGGAGACCGGTCTGGAGGCAGCCACCGTGAGCCTACAGCTGCAGCTCCTTTGCCCCTCTCTCATCCCTTCCATTCTGGGCATCAGGACTCCTGGCTGCCTCCCCAGCTCCATCAGCCACTAACTTGCTATGTGAGCTCAGGCACGTCACTGTGCCTGTCTGGGTCATGTATTCTGTAGTCGTAAAACAAAGAGCTTGGACAGAAGATGCTGAAGATCCTCCTGACTTCCGGTGACCCAGACCCCAGCCACCTCTCCAGCCTTACCTCCCACCCCCCCAGACTCGAACTCCACGCCTCAGCGACCCTGACCTATGCGTAGCTGCACGCGTGCACGCACACACCCCGTGGCCTCAGGCCTCCGTGCCCTGGCACAGCCTGTCCACTCTGCCTGCAGGGCCCCCTCCCCACAGCCACCCTGCCCAGGGAAAGCCCGTGTTCTTCAGCGGCTCTCAAGCTGGCTGGCACCTCCTGCCGCCAGCCTTGTTCTGGGGCGCTTTGACAGGCCATGCTTGCTGTTCTGTAAGAGACGGCTGTGGACTCAGAACTGGCTTCAAATCCCGGCTGCATCTCTGGAGTTGTCTAAGCTTCTGCGTCCTCTGATCATTACACTTCCTACTCTCAGGGTCAATGTGGGGATACAGTAAAATTGTCAAGCGCCTTAACCCAGCGCCTGGCACGTGGTAACTGTCGGGAATCTGTGAAGCCAGATTCTAGCTGAAGAGAAAGGACCATTGCATGAATGTGTCGGTGGTAGTGGGTGACACTCCAGGATAATGTAGCCGCAGACCCCTGGAATAGCCCTGGTCAGGACCCCAGGACAGCCTCCCAGTAGCCCATGACCCCGGGGTTTCCTATCCACCCCTCCCTCCCCCAGCCCCTCCCTCTGCTCACCTCCTCCATGAGGGTCTGGTCAAAGCTGCCTGCCGGCAGCCACACAACACTTGGAAATGTCCTTAATTGCTTCACCAGAGTGGGGAGTCACCCTGCAGGCAGATAATTAAAAAGTTCAGAGCTTGATTAATTGGGAGGAAATTGGAGGAATGGGGCTCCCTGCTGGGCGGGCGGGAGCTCTTGGGCCCCCACCGTGGGGATGGCATGAAGGGAGGCAGGCCAGAGCCGGGCTGGGGGCCCCTGACAGAGGATCCCAGGGCCAGAGAGCTGGCACTGAAACGCTCTCATCCACCTCTGCGGCCACGGGGTTCAGGGTCTGCCTTCTCCAGGAGGATGTGAGCTCGCCCCTTCCCCCGCTTGGGGCCTGTCATTCAGGGAGGTGTTACAGAGGGCTGGCCCTGAACAGGGAAGGCGTGGGGGAGCCCACAGCCTGGGGGAGGCAGAGAGACGGATGTCACCCAAATGCCAAGAAGGAGAAAGGTAGGGTGCTTTGAGAGCCCACTGCCCAGGCCCCAGATGAGCCCTGGGGCCACCATGACCCAGAGGCCTTAGAACCAAACCTCCAGTCCACACACAAGCTGAGTGACCTTAAGCGCAAGATTCCACCTTTCTAAGCCTCCATCAGTCGGTCAATCAACAAATACTTGCTGAGACCTGTTCATCACCTCTCAGCCAGACCGTGGGGCTGAGAGCTGCTGGTCACTGTGAGTTCCTGCCACCACTGGGCTTTAGGCCTTGGGAGGGAGGCAGACGGTCACACCCGTGTAATCGTGCAGGGACCATGGCGAGGGATTGGTGGTTCAGGAACACAGAAGAGAGGCCCCAAACGCAGCCCTGGTGGGGAGTGGCACTCCAGGAGAAGAACCCACAAAGAACTGGAGTCGAGACGTGAAGGATGAAGAGGAATTAAGCCAGGCTGGAGCTGGGACCCATGTATCAGGCAGAGGTGACCCCGAGCACACCCGCTGGGGAGCGGCCTCCTGTGAGTGGAGCCCACGGTGCCGCTGGGAGGCCGTGGGAGCTGAAGATGGCGGCATAGACCGTGCAGGGGAGGCTGAAGCGGGCACCACTTGCCACAGGCACAAGGGAGCCCCGGATGGGTCTCGAGCTGGGAGAGGACGCTGCACATGGCTGTGTGGGAGGCTGGCCTGGGGAGACCCTGGGTTCCCCCCTCAGGCAGAGAGGAAGCTGTTAACACAACTCCCGCCGCTGCCTTCTGACTTCTATAGTCCTGCCAGCTGTTGGCAGAGATCCAGAGAGCCAGGGTCCCAGCAGGGGCAAGCAGGGGGAGCCTGGGCATATGGGGGTGCGGGGGGCGGGGGTGTTGCGGGATGACTGACATCCCCTGGGTGGTCCCAGTAGGAACCACCGCAGCAGGGGGTTGACCCTGAGTCATTTCTTGGATTTAACCTGGAAGGGCAGGGCCCTCCCCCCTGCCCTGCCACCCTTGAGAAGGGAAGAGCTAGAAGGGCCAGAAGGGGCCCCCTTCATCAGATTGGAGCACTGAGGGTCTTAGACGCCATGTGAGAGTGTGGACTCTGGGGGTACAGACTCTGCTGCTATGTCTCTGAGTGACTTTGGGACAGACACTTCCTTCCTGTGAGCCTCAGCTTCCTAATCTCTAAAATGGGGATAACACCTCCTGCCGCACAGGGCCACCATGAGGATGGATGAGGTTAGAGGCTCCGGAAGCCCCTGGCCCAGCACCAGGCGGTGCCTGTAGACACACAGAGATCGGAAGCTCCTCCTTCCAGCCTGGGAGCTTGCCTGCCGTCCCATGTGACTTTGCCCCTGGCACAGAGGATCAGCGCCCCGCCCAGCCCAGTGCAGGGGCACTGGCTCCACTGGCTGAACTTCAGCAGCCAAAACGGAAAGCGTGCAAAATGCTAAAGCCACATTGCATGAGGGAGACCCCAGAACCCCGCCCACTCAGCCACAAGAACACCGCCAGCTCAGCCCCAACATACGCTCAGCATAAGCCCCTGAAAATACACAAATCAGTTCTTTCACAGTTCAGGGAGAGTGTAAGCCCAGGGTCGGGTGCCTGAGTGTGTCCACAGCCAGAGTCCCGTGGCTGGAAGAGGCCACAGCGATGGTCCCAACCACACCGAAGCAGGCCAGAAGTGGCCTGGGTTCACAGAGCAACGGGCCCGGAGCATAGCTGAGGCCTGGCCTCTCTCCCTCCCTCCTCTGTGCCTGGGACTCTTTTCTCAGTCCAAACTCCCTTCCACTACCCAAACCCAGAACTTCCTGGAGATCTCAAGGCAGGAAGGCAGGCCAGCTGCCCTTCAAACCAGGCACTACTGAGCCCAGCACCACTCCCGGGCCCCTCTGCCCACAGCAGCCAGCAGTTAGCCCTGGTTAAAGGAAGACGTGCCGGCCTTCTGCTCAGTCGTGGCCTCTCATAGGCAGGACTTGGGCCTTTTGTCTCCATGACCCAGTGCCTGGTACACAACAAGGGCTTCAGTTCAGTTCAGTCACTCGGTCGTGTCCAACTCTTTGTGAGCCCATGGGCCGCAGCACACCAGGCCTCCCTGTCCATCACCAACTCCCAGAGCTTGCTCAAACTCATGTTCATCGAGCTGGTGATGCCATCCAACCATCTCATCCTCTGTTGTCCCCTTCTGCTCCTGCCCTGAATCTTTCCCAGCATCAGGGTCTTTTCTAATGAGTCAACTCTTTGCATCAGGTGGCCAAAGTGTTGGAGTTTCAGCTTCAGCATCAGTCGTTCCAATGAATACCCAGGACTGATCTCCTTTAGAATGGACTGGTTGGATCTCCTTGTAGTCCAAAGGACTCTCAAGAGTCTTCTCCAACACCACAGTGCAAAAGCATCAATTCTTCAGCGCTCAGCTTTCTTTATAGTCCACCTCTCACAGCCATACATGACTACTGGAAAAACCATAGCTTTGACTAGATGGACGTTTATTGCAAAATAATGTCTCTGCTTTTTAACATGCTGTCTAGGTTGGTCATAGCTTTTCTTCCAAGGAGCAAGCTGCAGTCACCAGCCATGAAATAACAAGGGCTTAATAAGTGCCTATTAAATAAATTCATAACACACCATCTCCCCAACTGTACCCACACTCCTGAGTGCAGAGACTTCATCTTCTTTGTCTCTGTATCCCCAGGTCTTATCACATAGCAAGTGGCAGGCCAAGAATGAACGTATATAATAAAAGTAAACGCTTGTATAGCCCTTCATATGAACCAGGCAGGCGCTATGGCAAGTGCCTTCTTTCCCTTAACTCATGTCATCTTCCCAGCAAATATAAGACGGTGTCACCATTCCAGCCCCGCATTAGATAAACATGGAAACTGAGGCACAGAGAGTTAGGGAACTTACCCACAATTACACTGTTAGCCAGAGGCAGGCCTGGGATTCCACCCCGGCAGCCAGCTCCATGGTTGAGGCCCTGGTTCGATTCCATCATTTCTTAGGAGTGGGAGTTAGACTGTGGTAAGCCTGCCTCTACTCAGAACACAGAGCCTCCTGGTCTGCAGGACACCCCCGGAAAGAGACACGGCTTCCCCTGAGGCCTGGCACACGGGACCTGACAGCATTTGAGTCCCCTGCCCATCAGTCGTTCGGGGATTAATACAGAGTCTCTGGGCGGAGAAGGGGGAGCCGAGCGACGGGCCAGCCAGGGAGGCTTCGAGGATCACTCTGTGCCAATTAGCAGCCCCACCGTGCCAGGCCCAGATGGAGCCCTGCCTCGGCCTGACTCAGGGCTCACTCGGTCAATTATCACCTATCCCCGGAGCCCAGGGTGCAGGCGGGGAGAAAATCTGTTTCCCCGTAATCCTCTCTCCTCCTCCCGGCTAACTGCCATCCCCGCCTCGGGTTGCCTGGCTGAGGGCTCTGGGCGTCTGCAGAAGGCAGGTGCTGGCTGCCCACTTTGGCTCCAGGTCCTGGGTTTGGGGCCCAGGCTATGCCCTTCTACCTTGCTGAGTGACCCCAGCAAGACCTGTCCCCTCTGTTGGCCTGAAAAATGGTCTCCAGCCCTGACACTCCGCCACTTGATAATTCCTGTATCTGGTAGTACCTGGAACCACAAAGACCTAGAGTCAAACCTCAGTTCTGCCACTGAGTAGCTGTGTGACCTTGTGACGTTCACTTACCCTCTCCAAGCCTCAGTTTCATCATCTGTAAAATGGGGGTGATAATGATAACCTACTTCAATGAATGGTTACATGGATTCAGTGAGAGAACCCATGTAAATCACTTGCACCGGACTTGTCACCCCAAAAGCACATAATAAAGGGTGATTATTATTGTCCCTACATGCTGAATGAGTAATAACAGCTAAGGTTTATATAGCACTTGCTGTATGTCCTAAGCACCTTATGTGTGTTTACCTATCAAAACCACAGCCCCTAAGCAGTCCAGTTAGAGAGACAGACCTGCCTTCATTTGGCAAACTGAATTAACTGAGCACCTTCTATGTACCGTACCCTGTATTAAGTGCTCAAGAGGTAGAGATTAGAGCCCAGCCCCTACCTGAACCAAGGCTCACCAGCCGGTGGGTGGTGACATACGGGTTGGAAGGGCTGGTTTTCCTGGCTTGGCTCACGAGAGCTGACTGGGGGCATTTCTTCCTAACTCGGTGTTTAGTTGTCTCAGATTGGTAGCTTGAAATTTGCCCCCATGGGGGCATTTTCACCATAGCAGTTGGCAAACACAACAAATCAGGGCTTCCCTCCACCACCACCAAATAGCCGTTCACCGGCACACCACTGTGTAACCTGTACCTGATCTGCTGCGGTGGAGTCTGAGTCATCTGCTGTAGACAGTGGAAGGCAGGCCTCCCGGAGGAACACATGTCAGACGCACCGATCCAGCGGGATAGGAGGATGGGGCAGGAGGGCATGCAGGTACAGGGCCCAGTGCGTGCACACCCGGGGCATCCAGAGCACTGCAAACAAAAGAGAAAGGTGACAGACAGATGGGGCTGGGAAGCATCCAGGAGGGCTTGTCTGGGACGGCGGCTATTTCTGGGATGCAAAACTTCCGGTCTGAAAACCAGGGATGACTTGGTCTCCCTGGTGGACAGGCCCATGGGAGGACCCATGGGGAAAAGTGAGATGTGGAGAGAGATCTGAGCCTTGAGGCAGTTCTGGTGAAATTGACGTGATAACCGGGGTACCCATCCTGGCATTTACTAAGTCTTTTCTCTCCCACTTTCTCATGTGATTCTCACAACACCTTGTAAGGGGCATATCTGTTCCCTCAAGAAATGTATGTTGAGCACCTACTATGTTCCCACCACTCTGCCAGTTGCTAGGCAACCAAGGAGCACCAGACCAACCGGGTTCTTTTCCTCTTCGGGTACTTCCAAATGCAGGCAAAGGACAGACGGCACACAAGTTGATAAGCTATTTGCTAATATGATTGCAAATTGTGATGGGGGTCAGTGAAGGAAATAGAGACGAAGGGGAGAGTATCAGGAAGGGGCAGGAAGGCCCCAGAGCCGCCCTTCCAGCCTAGGTGCGTGCATTCATTCTAAGCACGTGGGGCGCCCCTGGTGAGATTGAGCTCTGATTCCTTCTCATGAGATCACTCCAGCTACTGCGGATGATTGGCAGGGAGGCTGAGGTGGAGCAAGAGACACATTCAGAGGCTTCTTGCTGCATCTAAACAGGCGTCAGTTCCCTTTCCAGGGAGGAGACCAAGTCTCAGAGAAGGCAGGAGGCCTGTCTGAACCCACACCTGTCCGGGGTGCAGCCGCCCACGCTTGTGACCTCAGCTGTCTCTGTTTTCTTCCCACTTCTGTACCTGAGACTCAGGTGTTGGCAGGAGGGTGCCTTTCCAGCTGAGATGCTAGGAGCAGCGTGGGCCCTGGACCCCTGGGCACCATGGACTGGGGGCTGCCTCCGACCCCTTCTCTGTATGAGAACAGGTGGCTGGCAGAGGGCTAAGATTCCAGCACACCCCCATCACACAGTACACCTGGGATCAGACTCTGCCTCTGCTGCTAGAGAGCCACGTGCTGTCTGCCCCTCTGTGGACCTGTTGACTCCAGTGTCAAGCACAGTAGCTGGGCAGATACTCTCAGGCCCTCACTCCCTCTATCCATCACTTGCTAGGCGCCCAACATCACACTGAGAGTTTGCAGCGGACTTACAGATGTGTAAGTAATTCAGATAGGCCCCTCAACCCTTTTTGGGGGGCTTGGGGAAGACATCCCGGAAGGGGGATACCTGTGCTGTCCTAAAGGGGTGTAAGAGTTTGCCTGATGACAAAGGGAGGGCGTTCCAGGTAATGAGGGCAGGAGGGGGCAAGGCGTGGGGGCGGGCTGGGGGAGGGGGGTGCCACACGTGGTTGACCGTGGAGCATCAGGCTTGGGCCGGTGGGTGCCGAGAGGGGGCAGGTGCCAGCCCTGGGGTCCCGGGCACCCTGAGGAGTTTAGGGAGCGATCATGGATTTTTCTTACATAGGAATTTTATTTTGATCCTATTCACATCACCATAAAATTCACCTCTTTAAATTGTATGAGTTAGTGACTTTTTTCTTTTTAATATTTTCACAGAATTGTGTAACCCTCACCACAGTCGGCTTTAGAACATGCTCATCACCTCAGAAAGAAGCCCCGTAGCCATTAGCAGTCACTGTCCATTTGCTGCTCTCCCCAGCCCCTGGCAACCCCTCAGCTACTCTCCGTCTCCCTAGATGCGCCCTGTCTACCCATTTGCATATAAATGGAAGCATGCACTGGTGGCCTTTGCATCTGGCTTCTTTCACCAAGCACGATGCTTTCCAGGTTCATCCATGTTGTAGCATGTATCAATACTTTATTCCTTTTTCCGGGTGAATAATATTCCATTGTCCATGCCATTGTGGATTTTCCAAGGACACAAAAGAAGTCGGCTTTGGAGAGCTGGCTCTGGAGGGTGGGCTGGAGGAGGCCAGATGGCCATGAGAGGCTAAGGAGTGGGCAGGAGGGGCTTTCCGGATCCCCGCAGGGGTGGGGGCAGCTGAGGGGAGCCAGAGCCAGGCCCTGCTGAGGAGGGAAGACCTAGTAATTGATTGGCTGCAGGGGGTGGGGGAGAAGAGGAGGTCCCCAGGGCTCCTGGTGACCAGGTGGAGAGCAATGCCGTTTCTCAAGACCAAAGGGCGGTTTTCATGAAGCCCAAAGATACAGAAAGTAGAGAATGTTCCATAGGAGGGCTGAGGGGTGGCCAGGCAGTAAGCCTTCTGATGGAGGCAGACTGGGGAGTCAGAGAGGGGGCCTGGGACATGGCGATGCGGGGAGGCCAGCCAGGAAGGTGGTCCAGATGGAGGGGCTGGCACAGCCTGGAGCGGAGAGTGGGCAGCCACCCACTGGCCAGGCCCACAGAACCACCAGCAGATGGGAGAGGTGTGCTAAAGCTGGGCAGGCTCTTGCCTGGGAGGGAGCCAGGAGGATCCCAGTCTTGGGACCCAAACCTTTGGCCTCTATCAGGTAGCCCTCACAGGATCCCCGTGTCCCCATTCTACTGCAGAGCAGATAGAACCAGGGCTGCAGCCCGCATGTCTGGATGGGACGGTACTGAGAGGCCAAGATGGCAAGGCTGTCCCTTCATCCACCCAGCAGGGGAAGGTTGGTGCCTGAGAGGGAGGGCGGACAGGAGCTCTAGGACCAGCGCAGCAAAGTGCAGTGAGCCCTGGACAGGCCCCCAGAGCAGAAGCTGCCAGCCCCTGCCCAGCACGCGTAGACCACTGGTGCAGTGCGAGTCTCTTACAGGCAGGACAGTGTGGCGGTTAGGGATGTGACCTCTGCAGGCAGACCACCCAAGACCAGATCCCAGCACTGCCCCCCGTAAGCCTCGGAAAACTACTTCACCTCTATGCTTTCTTTCCCTCATCGGGAAATACTATCTCTGACGTAGGGCTGGGTGAGGTTTGGATGAGTTCCTATGGGTTAAGTCCTTTGAACAGGGCCAGCACTGAATAAGTACTCAATAAATGCTGTGCATTTCATATTTACGCTCCGGAGCCCTGGATTTCCCCTCTGTATGATGGATGAGGCACTTCCTGCCACCTTCCTCGCTGGTGTCGCTGTGGCCTGGTTGGTTGCTTCGAGGTACTGTCTCTCCCTTGTCTGGCAGCTCCTTAAGGACTGGGCTGAACCTGGTTCTTCTCTGAGATCCTGGCAGGGCCTGGTCAGGGTGGCACCAGCCAGGGCTTCAGGATTAGGGGGGATGCCACCTTCTGGAAGCTCCCCCACAAAAGGCAGGCAAAGTAGGGCCCCAGGCAGAGGGAGGGTGCTGTGTTTCAGCACCCCCAGGGGAAGCGCCCTTTGCTTCATCACGGAGACTTCCCTGAGATTGGAACTGCAATGCCTCTCTGACCCTGGGCCAGGCACTGTTCATCACATGCAATCCTTCATGGCTACTTTCCAAGGTAGACGCTCTCTTACCAAGGAGAAAACTAGCTCAGAGAGGTTGAACCACCTCTCTGAGGTCACCCAGCAGGTTGGTACTTGAACCAGACACAGCTTACTAATGCCAGGAACTGGTTAGGCAGTTTTGCCTGAACTGACCCATGTAATCCTCACAACAACTGCAGGAGGTAGATGCTATTGCCCCCATTTTACAGACAAGGAGACAAGCAACTGGCTCCAGGCCAGGTGGCGGGCACAGGCGGAGCCGGGGTTCACTCGGCAGCCTGCGCGGTAAGCACCGTTCCTCCCTGCCTTTCAGCCTATATGATCCCCAAAGCCCAGGCCCTTTCCGCTTCAGCAGACAGCTTCAGGGAGTTTATGGAGCAGCTGCTCAGCGCCAGGCTCTGTGCTAGGCACAGGAGAAGGAGCCGTGGATCAGACATGGATGCAGTCCCGGGGGAGCCAAGAACAAGTCCAAGAGATTCCCCTTGATGAGTAATTATGACAGAGGAGTAAAGCACCCTAAACTCAAGTCGAATAAGGTGGTGATCCCCAACGTTTTTGGCACCAGGGACCAGTTTTGTGGAGGACAAATTTTCCACAGACCGAAGGAGGGGGTGATGGTTTTGGGGTGATTCAATTTCATTACATTTATTGTGCACTTTATTTCTATCATAATTACATTTTGATATATAATGAAATAATTATGTGTGTGTGTTTGACTCTTTTGGATCCCATGGACTGTAGCGAGCCAGGCTCCCCTGTCCATGGGATTTCCCAGGCAAGAATATTGGAGTGGATTGCCGTGCCCTCCTCCAGGGGATCTTCCTGACCCAGGGATTGAACCCTCATCTCCTGCATTGCAGGCAGATTCTTTACTGCTGAACCACCAGGGAAGCCCCTGAAATAATTATACAACTCACCATAATGCAGAATCAGTGGGAGCCCTGAGCTTTTTTCCCTGCAACTAGATGGTTCCATCTGGGGTGATGGGAGACAGTGACACCCTCAGTGTGTTGCTGATGTCCAGTCTAGGGCATCGTCTTGTTTGGTTGCGATCACTGCAGAAAATCCTGCTTCACATAGATAGGATGTTGGAAATGGAAGCAGGCTTGTCAGTGCTTTTTTGGCCATCTCAGGATATTCCACCTTGACTTCAATCCAGAATGTGTGGAGAGTGGAAATTGTCTCAAACATACTTTTAAAGCCAGTCATTTGCAATCCCATGTGGTAATGCAAGCAATGGGGAGCCGCTGTACATACAAAGCTTTGCTCCCTCACCCGCTGCTCGCCTCCTGCTGTGCAGCCCGCTTCCTAACAGGCCACAGACTGGTCCCAGCCCATGGCGTGGAGGTTAGGGACCCCTGATGTAAGCCTAAGGAGAGCAGTGTCTCTGAGGGGTTTGGGAGTAAGGCAATTGCTAAGACTTAAACTGGACTGGAAAAAATGATTCAGGGAAATCTATGTGAGCCATTTATAACATATGAGGAAATTAATGCTCAGAGAGGGAGAGTTACTTGCGAAAGGTCACACAGCACATGGGCATGGAATGCAATCCAGGTGAGAGCCCCTGGCCTGTGGGCGGTTCAGCCACATTTCATCCCCAGGAAGAGCTTGCCCCTTGCAAAGCTCTTCCTGGTCCACCACTCACTTACCCCCCCGACCTGAGGCACCATAGGAGAGCTGAGATTATGAACCCCAGAATGCAGAAGGAAGTGAAGCCAAGAAATGGGCAGGACCTAGACCCCAGACCTCCTGATTTCCAGTCCAGGGCCAGGAGGAGGGTGGGGGGATGAGTTCGCACATAGGAACACACAAGAGTGGACACCTCTTGAAGAATTTAAGCTCTGAGCATTAGGCCCTGAATCCAGATCCTAATCATGCCCCCAGAGCAGGGAAGAATACCAAAGCCCAATGGAAAATCCAGCTTGTTGAATGCCCACCAAGTGCAAACACTGCCCTCTTCAGGCTGTCCCTGGTACTGCGTGTCCTCTTTATTCAATGGATCGAACACCTGCTGTAACAGCTACTATTCATTGGACATCTATACTGTGCAAGGCCTCAGGCCATGTGCCTCGCATATTTATGCCAAATGCTCACAGTGGCCTTCAGAAATGGGCCTTGGCATAATTTTTCTTCTTCAGTGGCTCAGTGGTAAAGAATCCACGTACATTGCAGGAGATTCAGGAGTCGTGGGTTCAATTCCTGGGTTGGAAAGATCCCCTGGAGAAGGAAATGCAAACCACTCCAGTATTCTTGCTAGGAAAATCTCATAGGCCTGACGGGCTGCAGCCCATTGGGTCACAAAGAGTTGGGTATGACTTGGAGAAGGAAATGGCAACCCACTCCAGTGTTCTTGCCTGGAGAATCTCAGGGACAGGGGAGCCTTGTGGGCTGCCGTCTGTGGGGTCACACAGAGTCGGACACGACTGAAGTGACTTAGCAGCAGCAGCAAGCATGCATACATATTTCATAATTTTACTAAAAAAGAAAACAAGTCTCAGAATGGTTAAACTATTTGCTGGGCCACACAGCTAGAAAAAGGGCCACACCGGAACTCAGACTCAGCCTGAGTTAGTTTCCCAAGCCAGCCCTCTTTCCTGTTCTCCCACATCACCTCTCTGCATGCCCTGTGCTGGGCTAGGATTTTTCTACTGCAGTCTTATCCTCACAACCATCTAGAACCCAGGAATCTAGGTACAAGAATCAGAGCCCAGCCAGCCATTAGTCAACAAGCCTGGACCATGGGCACTGCCCTAGGCTTCGTTCACAGTCTTCAGACTAAGTCAGGACTGGTCCTAGAAGCTGTGGGGCAGCCCACCTGCAGTAGGAAGGGATGGTTGCTAGGGGCCCCAGCTGAACTCATAGACAGCTTCAGAGACAAACTTCAGCTTCAGGGGAACCTTCTGGGCACAGCTGGCACTGCCATGTTGGGGCCTGGAGATCCTCAAGAGCTTTCAGAGGTGCGGCTCCCCATCCGCCCCACTGTGTGGCCCCTCTGGGACGTTGCACAGCCTTTCCGTGGCTTGTGGCCTGAGTTCTCGTTTGGTTCCCCCAGTGACTCTCCTTCTCTTCTCCCCAGGTTGCCCATCTGGAACCTTCAAGGCCAACCAAGGGGACGAGGCCTGTACCCACTGCCCCATCAACAGCCGGACCACTTCAGAAGGGGCCACCAACTGCGTCTGCCGCAACGGCTACTACAGAGCAGACCTGGACCCCGTGGACATGCCCTGCACAAGTACGTCCAGGGCCCCCGGAGGGGACGCCCGACCGAGTCCGAGTCCACCTGCAGGAACTCTCAGAGGGTGGGGTGGCTGTCCAGCCCCGGTAACCTCTCCTAACTGAGGGGCAGCCAGGTACCTGGGGGGAGGGGAAATGGAAAACTGGCTAGAAAGGACCATCCTGGGGTGGTCGTGCTGCCAACAGGCAGACACCGCAGAGCTGGCATCTGGCTCCTTACCCCCTTCTGCTAAGTCACACGCAGGATGAAGTCAAGGTTTTGATTCACAGAGGGACAGAGAATGGAAAGCTTGGCAGAAGAACAACCAACGCAGGTGGTGTCTGTGGTAGAAAAGGCTTCCCGGTGTTCTTTTCTGGCCGCAGTTGCCTGAATCACAGGCCAAGGTTCTCCAAGAACAGGGTGACCGCGAGGGCCATGTTACAACCCTGTATAAGACAGGAAAGGCAGTCAGCTGCCAGAAGCAGAGAACGGACCCCTGTAACTTAAACCCGAAGAATTTATTCTTGGAAACCCAAAATAGGCAACCCCTGGGTAATGTGGTAAATCCATGAAGCTCCCCGAGACCCAGCACTTTCTTGTGCTCTTCCAGCCACAGCATGTGGTTTCCACCCTTGGGGTCACATCATGGCCCAACATTGCTGCTGAAGCTCCAGCCATCACACACACTCTCAGTCGTGGAAAGAGGGGAAGGGATAAAGGGACCTACTATAGCCATCTCCTTTTAAGAAAAAGTCCTAAGTGTCAACTTCTGTATATCAGTGGCCAGCACTTAATCCCAGGAAGCTATGAAATAGTCTTTAGTTGGACATATAGCCACCTTGAATAAAAGTGGGTCCTGTTATAAGGAAAAAGGGAGAAATAGATATTTGTTGTTTGGTCACTCAGTCGTGTCTGACTCTTTTGCGACCCCATGGACTGTAACCTGCCAGGCTCCTCTGTTTATGGGATTTTCCAGGCAAGAATATTGGAGTGGGCTGCCATTTCCTTCTCCAGGAAATAGATATTGGGTGGATATAATTCCAACACAAAAAGACTGTCCCTAGTAAGGAACACCGAGGAGGGTGGAGTCCAGGGAGAAAGGTTTGAGCAGATGTGTGCAGTAGAATGGAGCGTGCGTTAGAAGTTAGAAGCATGGCTCTTGGGTGCAGAGGAGAAAGGATTTAGAGGAAAGCTTTGGGGAAGCCTAGGCTGGAGCCAGGGCAGTGGGCACAGAGCGGTCTCTTGGGGAATGCACCCCCACCCCCACTGACAGACACCTCTCCCCGTCCCCAGCGATCCCCTCCGCGCCCCAGGCCGTGATCTCCAGCGTCAACGAGACCTCACTCATGCTCGAGTGGACCCCGCCCCGGGACTCGGGAGGCCGCGAGGACCTCGTTTACAACATCATCTGCAAGAGCTGCGGCTCGGGCCGGGGCGCCTGCACCCGCTGCGGGGACAACGTGCAGTACGCCCCCCGCCAGCTGGGCCTCACCGAGCCTCGCATTTACATCAGCGACCTGCTGGCCCACACGCAGTACACCTTCGAGATCCAGGCTGTGAACGGCGTCACGGACCAGAGCCCCTTCTCACCGCAGTTTGCCTCCGTGAACATCACCACCAACCAGGCAGGTAAGCGGCTTCAGATGCAGGCTCCCCGGGGCGGCGCTGTGCCATGCCGTGCCAAACAGGTATCCTGCCAGCCGTCGTTAAAGACTCCCTCACATCTGCAGAGCGCTTTTCTCTTTTCCAAGGCTGTTTGTGTGATCCGGCCACCTGGGAGAGTCAGTGTTAACTCTCGGCTACAGTGGCATTTATCATAATCGCTGGCATTTGTTGAGCGTGTGTTCTTGAAGCTGAAAGTAAAGCTGCTATAACAAAAGGGCCCGGTGTTCAGTGGCTTCAAGAACAACAGAACCTTTCTCTCTCGTTTAAGAGTCCAGGGGTGAGCAGGCCAGGTCAGCGGGGCAGCTCTGATCCACCCGGAGACTCAGGGACCTGGCCTCCTTATCTCTTGTCTCACGAGCCTCCACGCTCCTCATCGGCCCGTTCGAAGCTGAGTCGCGGGTTTGTCTGCTCTCTAACCTGTACAAACAGGAGAGACAGAAGACCAGGGCAGCAGTATGTTTTAAGCAAGGTAGGCAGAAGTGGCACCTACCACTCCTGTGCATGTTCCACTGGAAGGAATGTGGTCTCATGGCCTCCCCAAGCTGCAAAGGAGGTCGGGAAACATCATCTCTCCCAGCCTAACTTAACCCTCCATCACAACAGCAGGTGAGGAGACAGACTTCAGTGGCCATCTAGCAGTTTCCACAGGTGCTTTTTCTGAACCTTCAGCCCCCTCCAGTCTAATTCCAGCAAAACTCTTCTCCCCAGGCTTACCTTTAATGATCCCTCTGTGACCCCCATGTGCCCACCCCCATCTAATGCCCTGGTTTCCTTTACAACAAAAAAATAGATGCAAAGGATGCATCCCGTCACCTTCCCTCACCTTCCCTCATCCCCCTTCACTCCATGGCACTCAAGCTTCCGGCCCCACCTCTCCACCAAGGTCGTTGTCCTCAGGGTCACCTGGGACCTCCAGATGGCCAGGTCCAGGAGACACTTCCCAGTCTCATCCCCATCCAAGGGACACATGAGATTTTTCAGGGTCTCATGGTTCCTGCAGTTCCTTTAGAAGACCGTGGTTGGCTCTCTGAGTGTGCGCCTTAGTAATTTACTCAGCAGCCTTTGCAAGGCCCTGCTGTGAGTGTGGTCTGGGGCCCATCTAAGTGGGGCAAAGGGAGACCAGGCTCCAGAGGGAGTGGGCTGGGCATCCAGAGATGGAGGTCCAGGAAGCCTTCGAGGAGGGGGCAGAATTTGACCTGCGGTTTGAAAGACTCACAGAATTCTGAAGGGCGAGATGGAAACAGATGGGATTTTGAGAAGGAGGAAGGGCGTGCACAAGCACATGGAAGGAGAGGCAGCAGCCAGCTCCACCTGGTTGAGGGGTGTTTTTATACGTAACCTCACTGCCACCCACCCCCCGGCCTCCAGGAGTAGGAGGCATCTGTGTCCCCATTTCACAGATGGTGCTCAGAAAAGTTGAGTCACAAAGCTAGGCAGGGTGTGAGGCAAAAATTGACTAGGTCTAACAGACTCCAGCGGAGAAGGCAATGGCACCCCACTTCAGTACTCTTGCCTGGAAAATCCCATGGATGGAGGAGCCTGGTAGGCTGTAGTCCATGGGGTCGCTAAGAGTCAGACACGACTGAGTGACTTCCTTTTCACTTTTCACTTTCATGCATTGGAGAAGGAAATGGCAACCCACTCCAGTGTTCTTGCCTGGAGAATCCCAGGGGCGGGGGAGCCTGGTGGGCTGCCATCTATGGGGTCGCACAGAGTTGGACACAACTGAAGCGACTTAGCAGCAGCAGCAGCAACAGACTCCAGGGCTCAGCACCGTCTAGGGCGCCTCCAAGGAACGGTGGATGGCGGGGGTCTGATGAGTGTCCATGTGTGAGCATGCATGCTTCTGCCACATCTGAGCTTGAGTTCGTATGCCTGAGGGTGGCTCAGCCCATCCGTGTGTTTGTGTCGTAGAAGGCATGTGGTCTTGTTTGTGAGTGCTCGTGGTGTTGCTGGGCCGAGAGGGCACGTTTATGAGCGTATGCTGCAGCCCTTGTAGGCTTGTGGGTGCATTTAAGCCCGCCTCGGATGGGGTTCCGGATGGAGCTGACTCAAGGTGGGCAATCTGAGAAACCCCTCCAATGCCAGCAGCTGTCAGCAAAGACACATGGCAGATTATGAAGCCTTGGTTCTGAGTCTCTCCAGCTTGACAAAGCCCTTGAGGTAGGGAAGCCCAGGCTCCCAGTGCAGGGTGGAGACAAGGGAACTCTTTTCAACTGGGAGAAGCTAGAAATTCCCCAGAGTCCCTGGAGTTCTTTCCCTAGGTGTGCAGGCCTCCCCTGCAACCATTCGGGATCCCCAAGAGTCAACCTGCCTACTTAACAAGGCTCAGCTTGCTAGCAGCAAGGGCTGCTGGAGTGGACCCCTCCTGTCTGGAGTGGGACATTCCCAGAGAATAGAGGCAGGGCAGAGTGGAAATGAGGGCCCCAGAGAGGAGGATGCTGGGGAAGCCCTCAGGATTGAAAGGCAGGAGCGGTAACAAGCTCTGGGTTAGTCGCAGGGGGACCTGAGTTTGAATCCCAGTTTTGTCATTCCTTTGCTTTGTGACTTTACTATATTGGTCAGTTATTACTGCGATAATGCTGTATAACAAACCCACCCCCAAACCCAGAATTTTACCATAATAACATTTATTTCCTCACTTACTAGTCTGTGCATCAGCTAGGGTTTATCTAATCTGCACCAAGTCCTCGGAACAGGGCAGAGCTCCAGAATGTGGCTGAATTGGGTCAGTTCCATCTGTGTCCCCATTCTCCTTGGATTAGCAACTCCCTGGGCTTGTTTCTCTTGTGGTGATGGTGACCACAGCGATATCAGGCCACATAAACGCATGCCACCACCTGTGGCACAGTGGTCCACAGTGAACGCAGCCTGCAGGGCTCCTTGGAAAGAGTGTGGGTGTGAGACCCTGTTACAAGGGAGGTAGAGCTGAGATCGGCCATCTAACCTACCGCACTCGGGAAAATCACTTCCTCCTTTTGGACCATTTCCCCACCAAACTGTGTCTCAAAAGTCCATGAGAGGGACTTCTCTGGGGGTCCAAGGGTTAAGAATCTGCCTGCCAATTCAGGGGACACAAGTTCCATCCCTGGTCCGGGAACTAAGATCCCACGTGCCATGGAGCTACTAGGCCTGTGAGCCACAGCTACAGAACCTGCATGCCCTAGGGCCCGTGCTCCACAAGAGAAGCCAGTGCAGTGAGAGCCCCAACGCTGCAATGAAGAGTGGCCCCCACCGGTCACAACTGGAGAAAGCCCACACACAGCAACAAAGACCCAGCTCAGCGAATAAATAAATAATATTTTTTAATCTATGAAAGCTTTTTCAGAACACAGGTCCCCTGACCCCACCCCAGACCTGCTGGATCAAACCCCAGGAATAAGCCCTGGGAATCAGGACTTTTCACAAGTGGCTCAAGTGTTTCTTACCATTAGAAAGATTTGGGAGAGTCAAGTTTAAGTGAATCCAAACCTCTGCTGATAAAGTTCTGTATAGTCAAAGCTATGGTTTTTCCAGTAGTCATTTGTGGATGTGAGAGCTGGACCATCAGGAAGGCTGAGTGCCGAAGAAGTGATGCTTTCGAACTGTGGTGTTGGAGAAGACTCTTGAGAGTCCCTTGGACTGCAAGGAGATCCAACCAGTCCATCCTAATGGAAATCAGTCCTGAATATTCATTGGAAGGACTGATGCTGCAGCTGAAACTCCAATCCTTTGGCCACCTGATGTGAAGAACTGATTCCTTAGAAAAGACTCTGATGCTGCGGAAGATTGAGGGCGGGAGGAGAGGAGGGTAACAGAGGATGAGATGGTTGGATGGCATCACCAAGCCAATGGACATGAGTTTGAGCAAACTCCGGGAGACAGTGAAGGACAGGGAAGCCTGGTGTGCTGCAGTCCATGGGGTCGCAAAGAGTTACATGACAGCAACTGGACACCAACAGCAAAGCCCCGTGAGCCCCTGCAGCCCTGGGGCTCTCTGGGCCATAACCACTCTTTTCCCATCCTTTTTGTTCCAGGCCCCATGACAAGCCCCATTCTCTCTCAGGCATCCAAAACCCAACTGGGGTCTGTGCAAGCACACACACCCTCACCACATCCTCCCCTTGTGCCAGAGGAGGAAACAGAGGCCCGGAGAAGTGGAGCCATTTATGCAAAGTCCCGCTACTAAGTGGCCTCAGCTAGGGTTTGAACCCAGAACCGTGTGGCTCCACGTCTACACTGGAGAAGACATGGCTCCTGCCATTGAAGATTTCTGCCGTGGTTGGGAAGATGAGACCTGGACAGAGCTTATGCACAATATGGCATGAGTGAGGACACAAGGAGGGATCTGGGGGGTGAGGGAGAAATCCTTTCCTCCTAGGTAATGGGAGAAAGGCATGCCATGAAAGGCTTCCTGAAAGAGAAGGCGTTTGAGGTTATCTTTGGAGAATGAGGGGTCTTCCCTGGTGGCTCAGACGGGTAAAGAATCTGCCTGCAATACAAGAAACCCAGGTTCTTTCCCTGGGTTGGGAAGATCACCTGGAACCCATTCCAGTATTCTCACCTGGAGAATCCCATGGACGGAGGAGTCTGCTGGGCTACAGTCCATGGGGTCACAAAGAGTCAGACATGACTGAGCTGCTAACACTTTTCCTTTTGTTGAAGAATGGAGAGGCTTCTAACAGACAGAGATGGACTCAGGCAGGTATCCCAGGAGCAAAAAGTACAGGAGGCAAACTGGAGGGGAATTCTTTGTCTTCCTCTGAGGGCCTAAGCTCCTCTGCCACAGGATCTTTGCACATGCTGTTCCCACTGCTTGGAGTGCTTTGCCCCTTTCCCCCTTCCCTTTGACCTTAGCTCATCCTCATTGACCATCCTGACTCGGGCACATTCCCCCAGCACCACAGCCCTCAGCTTCCTATGGCTGGGATTTTAGCTTCGTGTCTGTGATCGTCCCGTTCCTGTCTGTCTCCCCAGTCGGCACTCAGCAGGACACTATGGGTCTCCTTTCCCTCACCGTGCTTTTCCTGGTACCTAGATGGGGGCACACCACAGTGTGTGCTTGGTGAGCAGCCAAGGGGTCTAGAAAAGCGTGGAGTGAGGAGAGGCGTGGAGAATTCCAATGATGCTGGAAAATAAGGCCGGAGACTGGATTTCCAGACAAATGCATTCAGTGCTCGGTTTTAATCAGACCCTAAAATTCAACATATAAATAGCTAGTTCATGGCCTTAAAAGGAAAAAGTATTTCTTTGGGGCAAGTAATTGGGCCTGGCTTGCACTCCCTTGGCATTCACGGGGGCCAGAGCTGTCGTCTGACTTCATAAAGCCATCACACTGACTTCGAACCACACTCGGCCATTCCAGAACACCTTTCTGCCTGTGTTCACAAGTCCTCTTGGTGGGGAGTGGGGGGCCCAGAGGTAGGAGACTAGGCTTGGCTGCATATCCCCACTTGAAGGTTTAGGAAACAGCATTGGGTGAGACACATGCCTGGGCTCACTCAGCTGGGACAGAGGAGAACGCAGGGTTCTCCTCTGGCTGTACAGAGTCCATGGTTCTCAACACAAAAATACAAGACAATACAGGGAAAGAGGGGGAGAGGGAGGGGGAGCCTTGGCGAGGGTGTCAGAGGATGGGAGGAGAGCCTCTCCCAGGAGGTGGCATGTGAGCCGAGATCCAGATGACAGGGAGGAGACAGCCATACAGACCTAGGTGCATGCAGCCACGTGGGGCTGGTCTCTAGGCTACCTCAGTACTCCGGGCGGCCCTCCAGGCTGCAGCGGACTCACTGTCACCCCAAGCAAGCCCCGAGAGGCTGCATCTCTGCCTGGCCCTGGGGGTGAAGAGAAGGGTCTGGGCTTTGCAATCAGCCAAACAAACCTGGTTTTGAATGAGCCTAGCTGCTCACCGGCCCATAGGCCCAGACAAGTCACTTCACCAGCATCCGACCACATCTTCCTCCTGGGCGTCACCACCCTCTCCTGTGGGGTGCTGTGAGCTCAGGCACTCAAGGTGCCTCAGAGGCTGCCTGGGAGGGTCAGCACTCAAAAAGCAGGGATCGGGACTTCCCTGGTTGCCCAGTGGTTGGGACGCCACACTTAAAATGCAGGAGACATGGGTTTGATCCCTGGTCAAGGAACTGAGATCCCATGGCCAAAAAAAACCACACACACACAAAGCATCCTATATTCACTCTAATCATAATGGGTCACACCTGGCAAGTGTTTATTATTTGCCAGATACTAAGCCCTGGATGATGAATCTCCCCAACCTCAGTGGATCCTGTTATTCTTTTATCTTACAGATAAGGAAAGGTAAGAGTTAAATGACTTGCCCATCACTCAAGTCACTGGCAGAACCTGAATAGTGACATCACTGCATACTCAAGGCTCAGTGTTGAAACTGGAGCCAAACCTTCTGCAGAGGTGGGGCAAGCCGTGTGCCGGGACCTGCCACACCACAGCTTGGCCGAGCCAGTGCGGCCTTTGGGGCCACCCATACTGAATGACCCATTAGGAAGATTTCCCCATTGTCATGTCCTAGGGAGTCATGGTGGGGGGCGGGAAAGGCATCAGTGCTGGGCTTGACAAACTCCATCCTCACCTAGCACACCCCCTTTCCAAGCTATGGGATCAGGCTGTCTAGGGACCCTTACTTCCTCGAGCCTCAGAGTCTTCGCCTTCCAAATGGGCATGTTTTCATCATCCCAGCTTTCCGAAATGGGCGCTAGGTTAGTAATAATGTGGTGGAAGCCCTGGGCGCAGTACGTGGTAGCTCGGCTTCAAATGAAATCAGAAGGAGTTAGGTTCCTGTTGCTGCTGCAACAAGATGCCGCGAACTTAGCAATGGAGAAAGAGACGTAGTTCTTATCTTACTGTTCCATGGGTCAGAAATCTAGCCGGAATCTCATCAGGCTAAACTCAAGCGTTCGCAGGGCTGTGTTGCTTGCTGGTGGCTTCACTCATTCGCGTGTTAGCAGAATGAAGCTCCCTGTGTTTGTAGCAGAGACATCTCTGTTTCCTTGCTGACTGTCATCTAGGAGATTCCCTAGCTCCCAGGGGACTCACTCTGGTCCTTTCAGAGACCCCACCCCACCCCACCCTACCCCCGCCTCATCTCAGAAGCAGCAACAGGGCGTCAAGTCTTCCTCAAACTCTCACTCTCTGGCCTGACTCTCATCTGGGAAAGATTCCCTCCTCTTTTAAGGACTCAAGTGATTAGACTGGGTCTACATGGATGATCCAGGATAATCTCCCATCTCAAGGGCCATAACCTTAATCACATCTGCAAAGTGTCTTTTGCCATGTAAGATAACGGATTCACCGATTCTGGGATTAGGTCATGCCTATCATACCCAGGAGGTAACAGATCAAATTTAAAAACACATTAGTATCCATCCAGTGCAAACACCTCCTTTTATAGGGAGGAAAACTGAGGCCCTGGGAGCTTCCTAAGTGCCTGCCCAAGACCATAGAGCAGCAGGTCCTTGGCAGAGCTGGTCTCCCACCCCCTGGCCGGGTGTCACAACCTCTGTCCGTGACATCACTCCACGCGGCTTTCTCAGGGAAAAACTTTCAACTTTCCGAAGCCCTTTCTACCAGCCGTGTTCGCCTCTGATCCTTTCACCCTCCTGCAGAGCGGGCACAGAGTGGCTGGTCTCCAGAACTGGCATGAGCAAGTGCTCACCTACTTCTCTCTCTAGGGGTGGAGAGGATCAGAAAGAGACAGGACAAGAGAACCCCCAGCGAGGCCCATGCCTGGGGAAAGGAAGAGAGAGGGAGAGGGCACTTCCCTCCCCGGGCCGAGCCCTCTGCACGCATAAACCTCTTTCATCCTCTCAAGCGTTCTGCAGGGGGAGGCCTTGCCCGCCCAGACTCTCGGCTAAGATTGGTTTGGTTGCCTATGAGAGCAAGAAAAAGAACAGATAGCCGCTGCCACAGTAAGGCTGTTTAACAATCAACTGTAAAGGCAAGAAGCACTTATCTAGCTCGTGAGTCCCCTGGCTGGATGGGTCTCGGCGGGGAGCTTTCATATGTTCGTGCTCCAGCTACTCCGGGTCTCTCAGCAGCTCTTTGGATTTTGTCAGGGTTCTATTGCATGTTTGGGGTGGAGCACTGTAAGCTAGTCAAAAATGGCCCTGGCGGGGACCGCTGGGGCAACAAGTCTGCTCCACATGTCTCAGCCTCTAACAGGTCAGCCTGGGTCTGTTCTTACGGCCATCAGATACATGGGAGGGCTTTTTCAAGCCTCTGCTTATATCATATTTACTTAAATTCCACTGGCCAGAGCAAGTCACACAGCCAAGCTCAAAGCCGTAGCCAGAGGGGGATTATACAAATTCTAGGACAAAGGTTGTAGATACAGAGAGACAATTAATACAACCAGTCTACATAGTAGCTTAGACCAAATGGAGATTTATTTTTCTTATGTGTAAAGGAGGTCAGAAAATAGGAGTTAGGGCAACTGGGTGGAATCATTAGAGATTCAGACTCCTCAGCACACAGGTTCTTGTCCTTATAGCCCAAAGTGGCTGCAAGAGCTCCAGCTCTCACATCCATACGCCAGGCAGCAAGATGGAAGAAGAAAAGTGACAAGGGTAGGGCCCCTTCTTTTTAGAGAGACTCCCTAGAAGTCCCACACTTTAGCTTATCGCTCATTGGCAAGCACATTGTTACATGGCCACTTCTAGCTGCCGAAAAGCTTGAGAAAGTGTAAGCGTTTATTAAGGAAGAATGTGCCCAGTGAAGAACCAGGATTCTGTTAATTTGAGAAAGGAAGAATGGATATTTGGTAGGCAGTGGATACTGTCTGCCACAACCCATTTTACAGGTGAGATACTGGGACTCAGAGAAAGGGGTAGCTGAAGTAATAGTGTCAGCTGAGCATAAGCGATGGGACCTGAACCCTGGCTCTTGCTCCTTCTCCCCTCTTCCAGCATCGCCACCACCATTCACGATCCTTTTGCTAAGCACTCAGCTACTCACAGTGCTGTTTGAGAGTCTGAGCGGCCCAGACAGTGACACATGGCTGATGTCCCCTGATCCTTTACTCTGGGCCATGTCCTATGCTAAACACTTTAGATACAGATCTTTATTGACCTTGCCAGCATCCTTGCCACTGTCCCCACAGCAGGCTGAGTTAGGTCCCCTGATTCGAGGTCCAGGCTCTTCCCACCTTGCTAGTCCAGATGCTGGCATGGGACCGGTTCCCACTGAGTGGCCTCAGATGAGATCAGGGTGCTTGAGCAGCCCACTAGGGGGTGGACCATTGGATGTTTCCACAACATGAAGCCCAGAGCTGGACCTCAGCCTGCTCAGATCACACTTGTGGAGAGGGCCAGACAACCAGGAGGGAAAAACAACCTGGGTTTCCGAGTCAGACAGACCTGGGTCCTGATCCCAGCCCCACTGCTTGGGAGCCGAGGAGGAGACACCAGGCAGGAGACACTGATCTGAGTCTCTTTCCTCATCTGTAAGATGGGCTCTGTCTGATCGTGTGGCACCAGGTGGACACAGCTAAATCGACAGTGAGTCAAGGGAAGAGTGAACAAGCAGGTGAACTGCCAGCTGCCGCCCCAGACAGGAGGTTTTTCTCAGCTTTAAGAAAAAGAATAATAGTATCTCCTGGACCAACTTTTTTTCCCCTCCAAAATATGTTCCTCAGATTACCGGTTCCAAAACACAATACCTATTATGTGAAAAGGGCTTCCTGGGTGGCGCTAGTGGTAAAGAACCCACCTGCCAATGCAGGAGACTAAGAGATGCAGATTCGATCCGTGGGTCGGGAAGATCCCCTGGAGGACGGCATGGCAACCCGCTCCAGTATTCTTGCCTGGAGAATCCTATGGACAGAGGAACCGGCAGGATACAGTTCATAGGGTCGCAAAGAGTCAGACACAACTGAGCCACTTAAGCATGCACACCTCACGCAAGCCATATTGCCTTCTCCTGGATGCTGACCTTGTACCCCAAGGTCAGTGGACTCACCCAGGCTGCTGAAGGGCTAAAAAATGAGAGCCAGCCTCCCATCCTTCCTCCTCTCCTCTTCCTTCCTTTCTTCCTCCACCAAGTATCGACCGAGTGCCTGCTCTGAGCTACATACTGTTCCACGCACTAGGGATAAACTGAAAAAGAGCCACAAGGCCCCTGTCTGCAGAGACGACGGTGTTCACACTATAAAGAAAAGAGCATGGGCCTGGTCGGTGACTGAGGCCGGGCTGATGGTCAGGCAGGGCCGCTCTGAGAAGGTGATGGTTTAGCTGAGACCTGAATGACTAGGAGGCGCTGGTCATGGAAGAGCTGGGGGAGGAGGTTTCCGGGCAGAAACACTGTGAGGCCAAGGCCCCGAGGCAAGAATGACCTCAGTGTGATCAGGGACAGAGAGGCAGCCAGTGTGGGTGGCGCTTGGGAGCCCGTGGGTTTTATTCCCGGTGGAATCCACGGAGGGCGTGTGAAGATGTCAGGGAGGCAGTGGGGTCTGAGAGTCTGGGGTTTGGGGTGGCGTCTCTGACCCCCCAGTGCCAGCGACTCTTCCCCCGCCCCTCTAAGCTCATGGGGTCTTCTGGTGAAAGGGCAAAGTCCAAGTAGGGGTCTCCTTCCTTAGAGCTCAGCGCTGAATGAGACCCAAACCCACACCCTCTTGCGGTAGCCAGACCCACAGGCCTCCTGACCTCCTGCCTGTCAAAGGACGCTAGTCCCAGAAGACCCCAGAAACCCCCTCCTCCTATTCCTTCATGCCCTGGGGGAGAAAGAGGCTCGCAGAAGGAAAGGCTCCTTCTCCAGGTTTCGGCTGAGGAAGAGACTGGAAGCTTCCCCCAGGGCTCGCTGGAGGCAGCAGGGCCCCTGACCACCTGCTCCCACTGAGCAAGGCCCTGCCTGGCCGGCCTCCCCCATCCCCTCTCGACCCCGCAAGCCTCTTTTGTGCTTGCTCCCTGGGGCTCCATCTTCTTGCAGGGGTCACGGGGTGCCCCTGACCCGACCCCCCTGCTGGTATGCCCGGCTGGTAATTGAAAATACCAGAATTCCCTAAAGAGCGACTCACAGGGCAACCTGACACCTCAGGGTGGGCGGCGGGCAGCCAGGAGGGACGGGGAATCGTCCAGCTGTTCCCTTTTCTCCGCCGTTAATCCCCCCAGATTCCAGGAGAAAGGCCAGCCCTCGCTGGCCCGCCTTGATCATCTTCCCGGCGAATGCCTCCTCCCTGCCACACCCAGGGTGACTGGGCTTATGGGATCAGAGCCCGGGTTCGCTGCCTGTAACCCAAGCCTACCAGCTAAGCCCACCAAACCCAGACCCCCCTGGCCGTGGGCGACCTGCCTCCACTAACAGCTGAGCGCCCAGAGCCAGGGCAGCCAGGTAGGCAGTGGGCCACGCTGTCCTCAGAAGCCCACTGAGACCCCCTGGCCTCCAGACCTCTGTGGTCAGCCTGCTTCGGCCACAGCCAGCAGAGAGGGCAGGAGATGTTGGACGTGCGTGGGCCTGGGTTCATATCCCAGCTCCACGGCTTGGTAACTTTGGGCCAGTTTACCTCATACCTCAGTGCCTCTGCTTTCTCATCTGTGAAATGGGGATAGCAATAATACCAGCCTCATCAGGTTGCTGTGAATGTTGAATGAATTAACTGATGTAAAGCATTTGCCGAAGTGCCTGGCGTGGAGTCAATAAGGCAGTGTCAGGCGTTAGCTGTGGGCCTGCCTTTTTGTGTGTGTTGCCCCCTGCTGCAGTCCTATGGCTTCCCAGTGCCTTGGGGATAAAGCCGCTCCTAAGTCTGGAGGTCTGGCCCCCACCTGCCTCTGCAGTCCCATCCCTCTGCCTGGCCTGAAACTATTTGTCCCACTGCATCTGGACTCTCCAAGCCTGCAGGCCCCAGAAGACTCTGGCCTGGGCAAATGAGAGGGCAGTCTTGGGAACAAGTCTCCAGACACAGCTCAGCTCCTCACTAGCTGTGTGATCTTGAAGTCATTGTGCCTTTCTGAGCCTGTGTGTGTGTGTGTACACACGCACTCAGTTGTGTGTGACTCTTTGCAACCCCATGGATTGTAGCCTGCCAGGATCCTCTGTCCATGGGATTCTCCAGGCAAGAATTCTGGAGTGGGTTGCCATTTCCTTCTCCAGGGAATCTTCCCAACCCAGGGATCAAACCCACGTCTCCTGCCTCAGTTTCCTCTTCCGCAAATTGCAGCTATTAACCCTCATCCCGCACTGTTATTGAGAGGCTCAAACAAAACGCAGGTCAGCTGCTCAGTGGCCAGTGCCCAGTGACACCCCCCGAACACTCACAGCGCTGACCATGTGGCGGGCACCAGGCTAAGCACCTGAAGTGTTTCCACTCATTCCTCCTCATAACAGCCCCCAAACATGTAACCATTAGGCTCACTTTGCAGATGAGGAAACCCAGACACTGAGAGCTCTGATCACACCCACCTCCCCAGGGGTCTATCAATTCCCTTGTTAATTTCCCGTGAGCATTTGCTTGGAATCAAACTATCTCATGGTAACCAGAGGTGCACTGGTGAAGAGCCTGAAGGCTAGTTCAAGGGCTAGTCCTCCACTGCCTGGCTGCATGAGCCTTGAGCAGGTCACCAAAAAGTTCCAAGCCTCAGTTTCTCCATCTGTAAACTAGGGATGTTAATAGCCCCCAGCTCATGGGGCAGTTGTAAGAATTCTGTGTTACACTTGTGTCTGGTTCTTTGGGGGGTGGGGGGGAGTTGTTTGTTCTGTCATGTGGGATTTTAGTTCCCCAACCAGGAATTGAATCCATGTCCCCTACCTTGGGAGCACAGAGTCTTGACCACTGGACCACCAGGGAAGTCTCTGCTGCTGCTGCTGCTAAGTCGCTTCAGTCGTGTCCGACTCTGCGACCCCGTAGACGGCAGCCCACCAGGCTCCGCCATCCCTGGGATTCTCCAGGCAAGAACACTGGAGTGGGTTGCCATTTCCTTCTCCAATGCATGAAAGTGAAAAGTGAAAGTGAAATCGCTCAGTCATGTCTGACTCTGCAACCCCAGGGACTGCAGCGCACCAGGCTCCTCCATCCATGGGATTTTCCAGGCCTGTGTTAATAGGTGTTGAGTGCCTGGAATAGGGCGTGGCACAGAATGAGCTCTCAGAAAGAGTTAGGTCAGCGGCTTTATCCTTGTTATGATTATACACATGCACACAGCCCTGAAAACCCTTCAAGTGACTTCATGGAGCATGACTGTATGTTGCTTTGTCTGGCCGCTTACTATCTATGTAGCTTCAGGCAAGTCACTTTACTGTGATTCCCTGGTGGCTCAGAGGTTAAAGCATCTGCCTCCAATGCAGAAGACTTGGGTTCGATCCCTGGGTCGGGAAGATCCCCTGGAGAAGGAAATGGTAACCCACTCCAGTATTCTTGCCTGGAAAATCCCATGGATGGAGAAGCTGGTTAGGCTGCAGTCCACGGGGTCACAAAGAGTCGGACACAACTGAGCGACTTCACTTTCACTTTACTTTCAAATTCAGTTTACTTTCAAATGGGCTGAAGGAGATCTGCTTCACAGGTAGCTGTGAGGATTAAATGGGTTCGTGAATGTCAAGGGCTTAACACAGTGCCCAGCTTGCTGCTGCTAAGTCACTTCAGTCGTGTCCGACTCTGTGCGACCCCATAGACAGCAGCCCACCAGTTTCCCCCGTCCCTGGGATTCTCCAGGCAAGAACACTGGAGTGGGTTGCCAGGTGCTTAATAAACACTGGTTAGTGAGTCAGGAACAAGGAAGACAGAGTCTCCTTGTTTGACTAAGGAGGAAACTGTAGGGAGTTCAGTTCAGTCGCTCAGTCGTGTCCAACTCTTTGCGACCCCGTGGACTGCAGCACGCCAGGCCTCCCTGTCCATCACCAACTCCCGGAGCTTGCTCAAACTCATGTCCATCGAGTCGTAATGCCATCCAACCATCTCATCCTCTGTCGTCCCCTTCTCCTCCCGCCTTCAATCTTTCCCAGCATCAGGGTCTTTTCCAGTGAGTCAGCTCTTCACATCAGGTGGCCAAAGTATTGGAGTTTCAGCTTCAGCACCAGTCCTTCCAATGAATATTCAAGACTGGTTTCCTTTAGGACTGACAGGTTGGATCTCCTTGCAGGGAGCCAGGTCTCTAATCTTCCCAAGAGGCCTGCTGCCCCCTGGCGGGACAAGAAGCTGAGCTGAGGGACAGATGGCCCTCCCTTGGGGGTAGGGCAGATGCAGGAAGAACAGAGGACTACAGGGACACCTGGACCAGGGTGCAAGTCCTGTGAGTGGTGCCGCCCCTTCTAGCATGTCTCGGGCCCATTTTTCGCAGCTCCTTGAGGTGCTGGAGGGAAGCCTGGACCTGCTCAGGCCCACGCTGGCCCCTCCTGGGCTGATGCAACTCCAAGACCAGGGTCAACCAGGAAGGACAGGCAGGGAGCATTTGAGCTGCAAGCTCTCTGGGATCTTCCAGCTGTGCCCACGCTGCAGAGAAGGAACCAGATCCAGAGAGGAGGGCCGCCTGCCAAGGTTGCCCCAGCCTGGTTGGAACCAGGCTGATCTCATGGTAACCAGAGCTGTGCTGGTGAGGAGCCTGAGCCACCAGTTTCAAGAGTCAGCCCTCCACTGCCTGGCTGTATGAGCCACGCATGAGCAGATCACTGAATAGCTCCAAGCCTCAGTTTCTCCATCTATAAACTGGGGATGTTAATAGCCTGCAGCTCATAGGGCAGTCAGTTAGCAGCCGGCCAGAGAGCAGGCCCTGAGTCTTCTGACTCAGAGACTGTTCCCTCCACCCAGGGGACAAAAGGGCAGAGACAGGGCAGGAAACAGGTGATGCTCATCCTCCAGGAGCCCCTACCCATCCCTGGTCTATGCTCCTTCGGTGTGGCCACCCTGCAAAGCAGGATTTGGGTGGGAGAAGAGTCAGCCTCAGCCTCCTGTAGGAATTGCCAAGATGGTGGAGACAGCATCCGCTTGTCGTGGACCTGCCCAGGAGCCAGGAGAGACTACAGGAGGTGCTCCCCAACCCCTGGCAAGACCTCAGCCCCTCCTGGGACCATGAAAACCTCAGGCCCAGAGAGCCGAGGGGGCTCCCCACTCCAGCCACGCCATAGGGAAGAACCAGGCCAGGACTCCTGGATGAACCCTGCTCTGGGAGCAGCAGGCCTGGGCTCAGACCCCCGCTCCCCCACAGACGGGCTGTGTGACCTCAGGAAGCCTTGTGTGGCTCTGAGCTTCGGGAGCTGCACCTGTCGGTGGGGCTCGTACAGCCCCCTCGCCGACAGTCAGCTCAGGACACACGCGTGTGAAGGGTCCAGGGCCATGACCATCACGACGTAGGCGCTCTGTGCAGGTTCGTTCCATTTAAGAAGAAGGCAACAAGCACGGGTGGGGGCATGCTCTGTGAGAGAAGGAATCAAGGAAAGGGCTGCGAGCTTGACTTCACTGTGACCCCAGGGCAGCTTACAACCCTCTCCAGACCTCAGTTTCCACATCTGTAAAATGAAGGAATGGGACTAAATTATTTCTAAGGGTCCTTCTAGCGCCGAACACAACCTCCTGTGACTTCTTGTCTCCTTGATCTAAGTTCCCTCCATGAGGGCACTAGCAGCGCTGCAGGGAGGGACGGGTGAAGTTCCCGTAACATGCAATTAAGATGTTAACGTGCATGGCTCAGTGACATCGTAGTACAGTCACAATGTGGGCGCTTAGCACCTCTGCTGCTGCTGCTGCTGCTGCTAAGTCACTTCAGTCGTGTCTGACTCTGTGCAACCCCATAGATGGCAGCCCACCAGGCTCCCCTGTCCCTGGGATTCTCCAGGCAAGAACACTGGAGTGGGTTGCCATTTCCTCTCCAATGCATGAAAGTGAAAAGTGAAAGTGAAGTCGCTCAGTCGTGTCTGACTCTTAGCGACCCCATGGATTGCAGCCTAACAGGCTCCTCCATCCATGGGATTTTCCAGGCAAGAGTGCTGGAGTGGGGTGCCATTACCTCTACCTGGTGCCAAAACATTCTCATCACCCCAGAAGAAGACCCCGTACCCAGACTGCCCATGCCCCCTCACCAACCCTTGGCAACCACAATCTACTTACTGTCTGTCACCTTATCTACTCCATACGATCGGCATCCGCCCTTAGCACAGATTTGAGGTCCACCTTCATCATAGCATATAACAGTGCTTCATTCTCGTTTATGCCTAAGTAATATTCTGTTCTATGTGAACGCCACAATCTGTTTATTCATTCCTCTGTTGATAGACATTCATCTGTTGATAGACTGAGCACAGCACACCTTTTGGCTGTTGTGAATAGTACTGCTGTAAACATTCATATACAAATATTCGCTTGAATAGCTGCTTTCAGTTCTTTGGGGTATGTGATTAAGACTGGAATAGCTGGATCATAGGGTAATTCTATGTCTAGCTTTTTAAGGAACCGCCAAACTTTTCCAGAGTAGCTATGAATTGATTGATTGGTTGGTTTTAACTTTTTTATTTTTAAAATTAATTTATTTATTTTCATTGGAGGCTAATTACTTTACAATACTGTGGTGGTTTTTGCTATACATTGACGTGAATGAATTTATTTTCATATATTTATTTTTGGCGGTCAGTTTTATTCCTCGATATATCCCGCCACCCAGCAGGCACTCGATGCAAATTTGTTGAAGGAATGAGTGAATCTCCCACCTTCTCTGCTTCCCTGTTCCGGAGCCCCATCACCATGTCTAGGGACTCCATAGACTGTGAGCTTCTAGAGAGAATGAATGACATTTAGTCCAACCCACTTGGAGCCAGATCAGAGAAGGGGCCCAGCGCCTCTGTCTTGAGCTGATGTGGCTGAACATCCACAGGTGTGGCTGGAGTTGCCGGCGTCTGTAACCGAAAGGTGCCCATGAGGGCAGCACCTGTGGCCCTGTACTCTGTTATCTCCTGCAGATTGGCTGTGTGACTTAGGCTGGATGCCTTTCCCTCTCTGGTCCCAAAACTGTCTATTGTCCGGGCACCTTTGAGGTTGGGTCAGAAGCTGTACCTTCTCATGCCTGCCCCGACCCCTGACCTCTGACCTCTCTTTCAGCTCCTTCGGCCGTGTCCATCATGCACCAGGTGAGCCGCACTGTGGACAGCATCACCCTCTCGTGGTCCCAGCCCGACCAGCCCAACGGCGTCATCCTGGATTATGAGCTGCAGTACTATGAGAAGGTACCTGTGTTCCTGGGTGCTGCCCCCACCCCCCCACCTCATGCAGGGCCCCCCTCCCCCAGGCTGGTCTCTGGGCTTCTACCATCCAGCCAGACGAGGCAGGCCGGTGAAGCAGAAAGAGCCCTGGCCTCAGCTCCACTCCTCCCCGGCTGTGAGACCTCAGGCGGGTGCCTTGACTTCTCTGAGTCTTGCTTTTCTGGTCTTGGGCATCAGGGCACAATCAGTTAAATGCAGTGGTCACGGCCCTTTCCCCACTGAGACCCCTTTCATCTGGACCCTGAAGGGCCTGATGTTCTGAAAACTGGTTTCCCCAAAAGCTGCATTTCTGAAGTTCCAGTTAGTTATGTATCCATTCTGAAGCGGAGGTTTGGAACTGCTCAAGAGAGCTTCCATCAGGGGGAGAGAATGGGGCCTCATGCCCACGCAGCTCTCATTCCAGCTAACACATCTGTGTGCGTTTGCCTGCGTGCCCTTTGTAGGAGGACAGGGATCTCTCTCTGAGCTTTTAAATCAGACCCCCATGACTCCCTCAGGGACCCAGGGTTGAAAGCCACTGGTGTCGAAGAAAGAGCTCTGGACAAGGAATGAGCAACTGTAGGTTCAAACCACAGCTCCATCCCTAAGCAGCTGTGTGTGACCTTGTGCAGGCATCTTTCTCTGAGCCTCAGTCCCCTCTCGTGTCAGATACAAATGAGACCACCTTTCTCGGGTAGGGGGGTCGCTGTGCAGGTGAAGGAGAAAAGGCAGGTGTGGTGCCCAGCACGGTCTGGCCCTCAGCAGAAATGAGTACTGAATATGCTTTCCCTTCCTCCCTTTCCTGCCCTGCCTGCCTCTCGGTGAGCAAGGGCTATATAAGACCAGGTGAGCTCAGCACATCTGAATGTGGAGGCTGCCCAGTACAGAGGCAGCGGGGGAGAGGGCAGCTGAACATCAGAGGCCCAGGGAACTCTTGACTGATGGCTTTCTTACCTGCCCCCTGAGGCCATCCCAGGGAGCCACAGAGACTGCGCCTGAGAAAGGGGTCACTGGGCCCTCATTCAGACTAAGGTGTAAATGACTATAGGAAGTACATTAGTTAAGAGTAAGCCCACTGGGAAACAGAAAAGGATGGAAAGGCTTTCCCTGACTGAAAGGAAGAGAGATAGAGGCAGTTCCAGCCAGCCGGGCTGGAGCCCCGCCTTTCCACTCTGTTAACTCCTGGCTCAGCTGAACTCCGGTGAGTCTCGGAGGTTCAGCAAACATCTGTCCAGCCTCACCCAGCTGGCTTGTGATCATTGCCCTGCTCATCCCGTCCTCTCAGCACTGCATTCCAAGAGACCAGGGGCCACAACTGTCCCGTTCACAGCATTCTCCCGGGGCCCTGGGGCTGCCTCCAAGGAGACACTTGATAAGTGTTGGGCAAATGAACAAGTGAGCGAATTCCTTCCTGCAGTCTTGGTGGAGGGTGGAGTCCTTGCCTTGTCTCTGCCATGTCCCCCGCCTGACACACAGTAGGCACTCCAGGTGTTATTGGATGGCCTGAGCCCAGATGATGGGAGGCAATCAGCTTCTCCCTCGCTGGACCATGGAGAGGCTTGAAGGAGCTGGGCACCCAGCTCCCAGGGTGGCTGGACCAACTGCTCTTAGGCCCAGGAAGCCCCTGGCTTTACACAAGCCAGACTTCCCACACCCTCTGGCAGGGATAGCTTAACAGCCCAGAATTTAAAAAAAAAAAAAAAAAAAACTAATTAAGAAGCTTTATGATTAAATGAAACTGAAAGTGTTTGTCCCCAAAGACGGGAGCGGAAATGAGAAATCCCAGTGCAGGTCCTGCCTACGACCCATTTCCTACCAAGACGGGAGGGGCTGGGGAGGCTGACGGAGGTATGAACCCGAGGCAGCTCTGCCCTACTTTCTGCTGCTGCCCAGGCATCCCCCGGCCCCTGCCAGGGGTGGCAGGACCAGCAGGCCCTGCAGCCGCCACAGTTATCACCCGCTCACCTTCCCTGCGCACTCACTATGTGCTGAGCATACCACCTCTGGTAACCCCATTCCTCCTCGCAGCAGTGCAATTCATCCCATTAGACAGGAGGGAAAACTGAGGCCAGGAGTTGTGTGACCTGTCCAAGAGCACCCAGCTACTAAGTGGCAGAGCAAGGAGTTAACGCTCTGCTCTTACTATTCACCTGGGCTTCCTGCCTCCCAGTTTTCTCCCAGAGATGTTCTAGGATGACTGTTAAGAGGTGGATAGGACCAGACTCTGATGGAGAATTCTAGGCACAAGTGATGAGGGCGGGGCAGACCTGAGGTACAGCTGTCAGCCCCTCCTCCCAGGGCCTGGGTGCAGAAAGAGGCAGCTTGGCTCTGCCAATGGGGAGACAGACGTTGGTTCACTCAGCATTCACTGTCATCAGCCTTGGACTGGGCCCTGAGCTGGATGCCGGGTTCACTCAGAGTAACCAAGCTTGCCTGGAGACCTGAAGACTTCACAGTGCAGTTCAGTTCAGTGGCTCAGTCATGTCCGACTCTTTGCACCCCCATGGACCGCAGCACGCCAGGCCTCCCTGTACATCGCCAACTCCTGGAGTTTACCCAAACTCATGCCCACTGAGTCAGTGATGCCATCCAACCATCTCATCCTCTGTCGTCCCCTTCTCCTCCTGCCTTCAATCTTTCCCAGCATCAGGGTCTTTTCCAGTGAGTCAGTTATTTGTATCAGGTGGCCAAAGTATTGGAGTTTCAGCTTCAGCATCAGTCCTTCCAGTGAACACCCAGGACTGATCTCCTTTAGGATTGACTGGTTGGATCTCCTCACAGTCCAAAGGACTCTCAAGTCTTCTCTAACACCACAGTTTAAAAGCATCAATTCTTCGGTGCTCAGCTTTCTTTATAGTCCAACTCTACATCCATACATGACTACTGGAAAAACCATAGCCTTGACTAGATGGACCTTTATTGGCAAAATAATGTCTCTGCTTTTTAATATGTTATCTCGGTTGGTCATAACTTTCCTTCCAAGCATCTTTTAATTTCATGGCTGCAGTCACCATCAGCAGTGATTTTGGAGCCCAAAAAAATAAAGTCAGCTGCTGTTTCCACTGTTTCCCCATCTATTTGCCATGAAGTGATGGGACTGGATGCCATGATCTTAGTTTTCTGAATGTTGAGTTTTAAGCCAACTTTTTCACTCTCCTCTTTCACTTTCATCAAGAGGATCTTTAGTTCCTCTTCACTTTCTGCCATGAGGGTGGTGTTATCTGCATATCTGTTATTGATATTTTTCCCGGCAATCTTGATTCCAGCTTGTGCTTCATCCAGTCCAGCATTTCTCATGATGTACTCTGCATATAAGTTAAATAAGCAGGGTGACAATATACAGCCTTGATGTACTCCTTTTCCTACTTAGAACCAGTCTGTTGTTCCGTGTCCAGTTCTAACTGAGTTGTGGATGTGACTGGAGATGGAAGACTTCACAGTCCAGGGGGAAAGACAGGTCCAGACACAGCCATCAGACAAGATGTGATACAAGCCATAGAAAAGCCAGCAAAGTTTTCGGGGGGACACCAAGGAAATACCCAAAATTCTGGCATGGATGAGAGGAAGTCTTCATTTAAGTGACAGTTGAGCAGAACCTTGAAAAATGCTAGGAGTTCACCAGACAAGTGATGAGGGTGGGGTTTTTCTGGGCAGCAAGAACAGCTTGTGCAAAGGCCCAAGGGCAGGAATGTGCTAGCTGCATTCAGCGAACAAAGAAGAGAGTGGAAGAGCCACGGGAACAAGGGAGAGATCGGGAGGGGAGGAGCTTGGGGACGGAGGCGGGTTGGGTTGTGGTGGGTCTTCCAGGCCTTTAGGGTCTGGATTCAATTTGATAGAGTCTGATAGGAAGCCATCAGGAGATTTTGGAATGATGTGATCTGATTCATATTGCTTTAAAGATTCCTATAACTTGCCACATGGAGAATAGACTGCAAGGGGGTCCCAGGGACACAGGTAGACCCAGCACAGGCCTCTCATGGGATACCAAGTGGGAGATGAGCGTGCTGTGGAGTTGGAGGGCTGGCAGCAGAGATGTGAGGAGCTGACCAATTCAACCAGTATTTCGGAGCTCAGAGGACCAGGGAAGCGTGAAGGAGGACTCCTGGTGGACGGTGGTGCCTTTTCCTGGGGACAGATGCAGGGTTTGTGATTTGCAGGTATAGGTTCGGTACTTGCCAGGGGTATATGTGCTTGGTTGCTCAGTCTTGTCTGACCCTTTACGACTCCATGAACTGTAGCCTGCCAGGCTCCTCTGTCCATGGGATTCTCCAGGCAAGAATACTGAAGCTAGTTGCCATTTCCTCCTCCAGGGATCTTCCCAACCCAGGGGTTGAATCCGCATCTCTTGCGTCTCCTGCATTGGCAGGAGAATTCTTTGCCAGGGGTAGGGAGGTGTAGTCAAGGACACACAAGTGTGCAGCCAAGTGTGCAGAGGACACAAAAAAGTGAAAGGTTAGGATCCAGGAGAATGGCAGGGTTTAAGGAGAGAAAGAAAAAGTTGTAGATGAACGTCTCAGAGGAGACACCAGCAGAGGGATAGAAGGAGAATCAAGAGGGGTTTCTGCCCCTGAGCCCTCAGGTAGGGCTGTGACATCCCCGCACCACCTCTGCCTTCCCGAATCAGACCCACTAGGGGAGGCGCGGCCAGGCTGCTGGGGGCGGGAGGGGCGGGGGTGGTTCGGGATTTATTTCTAGGTAAGCCGGCTCTCACCAGCACTTCAGAGTCCTCCTGGTGCCTGCCATCGATTTCTTCCTCCCAAGTACGGAAGTCCGAACCGAGCCCTGCCGTCCCGTGTGGGCCCCACCCCCCAGCCTTTCCCCTCCCCCCGGCCTTCTTCAGAAAGGGCTCTGTTGGAGCGGGTTCTCGCTTGGCCTTTCCCCAGCTCCACGGGGATTTCCCAGTCTGCCCGGAGCCCGGAGCTGACAACCGCTTCGCGGGAAGGCTTCTGGATGCCGCTGACGAATGGCGTTAGCCAGACCGGGGCGGGCCGCTCCCATCGGCTCCGGCGTCCCAGGGGAGGTGGCCTCCTTTGGCAGCCGCCCCAAAGCACACAGGTTCACACTCCCCTCGGCTCCCCCAAGAGCTCAAGAAGACTCATTTGTGAGGCGGATGGGCCTGGGTAGGCCACATCAATTTATGTGTTTATTCAACAGAAACTTCTACTTGGCAGAAGTGGAAGGGAAGGATATTCCAGAGAGAGCGAGCAAAGGTTGGGGGAGGAGGGGGTGAAGCATGAAAGGCCAGGATGCTCTCAGGTTGTTGCCGAGTGTACGTGGAGCAGTAGCGGCATGGAGACGCTTGTTCACTCACTCACCTTTGCATGCACTCATTCATTTAATGAACATTGGTGAAGGCTTATTCTTTAACGTGTCGATGATAACCATGATGGCGGTAGCCTCCGTTCACTCTTTCATGTGTTAGTGGTTGTTGTTCCGTTGCCAAGTTGTGGCCAACTCTTTCCGACCCCGTCGACTACAGCATGCCAGGCTTCTCTGTCCCAAGTTCATGTCCGCTGAATCAGTGATGTCATCCAACCGTCTCATCCTCTGTCACCCTCTTCTCCTCCCGCCCTCAATCTTTGCCAGCAATCAGGGTCTTTTCCAATGAGTCGGTTCTTTGCATCAGGTGGGCAAAGTATTGGAACTTCAGCTTCAGTGTCAGTCCTTCCAATGAGTATTCAGGGTTGATTTCCTTTAAGATTGACTGTTTTGATCTCCTTTCTGTCCAAGTGACTCTCAAGAGTCTTCTCCAGCACCACAGTTAGAAAGCATCGATTCTTCGGCACTCTGCATTCTTTATGATCTAACTCTTGCATCCGTACATGACTACCGGAAAGACCATAGGCTTGTCTATGCTAAAAGCTTTGCCCATTTTTTCCTATTAAACTTCCACAGCCACTCTGTATAGTATATGGTGGTGTTATTCCACTTTAGAGGTGAGAACGCTGAGACTGGGAGGGCTTAATAAATGTACCCGTGCCTCATTGGTCCACTGTGTAAGGCCTCAAACTACGCGCTAGTGAATTTCATACTAAATTTCTTCCCATAATCCATCGTTGCTTAATCTTTATTCAGATAATGGAACTTCAAAGAGAGAGAGAAAAGAGAGTGGGGAGAGGGGAGGAAATTGATGGCTCTAGACAGTATCTCCAGTGTGCCAAGCACTGCCTGATCAAATTTTATCTTCACAACAACCCTGAAAAATTGGCATTTATTGCTCCATTTTCCGGAATAGCAAACAGGGGTTCAGAGAAGTGAAGGGTTTTCCCCAAGATTATAATGCAAAGCAATTTAAGAACTGGCATCTGAAAAGACTTCCAGTCCCCTGCATGGCTCAGACAGTAAAGACTCTGTCTGCAATGCAGGAGGCCCGGGATGGATCCCTAGGTCGGGAAGATCCTCTGGAGGGGGAAATGGCAACCCACTCCAGTATTCTTGCTGTGAAATTCCAGGGACAGAGGAGCCTAGTGGGCTACAGTCCATGGAGTTGCAAAGAGTCAGACACAAATGAACAACTAACAAACATACCAATCCCCTGCTCAGTCCTGTGTCTGGTTTTAGAGAAGGGATCCACTCAGGTTAGTGCCTCAGCTTCCCAAGGCAACTGTGCCTCTAGCAGTTCCCTCCATCTACCTCATATAATCAAAAACTTCTAGCCTCTCTTAAGTGGGGGACCCACCTAGTATGCAGAATCCAAGCCCCTTTTCCTAGCCTGAGCCCATCCCATGTTGGACAACGGCACCTACTGGCCAAATCTGGTACTGCTCCCTAGATTTCACAAATGAATAGTCTTAACGGTTTAATTAATATTCATTAATTCATTATGTCAGTAGTTAGTGAGCACCTACTGTGTGCCCAGCCTGAGGGTCCCAGAGATAAGCCAGACAAGCTCTCTGCCCCAGAGATCCCACAGGCTTTAGAGAAGACACATTTATATCAGAACGATGGGTAGGAGAGGAGACAATGGACCTGCAGTCTCTGACTGGGACATTTGGGAGGGCTCCCAGGTTTCCTTGATAGCTCAGTTGGTAAAGAATCCACCTGCAATGCAGGAGACCCCGGTTCAATTCCTGAGTCAGAAAGATCCCCTGGAGAAGAAATAGGCTACCCACTCCGGTATTCTTGGGCTTCCCTTATGGCTCAGCTGGTAAAGAATCTGCCCACGATGCAGGAGACCTGGGTTCGATCTCTGGGTTGGGACAATCCCCTGGAGAAGGAAAAGGCTACCTACTCCAGTATTCTGGCCTGGAGAATTCCGTGGACACAGTCCATGGGGTAGCAAAGAGTCAGACAAGACTGAGAGACTTTCACTTCCACTTTCCCCAGCCAAGGTAGTAACTGTGTTGAGTCTTGAATGATAAGTAAGAGAACTGCCAGACAAATGAGGAAAGCATAGTTCAGATGGGCAACAGCACTTGCAAAGGCTCAGAGTGTCCAGGGAAGGTCAGATTGGCAAATAAAATACAGGACACCAGGTTACATTTGAATTTTCTTTTAACGTTTCAGTATACCTCAAAGAATGCACAGGACATGCTTTACTAAAAATTAGTCATTGTTCAGCTGAAATCCAGATTTAGCTGAGCATTCTATTTTGTTTTGTTTTTCTAAATCTGGCAACCCCAGCAGGGAAAGGGGAAGCAGCTACATATGTCTGGAGCCTAGAGGACCCAGGGGATGTGGCAGGAGAGACCAGCAAAAGCCGAGTCATGGAAAGTCTAGAATTGGGGAAGGACTCTGAATTCAGGCCCCTGTGCCTGGTCCAGGGGAACAAAATACAGCCCCTTCCCTCTGGAGCGTACTGTCGAGGGAGAGACATAAGCCTGGGCCCAGGGCAACGGAACATGGAAGAAACCCCCTCCTATGGTACCAATAGCAAGTGTTCCAGGGCTCAGAGGAGGGAGATACATCTGGCTGGGAAATCAAGGAGGCTTCCTGGAGGTGGGTGCAGGCAATCTGGCACGGGTAAAGAGACTTCCTATCTGCTGCTGCCCCCACATCCCAAGCTTTTTCGTACCTCCTTGCCTTTGTACCTACTGCTCCTTTCCAGGACCACCCTCCCCTTCTTTGCCTGGGTGACTTGTATTTATTAAGATTCCATTTCAGTTCCCTCCACTCGTCAAGACACTTTCCATGGCTTCATCTGCTATCCCCAATCCAGGCCAGGTCACATGCCCTTGGGCTCACTGTGCTTACCCCACCCGTGTAAGCCTTTCATACATATCAATTCATTTTTTTCTCTAAACAATCCTTTGAGGTAGCTATTATTATTATCCTCCCCATAATACAGATGAAGTAAAGGAGGCAGAGAGAAGTTGAGAAACTTGCCCAAGATCACAAAAGTCATAGAGTCAGGATTTGAACCCAGAAAGTCTGGCTCCAGTTTATTGTTTTAACCTCTATACGATAATAACGCTGTAATTACAGTGTAGTTGTATAATTACATAATAGGATAGTAGTTACAATTATTATCTATAATAACATTGCCCACACTGAATTTGTTGCATGAGAGTTTTCAAGGGCTCTGTGTACCCAGACATATACATGCCTGACATGTACACTCAGGCACACATTTTTCTACATAAAGGTTCATAGCTTTTCATTAGTTTCTCAAAGAGGCTCATGATCCTCCAAGTGTTAAGACCTCCACACCATTTGTTTTACTAAACTGAGCTCCCCAAGGAGGCTAGGGCTTGTGTTTTACCCACTGGGGGCCCCTAGTGCTCAACTCAGGGTCTAGCGCAAAGAGGGTATGTGGGGAGGGTTTTCTGGGTAGCTGACAGATACCTGAACAAGCACCATGGAGGCTGGTAAACATCTGCCTCAACTCAAGCACTCCTCCATTCTCAGTGCGCCAGCCAGGTCTTTGTCTAGTCCCAGACTCCTCGGGTCACCCTGGGCAGTGCTCAGATCAGAATTTGCATTCTGCATCTCTCAAAGGAGGGAACATCAGGTCCTGGGTATCCAAAGGCATGCGTATGTGAGGTGGTTCCATGCAGGAACCTGGTTTTAACTCCTAAGGCAGCCACCAACTGATATATGTGACCTTGAGCATCATTTCCCCTTTCTGGGTCTTAATTCTTGCCTTACTCAAATATGCTGAGGCTGAATGGGGGTCCTTCCACTTAATCCATTGAGGCATGGGGCAAAGAGGGGGATGCAGATGTGAATAAGGTGGACCCTCTCCCTGCTGTCTCTAAGAACTCACAGCCTCGTCTTCAGGGTCTGCACACAGTGGTCACTCAGTCTGTGTGTATTAGTCAGCTATTATTGGTATGATGCTGCGGAACAAACAGTTCCAACAATCCAGAGGCTTATGAGAAGTGGCTGTTTTTCCTGCTCATAAGTTTTTGTCTTTGGGTCAAGTGAGGTGGTGCTGTTTCAGCCTAGGAGTTAGGTCAAGGATTTCTTCACACATTTCCCCTTCTGGAAGCAGTGGTTACCCAAGTTAAGCCTCACCATGACAGATGGCAGAAGCCCAGGAGACCGAGTCAAATCAACAAGTGCCTGTAAAGCCTCTACTTACATTACGTCCTCTAGCATATTCCAGCAGCCAAACCAAGTCACAGGAGCAAACTCGCCATCTGTGAGGCAAAGAAATACCTTCTGCCTTCTTTTGTGGGAAGTGTTGCAAACCATATGCCAAAGATGTGGGTATGTCATTCTGTTATAGGGAAGGAGCGAAGACTATGGAACCACAGAATTTGTCCAGTAGCCAGACCTGCCCCCAAGTGGCAGGAGGAGGTGGTGGACTCTGGGCACAGCCTCACTAACTGTTTTCTCTGTTCCTCGGCAGGAGCTGAGTGAGTACAACGCCACAGCCATAAAAAGCCCCACCAACACGGTCACTGTGCAGGGCCTCAAAGCCGGCGCCATCTATGTCTTCCAGGTGCGGGCACGCACCGTGGCAGGCTACGGGCGCTACAGTGGCAAGATGTATTTCCAGACCATGACCGAAGGTAAGCGGGGCCAGAGCGCAGGAGGACGGCCTTGACTCTGCAGACAGAACAAGGGCCGCCGTGTCTATAAAGTGCCTTTGTGCGAATTAGCAGAGGCTCCCTCCCCCCTTCTAGATGTCATTCTCCCTCCAACCTGGGTGAGAACCCTCATGCACTATATCAACTGCACAGCCACATATGCAGGCATTGTTTCTGTGGCCCAGAAAGGATATGGACTCCTCCGTGACCATCATGTCCTTTCCCAGGACCCTTGGGAGCCCAGCCTCAACTTGCAAAGCTACTCTGAGCAAGCCACTTCCATTCCCTGGTCCAGTTTCTTCTCATCTATAAAAATCAAAGTGTTATATTGCATCTGAGGGAGCAAACGTATCTTATCCATACATCACTCCAATGACATGCAGTCGGATTGAGAAGCATTCTGAAGCGACATCTGCACTCAACAGGGAGAAGTGCTGGGATGCATTAGTAATGTCTTCCTTGGGCAAGAGAGCGGGAAGTTGCAGCCCATGTGCTTTGTGTCTCCGAGTCTGGGACCACATGGTCTCTAAACACCCTTCCTGCTCCAGTAATCTTTGAGAAGCCGCATAGTTAAAGAATGCAGGCTCTAATGCCTGACAGATGGAAGTTACAGTGCTGATTGAGCTCTAGCTGTGTGGTCCTGAGTGACTCATCTGACCTCTCTGAGCCTCAGTTTTCCCATTTATAAATGGGGATGATAAGAGCTAACTCATTATCAGCATCATCATGAAACTAGTGTCAGGAAGAGGGTAAATGTACAGGTGCTAGCACAGGGTTGGCATTAGGCCTCACATGGTTAGTGCTCACCAAAATAGAGTTAAGGTCATAGTTGTCATTGCTGTGAGTCTGGGGGTCTTTTCCCCACCAGCCAAACTCCAGAGCAGAATATTTATGAGCAGACTGCAGCATCCCTCCTTAGCATCTGCTTCAACCCCTGGACATAGGCCTCAGCCTGTGCCGAGTTAAACGTTTCAGGGGGCTCCTGGACCCCTGAATTCTTGTCTTACCACAAAAGTCCTCCCTTATAGCTCCACCGTCACCTCTAGTACTCAGCTCCTCTGTGCAATCCCCCTTCCTCATGGCCAGACTTTTTCACCTCTCTAGGTCCTCTTGTATGTTGGTTGAGGGTCGCTGACCTGGGGACTGGGGGACTGTCCCAAGATCCTTATTAACTCAACAAATATGTGCTTGTGCTAAGGATGCAGAAATGACCTAGTCCTTGACTTCAGCAAGCTCCTGCCTGGGAGGCAATGAGGAGTAATAAAAATAAAGTGTTAAATAATGAAGATCTTGATGCCGTTGACAATGCACTGAGGGGTTTCCAAGAGCCGGGACCAATGCTGAGTGCATTTTACACATTATCTCGCTTAAGCCCGTGGCCTTGGGTTGAACAGACCTGGGTTCAAATGTTGGCACTGGCCACTGTCTAACTGTGTAAACTTAGGCAAGACATGATTTTGCTGAGCCTCAGTTTTCTGATCTGATAAATGGGATAATTACATGTAGTACAGCATAGAACTGTTCTGAGAATCACACAAGGTACATACCTACCCATGATAGGCTCTTAAAACACTTAAAAACAATAATAGTTAATATGTGCTGAGTACTTACTATGTGCTACAAGTTACTCTAAGTGGGCTTTTTTTAATGTATTTATTTATTTGGGGCTGGGTCTTTGTTGGTGCATTCGGGATTTCTCTAGTTGCAGCGAGCTGGTGGCTACTCTTCATTGCTGTGTGTGGGCTTCTCACTGCAGTGGCTTCTCTAGTTGCGGAGCACCATCTCTAGAGTGTGCAGGCTCAGCAGTGGTGGTGCACGGGCTTAGCTGCCCCGTGGCATGTGGGATCTTCCCACACCAGGGATCAAACCCATGTCCCCTGCATTGGCAGGCACATTGTTAACCTCTGGCCCACCAGGGAAGTCCCACTCTAAGTGTTTTACACAAAAATTCTATGATGGGAACTATTATCCTCCCCACTTTACAAATGAGGAAACTGAGCCACAGAGATAAGTCACTTTACCAGAGATCACACAGACAGTAAATAGCACCACTGGGACTGAAACCCAAGGAGTTTGGCTTGAGAGTCTGTGTTTTGACCTGCCTCTGTATATGTGTCAGTTTATTATTATTCAGTTCAGTTCAGTCGCTCAGTTGTGTCCGACTGCGACCCCATAGACTGCAGCACACCCGGCCTCCCTGTCCATCACCAACTCCTGGAGTTCACTCAAACTTATGTCCATCGAGTTGGTGATGCCATCCAACCATCTCATCCTCTGTCATCCCCTTTTCCTCCTGCCTTCGATCTTTCCCAGCATCAGGGTCTTTTCCAATGAGTCTGTTCTTCTCAGATGGCCAAAGTATTGGAGTTTCAGCTTCAGCATCAGTCCTTCCAATGAATATTCAGGACTGATTTCCTTTAGGATGGACTGGTTGGATCTCCTTATTGATTTTCATATCTACATTGAGATGTAGGCATTATTATGCCCATTTTATAGATGAGAAGCTGAGTGCCAGAGCAGTTCATGGATTTGTCCGAGGTTACTTGTGAGGGAGTAACAGCCAGTTCTCCACCTGAGGCTCTGTCTGGAGTGGCAGAGAGTCTAGGGATCCCAGGAGACCCAGGGCAGTGGGGATGCAGGGGGTTGTGACCCCCGAGCCAGGCTGAGAACAGTGCGCTGTGCTTCCTCTCCAGCCGAGTACCAGACAAGCATCCAGGAGAAGCTGCCACTCATCATTGGCTCCTCGGCGGCCGGCCTGGTCTTCCTCATTGCCGTGGTTGTCATCGCCATCGTGTGTAACAGGTGGGTGGTGTCCCCCTGCCTGGACCAGGCCTGGGTTCCGAGAGGGCTGCCCATCCATTCTGCCATCCCTGAACAGGGTCTATGATCAGAGAGGGCAGGAGGGGCTCGGGGAGGCCCAGAGACCCCCAAGTGGCCTCCCACCGCCTAAACGGCCACAGTTGGCAGTCCATCCCTTTGGTCAGGTGTTGCCCTGGACAAGTCCGCGCTCCACGGAGGTGGCTCACTGAGACGCTAATACTTCAGCGCAAAGGGACAGCTCCGAACAGTGGGGAGGAAAGACTGCATGATGCAGGAAGCCAGAGGACAGTGAAGGGGAATACAGATCGCCCCACTTTCTGCTCTAGCAAAAGCCCCTCCGTGAACAGGGCCAGAAGCAAGCTGAGGAGCTCAGCTGGCTGAGGTAGCTGGAAAGAGAGGGGACACAGACAGGGCCAGGTGTCTGGCATCCAAGGGACTGGCACAGCACGTGAGAAGGCAAGCAGTGGGACTGGCTCCTGGACTTCTGCTGGACTTAATGCAGAGACTGTCCCTTCTTCCTTAGAGCTTTCTACTTTATTTATTTTTGGCCATACTGCACGGCCTGCAGGATCTTATTCCCCAACCAGGGATGGAACCTGTGCCCCCTGCAGGTGGAAGGGCAGAGTTCTAACCACTGGACCACCAGGGAAGTCCCAAGAGCTTCCCACTTTAGAGTAGACTAGGTCTTAAGGTCAGATGGACAGAAGCCTCTGGGTTTCTGGGACCAGGGGCCACAGCCGGAGATGCCTTTGCTCTTTGAAAGGGGCTTGGCTGGAGAGGGGACAGGGGAAACAGTGAGCCTGGACTTGAAGTTGGAGAAGTGGGAAGGGCTGGGGCAGAGGGAACCAGGGAAGGTGAGGCTGCTAGGCAAGGGTCCGGCAGGGAATTCTCTGGCAAGGAGATGGTTTCCAGGGCCTGCCCACCCTCTGCCTATCACCTGCTGTGGCTCCCATCTCCCCGGGCGCCTCCAGGTGGCTCCAGCCCTTTGCTCTTGTTCCAGAAGACGGGGGTTTGAACGTGCTGACTCGGAGTACACAGATAAGCTGCAACACTACACCAGCGGCCACAGTACGTATACCTCGGCGGGGCCGGCACCCTGGGATCCTTCACTTGTCAGCTCCGCAGCAACCTCTCCAGCCTCCTTTGTCTTCCTCCTCCCTTGCTGCAGTCAGACATGAACATGCTGTTCCTTCTGCCTGGAGCACTCTCCCCTCTCTTGCCCTGGCTAGCTCACTCCCTCAGGCTTCATCATATACAAACCCCTCTGAGAAGCCTTCCTTTATCCCCACTCTATCCTGGATGCACAGCGCCCCCACCTGGCTGCATGGTGATGGTCGTCTCCCTGTCCCTCCATCATTATAGTGGGGGCACTTGGGGACCTGAAATCGTGTCTGACAGTCACCACCACCTCCCCAGTGTCAGGTGGCTGCCCAGCACACAGCAGGCACCAGACAGATTGGCAGAATAAATATCGGGTATGCCAAAATGTTCATTCGGGTTTTTCCATAAGATGGTATGGGAAACGAAATTTTGGGCCAACCCAGTACATGATCTGAGTGAGACGATGAGGACCCCAGGCTCTGACCACGGAGGGGAGAGAAGGGAGCCGGGAGGCCCATTCTTGTACCGCTCAGTGACTCCTTGGCTGCCTCTTCCCAACCCCTGCACCATGCCCCCATTTCCTTCACTGTCCCATGCCACCTTCGGCCAGGGCTGGGGGCACATGTGCCAGACACACCCAGAGCAGATGTCTCCTCCCGGGGGCACCAAGTAAAGAGAACAACAGAGTGTAGATTCCTCTCCGTCTGATCTTGGCAGAACCAACAATCTGTGTGGGGGAGAGGAGATATGGATCCTCACTTTGGCTCACTTGGCAAATGGGAATTCCAAGTGGGTCCCCTATAGGCTCTCAAACTGTACTCAGTGGGGTACCCTAGAGCTTCTCAGATAGTCCCCAAGTGAGGGGGTCATCTGCGCATCCCTTCAGTTGTCACATATTTGTTGTGGCCCATTATGTACATCAGGCTCTGCTCCAGGTGCTAGGGACACACAAGTAAACAAACCCCATATTCCTGCCCTGGTGGAACTTACATTCTAGTGGGAGGGACAGTAAAACTATTACATTTAGAAAGGATAAACAAGGTCCTCATGGATCGGGTGGAGAAGGCAATGGCAACCCACTCCAGTACTCTTGCCTGGAAAATCCCATGGATGGAGGAGCCTGGTAGGCTGAAGTCCATGGGGTCGAAATGAGTCAGACACGACTGAGCGACTTCCCTTTCACTTTTCACTTTCATGCATTGGAGAAGGAAATGGCAACCCACTCCAATGTTCTTGCCTGGAGAATCCCAGGGACGGGGGAGCCTGGTGGGCTGCCGTCTATGGGGTCGCACAGAGTCAGACACGACTGAAGCGACTTAGCAGCAGCAGCAGCAGCATGGATCGGGCAGGGAACTATACTCAATATGCTGTGATACACCATAGTGGAAAAGAATATAAAAAAAGAATGTATCAGATCAGATCAGATCAGTCGTTCAGTCGTATCCGACTCTTTGCGACCCCATGAATTGCAGCACGCCAGGCGAAGAATGTATATATGTGTATAACTGAGTCACTTGGCTGTACAGCAGAGATTGGCACAGCATGGTAAATCAACTATACTTCAATTTTTAAAAAGTGACAGGTATTTTTAAAATAAGTGCAAAATATTGATAAACTTTAGAAAATAGGGCTTACATTTTCTGCAAGATTAAAAGAATTTTGAAGATTGGTTGTACATCAGTATGACTGTACTTAATAATACTGAACTGCACGTTTTGAAATGGTTAAAATTGTGTAGTTTATATTACGCATATTTTACCACAATTTTTTAAAAGAATATAATAAAAAATCCTAGGAAATTTTTAAAATACATGCAATAAATGAGCAAAGTGTATGGTACATCAGAAGATGAAAGTGCTGTGGGAAAAAGGCAAGATAGGAAAGGGTGATTCAGAGCTGCAGGGGTTCAGTTTCATTTCAGTCGCTCAGTTGTGTCCGACCCTTTGCAGTTCCATGGACTGCAGCACACCAGGCTTCCCTGTCCATCACCAATGCTCAGAGCTTGCTCCATCGAGTCGGTGATGCCATCCAACCATCTCATCCTCTGTCGTCCCCTTCTCCTCCTGCCTTCAATCTTTCCAAGCATCTGAGTCTTTTCCAGTGAATCAGTTCTTCACATCAGGTGGCCAAAGTAGTGGAGTTTCAGCTTCAGCCTCAGTCCTTCCAATGAATATTCAGGACTGATTTCCTTTAGGATGGACTGGTTGGATCTCCTTACAGTCCAAGGGACTCTCAAGAGTCTTCTCCAACACCACAGTTCAAAAGTCTCTTCATTGCTCAGCTTTCTTTATAGTCCAACTCTCACATCCATACATGACTACTGGAAAAACCATAGCCTTGACTAGCCAGACCTTTGTTGACAAAGTAATGTCTGCTTTTAATATGCTATCTAGGTTGGTCATAGCTTTTCTTCCAAGCAGCAAGCATCTTTTAATTTCATGGCTGCAGTCACCATCTGCAGTGATTTTGGAGCCCAAAAAAGTAAAGTCTCTCACCATTTCCATTTTTTCCCCATCTATTTGCCATGAAATGATGGGACCAGATGCCATGATCTTGTTTTCTGAATGTTGAGTTTTAAGCCGACTTTTTCTCTCTCCTCTTTCTCTTTCATCAGGAGGCTCTTTAATTCTTCTTTGCTTCTTCATTTTGCAATGCCAAAGAATGTTCAAACTACCGCACAATTGTACTCACCTCACACCCCAGCAAAGTAATGCTCAGAATTCTCCAAGCAGGGGTTAGAGCAGTGTTTTTAATGTTAATTTGGGAATGCTGTGCTGGGTCTTTGTTGCTGTGCACAGGCTTTCTTTAGTTGCCAAGAGAGGGGGATACTCCCCAGCTGTGGTGTGTGGGCTCTAGGTCTCGAGGGCTTCAGGAGTTGCAGCACGTCGGCTCAGTAGTTGTGGCACATGGGCTTACTTGCCCTGGGGCATGTGGAATCTTCCTGGGCCTGGAATCGAATTCATGTCCCCTGCAATGGCAGGCGGATTCTTAGTCACTGGACCACCAGGGAAGTCCGGGCCTTGGTTTTTATTCTGAGTGAAATGAGACGCCTCTGGAAGGGTCTGAGACAAAGACGGACAGGCTCGGAGTTACAGTTTTCACAGGACTTCTCTGACTGCCCTGTGGAACATGGACTGGGCGGTGCCAGGCAGGGATGGAGCAGGGGCCGGGAGGTGGCTGTTGGGATAATCCAGGGAAGATAGGATGGTGGCTGGACCAGGGTGGCAGCAAGGGAAGTGGTGGGAAGGCGGTGGGTTCTGACACACTTTGAAAGTAGACCAATGGATTCGCTGCAGCACTAGATACGGAGTGTGCGATGAAGAGCAGTGTCAAGGAGTTCTTGGTATTAAGCCTCTGTGTGAGTGTGTGTGTGTGTGTGCAGGCGCACACACGCTTTGCTCAGTCGTGTCCGACTCTGCAACCCCATGAACTGTAGCCCACCAGGCTCCTCTGCCCATGGAATTTTCCAAGCAAGAATTTTGGAGTGGATAGCCGTTTCCTGCTCTAGGGGATCTTCCCGACCTGGGGATCAAACCTGTGTCTCTTCCGTCTCCTGCACTGGTAGCAGATTCTTTACCACTGCGCCATCTGGGAGGCCCCTCTGGGTAAGACTTAATTTGAAGTAAACTCTGCCGAGCTTAAAAATCATTTTTAGACATCACTGTAAAAATGATTAAACCATTAAAATTTCCAGAAGACAATTTAGGTAACTATTTAATTGATACGTGGAGGGAAAAGCACTTTCTAAGCACAAAAGCAATGAAAGGATCATAAGACAGAAGTGGACAAATTTAACTACACAGAAATAAAAATCCACCTGTATGTTAAAAATAAAACTCATAAATTCCATCGGCCCAGCCTGTTCCTCAAGTAATAAAATCATGATGGTAGATATAGCTAAACATATTGTGTTCTATGGGCCAAGAGCTACTTTAATGCTCAACATGTATTCCTCATTTAGCACTGGTCATTTCCCACTTTAAGGAAACCAGGGCACAGAGAGGTCCCACAGTTGTGCGGGGCAAACGCTGGGGTACAAACACAGTCTTGGCCACGCTGTGCTCCCTACACCCTTCTGAGTAAGACAGGCTCACACGCTCCATCACCTGGAGCATTCAGGAGCATCACTGTTTAGAGCAGCAAGTCGGTAGCAAGGAAAACAGGTGACAGCGGGGATTTATTTTAAAAACAGACTCCAGAATAGAACGTGTTGTTCATAAATCAACACATTCTCAAGCTCATGCTCCTACTCTCTGCATCTGAGCAGGATTTTGTTGTTTTGTTTTTTTCTCAAAACACGGCCAGCCCCGTGATCACATATCCACCAGCAACCTTGTGTGGCTGGAACAGAGGAGGAAGCTGAGGCCTGGCTATGTGTGTGACCAACCCAAGGTCACCCTCATGGGCTCGTGTTTTCCATTGTCCAGCAAATGCTGAATGAGTGCTGACGTCTATGGTGCCTGGACGTGGAGCCAGAGGGATGCACCGGGTTTCTCAACCCTACTTTGCTACCGGCCAGCTCAGTGTGACCTTGGGGAAGTCACTAGAAACTCAGGAAAAACCACTCTGATCCTTGGCATCCTTATGTGGGAAGTAGCAGGAATGATGCTTCTTTCACAGAGTTTTGAGGAGTAAATGAATTAATGGATGTTGAAGTGCTTTGTAATAATAATATTTAATAATAACCAACTCCTCATGATAACAATTAACAATTATTCAGTGCTTTCTGGTTGCCAAAGACTGAACAAAACCTTTTCAAAAGATTCTCATTTAATCTCTGCAACCCCCTTACGAGATAGGGGATTTGTTTATTATCTCCATTTTGCAGATGGAAAAAAGTAACTTGCCCAAGGGCACATGGTCAGATCAATACAGTGATTGATCCTGAATTCAAACTCATAAAGCAACTTATTTGTGACCATTATTGCTGGCAGATCCAGAATGCAAATCCAGGTCTCTGGATGCCTGGTTCCTCCTTCCCTCATCGTGAATTTTCCACATGGGTTCAGGATGGCGTGTGACCCTGTTGGTGACCCTGACAGTCATAAATCATCCAAACAGTAGCCCAATATTTTCCGAAGACTCTTGCCTGCCAAGGTTCTCATCCAACTGCAGTTCAGAAAATGTCCTTCCTGGGAGCCAAATGTCCCTCCTTGTGCAAAACTCTGGCCACAAGGAGCTCACATTCTATCCCAAGACACAGGTGGGGAAGCACCCAAAATAAACCAGTAGCTTGGCAGTTGTAAGTGTAGACTTTCAAGGCAGACAACCTGGATTCAATCAACACTTCTGCCACTAACTAGCTATGCCCATGTCCCCTTAGGCAAGTTGTTTCACCTTATTCATTCATTTATGGCTGCACTGGGTCTTCACTGCTGTGCACAGGCTTTTCTAGTTTTGGTGAGCGGGGGCTAGTCTTCGTGGCGGCGCCCAGCTTCTCACTGCAGCGACTTCTCTTGTCTCGGGGCACAAGCCCAGTAGTTGCAGCACATCTGCAGCAGGTGGGACCTTCCCGGACCAGGAATCGAAACTGTGTCCCCTGCATTGTCAGGCAGATTCTTAACCACTGGACCACCAGGGAAGTCCCATTTAGCCTTTCTTATACCAGTTTCTTCATCAAAAAAGAGGGGGACTGTTAGATTGAAACCAAATGAAATGGCCATTTTTGTAGATCAGTTCAGTTCAGTTCAGTCACTCAGTCGTGTCCGACTCTTTGTGACCCCATGAATCTCAGTGCGCCAGGCCTCCCGGTCCATCACCAACTCCCAGAGTTTACCCAAACTCATGTCCATCGAGTTGGTGATGCCATCCAGCCATCTTATCCTCTGTCGTCCCCTTCTCCTCCTGCCCCAATCCCTCCCAGCATCAGGGTCTTTTCCAATGAGTCGACTCTTCCCATGAGGTGGCCAAAGTATTGGAGTTTCAGCTTCGGCATCAGTCCTTCCAATGAACAGCCAGGACTGATCTCCTTTAGGATGGACTGGTTGGATCTCCTTGCAGTCCAAGGGACTCTCAAGAGTCTTCTCCAACACCATAGTTCAAAAGCATCAATTCTTCGGTGCTCATCTTTCTTCATAGTCCAACTCTCACATCCATACCTGACCACTGGAAAAACCATAGCCTTGACTAGACGGACCTTTGTTGGTAAAGTAATGTCTCTGCTTTTTATATGCTATCTAGGTTAGTCATAACTTTCCTTCCAAGGAGTAAGTATCTTTTAATTTCATCCCTGCAATCACCATGTGCAGTCATGTTGGAGCCCCAAAAAATAAAGTCTGACACTGTTTCCACTGTTTCTCCATTTATTTGCCATGAAGTGATGGGACCGGATGCCATGATCTTTGTTTTCTGAATGTTGAGCTTTAAGCCAACTTTTTCACTCCCCACTTTCATCAAGAGGGTTTTTAGTTCCTCTTCACTTTCTGCCATAAGGGTGGTGTCATCTGCATATCTGAGGTTATTGATATTTCTCCTGGCAATCTTGATTCCAGCTTGTGCTTCCTCCAGCCCACTGTTTCTCATGATATACTCTGCATATAAGTTAAATAAGCAGGGTGACAACATACAGCCTTGACGTACTCCTTTTCCTATTTGGAACCAGTCTGTTGTTCCATGTAGATCAGGAGGAGTCAAATATTGACAGTTTCGTAGGGCTCGGTCTAATAGTAGTATTTACCCAGAAAGATGGTCAGGGAAGATTAATTGGGTTGATACCTATTAGTGCCTAGAACAGGGTCTGCTATGTGGTGAAACCATGCTAAACTGTGAGCCAATCATGTTATCAATGGTGAGGCGAAACCAGAGGTCACCGAAGCAGGAACTGCAGCACTCAGAGCCATATAGTCAAAAAGTGTTTATTAAGTACCTACTGTATACCACCCTCAAATATACTCTAGAGAAAACATTTTAGAGCAAGGGCTCATAACTTGAGAGTTCATAACTCCTAGAGCTTCCAGGGCCTATAAACATTCCAAAATTGCATGCTGACCATGGGCACATGCACACACGTGAGAATTCTAGGCCAGGAAGCAGAATTCATAGCTTTCATAAAATTCCCAAAGGTATTTGTGACCCCAAACAGGTAGAGAGAGAAAACAAGGGCATGTCAATGAGTAAGGCTAGTGTTCTTCCAGTGAGCATTTATTGAGCACCGTCTATGTGCCAGGCCCTGGGATTTAGCAAGAACAAGACAGACATGGCCTCTGTGCCCCTGGGGGAGAGAGGGGCAAAGCCCTCACAGGCAGGAGAGTGTTCCAGAAAGGGGTGGTGGGGACTGTGGGCCTGTGAATCCGGGAGCCCTGGAACGAGGTAGGAAAGTCATACAGACATCTGTGGGAGTGGGTGTGGGGACAGAGCAGTGGCAGCCTGAGAAGGCCTTGGTCCCCTCTGGAGGGACCCAGGCAGGCTGCACAGAGGAGGTGGCATTCGACCTGGACACAAAGGAAGAAGAGGGTGCCCCAGGTAGAGGGAACCACACGAACAGAAGCAGAGAGGCCAGAAACTGCGAGGCGTGTCCGCGGCCTCTGGGTAAGTAATTCCTTATGCAAGTAGCAGGGAGCTGTCAGTGGAGGCCATTACGGAGGGGGGCCAGATGGAGGCACTCGCCTTCAAGGACCTCCTTTAAGCCAGAGGTCCCCAGGACAGTTTCGTGGAAGAGAATTTTTCCACAGACCAGTGGCAGGGGTGGAGGGAAGATTCAAGTGCATCACATTTACTGTGATTTCTATTACGATTTTTATTTCTATTATGATTATTAGTGTGTGTTAATCACTCGGTCGTGTCCAACTCTTTGCAACCCTGTCCATGGAATTCTCTAGGCAAGAATACTGGAGTGGGTTGCCATGCCCTCCTTCAGAGGATCTTCCCAACCCAGGGATCAAACTCAGGCCTCCTGAATTGCAGGCAGATTCCTTACCATCTGAGTCACCAGGGAAGCCCTCTGTTATTATCACATTGTGATACGTAATGAAATAATTCTACAATTCACTATAATGCAGAATGAGTGGGAGCCCTGAGCTTGTTTTCCTGCAACTTGATGGTCCCATTTTGGGGTGATGGGAGAGTGATCAGTTCAGTCGCTCAGTCGTGTCCGATTCTTTGTGATCCCATGGACTGCAGCATGCCAGCCCTCCTTGTCCATCACCAACTTACTCAATCTTACCACCCAGAACTTACTCAAACTCATGTCCATCGAGTCGGTGATGCTATCCCACCATCTCATCCTCTGTCGTCCCCTTCTCCTCCCTGCTCTGGGGAGAGTGATAGAGAGCAGCTATAGATACAGATGAAGCTTTGCTCACTTGCTTGCCGCTCACCTCCTACTGTGTGACCTGGTTCCTAACCGGTACCAGTCCAAGTGGCCCGAGGGAGTTGGGGACCCCTGCTGTAAGTGATGGAGCCCTCCTGACTAGCACTCCTGTCCAAGGCTTAGAGACAGCATCTGATTGGTTGGCAGCATCCAAGCATGCTTTGAGCTCCCTGAACTGACCCATTCGTATCCTCCCTCCCCAGCTGGCCCAGGAGGAAGAATTTCCCCTAGTTCTGTTGGCAAGGAAGTGAAAAGTTAGTCACCAAGGGCCACAGCCCAGACGCTGAGTCTGGGCGAAAAAAGAGAGCCTCTCTGGGGGAGCTGATGCCCCCGCTCTGGGGAGGGCTGACTCGGGGGAGGAGGAATCACAGATGAATCCAGGAGGAGGAAGCATGGACCAGATCTGGGTGGGTTTCCTTCAGGAAGCAGTGAGCTTGGTGATTCAGAGCAGTGGCCCTTGACTCAATTCTGACAGGCCTGGATTCAAATGCTGGCTGTGCCATTTGCTAGCCGTGTGGCCTTGGACAAATTACTTAGCCCCTCTGAGCTAAAGTTTTCTCTCATATGAAATGAGAATAATGATATCATTCAAAAAACTAAGATCATGGCATCCAGTCCCATCACTTCATGACAAATAGATGGGGGGGAGGAAGTGGAATCAGTGACTGATTTTATTATCTTGGGCTCCAGAATCACTGCAAACAGTGACTTCAGCCACGAAATTAAAAGATCCTTCCTCTTTGGAAGAAAATCTATGACAAATGTAGACAGCATATTAAAAAGCAGAGACATCACTTTGCCAACAAAGGTCCGTCTAGTCAAAGCTATGGTTTTTCCAATAGTCATTTCCTATCATAAATGACTATTTCTATTGATGTGAGAGTTGGACCATAAAGAAGGCTGAGCGCAGAAGAATTGATCCTTTCAAATTCTGGTGTTGGAGAAGACTCTTGAGAGTCCCTTGGACTGCAAGGAGATCAAACCAGTCAATCCTAAAGGAAATCAGTCCTGAATATTCATTGGAAAGGCTGATGCTATAGCTGAAGCTCCAATACTTTGGTCACCTGATGCAAATTGCCAAGACCCAGCCCCTGATGCTGGGAAAGACTGAGGGCAGGAGGAGAAGGGGGCGACAGAGGACCAGATGGAATCACCCATTCAATCAATAGACATGAGTTTGAGCAAACTCAGGGACATGGTGAAGGACAGGGAAGCCTGACGTGCTGAAGTCCTTGGGGTCTCGAAGAGTTGGACAGGACTTAGCAGCTAAACAACAACCTCTAGGAGCTGCTGGGTGGAGGAGATGGGAGAATACACATAAAGAGCGTGGCCCAGTGCTGGGCAGAGACAAAGGGCTCAGAAGGTGGAAACTGGTGTTGGTATTCTTCATCTATCATCCAGATTCTGTCAGTCTACAGACACCGAGAGTCAAGCGTGTGCAGTGCGCCAGGGAGGGAGGGATGAGAAAAAAATGGGCACCCATCCCCCCTTCCCAGGCTCCCACCATGGTGGGGTTTTCAAATCCTCTCACTTAAGTACTATAGTTTTATTTTTTATTATTTAGGTTGTGCTGGGTTTATCGTTGTGGCACATGGGCTCTATAGTTGCAGCACACAGGCTTAGCTACCCCACAGTATGTGGGATCTTAGTTCCCCAATCAGGGGTTGGAAGGCAGATTCTTAACCACTTGACCACCAGGAAAGTTGCAAGACGGTGGTTCTTAGCCTCTTTTGAGGTCAGAGGCTCCTCTAAGTCTGCTAAAAGTTTTGGATCCTATGCCCAGAGAAACACAAATATACATACGTATGTGTATAAAATTATAAGGGAAATCCAGAAAAAAATTCTATATTCAGAGATAGATTTTTGGAGGGCTTTTATTTTCAACCATATTTATTTCCATAATTTTAAACTATAAAGAGCATAAATTGTTTTTCTAATCCAGAAAGACAATAATAATGTATTCCATTTCAGCAGCCCCACTCATCCCATCCTGGGTCTGCCAAGTGGTTCACAGACCCAAATTAAGAAAACTCTGACCTAAAGGGCTAGGCAGACACCCACATAAATAATACAAAATAAAACTAATGTGTTAGAGCAGTGGTTGGCAAGCTTTTCTGTAAAGGGTCAGACAGTAAATATTTTAGGCTTTACAGGCCTTATGGTCTCTGTTGTAACTGATCAACTCAGCCACTGGAGCGGGAAAGCGGTCACAGACAAAGGAATGTGTGTGGCTGTGTGCCAATAAAACTTTATTTATGACACTTTATTACAAAACAGGCAGTGGGCCATTTTGCCAACCCGTGTTAGAGGTCCCAGCTCTTAGATGACGGGAATGTCTGAACTAGAGGCTGAGAGTGGTCAACTAACAAGTCCAAGGTCACAGAGCTGAGCAGGGTTGTGGCCCCACTCACCAACCAGCCAACCTTGCTACGGTCCAGGGACTCCAGCACCCAACTCCTAGAGCTGCTGCTCCCAAACTCATAGCTCCTGGAGCAGGGGGAGAATGCGGGCTGGGGACCCAGAGGAAGGCCCCAGCTGGGTGAGAGCCAGATGGTCTGGGAAGTGGAAGACAAGTCATCTGGGAGGAGGAAGGAGGGCTCGTCTTTCCCTTCCTTCAAAGCACGTTGCTGACTCACTGCTGAGGTCAGAATTGGGTCTTTAGTATCCAAGTTACCATCTTCCTCTCTGCATCAAAAAAAAAAAACCAGATCAGATCAGGAATTAAATTCATATGCCCCATGTCCAGCCTCCTGCTGATCACCAAGGAATATGAGATCCAGAAAAGTTTGAGACCTGGCTAGCAGAGGGACCCAGGAGGTGGGCCTAGGAGCTGTGGGTACTCAGATGCTTGTGAGGCAGCCCCTCCAGTGCCTGGGATGCCTGAGGCAGCCAAAAAGTCTCCTGAGCAGAGAGCAGGCCTGAATTAGGCCTTGAAAAGCAGGGAGATCGCCTTAGCAAAAGACCAAGAACATGGTCTGTTGCCTGCTCTTTCTGTATTTTTGTTCCAGTTCCCTCTGCTCCTTTCTTGTCTTCCTCTTCCTTTACTTTGCACCCCCTGATTCTCTATCACAAGCGTGACAAGCCTATCTATCCTTTCATGCCCACGCTCGAACAGACGTTGTTAATCAATCCCCACAGTCTTTTAGCTGCTGGAGGAAGCCCTTATTGATCAATTACAGTTGGAACAAAAACTAGAACCTATTTGCTATCCCTGCTGACTTTCTGTTCCCCTCACCCCCTACTTAGCTCAGTGCCCACCTGCTCACTGAGACCCAGAGAGGTCAAGTGAAAATGCAGGGGGTTGCCCAGCTCTTCCTGGGGCCCTGTGGGAGAGTCCTTCCCTCTGCAGAAGGACTGGTTCACACTTTTCCATCTGTCCACCTCTTGAGTCTGTGCATGTGACTGAGCCTGACCTTCTCTCCCAGTGACCCCAGGCATGAAGATCTACATTGACCCCTTCACCTACGAAGACCCCAATGAGGCAGTGCGGGAGTTTGCCAAGGAAATTGACATCTCCTGTGTCAAAATTGAGCAGGTGATTGGAGCAGGTAGGTGACTGGTACCCTCCCAAGTACCATGACCTCAGCCTTGGGTGTGGGGGGGCGGGGACCACCCCAATGTGTACTCCTGGGGTGGAGGGTAGGATGCCTCAGAGAACCCTCCAAGGCCTGAAGACTCAGATTATCCAAGGTGCAAGGGCTCCCAAAGATGTCCAGAAAAACTACCTCATCATCACCTGAGGAAACAGGTCCAGGGAAGGAGCTTGCTCACATCAGAGACCGAGCTAGTTCTGGGACCGGGTACTCTGGACTCTGTCTAATGCTTTGTCCTTCCTGCCATTCATCCCAGGTCCCTCGCTCCATCTCCCCAGGTCCCCCTACTTCCTCACCCCACGCCCAGCCAAACACCACGGGTTGGCCACAAAGGGTTTACCCTTCCTCCTGAAGGTGGCTGAGACTCTTTGAGGCCCTTGCATTCTCTAAAGGGATTCTGTGTCTGCAAGGATTAACTGGCCCCAGGGGCAGAGGTGAAAGGGAAGAGGGAGGCGGCGCTTCCACCTGCTGAGTGACATCCTGCCTCTTCGGTGTGCCTGTCCCAGGGGAGTTTGGTGAGGTATGCAGCGGCCACCTGAAGCTGCCGGGCAAAAGAGAGATCTTCGTGGCCATCAAGACCCTCAAGTCGGGCTATACTGAGAAGCAGCGCCGGGACTTTCTGAGCGAGGCCTCCATCATGGGCCAGTTCGACCATCCCAACGTCATCCACCTGGAGGGCGTGGTCACCAAGAGCACACCTGTAATGATCATCACTGAGTTCATGGAAAACGGCTCCCTGGACTCCTTCCTCCGGGTAGGGAAAGCCAAGAGTGGTGGGGCAGGAAGAGCAGTGGTGAGCATAGCTTTATGCTGTCAAAGCCTGAAAGGTCTTGGAAAGATCATGGTCAAGAATGGCTTGCTCGCTGCCACATTCTATTCCTTTATCCACGGCGTGCATGCGTGCTAAGTCACTTCAGTTGTGTCTTGACTCCTTGCCACCCTATGGACTGTGGCTGTCCAGGCTCCTCTGTCCATGGGATTCTCCAGGCAAGAATACTGGAGTGGGTTGCCATGCCCTCCTCCAGGGAACCTTCCTGACCCAGGGATAGAGGGATTGAATTCATGACAGGCATTGCTAATAAATCCCAGACTCTCTCCCACTATACCCAGAAGCAATCTCAGAATCTTTCTCTATCAGGGAAACCACAGCCAGTTGATCAGCGTTGGCATACAACCTGAAATCTCTTCCCTCCAAGCATTTAGCCAGCCTTCTCATGACGCCCGAGAGAAAAACTGAGGCTCTCAGAGAAGTAGAGTGTGCCCAAGGTTACCCGGAGGCTCGAGATGAGAGCCAGGACTGGATCCAGGTCTCCTGACCCTTAGTCCAGGGTTTTCACCAGGTTTGGATTTCCCCAAAGCTATACAGGGAGAGAGTTTGGAGCACAAGGCAACAGGGGAAAGCTTCCAGGCGCCCCGAGAAGTCACAGTCAACCAGCTAGACAAAGAGCACTGACTAGGAATCAGAAGTATGCCATTGGAAGGGGAGGGATGAACTGGAAGACTGGAATTACACATACATACTACTATAAATAAAATCTTTCCCATCATCAAGGTCTTCTCCAGTGAGTCAGATGCTGGGAAATATTGAAGGGAAAAGGAGAAGAGGGCACCAGAAGAGATTGTTAGATGGCATCACTGACTCAATACACATGAACTTGGGTAAACTCTGGAAGATAGTGAGGGACAGGGAGGCCTGGCATGCTGCAGTCCATGGAATCAGAAAGAGTCAGAAAGGACTTAGCAATGAACAACAACATATATATATACACACACACACCTATAAGGTAACTAATAGGGACCTACTGTACAGCACAGGGAATTCTACTCAGTACTTTGTAATGACCTATATGGGAAAAGAGTCTAAAAAAAGAGTGGGTACACGTGTAACTGATTCACTTTGGTGTACACCTCAAACTAACACCGCATTGTAAATCAGTTATACCGCAATAAAAAAAAATGTCTTTAAAGAAGTATGCCATTGAACTACTTGCTGTTTAACGAATATTTATTAAGCACCTAGTATGTGCCAGGAGCCTTTCATGCACCTTGTTGAACACTGAGTACCCTAGAAGGTGGGCATGACTTATTCCCATTTAACACACAGTTGAGGAAACAGGGGCTTCCCTGGTAGCTCAGCTGGTAAAGAATCTGCCTGCAATGCAGGACACCCCAGTTCAATTCCTAGGTTGGAAAGATCTGCTGGAGAAGGGATAGACTACCCACTCCAGTATTCTTGGGCTTCCCTGGTGGCTCAGCTGGTAAAGAATCCACTTGCAATGCAGGAGACCTGGGTTCGATCAGTGGGTTGGGAAGAGCCCCTGGAGAAGGGAAAGGCCTGGTATTCTGGCCTGGAGAATTCCACGGACTGTATAGTCCATGGGGTTGCAAAGAGTCGGACATGACTGAGTGACTTTCTGAGAGCTAGGTCACATGTCCAAAGTTGCACAGCCAGCAAGGGAAAAAGCCAGAATCCAGCCAGCCCCAGAGTCCATATTCTCTCCACCACCCTAAAACCAGCCTCTCCTGGGCCTCTGTAAGGCCCCTGAGCCACAGGGAGCCCAGGCCAGGGCGACAGGGGCCCAGTCTGGTGTCCCACTGTGAGAATGCTCCAGAGATCTGACGCACACTCTTCCATTCACTCTGTGTTTCCTCCACTTCTCCCAAAGCAAAATGACGGGCAGTTCACAGTCATCCAGCTGGTGGGCATGCTGCGGGGCATCGCGGCTGGCATGAAGTACCTGGCCGACATGAACTACGTCCACCGCGACCTGGCCGCCCGCAACATCCTTGTCAACAGCAACCTGGTCTGCAAGGTGTCTGACTTCGGGCTCTCACGCTTTCTGGAGGACGATACCTCAGATCCCACGTACACCAGCGCCCTGGTAAGACAGAGGCAGGGAACAGTGGAGCCGCGGGGCCGGGAAAGAGGGCGGACATCCGTTTCTCCCCACAACACGTTCTCACCGACACTTGCTCATGCCAAGCGCTGTTCTGAGCCCTGGAGAAGTAGAGACATAAACCCCGACTTCTGCCCTCTTGGAGCTCACAGGCTGGTGGGCACAGATGTGCAGAGCACTACCGAGCAATGGGGCTGAGTCAGACACCAGACTTAGGAGGCAGAGGAAGGCTTGCTAAGAGGGAATTGATAGCTGAGCTGAAAGCCAAGTGCCAGTAAAAGTTTGCCAGATGCTGTATTCTCATGGGTGGGTATGACTGGCACACAGGCTGTCGGGGAAAGTGGTGGGCAACCATGCTGGAGAGGTAGGCAGGGCCACATCTCGGAGACCCTTGATTGCCCAAGCTCAGGACTGTCTCCTGAAAGCTGTTGGGGTTGTTGAAGAGTTGCAGGGAGGTGGGGCGGGGTGGGGGTGGCTGTTTTGATTTTGGCTGTGCTGGGTCTTCACTGAGGCACGCAATCGTGGCTTCTCTAGTGGCAGCTCCAGAGCATGGGCTCAGTAGTTGCCGCGGACGGGCTTCGTTGCCTCACGGCATGTGGGATCCTAGTTCCCCAGCCAGAGATCAAACCCATGTCCCCTGCATTGGAAAGATGAATTCTTAACCACTAGACCACCAGGGAAGGCCCTGTTGAAGAATTTTAAACAGAAAGGAATCAGACAGTACCTGCCCTCAAAGATCTCAGAAGTAGTTCAAGTGGAAGCAGTGAAAAAGTGAAATGAAAGTGTTAGTCGCTCAGTCGTGTCTGCCTCTTTGCAAACCCATGGACTGTAGCCCACCAGGCTCCTCTGTCTGTGGGATTCTCCAGGCAAGAATACTGGAGTGGGTTGCCATCCCCTTCTCCAGGGGAATCTTCCTGACCCAGGAATCAAACCCAGGTCTCCAGCATTGCAGGTGGATTCTTTACCATCTGAGCCACCAGGGAAGTGGAGGCAGGCAAGCAGGCAAATGAGATGAGTACCGCTCTCCGGGAGACGAGTGCGTCCTGATGACCTCAGTCGTAGGAGTAGGAGCATGAGCCACCCTTTGTGGACTTAGGGAAAGGTGTGCAGAGGGACTTCAAGGATGAGGAGGAGGTTACCAGATGGCAGGGTGGGAAAAGGCGCTTCGTGCAGAGAGAAGGTCCCAGGCGCGTGCCCGCAGGCCCGGACCAGCGGGGCGAGTCTAGGGGAGCAGTCAGGCACTTTGTGACCGTACAGCACGGGGCGGGGGGTCGGGAGCTTCGACAGCAGAGGCCATTCGGCTCAGCCTCCCATCCACTGACAGTCCCCGTTCTGCTCCCCAGGGTGGGAAGATCCCCATCCGCTGGACGGCCCCAGAGGCCATCCAGTACCGGAAGTTCACCTCGGCCAGTGACGTCTGGAGCTACGGCATTGTCATGTGGGAGGTGATGTCCTACGGGGAACGGCCCTACTGGGACATGACCAACCAAGACGTAAGTCTGCAAGGAGGTGGGCGCGGCCTCTCTGGCCAGCCAGGCGGGCGGGGAAGACCTAGAACTCTTGGGCTTTTGCTCGACTTTCAGCAGGTAGGACCGAGGTCTCTGAGATCCTGGGTCCGGGCAGCTCCCAGCACAGTGTTGGTTGATTCAAACATCTGCACAGGACCGTGGACTCTCCAGGGGGGTCAGGAGTAGAAAAGGCCCATGCATGCATGCTAAGTCGCTTCATTCGTGTCCAGCTCTTTGCGACCTGTGGACTGCAGCCAGCCAGCTCCTCTGTCCGTGGGATTCTCCAGGCAAGAATACTGGAGAGGGGCTGCCATTCTCTTCTCCAGGGGATCTTCCCGAGCCAAGGATCAAACCTGCGTCTCTTATATTGGCAGGCAGGTTCATTACCGCTAGCGCCACCTGGGAAGCCCAGAAAAGGCCCACCCATCCACAAATAAGCAAATCTTCAGGATGCAGCCACCTGTGGCCAACCCTAAGCGACCATGTCTGCCCCTCAGGGGTTCACCACCCATATGAGGGACAGGACAGTCATTCAGAAAACCAGATGGAGTTATCAGGTGCTATGTATGGTCAGGTGGTAAAGTGAAGAAGGCAGGCATCAAACCCTGCAGGTGCTCAGGAAAGGGAACATGGGCACAATTAGCCTTGAGGTCTACACAGACAGCTGGGACTCAAAGAGTAGTGAGACTTGAAGACGTGAGGACTTCCAGTGGAAAGAACAGCCTGTGCCAAGGCCCAGAAGTGGGATGACGAGGGGTCATGTTGGGGAGCAGTGGGAAGTTGGTCAGAACGGTTGCTGAGGTTCAGTAATGGGGTGTTTGAAAGTCCCCCTCTAGGAATTCTGATTTGCAACAATGCAGAACAGGGAATAAATACTTGAGCAGGGAAGATATCCACAGTCAAGCTGGGGAAGACAAATTTGGCCCTATGGGCAGGACAGCTTGGAGAGGTGTTTGGGCTCCTTTCCCCTAACAGAGCAGCCGAAGGGGGTTGCTCACAGGAGGGTGGGCCTGGTGGACCCTGAGGCAGAGGGTATCTTGGGGTGCTGAGTGGAAGGGGAGCCAGACGCCCAGCTTCCAGGCCAGACTGAAGTCAGAGATGGTGGGAACCCAGGAAAGGCGCATACTGGGGCTGCCTCCAGGAAGTGGAGATGGTTGCCGGGGCAACCAAATAAGCCTGTCCTGCAACGCACTGGGGGCAAGACCAGAGAACAGATGCTCTTACCTCACCCCCGCAACCCCTCCCTACCCCTCCCCAGGTAATCAACGCCATAGAACAGGACTACCGACTACCACCGCCCATGGACTGCCCGAGCGCGCTGCACCAGCTCATGCTGGACTGCTGGCAGAAGGACCGCAACCACCGGCCCAAGTTCGGCCAGATCGTCAACACGCTGGACAAGATGATCCGCAACCCCAACAGCCTCAAAGCCATGGCGCCGCTCTCTTCCGGGTACGCCCCCCAGCCCCGCCCCTTTTCCCAGCGCCGCCTGGCCCCGCCCACTCCTGGACAGCTGAATTGGGATGGGAAGGACAGTGCTAGGGTTTTTTGGGAGGCTGCCTGCCTTGCCGTGCAGGGTGCAGGGCACAGGCTATCCTGAGGAGGAGAAGGAAGCCCAAGATGGGTGGTAGAGAAAGCATCTTTTAAAACGTGGTCAGAGAGGACAAGGTTTAAAAGAAATGATCGGTATCTTTTTGTAAAATATTTATTTGGCTGTGCTGGATCTTGGATGTGGCTCGCAAGATCTTTAGTTGTAGCATGTGGGAGATCTTGTTCCCTGACCAGGGGTGGAACCAGGGGACCCCCTGCATCAGGAGTTTGGAGTCCTAGCCACTGGACCACCAGGGAAGTCCCAGTTCTCAGAATCTTGGTGAATAGATTTACTCCTCACTCAGGTTCCTACTTCACACTTAAATCTGGACCCTCTAACTTGCATTTGCATCCTCCTCGACACAGCCATGCTCACACACACACACACACACAGTCCTACACACATACATGAATGCACATTTGGGCACAAATGCTCATGCTTATGCTCACAATCTCACACACATAGATACACTCATTCCCAAGTTCTCACACATACACACAACCATACATAACTGAGCACGCGCATTCAGAAGTACTCATATACCACAGAACACACAGGCACGCATGCCCCCACACTGGAGCTGCCATCCTCATAGCAGAGACTGGCTCAGGTGCACAGGCGTTAGCTTCAATGATCCGGGTGCTTCCCTTTGCCCAGTGGTCCCAGAGCACCCTGCATCAGACCTGCAGCCAACCCTCGCTCTCCCTGAGCAGCTTCCACAGGCCAGTCCCAGCCCTGCACATCCTTACTCTTCAGGACCCTTGACCACACGGGCTGTCTGAGGGGTGTCTGGCTGGATGTCTTCAGGGTCCAGGGCTGGCTGTGTCCAGAGACTCCCTGGGCCCAAGTTCTTCACCTGCCAGGAGATGTCCGTGTTTGCCCCTGCCCATCCCTCCTCACCACAACCCTGCGTCAGCCACTCCTGATTCTCTGGATAAAAATCATTCTGAGCTTTTAGCCTCATGATGGTCACTTCACACCTTGCCTGCCCAGAAGTCATTCCCACCAGCCCCACCAGCTGTGTCTGGACTTTGGAGATGTGGCCCACAAGATCGGCTTCCTGTAGCATAGCCAGGGTAGGGGAGGACAGAGAAGGGCATTGGGAGAGGAAATGACAAGTAGTCAGCACAGTGATGGGACTTTCCTGGCAGTCCAGTGGCTAAGACTCTGCACTCCCAAATGCAGAGGGTCTGGGTTTGATCTCTGGTCAGGGAACTAGATCCCACATGTCACAGCTAAGAGTTGGCATGCCACAACTAAGACCGGGCAGAAATAGATGATAGATAGATAAAATCAGCACAATTAGTCCAACTGAAACCCCTCCCCCAAAGCAGCAGCATGGAGACATGTCCCCGCCTCACCGCTGTGGTCCAGCCTCTCAGCGGTCCCCTAGAGGCTTCCCTAGACTGTCCAGATGGCCTCAGCTTTGAGACCTGCATACATACTCACTCTCACCTACTCACACATACACGTGTGCACATTTCTGTGGGTTCAGACTCACGCCTGCTCTCGCACAGAAGTGGTCACACGCATACACACTGTGCTCACACACACGGATGCACATGGGCAGGGACACGCAGCCTGCACCTGTGCCCACGCCCACGCCTACCCTCACCCCAGGTCAGCACGTGCACTGACCCTACCTGTCGCCCACCCCACCCCTAGAATCAACCTGCCATTGCTGGACCGCACGATCCCTGACTACACCAGCTTTAACACGGTGGACGAGTGGCTGGAGGCCATCAAGATGGGGCAGTACAAGGAGAGCTTCGCCAATGCCGGCTTCACCTCCTTCGATGTCGTGTCACAGATGATGATGGAGTAAGTGCCCAGCCGCCTCCACCCACCGCCGTGAGCCCCCCTCCCCACCCATCCCGCCAAGCAGGGGGCTCTGGAGAGTGAGGAATAGACAGTGTCCCAGCAGGGATATGGGGGACCAAGGAGCAAGATGGCCAATGCAGAAATCACATTCTTATCAACACCCGGGTCTCCTGCCACCCACTGGCTTTTCAATTCAGTTCAGTCGCTCAGTCATGTCTGACTCTTTGCAAGCCCATGGACTGCAGCACACCAGGCCTCCCTGTCCATCACCATCTCCTGGAGTTTACTCAGACTCATATCCATCAAGTCAGTGATGCCATCCAACCATCTCATCCTCTGTCATCCCCTTTTCCTCCTGCCTTCGATCTTTCCCAGCATCAGGGTCTTTTCCAATGAGTCTGTTCTTCTCAGATGGCCAAAATATTGGAGTTTCAGCTTCAGCATCAGTCCTTCCAATGAATATTCAGGACTGATTTCCTTTAGGATGGACTGGTTGGATCTCCTTGCAGACCAAGGGACTGTCAAAAGTCTTCTCCAACACCATAGTTCAAAAGCATCAGTTCTTCGGCACTCAGCTCTCTTTATAGCCCAACTCTGACATCCATACATAACTACTGGAAAAACCATAGCCTTGACTAGATGGACCTTTGTTGGCAAAGTAATATCTCTGCTTTTTAATAAGCTTTCTAGGTTGGTCATAACTTTTCTTCCAAGAAGCAAGCATCTTTTAATTTTACGGCTGAAGTCACCATCAGCAGTGATTTTGGAGCCCAAAAAAATAGTCTGTCACTGTTTCCATTGTTTACTCATCTATTTGCCATGAAGTCATGGGACCAGATGCCATGATCTTAGTTTTCTGAATGTTGAGCTTTAAGCCAACTTTTTTACTCTCCTCTTTCACTTTCATCAAGAGGCTATTTAGTTCTTCTTCACTTTCTGCCATAAGGGTGGTGTCATCTGCATATCTGAGGTTATTGATATTTCTCCCGGCAATCTTGATTCTAGCTTGTGCTTCTTCCAGCCCAGGGTTTCTCACGATGTATTCTGCATATGTTAAATAAGCAGGTTGACAATATACAGCCTTGACATACTCCTTTCCCAATTTGGAACCAGTCTGTTGTTCCATGTCTACTTCTGTTGCTTTTTGACCTGCATACAGATTTCTCAGGAGGCAGGTCAGGTGGTCTGGTATTCCCATCTCTTTCAGAATTTTCCACAGTTTATTGTTATCCACACAGTAAAAGGCTTTGGCATAGTCAATAAAGCAGATTTTTTCTGGAACTCTCTTGCTTTTTCGATGATGCAGTGGATGTTGGCAATTTGGTCTTTGGTTTCCTCTGCCTTTTCTAAATCCAGCTTGAACATCTGGAAGTTTATGGTTCACATACTGTTGAAGCCTGGCTTGGAGAATTTTGAGCATTACTTTGCTAGTGTGTGAGATGAGTAAAGTTGTGTGGTAGTTTCAGCATTCTTTGGCATTGCCTTTGGGATTGGAATGAAAACTGACCTTTTCCAGTCCTGTGGCCACTGCTGAGTTTTCCAAATTTGCTGGCATATTGAGTGCAGCACTTTCACAGCATCATCGTTTCGGATTTGAAATAGCTCAACTGGAATTCCATCACCTCCACTAGCTTTGTTCATAGTGATACTTCCTAAGGCCCACTTGACTTCACATTCCAGGATGTCTGGCTCTAGGTCAGTGATCACACCATCGTGATTATCTGGGTCGTGAAGATCTTTTTTTGTACAGTTCTTCTGTGTATTCTTGCCACCTCTTCTTACTATCTTCTGCTTCTGTTAGGTCCCTACCATTTCTGTCCTTTATTGTGCCCATCTTTGCATGAAGAGTTCCCTTGGTATCTCTAATTTTCTTGAAGAGATATCTAGTCTTTCCCATTCTATTATTTTCCTCTATTTCTTTGCATTGATCACTGAGAAAGGCTTTCTTATCTCTCCTTGCTATTCTTTGGAACCCTGCATTCAAATGGGTATATCTTTCCTTTTCTCCTTTGCCTTTCGCTTCTCTTCTTTTCATAACTGTCTGTACAGGCTTCTCAGACAACCATTTTGCCTTTTTGCATTTCTTTTTCTTGGGGATAGTCTTGATCACTTCCTCCTGTACAATGTCACAAACGTCCATCCAAAATTCTTCAGGCTGTCTGTTTATCAGATCTAATCCCTTAAATCTATTTCTCACTTCCACTTCCAAATCATAAGGGATTTGATTTAGGTCATACCTGAATGGTCTAGTGGTTTTCCCTACTTTCTTCAATTTAAGTCTGAATGTGGCAATAAGGAGTTCATGATCTGAGCCACAGTCATCTCCCAGTCTTGTTTTTGCTGACTGTATAGAGCTTCTGCATCTTTGGCTGCAAAGAATATAATCAATCTGCTTTTGGTGTTGACCATCTGAGTGACTTTGAGCAAATGACAGGACTCCCCTTGGCCTCAGTTTTCTCTTCTGTGAACTGGGGTGTGGTAGGAAGATCAACAGAGATAAAAAGTGAACACATGGGTACTTGGTTCTTGCAGGGTCATGCAGGGTCCCCTCTCCTCTCCCGCAGCAAAGGAGACACGGGCACCTAGGTGCCCCCACTCCCAGCCCCCTCTCCCCCATCTTAACACTCAGTCACTCCCGCTCCCTTTCCCCTTCCCTTGCTCTCTCCAGTGGGAAACCCCTGAAATAGCCCAGGTGGTTCTACCTGGATGGAGTCCCTCCACCCTCGCATGTCCCTAACACATGTGCTTCTCTCCCCAAAGGGACATTCTCCGGGTTGGGGTCACCCTGGCTGGTCACCAGAAAAAAATCCTCAACAGTATCCAGGTGATGCGGGCACAGATGAACCAGATCCAGTCGGTGGAGGTTTGACGTTCACCTGCCTCGGCTCACCGCTTCCTCCAGGCCCCGCCCCCTCCGCGCCCCCAAGCCGGCCCCCGGTTCTCGGTCCACCGCAGGGTCAGCAGCCACCTGCCAGGAGGCCATCGGCGACAGGAAGAACCAAGCAGCGCTCCAGCCAGGAGACGTCACCAAGAATATGTGCAACTCTGATGATGGAAAAAAGGGAATGGGAACAAAAGAAAATAGATCCTGGGAGGGGGCGGGAAATACCGAGGAATATTTTTTAAAGAGGATTCTCATAAGGAAAGCGATCATCGTTCTTGGAGGAAAAAAAAAAGAAAAAAAAAAGGGCTTGGGAGATCCATGCAGTTTGTCCCATCGGAGATCAAAAGCAGTTTCTCTCCAACTCCCTCTGGGAAGGTGACCTGGCGGGCGCCAAGAAACACGTTCAGGAAAACAAATGTGAAGGGGAGAGACAGGGGCCGCCCTTCTCTCCTGTCCCTAGCGCTGCTCTTCCAGGTCTCGCTCAACAGCCACGTGCCAAGCGGATGGACAGGCGGACAGGCAGCCACCCCTGGAACCAGCCTGGGAACATCCAATCCCGCTGCTACCGGGCGCTCAGAATTTTTCTGTCTTTGGAGAATATTTTAGTAACTCCAATGAAAGAGACTTGTTTCCCCAGTCAACTCCCGGGGCTGCGAAGGGACTTCTGTCCCCCTGGGTCAGGGAGAACATGGGGACACCTGAAAGGTCAGCCTTCCTGAGGCTGGGCACAGCACCCGCCGCCGCCTCGATCTGAAGCTCCATGCCCAGATCACGGGCGCGGCGCAGCGGCCCCGGCCCAGCGGGGCACCCACTCCCACCAGCCCCCATCCGGAGGACTAGCTACGACTGCCACCAAGGACTGCTCCTGCATCTGGGTTTGTTTACAGCAATTCGTGGACTCGGGGGTATTTTTGGTCAGGGGTGGATTTGGTTTGGGTGGGGGGGGTGGGGGCGGGACTTGTTGGTTGTTTTTTTTTTTTTTTTATGACAATGAAGTGACACTTTGACATTTCCTACCTTTTGAGGACTTGATCCTTCTCCAGGAAGAAGGTGCTTTCTGCTTACTGACTTAGGCAATACACCAAGGGCGAGATTTTATATGCACATTTCTGGATTTTTTATATGGTTTTCATTGACATCCTTCCCTCCTCCCCACCCCTCCCCAACCCCAAAGAGAGTTTCCCACCTGCTGACAGGCCTCACCAAAGCCAACTGCCTAGGGGCCATCTGGGCTATTCAGAGACTGAGGTTTGGGCGGAGGGTAGGGGGCCAAGGTGGAGGACCAATCCCACCCCAGGACTGTCTCTGAGAGCAAGAGATTGGGAAGGGAGAGGCGGCCGCGGGGTCAGAAGTCTCTGCCCGCATCTCAGCGCTCCTTCTGGCCCAGTCTGTCCAGTACTTGGCAGGTAAATCGGCCCCTCTGAGGTTCCCGAGTGCCCTCAGAAGGCCAGAACCCACTTTTGTCTCTGGAAAGCCTCTGTCGGGCTGCACCAGAGGCCAGGACCCGGATCGTTCACTGTGATACCCCAGCCCTCGAGCGGGTCACCCTCAGACCAGGCTCCTCTCCTCCGCTGGTGGGACAACCCGTGATTCTCTCCCCCACCCCCTACCCTCCACCGGACCCTTGCCCAGGCCTGAGGGCCTTGGCCGGGAGAAAACCCATCCGTCAAGGGGTCTGGCCACAGACTCTCTGCTGGGAGCAAATGCAGGTACCTGAGCGGAACAATCGGTTAGTGGATTGAATGGAAATAAAGGCTTTAGTTAGAAAATGACCCCTGTTCTCTGTAAGCAACGAGAGATCCTGGCACCCTTGGGACACGTCAAGTGACCCATGATGCTCTTCTAAGGGACCGTTCCTTCCTCCGGGTTCAAGGAGGCCCGGGGCTGAGAAGACGCATGAGGACGCCAGTGGCCCACTTGGCCTTCTCTGGCTTGTCAAAAGCACAGGCGATGAAAGTTGAGTTGGAAGCGGCTAGAACTTGGCAGTCTGATGTCCTATGAATCAGTGAGCCACTGCAGGATACATCAGGAGCAGGGAGTTTGACCACCGTGCCCTCAGCATTTCTGGGCCAGAGGAAGGGGGCCCGGCGAATTGAGTGAGCTGTGATGAGAGCGTGAGGGTCCTGAAGGACCCGTGGACCCCTAGTCAAAGCCACACCTATTATCATCTTATGCTGGTCAACTCTGACAGCCTCTGAGCAGACGGGCTTCTACTCACAATCAGAATTCTGACTGTGCGAGGAGGCAGCTGGGGAGGGGAAAGCAGGGACACCGCATCTCAGGACCATTCCCTTTGTCTAGGAGACTGACCAGCTGAGAAAGACTCAGGCCGCAGGTGGTCAACCAAACACCCCTGGGGTTGAGCAAGCATCCAACACGGACTGGCCTGTCGTCTGTCACTCGCCTGTTCTCAGAGCCCAAGACGCAAGGGGAAGGAAGGGATTTAGAGGGGAGCACAGACCCCCAGGGGGAACAGCAGAGTGAGCCACAGGGAAGGTGTTGGCTGGCTTCCCACGAACCGGCCAGCCTTGGCCCAGCCAGCTGCCCTCTGTGCCCCAAAGATGCCCAGCACGGGTGGCAGCTGTCCCAGAACACAAGGTCACCTTCTGGAGGGAGATGCCCCGATGCTCTTTAGATTAACTCCTGTCTTCCCAGCCCGCCCCCACCCCCACCCCCAGCCCCGCTGCTGGGGGCCCCATAGGGGGCTGGCATTCAGTGCTTCCTGTCAGATGGCTTCCTGTCCTAAGCCGCTAGGCTGATGTCTGCTAGCCAGCTCATCTGCCCATCCACCCTTCAGGGCCAGAGTCCTCGGGTCCGTGTGCCTGCTTCTCAAGAGCGAGGGTGCTACCCAGACCCTCTGTTCCCACTTCAGGGTAACAGACGGACACCTCCGTGACTGTCCCGGGTGCAGGCAGATGCTTACCTCTCCCCGCGGCTGGGGCAGCTTGCCCACCACCTCTAGCTTGCTTCTCAGTGGGGAGGGTGGGCCACGCTGCCAAGCGCCTTCCACAATGCTGCCCGCTCACCCAGACACACCGCCCGGAGCCACCCGCTGCCTGGTTACTAATCCTTGCCTGGCTCAGCCTCCCAAGTGCCAGCCCCCACCTGCCCAGCAGTGGGAGAGGCGTTTCCGGCTGTCCTGCATGCAGTTGGTACATGAGGAAAGCAAGCTGCCTTGTAAACAGGGGCTGGGGCACCATGGAAATGGGGACCAGCTGCTCTAAGAGGGTGACCAGCAGATCTGTACAGGGCCAGGCAGGATAATAGAGCAATCGTGCCATCACCCCGACTCCTAACTGCCCTGGAAGTCCCCCACCCCCAGATGAGTTACTGTTGATGATCAGCAGGTCTCCTCCTGGGGGATGATATTCCAAATATCGATAAACTGGTTTAAGATGTGGACAGACTGATCAGAAGAGATGACAGCCTCAGGGCTCGACCCAAAGGCCCCAGAGGAGGGGCTGGGGTAGCACCCGGGGAGATACTTAGGGTTTGGGGCAGGGGCTATTTACTGCAGCCCTGGGTGCCTCCTGCCCAAATGGCATCAGTGTGAATTTCCCCGTTTCTGGCCGGTCCCTCTCAGGGAGCCCTGTGCCACCCTCTTGTATGCAGTCACTAGTTTGACAGCCCTCTCACATCAGGGGCTCATCTCCAGAATCCTCACCCCCTAGACCACTGCCCACTCCGGTGCTGGGCCCTCAGCCGTGCCTGGCTCCCCCCTGCATCCCTGAAGTCCCCAGTGGTACCAAAGGCTGGAAGACATGTCAGAGGACATAATGTACATGCATTCAAAGGTCAGGATGAGGCATGATGCTGGCAAAGATGCACGCTGCCACCTGAGTGGCAGCTCTGTCTCTGTCATTAAGACACGGATCTGGGCAAGCCAGCTCCCCTCCTGAGTCTCAGGCTCTCGTTTGTAAAACAAGAGGCCTGGATTGGGTGTGCCAAGGGTGCAAAACACTTTACACACCCCAGTCCTGTGAGGAGGGGCTATTTCCTTCCACAAATGGGGATGGACTGGGAGAGAATGGGCTGACAGAGAGGAAGTAACTTGCTCAGGAAGGGGCAGACCAGGCTGTGGCTACCTGCTTCCAATACCCACCCCACCAGGCTCAGTTAAGACAGCATGAAGCACCTGGCGGTCTGAACGCTGGTTGGTAAGAGAAGGGAAAGGTCAAAGGGGCTGGAGTGGTCAGGGAGGGCTTCGTGTAGGAGGCTGTCTTGACAGTAACAGAGGTTCGGAGAAAGGTCACTCCAAGTGGGAGGCGCAGTGTACCCAAAGATGCAAAGGCCATACTGGTTAACAGTGAGGAGTCATGTCTGGATGGGCCAGAGCAGTGCTGGAAGGTGGAGGGCTGGTTAGAGAAGGTTGAGGCCGCTTGGACAGGTGGGACAGTCCAGCCACAGCAGGTTCTTGAGCAGAAGAGTAGCAGCATGAGCATCAGGTTCTAGAAGGAGGAGTTGGTTCAGCCATTAGATGGGAGCAGGCTGCTTCACAGCTCCCCCTCCACTCCCCCGGGGGGACAAGAGCCCCCTGGAGAAGCCCTCATTTATTCCTAGAGAATCCAGGCCCCGCCGGTTCCCTTCCCGTCCTCGTTCACTGATGCAGAAAATCCAAAGAGTCGTTCCAGCTGCTTGGGACAGCAGGGTTGGATTCTGTGCTACCTGATTCTTAATTCAGCTGCATCCAGCTGAGAGGCCCACACCACCTCCAGGGCAGCCACTGAGAGAGCCGCCACTCACGGCCAGAGCTGAGTGTATGCAGGAAGTGGTAAGGGCACTGGAAGGCAGGCAGGTGGGTGGGCATTCCCCCGGGGGTGATGGAGCGGAGTGATGGAAGTGGACAGGGTTGGGGGCTGGGTAAGTGGCAATGCAAACTGCTCAGGAAGCCCATCTCTGCACCCCGCCCCCCTCGCCCTGGCCCTGGGAGAGATGACCCAGACACACTGTTGGGAGGGGGTGGGGGTCCCACCTTTATCAACAGTGCGTTATGCTGGGGAACCCAGGGGCGGGTGAGGGGAGCCATGCCACCCACGCGCCTCCACCCGCCAGCCTTGACTCCGGGTCCCATGAAATGGCTCCTGCCATAAAAAGCACCAACTGTGCCCTCGAAGCTGGCTGCACTCCCCTTCAGGGAAACCAAAGGAAGTGACTCGGCCTTTGTTCTGACCCTGCAGGGCTCAGGGGACAGCCCATAGGGGGCCAGCCTCAGGAGGCTGACGCCACAGCGACTGATCGCTAAATGCTCCCCCTGGGCCAGGCCCGTGGGTGGGACCCTACGGGTGTCACACCCCGCCAAGCAACAAGGGAGGAACCAGAGTCTCAGAGATGATTCCCAGAGGAGTCCAGCCAGGCTGTCTGCCTGCTCCTCCCTGACCTCCTAAATCACAAGAGCCAAGGTTGGGCTCAGGAGCCTATGTTTTTAACAAGCTCCTCCGGGAGATTGGTCCAGACATGGAAACCCTCTCTTCGCTTCCCTCACGGTGAACTGTGCCCTGATGTCTACAGAGAGAGGGTCTGGCGTAGACAGGGATTAGGAAAAAAGCAGGACATCAGCAGATAAGATGCCCAAACTCAGACAGGGATTAGGACCCCTGAGGTGGGGGCAGGGCTGGTCCTCAGGAATGTATTCTGAGCTAAGCTTTCAGGAAAATTAGAAAGACCGCACCCCCCCAACCCCTCCACCCCCACCCCAGACCCCGAGTCTGTCTGAGTTTAGCCCCACAGCATGAAGGCTGCTTCAGGAAAGCTGATACAGCAAAGCAGCAGCAGGAACTTAATACTTCAGAGGGGCCCAGGAGCCCACCCAGGGCCACCCCATGCAGACTGCACAGACCTGGAAGCTATGATCCAGGCCTGGTCACTCAACACCTGGCCAGGTGGGCCAGGCAAATGCAGGGTGGGGCTTCCAGCTGGACCTGGGGCTTCCTATAACTCCCCTCCACCAGCCCTTGCTCCCCAGACTAGGGCTTTCCCTGGAGGAAGATGAGGGAGTGAAGGTTCTTGTCTCTACTCCTGGTCTAACGCCCCCGGCTGGAGGAGGGGAAGGAGACACAAGGGAGGTGGGAGGTCAGAGCCAGGACCACATACACTCTGGGGGCCCTGCTGACCCTGCAAGAGTTCCCTGGGCAAAAGATGCCAAGATTCTAGGGTTGCAGAACCTCAAAATTCTAAGATTCCAACAGAAGGACTCCATGTTTTTAAGACTCCACCACCATGCATCTTCAAGCCCCACTGTCCATCCCTGCTCCCCACCCCTGGGGGTCCCGGCAGTGAGAAAGCACAAAGACAGACAGACAGACAGAGTGGCGAGACAGCTAAAAACAACACGAGCACCACCACCATCCTTCGAACCTGAGTCGTTCTGAGTGGGATGCTGAGTTTCTCTCCCTGGTAGAGGGGTAGAATTGCCCACCCCTGGCCCTCCTGGCAGCGAGGGGGCTGACTTCCCCAGGCTGCAGCAAAGCCCCAAGCAGGCCACAGGGCCCAGGGGCTGGGGGGCTGGAGAGCTCAGGTTAGGAGGCTGGTAGGGGCCCCAGGCGCTCTGTTCAGGGAGGGACTCCTCTGGGGTGGACACTCTCCAGCCCGAGAGAGGAAGCTGCTGGCCAAGGATGCACTGAGGGATCCCCCCCAAGCTTGCCGCCTCCCTGTTCAGAGCAAGAGTCTTAACCCCAGGCAACCAGAAAGGCGGGTCCTGCTGCAAACCCCGGAGTCAGGGGACCTCCCTCGGACACTCAGGATGCAATTTCCATGGCCATGCAGCCCCAGCCCCCTCACGTCCCAGTTGAGACCGCTAAGCCTATGGAATCTGGGAGACCAGCTGGAAGAGGTGTCTCTGGAGCCCGGTCATGGGTCTGACTGCTTTCCCCTCGGTGGACAGGGACTTGGGCAAGCAGGGGGCACGAAGCTGAGCCCCTGAGGCTGGCCCGGAGAAGCTTGGGCAGGGACACTCACTCACAGCCAGCCTCTTTGGAGCCCAGGAAAGAGCGATTCCTGGTTGGCCGTGCCCAGCCCCCAGCGCTCATCATCGCTGCTATTTCTTGAGTGCCAACAATGTGCCGGGTGCCACGCTTCACTTTTTATACCCAATGTCTTGCTTAACCCTTGCACAGCTCTGTGAGACGGGGCCAATCCCTCCACAGACTAGGGAACTCAAGAGACGTGCATGGTGGCCTTCCCAGGTTGGCCAGTGGTCTCTGACCCAGCGCCTGCCCTCGCAGTCACTATGCTAAGCTGCAGCCTGTGGTTCCCACTCAGCCCCTGTCCACTGTCAGAACCTGTGCCAATCAAACCCAGATCCCTGAGGGGCACCCTGTCTGCGGGCACTTGGACGCCCCCGCCGACCCTGACCTCCTGGAACTGCTGTCTGAGCCACAGGCGGTGGGGACGGGCCCTTGGACTGCCCCCCTGGAGTTTCACTCTTACCTTTGGCCACAAAGGCCAGAGCTCCCAGCAGGGGCCCCTAGGGTCTGGTGTGGTCTCACGCAACCTGTTTCTTCTGGTCAAGAACATGGATTTTTCCCAACAATGCTGGGGAGTCAGGGAGGGATGCAGCTGGGGTTCTGATGGTTGTGGGTCAGACCTGGCTCCCTGAACGGCTCCCCCACCCCATCATGACAGAGGAAATCTCACCAGCTGTGTCCGTGAGCAACCCTGACCCTGTTTCTCCAATGCCTTTGTAGGAGTATTTTTAGCAGATCCTTTTTTTTCCAAAATAAATGTGAATTGCAAAAATTATCACTTGGACTTGCAGTGTATTTCCCCCCAGTGTTCCCCAGGGAACAAAGAGGAGTCCTGGGAGGTCTTCAGCTGGGTTCTGAAGCGTGACTAGGAGTTTTCCAAGGCTAAGGATGGAGTCAGGGTTGGGGCTAGGATTGGGTTGAGGCTGGGGTGCGGATTTGGCCTGGATGTTGAACTCGAGCAGTAATTCCTAAGTGTTCTAAGAACACTCATTCATGTTTAAGAGTTTGAGCTCTGCTGTGAGAAGTCCTAAGGATTCAAGTCCCAACTCGGCCATTTGTCAACTATACATCCTTGGAGAGGACACATCATTGCTTGGAGCCTCATTTTCATGTCTTTAAGATGGGACAGTAACACCGAGCTCCTGGAGTAGATGTGAAGATGAAACGAAGCCTGTCAAGCACTCAGAGTCACAACTGTTAGCTCTTAAGTCTTCTGCCGGGAGGAAGTAGAGCCCAAAACTGCCACACACTGAGCTGTGTTCTCTGCAACCAGGACAGAGCCTGACTCACAGGAGGCTCTCGATGAATGTTTGTCCATTCAAAACAGGGTATTTGGGGAGGACTCCATGGTCAAACACACTAGGCAAATTTGGGTTTGGGCAGGCTGATCAGACCTCTTTACTTGGGGACATTGTAGAGCCTTAAATGTGCCAAAAGCACAATGTGTGTGCATGTGCTCACTCGTGTCTGACTCTTTGCGATCCCAGGGATTGTAGCCCACCAGGCTCCCCAGTCCATGGGATTCTCCAGGCAAGAATACTGGAGTGGGTTGCCATTTCCTGCTCCAGGGGATCGTCCTGACCCAGGGGCGAATCTCTAAGAAGCTGTTATCATCTGCAGGGTTTCCCACTGCGGCAGGAGCATCTCATGGGACCAGCGTCCCTGGGAGCACACTTGGAGAAGTTCACCAGCATCTGGGTAACAACCTGGTGTTTAGAGGGAGAGCAGGGCTGAGGCTGAAACGGGGCTGTAAACACGAGGGGACAGACATCAGAGGGTTGGATGGGGGGAGGTCTCCTCGATGGCATGACATTCAGGCAGGGAGAGCCTAACAGACTCCACCTTGCAAGACCTTTGTGAGGGTTAAGTAGTTAACAGGCGCCAGAGTGCCCAGGCAGAGAGCCTGGCACACAGCAGAGGCTCAGTAAGTAGTTCCTCCCCTTACTGCCCCCGGGAGCATCCGTGCCAGACCTCGTGGGATGAGGCCAGGAGGAGGAACTGAAGACTGAGCCAGGCCTTCCCTCCATGGAGCCACGCTGCCCCCTGGGGGCTGAGGTTAGTAACAGGTCAGACAGCCCCAGAGCAAGCTTGGCATTCTGGGCTGGGGGAAGGCGGGGGGTGATGAGCCCTCTGCTCCCCACCCTGGGGAAGGTCCAGGCCAGTGGGTGCGGACCCAGAAGCACAGCGACAGGGCAGGAGGCAGAGAAGCTGAACCAAAGGTTATCCCCTTACCAGCTGCCTTACCTAGGTGCCCCTTCTCAACTCCCTCAGTTCAGTTTAGTCACTCAGTTCCCGATCTTTGTGACCCTATGGACTGCAGCATGCCAGGCATCCCTGTCTATCACCAACTCCTGGAGCTTACTCAAACTCATGTCCATTGAGTCAGTGATGCCATCCAATCATCTCATCCTGTCGTCATCCCCTTCTCCTCCTGCCTTCAATCTTTCCCAGCATCAGGGTCTTTTCCAATGAGTCAGTTCTTCATCAAGTGGCCAAACTATTGGAGTTTCAGCTTCAGCATCAGTCCTTCCAATGAATATTCAGGACTGATTTCCTTTAGGATGGACTGGTTGCTGCCCAAGGGACTCTTAAGAGTCTTCTCCAACACTACAGTTCAAAAGCATTAATTCTTCGGCACTCAGCTTTCTTTATAGTCCAATTCTCACATCCATACATGACTACTGGAAAAACCGTAGCTTTGACTAGACAGACGTTTGTTGACAAAGTAATGTCTCTGCTTTTTAATATGCTATCTAGGTTGGTCATAGCTTTTCTTCCAAGGAGCAAGCATCTTTTAGTTTCATGGCTACAGTCACCATCTGCAGTGATTTCGGAACCCACCAAAATAAAGTCTGTCACTGTTTTCATTGTTTCCCCATCTATTTGCCATAAAGTGGCGGGACCAGATACCACGATCTTAGTTTTCTGAATGTTGAGCTCCCAACTCCCTACTCCTGACTTAATGATAATACTGTGTCTCAGGTCCAGGCTGCTGACCTGAGAATGTCTCTACAGTAAGGACCCAGGAGCAGTCAATCTGGCTGAGATGAGGAACTAGGAAATTTTTCTGGAGGCTGTAATTACCCAACCGCCTTGCTGTTTATCTGTAGCTTTCAAGTGTACTGGGAATGGCTCAGGGAGGAGGCAGCTGATGGAGACTGCTACCCCTTGGCACCACCACCCACATTTTATCCCCGAATGCCCACCACCATCAGAGATGCTCATTACCAGGGGTGCGCTATTTAGTGTGTGCCAACCAACTTGCCAAGCATACTTCACAAATGCTGGCTGACACTTCCATTTGAGTCCACAGGTGAGACAAGAGTGAGACGACAGGACAGAGGGGCAGGGGGACAGACAGCAGAAGCAGATGAAGAGGCACGAACCGCCGGGGTAAAACAAAGAAGACTGGTGGTGGTGGCGGTCACCAAATACCGCCTGACAGTTTGCGACCTCACAGAGTGCAGCCCACCAGGCTCCTCTGTCCTCCGCTATCTCCCGGAGTTTGCTCAAATTCAGGTCCGTTGAGTCGGTGATGCTGTCTGACCATCTCATCCTCTTCCACTCCCTTCTCCTTTTGCCTTCCATCTTTCCCAGCATCAGGGTCTTTTCCAATGAGTCAGTTCTTCCCATCAAGTGGCCAAAGTATAGGAGTTTCAGCTTCAGCATCAGTCCTTCCAATGAATATTCAGGGTTGATTTCCTTTGGGATGGACTGGTTTGATCTCACTGCAGTCCAAGAGGTTCTCAAGAGTCTTTTGAAAGTGAAGTGAAATTGTCAGCCGCCCAGTCCTGTCTGACTCTTTGTGATCCCATGGACTGTAGCCCACCAGGCTCCTCTGTCCATAGAATCCTCCAGGCAAGAATATTGGAGTGGGTAGCCATTCCCTTCTCCAGGGGATCTTCCCATCCTAGGAATTGAACCCAGGTCTCCTGCATCGCAGGTGGATTCTTTACCATGGAGCACAAGGGGAGCATACAGGAGTCTTCTCAGTACCACAATTAGAAAGCATCAATTCTTTAGTGCCCTGCGTTCTTTATGATCCAACTCTCACATCCATACATGACTACTAGAAAAACCACAACTCTGACTATACAGACCTTATAAAATAAACAAGATACAAGGAAATAATATACAGCACAGAGAGTATAACCAACATTGTATAACAACATTAAATGGAGCATAACCTATAAACAGGGCTTCCCTGGTGGCTCAGAGGGTAAATCGTCTGCCTGCAATGCAGGAGACCCGGGTTTGATCCCTGAGTCGGGAAGATCCCCTGGAGAAGGAAATGGCAACCCACTTCAGTACTCTTGCCTGGAAAATCCCATGGATGGAGGAGCCTGGTAGGCTACAGTCCATGGGGTCGTAAAGAGTTGGACACAACTGAGTGACTTCATTTAACCTATAAAAACATGAAATCACTACCTTCCACACCTGAAAACAATATAACATTGAAAATCAACTATGTTTCCTTTCTTTAAGTGAAACAACAAAGGCTTATGTTAGAACTTTGCTTGCTCCACAACGACATGGGCGACTTCTCTGCTGAATCAGGTAATAGTTTTCAAATACTGCAAAAATATTTCTTCAGTTTTTTTGTGCTATTATTCACGTCGTCACATTTTTCAATTTAATCTGCGTTAACATGTCATCCATTACTTTCTTAGGCCTAGACAATCAACAAACGATAAATAAATCAAGCCGAGATGTGTAGTAACAGCCATTTTCCACAGTATAAATGGCCAACAAGGTTTATTTCAAAGTGTGAGTCACCAAACAACAGACTTTGGAAGAGATGCTGGGCAGCATATCTTTTTTTTTTTTTTTTTGGCTTTTAAACAACAGAAATGTGTTTCTCACAGCTGCGGAGGCTGCAGGTCCAAGATGAGGGTGCCTGCACGGCCGTGGTTCTGCAGAGGGCCCTCTTCTGGGTTGCAGATTGCCCTGGCAGAGAACAGAGCTCATCAACACATGGTTACACAATGTTCTCAAAATTCAGATACAACAGATATAAACAAGCTCAAGAACACAGATAACAGTACACACAATAAAATAGCTAGAAAAGTGATTTGAGTGTTTGTATTGAATACATTTTATGCTATTGTAAATTTATATAATTTCATTTTTTAATGATGGCATCTAACAACAGCTTCACAAAATTCCTGAAAATGTAACAGCTGGCTCTTGCCAGCTGGTGGGAACTAGCTCCGGCACCACCCAGGGCCTTCTTCCTGTTTTACAACAGTGGAAATTGAGGCTCACAGAGACAGGGGTGTCTTAACTGCTCAAGGTCAAGATGAATGCGGCTTGGTGGGGTAGCACTCAGGTATATTTTACACTAAAACTGACTTTCAAACTCCCTCCTTGAGAAGACCTGGCATCTTCTCCGCCAGCTCTTTCCTGCATCCCTCTGGCACTTCAGCACAATTTACAGAATTTCTTCTTCCTCCTCCCCTCTCTTCAAAATCAATCCTGAGACTGGACCCTTCCTTCCATTCCAGGAACACTAAACCCCGGAGCCTCTGATGCCGAAGAAGGAGCCCTCGGATCCAGGGGAGGGTGAGAGATACCCAGCCCAGCTAGCAAGTATTCGAGTGACCTGCCCCCCAAAAGCTCACCCTTGGTTCATATCTAAGTGGTAGGAAGAGCTGTTGCCCCTGCAGAGACTCGGTGGAGCCCCACTGATACATTTCTGACCTTGGGCAAGTCACTTCACTTCCTGGAGTCCATGGGCTATCTGATCCCTACCCCCAGGGTTGCCAGGACCATTATCTAACTGCTGCCTGCCTTCTCTCCCAGTTTCCTTAAATGGTGTGAGGGTGGATGCCAGGGAGCCCCCTGATCAACCCTAAGCCTGAGATTCCATCCTGAAGGGTCTTACCTTGGGTTTCCAGCATTGCCCTCTTCCAACTGTTCTTTTTAGTTCCATTAGGCTTGGAGGAACAGCTGATCAATTTAATCGTCAAGAAGGAGTTTGTTCGGGCTTCTTCCCTGAGACCCTGGGCTCTTCCCGTCTTCCCTCTTTCTTCTCCTGTAGGCAAGAAAGCTGTGGCCTAGCCTCCCCAGCCTGAGGCCCACAACCAGAGGCCCTGGCTTGGGTCTTCCCTTCATGAGTCTTGAGCTTGCTGGAAGGGAAACCCCACCATATTACCCGCAGTCCCTCTGGGTTATTCTGAGAGGTTCATGGTTCTCTGCAACCAGCCCTTCATGTGCCTGACCAGTCCTGATCCCCCCTCAGCTGCCCACAGAGGTCACTGTAGCCAGACTGATGATGGAAGATGTCGGATGACTTGACCTTCATCCTGGCTCTGCCCTACATGCCTGAGTGACCTCGGCAAGTTGCTGACCCTCTGAGCCTCATTCTTCTGTCAGAAGACAGTTTCTGAGTGTATTTTTACACCAGGCACTGTGCTGGGCACGGGTTACACCCAGAAGCAGGAGAGACAAAGCCCCTGCCTTCATAAACTCTGCGGCCCTTACTGAAGCAAATAAATGGAATAAAGGCAAATTGTCACAAGTCCTGGGAAGGAAACCAGCAGATCTCCGTGACACCAGCCCAAGAGGGTGACAGACTTTAGACAGAGCAGCAAGGAAAGGGGAGAATCTGAGTAGAGAGCTAAGGAATGAGAAGGGGCAGTCATGTGAAAACCAAAGGAAACAGACATGCATAGGCCCCAGTTCCTCACCACGGAAGGAGACTTAAACACTGTACCTCGCAATCCTGGGTTCCAAGGAGGTGCCCAGTGGACCACGTACAGGAAAAAAGCGAGGACCTAAGCTTTGCCTCCCAACTCCACCTCCTCCAGAATAATTCTGCTTCTGTTTTAAAGATTGGATTTGGAGCTTCTCCGGTGGTCCAGTGGTTAAGAGTCCGCCTTGCAATGGAGGGACCACAGGTACTGTCCCTAGTTCCGAAAGATCCCACATGCTGCACAGTATCTAAGCCCATGTGCCGCTGCTACTGAGCGAGTGCTCAAGAGCCTGTGCTCCACAAGAGAACCACCACCGTGAGAAGCCAGCGCACCACGAAGAGCAGCACCTGCTTGCTGCAACTAGGGAGAGCCTGCATGCAGCAACCAAGACCCATCACAGCCAATCAATAAATAAATCAATCTTAAAAAAAAAAAGATTGGAATTGGATGTTTTCAAAACAAGAATGACAGCTGAAAGATGTTCAGAAACTACTAGAAACTCATCTGACTCACGATGAGATAATGGCTGAGGACTCTCTCCAGGCTTGGGATGTCCTCCATCTCTCCTCCCAGAGATGCTCACTTCCCATCCCACCTGGCACAGGCTGTGCCTTTAAGCATCTTCTGGTTTTCACTTACCAAAAGTCCCAGAGAGAGAAGAAAAATACTAAATCTCTGGATTCCTTTTGAAAACTGTAGAGAAAAACATGATGAGCACAAACATAAGTTAATTTTTAATATATTATCCAGCCCCACACTCATGTCCACAAAAACAGACAGAGGAGTACAAAGGCTCAGTGCAGTTTGTATCAGTGCGTTTTCAAACCATGGCCATGATTCAGTTTCCCTTGGGTGCCTCATGACTCACTGTTCCAGGTACCTCTTGCTGTGCAACAGAGGGCTCCAAAACTTAGTCACTTAAAATAATTATTTGATTTTTAATTAACAATTCACTGGTGAATATTATTTTATTGTAGTATTATGGATTCAATCAGTTATTCATTTTGTGAGTCAGGAATTCAGTCAGGGCTTTGCTGGTGTCACACAGCATAAAAGGGACTCATGCAGGGGTATTCAGCAGGTGGATCTGCCAGTTTGGACATCTAAAACAGATTCACTCACAGCTCTTTTGGAGTCCTGGCAGGGATGGCTGGGAGCCTGGGCTTGGCTGGAAGTCTGAGCTCCTCTGGGACTCTAAACCCTACGTGTCTACATGTAGCCCCCAGTATGGCAAGTCCTAGTCAGACTTTAAAAGCTCAAGGCCCCAAGAGAGAGTGTCCAAGAGAGGAAGAGGAAGCTGTTGGTGTCTCAAGCCTTGGTCCAGAAACTGGAATTTCATCACCTCTCTTACACTCTTCTGGGTTAAGCAGTCCCAGGGCCCACCTGGATACAAGAAGCAGAGACAGATCTCAGCTTCCAATAAAAAGAACAGCAAGGGATTCGTGCTCATCTTTTATTTGCTAACCTGACTTTTTTTTTATTAATGTAACAATTTAAAATGACAGGATTTAGGACTTCTCTAGTGGTCCAGTGGTGAAGAATATGCCTTCTAATGGAGGAGACACAGGTTCAATCCCTGGGCAGAGAACTAAGATCCCACAAGCCTCGGAGTAACTCAGCCTCAAACTGCAACTAGAGAGCCCACATGCCACAGTGAAGACCCAGTGTGGCCAATAAATACATAAATAACAGGATTCCCAACTTAGTCTATAGATTCAATGCAATCTAATCAAAATCCTGGCACATAATTTTGTGGCTATCAACAAACCGATTCTAAAGTTTACATGGAGAGGCAAAAACTCCTCAATAGCCAACTCAATATTGAAGGAGAGAGACAAAGTGGGGGGACTGACCCTGCCCAGCTTCAAGACTTAATGCAAAGCTACAGTCACCCAGACGCAGTGTGGTGCCGGCAAAGGGACAGACAAACAGATTAATGGAATAGAATAAAGAGCCAAGAAACAAACCCACATACACACAGTCAGTGGATCTTTGACAAAGAAGCAAAGGAAATGCAATGAAGACAGTCTTTTCAACAAATGATGTTGGAACAGCTGGATACCCACATCCAAAAAAAGAGAATCTAGACACAGACCTTACATATTTCACAAAAAAATAACTCAGAATGGATCACAAACTTAAATGTAAAATGCAAGATTAGAAAACTCCTAGAAAATTATATAGGAGAAAACCTAAATGACCTTGGATACGGTGATGACTTTCTTGATACAACACCAAAGGCACAATCCATGAAAGGAATAACTGATAAGCTAGACTTCATTAAAATTTAAAACTTCTGCTCTGCAAAACACAATGTCAAGAAAATGAGAATGCAAGCCACAGACTGGGGGAAATATTTGCAAAAGACACATCTGATAGAGGACTGTTACCTAAAATACACAAAAACCGTTAAAACTCAACAATAAGAAAAGAAACAACCCAATTAAAAAAATGGGCCAAAGACTTTAACAGACACCTCATCAAAGAAAGTATACAGATAGCAAGTAAGCATATGAAAAGATGACATCATATGTCATCAGGGAAATGCAAATTAAAATGACAATGAGATAGCACCATATAGTGGTTATCTATTAGAAAGGCCAGAATCTAGAACGCTAACATCATCAGATGCTGACAAGGACGGGGAGCCACAGGAACTCTCATTCACTGCTGGTGAGACTGCAAAGTGGCACAGCCATTCTGGAAGACAGCTGGGCAGTCTCTTACAAAACTAAACATACTCCTACCATACAATCCAGCAACTGCACTCTTTGGTATTTACCCAAATGAGTTAAAAACATGTCCACGCAAAAACATGCACATGGATTTTTATAGCAGCTTCATTCAAAATCGCCAAAACCTGGAAGCAAGCAAGACGTCCTCATTAGATGAGTGGATAAACTGTGGTACACCCAAACAATGGGATATTACTCAGTGCTTTAAAAAACATCTACTGAGCTGCAAAAAGACATGGGAGAAACTTAAATGTGTATTACTATGTGAAAGAAACCAATCTGAAATAGCTACATGCTATAAGATTCCAACTGTATTATGTTCGGAAAAAGGAAAAACTATGGAGACAGTAAAAAGGTAAGTGGCTGCCAGGATTTACGACAAGGGAGGAACGAATGGGCAAAGCACAGAGGAATGTTAGGGCAGGGAAGATACTCTGTACAACACTGTAATGATGGATGGCTGTCATTATATATGTGACTTTACCCACAGAACGTACAATACCAAGAGGGAAAATGGACTTTGGGTGACAATGATGTACCAAGGTAGGTTCATCAATTGTTCACAAATGGAGCACTCTGGCTGGGGATGTTGATCATGGAAGAGGCTATGCATGAGTAGGGGCGGGAAGTAAATGGGAAATCTCTGTTTCTCCCTCTCAATTTTGCTCCTCTAAAAAAGTAAGTCTTAAGAAAAAATAAAAGAACCGAAAAGATTAAACTCCAGCTGCATGTGACAAGAGTAAACATTGTTGCATTAAAATTATTTCAGTTATATTATTGTGTATGTGTGGAAATAAAATCTATTTTCCATTGAGGGTATAGGTCAAAAAAGTTGTAAAAACTGTGATCTAATCCGCATGTAGCATTCAAGCTAATGAGCACACATGAAAAGCTGCAAAAATATGCAAAATGAAAAATCACAAATCGAAAAGAGAAATAGACAAATTCACCATTGTAATTGGAGACTTCAATTTCCCTCTCTCAACAATGGACAGAACAGCTAGATGGAAAATCAGTGAGGGCAGAGAACTCAACACCACCAACAGGTCTAACTGACCTCTATATAACATTCCACCCACAACAGCAGAATACACATCCTTTTCAAGTGCACTTGGAACAGCTATCAAAAGAGACTACATCCTGAGCCACACACACAAAAAAACTCAACAAATGTTTAAAAAAAAAAAACTGAAATCATACCAAGTGTGCTCTCTGACCAAAGTGGAATCAAATTAAAAATCAACAGCAGAGGGACTTCCCTGGTGGTTCGGTGGTTAAGAATCCACCTGTCAATGCAGGGGACACAGGTTCGATCCCTGGTCCAGGAAGATCCCACATGCCGTGGAACAACTAAGCCCCTGCATCACAACTACTGAAGCCCATGCGCCCTGGAGCCTGTGCTCACCAACAAGAAAGAGAAGCCATGGCAATGAGAAGCCCCGTGCACCACAACTAGAGAGTCAGCCCCCACTCGCCGCAACTAGAGAAAGCCCAGGCGCAGCCAAAGGAAACCCAGTACAGCCAAAAATAAATAAATAAAATTTTTTAAAATATAAGTTAAAATAGAGACAATACCAAATGCAAGCCAAAATGTGCAGAAACCAGATCACTCATCCAGTGCTGGCCAGAATATAAAATGGTACAACCACTCTGAAGAACACTTTGGCAATTAAAAAAAAAAAGGCATTATTCAACCTTCAGTTGCCCTCCTGGGCATTTATGCCAGAGAAATAGACTTACATGCAGACAAATACATGTAAACGAATGTTCCAAGCAGCTTTATTCCTAATAGATTAAAACTGGCAACAACCCAGACGTCCTTCACCAAGTGAATGGTTAAATAAACTGCGGTGCACCTATTCTATGCAAGCACCGCTCTGCGACACAAACAAACAAACTTTTGACACTTGCAACAGTTTGAATGAATCTCCAGAGAATTGGGCTGAGTGTGAAAAAGAATCCCCAAAGACTACATACTGTATGACTCGTCTCTGTGGAAATAATCAATAACCAACATGTAATAAGAGTAAAGGAGAGTTTTAATCAAGTCAAACTGAGAACCAAAGCCCAGGAGACAGCCTCACAGATCTGAGAAACTGCTCCAGAGAAGCATGTTTTCAGCACCACTTTTTTTTCTTGTCGGAACAAAGAACATCAAGCATGACAGGGGTACCTTCCTTCAAAGTATCCCCCAAAATACAGATTTGCACACAAAGAGCAGGTCAGTATGGCCTGGGCACCGAGGGAGGGAGACTTGCTGAAGTACTAGTGGCACTGACATCCCAGGAAGGGAGGCAAATATGTCTTCAAGACAGACATTTTTTAAACTTTCATTTATTTACTTACTATTTTGGCTTTGCTAGGTCTTCATTGTAGCACTCAGGCTCTCTAGTTGCCCCACGACATGTGAGATCTTAGCTCCTCCACCAGGGATCAAACCCAGGTCTCTTGCACTGGAAGGCAGATTCTTAACCACTGGACCACCCAGGAAGTCCCAAAACGGACGTTCTTAAGATCTAGACAATGCACCCTTTTCTTCACCGCTTAGAGAAAAGCAACAGTGTATGTTAGACAGGCCACAAGGCAACCTGTTCTAGTTAGCACAAAGTTCAAGCTAAACCAGGTAATAGAAGTAGAATGACTTCCCCATTCCTCAGTATGTGAAAATTTCTTCCATCGCTCCATTTATATAATATTCCTTGTTAAAATTTTTAATTGGAGGACAACTGCCTTACTGTGTTGCGTTAGTTTCTGCTGTACAACAATGTGAGTGAGCTGTAAGTCTACATAGATCCCCTCTCTCTTGAGCCTCCCTTCCATCACCCCCCCATCCCACCCCTCCCCTCTCTCCTGAGCCACCCTTCCATCACCCCCCCATCCCACCCCTCCCCTCTCTCTTGAGCCTCCCTTCCATCACCACCCCCCCATCCCACCCTCTAGGTCATCACAGAGCACTGAGCAGAGCTCCCTGTGCTGTAAGCAGCAGCTTCCCACCAGCTAGTTCATACACGGTGGTGTATCTATGTCAATGCCCCTCTCTCAGTTTGTCCCACTCTCTCCTTCCCCTGCTGGGTCCACACTTCCATTCTCTACCTCTGCATCTCTATTTCCTGTTATATAATATTCCTGAGGTGACAAAATTACAGAAATGTTGCCGGGGTCGCCAGGCGTTAAGGGCAGGGTGCACTGGTAAACAAGTGGATGTGAGCAGAAACGGCAACAGGAGGGATTCTTGAGCTGATGGAAAGGCTCTGTATCTTGATGGCATCAATGTCAATACCTTGCATGTGATACTGAACCCTAGTTATGCCAGATGTTTCCATGGGAGAAAACTGGGTGAAGAGTACGCTGATTATTTCTTACAACTGCATGTGACTCTACAATTTTCTCAAAAGTAAATGCTTAATTGTTAAAAGGAAAGGCAAGCCCAGATTCTGTATGCATTCAGATTCATCAGGCATAAAATTTATTAAAATTTTATAACTTCTGCTCTTCAAAAGACATCATTAGGAAAAGGAAAACGCAAGCCAAAGACTGGGAGGAAATCTTTGCAATATTTGTATCTGACAAAGGACTTCTATCCACAACATTTAGAGAACTTTTACAATGTGATAAATACAATGCAATTAAAACTACGGTGAGAGAAGACTTCACAGCTACTACCACTAGCGTGACTAAGACTGAAAAGGCTGACAGTGCTAAGTGGTAGCAAAGATGTGGAGACATCGCCGGTGGGAACATAAAACGGTACCAGTGCTTTATAAAACTGCATGGCAGTCACACCTAGGTATTTACCCAAGAGATACGAAACCATGTATTCACAAAAACAGACTTATACAGGAATGCTGTTTCATAAAGCCCCAGTCTAGAAACAACCCAAATACCCATCGAAAGATGAAAGGATAAACCAATTGTGGCATATCTGTACAACCCAACAACATTCAGCAATGAAAAAAGCAAAATATTGATATACACAAAGACATGAATGAACCTCGAACACATCCTGCTGAGCGAAAGCAGGCAGACACGAAAGAGTACCCTCTGCGATTCCACTTACACGAAATTCCAGGCTAAAACTAATGTAAAGTGACAGAGTCGATCAGTAGTTGCCCAGGGCTGGGAGCAGGGAAGGAAGCTGGCTGCAAAGCAGCAGGAGGGATGTTTGGGTGAGTGATGAAAATTTTCTATTATCTTGATTGTGGGGAAGGGTATACATATCTGTCAAAATCAAACTGTGCCCTGGTAATGTGTTCATTTCCTTTTACATAAAAGTATAACTCAATAAGGTTGATTTTTAAAAGATACAATGATACTCTGTCTCAGATTCCACACACACACAAAAGTACTCTGTCAACTCGCTATTACAGTTTCTAAATGCTTACCTAACTCTTCCTCTCCCACGGATAACTTAACAGCTGGCGAGCGGCGGTGGTCCACGAACCACAACGTTGAGGGGCACTGCCCTACCCCACGCTGCCAACTCCTCAGGTTCTCCAGCAAACCTTCATGCAGCCTTACTTTGCAAAACTAGGTTGGACAGCTGGGAGGCAACAGCAGGGAAAACGGAGTCCAGGGTCACTGGGTCTTGAACACCGGCTTGTGCGACAGCCGCAACACCCTGTACGTGTTGAGGCCCGGCACGTCGAAGCCCGGGGACAGCCCGTGGCGGTCCAAGGGGTAGAAGTTGACCAGCTGCCCGTGCTGGGCCTCCAGGGACAGCCAGGAGTCGCCGAGCGGCAGGGCGCACGGGAACTCGCGGGCCACGTGCAGCTGGAAGACGCGGCCGCGCACGTGGCGCAGCGTGAGCGTGCGGAACGCGGCGGGCACCAGCGCCTCCACGCGGGGCCCGAACTGGCGCAGGCGCAGCTCGCCCGCCGGCCCGGGGCGCACGTCGTAGAAGGTCAAGTTAGAGAAGGTGAAGTAGCCGGTGAAGGGGCGCGTGCTGGGCGGCGGCGCCGGGCTGAGCTCGGCCCCCCGCAGGGCCCTCTCCATGGCCGGCAGCAGCACGTCGTAGGCCTGCGCCACGAGGTCGGGCCCGGGCGGCCGCGGCCCGGCCAGGAGCAGCGTGAGACCCAGGCGCAGCGGCGGTACCAGGGAGAAGGTGGCAGCGTAGCCGTCCAGCTCGCCGTCCTTGCGCACCACTCGGTAGCCGCGCTGCGCGTGGAACTCCCACGGCGTGCCCGTCTCGTTGGCGAAGTAGGCGCCCGGGCAGGCCAGCAGTGGCGCCAGCAGCGTCTTTGACGCGTCTGGCCGTAGGAGCCGCTGGGGCCCACCTCCCAGGAGCACCATGGCCAGCTTGGCCAGGTCAGCGGTGGTGGAGTACATCTGGCCCGACGGCCGGTACCAGCCCAGGTCGTACAGAGGTGCCAGCCGCCCACTGCCATAAAAGCCCACTGCCAACCGGGCACGCACAGGAGGCGTCAGGTCGAAGCCCGTGTCTGCCATTCCCAATGGCTCCAGCACCTTCTCCAAGATCCAGCGCTGGTAGTCACCCTGGACGGTGTGGGCTGCCAGGACGTGGGCCAGAAGCGAGAAGGCCAGCGTGCTATAGTGGCACCTGGAAGAGGAAGGGTGGAAGCTGGCCTGCAGCCTAGGATGGGCATCGCCAGGCCCCAGATAACCCCTTCCCACCTGCTCGGATTGTCTGAAAAGCCTTCCGAGTTTCGTTTCATCGGGTGGACAGGAAAGGAACCCGCTTCACGGCATCGGAGATGGTCAGACCTAGCAGAGACTTCAGAGATCATTGAATACAGCTCAGTATTTATTCTTCCTTCCAGAAAGAGGAAGGCCCATAGAGAGGCAGAGAATTGCCCAGGGTCACACAGCAGATTGGCAGAGACCTAGGCTTAGCAGTGCACCTGGGAAAGTGGTAAAACAAATCTACTTTACACATTAGTATAATTTACTTTATCAGGAAAATGAGCCTCGGATTGCTGGGATTGGGTGGCGCAAGTATCGATAGTGATCATGTAGCTCAAGGATAGCAACTAGGGGGCAAGATCTCACCGCCTTCTTCCCAGCCATGGCAGACACCAATAATCAATAGGGAGTCGCTTTTCTTTCCCAAAGGGCAACCCACTCCAGTATCCTTGTCTGGAAAATCCCAGGGACGGAGAGCCTGGTGGGCTACAGTTCATGGGGTCACAAAGAGTCGGACACGACTGAACGACTTCACTTCACTTTCTTTCCCAGAGCAGACGCTGTTTCAGAATCTCTAAAACAGTGCCTCAGGAAGGCACAGGAATGGGTGAAAATGCACAGATACTATTAGACATTCCTGAACTCTAGTCCAGGCTCTTTTTTTTTTTTTTTTGCAGATAAGTGAAGTTCACAGAAGCAGATGCTTCCTCCAAGGTTGCTCAGGAAGTTAGTGTCAGAGCTGGAAGGAGGACTCTAGCCTACAGATGGCTAAGTCTTAGATCCTTTCTTCCGTAAGAGAGGTGGGCCCTGAGGTTCAGGATTTGGAGAAGCAGAGGGGCAAATTTGGAAAAAGGGCACTTGCCCAGGGCCCAGAAGGGGGCATCTGAGGCAGGCGAGTGCCCCCTGTCCTCTGTCCAGCTCACAGCCCCACTGCTCCAGGAACCCAGCTTCTCTGTTCAGTGGCTATCCCAGCTTTCCACTCCCTATCCCATCAGCATCCCGTTTATTTTCCAGCACTTGGAAAAAGCTGTATTTATGTTGTTTATCTGTTTAGCAATAAGAATGTTCACTGGCAAAAATGCAAACTCCATGAGGAGGCACCAAGTGGATCCGTTCGCTGCTGTTTCTCAGGTTTGCACATTCTAAGCACAGAGTTGGTGCTCAATAAATGTTGAGTTGATTCATTGAAAGAATTTGAGATTCAAACAGAGCTGGATCTGGGCCCGGCTCCCCCACTGCCTTGCTCTGCCATCCGTCCATGGACCTCAGTCTCCCCAAATGTGGAACAGGAGTTGTCAGTCATCCCTGAGGTCTTTCCTGGCTCTGACCATCTAGGATACGGTTACACGGGCTGTCTCCCAGGACGAGTGTGTGCCCTTGTAAGGTTCCTGGCATTGGCGGGGCATCAGGGCTCACCCCTCACCTGGTTCCTGGATCCGCCACCAGCACATCGTCCTTGAGCAGGCTCAGGGCCTCCTGGGTGCTGCCCCTCCACAACAGCGAAGTGGAGCGGAGCCTTCGGGGCAGCCCTAGGGAGGAGCCACGGTCAGATTTGCTGGGTCAGCTGAGGGTGGGATAGGGGGGGCCCTGGGTGCACCCCTCCCCCACCTTCCATGGGTTGAAAGATAACGATAAAATTAGCTTTAAAAAAAAAAGCCTCTAGCATGGACTCTAATCCTGCCCGTGTTTTGTGTCCTTTGGGTTGTTGTTGTTGTTTCTGCACTATGCAGCATGTGGGATCCTTAGTTCCCCAACCAGGGATCGAACCTATGCCCCTGCAATGCAAGTATGGAGTCTTAACCACTGGACCACCAGGGAAGTCCCCTGCCAGTGTTTTGCCGGGCAAGCCACTTAACCTCTCTGAGCCAGAGTCCCCTCATCTGTAACAGAACGGAAATAATTCCCATCACGGGGCTGGTGTAAGGCTTCAGTGAAATAAAATGCTGAGCATGATTGTCATCAACCGTAGACCTTTGATTCCTTAAAGTGTTTGAGGTTGCTGCCCAAATATGTCTTGTGGAACTGACTCCTCTGACCACTTGGGGTTTTCTATTTTGGATGTGACAATACGGGAAGGCTCGCAGGATTAGGATTCTTCCCATCCATTCACTCAGCAATAGTGTTCAAGCATCTGCTCGGTGCCAAAGGCTGTTCTGGGTGCTGGGACTCGGGTGAGCCACACAAAGTCCCTGCCCATGCGGAGTCTGCATTCTAGCAGAGGAGACAGACTAGCAAATAATACTCGTGCTATGGAGGGAAATAATTACATGTGTGAAAGGAGGGGTTGTTATTTTATACAAAGTGGTCAGAGGAAGGCATCACAGGGAAAGCAACCCTTGAGCAGGTGAGACCTGGAAGAGGTGAGGAAGTGAGCCACACACTTCATGAGGAAAGAATGTCTCAGGCAGAGGGAACGGCAGATGCAAAGGCCCTGAGGTGGGAATGTTTGAGGATCAGCAGGAAACAGCCAGTGTGGCTGGAGAGGAGTGAGAAAAAGGGAGGCTTTGGAGATAAGAGAGATTGGAGGTGCAGGCACCAGACCTGTAGGGTGCTATAGGATACTAGAAGGACTTGGTCTCTTCTCTAATTGGGACGGGGCTAAAGGGTTTGAGCAGAGCAATGATATAATCTGACATCTATCGGGGTAGCTTGACTGCTATGTGACAGCAGACTTTGGGGGGCAAGGGGGGTGGGCAATGGCAAACAGAGAAACCTGTAAGGAGACTTGCAAAAGTCCATGTTTAAATGATGGTGGATTGGACGAGTGAGTAGGGGTTGGGTTCTGAACATATTTTGATAGTGGAGCCAACAGAATTTGGTACTGGAAGGGATATGGAGGGTATGGGAGTGAGAGGTTCCAGGGATAACTAACTCCCAGGCTTTTGGCCTGAACAACTGGGGGCTGAAGTCCCAAGTCCTGGGTTTAAATGCTGACTCTAGCACTTCTTGCTGTGTGACCACAAACCGTGCGCTTTACCTCTCTGAGCCTCTATTTGCTCACTGTAAAGTGGGCTGAAGCACCTGCCTTGATCTCCCTGGGAGTTGTTGCAGGGCCTGACTAAGAATGCCTGAAAAGCTCAGAATGGAAGAAAGCTCCAGACTAGGGTGAAGGTCAATCATAAAAGACACTGGGAGCCTGTAAGTTATCCAGGCAGCCCTGTGGTCAGCTGGTCCCTTCGGGACTGAGAAAAGACATGTAGGGCGTTTTTAAAATGACCGCAAACATGGAGCCCTGTGCTGGGTTCCTTGGCTATAGATGAAGAGTCCACAATGTACCCCTAGAGGGAGCCCTAGGTTTGGGTTATAACCAGGCGTGGATTTAACAGGAGGTTCATGGAGCAAAAGCCTGACCCCTTCCAAGGCCTGTATCTAAGTTTGAATTTATAATATTGTGAAAGTGAAAGTCGCTCAGTTGTGTCCCACTCTTCACGACCACATGGACTATACAGTCCAGGGATTTCTCCAGGCCAGAATACTGGAATTGGGTTAGACTTGTCCTTCTCCAGGGGATCTTCCCAACCCAGGGATCGAACCCAGGTCTCCCGCATTGCGGGCAGATTCTTTACCAGCCGAGCCTCAGGGGAAGCCCAAGCTTACTGGAGTGGGTAGCCTATCCCTTCTCCAGCAGATCTTCTTGACCCAGGAATCGAACCGGAGTCTCCTGCATTGCAGGCAGATTCTTTACCAACTGAGCTATCAGGAATATTTTTTAAAAGGACCCCAAAATTGCATCAGGCCCCAATAAACCTAGGTCTACCCCTGACTGTAATAACCAGTGCTACTTTGAAAAGTACCTGCTGTCAGCCAAGTGCTTGACATTCATTAGCACACTTAATTCCCCAAAATAGCACGAACTAGTCATTTTACAGAGGAGAAAAACAAGGCTCAGAAAGGTTACATGACTTGCCCTAGATCACACAGCTAGGAGGCAGAGTTGGAATTTCAGTGCTTGTGCCCTTAGCCACTGGGCCACCCTCCCCTGATCCTCTCCTGCCTAGGCAATTTCAGGAGGTTCCATTCTCTGACTGAGCCTCAGGTTCACCCTCTGCTAATGGGAGCGAAAACCAGCCATGTCCATAGATTGAGACCTCAGGCCTGAATACACTTTGTCAAATGATGAAATAGTAGGCACTTGTGATGCATTCCCACCATCTAGATGGGTTGATGACCGAAAATTTGAACAATAGAAGGCATTTTGGGGTGGTGTACTTGGTGCCTGCCTTCTCCCCTTGGCTGGGGCAGTCACCACAGATCACAGACTCCCTCCCACCCATTCCTCCCCAATTCCTAGCCACTGGCTTTTGTCTTCCAGCATCCCAGCCTGCCCTTGCCCTTCCACCGTAGAGACTTCATCTTGTCTTGTTAGGACATCTTTTATCATTATTCATTTTATGTAGTTTTTAATAAATAATTCATTTACATGATTCAAAATCCCAAAGACACCAAAGGGTATACAATGAAAAATGTTCCCCCCCCCCGCCTCTTCTCCCCAGCCACCAAGTTCCTCTCCCTGGAGGCAAACCAATGGTTTAATTTCTACTTTCCTTCCAAAGATACGTGATGCACATTCATATATATACATAGACACACACACATAATATATGTGTATATGTATATATGTTGTATGATATGTACATTACACGTGGAAACAGAGCAGAGAGTGGGCCCAGCCTGGCTGGGTGAGAACATGCTTCTTGGTGCCCCCACCTGAAATGGTTTGGGCTAAGCTAGATCATTGGAAAAGGCAATGGCAACTCTGCTCCAGTACTCTTGCCTGGAAAATCCCATGGACGGAGGAGCCTGGTAGGCTGTAGTCCACGGGGTCGAGAAGAGTCAGACACGACTGAGTGACTTCATTTTCACTTTTCACTTTTATGCATGGGAGAAGGAAATGGCAACCCACTCCAGTGTTCTTGCCTGGAGAATCCCAGGGACGGGGGAGCCTGGTGGGCTGCCATCTATGGGGTCACACAGAGTTGGACACAACTGAAGCCACTTAGCAGCAGCAGCAGCAGATCAAGTTCAGAGCCACTCACCTGACAGCTGGCTGGCCATCCTTCGGAGGGTGACGGGTGAAGGCCTTGGGGCTGGGCCCACCTCCTCCAGCCCATCCACCAGACTCCTTTGTTGGGAGGCTGATGCCATACCCAATGGGTTGTTAATGGTGAAAGCGCTGGCGTACCGCTCCAGAGGGTCATCTAGAGAGGCCACGATGCCCTCTTCCCATAGGCGGTACAGCATCAGGACAGGAAAGATCTTGGAGACACTGGAGATTCTGGACAGTGAGAGGCACAAGGGTTCAGTGGGCATCATTGGCTCCACAATCCACCTCCACCCTGTACCCCCAGCCTCCGACTTTCTGGTATAATCAGGAAAGCGTTGTGTGTATGTGAGCTCAGCCGCTTCAGTCGCATCTCTTTGTGACCCCATGGGCTGTAGCCTGCCAGGCTCCTCTCTCCATGGGATTCTCCAGGCAAGAATACTGGGGTGGGTTGCCATGCCCTCCACCAGGGGATCTTCCTGACCCAGGGATCAAACTTGTGTCTTCTGCATCTCCTGCGTTGCAGCCAGATTCTTTACCCAATGAGCCAGCTGACAAGCCCAGGAAAGCACTGAGCCCACTCTTATTCACCATCTCAGGTGGAAATCCACAAGCCTCTGTGGAATGCCATCGAGATGCTTGAGAACATAGCACAGGCAATGAGGCAGGACCAGATGGACACCACGAGCATCTCCCCGACACCAGGCCCTCACCAGGAACTCCCCACTCTGGGACAGACCCGGGTTGGGATCATACCTCTGTCTCTCGCCAGCTGAGTTGCCTTAGAAAAAAATACTAGACTTTTCTGAGATGTAATTTCATTGTCTTGTTTCATGGATTTTAGAAAGGTTTGAACAAGATTATGCATGCAAGGTACTTAGCAACATACCTGGCAGGTAGTAAGTGCCCAGTAGGTGATTTCTTTTTGTCTAATCGCTCAGTCGTGTCCGACCTGCGACGCTATGGACTGTAACCCACTAGGCTGTGTCCGTGGGATTTCCCAGACAAGAATACTGGAGTGGATTGCCATTTCCTTCTCAATGGGATCTTCCTGACCCAGGGACCAAACCCATGTCTTCTGCTTGGCAAGCAGATTCTTTATCACTAAGCTACAGAGAAGCCCTCAGTAGGTGATAGCAAATATAATTGTTGCCCCCTGGCTGGCACATAGCAGCTGCAGCCTGACTGGAACCCCTGGAACCCTCACAAGTATCCCTGGCAGCGAATGTATTCACTTCACACCGTGAGGGCCGAGGATCCCACAGGCAGCACCGGGTGGGGGGGAGACTGAGGGTGTGTCCCATGTTGCTTCCATCCGGGCCACTGCTGCTGGCTGTCGGAAACCTGGCTGGAGGACCCAGGAACTGGTTACAGCTCCTTTGTGTCACATAGAGGGGGGTAGGGTGGAACACAAGGGGGTCTTTTCTAGTTTGGGAGCTTTGGGGCTAAGGACTCTCCAGAAGGGATTCCTTCCTGACCTGTTACCCTGTGATGTGATGTTAGGCACTCACTGGTCCACTCTGGACCTCAGTCTCCTCATCTATGAAATTGCCAAGGCTTAAGAAAGGGCCCTGGTAGCTCAGATCCGCGCCCCCTCACCCAGTCATAATTCTCATGAGTCCTCCTGCCTCCCAAGTGCCCCTCATCATCCCATCCCTCGGCCCCGCCACAGACCCTGGTGGTCCCCCAGCTGACCGGTACATGGTGTACTCGTTGGGGGGCCCAGAAGCTGGGTCTGAACCATTCTTCTTCCCAAAGTTCCCAGTCCAGAGCACGGTGTCATTGTGGATGACAACTGCAGACATGGCAGCCAGGCCCGGGGCAGACAGGGCCTGGCGGAGGATCCGGCCCACCTGGGGAGAGAGGAGCGGGCGGCTTAGAGCACACGTGTCCTTCTCCCCACTGGGCCCTTCCACCCCCTGCACACAGCACGCCCTGTCTCGCTCCCCTCTGTTCTCCCTGCCAGTGGCTGGAAGGGAGCCCCAGTGAGCCTCCAGACCTCAGGCTGTCAAACTATGTCCCGTGGGGTTGGCCACCACTCAGCTGCAATCAGAGCAGATCCCCTGGAATCTGTTTTGTATGTAAAGTTTCCTCATAACATTTTCGTTCAAAGAAACATTTCCTTGGAAATATATAAGAGGAAGGAGGGGTTAAGACCACTGATCTAACCAAACCCTTGTCTGATGCCCTAGAAAGCCTTCAGTAGGCCTCATCCAGGGCTTTCCCTGGTGGCTCAGCAGTAAAGAATCTGCCTGCAGTGCAGGAGATGTGGGTTCGAGCCCTGGGTCAGAAAGATCCCCTGGAGAAGAAAATGGCAACCCACTCCAGTATTCTTGGGAAATCCCATGGACAGAGCAGTCCATGGAGTCACAAGGAGTCGGATACAACTCAGCAACTAAACAACAGCAAAAGCCTCGTCTGACCCCTAGCATTGGAGAATTCAGTATTTGTAGAGGGCCCCTAATGCTCTCTTTGAACATTTGTTGGAAATATTAATAGTTCATTATTTTCGGTGATGAAGTTTAATGATGATTAACTGCTAACACTTATTGGACATTTAGAATGTGTCAAGACACAATACAAAATGATGTTCATACCTTGTCTTGCTTAATCCTCACAGTAAGTCAGTGCTGATTTCCGCCCCACTTTACAGGTGAGAAAATCTGAGATATGAAGCGACTTGCCCCAGTGGCTCATGGCTGGGGGAAATTGGGATTGGAACCCCATGCTCACTCCAGCATCTCCTGGCCAAGAGATCTGACATCTCCTGAACTGAGTTCAGTCTACCTGTAGTTTCCACCCCTGGACTAACTTTTCCTCTAATTTATGTATTTTTGGCTGCACTGGGTCCCTGTGGTCGGGAGGGCTTTCTCTAGTTGCGGTGCTCTGGCTTCTCGCTGCGGCGGCCTCTCTAGTTGGGGAGGATGGGCTCTAGGCACATGGGCTCTGTTGCTCCCGGGCCTGTGGGGTCTTCCTGGACCACGTCTCCTGCATTGGCAGGCGGATTCTTAACCACTGGACCACCCGGGAACTCCACCTGTGCTAACTTTGCCGCAGTTTCCTCCTCTTTGGCTAGGGCTTCACAAGGTGATAACACAAAGGGAAGTTAGCATGCTGCAAGGCGTTTGCCAGGTTCTCAGGAGAGGGCAGCTACAGTTATTATTGTTGCTGTATTGTTTCTAATTAGTATCACCCCTGGGAGGCAAATAGCAGCCTTCTGCTCTGTCTCCCTCACAAAAGCTTCTTGTGTATTTGCAGGCAGGGATTGTGTCTCTCCGCGCTGGCCCACGCCTGCTCTTACATGAACACGTCACCCTCCTTTCCTTCATCTGTCCCACAGACCGAATTTCAAACCCTTCCCCATTGCCGCCACCCCCAGACTGCTGCATATACACTCCTTTTTTAAAAAAAAATTTATTAGGGTATAGTTGCTTTACAATGTTGGGTTAGTTTCTGCAGTACAGCAAAGTGAATCAGCCATACCTAGACATGCTGCTGCTGCTAAGTCACTTCAGTCGTGTCCGACTCTGTGTGACCCCATAGACGGCAGCCCACCAGGCTCCCCCGTCCCTGGGATTCTCCAGGCAAGAACACTGGAGTGGGGTGCCATTGCCTTCTCCATATGTATACATATACTCCCTCTTTTTTGCATTTCCTTCCCATTTAGGTCACCGCAGAGCACTGAGTAGAGTTCCCTGTGCTATACAGTAGGTTTTCACTACTTATCTATTTTACACATAGTAGAGTATACATGCCAATGCCAGTCTCCCTGTTCATCCCATCCCCTTTATCCTCCTTGGTATCCATATGTTTGGTTTGTACTCAAAGTCTATGTCTCTATTTCTGCTTTGCAAATTAGTTCGTCTGTATCATTTTTCTAGATTCCACTTTCTGATCTTTATGTCTGTTAAGGTGAGCTCAAACTAGTCAATCGTAAAGGAAATCACTCCTGAATATTCGTCAGAAGGATGATGCTGAAGCTGAAGCTCCAATACTTTGGCCACCTGATGCGAAATGCTGACTCATTGGAAAATACCCTGATGCTGGGAAAGAATGAAGGGCAGGAGGAAAAGGGGACGACAGAGGATGAGATAGTTGGATGGCATCACCGACTGGATGGACATGAGTTTGAGCAAGCTCCGGGAGTTGGTGATGGACAGGGAGGCCTGGCGTCCTGCAGTCCATGGGGTCACAAAGAGCGGACACGACTGAGCAACTGAACTGACTGCTTGAAGATGTGTGACCCCAGTGAGCGGGGTCTCGATGGCACAGACTAGACCTGACTGACAGCGCCCTCTAGTGTCGGCCATCCTGCAATGGTAAGTGTAATGTGGGGTTGTTCTTGTTCTTGTTCAGTTGCTGAGTTGTGTCCAACTCTTTACGACCCCAAGGACTGCAGCACACCAGGCTCCCCTGTCCTTCACTATCTCCCAGAGTTTGCTCAAATTCATGTCTATTGAGTCGGTGATGCTATCTATCTCATCCTCTGCCACCCCCTTCTCCTTTTGCCTTCCATCTTTCCCAGCATCAAGGTCTTTTCCAATGAGTTGGCTCTTCACATCAGGTGGCCAAAATATTGTAGCTTCAGCTTCAGCATCAGTCCTTCCAATGAGAATTCAGGGTTGATTTCCTTTAGGACTGACTGGTTTGATCTCTTTGCAGTCCAAGGAACTCTCAAGAGTCTTTTCCAGCCCCACAATTAGAAAGCATCAATTCTTTGGTGCTCAGACTTCTTTATGGTCCAACTCTCACATCTATACATGACTACTGGAAAAGCCATAGCTTTGACTAGATGGACCTTTGTCGGCAAAGCGACATCTCTACTTTTTAATACACTGTCTAGATTTGTCATCGGAGAAGGCAATGGCACCCCACTCCAGTACTTTTGCCTAGAAAATCCCATGGATGGAGGAGCCTGGTAGGCTTCAGTCCATGGGGTCTCAAAGAGTCGGACACGACTGAGCGACTTCACTTCCACTTTTCACTTTCATGCATTGGAGAAGGAAATGGCAACCCACTCCAGTGTTCTTGCCTGGAGAATCCCAGGGACAGGGGAGCCTGGTGGGTTGCCGTCTATGGGGTCGAACAGAGTCGGACACGACTGAAGCGACTTAGCAGCAGCAGCAGGTTTGTCATAGCTTTTTTTCCAAGGAGCAAGCGTCTTTTAATTTCATGGAGCGTCTTTAATCATATTACAATGGCTCTGTGATCCTCCCCACCTCATCTTTCTCCACCGCCATGTATGGCCCCCAATAAACTGAATTTCCTCTTAATTCTCTACATGTGTCTCATACTGATTCTGCTGCCTCTGGGCCTTTGCACATGCTGTTCCCTCTATCTGGCGCACACCCTTCACACCCCCAAGCTCCGTTACTATATACACACATATCCTCTGGGTATCTCCTGCCTGCTCAGCTCTCAGTTTAGACACCACTTCCTCCAGAAGCCTTCCGTGACTCCAAGTCCTGTGACCCCTAAACTTGCCCTGTCCTCACTCTTGCTCTTGTGATAAATGTTTATTATATTGACTGTTCTCCTCACTCCAGACTAGTAGCTCCTTCAGAGCAGGACAGTGTCTTCTTTCTGCCATAACACTGGTATGTAGGACAGAACGAGTGCTCGAGAATTGTATGTTGAATAATGGATGCAACCCCAGTGCAGAGGGTGTGCCCTCCCTCCCCAGCCTGGCCTAGCCCACACGGTCAGTTCTCTCCTGGGCCATCACTGACCTTTTCCAGGGCCTCCTTCAACACGGGGAGGGGGTGGGCCAGGGGCACAGGCTCAGGGTGCTGGGGACACATCCTCACGGGGGCAGAGGTCACCTCTGGTCCCAAGGAACCTGGAGGGAACATCACAAAATGAGTGAAGGACAGAGATCAGGAGTCTAGGGGTCATCGTTGAGGAGGGGGAAGGTGGCAGCAAGTGCCAGGCTCATGCCCTAGGGCCAGCCCTCCAAGCTGGCACCCCCTCACCACAAGGTACCAGCACTGGGCAGTCAAGAGCAAAGGGCAGAGCCTGCCTGGGAGGAGACAGCACAGTCCCACACTCACCACCTGCGGCTTGGCCTTCGAGAGACAAGTCAGGCCACAGGTGCCCATTGGCAGCCCTTCTGTCTCATATGTCCAGCCTCCTCCCTCTGTATACTTAGGTCCCACCTCTGAGGGGCAGCCATAGCAACATCTCTATCTGTCCCCCTTTCTCCAGCTCTGATTATATATCTGAATGGAGAAGTGGATTCAGGTCCCTGCTGAGGCTCCAGGCTTAAACTACCAGGAAGGACTCATTCCATCCCCAGAGCAGTGCATCCGGGCATCTGGGTTTGAGTCCCATTCTGCTTTTGTCCTGGCGTATGCTTCCTTGCACCCTCAGAGGGAAGGTATGGAAGTTGGCAGGACATGATTCAGGCTTGAGACCATCTCTACGGCCCCCAGACCTCCCCGCATCCTTTAAGGACGGTGTGGGGTGCTAAGACTGTGAGAACCCCCCAAGAGTATAAGAACCACCTTTTCCTAAACCTTCCAGGGACTTCCCTGGTGGTCCAGTGGTTAAGCTTGCACTTCCACTGCAGGGGGCGCAGGTTCGAGCCCTGATTGGGGAACGAAGATTCTGTAGACTGTGAAACGCAGCCAAAAACAATAAAAATTATTTTTTAAAAAATGTGCCAGCAGGTCTTGTGTCTGGTGAGGTGCTTCAAAAATAAAAAAGGTTCACTTAAATAAACCTTCCACTGCCTCCCAAGACCACCCAGAACTGGGAGAAGGCTCCCTGATGGAGGTTCACTGTGGCCACAAGCTCTTGAGACCCTCCCACTTCCTGAATCAGAGGGGCTGTGTGACTTGTTTTGGCCGTAAGAATGAGGTTGAATTGATTGTGCACCTCCCAAAGCTAGACCTTAATCCGCCTTTGCTGCTTTGGAACACTTCCCTCTCGTGGACAAGCCTGGGATAGCGACCTTGAGAGGGAAAATCCACATGGGGGAGAGGTCCACAGAACTTGCTTGCATTGGAGAACCCAGGTTAGACCAGCAGGAGAACTGCCAGCCAGCGCATAGAATCACGAGAAATGATCAATCACTCTGTTTGAAGCCAGTGGGTTTAGGTGGTTTGTTACCCAGTATCAGATGACAGGGTCCCAAGCAGGAAAATCACAAACCCTCAGAAGATCTCTCAACAACTTCATCCACATTGTTATTAATAACAACCTCTCAGGTGATGCCTATGTGAGGATGAGGACGCAGATCACTGTAGTTAGTGGACCCAGGAGAGTTCCATAAACTGTTTCCCATTTGTGACAAATTACGTACAAAATTGGAAAGAAAACATTTAGAAACTTTTATAGCAGTTTCTCAGAGTAATCTTGTGAATGTTGAAACTAATTACTGAAAACCTGGGCTTCTATTTTGCAGTCTTTCTTTTTCATTTATTTCCCTAATATAATTCATTTTTTAATTTATTTCATAAGGCTGGTCTGCCACAGATTGGTAGTTTGATAGTTTGAGAAGCACGGCCCTGGAGAACAGGCCAACCTACCCACTCGGGGACTGTTTGCTAGAGGGACTAAGAAGCCCTTGATAAAGGAATTTACTCTAGAAAGAAAGGGTTGGCTGGGAGAGGAAGAAGCTGGCAGGAAAATAAAAGGAGGCATTTCTGCAAAAATCTGCAGGATTCTGGGAGCCCAGGCCACCTTGTTGAGCCATTGGCATCTGTAACACAGGATGACTCAGAGAAACAGAGAGAGACATTCTCCCCAGCTGCAGCAGAGACCTGGGACTCTGGACCATCCGGGATCCCAGCAGGCCGATGGGCCCAGGGGTTGCTATAGCAACAGAGGGCCAGGGTATTACCTGCCCTGGAGGTTCATTTGCTGAGCCTTAACCAGCCCAGGATGCAGAGTCAAGAAATGGCAGCTGCTGTCACCGTACACCGGCACATGTTCCTCCCAGGGTCTTAGCTGAAGCTGGAGGAGTGCCTTTAAAGGGAGGTAGAGCCTGGAGATTCCACCCTGGGGGCTAAAGGCAGAGCAAGAGAAACTACACTTTATGGGAGGGAGGACCCTGAGTTTTATGCAGCCCCCCAGAGTCGGTGGCTTAAGAAAACCCCAGGGGCATTAGGATCCTCAGGTTACACAGAAGGGCATCGAGGCACAGAAGGAACACAAGACCAGCCCAAAGGTGCACAGTTCATGAGCGCTAGAGTCCGCATGGAGGCCAGAGCTCCTGAGTCTGAATCTGTGGTCCTCCCTCAGGTCAGCAGTGGCAGCCCAAAGCCCACAGGGACCTCCAGGGACGGGGAGCAACTCAAGGAGGCTTGGCACTCACCGCTCTTCAGCTTGGGGAGGTAATACTGCCAAAGGAAGCAGCCAGTCATGAGCGCAGAGAGCACGAAGAAAAAGCTGCAGGAAGCCGGCAAGAGCCACTTCTTCTTCACCTTCAGCAGACTGAGCTGCCTGCCAGCCTGGAAGGGGAAGGGCAAATCAGGCCCACACAGGAGGTCAGCAACGGGGAGGAGAGAGGGACTCCCCCGGCCTGGCCCTTCCTATGCCTTCAGTTCAGTTCAGTTGCTCAGTCATGTCCGACTCTTTGCAACCCTGTGAACCACAGCGCGCCAGGCCTCCCTGTCCATCACCAACTCCCAAAGTCTACCGAAACTTACGTCCATTGAGTCAGTGATACCATCCAGCTATCTCATCCTCTGTCGTCCCCTTCTCCTCCTGCCCTCAATCTTTCCCAGCATCAGGGTCTTTTCAAATGAGTCCTATACCTTAGGTCCACCCAGACATCAGGTGAGCCTACAGCTTGGGGTGAGTTTCGCACCTGTAAAACCAAGCACCTCCCCAGTTCGGCCCCTCCGACAGTTCTGCCCCACAGACCTCCGTGCCTGTGCCTCGCCTGTTTCCTCTGCTGGGCATGCCCCCTCTCTCCTATGTATTTAGCGAGATATCTAAGACCAGCTGAAATGCCACCTCCTCCATGAAGCCTTCCCCAGCTCTCTTCACCCAGGTCCCTCCAAGGGCACTCGGCCTAAGCCTCCACTGCAGTGCAAATCCAGCTCTCTCTCTAGGACAGCAGTTGTTCTACGATTATCAGTGTGATAGGGTTCGATCCCTAGTTGGGGAACTAAATCCCACATGCCGCAACTGAAAGAACCTGTGTGCTGCAACTGAGACCCAGTGCAGCCAAATAAATAGAAATAAATATTTTTTAAAACGTTGCAGTGAAAAGGGACCTGCCTGGAGAGCTCAAGGAAGGGTGAGGGTCAGAGAAACAGGGGCCTTCCCCTCAGACAAGCGTGGGGGCCGAGACATTCTTGGGAGGTGGGCGAGGGCAGGACACGGGGGTTGTAAGATGAGACCAAGGCCTGAAGACACACAGAGGGTGAGGAAGAGGCCTGGTGGGGAGGTGGGAAGGAATCTAAGGAGTCACTGTGTGCAGTGACCAGGCCCCAGGAAGAGCTACATGTCCCTCAAGGCAAACTTAGTCTCCTGGAAACACTTCCAGTTAGTGCTGCAGGCACTGTGCCAAGCCTTTTCAGAGGCATATCACACTGCCCTGTTGAGGCAGATGCCCTTAGTGCCCTGACATCACAGATGAGGCTCAGAGAAGTTAAGTGACTTGCCCAGAGTCACACAGCTAGGTGCAGAGCTACTCAACCAAAGTTCTTGACGAGCCTTCGCAAGCATTCGTTGAAACTTCTTAATTCCAGGTGGGCAAACTGCAGTTACAGGAAGGAAAGGACTCGTCTAAAAAATGGTAAACGTCGTAGCTGACGTTGTTATAATCATTCCTCTGGGAAAGAGATGTAAACAGATCATGCCACAGGGCTCTGGGGGCTCTGAGATGCCGCTGAGCTCGGCCTCAGGGTGGGAGCAGGAGGAAAGTTTCATTGAACAGGTGGTTGGGACTGAGTTGGGGACACTCCAGCCAGGGCCCCTGAGACAGGAAAAATAGGAGGCTCCATTTCTGGTTTGTTTTGAGAATTTGATAAGTTAATACCCAGAAAACATGTGAAACGGTTCCCGGCCTGCCGTGCAAACTCTAGAAATGTGAGTGATGACAAGGAAGGTGATGTAGGGGTGATTTATGAGCAAGGTTTTGTGGGGCTATGCCTCACCTGGTTCTTCAGTCTCTCCATGGCATCAAAGATTCCAGCCCTTGAGGAGTCAGATCTATAGTCCAGGAGACCCTGTGAGTGGGGAAATTGAGTCAGTGGACAGAAGAGAGTTCCTAGAGACTGGAAAAGAGAAGAGGGAGCCGGAGGAATGCCAGAAGACGAGGAGGGAAGATGAAGACCCAGGAGCCCTCGCGGTTTCCAGACATGAATACTTCTCCCACGTTGTCTCCCCCGCCCACCAACACTACGAGGCTTTCCAGGGCAAGGACTGCGTCCCCATTTTATGAAGCTCCGCTTCAAAGGCAAGGGGAAACAAACTCAGGGAAAACCCTGGTTGCCTAGGCCTGCCCCGTCTGTCCTGATTTCAGCACGAAAGCCCCAAACCCCTTCCGTCCGGGGGGATCCGGGACAGTCGGTCGCTCTCCCTGCCACTGTCTCTACCTCCAGCTCCTCCTCCCGCTTCAAGCCTCAGAAACAAGCCTTGTCAGAGCCCTTGGGGCTTGCCCCTGACTCACCCTCTCCTGGCAGGCTCAGGAGGACGGGGCAGCTCCGACCTGCGCCTCCCGGAGCCCCCGTGTTCCTGGGTACGAGGGTGGCCCTGCACAAGCTCCCTGCCGGCTCCCCGGAGGCTGCCAGATGTGGCTCCGATTTCCCGGCACTAATCCCTCCGTGTGTCACACGCCAAGGGGATTAGTTTCTGGGGTCCCCGAGCAGCGGGGAGGGGGGCACATCTGTCAGGGAGACTGCGTGGCACCACGTGACCCGAAATGCTCCGGGCCCAGGAATGCTCTCTCCAAGAGGAGTGTCTGCCCAGCCCCGTGTAGGGAGGAAAGCCGATGGGAACTGCCAGGAAACAGCCTCGACTCGACCCTAGGGCCTCCCAGAACTGCCATCACCCACACCAGCCCCTCCAGCGACCTCTGAGGAACCTTGGGCTCCGAGGAACACAGTTTGAAGACCACTGGGGTCAGCCTCGCTGTTACATATTCATTTGTGTGTATGTGTGCTCAGTCGCTCAGTTATGTCTGACTCTTGGCCACCCCATGGACTGTAGCACCGGGCTCCTCTGTCCATGGGATTTTCCAGGTAAGAATATTGGAGTGGGTTGTCATTTCCTTCTTCAGGAGATATTCTCAACCCAGGGGTCGAATCTCACCTCCTGCAATGGCAGGTGGATTCTTTATGGCTGAATCACCTGCGAAGTCCATACATGTTCACATAACTCTGTTCAAATCCCAGTTCTGTAACTACCTTGGGGCCCTCTTTGTTTTTCCATCTATAAAATGGGTATGATGTCTATGTTATTGTGAGGATTAAACTGTAATATGTGTGTGCAAAGGAGGTAGCCCAGAACCTGGCCCCTAGGAAGGGTTCCGTCAAAGTTACTTTCTTTTTATAACTTGGCTTTTATGCCACACTTCCTACTCAGCACCTGTGGCAGACATAGATCTTCCCCAGTGAATATTCCAGAAAGTTGCTACTATTTATTTTAGTTGACACAAAAGAGAGAATGTGTTTGCCTTCTTTACACTAGATATGGCTGCACATTGGAATTACTTGGAGAGCTTATAAAAACCACCAGTGTCTGGGTCCCACCCCCCACAGGTCCCCAGGGATACAGCCCAGGCATCACAGTTTTTGAAAAATCCTCATTGATTCTGCTGTGTGGTCAAGGTTGAGAACCATTGCCCCAGAGCACTTTCCAATTCATTCTAGATGCAGGTAGGGAATCCAGTTAAACTGCAGGTGCTGAGTCAGTGGGTGGGGGTGGGACCTAAGGATCTCCATCTCTAACAAACTCCCAGATGACATTGCTGCTGGTCCGTGGACCACACTTTGAGGAGCAAGGCTCCTCTGCAGTTCATGGATTGCACCAGCTTTCACATCAGTATCTCAATAGAACATCATAATTGCCTCCCAATCACCCTACGACTGGACAGGACTTGAATTCTTCTGTTCGGCCAATGCTCAAGATCAAGTATGTGAATGGGTGGAGGCAAGCCTTCTGAATCTTCCTCTTTGGCGACTAGAATTCTGGGCTGACCCAGAAAAAGGGCTTGATAAATTACAGTGAGAAGAGATCTGAGTTAATCTTGTCCAAGCTCCACGTTGTATGGCTGGTGAAACAGACAATGAGCAGGGAGGGAGCTGACTTGCTAAGGTCACATAGAGAACTCAGTGACAGCAAGGGACCTGGGACCCAGGATTTCTTTCCCCTTGTACCTGGCTGCTTTTTTCATCTTTATTGAGGCTCTGAGCAGGCTAGACGCACAGGTGCTTAGTGTTTTCTGTGTTACATCCATGGTCCTCACAGCAATCCCACAAGGCAGGTTTTATTCCCCAGTGAGGAAAATGAAGCTCTGAGAAGTGAAGTCTGCAGGAAATGGCAGGACTGGGATTCGAACCCAGGAGTCTTCGCTGTTTCCCAGACACTAATGCCTCTCCCATGCTATCTCCCCATCAGACTATGAGGTTTTCTAGGGTAAGGATCTGGGCTTCACAGGTGGCCCTAGTGGTAAAGAACCCACCTCCCAGTGCAGGAGATGTAAGAGATGTGGGTTCGATTCCAGGGTTGGGAAGATCCCCTATAGGAGGTCATGGCAACCCAGCAGTCTTGCCTGGAAAATCCCATGAACAAAGGAACTCAGTGAGCTACAGGCCAGAGGGTCTCACAGAGTCGGACACAACTGAATCGACTTGGCACACACGCAGGGAAGGATCACTTCTCATTCTGGTTTGCGCTGGCAAACCAGGGCTCAATATCTTAATCAGTTAATCCAGTATTCTTGGACTTCTCTTGCAGCTCAGCCAGTAAAGAACACACCTGCAATGCGGGAAACCTGGGTTTGATCCCTGGGTTGGGAAGATCCCCTGGAGAAGGGAAAGGCTACTCACTTCAGTATTCTGGCCTGGAGAATTCCATGGACTGTATAGTCCATGGGATCAAAAAGAGTCATACACGCCTGAGCGACTTTCACTTCACTTCACTTTAATCCACTCCAGAGTTCTGCATTTCTGCTGATAAAGACCCTCACCCCCAGGACACCAGCTCCTCTCTGGGAGCTCTTCCCTTGCCCTTTTAGTTCAGTTCAGTCGCTCAATCATGTCCAATTCTTTGCGGATCCCACAGAGTGCAGCACCCCAGGCCTCCCTGTCCATCACCAACTCCTGGAGTTAACTCAAAACTCATGCCCATTGAGTCGGTGATGCCATCCAACCATCTGTCGTCCCCTTCTCCTCCAACCTTCAATCTTTCCCAGAATCAGGGTCTTTTCCAATGACTCAGTTCTTCGCATCAGGTGACCAAAGTATTGGAGTTTCAGCTTCAGCATCAGTTCTTACAATGAATATTCAGAACTGATCTCCTCTAGGATGGACTTGTTGGATCTCCTTGCAGTCCAAGGGACTCTCAAGAGTCTTCTCCAACACCACAGATCAAAAGCATCAATTCTTCGGCGCTCAGCTTTCTTTATAGTCCAGCTCTCACATCCATACATGACTACTGGAAAAACCGTAGCCTTGACTAGACGGAACTTGGTTGACAAAATAATGTCTCTGCTTTTAATATGCTGTCTAGGTTGGTCATAAATTTCCTCCAAGGAGCAAGCATCTTTTAATTTCATGGCTGCAATCACCATCTGCAGTGATTTGGGAGCCCAAAAAACCAAAGTCAGCCACTGTTTCCACTGTTTCTCCATTTATTTGCCATGAAGTGATGGGACCCGATGCCATGATCTTTGATTTCTGAATATTGAGTTTTAAGCCAAGTTTTTCACTCTCCTCTTTCACTTTCATCAAGAGGCTTTTTAGTTCCTCTTCACTTTCTGCCACAAGGGTGGTGTCGTCTGCATATCTGAGGTTAATGATATTTCTTCTAGCAATCTTGATTCCAGCTTGTGCTTCCTCCAGCCCAGCATTTCTCATGATATACTCTGCATAGAAGTTAAATGATCAGGGTGACAATATACAGCCTTGACGTACTCCTTTTCCTATTTGGAACCAGTCTGTTGTTCCATATCCAGTTTTAACTATTGTTTCCTAACCTGCATACATATTTGTCCAGAGTTCTGTTCCCTTGCCCTTTGCCCCAGCCTTAAAGCAGTTTCTCCACCCAGACCAGGCCACCTCTACCAAATTTAGCCAGACCAGAATCCATATCATGGCATACAGCAAAATGACCACATGGTGGCAGCAGATGACCACCTGTAAACTCTTCCAGCCCAACCTGGGTGCCCCCAATCTCTCTAGGCATTTGTCCACCGGCTTCCCATCCATGAACCAAGATAATCTCCACAACAACCCGGGGCATTCATCCTCTTTATAGATGAGAGATCATATTAGTCCTTTGCTTAAATAACTTTTCATGGCTGCCCACTGCTCTCTGGAAAAATAAAAATTCTCAACCTGCAGTCTAAAAACCTGCCCAGTGGACCCTTGCACTAGACCACTGGGGGCTCAGATCCCAGCTCCACCACTTATCATTTATGTCACCTTGGTCAGATTCCTTGGCTACTCTTGGATCTCAGTGTGCATATCTGTAAAACCAGGTAATGGAATAGAACCTAGTCCTTCGTGGTCCAGGTGAGGATTACATACGACATGCAGACAGCACACGGTTCTGTGCTGCACACAGCACATGCTTGGAAAATGATAACCACTCGTTACCATCAGACGGGGGGCTCCCCTCATGGTCCCTAGGGTCTCTTCTCTCTCTCCTTTTCTCCACTCTCCTTCTCCCCCCTTTTTTCTGTTCGTACTCTCTCCTATTCCTTTCCCTTTATTCTAGTAGGGCAGCATACTAAACAGTATATTAGCAAGTGATAAACGCAGGACTTCTCTGGTGCTCCAGTGGCTCAGACTCCGCACTCCCAATGCAGGGGAGGGGGCCCAGGCTCAATCCCTGGTCAGGGAACTAGATCCCACATGCTGCAACTGAGAGCCAGTGCAGACAAATAAATAATTTTTTTTAAGTGATGCATGCTATGAAAAAGTAAGTAGAACCTAGTAAAAGGGGGTAGATTATAGTATTAAACTGGGCAGTCAGGATGGCCTCCTTGAGAAAGAAACATTTGGCAAGTCACCGAAGGGGAGTAAGGGCCTATTGACAACAGGAAGAGAGGCCATGGCAGAGCCTTAGTAAGAGTGTGCAGAACAGCAAAGAGGCCAGTGGCTGAGCAGGTTAAGTGAGGCACAGAGTAGAGGCGAGGTCAGAAAGATAGAGGAGGGCGAGGTTATAGGGAACCTCACAGGCCGCGGGAGGGAGTGTGATTCTCACTCTGAGTGAGATGGGAGTCATTGCAGAGTTTGGAGCAGAAGGGCGTGAACTGACACTTTTTTCAAAAGCGTTTATTTTCGGCTACGCTGAGTCTTTGTTGTGTAGTTGCGTAGATCGGGCACTCCTCTTTGCTGTGGGGCACGGGCTTCAGCAGCTGCGGCACACAGGCTCGGAAACTGCAGCTCACAGGCTCTAGAGCGTGGGCTCAGTAACTGCGGCACACCAGCCTAGTTGCCCGCAGTGTCTGGGATCTTCCTGGACCAGGGGTCGTGCCTGTGTCCCCTGCATTGGGAGGTGGATTATTATCCACTGTGCCATCAGGGAATTCCAACCTGACACAATTTTAAGGAAGCAAGTATTCCGGCTTCTGTGTTGAGAGAGGACTAGAGGGGAAGGGCAGGGGCAGGAAGACCGGGGTCTCATTCAGGTGAGAGATGGTGGTGGCATGGAGCTGCAGGGGAGGCGGTGAGAATAGAGACTCTGGATATGCTTGGAAAATGAAAGTGAAAGTCACTCAGTCATGTCCGACTCTTTGCGACCCCATGGACTATACAGTCCACGGAATTCTCTAGGTCAGAATACTGGAGTGGGTAGCCTTTCCCTTCTCCAGGGGATCTTCCCAACCCAGGGATCAAACCCAGGTCTCTCGCATTGCAGGCAGATTCTTTACCAGCTGAGCCACCAAGCCTGAGAAAACTGGAGTGGGTAACCTATCTCCAACGGACCTTCCCAACCCAGGAGTTGAACCGCTTGGAAGGTAGAGCCAATAGCACTCGCTGATGAATTAGAGCTGGATGTGAGAGAAGGAGAGAGGAGTCAGGACCAGCTCCAAACTTTTCAGCCTGAGTAACTGGAAGCGGAGGGCTGAGTTTTACGATGAGATGGGGAAGCCCGCACGTGGTAGAGCGTTTAAGAGGAGGCAGAGTTCAGGATGGACTCTGGATTTTGAGATGTCCGAGTGAAGGTGTAGAAGCAGGCAGTTCAACATTAGAGTCTGGGACTTAGAGGTCTGTATCAAAGATACAGTTTAGAAAGTCACTGACATGTACCAGTAGATGATATTTATTTATTTGGCTGCAACGGGTCTTAGTTGCGGTGTACGAGATCTAGTTCCCTGACCAGGGGTTGAACCCGGGCTCCCTGCATTGGGGGCGTGGAGTCTTAGCCACTAGCCCACAGAGAAGTCCCAGTAAAACGATATTTAAAACCACCAAGAGAGTGAGAAGGAGTAAAGAAATGATCTGAAGACTGAGCCCCAAGGTCCAGGAGATGTAAGTAGTGAAGGTGAAGTCACACAGCACAGATGCAAATCCGGCTTTACTGGGGAAACTTGGAGGCATTGGGTCATCAGTCCAACCTCCTGTCTTTGTGGAGAGAGACATGGGGGACGAGATATAGCTGGAAACCTCCTAGAGTGTGCTGCGGGAGATGGACCCCTCACCCCCATCCCCTACTCTACATTATTTTTGGCAAATGAAAGATTAGTCTTGCAAGTAAAAAAAACATGATCTGAGCTCAGACCCCAGGGGAATTGTTTGCGGTGCTGAGGGTAGGAGCCGCCCGTGGGAAGTAGAGACTGTGTGGAATCATTTCTGCTTTGGGAAGGGAGGCCCCTCTGGAGCCCATCTGCTGCTAGAAACTTGGAGTGTGCCACTAGGGTCTTCTAGTACAGTCCAAATTGTTTTTCCAAGGCCCATCCTCTGGCCTAGGGGCTCATGAAACATAAGCCTACCAAATGGGAGTAGAAATCAATAAGTATAGGGACTTCGATGATGGACCAGTAGCTAAGAGTTTGCTCTCCCAGTGCAGGGAGTCCAGGCTCAATCCCCGGTCAGGGAACTAGATCCCACATGCCATAAATGAGAGTGTCCATGTTGCAATTTAAGCTGAAACTGAAGATTCTGGTTGCCGTAACTGGGACCCAGTGCAGCCAAACACATAAATAAATATTGCCAAAAAAAAAACCAAGAGTAGATTCAACTGAGCTGATAAGTCACTTCCAAACAGGCAATGATGGATTAATGCTGGAGGGAGGCCTGGAGCAGTAATCGTGCAAAGCCCATCACAGAGGCCTGAGCCATCTGGCCATGGAGTCCATGCCAAGTCTAGAGAAAAAGCCCCAGGTTCAGATGGAGAAGTAGCCTGGGGACATTGGGCTTGCTGCCACAGTCACTGCATGGGCTTCTTGACTTGGCTCAAAGTGTTAACCCAGAAACAGCAGGAGATGTTGGCCGGTGTGGTTACTCCCCTAGCTGGCCAGCAAATCGTCCAAAGCTGTGTGGTTAGATCCTGAGCTATGGAGTGATGATAACCTTGACAGTGAGAGCCCTGGCTGTCCCCAGGGTGATTTTCTTCCAGAGAGGTTGTGGATCACTGGGCTCCAAAATCACTGCAGATGGTGACTGCAGCCATGAAATTAAAAGACGCTTACTCCTTGGAAGGAAAGTTATGATCAACCTAGATAGCATATTCAAAGGCAGAGACGTTACTTTGCCAACAAAGGTCCATCTAGTCAAGGCTATGGTTTTTCCAGTGGTCATGTATGGTTGTGAGAGTTGGACTGTGAAGAAGGTTGAGCGCTGAAGAATTGATGCTTTTGAACTGTTGGTGTTGGAAAAGACTCTTGAGAGTCCCTTGGACTGCAAGGAGATCCAACCAGTCCATTCTGAAGATCAGCCCTGGGATTTCTTTGGAGGGAATGATGCTGAAGCTGAAACTCCAGTACTTTGGCCACCTCATGCGAAGAATTGACTCACTGGAAAAGACTCTGATGCTGGGAGGGATTGGGGGCAGGAGGAGAAGGGGATGGCAGAGGATGAGATGGCTGGATGGCATCACTGACTCGATGGACGTGAGTCTGAGTGAACTCCTTGAGTTTGTGATGGACAGGGAGGCCTGGCGTGCTGCCATTCGTGGGGTTGCAAAGAGTCGGACACGACTGAACTGAACTGATGGGAGGGAAACCTGCATAAAATGGTGAAAGCCATGTACTTAATACCCGGGAACATGCTGTGTCAGTGGCACTGAGGTTGGTGCTGGAAAATGTTGCCTTGCCCACCAGTCTTGTGTGATCATGAAAGTTTGTATGCAGGTGCCATTAGGTCCAAGGAGAAATCAAGGAAGGACCGATATCCAGAATGCAGGACAGTTTAGGGGTTACAAAGGGCACCACGGCTCAATATTCTTCTGGCAGGCCTCAGCATCATCTATGGGGGACTTCCCTGGTGGCCCAGTGGCTAAGTCTCCGAGCTCCCAATGCAGGGGGCCTGGGTTTGATCCCAGGTCAGGAAACTAGATCCCACATGCCTCAGCTAAAGATCCTGCATGCTGCAAATACGATCTGGTGCAGCCAAATACTCTTGCCTGGAAAATCCCATGGACGGAGGAGCCTGGTGGGCTGCAGTCCATAGGGTCACTAAGAGTTGGACACGACTGAGTGACTTCACTTTCACTTTTCACTTTCACACATTGGAGAAGGAAATGGCAACCCACCCCAGTGTTCTTGCCTGGAGAATCCCAGGGATGGGGAAGCCTGGTGGGCTGCCATCTATGGGGTCGCACAGAGTCGGACACGACTGAAGCAACTTAGCTGCAGCAGCAGCCAAATAAATAATTTTTAAAAGATCATCCACGAGGAGGATGAGAACATGGTTGTAAAGGCCCCAGGCACAGCAGGTACTAGTAGGCTGTGGGCTGCTGGGAGCAGGGCCCCTTGCCATCGTCAAAGAGTGAGACACCGATAAGGTTTCCCATAATTGAGCACGGTGAGAGCAGGTAGGAATGGTCTATTACTGTGACAGATTAATGCCCTGGCCCTGGCACGGGCAGCTGATTGAGGCTGTTTAGCATTGTCTGTTCAGGTCTGGAAGAAGAGGAGAGAGGGTATTTAGCCCTCTACCCCGGTCTATTTCCTGAGCTCACTGTGTATATTCTTCCTAGATTTGCCAGAGTTTGTCATGTGCCTGGGATGAGGTAGTCGATCTGTCCTTTCCCGGAACCTTTACTTCCGTAAGCACCCAGGAGTCGTCACACTTGCCTGACCCATCAGGGGGGTTTGTCCACCTCCTCAGTGCCCACGGAGGATCTTGAGAGGATGGCTACTGTCATTGCTCCCCAAACCAGCCTTGCCAAGCCTCATTCATACCCCCCACCTGCAGGTAGCAAGTGTGGAAGAGCAAGTGAATTTCGTGTGGACAGCTGGAAGGAGTGCCATCGAGACCATTTCATCAGCAGACTGTATCATAGCAGGGAAGTCCTGCACGTGACTAAGGTACTCATCAGGGTCCTGAGAGTCTCGCTGCTGCCGGCTTGGTGGAAGAGAACAGCCACTCCATACACCTAAACCACGTTCACAGTGGTCAGAACCCAAGACAACCCCTTTGCCATTTGGTCAGATCCGGAGGCCACTGTGCCCCCTGGAGCCACAGGTCAACGTTCCTGGCAAGTAATGCATATTCCCTGAGCACGAGCAACTTCATAAGTCAGACAGATCCTCGATGGGCCCTCCCAGACCTATAATAGTGGCTTCACTGTTATGGCAGGTCCAAGTGTGCATCTAGTGCACCAAAGCGGATGTGATAGCCACACAATCTTTTTTTTTTTTTTTAACATTTATTTATTTATTTGGCTTTGTTGGATCTTAGTTGCAGCACATGGAATTTTTGTTTCATCATTCAGGATCTTCCGTGTGGCATATGGACTCTACGTGTGTTACCGAAAGAAGTGTGTGGGTCCAGCTGCTCAAAAGCCAATAAATAGGCCAGGCGGGTGGAAAGGAAAGCTTGCCTTATTTCAGATGCCAGCAACTGAGGGGGGAGGGGGGCGGATATCTGTCTAAAGTCTTCCGCCACCCCCCACCACCCCCAACTGCTCCGACACGTAGGGAGTGAGAGCTTTCGTAGACAGAATGAGGGGGAGGGGCTACGTGCAGGAGCAGCACAGTCAGCTGACCGTCACCTTCAAACTGGTCATCACTGGTCTGACCAGCCTCATCTTGGTTGCTTTAAGTACAGTCAATCTTCGGTTCCAGGGGCCATTTGTTCCCATTTCTTTGTGGTCAGTTCTCAGAATTATGGCAGCTTATGTCCTGGGTACAGTCTGGTCATCATGCAGTTAACTTCTTCACCTGGTGTTTTAGTATCGATAAGACGGCTCACAAGATATGGCTCAGAATAGTATCTACAGCCTTTGAGATAGAACCAGAGGTTCTTGAATATACTTAATGACTACATTGTTATTATTATTATTTAGTCTCCTTTGACTGTTTTCTTTCTTTCCACATTTCTCACTTTTCTGATTAAACTTGTTCTTTGACTAGAGTTTTCCACAGACAAAAGGCAGGCAGAGGACACGGTGGGAGAGGCAAGGGCCATCGGCTGTTGCTCCGTTTCACGTGCAGCGCATACACCTTGTTGCTCCAAGGCATGTGAGATCTTGATTCCCAGACCAGGGATAGAACCTGCATCCCCTGGATAAAAGGCGGATTCTCAGTCACTGAACCACCAGGGAAGTCCCCATGGCCACAGAGTCTTTTAATCAGCATTTTCATTCCAGATGCTCTCTTTAAGATGCAGGGCCTTACTGTAGGTTCATTTATATGGTAATATTAGATTGAGTTTGTTGTTGCATTGTTGAATCGATCTCCACAACAAGGGTTACCGTATGGACATTCTCCTAACGGTCCAGTTCTGGGTGGCTCAAAGACTTGGCCCTACAGCAAAACCATTAGCAATGGGCCATGAAGCTGTGTAAAATGGACTATTCACAAAGACGTGAACAGGCCATAGAGAACCTACGAGGGGGTGCAGTACCCCTGGGCTGGTACCTACGAGGCAGTGCAGTACCCCTGGGCGGTAACTAGGGGGCACTATTGCCCTTGGACTGGAAGGGAATGGGAAGAAGGTCTTGAGAGAGCCTCCTCTGTGATTACCCAGCCAGCCCTAAACCAGCCCAAGGCAACCCCACATGAGGCAATAAGCACCCCAACCCCCTCCTTCCCTCGCATCCTCTGCAGGCTTCCCTCTCGGCCGAACTCAACTGGAAGACAAGGAGCAAAGGAACCTGACGATGCAGGCTGGCTCCCTGGCAGAAAAGGCAGCAGGATGGAGAGTGGCCCTGCAGGGGCAAGTGGGAGATGCCGACACACAGGGAGGGTGTGATTTTAGATCGGGTGGCCTAGTCCTCACGAGGAAGGGGTCATTTGAGCAAAGACCTGTGATAATGTATCTAATCCTCACGACAATTGATGAGGCCGTCTTACAGCCGAGGAAACTGAAGTACAGCACTTAACTTACTCGTCGTCTGGAATCACACAGCGAAGAGTTGCTCGAGTTGGGATCTGACACCAGGGAGTTTAGCTCCAGGGATCCTGCTCTTAAACAAAACAGCATATAGGAAAGTCATCACAAAATGAAAAGGGCAAAGAAAATGTCAGGACATGCACGGCTGTGATCAACAGTCATACTTCTTATATATTGAGCGCTGACTGTATGCTAGCCACGGTGTTAGGTGCTATGGGTGGGTATACAAGATACACAAGTACTGTGCTTGCCTTCAAAGAGTCCATAATCCAGTTGAAGAGTGCTGGGGAAGTATAGCCATTTGTATGAGCAGGTTGTGATCCATTCTATGGTAGAGATCTCGTCAAGAAAATTAGAGATACCAAGGGAACATTTCATGCAAAGATGGGCTCAATAAAGGACAGAAATGGTAGGGACCTAACAGAAGCAGAAGATATTAAGAAGAGGTGGCAAGAATACACAGAAGAACTGTACAGAAAAGATCTTCATGACCCAGATGATCACGATGGAGTGATCACTCAACCTAGAACCAGACATCATGGAATCTGAAGTCAAGTGAGCCCTAGGAAGCATCACTACGAACAAAGCTAGTGGAGGTGACGGAATTCCAGTTGAGCTATTTCAAATCCTAAAAGGTGATGCTGTGAAAGTGCTGCACTCAATATGCCAGCAAATTTGGAAAACTCAGCAGTGGCCACAGGACTGGAAAAGATCAGTTTTCATTCCAATCCCAAAGAAAGGAAATGCACAGAATGCTCAAACTACCGCACAATTGCACTCATCTCACACGCTAGTAAAGTAATGCTCAAAATCCTCCAAGCCAGGCTTCAGCAGTACGTGAACCATGAAATTCCAGATGTTCAAGCTGGTTTAGAAAAGGCAGAGGAACCAGAGATCAAATTGCCAACATCCGCTGGATCATCAAGAAAGCAAGAGAGTTTCAGAAAAACATTTACTTCTGCTTTATTGACTATGCCAAAGCCTTTGACTGTGTGGATCACAATAAACTGTGGACAATTCTGAAAGAGATGGGAATACCAGACCACCTGCTCTGCCTCTTGAGAAATCTGAATGCAAGTCAGGAAGCAACAGTTAGAACTGGACATGGAACAGACTGGTTACAAATAGGAAAAGGAGTACGTCAAGGCGTATATTGTCACCCTGCTTATTTAACTTATATGCAGAGTACATCATGAGAAACGCTGGGCTGGAAGAAGCACAAGCTGGAATCAAGATTGCCGGGAGAAATATCAATAACCTCAGATATGCAAATGACACCACCCTTATGGCAGCAAATGAAGAACTAAAGAGCCTCTTGATAAAAGTGAAAGAGGAGAGTGAAAAAGTTGGCTTAAAGCTCAACATTCAGAAAACTAAGACCATGGCATCCGGTCCCATCGCTTCATGGCAAATAGATGGAGAAACAGTGTCAGACTGTATTTTTCTGGGCTCCAAAATCACTACAGATGGTGATTGCAGCCATGAAATTAAAAGACGCTTACTCCTTGGAAGGAAAGTTATGACCAACCTAGACAGCATATTAAACAGCAGAGACATTACTTTGCCAACAAAGGTCCATCTAGTCAATGCTATGGTTTTTCCAGTAGTCATGTATGGATGTGAGAGTTGGACTATAAAGAAAGCTGAGTGCCGAAGAACTGATGCTTTTGAACTGTGGTGTTGGAGAATACTCTTGAGAGTTCCTTGGACTGCAAGGAGATCCAACCAGTCCACCCTAAAGGAGATCAGTCCTGAGTGTTCATTGGAAGGACTGATGTTGAAGCTGAAATTCCAATACTTTGGCTACCTCATTCGAAGAACTGACTCATTTGAAAAGACCTGATGCTGGAAAAGACTGGAGGCAGGAGGAGAAGGGGATGACAGAAGATAAGATGGTTGGATGGCATCACTGACTCAATGGACATGAGTTTGGGTAAACTCTGGGATTTGGTGATGGACAGGAAGGCCTGGCATGCTGCAGTCCATGGGGTCGCAAAGAGTCGGACATGACTGAGTGACTGAACTGAACTGAACTGAATGGTAGCATTACAGATAAAATGCTGTAAGAGAGGCTTCCCTGGTGGCTTAGTGGTAAAGAATCCACCTGCCAATGTAGGTGACGCAGGTTCAATTCCTGGCCCGGGAGGATCCCACATGATGCAGAGCAACTGGGCCTGTGTGCCACAACTCCTGAGCAGCAACTACTGAGCCCATGACCCACAGCTACTAAAGCCTGTGCCCCTAGAGCCTGTGCTCTGCAACAAAAGAAGCCTCCACGATGAGAAGCCTGCCCACTGCTGCTCCCGCTTGCTGCAACTAGAGAAAGCAAAGAAGACCCAGCACAGCCGAAAATAAATGTTTTAAGAATTTTTTTTAATTGCCATAAGAAGACTAAGGAAAGAGATTCATTACAGCTCGGTTGAGGGAAGCTTTCTGCAGGTGGCGACTGTGGAAGAAGCGTAGAATTGTAATAGCAGAAAAGGGAAGATAAGGGATTCCAGGGGAAGAAACCACGTGAGCAAAGATGTGACTGCATTTGGGGGATGGCTGGTCAACCGCAACTGAGGCGAGTACAAGGAACTTTTGGGGAGAGAGATGACTTATTGCATTGATTTATTTTTACCAACAACGTTTTTAATATTTATTTATTTGGCTGTGCCAGGTCTTAGTTGTGACACACAGGATCTTTGATTTTCACTGCAGCATGTGATCTCTTAGGCATAACAAGTGGGGTCTAGTTTCCTGAGCAGGGATTGAACCCGGGTCCCCTGCATTGGGAGCATGGAGTCTTAGCCACTGGACCACCAGGGAAGTTCCAGAGAGATGATTTTAAGTGAGATACCCACAGGGCATTAAGTCACCCCGGATCCCACAGCAAGGTAGAGACTTCCTTCCTAATTCTCCTTTGTGGAGAACCGTCTCAGCTGAGGGCTGCATATCTTTCAAGCGCTAACACTCGCTAAACTCCCTTTTTAACCCAAATTTTACTGATTCAGGCCTTCCAAGTGGACAACTAAGCTCTCTGGATGGAACTTCATAACATCGTTCTCTTTTTATTGTCTTTATTTTGATAGGTTCTATTTCAAGCAAATGGTACTGTTTTTTAATTTATAGATTATTTATTTGTATTATTATTTCCCTTTACAGGCAAATTTATTAAGGGAAAAACAGTCGATTCAAAGGGACAATATTGAGGTCAACATTCAGGTGGCTTACAGCTCTGGCAAAAATACAAAGGTAGCATACCAGTGATTGATGCTTAGAATACTCTGGTATAGGGGAAAAAGCAGGCAAAAGGGAGAAACTGTGAAAGAAGGCTGGGAAGGGGGTCAGATCATGGGGGGCCTGAACACCGTGGTGAGGAGTTCTGTCAACTGTGGCCAGGCATTGGCCCAAGAAAAGGTAGTGAACGGTCTTAGAGCTGTGCTTGGCAGGGCTGGCTGTGGCCTCTGAGCCCAGCGGGAGGGGTGACCAGAGGCTGGGACCGCACTGGGGAGGCGGTTATAAGACTCAAGGTGAACAGGAAGAGAGGGCCCTGGACCAGGGTGAAGGTGGAAAGAGAGGAAGGGCTGGATTTGAGAGCCCCCAGCAGGCGGTGTCATAAGGTGCGATCTGGCTGCCCTGGTGAGTACAGATTTCTTTTCTAGAGGCGACCGATCTCTCTGCCTCCAATTGTCCTGTCCACCGTGATTCACTAAGAAAATTCAGTAGTCTCTGATTGGGCTTTACTGAGGAAAGATAACATCAGAAGAGGCCAGCCCACCGCAGTCTCTGCGGCCTCATCAGGGGGAATTGGAAGTGCAATCAGAGAGGATGGAGAACAGGGACTCCCGCCTCCGCATTCTGTGTTTTCCTCCTGGAAAAGTCCGCCGTCGGCTTGACTGCTTGTGGTGATTCATCCTATTCCATACGATGAACATCTGATTTTCCAAGACCTTCAGCTTCATTTCACTGAACATAAGCCGTTCGAGGATCTTGTCCTGGAGGGCAAAGCAGGCGTGCAACCTCTCCACTTCTTTCGTGTTTAGGCTGTTGCCGTTGGTTTTGGCTTCGCAAGTCCTGGATTGCTCGGCCTCTTCCTAAACTCCCCATGGCCACAAACAGAGGAAAAGTTTGTTAATAAGGGTCATCCTTTCCCATGCCAGGTGAGTTACAAACATGATCTTGGTCAATTTCATGACCAGCATCTAAGGACCTGCCTCTTTGCCTCCTCTCGTGAGTGAGAGAACGGAGGGAGGAAATGGCCCTTTCTCAGCATCACCCAGCCTGCATGAGAGTCCCCAAACTCCCAGGACCTAGGGCTGCCTTTGGTTCATAGGAATAAGCGAAATGGCCCGCTAAGCTGTATTCACAGAGGACGTACAATCCTTAACCCAAACATGTCTGTCTCTAGAGCTGTGCTTTTCCCAACATGCCTCTTAAAAAAAAAAAAAAAACTTTTTATTTTGTATTGGAGTATAGCCAATTAACAATGTTGTGATAGTTTCACGTGGACAGCAAAGGGACTCAGCCATACATATACACACATCCATTTCCCCCTAAAATCCCCTCCCATCCAGGCTGCCTGAGAAATAAGTGGAGTTCCCTGTGCTATTATTAGTTCCTTGTTGGTTATCCATTTTAAGGATAGCAATGGGTACTCGTCCATCCCAAACTCCGAAACCATCCCTTCCCCGACCCTTCCTCCCCTCGGCCACCTTAAGTTCGTTCTCTTAAGTCCCAGCGTGCCTCTCTGAGAATTTAGTCGGGCCTGGTAAAACCTCCAAGCCTCAGTGTTTCATGTACTGCTCTGATCTCTGTCATCTTTATCTGTCCCGCCCCTCTCTGCATGCAGTTGATAAGAATACAATTTTTTTTTTTCTTTTAGTATTCAACTACAAATTCCTGGTCTTTAAAACCATTTAAGAATCAAGTACTTCAGACATGTAGAAAAAGTAAATATCACAACAAATACCCATGTTCCCATACCAGCTTAAGAAACACAGTATCACAAAGGCGACTGAGGTCCCCTGTGGCGTCTGCGGCAGTGTTCCCTTCCATCCCTGAGCCTCATCTCAACCATAATCCTGAATCTGGTATTTATTTTTTCCAGGAATTTCTTTACTCCATTTGATACCAGTTCTCAATGGGAGGCTATTCTGCCCTCTCCTGGGAACAACTGGCTACGTCCGGAGAACTTTTTAGCTGTCACAAAAGAGGTGAGGGGTGCTCTTGCCACCTTGTGGGTAGAGGGATACTGACAAAATTCCAGCATTGTGCAAGACAGTCCCCTCTTCATGGAGAATTATCCAGCCCCAAACATCAGTCATGCAGAGGTTGAGAAATCCTGCCTTAATGTACTTTCACTGTACACAGGCATCCATACCCAAGGCAGGATATTGTTTTGCATGTTTTTTTTAACTTCATATAAAATATGTCATAATCTAGATATATTCCTGCTGTCTTTATTATTCAGTTTGAGTGACGTATCTATGTTACACACGTTTTTAACTTTACCCATTTTAATTTCCCCCCTTTAAAGTAGTTCTTAGAGACTTCCCTGGTAGTCCAGTGGCTAAGACTCCATGCTTCCAATGCTGCTGCTGCTGATGCTAAGTCGATTCAGTCGTGTCCGACTCTGTGCGACCCGAGACGGCAGCCCACCAGGCTCCCCCGTCCCTGGGATTCTCCAGGCAAGAACACTGGAGTGGGTTGCCATTTCCTTCTCCAATGCATGAAAGTGAAAAGTGAAAGTGAAGTCGTTCAGTCGTGTCCGACTCTTAGCGACCCCATGGACTGCAGCCTACCGGCTCCTCCATCCATGGGATTTTCCAGGCAAGAGTACTGGAGTGGGGTGCCATTGCCTTCTCCAGCTTCCAACGCAGGGGGCCCAAATTCCATCCCTGATCAGGGAACTAGATCCCACATGCTGAAACTAAGAGATCGCATGCCACAACTAAGGATCCCACATGCCAGAACTAAGACCCAGTACAACCAAATAAAATAAAAATAATTTAAAAATACATACAGTAGCTGTTAGCTGTCAAAGCCTGTTGTCATTAAACATGAAGTAGAGGAGTCTGGGATGGGCCCTAGTTTTCAGTCGAGGCAACTGAAGCTTCATGAAGAAAATGCTTTTGTCCCCCATCACCCAAGAGGGAGCTACAGAGCAAGACTCTTAGACCAGAGTCGGATTTCTCCGTCTTGCCCAATTCTCCTGACACCTTACCTGTCTCCCCACCCCACAATCTAGCTGTGACTCTCCCATCACCCTCAGTGGAAGCTAAGGTCCCTCTCGCTCACCTGCTGGGGCTCTTGAAGAGTACGTTTGAGTTCATGCTTGACCAGCCAGTTGCTAAGCAACAGCAGAAGGAATAGAAAACCAAACAAGGCTGGCTTATAGCTGATCAGCCAAGCCATCAACGCTCCTATGGTGCCTGAGGAAGCAAGTATTCCTTGGAGACTCCAAAAAAGAGACATGAGGTCCCCCAGCATTATGGCTTGAGAGCACCCAGGCCCTGAGGTCCTGCCTCAGTCCCCCCATCAAGGACAGTTGCCCTCCATGACAGGAGTCATGGCTGCTCCCCACTCTGAGTCATAACCAGCCCCTATCCCCAGCTGCCGCATAACAATAATATTAACCCCTCTTATGTCTTAAGTAGCCACAATGTGCCAGACTTTGACAGGCAGTTTACAAGCATCATCTCATGACATCCGCACACCAGCCAAGTGATGGGGGCCTCTCTGATACCTCAGCCATTCAGCCGTACTTCCAGGCCGCCTAGTCGCTGGGGATATAGAGGGGCACAGAGCCCCTCCCCTCACAGAGAGTGAGACTGCAAAGAAAAATCATCCAAACCTTGCAAATAAGGCAAAAAGATTTCTGTGGGCTTGTTCGCAGTCATACCAGGATATTGTCTAACTGGCCCACTTGTTGGTCACTTGCTGCTTTATTGGATTTAATATTGATTAGGGTCCTGACTCTTAAAGTCAGATGGAAAAGTTGCTCCAGCAATTTCACTTGGATATATCCCAAAGAATCAAAACCAGGGTCTGGCAGAGATATTTGTATACCTACGTTCATACCAGTATTACTTATAATAGGTAAAAGGTGGAAGCAACCCCCAAATCCATCAACAGACAAATGGATAAATAAAACTTATTTATGGTATAATAATAAAAAAAGTTGTATATAAATACAGTGGGATTAGATTAAAAGGAAGGAAATTCTGATACATGCTACTACATGGATGAACTTTGAGAACATTATGCTAAGTGAAATCAGCAAAAAGTAAAGGGTGTTTGACTCCACTTATGAGCTAAATAGTGTGATCAGATTTATAGAGATAGGACTTCCCTGGTGGAGCAGTTGTTAAGAATTTGCCTGCCAGTGCAGGGGACATGGGTTCGATCATTGGTCTGAGAAGATTCTTCATGTTGCAGGGAAGCTAAGCCCCTGCACCACGTCCACTGAGGCTTCACACCTAAGCCTGTTCTCCACAACAAGAGAAGCCGCCCAATGAGAAGCCCATGCATTGTAACTAGGAAGTAGCTCCTGCTCTCTGAAACTTGAGAAAGACGGTGAGCAGCAACAAAGACCCGGCACGGCCAAAAAAATTTTTTTTTAAAATTTATAGAGACAGAGGTAGAAGTTTGGTGGTTGGCAGGGGTGGCAGACAGAGGGGAATGATGAGTTGTTTTGCTGAATGGGTACAAAGTTTTATAAGATGAAAAGCGTTCTTGAGACTGTTTGCAGAATCATGTGAACTGTACACTTTAAAACACTTAAGATGGTGAATTTTATGCTATGTGTAATTTACTCCAATTGTTAAAAGTTAATTTAAAATGAATTACAATTTCAAAATGAGTTAGTTATTTCTGGAAAAAATGGCTAATTTGCAAATGATTTTTTTGGTAAATAGATGCAAATGAATTCTGATAGAAAAAGTAACCTCAATGTTTACAGTTTTACAGCCTTGTAGGACTTTTTTTTTTTTTCTTATTCAACTTTACAGTCTTATTCCAGCATTCTGTGTTCTAATGACCGGTGACTAGTTATCATTTTCTTATATTTTCCTTTGAACCAGCTTTATCAACCTGCTGGTCCTCTCAATAATTGGTTAAATACATCTTCGACATATGCTCACTATTTTGTATGAGAGTTCTTTATGTTCGAAAGTAAATTTTAATGACTATATTATTCTAATAGTATATTCAGTTAGTTGCCACTTGTTGGGCCTGTAGGAACCTGAGATAAACACATTGAAGTTAAATCTTTGTACATATACTTAAACATTTTCCTAGAATGTTTTTCGGAAAGTAGGGTTGCTGGGTCCAAGGATATGCATATTTTAAAATCTAATTTTGTGTGTGTGTTAGTCAGTCAGTTGTGTCTGACTCTGCAACCCCGTGGACTGTAGTCTTCCAGGTTCCTCCGTCCATGGAATTCTCCAGGCAAGAATACTGAAGAGGGTTGTCATTCCCTTCCCCAGGGGAATCTTCCCCACCCAGGGATCAAACCCAAGTCTCCTGTATTGCAACTGGATACTTTAGCAAAATCTAATTTTAAATTTTATCAAATGACTGGGATTCCCTAGTGGTCCAGTGATTAGGACTCTGTGCTTCCACTGCAGGGGGCATAGGTTTGATCCCTGGTGGAGAAACTAAGATCTCTAAGCCCCTTGGCCTGGCCAAAAAAATAAATGTTTACAGGGACTAAGTTACTAAACTTTCAAGCTAGTCAGGTAAAACTATAGGGTTTAAAACAAACAAGTTTCCATCTCCTATCTCACTCCTTCCCATTCTCACATTCCACAACTCAAACAACCAATTCCAATTCTTTTAGCTGTTTCTTGTGGTATTTATCTTGATATATCTAAATAGTAGACTTCCCTGGTGGCTTAGACGGTAAAGCGTCTGTCTACTGAAAGGTTGTTGTTGAATCACACGAATACACCGGGATTCTTGGCCCCCGGATTAGAAGAATCCCGGACGAGCCCCCAAGATGAAAGGTTGTTGTTGAATCACGCAAATATACCGGGATTCTTGGCCCCCGGAGGAGAAGAATTCAATCCGGGGCCAGAGACGAGGCTTGATCGCTCAGAGCTTTTGTGTAATAAAGTTTTATTAAAGTATAAAGGAGATAGAGAAAGCTTCTGACATAGGCATCAGAAGGGGGTAGAAAGAGTACCTGCTTGCTAGTGTTGACAATGAAGTTATATACTCTCTAATGAATCCAAAGAATGTCTGGAGGTTGTAAAGACCTCATCAGACCTACTCCCATAATTTACATTTTAAGATAACAGAATTAGCCAGAAGGTTTAATCCAAAGACTGTCCTTAATCCAGAGACTGTCCTCAGGCAGGATACATTATTGTTATATAATCCTAAGGAATGTGGAGAAAGAAAAAAAGTTTGTCCTTTCTTCCTCCTTGAGAATTCCAGACCCCTCTCTCCTTGGGGACCCCTAGATTTCCTATCAACCTGCCTAGGAAATGACTCTCTCACTACGATGCAGGAGACCTGGGTTCGATCTCTGGGTCAGGAAGATCCCCTGGAGAAAGAAATGGCAACCCACTCCAGTACTCTTGCCTGGAAAATCCCATGGATGGAAGAGCCTGGTAGGCTACAGTCTGTGGGGTCCCAAAGAGTTGGACACGACTGAGCAACTTCACCTTATACCTTATCTAAATAGTAACTTATATGCAGAGTACATCATGAGAAATGCTGGGCTGGATGAATCACAAGCTGGAATCAAGATTCTAGGAGGGAAAGATCAGTAACCTCAGATATGCAGATGACACCACCTTTATGGCAGAAAGTGAAGAAGAACTAAAGAGCCTCTTGATGAAAGTGAAAGAGGAGAGTAAAAAACTTGACTTAAAACTCAGCATTCAGAAAACTAAGATCATGGCATCTGGTCTCATCACTTCACGGCATCCCATCACTTCATGGCAAATAGGTGAGGAAAAAGTGGAAACAATGACAGACTTCATTTCTTGGGCTCCAAAATCACTGTGGACAGTGACTGCAGCCATGAAATTAAAAGACGCTTGCTCCTTGGAAGAAAAGCTATGACAAACCTAGACAGCATATTCAAAAAAGAAACATTATTTTGGAGACAAAGGTCCACCTAGTCAAAGCTATGGTTTTTCCAGTAGTCATGTATGGATGGGAGTGTGCGTGTGTGCTAAGCTGCTTCAGTCGTGTCTGACTCTTTTCGACCCTTTGGACTGTAGGCTCCTCTGTCCATGGGATTCTCCAGACAAGAGTACTGGAGTGGGTTGCCATTTCCTTGTCCTGGGGGTCTTCCCCACCCAAGGATCAAACCCGAGTCTCTCAGGTCTCCTTACTGGCAGGTGGGTTGTTTACCACTAGCACCACCTGGGAAGAGAGCTGGACTATAAAGAAGGCTGAGCATTGAAGAATTGATGGTTTTGAACTGTGGTGTTGGAGAAGACTCTTGAGAGTCCCTTGGACTTCAAGGAGATCAAACCAATTAATCCTAAAAGAAATCAAACCAGAATATTCATTGGAAGGACTTGATGCTGAAGCTGAGGCTTCAATAACTTTGGCCACCTGATGTGAAGAGCCAACTCATTGGAAAGGATAGCAGGAGGAGAAGGGGACGACAGAGGATGAGATGGTTGGATGGCATCGCCGACTCAATGGACATGAGTTTGAGCAAACTCTGGGAGTTGGGGATGGACAGGGAAGCCTGGCGTGCTGCAGTCCATAGGGTCGCAAAGAGTCGGACAGGACTGAGCAACTGAAAAACAACAAGACATCTCAATAGTATGCTTATTCTGTTATTTCAGAATTTCTCAGTTTTGACATTATAAATGATAGTGGGGGTTAGACTGCTTGCCACTCAAAAGCCATTAAAGAGGCCAGGTTGGAAAGGAAAGTTTTGGATGCTGGCAAGAGGGGAATGTGGGGGGGTTGATGCCAGCCTGAGTGGGGTGGCTACATGTAGAAATAGCACAGTCATCTCTGACAGTCATCTTGAAATTGATCATCGGTGAAGTGACCAGTTTCATCTTGATTGTTTTAAGTACAATTAGTCTTCAGTTCTATGGTTGTTTTGTTCCCATTTCCTTGAGGCCAATTCTCAGAACTGTGGCAGCTTATGTCATGGTTATAATCTGGTCATTATGTAGTTAACTTCTTCCACCTAGTGGGAGTTTCAGAATCTTTAAGACAGCTCACAGGATATGGCCTCAGAGTATTATCTATAGCCTTTGGGAAGGAACTAAAGGTACTTACTTCATGGCAAATAGATGGGGAAACAGTGTGAGACTTTATTTTTTGGGCTCCAAAATCACTGCAGATGGTGACTGCAGCCATGAAATTAAAAGACGCTTACTCCTTGGAAGGAAAGTTATGACCAACCGAGATAGCATATTCAAAAGCAGAGACATTACTTTGCCAACAAAGGTCTGTCTAGTCAAGGCTATGGTTTTTCCTGTGGTCATGTATGGATGTGAGAGTTGGACTGTGAAGAAGGCTGAACACCGAAGACTTGATGCTTTTGAACTGTGGAGTTGGAGAAGACTCTTGAGAGTCCCTTGGACTGCAAGGAGATCCAACCAGTCCATTCTGAAGGAGATCAGCCCTGGGATTTCTTTGGAAGGAATGATGCTAAAGCTGAAACTCCAGTACTTTGGCCACCTCATGCGAAGAGCTGACTCATTGGAAAAGACTCTAATGCTGGGAGGGATTGGGGGCAGGAGAAGAAGGGGACGACAGAGGATGAGATGGCTGATGGCATCACTGACTCGATGGACGTGAGTCTGGGTGAACTCCGGGAGTTTGTGATGGACAGGGAGGCCTGGTGTGCTGCGATTCATGGGGTCGCAAAGAGTTGGACACGACTGAGCGACTGAACTGAACTGAAAGGTACTTGACTCTGCTTAATGACTACACTATTGTTATTTGGTCTCTTTTGACCATTTTCCTTTGTTTCTGCATTTACTCACTTCTCTGATTAAACTTGTTCTTTGGCTAAAGATTTTCCACAGACAAAAGGCAGGTAGAGGACAGGGAGGGTCTTACTCGGTTTCAACATTATATACTATCATTTTATGATGGATGATGGGAATTTAGCTTTGATACAGAACCTCATCCACCCCCATTCTGACTCTTCTATAACCTCTCTCACCCCCTCTCTCCTCCATAAACTTTCTCCTTTCTCCATTCTCTCAATATAATTCTATCCCTTTGGTTAAAATAATTTTCATTGTTCATGTTATTTTGGACATGTGTCGCTCATGGCTGAACCATGTGCTGTACTATGATTTTCTTTCTGGCAAAGCTTTAGTTTCCCTGAACTTAATTTTCCTGAAGTTGATTTTTTTCTATGTACTTAGTAAAAAAAAAAAAAAAAAATCAACTTCTTTAACATACAATCAACATAAAATAAAATATACCTATTTTACATGTATAATTCAATGAGTTTTGACTCATGCATACACACTCCAGTCAAGATATAAACCATTTCCATCACTGCCAGCAAATTCTTTATGGCTCTTTTGAAGTCAAACCCCACCCTCATCCCAGGCAACCACTGATTAGATTCTATCACTAGAGGTCAGTTGGACTAGTTCTTGAACATCATGTAAGCAGAATCATTTTTTGAAAATTATACTTTGAAGACACAAACTTATAAGAAAAGCAATGATAACTCTGTGTCTTGATGGAAATAAGCTTGAAGAACACAAGGCCTGTTTCATTGTTAAGTCAGTGAAGTATTCCTGGAAGAATTAAAAGAACACACGACCTCCACCAAACAGCATATTAAAAAAGCAGAGACATTACTTTACCAATAAAGGTCCATATAGTCAAAGCTATGGTTTTTCCAGTAGTCATGTATGGATGTGAGAGTTGGACCATAAAGACAGTTGAGTGGTGAAGAACTGATGCTTTTAAACTGTGGTTTTGGAGAAGACTCGTGAGAGTCTCTTGGACTGCAAGGAGATCCAACCAGTCCATCCTAAAGAAAATCAGTCCTGAATATTCATTGGAAGGACTGATGCCAAAGCTCCAACTTTGGCCACCTGACGCGAAGAACTGACTCATTGGGAAAGATCTTGATGCTGGGAAAGATTGAAGGCAGGAAGAGAAGGGGACGACAGAGGATGGGATGGTTGGATGGCACCACCGAGCCAATGGACATGAGTTTGAGCAAGCTCCTGGAGTTGGTGATGGACAGGGAGGCCTGCAGTCCATGGGGTCACAGAGTCAGACACGACTGAGAGACTGAACTAACAATCTGGGCCGACATTAGAATTAACCTGGAGTGGAAAGCTGTCCTGTGCAATGGGGATGGGGAGCATAGGAGTGTGAGGAGGTGCAAGTGCTAAAGTGCAAATGTGGGCGGGGCGGGGGGGGGCGGTCCACATAGACGGAAGACTATGAGCAAAGTCCAGTAAGAAATGACAATTCCATTTGGACTCACTGTGGATTTCCTAACTTTTGTCCATTTTATTACCATGAAATTCATTTGCTCTCCAAGATTTTGCCAGTCCATCCAAGCAGGACAATTATGACTAGTAAATAAGTTGATCTACCAGCTACATTTCAGTGTCTTCCCCTCACTAGACTGTAAACTCTTTGAAAGCAAGAACTTCATAATTAAACTCTTGTCGAGTAGTAAGCATATTAATACTAGTTGAACCAAAGAATGAGTAAATGAACGAATGAATTTATAAATACATGCAAGTCTCTGGAGGAAATGGTTGCCCTCGGATGTACGGTCTGGCCCAGAAGCCCTAGAACGAGAACCGTCCCGGGACAGATCCCCAAAGCTAAGGAGACGCTCTAGGAAAGCTTCGCGCAATTTGCCGTGGTGCCGCTCTAGCCTCTAGGACGGCACTCTATGGCAGCGAGGAGGGCGGGGCCGGGGGCGTCCGGGGCCTTATTGTCCGGGCGCGGCGGGAGCGCGCGCAGCGCGTGCGTACGGGGCGGCGGTTGGCAGCGCGCGGACTGTGTGAAGTGAGGCGAGGCGGCTTCGGACCCACGGACCGACAGATCGGGCGGCCCCTACGGCCGTCAGCGGCCAGGCGGCCCGACATGTTGTCTGGGAAGAAGGCAGCGGCGGCGGCGGCTGCAGCGGCGGCGGCTGCGGCTGCCGGGTCGGAGGCCGGTGCGGGGGTAGCGGGTGGCGCGGAGAACGGCTCTGAGGTGGCCGCACCGCCCGCGGGCCTGTCCGGCCCTGGCGAGGCGGGGCCGGGGGCGGCTGGGGAGCGCACTCCCCGCAAGAAGGAGCCCCCGCGGGCCTCGCCCCCCGGCGGCCTGGCCGAGCCGCCGGGGTCCGCCGGGCCTCAAGCCGGGCCTACCGCCGTCCCTGGGTCTGCGACCCCCATGGAAACGGGAATCGCAGAGACGCCGGAGGGGCGACGGACCAGCCGGCGCAAGCGGGCGAAGGTGAGGCCCGACCCCCCACCCTCGACACAGAATCCCGGTGCCTAGCTCCCCTGAGTTTGTCCAGCCCGCGTTACCCCGCCCCCACCTCCGCGAGCCCGGGTCTTGGGCCTTGAGCCCCACGCCCACCCCGACCTCCGGTCGCCGACCTCCACCCACCTCCCGGCTGGCTGACTGGGTGGGGTGAGCGAAGGGAAGGTGTTTGCCTGTGGTGAACGCGTCTTTGTGCAGGGACCCGGCCGTCCCAGGAAAAGGGGCATCTCGGAGGGGAGTCTTTTCACTCATATACTTTTCGTCTACCTTTTCGTTTTCTTGACTGGGGGGGGAAAAAAATGGCTCCCTGACGTGGTGTTGTGGCTGGCCTTGTCGGGGACATTCATCCCTGTTTGTCCACAGACGTGTCTGGAAGCTGCTCGGCGATATTTATGTGTTTGAGCTGGGAGCACGTTGAGGCTGTAGGATGATGGTAAAGAAATTGTCTTAGCCGGAGAGATCGGGAGGGTGGGGGAAGGAACTTTTTTTTTTTTTTTTGAGCACTTTGCTTGGTGCTAGCGAGTTTTCCCCTTTTCATTCTATCAGTGATCTTTTGATGTGGATTTTTACAGATGAGGAAGCTGATTAATATCAATTAGTCAAGGCACTGTTACAAGGACAGTATATACAGACAATAGTTGCCTCACAATTCTGGATGCCAGATGCTGTGTTCAAAGCGTGACCAGCATTTTTATGTTTGTTAAAATAATAGTAACTGGCAGGTGTTGCTAGCCTCATTTCAGGAATGAGTAAGCTGAAACTCCCAGTTTAAGCAACTTGTCCAGAGTCAGAAAGCTAAGTAAGTGGTGGAACTGGAATATAAACCCTACACTTAGAACAGGGTAGGGTATCATCAACCTCTGAAACAAAGGACCACATGGGACACCAGTGAGCAGGGCACTGGGGCAGTGCGAGAGCGCAGACTTCAGGCGTGGGCCTTTTCTGGGATTTCACGGTACAGTTGAAAAAACTGGAAATATATAGTTCTAAGTAACTAAATATGTAAATCGTAGCTTATGCCTATGATATCTATAATTTAAATGGGTGAGCCAGTTCAGTGTGCACGAGGAGCTTCTTGAGTATTGCTTATACTGAGAGCCCTCAGAATAGATTGCCCAGTTTTGAGAGCTCTCTCACCAAGAATACCCTGCCCTAGGGATGTCTTGAGGGGAGAGGAAGTTTTAACCAAAGCACAGGTTGGCAACTTCCAGCTCTGAAAAGAAATAGAGGGCAGAAGTCCAATTGGGTTTTGATTTTACTATTTCAACAGATAATGTGGCCAGAAAACCAGAAGATGAGATTAAAAAAAATTTTATTGAGGGAATTCACAAACAATAAATTTACCATTTTTGAGTCTATTCAGTGATTTTTATCATATTCACAAAGTTGGCAACCAGCACAACAGTCAATTTTAGGATGTTTCATCATCCCCTAAAGACACTTGTAACATTAGCAGGCACTCCCCATTCCTCCTTAACCCCAGCCCTTGGCAATAACTAATTTCTGTCACTGTGGATTTGCTGTTTTCTGGACATTTTATGTAAATGGAGGCATATTTGGCCTTTTGTGTCTGGCTTTACCATGTTTTCAGAGTTCATCCGTGTTGTAGTACTTCCATTCAGAACTTAATAGTTCACAGGCCAAATAATATTCCAGTGTAGGAGTATAGCACGTTTTGTTTATCCATTCATCATTTTATAGACATTTGGGGTGTTTCCACTTTTTGACTATTAAGAGTATAGCTGCTGTGAACATTTGTGAAGTTTTTTCTGTGAATTTTTTTTTTAATTTATTTTTGACTCTGCTGGGTCTTCGTTGCCACACATGGGCTTTCTCTAGTTGGCAGTGCCTGGGCTTCTTATTGTGGTGGCTTCTCTCTTGGAGCATGGTCTCTAGGTGTACGGCCTCAGTAGTGTGGTTCCAGGCTTAGTTGCTCCGAGGAATGTGGGATCTTCCTGGACCAGGGATTGAACCTGTGTGCTCTGCATTGGCAGATGGATTCTTAACTTCTGGACCACCAGGGAAGCCCTGTGTGAATGTTTTTGGTTCTCTTGGATTTGATACCTAGGAGTGGAACTAATGGGTTGTTTGGGATGCAACTTAGCAAGCATGGGTTGTTAACCTTTTGAGGAGCTGCCAAACAGTTTTCCATAGCAGCCTCATCATTTTACATTCCAGCTATCGATATTTGAGAGTCCTAATTTCTCCAATCCTGTTTACACTTGATATTGTCTTTTTATTTATAGCCATTCTAGTGGGTGTGAAGTGGTATCTCATTGTGGTTTTTTTAATATGTAAGCTAAAGATGTTGACTTGAGTATTTTCCCATATACTTATTGGCCATTTGTATATCTTTTTTGGTGAAAGTTGTCTTTCTATCATTGGCTCTTTTTCTGTTTGTTTCTTTATTTTTGGCTGTGTTGGGTATTCATTGCTGGAAGGGCTCTTCTCTAGTTGCAGCTAGCGGGGGCTACCTGATGCAAAGAACTGACTCATTTGAAAAGACCCTGATGCTGGGAAATATTGAAAGCAGGAGAAGAAGGGAACGACAGAGGATGAGATGGTTGGATGGCATCACCAACTCAATGGACGTGAGTTTGAGTAAACTCCAGGAATTGGTGAGGGACAGGGAGGCCTGTCGTGCAGCCCATGGGGATGCAGAGTCGGACACGACTGAGCAGCTGAACTGAACTGAGCGGGGCTGCTCTCTAGTTGTGGTGCACACGCTTCTCATTGCAGCAGCATCTCTTGTTGCAGAGCATGGGCTCTAGGGCACACAGGCTTCATTAGCTTCGGCACATGGGCTCAGTAATTGTGGCCCCCAGGCTCTAGAGCACAGGTCAGTAGTTGTGGCCCAGGGCTTAGTTGCTCCAGGGCATGTGGAATCTTCCAGGATTAGATTAGGGATTGAACCCGTGCATTCTGTGTTGGCAGGTGGATTTTTTTTTTTTTTTTACTGCTGAGAGCTTCCTGGTGGCTCAGACAATAAAGAATCTGTCTGCAGTGCAGGAGACCCAGGTTTGCTGGATCAGGAAGATCCCCTGGAGAAAGAAAAGACAACCTACTCCAGTTTTGTTGCCTGGAGAGTTCCATGGACAGAGGAGCCTGGACAGGACTGTAGTCCATGGGGTCACTAAGAGTTGGATGTGACTGAGTGACTAACACTTCTTTATCACTGAGCTACCAGGGAATCCCTCCTTGGCTCATCTTTAAATTGTGTTGTATTTTTATTGTTGAGTAGTTCGAGTTCTGTATATATGGTGATTACAAAAGTTTTAATTTTGGTTTCCAATTTATTAACATTTTTTCTTTTGTCCCTTTTGCTTCTAGTGTCCCATCTAAGGAACTGTTGCCTAATTCAGTGTCATAAAGATTTACTCCTGTGTTTTCTTCTAACAGTTTTATACTTTTAACTCTTTTAGGTCAATGATCATTTTGGAGTTAATTTTTGTAGATGGCTTTAGGTAGAAGTTCAACTTCATTCTTTTGCCTGTGTATATCTATTTGTCCCAACACAATTTGTTGAAGCTATTCTGTCTCCCTGTGGATGGTTGACACCCTTGTTGATTGACTCTAAGTGTGAGTTTATTTTTGGACTCTCACTTCTATCCCATTGTTCTATATTTCTGTTCTTACACCAGCAACAGACTGACCTGATTACTGTAGGTTGACAATATGTTTTGAAATCAGGAAGTATGAGTTCTCCAACTTTATTCTTTTTCAAGATTGTTTTGGCCATTCTTTATCTCTTGCATTTCCATATAAATTTTAGGATCAATATGTCATTTCTGCAAAAAAGGCAGCTGAAATTCTGATTGGCATCACATTGAATCTGTAGATTAATTTGGGTCATGCTATAAGACTTCTGTCTTGTAATTCTCCTGTGTTTGTTTTAATTTTCCTTTGTGATTAGCTCTGAAGCTCCCAAAAGAAAAATGAGTTGTGTGTGTATTTGGAGAGCACCTAGAAAGTAAAGAACTGGGGAAGCTGACCTATGTATTCAGAGCTAGTCTTGGGAGCCAAAGAAAACAGACTTCAAGGGATAGAGTGTCCAAAAAGGGGTAAAATGTAAGCTGAGTCCAGTGTAAATAGGCCTTGCTTCAAGAGTTCTGAGGTTTATCCAGGGGATATATATCTGTATTTTTTGCATGGGAGTTTATTCAGTTTTTCTGGGGAGATTTAAAAATTATATATACATAATATATAATTATATAAATAAGTAAATGTATATATAATTGTGTAATTGAAATTACACAATTGTATTGTATTGGAAGGAATCCAGGCAACTGAAGTTCCCTGATGCTCAGGTTTCATTAGTTTCAGAGTAAATTTACCTCTGAATGTGTGTGCTAACATTATGGCAAACTAAGGTTTGAAATTGTTGGGTTGGACTGAGGCTTTGGGAACAACACACAGCTTAAGGAATGGCGTCCTTGAGCTGAGCCTTGAGAAAGGACAGAATTTTTTATAGTAGTCTGGAAAAGGATGAACTTCTGGAATTAACTCATCCTCCTGTGATTGATTCCCTTTCCTCAGGAAAATAAATCTATCTATAACATTATTAGGTTTATGTATAATGTAAACAAAATGCTTATTTCAGTGTCTGGCACCCAGTGATTAAGTGCTACGAGCTGAGAGAAGGAGGTGAGAAATGCTTGGAATATAATAGGAAGTGGTCTGAAAAGCAGACAGGAAATCCAGAGTGGACAACTGAATGTTGGAAACAGTGGGCAAAAGAATTTAATTGCAAATGAGATTTTTCTAGGAGCGAGATAAGTTAGAGGGATTGTAGTCGGAGTGTTGTATAGAGTTGGGTCTAGATTGTAGAGATCTGTACTGTGCAGTATGGTAGCCACTGGGCAATTGTGGCTATTGAGCGCTTAACATGTGGCTAGTAGATTGCTGCTGCTGCTAAGTCGCGTTAGTCGTGTCCAACTCTGTGTGACCCCATAGATGGCAGCCCACTAGGCTCCCCCGTCCCTGGGATTCTCCAGGCAAGAACACTGGAGTGGGTTGCCATTGCCTTCTCTGGCTAGTAGATTGAGGAAACTGAATTTTTAATTTTAATTTAATCCTAAGTAGCCACATGGTGAGGGGCTTCCCTGGTGGCTCAGTGGTAAAGAACCTACCTGCCAATGTAGGAGGTGCAGGTTCGATCCCTGGGTCAGAAAGATCCCCTGGAGAAGAAATGGCAACCTACTCCAGTATTCTTGCCTGGGAAATCCCATGGACAGAGGAGCCTGGTCACTACACTCTATAGGGTCATGAAAGTCAGACACTACTAAGCAACTAAACAGCAATAACAAGTGCTCAGTAGCCACGGTTAGTGCTACCTTATTGGAAGCACAGATGCACAACTTTACCATTATCACAGAAAATTCTACCAGACAATATTGCTAGATTATGAAGGGTAAGTACTATGAAAATTTAGAGAAGGGAAAGATATATTTGTGAGTGTGGAAGACTTAGGGAGTGGTTTGCAGAGGAGGTGTTCCTTGGTGAGGGTAGCTTTTAGGGAATTTAGGGATGATTTTGACTAGTATGTTAGAAAATGATTAGAGGTAAGTTTGACTAGCTAGAGCCAGAGAGTTCTTACGCTGCTATGACAGTTTGGGCATTCATCTGTTAAACTGTGTGAAATATAACATATTTGGAAAAATTAATCTGGCAGTTGTGTCCTTAGGTGAATTATAAGGAAAAACTGTTAAAACAAAAGATGAGCTTTAAGGTGATTGGGAAGTGAATGAATCACTGTTGTGAGGGTGTGGAGGAGAGAAGAGACTAGAGATGTAAATTTGAGAGTCATGGGTGTACAGGTAAAAACAAGTACCCTTCTGACTCATATCTGCCTCTTGGGGCATCTTTTGTCCTTGAGTATAAGTAGTTGTAGAACCTCTGAGGTTCTGTTGTTGTTCAGTCTCTCAGTCACGTCCAACTCTTTGTGATCCCATGGACTGCAGCACGCCAGGCTTCCCTGTCCTTCACCATTCCCAGAGCTTGTGCAAACTCATGTCCACTGAGTCGGTGATGTCATCCAACCATCTTGTCCTTTTCTGTCGGCCCCTTCTCCTCCTGCCTTCGATCTTTCCCAGCATCTGTATTTTCCAGTGAGTTGGCTACTTCCCATCAAGTGGCTAAAGTATTGGAGCATCATCCTAGCCCCTCCAGTGAGTATACAGGACTGATTTCCTTTAGAATGGACTGGTTGGATCTCCTTGCAGTCCAGGGGACTCTCAGGAGTCTTCTCCAACACCAGAGTTCAAAAGCATCAATTCTTCGGTGCTCAGCTTTTTTTATGGTCCAACTCTCACATACGTACATGCCTACTGGAAAAACCATAGCCTTGACTAGATGGACCTTTGTCCCCAAAGTAATGTTTCTGCTTTTTAATATGCTGTTTAGGTTTTGTCACAGCTTTTCTTCCAGGGAGCAAGGATCTTTTAATTTCATGGCTGCAGTCACCATCTGCAGTGATTTTGAAGCCCAGAAAAATAAAGTCTGTCACTGTTGCCAGTGTTTCCCCATCTATTTGCCATGAAGTGATGGGATCAGATGCCATGATCTTAGTTTTTTGAATGTTGAGTTTTAAGCCAGTTTTTTCACTCTCCTCTTTCACCTTCAGCAAGAAGCTCTTTAGTTCCTCTTTGCTTTCTGCCATAAGGGTGGTGTCATCTGCGTATCTGAGGTTATTGATATTTCTTCCAATAACCTTGTTTCCAGCTTGTTCTTCATCCAGCCCAGCATTTCACATAATGTACTCTACATACAAGTTAAATAAGCAGAGAATTTTACTTAAGGATAAAAGATTCCCAATCCTTTGTGTTCAGAGCATTCAGTCTTTTGAGTTGGTGCCGCTGGTAAAGAACCAAACTGCCAGTGCAGAAAACTTAAGAGATGCGGGTTTGATCCCTGGGTTGGGAAGATTCCCTGGAGGAGGGCATGGCAACCCACTCCAATAATCTTGCATGGAGAATCCCGTGAACAGAGGAGCCTGGCAGCCTATACTCCATGGAGTCGCACAGAGTCAGAAACAACTGAAGCCACTTAGCACAGCACACAAATGAGTCCCAATTGTTTGTGTTCACAGCATCCATTCTTTTTCTCAGGGTGACAGTTTTTATTTTTTAGAGTTTGTATGATTCTTTCAGATGGTTTTTAAACTTTTTTTAGCAAGTGGAAAAATCCTTTTTTACAAAATAGAATTTTATGTTGTTGACCAGTTGCTCAGTCGTGTCCGCTTCCCTGTCCTTCATTATCTCCCAGAGTTTTCTCAAACTCAAGTCCATTGAGTCAGTGATGCCATCCAACCACCTCATCCTCTGTCCCCTCTTTATCCTCCTGCCCTCAGTCTTTCCCAGCATCAGGCTCTTTTCCAGTGAGTTGGCTTTTCACATCAGGTGTCCAGAGTATCAGAACTTAACTTTAATCTTGTATTCTTTTTTCCTTCAAAGGGCTTGATGTCTTAGGCAAAAGCTGAACTACTGCAGTAGAGAGGATCTTACTGTTGGTCTTTGTCTCAGAATTTGCATATTGCCCAGTTCCATAGTAGGCCCTTGTTAAGTGATTATTCATTGAATGTTTTGGACTGATACGCAGGGGGATTAAAGGGCTGAATTTTGGAGACAGAGGGGTCAAGCATTGTTGAGGGGTAAAAGGAGAAAGGAGGCTACATACTGTAAACATATATTACATTTTCTAACCCCTTCCCTCTCTGAAACTTTTTTCCCCTCCTTGCTGCTTTACCCATTACCCTGAGGTCTGTTCTGTAGTTTATCTCAGTCAAATAGGATAAAGTTTCAGTTCAGCTCAGTCAGTCAGTCGTGTCCAACTCTTTGCGACCCTATGGACCTCAGCACGCCAGGCCTCCCTATCCATCACCAACTCCCAGAGTCCACCCAAACCCATGTCCATCAAGTCGGTGATGCCATCCAACCATCTCATCATCTGTCATCCCCTTCTCCTCCTGCCCTCAATCTTTCCCAGCATCAGAGTCTTTTCATATGAGTCAGCTCTTCACATCAGGTGGCCAAAGTATTGTCAGCTTCAACACTCAGGACTGATTTCCTTTAGGATGGACTGGTTGGACCTCCTTGCTGTCCAAGAGACTCTCAAGAATCCAACACCGCAGTTCAAAAACATCAATTCTTCAGCCCTCAGCTTTATAGTCCAACTCTCACATCCATACATGACCACTGGAAAAACCATAGCCTTGACTAGATGGACCTTTGTTGGCAAAGTAATATCTCTGCTTTTTAATATGCTGTCTAGGTTGGTTATAACTTTCCTTCCAAGGAGTATGTGTCTTTTAATTTCATGGCTGCAGTCACCATCTGCAGTGATTTTGGAGCCCAGAAAAATAGTCAGCCGCTGTTTCCATTGTTTCCCCATCTATTTGCCATGAAGCGATGGAAGTGGATGCCATGATCTTAGTTTTCTGAATGTTGAGCTTTAAGCCAAGTATCTACATTTCTGGGAGATTTTATTGTAAAATCTCTATGAGATGTTTACCTGATCAAGTTTATTTTGTTTGCCACTAGAGTTTCAGCTTATTAAGGACAGAGAGACTCATTTACAATCATTTTCTCCATTGTGCCGTGTTCTCAATGTTTAGTGTTTGATAGATAAATTCATGTGTTAAATAAGATTCTTAGAGCACATCAAAACTGTTCAATTTATCCATAATTGTTTCCATTTTCTAATCCAATCCATGTTTTCAGTAAAACTCTTATGTCTACTCCCTTGGCTCTTGACTCCCCAAATCTGTGGTCATGTCATTTAAAAAAAAAATAATAGCAGCCAGCCATCTGGAGCTATTTCAGAGATATTTAAAAATTAAAATAGATTATACTCTCTCTGATCCACAAGATTTCGCATTTCAGAAGCCTAATAAGTTAGCTGTGTTTATGTGGAAGCCATGTTGTCCTTGCCCTGTCTCCACAGCCAGTAAGTTGTTTATTTTATTCATTTTGTCTTTTCATTGAATCCAGGATAGAGAGCTGTTGTTTCTGTGGCTTCTTGAAATCTTTATTGGGATGGGAGTCGAAATGATGATTTGACAGTGTTCCAAGGTGTTTTTCCTATTTCCTATGGAATAGTAATTGGAAGTACAGATTGGCATTAGACAGACTTGTTATTCTAGTTGACTATATTTTTGTCTGACTGAGGACTATTTTAGTCTTTTTTCAAAGCTATGGTTTTTCCAGTAGTCATGTATGGATGTGAGAGTTGGACTATAAAGAAAGCTGAGCGCCAAAGATTTGGTGCTTTTGAACTGTGGTGTTAGAGAAGAATCTTGAGAGTCCCTTGGACTGCAAGGAAATCAAACCAGTCCATCCTAAAGGAAATCAGTCCTGAATATTCATGGGAAGGACTGATGCTGAAGCTGAAACTCCAGTACTTTGGCCACCTTAAACTGACTCATCTGAAAAGACCCTGATGCTGGGAAAGATTGAAGGCAGAAGGAGAAGGGAACAACAGAGGATGAGATGGTTGGATGGCATCACCGACTTGATGGACATGAGTTTGAGCAAACTCCGGGAGTTGGTGATGGACAGAGAAGCCTGTTGTGCTGCAGTCCATGGGATCACAAAGAGTTGGATGCGACTGAGCTGAACAAGGTTGATGACTGTTTGTAATATCACATTACACATTTTAGCAGAGAGATAGATCGATAATAATCTTCGCTATCCTAAATTGCTCTGCCCCACAATAAAACATTCAGTAGGACTGCTTCCTCTTTCTACTTGTGACTGGATTTCCTCTTTATAACCAGTGTTAATTAGTAGTAAGGCTTGTAGTCTCCATTTCCCCATGACTTACTTCTTAGTTTGTGTTCATATGGATTCTTTGCTGTGATCATTCGACTCTCTTGAGTCACCAGTGTTTTGTTTCTTTAAGCATATGTACCTGTTTATTGTTTTTGACTGTTGCCATTTGCAGCTTTTATTCCCTGCCCACCATCCGCACCTCTGATTTGGTTTCTGAAATTCTTTTGCTGTTTTCCTATTTTTCCCTATTTCCTATGGAACAGTAGTTAGAAGTACACATTGGCATTGGACGGACTTGTTATTCTAGTTGACTGTATTTTTGTCTGACCGAGGACTATTTTAGTCTGTTGTTGAAACTTGCAGTATGTGAACATAACATATATGTACATACAAATGCACGCACAAACAGTTTGTAGTTGCAGAGAGCGTCAGAGTCGTTAATTTGAATTTCAGTACTATGATGTGAAAGTTAGTTTGGGCTAAATCTGAACTGACAAAAGATTGTTTCATGAGTGATTTTGTTTTAACGGTTACCTGTTAGGAGCTCACCTGTTCTTTGTTATTTGCTTATTTCCTTTTAAAATTGAAGATAGAAAGCAATTCACATTTACTTACAGTTCCAAATTGAGTTTCTGACTTTAGACGTCCACTGTATTTAGCTTTCCCTGGTATAATCTCCATATAGGTAGAGTATAGAGAGATGGATGAAAGTTTGGCCAACCTCTCAGAAGACGAGTATTATTCAGAAGAAGAGAGAAATGCTAAAGCGGAGAAGGAAAAGAAGCTTCCTCCACCACCCCCTCAAGCCCCACCTGAGGAAGAAAATGAAAGTGAGCCCGAGGAACCATCTGGTGAGTTGTAGTAACTAACCACAGTTTTGTTTTATCTTAGAAATAAGAATAAATGAATTTACTCTTATTCTGCAATGTTATTGATGTCTTTGGTTTATACTCTGATATTGGCCATGTGTATTTTAGTATGTGTATATGTGCATATACATGTTTACACACATACATATACATACGTAATGGTACTGACATTCTTTTTGTGTGCATTTGTACATATAGGAGGAAAGTAAAGAAGGAGGGTAAAAGGATAATGGCTATGTAAGGCAGTTGGAAAGTTGGAGAAAATGAACAATTGGAGAAAACATACAAAAGTCAAACCCAAAGAACCAAACCTCTCACTGGTAACTCTGATTCAGAATTTAGAGGTAGAATGGTTCAGAAATTATTCTAGCTAAATTGTGCCACTTACTTTATGGTTAGATACTTTCTGATAAAACTGTCATGGTGTGTATCAGTTTTGAAGAGGGTCTTTCTGGTGAACGAATGTAAAATGTAGTCTAAAGTCAAAAAGAAAAGGCCTGAATGCCTGTCGTTTAGTTATTGAGCCCTGTACTCAAAAGAATGTGGTGAGAAAAGGCTATGAAGAGATTCTAAGGTCACAGTCTTCCTGTGACCTGGAAAGATTGCTGGAGTCTATGGTACTGTTTTCAGAGCTATAAACATCTTTAAAAATTCTCACTAACATCCCTTCATGAGTCCTGCTGAAGATACCCAGGCCAATCAGGAATGCCCTTTTGTTTTGCAAGACCAGCCAAAGTAGAATCTTAGTTAATATTTCATATCTTCTGCCTTTAAAGGCATTTCATTAACTCCTCTTGACTTTGGATTTTTACTAGTTCTTCTCTTTAAAATATTTTCTGTATTTCCAGTATCAGCTCCAGGCCCATTCACCTCACCAATTCTTTTAGTTCTGCACCTTTTAAAAATAAAGTACTTGTTTCAGATCCCATCTGTTGTATGTTGCATCACTTTCATAGGTACCCTGATTAAGACATACTATCTTTAAGAAATTTTATCATTTTTTTAGTTTTTTTGTGGTTGTTGCTGTTTTTCTCCTTTATTATGTTATATAAATACCCAGAAGTTACTGTATTTTTTTTAAAGGGATTAATACTGATGTATCACTTGAGAGTGTAACAAATCAGATATTAATTTAAACTTAGAACTTATCAAACAGGTTCTGAGGTTAAAATTCAAAAATAAAAATTTATAATTTATAATAATTGTAAGTACGTGTAATGAAAGTATACAATTTGAGTGCATTTAGAAAAAGATTCTGGGTTTAATTCTTCTTAAGAATCAAATTTTCTAAGAATGGTTTTCCTAAAACTTTCTTAAAATGACTTATCAATTACTTCCTAGGAGTGGCATATGGGAGTAATGTCCCTGTGGCAAATGTACCTCAGCAACACTGCCTCTCTTTTTGTTGATTTATTTTTCCTCTTCTTTCTAGTCTTTTACATTTAGCTCTCTCCCCTTCTTTCTGTCCTTACTCCCAACTCTCCCCTTGACTCTGCCCCTTTCTTCTATAACTTTCTTTGATTCTTGCCTTTCTTTTCTTCTGCCTTTGCTGTAGATTTGCTTATGCAACACGTGGTAATAATCAGATAATCTGATATCTCTGATACTGCCTCCCTCTCTTTTTCGTGTGGTTGTCAGTGTCTCCAGGAAGAAGCTGATTTACTGGTTAAGTTGATACACACTTAATCCTCTGAAAATTTTAAACCAAGTCTTAGGGTTTTCTTTCTTGTAAAAGAGGTTTTTTATTTTGCTTTCTTTTCCCATAAATGTCAGGTACTGTTTCTACAAAAAGTAAATATCTTAGCAAAGGGATTTAGGATCTGTGGAACTGTTGTTATGCCTTTATGTTCTAGTTCGTTTTAATCCAGTGGTTTAGTTTAAACAAGTCTTAAACTGTTTAATAATTTGGAGAAAGTTAAAGTTTATTTTCTCAAGTTTAGGGTATCTTCAGTGCTCAGAAGTTTGTTGATTACAGCCAAAACTTCTAACCATTTGTGCTTATGAAAGTAGTTATCTTTCCTCTAAAACAACTTAAATTTTTTAAAACATTGTAGGGTGAATTAGCAAAGTACTTTCCCTGGGAAAGTAGTGGTAACTTACTGGCCTGCAGAATTTAGAAATAGTTTGGGTCCTCATGGTGAATAATTAAATATTATCAGGGGAGTTCAAATACGTAGTAACTGTCCAGGTTTTCCAAATCTCGTGTCCTATCTGAACTAGTTCTGTCACTTAAGTTTTCATTCAGGAATGAGTGGTGGCTTTGTCCTATGGGTATCTTAAAATCTTGAGAGACAATGTGGGTTTGATTCTTTATATGTGTGTGTATATATATATATCTATATATGAAGATTTGTTTACTTACCTTTAGCTGTGCTGGGTCTCTGTTGCTGAGTGCCATCTTTTCTAGTTGTGGTAAGCGGGACTGCCCTTCACTGTGATGCGTGGGCTTGTCATTGAGGTGGCTTCTCTGTTGCAGAGCACAGGCTTAGGGCATACTTCGGTAGTTGCGGCCCATGGGCTCTGTAGTTGTGGCTCCTGGGCTCTGGAGCGCTGGCTGAGTAGTTGTGGTGTGCCTGCTTAGTTGCCATGCAGCATGTGGGATCTTCCCAGAGCAGGGACCAAACTTGTGTCTCCTGCATTAGCAGGTGGATTCTTAACCACTGTGCCACCCAGAGAAGCCCTAGGTCTGGTTCTGTGCCAAATCTTTTCAGTCATTTTAGGTGATAACTAGATATTAACTTGGAGGAGGAAATGGCAGCCCCCTCCAGTATTCTTGCCTGGGAAATCCCATGGACAGAAGAGCTCGGTGAGCTACAGTCCATGGGGTCTCAAGTGTCGGACACAGCTTAGCTACTGCACAACAACAACAAGACGTTAACTTAGTCTCTTAAAATATAGCAGGTTTGAATACATTTCATTCTTACCAATTTTTAAACATGTTTAGAAAATTTGCTTTGCTTTCCATAGTGTTAATCTTTAGAATAAGCTATTTTGTTAATTATGAAATCACAATGTGATATTCTGAAGTCAGTGGGTCAAATGATTTGATTGGAGAAGATTCCTCTAGGAGAGTTCTAAGAGGAGGCTAGAAAGGGAGGTTGGAGCCTTGGGTACCAGGCTAAGGAATTTGAACTTAATGTCCTTTGAACTCTGGGAGGATGTGGTCAGAGGTAGTAGCACTGAGGTCTTTTGAGTAAAGGATGTTTACCAAAATACATGTTTTGGAAAAATCAACCTATCTGCTATTTAAAGGGGAAGTAAAGGAGTAAAGAGACTGGGATTGGAGAGATGATTTTTAGACTTTTTAGTAATTTAATTTACTGGATCTTGATCAGAAGAAAAATGCTGTCAATATCAAAGTTGAATTTCTGTAGAAATAAGAGGTTTGGGTTTTGGGAATTTCCTGGCAATCCAGTGGTTAGGACCCCACACTTTCACTGCCAGGGCCTGTGTTCGATCCCTGGCCAGGGAACTAAGATTCCGCAAGCATGTGCCATGTGCCCCTTCCCCCCAACCAAAAAAATAAAAGTTTGGGTTTTTTTATCTTTGAACTTACTTGGGAAAAAAGCTTTCTGTTCTGGGTTAAACATTGTTTGTAGATTTGTCACTTTTTAATTATAACTTAATGTGGCATGTAGTTCCGTGTAGTTACTTGGGTAAATGTATTTTTTGTACTAAATATTGCTGCTTATATTTAAAATTCACCTAATTTATTTTCTTAAAAATTTCCCATCTATTTTTACATTTGCTGTACACTTCTGAATATATTTTAACAAATGATGGTTTTATTTGGTTTTCTAGAACCTTTTCTATCAAGATAAAAGTGGTTTGTGTTTTGGGGAGTCATGGCAACTCAGCCTGAACAGGTTGTCTTTGGCATTGCATGTTTGGTTATTAGTGGTGTCACATAATAGTAGAGCTTTGATAAAATAGAGTGAAATCTCAGTGGGAGTTTACATACTGATTTAAAATAATTGCCCCTCTGTTAAAGTAGCTTTCTGTTGGAGAAAAGATTTCTTCCCCTTTTGAATCAATTGTTACCCTCTGTACCTTAGATTATTCCTCAGTGAGGTTTTACTATGTTAACTAATTTGCTAGCACTTTGTTTTTTATTTTCATACAAAAACATAATTTTTTTCCCCTTCACTGCTTTTCAGCAATTGAAATTTTCCAGGAAAATCTCACTAGTAGTTCCTGGATTTAAATTTTGTATTGGATTACTATTTAGGGACTCTGGTTTGAGATTACTGTTTAGGAACTCTTAACTCTTGAGGTTAGAGGTAGCTTAGTTGTATATAGCTTAAGACTTTTATTCCCCAAACCCAAACCCTTTTATGGAAACGTATTCTAAAATAAAATGAAATTTAAAATATGTTATTAAGTTGCCTGTCTTAAGATTTCTTCACAGTAATGAATTTCTCAATAGAAACATCAGAAGTATGTTTAAAATATATGTATGTGTGTGCATGTGTCTTTTGGGTACCATTTTTCCAGACTCAGTGCTACGCTAATACTCTGTAATGAAACTCGAAGGCTTCCTTCCATTAACCATTGTTTAACTCTTTAAATCAATTTTGTTAGATATTGTTTGCTGGTCAGTGACTACTCTAAATGACTGGGAAGAATCACTTTACCTCCTTGTTTAAGGATTCTGGTAAGAACAGGAAGGAAAGTATTTCTCTTTATTGTACCTGGTAATTTTGGAAGTGTGTGGTGTATGTGTTTGAAAGAGATGTAAGCTATTAAGCAAATTATAAAACATTGAGACACGAGAGACTGGTATGACAGTTTTGTGTAGTTTTAATAATTTGAGGACCTTGATCTTGTAATAATCATGCTGTAGATTGAAAGTATATTTTAAAAATCACACAAAAGGAGATGTAACCTTAAGTAGTAAAAATACCCAAAAAACCCCACTAAATTTATAGAAAATATACCAAATGTATCTTTATGGGTTGACGAATTTAGCTTAAAACTGAGTGAAATTTGATCACAAGTAATAATATAATGAAAATATCCATATGACAAAAGATTGATGACCAAATATTTGGTGAATTGCTTTATTTGGTTCAGCAAAAATCCAAAAGACAGAATCTTTTGGATCATGCTTTAGACCTTGATACAATTAAATTTGACCAGAGAAGAGCTGAAGATGGACCTTCCTTCAAAAGGAAAAATCAGTGGTCAGTCCCAATGTTTGTAAATGGTCCTTAGGTTTTTGTTCTTCTTTGTTTACAACATGCCCTGGCATCTTCTCTGTGAGGCAGTCACACTGATTGCAATCAGTAAAAGTGCTGGATTCAGCAGCATGGATAGTTACGGTCAGAGTTCAGGTGAATATTTTTGTTTTTCGTGCTATAAGTGCTCTCTACTGGCTTATCCCAGGCTTCTCTCTGTCCATGCCTACAAGTGCACAGCCCCCATACCCAGCAACAGACCCTCTTTTATAGATTTAATAGAAGTTGCTAGGAAATTCATTCCTGAAGAGTTGTATATGTTGCCATTTTGGCCTGTAGTGTCAACTAAGTGCCTGAAATCATTTGATTTTTCTTATCATATGACGTGTGATGCATACATTTAGAAAACAGACCTAGGATTAATTTTCTTGCCTTTTTTTTTTTTTTGTATAGCATCATTTCAGTGTTCTGATTTGGAACTATGCTCCAGAATAACTTACTAGAGATCTGGGGGAAAATGTCACAGCCTGAAAAGGTAATCTAGATCAATTCAACGAAATTTTTATATTTTGAGAGATGACTAAAAATGGACCAACGTGTATATTACTATCCAATACATGGTCCCCACTCTTAGATAATTTGTAGCTTGATATGAGATACAGCTGTATTATTGTCAGTGGCAAAATACCCTTAAGTGTTACATTATAGAATAAGAATTTGGAGAGAGAGGCAGAAAGGGTGGAAAGGAAGGAAGTCTTCAGATTCTTCTTTACTTACTGGAAGAATTAAAAAACAAACAAAGAAACCCAACAAGGAAGGGGATTGGTAGTATAAAGGAGAAAAATGTATTACAGAGACATTTTCTACACAAAATAAGATTCCCTCAAATGTGCAACTGCTCATTCTCTGTATTTTACATACATTAATTGTAAAACTATAATGTTTTATTCCAGGCATGGTGCTAGATTCTGAGGGTTCAAGGCTGAAGACTAAGTCGTACAAAAAATTCACAGTCCAGTTTAGGTTTATAGATATATTAATCGACAGTAATGAAGAAACAATACAGTAAAAGTGTATTCAAAGTTTGATGAGATCTCAGAAGTTGTTTTCAGATGTTTTTCCCAAAATTGGATTTTGGAAGTTGTACTTTAAACATAAAAGAATGAAATTAGGCTTTTATGAAGCAGTTTGAGAGCCTTGATTTTTAACTGTTTACTGCTTTTGGCTGATAAGAACCTTTGAATGAGATGCTACCAAGTTACATTTGGTGTTTTAGAGATTGTGCTGCTTTTCTTAATGACTGATTTTATTTTATTATTTTGCTTTATTTTCTATTAATGCAAAACAGTAATTTGTTTAGTTGAACAACTTTATTTTTATAATCTCCTTGTGTTCTTTTTGCTGCCATGGTTTATTTGGTGTGATCATGGATAATAGAAGAGCAGGATGGTTTGTGAGGATTTTGTCATCTGCAAAATGGGTCTTGATATGAGGATCAGATGAGAACATATGCACTCCACTTTTGTGTACAAACATCTTGAATTTATTAAACACAGAGTTGAACCAGGAATAAAGTGGATTGGTGGAGGTATTTTTATTGAAGTATAGGTGATTTACAATGTATTAATTACTGCTGCGCAGCAAAGTGATTGAGTTATACGTACAAATATATATATATGTTTAGTTATATGTATATTCTTTATTTAGTATTCTTTTCCATTATGGTTTATCACAGGATATTGAATATAGTTCTCTATGCTATACGGTAGGACCTTATTGTTTATCCATTCTGTATATAACAGCTTACATCTGCTAACCCCAAGCTCTGAGTCCATCCCGCCCTGAAACCCCATTCCCTTGGCAACCACTAAGGCTGCCACAAAAACCACACTGTTCTCAGTGTCTGCGATTCTGTTCCATAGGTAGGTTCATTTGTGTTATAGTTTAGATTACACATATAAGCGATGTCATATGGTATTTGTCTTTCTGACTTGCTTCACTTAGTATGATAATCTCTAGTTGCATTGGATTGGCATTTTAATCAGGAGAAAACCAGGTGAGGTTATGGATTAGGTTGGCATATATATTCTGTCACTTTTGGAAACTGGGAAGTGTTTAGGCCCATTTTCAGTAATGTGAATAGATCTTTCTTTGCAAGATAGATCACTCTTTAAGCTTTCATATGTTAAATCATCAGAAGAATGGCAAATCTTGACAATGTAAACCTATGTATCAACTATTGAGATATAACATGTTAAATTTTGCCATATTTGCTGATCACAGAGGTTTTAAACATTTGAAAGTAGGATTGTTTTTACTTTTGCTATTTTTTTAGCATTTTCTGATATTTGAAGATAGAAGAGTACATATGATTAATTTATTTCTAAGAAGTTGTATGTTTTTCATAGTATTGTAGACTCAAATTATACTTCAGATGGAAGTATAATTTAATCTAATCATAACCCAGGAAGGTGCAGATAGCCAGAATTCTGAAAAACCTACCTGAGCAGGAAAAGGGAATTCTCCTATTGGGAAATACATTCATGGTTATCAGTTGTGTAAAGGTATAATGGTTCTTTTAATAGCCGGTCCAGAATAAAGTTCCATATTGGCCTTTTTAAAAGCAGGTAAATAACTATAAAAATAAGCTTTGTTTTTAACTACTCGGACATAGATTAAGCTTGGTAGTTGAGGAACATAGCATCCAAATTGTAGATTTTCCTTGCAACATTTTGAAAAGTAAACTACAAACCAAGATTTTGCAACAAAATAAGGAAAATCTGCTGTATGCAATGTGGAGGGAAATAACATGTGAAGAACTCAGTTCTTGCAATTGGTTTCTAAAAGCTTTGCTTTCATCCCTAGCTTGTAGGGCTTTTACTTTCTTCTATGTAGGATCCCTGCTGCTGAGCTTCTCAGTTGGTCCCACGTTTAAGTTCTGGAGCAAATCTGTGCTACACCTTTCCCAGTAGTACAGTGAAAAAATCCCAGGCAGGCTCCTACCTCAGGCAGCAGTTTTCTTGCTTTTCAGACTTTAAGGTTATCTATTCTTAGTTCATTAATTTAAATAACAGTGTAACCCTAGAATTGCTGCTCTAATTGGAGATTTCGTTTTGGTTAATTTTGTTGGAGAGTATTGATCAGTGTTTTGTGTGTGTGTTAGTCGCTCAGTCATGTCCAACCCCACGGACTGTAGCCTACCAGGCTTCTCTGTCCATGGAATTCTCCAGGCAGGAATACTGGAGTGGATTGCCATTCCTTTCTCCATCGGTCATTGTTCAGTTCAGTTCAGTTCAGTCGTTCAGTCGTGTCCAGCTCTTAGCGACCCCATGAATTGCAGCACGGCAGGCCTCCCTGTCCATCACCAACTCCCGGAGTTCACTTAAACTCATGTCCATCGAGTCAGTGATGCCATCCAGCCATCTCATCCTCTGTTGTCCCCTTTTCCTCCTGCCCCCAATCCCTCCCAGCATCAGAGTCTTTTTCCAATGAGTCAACTCTTCGCAGGAGGTAGACCCCAAAGTATTAGTTTCAGCTTCAGCATCAGTCCTTCCAAGAACACCCAGGACTGATCTCCTTTAGGATGGACTGGTTGGATCTCCTTGCAGTCCAAGGGACTCTCAAGAGTCTTCTCCAACACCACAGTTCAAAAGCATCAATTCTTCGGCGCTCAGCTTTCTTCACAGTCCAACTCTCACATCCATACATGACCACTGGAAAAAGGTGTTTTTAAATACCTTTGATGTACTTCAAAGGAACCCCTGAGGCTCCTTTAGGCTAATTTAGATCTACCTTTCTGAGCCCTTACATTTCTTTCAGCTGCTATAGATCATTTATTCTTCTGCTGAAAATCATAGTAGAAAAGTTAGCAGAAAATAGTATATACCATTTTTAAGCCACCTCTCACTAAAGCAAGGACAGAAAGGCAGCATGAAGTGGTTGGTGCTGGTCACCAATAACTCAATTTTTCTCAAATTTTTTTTTTTGTCATTTACATGGACCAGTTCCTCTTTGTGTCTTTCCTTATGAGATTAACATATAGCTGCTTCAGACTCTTTTACCTCCATGCTAATTTAAAATTTCTTAGTCCCATTCTCACTTGTGAGCTCGTCTTTAATTTCCCACCATCTTTAGAGTGAAGCGAAGTCGTTCAGTCGTATCCGACTCTTTGCGACCCCATGGACTGTAGCCTACCAGGCTCCTCCATCCATGGGATTTTCCAGGCAAGAGTACTGGAGTGGGTTGCCATTTCCTTCTCCAGAAGATCTTCCCCACCCAGGGATTGAGCCTGGGTCTTCTGCATTGTAGACAGACGCTTTACTGTCTGAGCCCATTTAATTTTACTAATTTTACTAATCTGTCTCCCAGATTTACTGTTTATACATTTTATTATTACTGAAGTCCATTCTCCTGAACTTTGGAAGCTTGCAGTCATCTTGAAATTCCCTTATCTCTTTCATCAAATCTCTTGAAAAGTCGTGTCTTCCTGTGCAGTTTCTTCAACTTGTTATATGCCTCATCCATTTTTACTGTCTCCTTTTTAATTTTAGTGGATTTTGCTTCATATCCAAATTATTTCAGTAGTCTTTCTATTGAATCTCCTTCATCTAGATCACCTTTCCCCTCTGATCTCTCTGGTACAAAGTGACCAGATTAGTTTAATTAAAATGTCACTTGTTTTATTGTTTTCTTGGTAAAAATCATACTGTTCTCCTGCATTACTAATAAGACCAAGTTTAAGTTTTGGCCCTGAAGTGGGTACATTTTTGCCTATCCTGTGTGTTTCCCACTGCTCTTTGAGATCATCTCCTTCATTAAGCAGCATGCTGTGTGCAGTTCTTTGCACATACCATATCTCTGCTTTTCTCCTTGCTTTTGTAAATGTTTCGGCCCATGCCAGTGGTTTCACTGCTCCCCCCACCCCCAGTCTCTCCAAATCTCTCTGGGTTTGTTCAGAAAAGCTTCAATGATTCCCCCAAGTCTGTACTTGTTTCCTCTTAAAAAATAAAAGTTTCTGGGTATTTTTTCATCTTTCCCCAAGTAGATCGTAAACCGTTTGAAAGTAGGCACTCAGGTCTTCCCGAGTAGTGTAGTTGTAAAGGATTTGCCTGCCAATGCAGGAGGCAGGAGAGACTCAGGTTGGATCCCTGGGTCAAGGATATCCCCTGGAGTAGGCTGGGAGGCTACAGTTCATGGGGTCACAAAGAGTTGGATACAACTGAGTGTGCCTGTGCCCGCGCGGGTGCATGCACGCGCGCGCGCACACACACACACACACACTATTCTACCTTTGATTTTGTGCATGGCAGTTTTTGTTTGGGTTTTCAGTAAACATTAAATTTGTGAGGTTATTAAGAAATTCAACTTGAGTGTTAATATAGTAGACACTTGTGTATTCAAAGATGGTTTATTGAAAATTTTTTTTTTCCTTTGCTAGTTTGATTGAAGTCAATCCTTGGCAGTCATTTTTATTCTGTAAATTTTGTAAAATTTTGATTAATTGATTTTCTGTTTAAAAACGATTGCTTCCTCTAAGATTTAGAAGTTTGTCAAAATGTTTATAAAAATTATCAATGTGTTTCCAAGAAACTAGTCAAAATATGATGAATATGTTGTTTAGTATGTTAATGGGAACAATAATCCAGTAATTCTCACTTCCATGCCTGGCTAAATGAAAATATTTGGAAGCAACAGACTTCCTCTGAAGATGTTGTAAGAGTATGAATTTTAAATTAACAGTTTTGAATTAAGATGAGAGTTTGAATTAAGATGAAAAAATACTCAGTAGTGTGACTATAACTAAAATACTTCACTGTTTTTCAAGAATAACTTAACATATTTGCAGATTTACTAGAGGATGACTGAAAGACTGCTATGTAAAATAAACCGAAAAGATTTTCAACTTGGAGAAAATATGCACAAATAAACTGTGTTAAGAGTCTGTGCTTCAGACTTGAGAATTGTGTGTGTGTGTGGTGGAGGGAAGTGGGGTAAAAACAACAGGAAGTATTCTCATGCAGGAATACCAAATTAAGTTAATATTAAAAAGTTGCTTTGTGTAATTTTGTCTTCTGTTTTGGATTTGAGCTCATGGAAAACAAAAACCATATTTGCCTGATGTTCCATGTCTTTGTACCACTGTAAGAAGAAAAGTTCTAGGCCCGAAAGACCCAAAGAACAAATGAATACAGCATTTTACGTGTTGTAGTCAGAGACGCTACTTGGATGGAAAGTTAGCTACAAGCATTTTTCTGTGTGAAAGTGAAAGTGTTAGTCACTTAGTCATGTCCAACTCTTTGAGACCCCCTGGATTATAGACCACCAGGCTTCTCTGTCCATGGAATTCTCCAGGCAAGAATACTGGAGTGGGTTGCCATTTTCTTCTCTAGGGGAGCTTCCTGACCCAGGGATTGAACCTGGGTCCTCCTACTTTGCAGGCAGATTTTTTTTTTTTTACCATCTGAGCCACCAGGGAAGCCCCATTTTTGTGTGTATTTTCTTAATGAAATGATTAATACTCTGTTAAAAAATAAAGGAAATTAATATGTAATTATAAAACTGTTTCTTATGCCAATTGTATTGCATGATTCTGTGCTTTAAATATTATATAGCATTCTGGCAAAATGAATCTGAGAGCTAGTAAAGTGCAAAAAAAAAAAAAAAAAAGAAGATGAAGAATTGGCCTAGAATACCACTAATAAAGATGATGCTGTTTTCCACTGTCTTGGAGAAGTATTCACCATCACAATACTCATGAGTATATTGTGATTAGAGAGAAAACAGCAACCTTATCTTTACTTTCAAACAGGTTATCAGTGTTTGCCAAGAGATGTATTGTTCATTTACCTAATTTAAAGCACTTTTTGTTTTTCATCATTTCTTACATGTTTATATCACCTTCTGCTTGGTTTTTTCCTGTTTTTCTGCTTAAGTAATACCCCAGAGTTTCACTTCTTTTTTTTTTTTTGACTGCTGCTATAAGAGATACCTTTTAAAAATCTTTCTAGGATATTTTTCCTTGTTTCTCCTACAATTTTTTTTTTAATCAAAGAACAGTCTCAAAAAAAAAAAAGAAAACAGTGTCTTTATAAGAATTTTGTTAGTTACTCTTCAAAACCAGAAGACCAAAAAGATTGCCTTACCTTGTTGACCTTCTGAGTACGTAAGTCAGGGGTAAGAACTCCATATTTCTATGAAGTACCATTGATAGAAAAAATTGGTCAATAAAGTACATAGCATGTTGTATGACATGTAGTGGGAGAAGAAGGAAAATCATAGAAATAGGAAGGATTAAAATAATTAATACTTAATGGCAGGCTTGAAGGTGTTTTTTGTTTTTACTTATTAAGAAGTGATCAGATGCCATCATGACAAGAGATGGTTATTTTCATTCTTTGTTAAGCCAGAAACATAATTTGCGAAAGAGCTATATTATTATTTCTAATACCTAAATGTTCTTCTTGGAAATGATTTCATTGTTTTGAGCCCCTTTCCTCTCTTTTCTAAAATATAGTTTAATTTTCTGATCTAGTTTGGTTCTATTTTGGAACCAAACAAAATTATGACAATAATTTTTACTCAGAAACTTTTCAACTCTGAAAGTTTTTTAAATTAATTAATCTGTGTTTATTAAGAATGAGCATTTTTTTACTTAAACTTTAAAATATTAAATGTAGAGCTTGCATTTTCAAGATAGGTTTACAGATTGGATTTCATAATTGGAGTTATCTCTTCATACGTATAAGCCCTTTTTCAAAGGCTGTAAACAGTAGATCACACACCTTGTAACTTGTCTGAGAAGCATAATCCTCTGGAACCTAAAGGACACTCTTCATGCAAGAGCAATGTGAAATAATTTTAGAATGAGATTCTATTCTCCTTTGAAAGCAGATCATCTAGCAGCATATTATAACATTGTAAAAAATCATTTATGTCTGAATACCTTCATACACTTAAGATGAAAGTGTTACCACAGTCATAGGATCGTTCTTACAGTAAGGGGGTAATGTTAGTTGTATTTTCCTGCTCTCTCAACTCAAATGATGGAATACTCAGTCTGCTTTCTAGTTGAGATTCTTTTAAACTGTTGAATGAAGCTTGTCAAGTTTTAGATTTTTGGGGGATGGTGTCTCATATCTTCCAAAGATCACACTGGTTTTCCCATAGTGTATCAGGTGGCTGGAAGCTTAAGATGACCATTACATCTGTCTTGGTGATTGACTTTGGAAGAGTCTTGAAGATGATCTAACTTTCTCAGATTGAACTTTCAAGCTGTGATACTTTTCTTGAAGCTATTTGTACATTAATTAATACAGAAAATTTCTTAGCAGGCTTATTGTGTAGCTTGAGGTAGATGCTCCCCCACAATCTTCCCTGCTTCAGCCTTTCCCCTTGTGTCTCTCTACAGTACTTGGCATATAACTACAAGCTGTCTTATGTTGTGTTTTAAAGTTTTCTAAGGAAGCTCTGGCATGTTCCCATCTGGCACTGTGTAGTATGTATAGCGAATGAAACTTCTTGTGGAACTGAATCTTGTAGTTAATATCCTTTCTTTGAAGTCAAGGGGAGAATTTCTCATTAAAATTACATCTTTTGCTTATTTTCTTATATATATATGTGTGTATATATATATATACTTTTTAGGTAGAAAGGTAAAGTTTAAGAGACATTGAGCGAATGCTGAATTGTTGCAACTCCAGATCCTAGAGCCCATACCACACCCACTCTCAGTCTAGCGATAAGTAGTAAGACATTTGGAAGCCCTTTTTCCCCATCCAGTCTTGACTGTTAAGACTGACATCAAGGATTTAGCAATGAGAAATACTATGTACTTTGTTCTGCTACCTTTCAACAAGAATCAGTATGCAAAGTTGACATTTCCTGACCAGAATTTGGAAGACTATAATGTGATTCCCTGGGCCTTGATTCCAGAAGAAAGAGCTCTCTGAATATGGGTTTACTAGTTGGTGGTGAAGTCATGAGTCACCAACTGTTAGGCCAGATATTATCCCAACTATATGTCCAGATATTATCTCAATTTATGGAGTAAGGTCCCTGAGTTCTCCTCTTTCCTTCCACAGGGCAAGCAGGAGGACTTCAAGACGACAGTTCTGGAGGGTATGGAGACGGCCAAGCATCAGGTGAGGGTGGCATTAGATGCTTGCCACTTAGCAAGAGCCGCCAAGTCAGGGATTGATGCTTGCTAGTGTCTTTGGCTGTGGTACCCACATTTTAGCCAGAAGCGCAAGGGAAGAACTATAAGCCACAGGATAGAGTAGTATAATAGAAAGTGTAGCCAGAACAAAGGCAAGCAAAATCTTTTGAAGTCCTCAGGCCGATCTCAGCCCTCCACTCTTCTTCATGTTTTTGAGGAGATGGCGGGTACTTTTCTCCCCAGCAGACTTTATAGTAACAGCAAACATGATATAAAACACAGCTTAGGAATCATGGGACCTTTACACAGAACTATAACTTAATAATACACAGAGAGGGGAAGCCATAGACTGAAAAATAAGATGGAAAGGCATTCTAAGATTAGTCAAAGGAATTATGTGGGCAAGTGACTCTTTAGAAATGATTGTTAAGTGGTATTGGATACAGTTTTTTCAACTAACATTATTACATAGTTAATTTTTCAGTTTTAAACATTTTGTTTCTCACATGAAAATTAATTTTTTAAAAAAAGTCTGCTCAAAGTGCTCTTTATTTTCAGACCAAACTATGAGATTTTTAACTTCTAGGGAAAAGTAAAGGGTTAAATGATTTATAGGGGCCCATTTGGAACAGTTAAAGTTTGTTCCAGGAATCCAAAGTAGAGTTGTCTGGATTTCATCCTTTACCTCTTAAAGGATGTTATTGTATATGCCAGTGCTCAAAACTATTTTGCATGTACATTTTAATAGACTTGGAATAGGTATCATTTTTGGAGTTTGTCACTTTTCAACTCTTAAATCTACTTCAAAATTATTACAATTTGTGTACAGCAGGTCCAGGGAATATTTGTATTTTACTCTCTTGGATCAAAGATACTTCAGTGGTAGTATCTAGGGGATCCAGAATGTTAGAAGTAGACTTCTTTAAATGCTGTCCAAAGAATTGAAGTTTGATAATCAGTACATGGTTGTCTTAGAGGAGTTAAAATTGTCATTTATCTGGCAGATGAATCTTCAACAATGCTTGTCATCAAATGATGCATGATTGGATCTTCCATGGAACTGCCGAGGAGCAGGGATAGCTTTTAGAACTTTTAATCTTGAAGAAATAGAGTTTTCTTGTTGCTTTTTGTTTTTACGTGAATAATTAATAAATTTACTCTTTCGCTTAAGAAAACAGTGTGTTGTATTGCTGAAAGTAAAAGCAGACTTCCATACAAAACTGGTGCTACTAATTTAATACTAGTAGAACATGAGCTTTAGGTGTTTCCAGGAATGGTGGTGACTATTCTGAACCCGTCAAGGTCTCTTTAGATCTTTATCTTGTACAGCTTGTTCAGAAGCATGCATTTGTGATATGATCAGTCTGAGTTAGAAAAGTATGCTTATAAGTAATCAGTGTTCTTCTCTTAACAAAACCATGTGACCTTCATGAGTATCTTGGGACCAGTATCATATCTTGACCTTAAAAAATCACATCAAGTTGGTATTTACATCCTAAACCTTAAAAGTTAGTGGGGAACTTGAGGTCATCTTACCTAGTTTTCTGCCTTCAAACATATGGTATTTGTATCACCCCTGTTTTATCATTTAGGTCCTGAAACACAAAGTTAAATGACTCGGCCGGGAATATACCAGCAGTGGAGGAGTCTTGTTTCTTATGCATATACTGTTCCTTACACTCTGCCTCATAGAATCATTTAAAGTGTGCATTTACCCTAAAAATTAAAAATCTAAAGCGTAAGAAATGCTCTCCTTTTTCTTCCTTTTTCTGTCTTTTTATTCTTTTATTTTTAAGCTATTAGTAGACTGGATATAGTGCATCAGGGCTTCCCTGATGGCTCAGACAGTAAAGAATATGCCTGCAGTGCAGGAGACCCAGGTTTGATCCCTGGGTCGGGAAAATCCCCTGGAGAAGGGCATGGCTACCCACTCCAGTATTCTTGCCTGGAAAATCCCATGGTCACAGGAGCCTTGCGGGCTACGGTCCATGGGGTTGAAGAGTCAGACCTGACTGACTAACACTAACATGTGGTGCCTCTGTAGTTACTAATTTTAGGAAGTTCATATGTACTTCTTAGCAGGCTCTTGTTTCCATCCTTTAGCTAGAAATCTAGTTATAGGTAAATTTTATCTACTTTAATGAAGGTGGGAAAGCCAAGAAACTCTCATGGAGTTCTTCTTTTCTTTTCTGTTGTCATATCTCTGTTACTTTATTCAAGATGCTGCCTGTGTTCTAACAGAATTGGGGGGAAATGGTTTCATGGAATGGAGGTCCTAGAGCCTCACTTCCCCCTCCCTTTTTCTGTCTAATTAATAGATCCACAAAGGTCTAAGTCATTCCCTTAAATATGTAACTACTTTTAGTTTGTTTTCAGAGAAAGTATGAGCCAGTCAGACCCTTAGACAGGGCAGTTAAGCTTTAGCATGACTGCATTTTGAAAGGTGATGCTGGGAATATCCTGTGTTGAAGTGGTAAGACAAACAGAGGGCAAGACTGGTATGTAGGCAACCTTGGGGCTTTTAAAAATGTCTTTGAAACATTCTGAATTTCCAGAATACCAGGCTCTGTTAAGTACACACAGACACCAAAGTATAAAACTATTCCAGAGCCAAGTGTAAATTACTTGTGAATTGTGTGTACTACTGATACTTTTAATAATGATATTGTAAAGACAATTGTATTCTGTAAGATTCTCCCCGTTAAAGGAGATAGCAGTCTGTTCATTTTGCAATATTTGTAAAAGAAAAAATGTTTTGATTTAGCTTCTGAGCAGTTTAATTTCCAAATTTTTTGTTTCTTTGGGGAAAAGTTAGATTTTTAAATCTTGTACTTTTCATCTTGATTTTGATAATGGTTTCCTTCTCTGAAATACTAGTCTCATCCTTAAAAGCTAGAAGGAAGGCAGTAATTACTGAGATTTTTAGTAATTTAGTAATTACTAAAGTAATTTTTAGTAATTTAGTCCGTTTTTCATGTTTTAAAACTTTAACTTTAAGAATAATTGGGTTGTTTTTTTTTTAGCTATTATGCAGAAGTTAGGGATGGAGAATATTGTTATTCCACATGTACATTAATGTTACAACTTTGGGCTTCTTTAATTCCTTTTGTTAAACTTTTGATGTTTGATCAAAAGATAATTTAAAACTCATGACTGATATAAAATTTGTTGTTACATTTTCTCCAGATTTCTCAAATTAGACAACTATATTAAAGTGATTTCTGTTGATAACGCTTGGAATGAGAAACCATATATAATGTAAAATTTAGTGGGTCTCCCCCCGCCCATCCCCCCCCCCCCCCACACACATGGTTTTTCTGGCTGTCATGACAGTAGTATTTTGCAATGGCATTGATAGTCAGGGACCACTTATTAAACATATGTATAGAAGATATATAACTAAGAAAGAAAACTACCCTGTTTGGGGGAAGGAAAAGTAAAGTTTATAGAGTTCATTGGTTTTCTTGTTAATAGTATACACTCGTGAAATATACCAAGATATAACCTATATTTGGTTCAAATACTCAGGGTAATTGAGTAGATAATATTTCTTATAAATGTAACATGTTTTTAGACTTGGCTTTATTTTTCGTTTAGTTTATTTATTATGATTTCGGAATACAGGACTGGGGACTTGGAAGCTGTAAAGTATTGGAAACTTTCAGTTTACAGAAACTGTCAGTTTACTTCTGATAGTCACCATTTCTTCTTTTCATGCCTTGATTTCCTGCTCTACCCTCCACAGTATGGCCGTTATTCTTTGTTTTTTTCTTAGAGAATAATTTCCCTGAGAGTCTTTAATTTTAGGTTGTGATTCATTGACTATGAGGATTGTTAATTTGATCTAGTGTTGTGAATACATTATTTGTGCCCTCATTACTTACTGTGGATGAATGGGTTTTAATGTTTGTCTCCAAGAACAGCATTCCCTAATGTACAGTAGCATTGGGCATTTTTGCTTATCCTCTTGTTAATCATTGTTTTTTCTAAATCATGTTTAGACATCTTTACGGAAACAGTGCCTCAGTAGCTTAACTGTGGTTCTCTGAGCCCCACCTTGCCTGCTTTCTTCTCTTTGTTCTCCTGATCTCACCAATGCCTTTTCTTTAGTGTTGCTTTCATCATCAGTGCTTTCAACTTCTTGTTTTTTTGTGCTTTTAAATGATTAAATATGGATATCTGGTACCTATTTTATTACTTACATAATTACTTCAATGGTACTGAATTTTTAAACTCTTTAAATTGTGTCTTGATATGTGCAGAAGCTGATGGTTAAGTGTATATTTATAAGATCACCCTAGATAGAGAGCACCAAATCCTAACCCCTGGACTAGCAGGGGAAGATCATCTTAGAAATAAAAGTAAAATATATGAAATGTATTTCTTAGGACGTCTTATAAAGATGTACTTAACCCCCAGCTTATAAAAATTTCAATTTAATACCCAATTTAAGACTTACACTTGTTAAATAAATTATATATATGTATATGTAGTACTATCACTGACTTAGAGCCAGACATCCTGGAATGTGAAGTCAAGGGGGCCTTAGAAAGCATCACTATGAACAAAGCTAGTGGAGGTGATGGAATTCCAGTTGAGCTATTCCAAATCCTGAAAGGTGATGCAGTGAAAGTGCTGCGCTCAATATGCCAGCAAATTTGGAAAACTCAGCAGTGGCCACAGGACTGGAAAAGGTCAGTTTTCATTCCAGTCCCAAAGAAAGGCAATGCCAAAGAATGCTTAAACTACCGCACAATTGCACTCATCTCACACGCTAGTAAAGTAATGCTCAAAATTCTCCAAGCCAGGCTTCAGCAATATGTGAACTGTGAACTTCCAGATGTTCAAGCTGGTTTTAGAAAAGGCAGAGAACCAGAGATCAAATTGCCAACATCCGCTGGATCGTCGAAAAAGCAGGAGAGTTCCATAAAAACATTTATTTCTGCTTTATTGACTATGCCAAAGCCTTTGACTGTGTGGATCACAATAAACTGTGGACAATTCTGAAAGAGATGGGAATACCAGACCACCTGACCTGCCTCTTGAGAAACCTATATGCAGGTCAGGAAGCAACAGTTAGAACTAGACATGGAGCAACAGACTGGTTCCAAATAGGAAAAGGAGTACGTCAAGGCTGTATATTGTCACCCTGCTTATTTAACTTCTATGCAGAGTACATCATGAGAAACGCTGGGCTGGAAGAAGCACCAGCTGGAATCAAGATTGCTGGAAGAAATATCAATAACCTCAGATATGCAGATGACACCACCCTTATGGCAGAAGGTGAAGAGGAACTAAAAAGCCTCTTGATGAAAGTGAAAGAGGAGAGTGAAAAAGTTGGCTTAAAGCTCAACATTCAGAAAAGTAAGATCATGGCATCTGGTCCCATCACTTCATGGAAAACAGATGGGGAAACAGTGGAAACATGTCAGACTTTATTTTTTGAGGCTCCAAAATCACTGTAGATGAATGACTGCAGCCATGAAATTAAAAGACGCTTACTCCTTGGAAGGAAAGTTATGACCAACCTAGATAGCATATTCAAAAGCAGAGACATTCATTACTTTGCCAACAAAGGTCCGTCTAGTCAATGCTATGGTTTTTCCAGTGGTCATGTATGGATGTGAAGAGTTGGACTGTGAAGAAGGCTGAGCACCAAAGAATTGATGCTTTTGAACTGTGGAGTTGGAGAAGACTCTTGAGAGTCCCTTGGACTGCAAGGAGATCCAACCAGTCCATTCTGAAGGAGATCAGTCCTGGGTGTTCATTGGAAGAACTGATGCTAAAGCTGAAATTCCAGTACTTTGGCCACCTCATGCGAAGAGTTGACTCATTGGAAAAGACTCTGATGCTGGGAGGGATTGGGGGCAGGAAGAGAAGGGGACAACAGAGGATGAAATGGCTGGATGGCATCACCAACTCGATGGACGTGAGTCTGAGTGAACTCCAGGAGTTGGTGATAGACAGGGAGGCCTGGCGTTCTGCAATTCATGGGGTCACAAAGAGTCGGACACGACTGAGCGACTGAACTGAACTGACTAATATAGTATATGCAGTAACATATTTTACTTGCAGTTAGTAGTAAGGCATTTATAGTGTTTCTACCAGAAAAGATGGATTTCTTGCTTTCTTTTGTCTCTTCATTGTAGTCGCCTTCGTTTCTCTCACTGCTTGCCAGCAGTTGAACTATGAGAACTAGTGGATGGTGCTGTTGATGAGACCATATGTTCGTTATTAAATGTTAGATCCTCTTCATGTTCCCTGTTGTTGTCCTAAAAAAAGTATGTGATTGTGTTTTTCATTCCGTAGCCTCTTTTGCTTTCTTGTTAGTCTTTTCTCCTTTACTCTTGTTCTTTAGTTTTAAAATTTATTATATACTGTTAATAGTGCTAATTTTAGTTAAGAGTGTCCTCAAGTATTTTAAAGCTTTTTGTGGATGAAGAAAAGATTCTAAATGCCTTGTTACGTTTTTTAACGTATATTGTTTCTCTCATTAGTAAACTGATTTTAGGAATGTTAAGCTCAAAAGAATGACTACTTTTTAAGGGTGTTTCAGCTTTTGAGCAAATTGAAAGTTTGTTTTTTTTTTTTAAAAAGGAAGTGAGATCAGTCTGTGAACAAGCCAAAGCGCTACAGAAGTTCTTCAGGCAGAAAAGGAGTTTGAGGCATAATCATTATCCCTAGTTCTATATTCACTTGCACGTTTCCCAGAAACCCGTTGCTTTTTTTTGCTAGGTGTGGAGGGTGCAGCTTTCCAGAGTAGACTTCCTCATGACCGGATGACTTCTCAAGAAGCAGCCTGTTTTCCGGATATCATCAGTGGACCACAGCAGACCCAGAAGGTTTTTCTGTTCATTAGAAATCGCACAGTAAGTTTCCTTGTTAGTTTTTTCCCACCTGAATTCTAAAAGGTACATATTATTTTATATAGAATACAGGGGGGAAAGTAGAGAGGAAAGAATTTTTAAGTTACCTATAATACTATTATCCAGAGATAAACACTGTTAAAAATTAGTTTTTTTCCTCTAGGTATTTTTTTAAATGTATATAATTTTTCTTACAAAATTGAGATCCTCCTTCCATGCATTCTTTGGATTCTTTTCATTCTTCAGTAGCCTTATAAACACACAATAAGAATCTTTATAAGCTTTTTAAAAATATACTTTAAAAATAATCACTTTGTCTTTCCTTCTCAGCATAAGAGAAGCCCTTATTCTGTTCTGCTCATCTGGGTCATCATCTTCCTCTGGCTAAATGATTGTTTTTAATATCTGTGTAATATTTATTTGATAGGTGGGTCATACTTTTAACTGTTGGGCAGTTAAATGTCCATTTTACTTATTAAAGTGAAGCTCTGAACAGCTTTATACATTGTTGACTCTCATCTCTGATTATTTCCTTATGATAGAATTCTAGATAGAGTTCTAGAAGGAAAACTACTTTCTCAAAAAGTATGAACACTTTTTAAGATTTGATACATGTTGTCAGATTACTTCCCCGAGAACCTGACCCAGTTAATGCCCTCATTGAGTGAAAGTGAAAGTGTTAATTGTTCAGTCATGTCCAACGCTTTGCGACCCCATGGACCGTAACCCACCAGGCTCCTCTGTCCATGGGATTTTCCAGGCAAGAATACTGGAGTGGGTAGCTATTGCCTTCTTCAGGGGATCTTTTCAACACAGGGATCTGAACTCAGGTCTCCTTCATTGCAGGCAGATTTTATGGTCTGATTGATGATAATCTTTGCTGCTGTAGTAGGCCAAGATCATTTCATTTATCTTCCATTTCTTTGATTACTTAGACTGATGGCTTTTTCATATTTGTTAGTCATTCGTATTTCTTCTGTGAATTTTTCTTTTACATTCTTTATTCATCTGAAGTTTTTTTTTTTTTTAATTTGGCTGCCCTGGGGTCTTAGTTGGCCTGTGGGATCTAGTTCCCTGACTAGGAATCAAACCCAGGTACCCTGCTTTGGGAACACAGTCTTAGCCACTGGACCACCAGGGAAGTCCCATCAGAAATTCTTTAACTGTATACTGTCAGAACATATTTGTTAAACTCTGAAAGTGAAAATGTTAGTCACTTCAGTCGTGTCCAGCTCTTTGCGACCCCATGGACGTAGCCTGCCAGGCTCCTCTGTCCATGGAATTCTCAAGGCAAGAATACTGGAATTCTCAAGGCAAGAGCCATTCTTTTCTCCAGGGAATCTTCCCGACTCAGGGATTGAACCAGGGTCTGCTGCAATGCAGGCAGATTCTTTACCTGCTTGGCCGAGCCACCAGGGAAGCTCCATTAGTTATACTCTGGTGAAACAGAGTAGAAGAAATTCATGTTGAATTTCAGCTATTTTGGATATAGCTGAATAAATACTCAGAGATGTCTTTTTATTCACCACTAACATCTTTATTTTGACCATTAGATTGTAGAACTACTGCTAAATTTGGATTGTTAGATGCCATTTAGCTAGAGTGATTGGTAGGTTTGTGTAGTAGTGAATAAAGGTTCTTTTTGTGAAGAAAAAATTGGGTGATTTTTTTAAAAAGTGAATGGAAAAGTCCTAATGTGCATTTTTGAGGCTGATTTGTCTTATAATTGAATCAGCTTCTGTGTATAGCTTGTTAACATTTGTTCTAAGTAGATTTCAGACAAAATTGTCATTTTGTTGTTTCACCTGAGGGAAGTTTTCACTTTTACTTGAATTTCAGTGGTAGATTATAGCGATCTCTGTTTCCTCTGATTCATTCCCTGTGACAGAAGTCCAGATTTGGGGAAGGACTAAGCGCAGATTTAAAGTTGTGGTCTCTGGCTATAAAACAGAATTTAAGTTATTCTTTCCTATAAGAACTGTGTCACTTGTCTCATGTTAAATTGCATCCTTTGCTTCCAGATTTTAAAACCACAATTTTAGAATTATTCAACTAGAACCTGTAATGTGAGCTTTGTATTATAAGATGGAAGGAGGAAAAAGGCTTATGTTGAAGTTTGATGGGCTTGGGCCCACGGCATGATTGAGGAATTCCATTTTCCTTTTGACAGTAGCCACAGAGAAAAGCAGAGGGTCCATATGAATTTGGTCATATCTCTTTGTAACTGAATTTATTTACACATTAACTCCTTTGAAATTTGATGGAGCAGTATTTATTAACTTTTAGCTAAGATTTAAATATGATAGTATTCCACTGGTCTTGCCTTTTGTAGGTATGTATTCAATTTGAAGAGAATTCATGTTAGAGGCCATTGATTGTACCTTAATATTTGTCATTCCTCATTTTACTGCTTTTTCAGCAGTATTAGAAATAATTGACTCCTTTCTTAAATACACAGCTTCCTTAGCTTAACACAGTATTCTAGTTTTTCTGTTGTTTCCCTGGTTGTTGTCTTCTCTGAATGATTTGTAGGGTTGTCCTTAACAACAGGCCAACTATGTGAACTGGTTGGAAGTCCTTAAGGTCCTCTCCTCTCTCCCCTGTTCTTTCCTGCTAGGAACCCTTCTTCTGCACACTTGACTTCAGTTATTCCCATAAGCAAGAGGCTCTAAACCTCAACTCTCTGAACCCCAGCTGCGTATCTAGATGCCAGTCTTTCAGCTCCTCTTATTGTCTTTAAACTCAACTCATGATCTCTTATTTCAGTGTCCCTCATTCAGTAAATGGTATACCAATTCATTTAGTTGTGCAGGCTAATAACTGAGGAGTTATCTTTTGCACACACACGTCACCACATATCTAAATGATCATTTAATTTTGTATCAACTCAGTATCTCTGGAGATATCTAATCCAGGTTTAAATCCTTGTTGCTCCCAAGCTGAATGATTTTGACAAGTTACTTGGTAGGCCAAATATTTCCCAGCTTCTTTAATTATTCCCTCATTTGCCATGGTTTTGTGTTTCATTAGTTTCTTTGTCAGAAATAAAACCCTTACTGTTTCATTGAAAGGAAAACCCATATTTGAGGCAATCAAATAGTGTATGCCTATTTGTATGTAATACAATTTTCTGTCATTCAATTACAGTTGCAGTTGTGGTTGGATAATCCAAAGATTCAGCTGACATTTGAAGCTACTCTCCAACAATTAGAAGCGCCTTACAACAGTAAGTAGTATGTTCCATAGGACTGATCTTGAACTGGATTGTGAAAATTGATATTTTTTTGCAGAAGCTCATGGCTCCTTGATATTGAATTTGTTAATTAATTTTCATACATATATTCATTTTATTTCACGCCTGTGCTGTGCAAAAGTGAGCCTTTTAGCAAAACTGTTTTGTGTGTTTGTAATTGTTCTTCTGAATTTTTATTTGTGATGACAGGTGAATGAGTTCAAGAAATTGCTAATAATCTCTCTAGACCTGTGTTCCAGCTTTAATCCACAGAGCACTTTGGTGGCATTCAGTTGGCTGTATATTTGGCTTTTTCATTTGCCACTTGCCACCAATGGTGTTGTAAAGATTTTCCCAAAGTAAATGAGCATACTACTGCTATTTAAAGGGTTGGTTTTGTCCTTCATTTCATCTGTATTGGAATGTCATTCTTAAAAATTGAAGATTGTGTGATAGGCTTTTTGGACTACCACACAGACTTAACAGTTCTCAAAATCACTTTCCTAAAGGAGTCATATGACTTGAAGCTTATGGAAAAGATGAATAGAATGACTTCATGATGGAGAAATAAAGAAGAATCAGAGTTTTCCATTTAAAGTGCTAAAAAGATAAACATGTATTTAAATTCATTTTTCTGTAGGTGATACTGTGCTTGTCCACCGAGTTCACAGTTATTTAGAGCGTCATGGTCTTATCAACTTCGGCATCTATAAGAGGATAAAGCCCCTCCCAAGTAAGGACTGGCCAATGAATTTCATTGTTTTAGATTAGATTCCAGGAGGCTTTATTTTGATTTCTGATCCATATTTAGAGCCAGAATATTCCCAAGCTTATCTTCTTATAAGTTAAATTTAAACTAAAATCTCCTTATAAATATGAATTTCCTATAATTTCTGGTTTGATAAATACTTGGTAAAAGAGATGAATTTCCAATTTAAGAAAAAACAAAAACAGTTTATTAAAAATGAAAAATCAGTTATGAAAGTGGGAGGTTTGTTTTCTCTCATTGAGCAGTTCTTTAATGCAGTGATAGGGTTGCATTTTTATTTTTTTTTAATGCTGTTTACCCCTTTAATGGTGTCTGGATAATGTCTGCCAGGAGTCAGAAGATAGGGATAATCTGAGAATTAATACATCTATCTGTTTATTTGCACTTCCCTGGTGACTCAGATGGTAAAGAATCTGCCTGCAATGTGGGACACCTGGGTTCGATCCCTGGGTTGGGACAATCCTGTGGAGGAGGGCCTGGCAACCCACTCTAGTATTCTTGCCTGGTCCCTATAGACAGAGGAGCCTGGCAGCTACAGTCCATGGGGTTTCAAAGAGTCGGACACAACTGAGCAACTAAGCACACACATCTGTTTATAATACATTTATTTTTTTGCTTTAATAATTTTTTACAATGTATATTTTTATCTGGCTGTGCCTAGTCTTGGTTGTGGCCTGTGGGATCTTCAGTTGCAGCATTCGAACTCTTAGTTGTGGCACGTGGGGTCTAGTTCCCTGACCAGGCATCGAACTCTGCATTGAGAACACAGAGTTCCAACCACTGGACCACCAGAGAAGTCCCCTCTGCTTTAATAATTTTTAAGAAAAGGAAAGACTGCAGAAGTACAGCTTATAGAAAATAGCTTTAAGAATCAGTTGGTTGACTGCTCAAATTGTCCTAGTATAATTGTGAGGTAAATGTGGGAGATTATGCATAATAAGTTTACCAAGGATCACAGACACTGAAGCAAGCATGTGACTGAAGTAATGAGAAAGTAAATTTTAAGGTAAAGAATTCCATTTATAAATTTTAAACATTGAGTTAAAGTATAAGTCTCAGATATTTGTTAATTTGTATTCATATAGTTTTCCTATTTTGAAAATAACTAAATTATTTGTGAGACATCATAACGTAAAGAATTTAGAAATTTTCTTGATAAAAAAATGATAAAAATATTAAAACTGTAACAGTGTTTTAATTTTTGTTCATTTTTTATTTTCAGCTAAGAAGACAGGAAAGGTAATCATCATAGGCTCTGGGGTCTCAGGCTTGGCAGCAGCTCGTCAGTTACAGAGTTTTGGAATGGATGTCACACTTCTGGAAGCCAGGGTAAGAATTTTAGTTTGGGTTTAGAAGCCCAACCTGATGAAAATATGGTAAGGAAATTATCTGTGGTAAATTAAGGAATCATACAAATTGAACTAAACCAAATTGATTTAAATAATACTCAGAAGTATTTTGATGGTGTTAATAACTACATCGAATAAAGCATTTTTGACAATAAGACTTTGAAAAGGGCTCAGTGAGTATTTAGAGTTTATATAATCTATATAGCCCTCTAGTGTATATTTTCAGGTCATTGTTTCCTACAATTAGCAACTTTCAATTTGTGGGCTTTGTTGAAATACCCTTTATAGAATGCAGTTACTTTTAGTGGTGGCTGTATTCTGTTCGATAGTAAAGGGAGAGGAGTTGCTTCTCAGGCAGCAGCTGTCTTTTACAGCCTTGGTAAATCCAAGATTCTGGCTCTTTACCATTAGTCCAGAGAGAGGAATGGAAGCTGAAGGAGGACGAGGATGATGGCACAGAGTAGGAAAAAAGAGTATCCCAATAGGACATCACTGTTCAAATCATTTTCATGAGTAATGTTTGAGATTGAATTATCTTTCAGTGGCTTAAAGACCTCTGTGGGCTCCTGCCACTTAAAATAGCAACAACAAAACACTTCTCACATAACCTAAATCATCTAAAATTTTATAAAAGCTTTCAAAATGTTTTGTGCAGTACAATCGAAATTTAATTTTTTTTAATGTTCTTTTCAGATAGTATGGGGAAATCAAAATAAACAATTTGTGATAGTCTTACTAAAAATAATATTTTATTCCTTAATTGGAAAATATCTGTGTGCCTGTGTACCCTATGTACTGAGAATACAGTAAAGAATAATGGAGGGTCATTATGGTTCCTACCCATGTGTATAGGCTTTTGTCTTGTTTTGCTTTTTTTCATTCGTTGGTCTGGAGTTTACAGAGTACTCACGTAACTCATGACTGAGGTTTCGCTGCAGCTCAGTAAGATTTCCCTATATTTGAAAATCTCCAGTCAGCAAAGATAACACTTGGGCCTTTTTAGAAATGAGAGGTATTGTCAACGGTTCATGTTCAGTAGACACTGCCCTTGGGCATGAGGCTACATTGAAGAGGCCTTTCTCAGAGAAGTTGTCTATCAAATCAGTCACACCTGACTTTGACACTGGGGGACAAGAGTCAGAACACGGTGGTAGAAAAATGACCTTAAGTGTTGAAATTTGTGTGCAGGTGTTTTCTTTGTGGGTGGCCCTTGCTCAGCCTGTACAATAAGTGGTATTAGAGACATTGGGGTTGAGAGCTAAATAGTACCTATAACTGATATCTTCTGGCTATTAAATTTTTTCCTATCTCAGCACTTAATTCTGTTCCTTTTATGTGTCATTATCTCCCATTCCCTCAAATAGTTAAACTTCATTTCCTCTTTGAGCTAACATCATACTCCCATGTAAACTCTACACCTTTTTCTTTTTAAGTTATCAAAGAGGCCTGAGATGGTACTTTGCCAGGTTATTATGATTAAACTAGAATTAATTTTAGCCATTTAATTTTTAAAAAACAGGATCGTGTGGGTGGACGAGTTGCTACATTTCGCAAAGGAAACTATGTAGCTGACCTTGGAGCCATGGTAGTAACAGGTCTTGGTAAGTAGTTTAGTTTTGTGCTACGATTTCAGGGTCTGAGACTCATAAAATGGTTTAATCTTATAAAGTCATAGATTCAGTTTTTAAATACATTGGTTTGGATTCTGTTCTTAGTCTTACATGTATGTGCTCAGTCGCTCAGTCATGTCCAACTGTTTGTGACAACCTGGAAGGTTCTTCTGTCTATGGAGTTTTCCAGGCAAGAATAGTGGCCTGGGTTGCCATTTCCTTTCTCCAGGGGATCTTCCCCACCCAGAGATCAAACTTGTGTCTCTTGTGTCTCCTGCACTGGAAGGTGGATTCTTTACCACTACACAAGCTGGGAAGCCTGTTCTCAGTGTTAGTGAAAGGTAAATTGGCAAACAGTTCTCTGAAAAGATATATCAGTATGTGCATAATTTAAAATGTGTGTAGATTTTGCCCTGGCAGATCTAGTTCTAGGAAATTAACCTAAAGAAAATAGACAAGTGAACCATATTGTGTTCAAAACATTTTCAGTATGGGGTAACAATGTTAGAAACTGCAGATTAGAAGATTAAATTGTTATTCAGTGAGAACTCTCCAGCTGCTAAAAATTTGTAGCTCCATATTAACATGAAATTATGTTCACAATTTATTGCTAAGTTGAAAAATGATTATAAAACAGTGCATGTGTTATGATCCTTTTGTGTGTAATGTCTAATCTTACGCACATAAAATCTAGAAGGATCTGTCAGTTCATTCGCTCAGTCGTTGTCCGACTCTGCGACCCCATGAATCGCTGCACGCCAGGCCTCCCTGTCCGTCACCAACTCCCGGAGTTCACTCAGACTCACGTCCATCGAGTCAGTGATGCCATCCAGCCATCTCATCCTCTGTCGTCCCCTTCTCCTCCTGCCCCCAATCCCTCCCAGCCTCAGACTCTTTTCCAATGAGTCAACTCTTTGCATCAGGTGGCCAAAGTATTGGAGTTTCACCTTTAGCATCAGTCCTTCCAAAGAACACCCAGGACTGATCTCCTTTAGAATGTACTGGTTGGATCTCCTTGTAGTCCAAGGGACTCTCAAGAGTCTTCACCAGCTCCACAGTTCAAAAGCATCAGTTTTTTGGCGCTCAGCTTTATTCACAGTCCAACTCTCACATCCATACATGACCACTGGAAAAACTACAGCCTTGACTAGACGGACCTTTGTTGGCAAAGTAGTGTCTCTGCTTTTGAATATGCTATCTAGGTTGGTCATAACTTTCCTTCCAAGGAGTAAGCGTCTTTTAATTTCATGGCTGCAGTCATTCATCTACAGTGATTTTGGAGCCTCAAAAAATAAAGTCTGACACTGTTTCCACTGTTTCCCCATCTGTTTTCCATGAAGTGATGGGACCAGATGCCATGATCTTACTTTTCTGAATGTTGAGCTTTAAGCCAACTTTTTCACTCTCCTCTTTCACTTTCATCAAGAGGCTTTTTAGTTCCTCTTCACCTTCTGCCATAAGGGTGGTGTCATCTGCATATCTGAGGTTATTGATATTTCTTCCAGCAATCTTGATTCCAGCTGGTGCTTCTTCCAGCCCAGCGTTTCTCATGATGTACTCTGCATAGAAGTTAAATAAGCAGGGTGACAATATACAGCCTTGACGTACTCCTTTTCCTATTTGGAACCAGTCTGTTGCTCCATGTCTAGTTCTAACTGTTGCTTCCTGACCTGCATATAGGTTTCTCAAGAGGCAGGTCAGGTGGTCTGGTATTTCCATCTCTTTCAGAATTGTCCACAGTTCATTGTGATCCACACAGTCAAAGGCTTTGGCATAGTCAGTAAAGCAAAAGTAGGTGTTTTTCTGGAACTCTCTTGCTTTTTCCATGATCCAGCAGATGTTGGCAATTTGATCTCTGGTTCCTCTGCCTTTTCTAAAACCAGCTTGAACATCTGGAAGTTCACGGTTCACATATTGCTGAAGCCTGGCTTAGAGAATTTTGAGCGTTACATTACTAGCGTGTGAGATGAGTGCAACTGTGCGGTAGTTTGAGCATTCTTTGGCATTGCCTTTCTTTGGGATTGGAATGAAAACTGACCTTTTCCAGTCCTGTGGCCACTGCTGAGTTTTCCAAATTTGCTGGCATATTGAGTGCAGCACTTTCACAGCATCATCTTTCAGGATTTGGAATAGCTCAACTGGAATTCCATCACCTCCACTAGCTTTGTTCATAGTGATACTTTCTAAGGCCCACTTGACTTCACATTCCAGGATGTCTGGCTCTAGGTGAGTAATCCCACCATCGTGATTACCTGGGTCGTGAAGATCTTTTTTTGTACAGTTCTTCTGTGTATTCTTGCCATCTCTTCTTAATATCTTCTGCTTCTGTTAGGTCCATACCATTTCTGTCCTTTATCGAGCTCATCTTTGTATGAAATGTTCCGTTGGTATCTCTGATTTTCTTGAAGAGATCTCTAGTCTTTCCCATTCTGTTGTTTTCCTCTATTTATTTGCATTGATTGCTGAGAAAGGCTTTCTTATCTCTCCTTGCTATTCTTTGGAACTCTGCATTCAGATGGGAATATCTTTCCTTTTTTCCTTTGCTTTTCCCTTCCCTTCTTTTCACAGCTATTTGTAAGGCCTCCCTAGACAGCCATTTTGCTTTTTTGCATTTCTTTTCCATGGGGATGGTCTTGATCCCTGTCTCCTGTACAATGTCACGAACCTCCGTCCATAGTTCATCAGGCACTCTATCAGATCTGGTCCCTTAAATGTGTTTCTCACTTCCACTGTATAGTCATAAGGGATTTAATTTAGGTCATACCTGAATGGTCTAGTGGTTTTCCCTAGTTTCTTCAATTTAAGTCTGAATTTGGCAATAAGGAGTTCATGGTCTGTAATGTTAACTAATTTTTGGTAATAGGTTCAGTGACTGAGCACACACGCACACACTGTTTTGCTTTCTTCTTTATGCTTATATGTTTGTTTTACTTTGGGCATTTTTTTGGTATTAATTCATGTACCCTAAGCTTTAATATTTTAAAATTTGAGTAAAAATATTTTTTCTTTGAAGTTTTTGTTGCCTTTTCATAAGGTATGTGAATTTAATTGTTGAAGTTTTTTCTAGGAGGGAATCCCATGGCTGTGGTCAGCAAACAAGTAAATATGGAACTGGCCAAGATCAAGCAAAAATGCCCACTTTATGAAGCGAATGGACAAGCTGTAAGTTGACAGCAAACAACTTTATGCAATTTCTTTGGTTCAATTGAAAGCAATTTTGGGAAAATATGTGGATGAACATGCACACATACAAATATGAACTGAGGGTAGAAATAATGTGGCTTTATTCAGATTCTTAACTCTGAGCTATATAGGATGGAGTTATAACAGCTGCTTAGGTATTTAAATACTTAATGAAAGTTAGGCTAGCCAAGTGATTAATTTTTTTATTTGGCTGTGGCCACCTATACCCTAAGAGACCTGTAGAATGACCACCTGATTCTTCATTTCTTTGTGTTGTGCCTCCCATCATGTGCTTTAGCTTTGTGTGCTCTTCATGATTTCAGTTTTATGTTCATAGGATCAAGTTTCTGATGGGCTAATAGTGAATGGCAGTACTAAATTGATGCTTAGGTAGGTTAAAGTATTTGTTTATCAGAGGCATTTGTTGTTGTTGTTTAGTCACTAAGTCACATCCAACTTTTTGCAACCCAGGAGACTGTAGCCCACCAGTCCATGAAATTTCCCAGGCAGGAATACTGGAGTGGGTTGCCATTTCCTTCTCCAAGAGATTTTCCCAACTCAGGGATCGAATACACTGGGCACCAGGGAAGCCCAGATAGGAGCTTCCTATAGTTAGCATGGCAGTAACATGAAAGTGATGTTTAATATGGGAGAGTGGGAGTGTTTTAACAACTGCCTGATAGGTTATGTGTCAGTTCTAATTTTTTAGGGGTCTGTGAAACTCAAAAGTTTGTTTTCAGTGGAAGTTTGCCAGCTCCCCTGTTAGGAGTAAAAGAGACTGTAGTTCTCAGAATATAAACACATTATCACCTTTATATTTCAAGGAAGAAAAGGTTTGCTATGTATATGGCAGTGTAGCTACTGTTATTGAAAGTGGTAATATTCCAACTCTAGAATTTTTTGTCATAGGTCCTGTGGGACATCCTCGCCTTTTACTATCTACCTTTAGGAAAAGACTTTTTTATAGGGTTCATATCAGAGAAGTACAGACTTTCAGGGAATGCTTTGGTTCCCATCCCCACCATTCTGGATCCAAATTTACTTCTAGGGCTTTTCTGGGGGTGAGGGAAAAGGGCAAGCAGCCTTCTAACAATAAAATAGAAAAAGATGAAGTAGACGTTAATTCAGCAATTCTATAAACTTCTATTACTTGCAAAGATCTGTTAAAAAAAAAAAATGCAGAGATGAATAAGACAGTCCCTGCCATATAAGACCTACAGTCAGGTGGGACTTGTACACAAATTTTCAAACTTATATAAATGTAGAAAGAGTACTATAAAAGGCTCCCATTTTTCCAGTCTAGTTTCATCTATCCAGTCTTGTTGAGAGCGGAGGAAGTGACATGACCAGATAGATGTTTTAGGTGGATAGACAATAATATAGAGAATTGAATTGCGGAAGCAAGGTCTTTGAAGTTGATATTATATCCTCAAGAAGTAATGGAATCCAAGCCAAAGATTATCACTAGTCTTTGAGACACTATCTTTTTTTTTTTATTTTCCTGAATGTAGAACAGGTTCATTTAGTCTTTCTAACAGTAAAATGTGAGGTTTTTTCCCCTAGTAGAGATATCCAGAGGAATGGTCTGCTTTTGTGGTATTAGATAAGCTGTAAAACATTCTAGAAAACATTTGTTTCCAAATAAATGCCCTTCTCCAGGGGAATCGTCCCAACCCAGGGATCAAACACACGTCTCCTACAGGCAGATTCTTTACCATCTGAGCCACCAGGGAAGCCCATAGTATAGCAACATTCACTCAAATATGGCCTACAACCAGCTGCCAATTCATGAACTGTTGGTTACTGATATGGGATGAGAGAAATATCTTGTACCAGAATGTAAATAAACTGCATCCTTTTAACCACAGTGTTAGTTCAGATGGCTTTGGTAGCAGGACTTTTCTCAGTGAAAGAAATGTTGCTTTAGTTTATGTTCTGGCATAAGCTCCTTATCTCACCAGGACCAGCTCTTTGAGTAGCATTCTAGTAAACAGTTGTTAAGCTGGTGTGTGGTTTTCAGCATTTTGTTGTTATTCAGCTCTGATCTTTACAGGATTTTTCTTGGTTGGTTTGTATTTGGTAATGCAGCTAAATGGTAAGGAGGATTCTTCAGGCATTACTAAATTTGAGGAAGGAATTTCTTTGTAGCTTTGAGTTCTGCTTGCCCTGTTAATGTTTCTGTATCTTGCTGTTCCCAGTAATCTAGTTCAGAGGACGAATGGATACCTATTGACTAGCAGACTGGCTTTTGGCTTATAGCCAGATTAATTTATACTCATAGTCAGATATGTTTCATGGCTTTAGAAATCTAAGGAATCTCACTCGGTTGCTTCCTTTCCTCATTTTGCAGGGGAAGAATCTAAAGCACACACATGTGTTTGCCTGACGTCACCATAGTCAATAAATTGTAGAGTCAGGTCTCTTGTCTGGTGTTTTAGCTTTTTTTTTTTTTTAACTTAAAAAAAAAAAGGTTTTATTGGTATATAGTTGCTTTACAGTGTGGTGTTAGTTTCTGCTGTACAGCAGGGTGAATCGGCCACATGTGTGCATGTATCTCCTCTTTTGGATTTCCTTCCCAATTCGGTCACCACAGAGCACTGAGTAGAGTTCTCTTTGCTATACAGTTGGTTCTAACTAGTTACCTACTTTATACATAGTTGTGTCTATATGTCAATTCCAGGGTCCCAATCCATCCCACTTCCCCTGGTGTCTAATGCCGTTCTGCCTGGCTGAGAGCCCAGGGAAGTTTGGGGCAGGAGAGGTGTGCAGTTCTGTCAGTGTGACTGCATCAGCTGAGTCTCCTTCTTTTATTAAAAGAACTTTTTTTAATTGTTACTCTAAGGAGGCCCACCTAGAATACTCACTCAGCCATTGCTTTTTCTTTAGTAAACTGTTGTACAAAACGGGATGTGTTGCTCTATTCTCTCTGTATAGCATCAGTAGAAAAGAGGGTAATTAGATGGTTCTTTTGTTAGTACACAAAACTTAAGTACTTCATCCTATACAAGAGCAGCAGCAAACTCAGTTATAAATACCACTTGTAATATTGTCTTAAGGGCTTCCCTGGTGACTCAGTGGTAAAGAACCCACCTGACAATGCAGGAGTTGTAAGCTCAATCTATGAGTTGTGAAGATCCCCTGGAGAAGGAAATGGGAACCTACTCCAGTATTCTTGGCTGAGAAGTCCCATGGACAGAAGGACCCTGCAGGCTATAGTCCATGGGATTGCAAAGACTCAGACATGACTTAGTGAGTAAACAACAGTGTTGTCTTAGGAACATATTACCATATCCAGGCATTTTGCTGCTATAGGAGAAACATCATGTAGTAAGTAGTTTTTGTTACATTACCTTGTTATTGTTTTAATCACAGTCACAAGAATCCCTGAAAGAGCTTGCCTCTCCCTTCTCTCTGGTCTTACACTGGCAGCTAGGATGTTGAACTAATAGAAGTATCTTCCAAGCCTATAAAAACAGTCAGAGTTAATGAAGCAGCTGCCTTGCTCATTGTCATTATTAATTGATGATGGAGTCATACTCTGAATTATGCTGTAATTAGTTTTGAATGGATAAGGTTGGAAAATAGGGTAATTCATGTTTTCAGTAGCATTTTGGGAGTCACCAGTGGGAAGTCTGAAAACCTGGATTGTGGGGGAGACTAGAGAAATGGCTGAGTGTTTTCTGCATCTCCTATACACCAGCTAGTAACTCAGGGGCTTTAGATTCTTGTTTTGTTTTCAGCTGTTTTTGAGTCATGAGTGTGAGAGAGAGGGGTATGTGTGTGTTGTTATTATCAAGTGAGATCCAAAGGCTCGGTAACTACTTGGAGAAACAGATCCTGATTTTCTACTTGGGAATGGCTCAGAGGAAGAAAGATAACTCTTGAAAGGTAATGCATACCAGGCTTCTTATAAATACCACTGATTGGGTACACTCAGTACCTATCGTAACTTACCAGGTATCCAGTTGTGTTCATATAGAGTGGTGTCTAGGTTATTATAGTTTTGACACAGGTGTCTTGGCCTTTTCAGTTTTCATCCTTTTTGGAAACATCTTTGGTATCTTTAAGGCAGTCTTTCTCTACCCTTGAAAATCATGACTGCCAGTCTCCGCTTTTTATGTAAAAATCTCATGCCCTTCTTTAATGTTTTTGAAGTTGCAAAATAGTTATTTTTCTCTCAAATATAGTTACAATACTGACTTTACTTTTCCAAACTATATTAATTTATTCATTTAACAAGAATTTACTGAGCACGTATGTGCTAGGAATTGCTAGAGTGTACTCCTTAGACATGCCATGTGTTCCGTCTCCATATGGCTTAGTCCCTGCTCTAGGAAGGTCAGTTATTTACATCCCCTATTCTTAAGAGAGAACGGGAGGGAGGCAGCAGTCTCCATTTATAGAATCACATTGAATTTTATTGAGTTGGCCAAAAAGTTCATTTGGGTTTTTGTATGGTGTTACAGAAAAACCTGAATGAACTTTTTGGCCTACCCAATATTTAGATTACAGATATACCCCTTGCCTTATTCTCCCTTTAGGGTCAACAACTATCTTTCATTTCCCTTAGCTATTTCAGAATCTGAGTTGGAAACCCCTCAGATGTAAATTTGTTCTTCCACGATTTACCAAAGGAACCAGTGTTTCGTTTTGTAGTTACAGAAGTGCATGGAGATGGGAGAGGTGGAGACTGACTGTAACCTCTGTTGGCCGGATTTGGCCATTACAACTTTTTTCAGGGTGTTACTTTTTCCTGAGAATTTCTCTTGCTAAATGTCAGAACTTTTAAGTACCTGGAACCTAGGTGTACCTTAACCCCATTTTTGCTCTGCTGCTAGAGAACTTATGCAGACTGGAAGTGTGACAGATGGGCAGTGTTTTTGAAGACCTACCAAGCTTGTAATGATAGAATGCAACCAGAGATAGAACTAAGAGCTATCTTTTCTTTGCGATGACTTCTTGCAGAATCAGGGACCCTGTCCAAAAAGTTGCTTGGCTTTCCCAAAATTTATTCTGCATGGGCCAGTCACATGGTCTCCCCAACCCATGACCATGTTCAGGGATGCTCCGTATAATCTACAGGACCAAAACAGTCAGGATTATAATCCATTTACAGGAGTGAGACTCACCAAATTTTTCATCTGGAACCATTTATTTGGAGACTTTTGTAGAAAAATAAATGGTTTTGAAGAATCACAAAATCTGTTTCAAGTGATAGCATTTTTGTTTGATTCTTTGCTAGAAAACTGTATCAGTGATTCTTTCCCAAAAGAATACATGGTTTGTTGTTTTGTGTTCTCACTGTGGTGTAATAGAGAAATCCAGCTGCCAGCAGACATTTTGCTAATAACTCTGGTAGTCATTTGCTGAGTTCCTTTCTCAGAATGCAACTAAGAGTCTAGAATAGAATGCTCAAATTAAACTAAAATTATTGAGACTTGTATTTAAAGACTGCCAATATTTCAACATCCTTTCATAATTATTTGTGAAACTAACAGAGTTCAAGGGTTCTCACCAAAAGGAAAGAAATGACGTGAAACAGTATTTAAGGACTGCTTAAGGTAGTCAGTTGCTAAAATTCTTTCATTGTCTGAGTCAACTGGAACATAGGTAATTAGCTTAATTTTAGAAACAGATTCAAGGTTTAAATACATCAAACATTTTGGTTTTCTCCCAGTCAGTATTAATTTTCTAATGGACAAATATTTTATTTACTCTTTTCCAAATAATTTATTTAATTTCAAAGTGGAATTTTTAAATTAATGGGAAGACAGTCCAGGTATCAAAGGTATCCCTGGTCTCACTGCCAACATTCCAATAACTGCTTAACTAGCAGATAACGGATGGGGCCTTACTGCTGACTGGAACCCTGAGTCAGAGAGATGCACTAGGGCTGCAGTCGTGTCATTCTGGTGTCGGTCAGATGTGGCAGTGAGCTTTTGGTTTGCTGTTTGTTTGTTTGATTCTGTTGTTCTTGTTACTGTTCAGTGTTTTTCTTTTTCTCTTTTATTGAATTTTACTTTATTCTCTGCTTTCTGGCACCATCTCCCTTGACCTCCCTACCCTCCACCACCACCAAAAGTGCCTTTCTTCTGCCCATTTCTCTGCCTTGACTCTCCCGTTTTAGTCTCTGTACAGTCTGTTCCTTATTTCTCTGGTGGTTGCAGCTTCTGAGCTAACAATGCTTCTGTCATGCTATGTGTTTAAAGCCTTGATTTTACAGCTGTCTCACAAAACTAAACTTGACGTGGCTGTTGGGCTGTTATTTACAGTTTATTTCTCTCTCTGCTGCACTGGTTAAAAGGACACTGTCAAGGTATTTTTTTTTTCATAATTTTTCAAGTCATTTTCCTCACTGTTTACAATAACCCATTAAAAGCTTGAAACTTAAATCTTTCGCTTCCAGAGATCCTCTCCATCATACATTCACACTGGTTTGTTGTTGTAGAGTTGCGCCTATATGTTGGACTGGTGCCATTTGAGTTTTTGTCATTAAAAGCGCATGTAAAAAGTCAAGTTTTTTGTGGTGGCATGGGTGGGCTAAAGGGGAAAGTGTAATGAATCAAGTGGGCTGCTCAGCAAACAGAGGGAAGAAAAAAGGTCAAATTTGGTCCCTCTAACCTTGACAGTGTCCCTTTAAATATTTCTCTACCACACACCCTGGAACCCAGTTACTGAGCCTTGAAGTGCTGTGTACTTTTTCAGTATGAACTTCCCTATGTGACTGTCACTCTAGCTGTAAAGATTAAAGCTTGTCTAAAGCAAGCCACACAGTTGGCACTGGAAGAGCTTTAATCAGTACCATTTGCACACATATGTATTGGCACATTCTGCCCTATTATAGTGGCATATGTGATCTGGCCCCCCTTGCTGCTATAGCATCCTCTTGCTAGGCATTTTAGAAGCCATGTATAGAAATATCACCATTTGTACTCCAGGAAAAGCAGTCCTTCACATTGCATCTGTGATCAGTTAGGATTTCATAAATATGGAGGTTTCATATTGAAAATGTAATTGATTCCTTTTTAAAGGAGCACCAGATTTAGAGTTTTTAGAATCATCTTTTGTAACATCATTGAGGGAATTAACACCAAGCAAAATTTCAGCTTTGTTTTAAGCTTCTCTGTATATGACCTGTATACACCCTTATGCCAGAAAGTGAAGAGGAACTAAAAAGCCTCTTAATGAAAGTGAAAGAGGAGAGTGAAAAATTGGCTTAAAGCTCAACATTCAGAAAACTAAGATCATGGCATCTGGTCCCATCACTTCATGGGAAATAGGTGGGGAAACAGTGGCAGACTTTATTTTTGGGGGCTCCAAAATCACTCCAGATGGTGATTGCAGCCATGAAATTAAAAGATGCTTACTCCTTAGAAGGAAAGTTATGACCAACCTAGACAGCATATTCAAAAGCAGAGACATTACTTTGCTAACAAACGTCCATCTAGTCAAGGCTGTGATTTTTCCAGTGGTCATGTATGGATGTGAGAGTTGGACTGTGAAGAAAGCTGAGCGCCAAAGAATTGATGCTTTTGAACTGAGAAGACTTGAGAGTCCCTTGGACTGCAAGGAGATCCAACCAGTCCATCCTAAAGGAGATCAGTCCTGGGTGTTCTTTGCAAGGACTGATGCTGAAGCTGAAACTCCAATACTTTGGCCACCTCATGTGAAGAATTGATTCATTGGAAAAGACTCTGATGCTGGAAGGGATTGGGGGCAGGAGGAGAAGGGGACGACAGAGGATGAGATGGCTGGATGGCATCACTGACTCGATGGACATGAGTTTAGGTGAACTCCAGGAGTTGGTGATGGGCAGAGAGGCCTGGCGTGCTGCAATTCATGGGGTCACAGAGTCGGACACGACTGAGTAACTGAACTGAACTGACCTTCACTGTATCATGTCGGTGAGGAAAAGTAACTGATGGGACAGTAAATGAAATTCCTAACAAGATCACTTCCATCAGCTCTGGTAGCTGTGAAAACAGAGCAAGTAGGGATGTCACCAAGAGCCCCCCTCTGGCTGTGGGATTGAAGGGGTAGGTCAGGTGTGTTTGATCCACCAAGTCCCAGGTACCACCCTGATACATAAATGGTACCAAGCTCCAGAGCCTGATTCACAGCCTTGTTTCTCAACATAAACCAGAAGATTCTCCCAGGTATCTATTTCTTAGGCTCAGGGGGATTCTCTAATTCATAAAGATTTCCTGATGTTTTCCATGTGTAATCTTTTAGAACTTGATGCTTTAAAATACTATTTTGATTGAGTCAGTTATAGTGTCTTTCATATTTACAGTTTGGAAGGAGAATTGCCATCCTTTCCCCTTTGTTTTGGTGCAGATTATACTTCTCACCATATTCTTTTTGCCACACCACGGCTCATCTGATAGAGTTACTTGTGTTGGCTCATCATTGAGAGGGCAGAGGCTAGTGCTTTGAAACCATCTGTTTAATTGTGAAGGGCACAAGTGAAGGTGTTTCAGATGAGAAGCGAGAGTTTTACTGTGATGGTCTGATCCACAATAATTACCTCTGTTCTTCCTCACCTTAGTAATTATTAGGACTTTCGTATTTTGTTCCTTATTACCAATTTTAGGTTGATTGTAAAGTCAAATTCCAAATTTGGAAACCCATTTCCCATGCCTAACTTATTATGGCAAGAGATGCTTTCTTTAGACATACTTTATTCTTCTCACTGTCCCCATGAATTCAGCAGTGGAACTGCAGATACAGTTTACTTTGGGGCTGAATTGAGTATTAGCAGAGGGATTTGTGTCAGCTAACTGATGGCATCACTATGCAGGGGCACAGCAGGGATTTAGGAGCATGTTCTTGCAGCTTAATGATCTGCTTTGCAATCTGTTCTCTTCCCCCACAATAGTGAGCCAGACTTGGTACCTCAGTTACTCGTAGTCTTAAGAGCTTTGGACATTCAACCTTGAACTTAATTGGTGCCATAAAACACTAGTACTCTGAGAATTAAGATGCTATTGTGTTCTTATTAATAGCCATGAATTTCACTTCTGTCTTCACTACCCCTATCTGAAATTGTTATCTTAGAGGGGAAGCAGATACCATGTTGTTCTTATTTTTTTCATCCTGCCCTTATTTACAAGGTGCTTGGGTGTGTTGACAGTCTTTGTTCTCCAGAACTTTTCCAGTGTGTTGTCTGCATGTCAGCCCGGCTTATCTCAGTGCATGTCAGCTCCAGGGCACCTTGTGCTCCACATGACTTCACTCACCACCAGTGTGAATCCTGTGGCTGTTCATAGAGGTGGAGTTCCAGCTCTGAGGGCCAAATCATGAGAATAGGGAATATCTGGGCTGAAACATTTCATATCTCATTTAATGGAATTGACCACTTCATAGAAAAGATAGTTTGAATCATTGTCCTCAAAGGCCTCTCCTTTGAGATACATATTTTGACCTTTTAAACTGTAGAGCATTTGTGTTTTCATGGATGGCTATGTTTAGTCTTGTAAGGACCAACTCTGCCCTACTTCGAATTTTCAGGTTCCTAAAGAGAAAGATGAAATGGTAGAGCAAGAGTTTAACCGGTTGCTAGAAGCTACATCTTACCTTAGTCATCAACTGGACTTCAACGTCCTCAATAATAAGCCTGTGTCCCTTGGCCAGGCATTGGAAGTTGTCATTCAGTAAGTACTTTGATACTGCTTATTGTATTGTGGATTTTGTTTATAGATTGCTGGGTAGTGTTTTAAGTTTCCATCAAGTCTTATTTGAGCTAGTTTTCACTTATTTTCATATGATAGTTAAATCTAAAAATAAAGCTTTTTCAAATAAGTCCATACATGATCCTTAAGGCTCTCTCAATTGTAAAATTCATATCTTTTATGGTATTGAATTGATTGTACTTAAATAACCTACAAAATAATTTGCCACCAGCCAACTTTCTTATTCCAAAGTCTTAGAAATTTTAGTGGGCCTTGATACCATCAAATGTTGTGGATGGGCACCTGTCTACACAGCACGGGTAGCTGTGTGAGCAAAGCACATGTATTGTCTCTCCAGGTTACAAGAAAAGCATGTCAAAGATGAACAGATTGAACATTGGAAGAAGATAGTGAAAACTCAGGAGGAACTGAAGGAACTTCTTAATAAGGTAAAATTCTGTATTTTTATCTGTCAGTCTTTCAGTATGACATTATTGATAATTGTTGCTGGGAGAAATAGATCTTTGCTGTAACAGATTGCCTTTGACTGTTGCAAAGCTGGTCTAGTGCCCTCTGCTGGAGTCTAGGATGAAAAGGGAGATCAGCTGTGCTGGGGTCAAGTTCCCACTGATGAAGACAACATGTCAGTAGCCAGGATCATAATTCGTTGGCCTAAGGATTTCACTTGAGGTGCCAATATGAGGATATTCCTCAGTGGTACGAATAAGGGGGCCCTTGTGTATTTCACCTTCCAGAGCCCCAGCTCCAGACTGGGAAACTGTTTCTCCGCATCCTGCCAGCTGCAAACTTGGGGGCTTTATAATTGCAAAATCTGGGTGCATCTTTTGGCTGGGCTCTTGGCCTCCCTCTTCGACTGTGCTTCATGTCTTTATCTTGTCAAATGAAGAGGTCTCTGGCACACCTCCTTCACGAACTGTGGTGTGGAGGACGCGAGAAGAGTGGCAGAGAGCCAACGGCGAGAGCTGGTGTGGTGCTCCTAGTCTCAGGCTTTAACCTTCCCTCAGAAACCTGGAAGGGCTGACATTGGGAATGGTTCCTTAAGGTTCTTGATGTGATGACCGGACCTTTTGCGTTCTTAAAAGACAAATCATGATAATTTGTTTCCCAGAACTGTTTTATTGGTGACAGTTTCTTTTACCTGGTAGTTAAATTTTGAATCAATTTTTATTTGGGGGACATTATTTTTATCAATGGGGTACTCCTGGTTCTTCCATTTGCTTTGGAAGACAGAGTCAGTCCTGCCTGTTTGATAGTGATTTGATGCCTCTGTGTTGAGCCATGTAGGATTTTTTCCTGTTTTAAATATCATCATTTGGAAGAGGTACTTAATTCCATACATGTTGCAGTGTAACCCTGTTTTGGTATAACAGCAGTTTAGGGGAGGAGCCAAAGTACATGCTTTGGTGATGACTTATGTCACTGTCTGCAATGGCAAATTTGTGTTTTTCTCTCTTAGATGGTAAATTTAAAAGAGAAAATTAAAGAACTCCATCAGCAATACAAAGAAGCATCTGAAGTCAAACCACCCAGAGATATCACTGCTGAGTTCTTAGTGAAAAGCAAACACAGGGATCTGACTGCCCTGTGTAAGGTATGATGTACATACATGCCTCCTGATTTTATTTGGAATCCTAAGTGATCATATAGATCTGGGAAATTTTGGCCATTAGCCAGTGACAGGCGCCTAGAATAGTAAGAAGAGGGTTTGGTACACAGGAGCCCTGGGGACTTAATGGGTTAGTTTTGTCTGCTTTTTCTGCAGAATTCCTACCTTGTTTTCACAATATCATCCTTTAGCTTACCTGCATCTCAGGTTAGCCCTCCGTGATAGTTTATCCATGACAGTTTAGAGTAATGTTAATGAAGGTGGACTTCAGAGTTATTGGAGTCAGACTGTCTGGTTGAAATCTCTTAACTTAGTATCTCCTAGCCATGTGACTTTCGACGCCTTAGTCACCTCATCTGTGACATGGTCTTAAGTACTACCTTACTTGTAGAGGGATCTGAAGGGCTTATTCATACTAGAGACACAGTAAATGCATGAGAAGTGACAGTCACTGTTCTTTTTTATCCTTCCTGTGTAGCATACTAGTGTGTTTCTTCTTCATCCTCTTCCCCCACCACACCCCCCTGTTACGTTGCATCGTGACCCAGCCTTGGGCGAAGGCACTCTTGTAATTGACCTGAACAGGGGCGTGGTGCAGGCCTAACCCTCTGTGTTGCAAATAACTAGGTGCATCTCTGACTCATCCCGACCAACCTGGTTCTCTTAATTCTATTAGGAATATGATGAATTAGCTGAGACACAAGGAAAACTAGAAGAAAAACTTCAAGAGTTGGAAGCCAATCCCCCAAGGTAAATAAATGCTCCAACAGATAGCTTTTACTCTTCTCTCCATTAAATTTAGAAGGAAGATTACAAAGACCCTGGCCTCCTATGTATGCTCAGTGAATGCATTGTAGACTATTTCATGAATGGAAGGTGTCTGTGCATGCAGAACAGGGTCCTTAATACTCTGTTCTTATATGGTAATATGTAAGAGTGTCCTAGATGCTTAAATCAAGGTATCTTTCTTAAAACGATAGCTTTTTCCCATAAGATTTGATATTTGAATGCAAATTGTCTTTGAGTGAGGTAGAAAGTGGTATTGCTTTAAATTTCAAAATTCTGAGGATCAGAAAAGTGTTACACTTAATTTCTGACAGTGCACCCTTACATGGTGACAAGTGCTCCATGTGGCATCCGGCATCCACATACATCTGCTCTTTTCTCCAGTCAGGGATGCCACCCGTCTTGCTTTTTTAAAAAATGCTTTATTCAAAATATAAAACACACAAAAAAAGGATACAAGTAAGCTTTTATAATACAAGGTAAATAGTATAAAGAAGACTTTTTTCCAGACTAATTTTTTTATCCGAATTACAGTTAGGCCTTTGCTTTATGTAGGAAGCTTGGCACTGCTCCTAGGCACTAGCAATAAAGGGTTTAATAAGACAGATGAGATCCTGTTTTTGACTTAGAATTTCTTCACATAAGGCATAGTCCCACTGATATCATCAACATCAGCCCATTGAGAATGGTAGTAATGCCCTTTAGTAACCTTGAGCTCCTTCGTTGTCATTTTGCAGTGATGTATATCTCTCATCAAGAGACAGACAGATACTTGATTGGCATTTTGCAAATCTGGAGTTTGCTAATGCCACGCCTCTCTCCACACTCTCCCTCAAGCACTGGGATCAGGTAAAAACTCCTTTGCCATGTATTTTGTTGCACATGTCTCTGAGAGGCTCCTAAGAGAGACTGTTAATTTATCTGATGTGTGTTTTTAAACAGCTTTAGTTAGTTATAATGTATATACAATAAAACCTATTTTAAGTGAGCAGTTTGATATTTTGCCAAACTTAAATGATTATGAACCACCACCACATTTTAAGATATAGAACGTGTCTGTCATCCTGAAAAGTTCTCTCTCACCCCTTTGCATTCAGTCCCCAGCCCTTCAGCTCCTGGCCCTGCACAACCACCAATTTGCTTTCTGTCGTTACAGTTTTGCTCTTCCTAGAATTACATGTAAATTGAACCATGCAGCACATAATTGCACTGTCCGTAGCCTTTTGTGTGTGACTTTTCATTTGGAGATTCGTTGTTGTATGTTTCCGTAGTTTGCTCCTTTTGTTGTTTAGTAATATCATATCCATTGAATGGATATGCCACAATGTATCCATTCACTGGTACATATTTAGACATTTAGGTTGTTTTGTTTTTGGCTATAAATACTTGAAGCTACTATGAACATTCATGTCTTTCTCTTGGGTAAATATCTAGAAGTAAAATTTTTACTGTGGGAAGTAGATTTTTAAAGTGTTTTCGAAACTACATTCTCAACAGTAGTGTACATAAGTTCTGTTGTTCCACACCCTCACCAGCACTTGATACTCTGTCAGCTTTACATTTTTTAACTGTTTTAATGGTTAGTAATTTTTCATTGTGGTTTTAATTTGCACTTCTGTGATGACCAATAAAGTGAAGCATCTTTTCATGTGCTTACTGCTGCTAAGTCGCTTCAGTCATGTCCGACTCTGCTCGACCCCATAGACGGCAGCCCACCAGGCTCCCCCGTCCCTGGGATTCTCCAGGCAAGAACACTGGAGTGGGTTGCCATTTCCTTCTCCAGTGCATGAAAGTGAAAGGTGAAAGTGAAGTCATTCAGTCGTGTCCAACCCTCAGCGACCCCATGGACTGCAGCCTACCAGGCTCCTCCATCCATGGGAGTTTCCAGGCAAGAGTACTGGAGTGGATTGCCATTGCCTTCTCCGTTTTATGTGCTTATTGGCCATTCATATGTCAGTTATTTGGTGAAAAGGCTGTTAGATCTCTTGCCTACTTTTAAAAAATCTAGTTGTTTGTTCTCTTGTAAGAGTTCATTATGTTCTTCAAATCCTGGATATAATTCTTTTGTCAGATTTATGGTTTGAAAATTCTTTCTTCCAGTCTGCAGCTTGCATTTTCCTTTTCTAAGTGATATCTTTCAAAGAGAAATATTTTTAATTTTATAAAGTCCTATTTGTCGACTCTTTCTTTTAGGCTTTGTCCTTTTTGTATCCTGAAAAATATTTGTCTAAACCAGGACTGCAAAGATTCTCTATTTTCTTCCTAAAGTTTTATGAATTTAGCTCTTATGTTAGGTCTATGACTCATTTTCAGTTAATTTTTGTATATAGTGAGAGGTGAGCGTAGTTCATAGTCTTCTATATGGTTATCTTATTAATCTAGCACCATCTTTTTTCTTCATTTGTCACATTTGTTGAAAATCAGTTCTTCCATTCAACAACTGTCTCTCTCCGTGCCACTGTCACACTGTCCTGATCATGGCTGCTTTATAGGACAATTTGAAATCAAGTAGAACTTCACCTTTGTTCTCTTTTGAAAATGTTTTTGACTAGTTCAGATCTCTCAACTACAAATCAGCACTTGCCATCTGCCTCTACAAGGATTAAATCTTGTGCTGCTGCAGCTAATTTTCAACACCCTCTGAAAGGAGTTTAGGGCAGACAGCAGAAATGAGGCACTCTGTGCTCTGGGAAAAGCTGGCAGAACAGGTCTTCAGATAGTTAATATTTTCCAGAGCTGATTAGCCTACCTCTTGTATCTCTGGGATTCCCAGATGGCTCAGAGCTAAAGAGTCTGCCTGCCAGTGCAGGTGACACAGTAGATGTGGGTTCAATCCCTGGGTCAGGAAGGTCCCCTGGAGGAGGAAACGGCAACCCACTCCAGTATTCTTGCCAGGAAAATCCCTGGCAGAACAGAGGATCTTGGCGGGCTACAGTCTGTGGGGTCCTAGAGAGTCAGACACAACTGAGCAAGTACGTACACTCGCATCTTCTCGTATCTGAAGAGCACTGAATGCTTCATGGTGATGTCTGCTTCTTGGGACTCGCAGTAACGAGACCAGCAGTAACCTTCTGTAAAAAATACGTGCTTTGATTGCATGTGCTCCCCAATTACCAGAATCAGTGTGTGCCGGCTTTCCTCCCTGCCTCTCTGAAGTGGTTTCTCAGAGCTGTCTGAAATGCTGCCTCCCTGACTATAATCCTCATTTTGCCTCAGATAAAACTTGCAGCTTGTACATTTTTTAAGTTGACACCTCTATAAAATTTTAGAACCAGCATATCAGTTTCTATAAAAATTACCTTCTACGATTGTCATCTCAACAATAGTGAGTCTTGAAATGTTTGAACATGGTCTGTCTCTCCATTTATTTAGGTATAGTTCTCAGTGTACCAGTCTTACACATCTTTTGTTAAGTTATTTTTAGGTGTTTTCAGTGTGATTTAGTCTTGAACTTGTGACAAATCACAGCATTTCTTAGATGTTAATGAACCAGTCTCTAAATCTGAGACTTTGGCCAGACTTAAGGAGATCCAACCAGTCCATTCTGAAGGAGATCAGCCCTGGGACTTCTTTGGAAGGAATGATGCTAAAGCTGAAACTCCAGTACTTTGGCCACCTCATATGAAGAGTGGACTCATTGGAAAAGACTCTGATGCTGGGAGGGATTGGGGGCAGGAGGAGAAGGGGACGACAGAGGATGAGATGGCTGGATGGCATCACTGAATCGATGGACGTGAATCTGAGTGAACTCTGGGAGTTGGTGATGGACAGGCCTCCCTAGGCCTGGCGTACTGCAATTCACGGGGTCGCAAAGAGTTGGACACGACTGAGCGACTGAACTGAACTGAAATGAAGATTGTATAGGAGTAAATATTATATTTTACCTACATATTTTCATTTTCATTATGCATTTTCCTAGTAAAATTGTTTTGACTTCCTCATCTTTAGAGCATGTCCTCATAGTCTTTAGAATTTGAGTTATGGTAAGGATTGGACTTGTTAGTGGTACATATCTTGCAGAATTTCCAGTTTCCTTATGGTTTTTCATGTAAATACTGAATTACTCCTATCCTAGTCACTGATCTATCATTTGAAGTTTTGATATATATTCATTTCAAGTTGAATGTAGGTGATGATCCATATGGAGAACAGATGAGTCAGTCACTTAAGTAGTGAGTGTTCTGCTGCCAACCCAATATATTTTTTTATCTAATTCCTAAGAACTGTGGTATGTTTTTCCCAGAAGTTTAATGAAATTAGAAATATCAAATAACCTTCAAAAGTTTTTCTGTTTGGAAGATTTTTCAGTAAATTCAGAGACATGAAATCATTTTGGGAATTCTTCCAGGTGAAATCTTGACTTCTTCACTCTATGGATTATCTTGAGCGAGTCTTTATAATCCTGTATTGCCTTCATCTAGTTTGACCAACTTTAGTTTTGGAAGTTTTCCTCGACTTTAAAACTTGTACGTTTAGGGCATGAAAACTGATTTCGCTGTTAATGTAGCAGAAAATGTAATTAGGATGGTGATCCTAATGTCCTGCCAAATCTGTAGTGCAGGTGAAAATGATAACTGTTGTGGTAGCTAATCATCTGAACTTACTGAATCAGCTTTCTTCCCTCTCCTGCCCTCTAGGGACAGTCTGAGCTTGGTGGTGTAGGGCTTTGATGTTAGAAAGTCTGTCTCAGGAAAAAAGAAAATGCCCTAATTTCACTGCCCACAGTTAGGCGTAAGCGACATTTTGGCTTTTTTTCCCTTTTCCCTTCAGTTTCCTGGGGCAGCCGTAGTTGAAGACTGAGGGATTGTCCTTTAGTTTCTGTCTTAGAATACTAACTTTTCACAAGCTTGTGTTTTTCCAGTGTTGTTTTATAGGACTCAGTACAAATGACATCAGTTAGACTAAGAAAGTGTGAACGAATGCCCTTTTCTGTCCTCCTTAGGATGATGACTTTGAGTTTACTGGCAGCCACCTGACGGTGAGGAATGGCTACTCGTGTGTGCCTGTGGCTTTAGCAGAAGGCCTGGACATTAAACTGAATACTGCAGTTCGGCAGGTTCGCTACACAGCTTCAGGTAAGTCTCTACTAGTAAGATAAATCTCTTACTCTGAAATGCAGTACTGGTCTTCTGTTGAGTTTGACCTACTGAAAAAACATTAGTTACTTTTCCTGATAGAATGTTTTATAAGCTATGATTCCTGAATTAAAATTTTTTCATTTACAAAAGTATTGAGCCATTAGAGCCTTTAGAGGTTCTGACCCCATCATAGTACAAAGCAGAAAATGGGGCAGTTTTCAGAGTCTCTGGTTTGAATGGATTAGCAGTTAGCGTGAATGTGTTTGTTACCGTTGTTCAGTTGCTAAGTCATGTCTGTTTGCGACCCCATGGACTATAGCATTCCAGGCTTCTCTGTCCACCATCTCCTGGATCTGCTCAAGGTCTTGGCCATTGAATCAGTGATGCTACCTAACCGTCTCATCCTCTGCCACCCTCTTCTCCTTTTGCCCTCAGTCTTTCCCATCATCAGGGTCTCTTCCAGTGCGTCAGCTCTTTGCATCAGTTGGCTAAAGTATTAGAGCTTCAGAACCTTTAGCATCAGTCCTTCTAATAAATATTTAGGGTTGATTTCCTTTAAGATTTGCTGAATTAGTTTGGTATTTAGATCCAGTGAGTTTGGGTCTAATTTTGCTAAGTAGATTCTTAAATACCAGGAATTGGGCCCCGAGGCTCCACTGAGAGCCACCCGTTGCATTTTACCATCTGCACCTTCGTCTTTGGCTTTTCCTGTTCAGGTGGGCTAACTGCTTAGGCTGGTTTCTCGTTTTGGGAGCAGTTTTGCTGATAGGTTGACCTCGGAGCCTGAACTGCCCTTTGATTCCTATGGCAGTGGTCTCTGTGCTCATTTTTGCTGCTTTCAGGATACATTTCATTTGGAGTGCAGAGAACCCGTCATTCCAACCACTTTTGGAATTTACTTGAACACCTTAGAAAAGCTTGTTGATCCCCCTCTGTATGGACTCTCATGACAAGTGGAGATGTGGCCACCAATCTTGCCCTCCATGGCCCCTTTTCTAGAGTTGCTAAGATCACCACAGATTTTTTTTTTTTTTTTTTAACAACAAAGGAAACAATTTTCCATTTAATTTTCTCTTCAGAGGCAGCTTTTAGCTGATGGTGTTAAGATCTGCGGCCTTTAAATAGCCATTTTCAGGCAGGTGGGGAATAGTGAGACTAGTTTCTTGTGTCATTTCCCTTAATTCTGCAGCCACAGAAGATGGGCGCGTATGGAGCACTCATTCTTATTTTGAGCTGTTTGTGTATTTTTTGGAAATTATGTGAAGAGGCATTCATTGAGGAAAAAAATGGAACACAATTGAGAGAAAACTACACTACCCGACTTACAGCACCTTTTCTGTGGTCAGCCTTGAGCTCGCTCACGTCCTGGCAGGCTCAGCACCACACCCTGGTGTGTCTCGAGCACAGCAGCTCTGGTGCAGGCTGCGCCCCAGGCCAGCACAGCGGTCTTCTGTCTGCGGGCGCCACTGGCCTCCTGGTCCTCAGGAGCTCCCTAACCGCAGTGGAGAGGCATTGCTTCTGCTGGAATAGGCATTTTACTCTTATTTAATTTTGGTCTAAATTTATAAAACTTGGTAAATGATAAGGTCTTGTTAGTACAGAAGAGCACTAGGGTCAGTCAAGAAGGTGTGGGGGTGGTATGGTGGTGAAGTTCGAGGACTCTGAAGTTGACTGTTGGGTCTGAATCCTGGCACTTGTTACCTATATGGCTTCAGACAAGTTACTTCACTTCTGCCTCAGTTCTCTTTTGTAAAAAATGAGTAGAACTGATGTCATAGACAGGTAGTAAGAGCCGCCTGAGGCAGCATGTGGAGTCTGCTGTGCACGAAATGTTCAGTGCCCTTGTCAGTCTCATCCTATCACCAAGAAAGCCTTTTCCCTCCAACCTCTCTAGGGTGCGAAGTGATAGCTGTGAATACCCGATCCACAAGCCAGACCTTCATTTATAAGTGTGACGCGGTCCTCTGTACCCTTCCCTTGGGCGTCTTGAAGCAGCAGCCACCAGCTGTTCAGTTTGTGCCGCCTCTTCCTGAGTGGAAAACATCTGCAGTCCAAAGGATGGGGTTTGGCAACCTCAACAAGGTAACTGGGCACCTCTCTACATTCCCAGTGCACAGGCACCACTCTGATGCCAGGGTGAGGGCTGTCCGTTCATGCCCTTTACGTCCTAATTATATATCCAAGCATCCACGAGGCCTGCCTTCTGAGGTCACTTCTCAACCCCAGGCCTAGAGAAGCGAGTGCTAAAGGTCCTCCTGAGTGGTTATTTATAATAGGGACTTCTAAACTTACATTGACAGTAGAGTAGAGGAAACTTTCTGAGGAAGAAGTACTTCCCTCTTGGGACACAGCTGTGCTTACAGCCCTGTTCTCTGGGTTCCGCCACCAGCTCATGTGCTCCTCTCCCCACAGGTCGTGTTGTGTTTTGACCGGGTGTTCTGGGACCCAAGCGTCAATTTGTTTGGCCATGTTGGCAGCACAACTGCAAGCAGAGGTGAACTCTTCCTCTTCTGGAACCTCTATAAAGGTAACTGCTTTCTAGTTTTCATCTTTTTCACATCATTATAGGAAGAGAGAATCAGTAATATTATACTCGCCTTCAAGGAGTGCACAGCTTAGTGGGAAGTATGCATAGTAAGGAGGTAGGCAGCCTCAGGAAGGGGCAGTAAGGAGAGGAGTGAGGGTGCGAGCCCCAGCGCCGCAGGAGGAAACGTAGGAAGGAGGACTCTGCTCAGCCAGGGGCCAGCCCCGGGAGAGCTTCTGGGGAAGGAAAACGTGAACTCCTCGTGCTCAGGTGCTTGTGTCTGACCTGCCCGAGTCTTTGATCACTTCTTGTTTTATATTCTTATGTAATTGGGTTGCTCTTAGCTTTATTTAGAACTTTTTTTAAAAAGAGAAAGAAAAGTATATTTAGATACTACCTCATTCTAAGAAAAAGGTGTAAGACATGCTGTGCAGCAGTTTCAGGAGGCCTGGCCTTGACGGTGCAGACACACGGATTACCCAGTTTGACTGCCACCCTGGTTCTTGCCATCACTCCTTACTGCCTGATACCGAAGCATCCTGCACGTGGCCATCCTTCATCCTTCATTTGCTCCCTGGGCACGGCGCTTCCAACGACCGCTGAACGCTCTCTCTTTCAACTGCCCACCTCCCAGTCCAAGCCACTCTTACCTGTGCATACCTGTCTAATCACCAGTAACCACTGACTGCTATGCCTGCTTCTTTCTTTTGATGGTTTTCATTTTCATGGCCAGCATGAAGGGTAATTAATCTAACCCTTCTTTTCTATCAGCTTCCTCATTGTCCATCCCTTCCCCAGCCTCCAGGCACACTTGTCTGCTCCCCCGGAACCCTGAAATGCAGCATCCTGTCTGCTACTTCTGCATTGTACTGGGGCCTGGGCCTGGACTGCTTTTCTTTTTCTCCTTTTCTTTCTTGCCAGCCTGGCATACTCAACCCAGCCTTCAGTCTTGACCTAAATGACTCTTTCAAAGAGACCTTCCAGGATACATCTGTCCCCACAGCCTCAAATGTAAATGATGTCCTGTGTTCTTTTCTCTCTAGTCTGTGTTTTCGTAGCTTTTATCATAGTTCGTAATTACATATCTGATTTTTTGGTTGCTCTTTGGGGTCTGTGGTTTTTATATCCCTAGCATCTAATACTGTGCCTATCGCATAGCCTGTTGCACACTGGGCCATGAAATGGGTGAGGAAGGGTAATGGTGAGTATGGAAGGCCTCAGACGACAGCTAAGAGGCTGCAGCCCTGGTCATGGAGATGTCTTGAAGGATTCTGTGCCTAAATAAAGGGCCACTTGTTAGCAGGGTCTGAAGTGTATCTTCAGGACTTCGGTATTCTGCTAGGTTACATGCAGTGAAGTACATGAGTCACATTTCACTTACAGCTCCCTTCAGGGGGCAGGATTCAAGTTGTTAGTTCAGAAACATGCGTGGTGCATATCTAGTCTGTTGGCCGTCATATTTCAAACAGCCACGAGTAATGTGGGACCTGACAAGGAAGTACTTGGAAAAAGTCTGTAGGACTCTAGAATCGTCCTTTGTTTCTTCAGCTCCAATACTGTTGGCACTCGTGGCGGGAGAAGCTGCTGGCATCATGGAAAACATAAGTGATGATGTGATTGTTGGCCGATGCCTGGCCATTCTCAAGGGGATTTTTGGCAGCAGCGCGGTGCCCCAGGTGAGTAAGCGGGGCGGGGCAGTCAGGGATCTGGGGCCGTAAGACTACAGCAGGGTTTGATGGATCTCCAGTTGCAGCATAGATTCTTGGTCAGGGCAGTTTCAGCCAGAATCAAGTGTGTGCTGGGTTTACTGTGTAGAGTTCATGTCCCAAGTAGTTTTGAGAAAAGCCCCCCAGTGCATGGGCCCGGGGATTGAGAAGGCTGTGTGCTGCCTTTGCTCACTTGTGTTGTCTGTTGTCTCTATGTGTGAAATCACACTCCTCACCTGCCCCCCAACTTCCCCAACCACCTTTTAAAGTGGCCAAACTCCCTTAAGGAAGTTTTAAGAGATTATCTTGATACTTCTTTCCTATTATTTAGTCCATTGAAACACTCTTATGATTCCTTTGAGATGAGGCATATTAATGCTTCATGTGAATTTTAGAATCAAAGGGGAATACAGGTCAAGCCCTAGGTGGATCTCTGGATTCATAGCAAAGGCAGCCTGGAACCTCCTCTCAGCCTAAGAAGGCATTTGTGTTTTGTTTCCGAGCAGCAGCGTTCATCACTTGGCCAGCGCTCATGTCTCACTGTATCCCAGCCCATCACAGTTTTTCCACCTTTCAGAAATGCATGATTTGTCCTTGGTGTCCAGTAATAACTTCCACTCTTATCTTTTTCTTTAGCCCAAGGAAACTGTGGTATCTCGCTGGCGTGCTGATCCCTGGGCCCGAGGCTCCTATTCTTACGTAGCCGCAGGATCATCTGGAAATGACTATGACTTAATGGCTCAGCCAATCACTCCTGGCCCCTCAATTCCAGGTGCCCCACAGGTGAGAAACTGGCAAACTCTACCTGAGCTTCTTTGGAAATAGGCCAGTATCCCAGGATTTCGGGGTAAAAATAGTGCTACTGGTTTGATTGTTTTGTTTTTTCGTGTGTGTTTGTTTTTTTTTTTTTAAGATTTTAATTTTTTTAAAAAAGATTTTCTTCAGATTTTTAATTTGTTCTCGAACCTTTCAAGAGCAGAGGGGAAGGGAGGAGAAATATTTTGTGTGTCTGATTTGTTACTTATTGGCTTTGTCTAGTCTTTGTTCAGAATGGAAGAGTCCAAAGTATAGACCAGTTACTTTTTCCTCATTCAGATTGTGTGTTTTAATCTTTAATTGTGCCCCATTTTGTACTGGCTCATAGGATTGTTGCAGCATCCCAGTTACTTAGGGGGCTCCAGGAGATGCCCCTGAGAAATAACCTGAGGTCTTTATGAACAGTCATGGTTTCCCAGAACCCTGTGGCGAGTGACGTCTGCTCTAGACTGAGGCAGGTGTCCCAGAATAAGAACAAGTACTGTGTTCTCTGTGGTACAGAGTAGTCAGGACACCATGCCCCCAGTACACGCTACCTCAGGCAAAGGAAGCTCCAGAACTGGGTGTTCCCCAGATTAAACTGATAAATAAGTCCAGCTGCATCACCCTAGAATAAGGCTGCACTGAGTTTTAGTGCCCCATCTCTACCTCTCTGTGCTTTGGGGAGTTGCCTGCTAAGAAGGGAGAGACTCTTTTTGGTGGGATGATTGACCAGTAATGGAACGGAGGTAGTGAGCCTTCAAAGGCCAACAGGAGTTTGGCAGTTCAAATACAATAATAAGGCATACTTGCAGCCTGCTGATTTTCTCTAACTTTTTTTCCTGAAATAGCCTATTCCACGACTCTTCTTTGCTGGAGAACATACAATCCGTAACTACCCAGCCACAGTCCATGGTGCTCTGCTGAGTGGGCTGCGAGAAGCAGGAAGAATTGCAGACCAGTTCTTGGGGGCCATGTACACCCTGCCTCGCCAGGCCACACCCGGCGTCCCTGCACAGCAGTCCCCGAGCATGTGAGACAGACGTGTTAAGGGAAGAAGCCCGTGCGCGTGTCTTTGGCTGCATAAGCAAAGCTCTTCTAGCAATATAGATTCCACTGAGAAACTCACCCCGCATCTGGGCTCCAGTTCAGCTGCTAAAGCAAAGCCCATGATGGTCAGGTGGCCGAGGAGGTTGCCTCCTCTAAGTGACTTTAGAGCCAGGGAGGCACTTGTTGCATTAGTATGAGAGTCTGTGTTCTTCATTAGGACTGAGGGAAGCAAGTACTGGGAGAGAACGTCTTAGTCTCTTTGTCTGTGGTGGTTTTTTATATTTTGAGAATAAAACTTCATAGAAAATCAGGACTGATTTTTGTTTCCCCTTGGGGTTAGAGTTCTATCTAAAGCTGTTACTCCTTTGAAAATGCCAAGTTTATCCATGTTAAAATGAGATAAAGGAGAAAGTGGTTTGGTGTGATCAGAAGACAGGACCTAGGGTTTCACATGGGAGCAAAATGCTTATCTGTGGGGCTAGACTCACCCCCACTGGGACTGTGGGGTGACCCTGTGCCAGGGGTATGAACCTGCAGGTCATGCATATGGGTGTTAGGAAGCTGAATGAATTTTCAAGATAAAACACAGGCCTTGACACAAAGTTTGGCTAGGCCTCTGGCAGACCATTCGGGCTTTATTCCCCTAGATTCCCTCCCATGGGTATATGCTAACTTTCCATGTCTCTCCAAGGTACTGATACAAAAGTTTAAGATCAAGGGTTTAGACAACAGCTACGCAGACTGTCGGGATATTCCATTTCCTTGCTCCTTCAGCTTCTACTGACTGTATTCCTTGGCTTGTGGCCCCTTCCCCATTTTAAAAACACATTACCCCAATCTCTGCTTCCATCATCACGCTATCTTGTTCTGGTCTCCCTCTTATAAGGATACTTCTGATTTAAGGTCCACCCAGATCACCTCTCCTGTGTCAGAATGCTTAGTCACATTTGCAAAGTCATCTTCGCCATGTAAGGTTAAAATGTTTTTACAAAGAAGGAACTGCACCTGTTTCTTCCAAAGGGCTCCAAACAATGTTACCGTTAAGTGTAGGTACATAATCTGCTTCAATAAGTTGGATTTTACTCCTGTTAGTCAATTCTTTCCTAAGAATAGTTTAAATGAGGTTTTATCCTTAGTAAGATTTAAGGACATTATAGTCTGACTAGAAGGTGGAGATGGAGAGGGCATTTTCCCTAGTTGGAATGAATGACAACCATGGGAGAATTTGCACACCAGGATTAGGACAAGTGATGTAACCATGACGTAAAGCTGAGAACATGGAGGAGAAAGTATACTGACTTTGGAATACAACCTATATTTGAACCCTAGCTTTGCCATCAACATCTGTGTTCATGAACCTCAGGGGCTTAGGTGTCTGATGTAGTGATACGTGCTTTTTAAAGAGTTTGTGTTATTTAATGACACAGGCAGCCTGGGAGATACAGATGGTGGTTTTGTATGTATCTGATGACAGATAAGCCTAAAAGTAAAATGCAGCAATGAAATAACTGCTTTATGATTCTAACTCCACTTACATGAGTCTGAGGAAACATCCATAGCCTCAGCTATGTTTCCAGTCCTTAATGACATCTGTAATTGGCTGAATATTTTCAGTAAAACACAGTGAAATATACTAGCTGCACCAATGCATAGCAACAGTTGTACACAGAGATGACATCAAGGAGAATGGCATCACTGACGCACACTCACACAGAGCATGTGGAAACTAGGGAGCTTTATTGGTTACATATTGTGCTGCAGAGCCAACAGACCGCATTAGAGCCAGAGGATACATGCAGACAGGCAGCTTCAACTATACACATGCACCCCAGGAGCCCTGAGTCATTGCTCATGGCTTTGCCCTGGTTTCCAGTGACAGGGTCTGGCCTCCTCGGTCCCGTGCTTGGAGCAGGAATGTAAGAGAAGCTGCTGCACCAGCCTCCAAGGGGCAAGGGAGCGGCCAGAAGACCTGTCTGAGCGAGTAGATGTAGACCGCCACACTGGTGTGTCCCCAGCGAGGGGGCCTATAAGGTAATAACAGTTTATTTGAGGGCTACTTCCCTAGCCCTCCCATCTTTAAAATACAAAAAAAAAAAAATAGACTTTATTCTCTTAAAAATACATTCCATTCAGTACATGTTCTGAGCTGTGAAGCAGCAGGAAAATAGGGCCCCTTTCCTATGCTCTTGGCTGTGAGAACCCTGTTCCCAACCTGGAGTACTTAAAAGGGAATCCCTAAAAGCAGCTCTTCCAAAGCAGTCCTGTCAGAGTAACAATAAGCCCACACCAACAAAGGCAGCTGGGGACCCGGACAGGGGGTCCCCAGTCCTTTCCTGGGGAGTGGGAGCACTTGGCACTAACCCACTGAATGTAAAGAAGTAAAACTACCCCGAGATGACAAGTCTAAGATCAGTACAGACGCCCCCACCCCCGTGAGAGGATGATGTTATGTGCAAGCTCGCCTGTGGCTGAGGTTGGAGTCCTTGGCCCCACTGCAGAGCCCTTCAACCCACTGTTTGCTTGCCACACAAAAGCAGAACAGCCACGGCTTCCTTGTCCACCATCCCCACCCTTTCTTTCTCTGGTTGTTCCGCATGTCACGAGTGGTGAGACAGGTGGCAGCAGGTGGCGGAGACCAGCTCCTTGCGTGTAGCCAGCTCTGCCTCCAGCGCCCCTTCCTCCAGCCGAGCAGCTCTTGGAGTGCCAGGTTCCCCGACCCTCCTAGGAGCGTCCCGCAACCACACATCTGCCAGGAAAAGTCCGAGTCAGAGCCAGGCTGTGGAAGAGACTGGTTGTACAAAGTGGGTGTGTTGGCTGGGACAGTGGGAATATTTGGCTTGATAAGACAATTATTCAACTCCTAGGTCTCCCACTTGGAAGTTTCCTCCAGGACCTCTGATGGTGAGGTCTGGGGCCAGACAGTCACGCCTAGATTGCTTTTCGGAAATGGGCCTTCCAACTTTGGAATCTGAGAGCCAGCCTTGCCAGCCATTTGAAGCGCAGAGGAACTGCGCCTCTAGCCTTCACTTGCTATTACAAGTAGTATTTTCTGCAATGTTGAGGACATTTAAAAATAAAATATATTTTACAGCGGGCTCTAGAAAGTGTGCAGAATAAGGAAACTATTTATCCTGAAATAATTGTACAATCAAACCCTATTGCACTCAGAGTTTAAGTCAGCAGCCCCAGCAAGAGGGCACCACGGCTGTCCCTCTCCCACAGAGCATTCTGGGCGGTGGCAGATGCTGGTGCTGCTGAACTGTGGAAAGATCCAGACTTTGGCACCAGGAGCTACAGCACCAGAATCCAGGGCTCCAGACGCCCAAAGAGACAAGAATTATTGCCGAGACCTTTGCCGGCATGGTCTGGTGCCTGTTTCCACCCGTAAAGAGCCACAGACCTAACTTCTATAGTCTCAGTTGACTACCACAGAGGTCTGTTTCCTCTGGACTCTCAGGGTTGCTGACCAGTGAAGAGTGGCAGGGAGGCTACAAGTGAGGGGTTGCAGCCTTGACCCAGGAAAAGCAGCAGGAAGAGATTCTGAAAACAGCATCTTGAGCATCTGAGGCAGCGATGAGGAGAAAAGGCAAACCACATTACAACCCTTGGACTGACAAACCTCCGGGAAATGAAGTATGAGCAAAACACTCCTGTCCGTGAAAGTCAGGTAGGTGCTCCCCAAGCCTCCTCCATGATCACCAAACCTGATGCAGACAAGGGAGTGGTGAATGCTGGTTCCCACCCTGAGTGGAGGCAGAGAAGATTCAAGAAGCACTGGAACCGGAGATAAACCACCTCATGTCATGGAAAGCACATGGCCTGCTGTGCAGCCAGCACTGGGCAAGGTTGGTGTTGAGAAGGGCCACAGAGACCATCTAATCTAACCCTTCCATTTTACAGACTGGAAAAACAGGGCCAAGGTAACTTCTCTGAGTTCATCCTCTCGACATTAAAACACAGGAAACTGGAAAGAATAAGGCCCAGAAAAACATAGGCAGTGGGAAGGACACATGTAAACCCATTTGGACAATACCTTCCAACAGTGAGAATTAACCCCCTACAGGGTGGAAACAAAACTTACAATGCCACGTTTAGGACCCTTAGAGACTATCCATTTTAAAGAACTAATTTTATAGATAGGGAAACTGAGGCCCCAAGAGGACAATGATTTGCCCAAGGTCACACAGGAGGAAGTATAAAGCCATGAAGAAAATAGCTTTCTCAACTTCTACTCCAATGCAATTTTTCATTACGAAGGAAGTGTCGGCTTCATAAAGGTAGCCTTTGAAAAGGGATCGCTTTGAACTGATAGAATGCTATAGAAAAAGCAGTGTGAAGAATACATCGTTCTTCCCCAGGGGACTGGTACAAGGATGTACCAGGTTTTTTTTCCGTTTTTCTTTCCATGGCTTCCTGAAAGGCTTGCTGCTTTCTGAACCGTGTAAGCCTGGGGCTCTCGATGGGCATGTTTACCTTTCCTCCAAAGTCGTCACGACAATCGCTGGTTTGCAGTGCTCAGGGGCCCGCTTCTGGTAGGATGCATCAGCCTGGTAAAGTGCGATACCTCCTCCTTGGGGGACCAGGAGAAGGAACAAAGGTCATGCCTTTTTCATGGAGCTATTGCTTTGTAGAGTGACTGAAGGGAAATCGCTTCTTCCTGTCCACTCTCCCCACGCTGGCACTTCCTAGGAGGCCTCTAGAGGATGCTGGGTCTGGCCCAGTGGAGTCTGGGAATACTCCAGAGGAGATGACGCAGTCAGCCTGAGGTCTCCAGCCGCAGGAGAAGAGCAGGCCGGGCCAGCAGCACGGTGGTGCCCAGGGAAGGAGACACATGAGGCTCGTGCGCTCCCGGGTGCCTTAGAAGGTGAGCAGAGAGCCGGGGTTGGTGACGAGGGACGATGCCATTCCAGTAGGCAGGTAGGGTACCCGTGTGCTCTGCCCCTGGAAAACGATGGTCAGCCAGGGGGACAAGTCAGAGAAACATCAACCTAAAGGGTAGTTCCGTAAACCCTTAGAGGCGACACAGATCTCTCTTGCTGTAAAAGTCTGAGGAATGCCACAGGGGAAGAAACGGAGGACCCCCAGATGGAGCTGATGGCTGGTGGGTGCACAGGCCCCTTGGGCAAACGAGTGAGCTTGGATGCGGTGAGGATACTAAGGAATCAGAATGTTAACCACACAGAAGGGGTTGCCCTACGACACAGACCCCACTGAGGAGCTAGGAAGAGATTTGGCTGCTGTTGTGTGGTGGGGATCCAAGGGGTTTTCTAGGTCTTTCCTCATTTGGGGGCCAGACTGGCCCATCCTACCTGGGGGGCGGGGACAAGGAGAGAAAACTCATGCATCAGGGAAGGCTGGGCCCAGGTGGCCACGCAGCTTGTAGTTTCTGATCCCCTCTGGCCAACTGGCAAGCAAGGGGCCACACCCAGGCTCTCCGCAGTCTCCCAGCCAAGGCCTGGGGTCTGGCCTGGCTCCTCCTCAGGGCGGGAAGGTGGATGAGCTGAGAAGCAGGGGCAGAGGAGACGGCAGGCGTCGCCCGGCCGGCTCAGTTGTCCTCCGCACAGGGCCTGGTGGGCCGCAGCCGCTGCTCAGCCCGCGTGCGCCCAGGCTCTGGTGGCCCCTGCGTCACGGACAGTTCAGACCTCTCAAGGGAGTTGTGCAGTCGTCTGTAGATGCTGAGGGTGCAGTCATCCCCTTCCTCCTGTGCCAAGAGGACAAAAGTCAGCCGCACAGGACAACCCAAGTGAGGATCAAGACGCCCGCACACCCAGCCCCATGGTCCTTCCCTGCGAGGGGAGATGGGGTACAGAAAGCCCGCAGCAGAGCTGGCAAGGGGAGGCCGGCAGACAAGCTCCTGCGCCAGTTCCGAGCTGCTCAGGGTTCCCGAAGTAGACTGGAGGCCCACAGCTGAAGGGAACCCCAAGATGGACATCGCCGGAAGCAGGGGCACTGAGGCGGTGCCCCCAACAGGGGCCAGCAGTCCTGGAGGGCTGCACGTGCAGGCTGCCTACCTCTCAGGGTCAGGGCCAAGTGCTCAGTGGACAGGCAGGGAGGTGTGAGAAGGAAGATGGCCAGCTCTTATCCGACTTGCCGCCCACAAACTACCAAAGGCTCGCGTGCCTTTCCTGCCGTATCCCGTACGTGCCCTTCACCCACGCTTTTCAGACACCCAAAGCTTAGCTTCATCCAACCATCTCCACTCCTCGCAGAATTCTGCCTTTGGAATGTTCTTGTTGGTCCTCCCACCCAAGTGAATGCAGATCAGAGAATGCAAGTGTGAGTGAGAAGGTCCAGCTGGCAAGGTGAACAAGCGCTGGGTTTAGAGGTCAGAACCGTGGATTCAGATCTCAGCTCTTCCAGTAATTCACCTGGGTGGCCTCGGGTGAGGCACCTCGTGTCTCTGACCCTCAGCTTCTGTGTCTAAAACAGAGGAATAATATCGCCCTCCACACACCCCAGGGCTGTTGGAGAGAATGAACGAGACGCTGGGTGGAGAAGTGCTTTGTCCGGTACTGTAAAGACTGCCTGGGCTCTTAAACTCAATATAGTCACCCCCTACCTTTTAGAAGAACAGAACAGTATCTTGGGTTGAAGATGTCTTTCTTCATCATAGGACTCACATCTGAAAGACTCCCGGGGGGTTCCCACCACACGCTGATCTGGCGCTCTGACCCTCAGGTAAGGGGAGATTCTGGATCTGTGTTCAGTAACAGGCCACATGGAGCCGACCAACCCTGCCCTCAGACTGGTGGTGTGATGGGCTAGACAGATGCGGGGGACAGTGATGCTCGGGCATAAAGCTTATCACCGTAGGCCCAGTGGAAGCCCTAGCTCTCCTCAGCCCCTACATGCCAGCGGCTGGCAAAACTCTGTGGTCTGAACTGAAGAGGCAGCCAAAGAGCTCCCTGCCTCGGCCTGCCTCTGCCTACAGAGAGGGCGCGGGGCTTTCCCCATTTCACCAGCGCCTCCCTGTAGCCCACGTGCTCCTCTGCGGGGCCAGGAGCCCGGCGCCTCTGGCTGCTCCAGCAAACTGCGTGAACAGGCCACAGCTCTCCTTTCCTGTACCCTTCATGTATGGAAGCAAACGGAAAAGATAAATTGGGGAAGAGGATTTTGGAAATTCATGCTGCTCTCTGCCAAATACCTTCTTCAAGGTACTTCCCTCTTCTCTCCGGCCCAATCCGCCCTATGTTCAGCAGTCCTCTGGACCACTCAGGTCTTGCTCAGTGTTTCCTAACCCCAAAGTCTCCAGCATCCCGAGTCACACAGGCCGGGGCAGAGGAGAACCAAGAAGAAAGCACAGAAGGAAAGGGGGAAGGTGGGAGGAGAAGGGGGCAAGGGGGAGAAGCGGGACCTACCGTGCCTGCCAAGTGGTTCCAGGCCTCAGCCGGAACGGCGTCCCCTGCCCGACTCCGCCGCGTGAACACCTCCGACACAGCAAGGCTGCTCTGGGTCCTTCTGGAGGCGAGCTCGGGCACTTCCCCCGAGGTTCCGCCCCTTCGAGTGCCCTGCTCAGAAAGGTACGAGCCGGGCTGTTCAGGGTCTGAACAGTCTGAGGACGATCTCTGGGTGTGGGGGTTGGGAGACTCCACGTGTCTACCTACTCGAGCTGGGGAGTCTTCTGAAGAGTTCAAGTCTCGCCTGCTCTTCCAGGCGTTGCGCACAGTGATGTGCCTGGCATCCGGAGAGCCTGCTTCCAAAGGGGCACTATGGCTTTTCCACCTGATTGTCTCCACTGTGGGTGCATGGCTGTTCCTCTCCACCGGATCCGATGGCTTGATTATAATGCTGCTCCGAGAGACGACAGTTTCCGGCCTGTTCTTCAGGGACCCATCTCCCGTTCTCTCCGCTTCGCTGAGCTGCAGGGTGATGTCATGTTTGTGAATGGAGAGCTCAAAGGGGGAGCTGACGTGGTTGCTCACCGAGGCGAGCTCCGGCAGCCCGACCTGGATGTTGCTTGTGGACGTGTGCCTCTCCCGCGCGGCCTCGCCCGGAGCGGCTCGCGGGCTGCCGCTGTCCGAGGGGTAGATAGTTATGCTGCTGGTCACTTTGTTTGGCCCTGGTTTGGAAGCAGATTTCTGTTTTTCCAGTGCGGCCTCGGTTCCAGATCCTCCCATGATTTTTTTCACATCCTTATCAATGATGACAGGTTTGATGATGGCTCTAGACCGCAAGGCCTCTCTGGGGCTGAAGGGCCGCTGGCTTTTTGCCCCGGAGCCATTGGCCTCTGGGAGCTCCATGGCATTGGCGGAGGCTCTGACAGCTTTCCCAGATTCATTTTCTGTTCCAATATCCTTATCGTTCTCAAACAGGGAGGCTCTAACCGCTCCTCGGGATTTGGCCTTTTCTCTCGACTGGGGCTGATGCGGGGGCTCTGGCTCTGGAGTGATGGTCGTGTTCACCAACTTGGCAGTAACAAGAGACACCATGTCCATGTCGTCGTCCGAGTCTGGCTTCTCCCTGCCACTGGACTTGGTGACTCGACACCTCAGGGCCTCGTGCTGACTACTGTCTTCCATCACAACTGCCACAGGTTGTTCAACTCCTTCTTTACTTGGGGTTGAAAAGCCCTGAAGGATGTTCTCTTGGCTTCTGGAGCTATAAGGATACTTTGATAGAGGTGGAGTCTTGGAGCTGGGGAAACTGGTGTCAGCCTCCAGGCCACTGGTGGCCTTTTTCCCCTTAGAGAGCCCTTCTGAGGAAGATCGTCGAGATGTGGCCAGGGCTCCAACGGCTTTAGAACTGCCAGCATCTGCAGCCTGAGTTATTTGACTTCCACTGCCAGGCACCTGCCCCCTCTTGCCAAAGGGGGCCTCAGTGGAGGTGTCAGAAGCCTTGTCGCCTCTCCCCGACACGTCATTGGAAACAGATCCATGGGTGTTATCACTAAACGTTCGCGTTGCCTTCTCTACTTTTCCCTTCAACCCACTCTCAGTACCTGGCTTGGGAGTGCCCTTCCAGACCTTACTGTGCTCCTGAGCGGCGGGCGGGTAGCGGCTGAGCACCGGCGGCTGCTCCCTGGACTTCTTCCCTTCGCTCGGCGAGGAGCCAGCCGTGAACCGGTCTTCAGTTCTCCTCGTCTCCTGAGCCCCACTGTCGGCACCTGCCCCTGCGTGGGAAGCTTTGGCCGTCCTCCTGTTGGTAAAGCTGGGAGAGGAGACCTGCCTGTTGTTCAGAGGGTTTTCATTGCTGAGGGTCAGTTCCCTGTTGCGGTGCCTTTCCCGCTTATGCTGCGGGGACAGTTCCCGGGCCATGTGCTTCGCTGATGCCTCATTCCCGTGGCCTCTCAGCTTAGTCCTCTCGTGCCTGCCTCTGCCGGACAGGAAAGTGTCTTCCCCTTCCACCTCCCCGTTCTCTAATTCTTTTTGTTTCTTGATTTGTAGCTTTATCTCCTCCAGCTGGCTGGCTAAGAGTTTGTTTTTATTTTGTTCACTTAGGTAATTATCCTGCAGATCATTATTTTTGGCCCTCATTTTCTTAAGCTCTTCCTCTAAGGATTCAAAATGTTTGATTTGCGTCTTAAGTTTCTCAATCTCTTGGGTAAGGTCTTTTACTTTGTTGTCTTCCTGATTGCGGTTCTTTTCGTTTTCTGACTTGTTTCTTGTTTCATTCTCTGCCAGCTTTAGATAGTCCAGAGCGCCCTTCCTTCTTGATTCTTTGGACGGCAGTGGGGAAGAGATACCATCCTCAATTCGCAGGTCGTTCCTTTCCAGAAGATTCGAAGCATTCCTGGTGTAATCTCGGTTCATTTTTTTGTTCTGCTCCAATTTTTGAGTAAGTTCTTTTATCAGTTTCTCGTTTTCTTTCTCCTTTTCATTCAAGTACTTTCTCTCACTTACAAAGCTCAGAGTTAGTGATTTCAGCTTTTCTAACTCCGACACTAAACTCTGCTCAGTTTTATCCAGCCGGTCCTCGGAAGATTCCAGTTCTTTCACTTTGATCCGGAGCATTTCCAGCTCAGAGGAGATTTTCTTCGTCAGGTTTCTCTCCTCGTTCAGGCTCAGACAGAGCTGGGTACAGTCATTCTTACTCCTGCTAAAGGCCTCCTCTAGCTTCTCCAGTTCTGCCATCCGTTTCTGAAGCCGCTCAATCTCAGATTTCAGCTCCCGGGTGAGGTTTTCCTCCTCTTCAAGCTTCTCCTTCATCAGCTGACAGAGGTCCTCTGCTTTCTTAATTTCCTCGTCTTTGCCTTCAATTCTCAGCACTCGCTGGCGCAGCACTTCAACCTCAGCTAACATGCTGGAGTTGCTGCCTTCCGCCTGAATCACCTTGTCCTGGAGGTCCAGGAGCTCATCCTCTGCTTTCTGGAGGTTTTTTGTGGCTTCCTCCAACTCATCAAGGCGGCGGCTTAGACTCTGTAACTTGAACCGCAGGTGGCGGCTGGAAGCAGTGTCTTTGTAGCTTGTAAACTCAGCCATGTCTACTGCCAGCCAATGTGGGCTCCCAGAGGCAACCAATTCCACTCGAGGGGATGAGAAACGGTTACCTTTCTCTTGGCATCCACAATCTTCTTTGGCAGCTGGAGACCATTCTCAGTCTACAGAAGAAAAGCAGAAAGCATGTTAGGCGGCAAATCTAAAGTCTCCACCTCAGCTCCCAGTTGCAAGAGTTCCCATATGTAAGTCTTGAGCCTAGAACATGGTTAAGTATTCAGATTTACTGAATGACTAAATCTGACTAAACCTGCAGGAAAGCACTGGTTCTTGATGGCTGATGCCTAGTTTCACCCTAATGAAGAATGCCACCAATGGCAGCATAGCAAAAAGACACAGAAAAATGCCTCGTTCACATGACCAATTGTTCCATATTCAGGAAGCAAACTCCCAACCCAAGAAGGATAAAAATACAATCTGCACTTATACATCATAAGGATATGGCAGAATACCACCAGATCTTTTTAAAAGCAGTAAGTTGGGGGGAGAAAAGGGAAAATATTCTATGAAGAAAGAAATAACAACTGAACTGGATTCTCAGCAGAAACTTTTAAGTCGGTGTCAAGTAGAAGAAACTTATAAGAGAAAATAACTGTAGCCTAGAAGCAAATGGCACCCCACTCCAGTACTCCTGCCTGGAAAATCCCATGGACGGAGGAGCCTGGTCCATGGGGTCGCTGAGGGTCGGACATGACTGAGCAACTTGACTTTCACTTTTCACTTTCATACACTGGAGAAGGAAATGGCAACCCACTCCAGTGTTCTTGCCTGGAGAATCCCAGGGACGGGCGAGCCTGGTGGGCTGCCGTCTATGGGGTCACACAGAGTCGGACGTGACTGAAGTGACTTAGCAGCAGCAGAAGCAAATACCCAGAGGAACTATGAAAAAAAGATACAATTAGAGACAGTTTTTGAGACTAAGAGGAAAATAAAGTGTTTATTATTAACAGACCATCACTGAAAGATCGATTTATGGATATACTTCAAAATATAGAAACTGATCGCTTAAAGAAGGCATGAGACGCAAGACAGAAAAGAAATTAACCTGAACAAGCACTGATTCAGTAAAACAATAAAGATCACCTGAGGGCTGGGGAGAAGTAACAGGATAAAACCAAAGTGGAACTAAAACACTAAACAATAACATGTGAGTCATAAAGACAAATCAGAATTCAAGTGTTCTTAAAATGTTATATTCTTGGGGAAGAGGACAGTGCTACTACAGCTAACCTTAGAACCTTATTAAGAATAGATAGTAATCACATATCTGATAAGGCATTAATAAGCAGAACTTATTAAAGAACTCATACTACAACTTAACCAAAAAGAACCTGATTTTAAAATGGGCAGAGGATTTGCATAGACATTTCTCCAAAGATGATATCCAAAGACAGCTACTATCAAAAAACAAGAAGTATACAGATGTGAAGAACTGGAACCCTTAAACACTATTGCTGGGAAACTGTTATATGAAAAAAAATGATGGTTTCTCAAAAACTTAGTAGAATTACCATATGATCTAGCAATTCCACTTCTGGGTATATATTCAAAAAAATAAAAGAATGATCTCAGATATTTGCACACGTGTTTTTTGTTTTTCCCCCCTCTTGGTGGCACCATACCACACAGCTTGCAGGATCTTGATTCCCCAACCAGGGCTCGAACCCCAGGCCCCCACCAGTGGAAGGAAGCACAGAGGATTCTACCCACTGGGCACAAGGGGACTCCCCATACCTGTGATCCCAGCAGCATTTTTCACAAAAGCCAAAAGGTGGAAGCCACCTAAGCGTGCACCGGTGGATGAATGCGTACACAAACGTACATACATACCATGAAGGGTTATTCAGTCTTAAAAAGGAAGAAAATTCTGACACATGCTACAGCATGCAACACAGATGCACCTTGAGGACACTGTACTAAGTGGAACAACGCTGTCACAAAAGACACAACAGCGTATGATTTCACTCATACGAGGCATCTGGGATAAGTCTTCCCCGGTTGCTCAGACAGGAGAGAATCTACCTGCAATGTGGGAGACCCAGGTTCAATCCCTGGGTCAGGGAGAGTCTCTGGAGAAGGAAATGGCAACCCACTCCAGTATTCTTGCCTGGAGAATCCCATGAACAGAGCAGCCTAGTGGGGTCGCAAACAGCCAGACACGACTAAGCAACTAACACTTTCACTTCACTGGAATAGTCAGATTCATAGAAACGAAATAGAATGGTGACTGCCAGAGGCTGAGGGAAAGAGGAAAGGGACTTGTTCAATGGGTATAAAGTTTCAGTTCTGCAAGATAAAAAATGTTCCAGATATTGGCTGGACAACAATGTGAATATATCAGATCACATCAGTCGCTCAGTCGTGTCCGACTCTTTGCGACCCCATGAATCGCAGCACACCACGCCTCCCTGTCCATCACCAACTCCCGGAGTTCACCCAGACTCACATCCATCGAGTCAGTGATGCCATCCAGCCATCTCATCCTCTGTCGTCCCCTTCTCCTCCTGCCCTCAATCCCTCCCAGCATCAGAGTCTTTTCCAATGAATCAACTCTGCTCATGAGGTGGCCAAAGTACTGGAGTTTCAGCTTCAGCATCATTCCTTCCAAAGAAATCCCAGGGCTGATCTCCTTCAGAATGGACTGGTTGGATCTCCTTGCAGTCCAAGGGACTCTCAAGAGTCTTCTCCAACACCACAGTTCAAAAGCATCAATTCTTTGGCGCTCAGCCTTCTTCACAGTCCAACTCTCACATCCATACATGACTACAGGAAAAACTACAGCCTTGACTAGACGAACCTTTGTTGGCAAAGTAATGTCTCTGCTTTTGAATATGCTATCTAGGTTGGTCATAACTTTCCTTCCAAGGAGTAAGCGTCTTTTAATTTCATGGCTGCAATCACCATCTGTAGTGATTTTGGAGCCCAGAAAAATACAGTCTGACACTGTTTCCACTGTTTCCCCATCTATTTCCCATGAAGTGGTGGGACCAGATGCCATGATCTTTGTTTTCTGAATGTTGAGCTTTAAGCCAACTTTTTCACTCTCCACTTTCACTCTCATCAAGAGGCTTTTGAGTTCCTCTTTACTTTCTGCCATAAGGGTGGTGTCATCGGCATATCTGAGGTTATTGATATTTCTCCCGGCAATCTTGATTCCAGCTTGTGTTTCTTCCAGTCCAGCGTTTCTCATGATGTACTCTGCATATAAGTTAAATAAACAGGGTGACAATATACAGCCTTGATGAACTCCTTTTCCTATTTGGAACCAGTCTGTTGTTCCATGTCCAGTTCTAACTGTTGCTTCCTAACCTGATACAAATTTATCAAGAGGCAGATCAGGTGGTCTGGTATTCCCATCTCCTTCAGAATTGTCCACAGTTTATTGTGATCCACACAGTCAAAGGCTTTGGCATAGTCAATAAAGCAGAAATAGATGTTTTTCTGGAACTCTTGCTTTTTCCATGATCCAGCGGATGTTGGCAATTTGATCTCTGGTTCCTCTGCCTTTTCTAAAACCAGCTTGAACATCAGGAAGTTCACGGTTCACATATTGCTGAAGCCTGGCTTGGAGAATTTTGAGCATTACTTTACTAGCGTGTGAGATGAGTGCAATTGTGTGGTAGTTTGAGCATTCTTTGGCATTGCCTTTCTTTGGGATTGGAATGAAAACTGACCTTTTCCAGTCCTGTGGCCACTGCTGAGTTTTCCAAATTTGCTGGCATATTGAGTGCAGCACATTCACAGCATCATCTTTCAGGATTTGGAATAGCTCAAGTGGAATTCCATCACCTCCACTAGCTTTGTTTGTAGTGATGCTTTCTAAGGCCCACTTGACTTCACATCCCAGGATGTCTGGCTCTAGGTCAGTGATCACACCATTGTGATTATCTGGGTCGTGAAGATCTTTTCTGTACAGTTCTTCTGTGTATTCTTGCCATCTCTTCTTAATATCTTCTGCTTCTGTTAGGTCCATACCATTTCTGTCCTTTATCGAGCTCATCTTTGTATGAAATGTTCCTTTGGTATCTCTGATTTTCTTGAAGAGATCCCTAGTCTTTCCTATTCTGTTGTTTTCCTCTATTTCTTTGCATTGATCGCTGAAGAAGGCTTTCTTATCTCTTCTTGCTATTCTTTGGAACTCTGCATTCAGATGTTTATATCTTTCCTTTTCTCCTTTGCTTTTCGCTTCTCTTCTTTTCACAGCTATTTGTAAGGCCTCCCCAGCCAGCCATTTTGCTTTTTTGCATTTCTTTTCCATGGGAATGGTCTTGATCCCTGTCTCCTGTACAATGTCATGAACCTCATTCCATAGTTCATCAGGCACTCTATCTATCAGATCTAGGCCCTTAAATCTATTTCTCACTTCCACTGTATAATCATAAGGGATTTGATTTAGGTCATACCTGAATGGTCTAGTGGTTTTCCCTAGTTTCTTCAATTTAAGTCTGAATTTGGCAATAAGGAGTTCATGGTCTGAGCCACAGTCAGCTCCCAGTCTTGTTTTTGCTGACTCTATAGAGCTTCTCCATCTTTGATTGCAAAGAATATAATCAATCTGATTTTGGTGTTTACCATCTGGTGATGTCCACGTATAGAGTCTTCTCTTGTGTTGCTAGAAGAGGGTGTTTGTTATGACCAGTGCATTTTCTTGGCAAAACTCTATCAGTCTTTGCCCTGCTTCATTCTGTATTCCAAGGCCAAATTTGCCTGTTACTCCAGGTGTTTCTTGACTTCCTACTTTTGCATTCCAGTCCCCTATAATGAAAAGGACATCTTTTTTGGGTGTTAGTTCTAAAAGGTCTTGTAGGTCTTCACAGAACCGTTCAACTTCAGCTTCTTCAGCATTACTGGTTGGGGCATAGACTTGGATTACTGTGATACTGAATGGTTTGCCTTGGAAACGAACAGAGATCATGCTGTTGTTTTTGAGATTGCATCCAAGTACTGCATTTCGGACTCTTGTTGACCATGATGGCCACTCCGTTTTTTCTGAGGGATTCCTGCCCACAGTAGTAGATATAATGGTCATCTGAGTTAAATTCACCCATTCCAGTCCATTTCAGTTCGCTGATTCCTAGAATGTCGACATTCACTCTTGCCATCTCTTGTTTGATCACTTCCAATTTGCCTTGATTCATGGACCTGACATTCCAGGTTCCTATGCAATATTGCTCTTTACAGCATTGGACCTTGCTTCTATCACCAGTCACATCCACAGCTGGGTATTGTTTTTGCTTTGGCTCCATCCCTTCATTCTTTCTGGAGTTATTTCTCCACTGATCTCCAGTAGCATATTGGGCACCTACTGACCTGGGGAGTTTCTCTTTCAGTATCCCATCATTTTGCCTTTTCATACTGTTCATGGGGTTCTCAAGGCAAGAATACTGAAGTGGTTTGCCATTCCCTTCTCCAGTGGACCACATTCTGTCAAATCTCTCTACCATGACCAGCCCGTCTTGGGTTGCCCCACGGGTGTGGCTTAGTTTCATTGAGTTAGACAAGGCTGTGATCCTAGTGTGATTAGATTGACTAGTTTTCTGTGAGTATAGTTTCAGTGTGTTTGCCCTCTTGCAACACCTACCATCTTACTTGGGTTTCTCTTACCTTGGGCGTGGGGTATCTCTTCGCGGCTGAATATATATGTGAATATATACATAACACTAATAAAGCGTACATTTAGAAATGGTTAAGATGACACATTTTATGCATTTTTTGACAAAATAAAAAATATTTTTTAAAAACGTTAAGGCACAAAAGAAGTAAAAAGCATAGAGAAGTAGGGTAGAATTTCAGTTTTGGGCCCAGCATGTAAGGAGCTTCTTAAACCATCACTTCTTCCTGACAATAAAAAGCTGAACAAACAACATCAACAACTCTTCTCAGATCCATCAGAGAACTGAGGTCTCAGAGAAAACTGCTTCCCCCAAGTTAGACAGACAAGCTGATACAGAGAATCACAGTTTACCGGAGCATAAATGCATAGGTAGAAACCTCCATGGGAACTAGTTAACAGAGTAGGAAAACCTAAACTGCAACGGAGAGTCTGCTGGAGGCTCAGTGTGGACAGCTTTGGGAGTCAAAACCAACAGGCAGTTTGTCTCAGTTTTTTTTTTTTTTGGGGGGGGGGGGTTGTGGTGCCCAGTGGGGAGGGATGCACCACACTTTGTGAGCTGTACCTCCAGGAGCTGTACCAGGTTCCACAGTAAAGATGGGAGAAAAAAAATCCCCTCGTGCTGCCAGCTGGAGGAGGGTAAATTTAACCATTATGGAACCACTGTCACAGCTACTGGACTCTTATCCAAACCTAACTGACCTGGGGGAAGGAAAATACCTAACTCCAGCTCCCTCTAACCTTCTACATGGAGGAAGGACTATGCCCAACTCCAGCCACCCTGTATTACCTAGGGAGTGGGGTAGGGAGAGGGGTGGCATGCGGACCCGACAATGAGAAGCACTTGTGAAATTCACAGCCAGGAGGCCTCAGGCTCACTGAAAACTGAGACCTAATCATGGAACAAGAGAATACGTCCCCTACACCTGACCACCACATCATTAAAGGCCTACTCACCTAAGTGCTTTTTCCCCATCATGTTCAGCTTTCAACAAAAATTACAAAGTGTACTAAAAACTAAAAATACAGTTTTTAAAGAAACAGAGCAACAATCAAAACCAGACTCAGATATGGCAAAGCTGTTGGAATTATTAGACAGAAATTCAAAACTATAATATGCTAAAGACTCTAATGGAAAAAGTAGACAACATCCAAGAACACATGGGTAAGGCAAGCAAAGAAATGGAAATTATAGTAAAGCATCAAAAGGAAATGTTAGAGGTCAAAATCACTAAAGAATGAAGAACGTCCTTGACTGTCTCATTAGTAGACTAGACACAGCTGGTAAAGAGTCTCTGCACTTGAGGATACGTCAGTAGAAACTTCTAAATCTGAAAAGCAGAGGGGCGAAAAAAAAAACGGGGAAAAAATAAGTGTGGAATAGCTATAAGAAGTTTAACACAAATGTAATGGAACTACCAGAAGAAGAAAGGAAGAGAAGAAAAATCTGAAGCAACAGTGACATCACTTCCCAAAATGGTCATACAGCAAACCACAGATTCAGGAAGCTCAGAACACCAACCAGGATAAACACTAAAACGAAAGCACCAAGGCATATCATATTCACACTGCAGAAAATCAAAGATAAATGGGAAAAATCCTGAAAGAACTCAGAGAAAAAATACCTAACCTATAGAGAAACAAAGATAAGACGTAACACCTGGCTTCTCAGAAATCAACCCCGTGAGAAGAGTGTAAAGTAAAATGTTTTAAATGTTGAGAGAAAACACCACCAATCTAGATTTCTGTACCCTACAAAATCGTCCTTCAGCGATGAAGATGAAATAAACACTTTGGAGGAAGAATAAAAATTGAGGGGATCTGTTGCCAGTAGATCCACCTTACAAGAAATGTTAAAAGACATTTTCAGTTCAGTTCAGTTGCTCAGTCGAGTCTCTTTGCGACCTCATGAACCGCAGTGCGCCAGGCCTCCCTGTCCATCACCAACTCCCAGAGCCCACCCAAACCCATGTCCATTGAGTTGGTGATGCCATCCAACCATCTCATCCTCTGTCTTCTCCTCCTGCCCTCAATCTTTCCCAGTATCAGGGTCTTTTCAAATGAGTCAACTCTTCGCATCAGGTGGCCAAAGTATTGGAGTTTCAGCTTCAACATCAATACTTCCAATGAACACCCAGGACTGATCTCCTTTAGAATGGACTGGTTGGATCTCCTTGCAGTCCAAGGGACTCTCTAGAGTCTTCTCCAACACCACAGTTCAAAAGCATCAATTCTTCAGCGCTTAGCTTTCTTTATAGTCCAACTTTCACATCCATACATGACCACTGGGAAAACCATAGCCTTGACTAGACGGACCTTGTTGCCAAAGTAATGTCTCTGCTTTTTAATATGCTATCTAGGCTGGTAATAACTTTCCTTCCAAGGCATAAGCGTCTTTTAATTTCATGGCTGCAATCACCATCTGCAGCAATCTTGGAGCCCAGAGAAATAAAGTCAGCCACTGTTTCCACTGTTTCCCCATCTATTTGCCATGAAGTAATGGGACCAGATGCCATGATCTTAGTTTTCTGAATGTTGAGCTTTAAGCCAGCTTTTTCACTCTCCTCTTTCACTTTCATCAAGAGGCTCTTTAGTTCTTCTTCACTTTCTGCCATAAGGGTGGTGTCATCTTCATATCTGAGGTTATTGATATTTCTCCAAGCAATCTTCATTCCAGCTTGTGCTTCTTCCAGCCCAGAGTTTCTCATGATGTACTCTGCACAGAAGTTAAATAAGCAGGGTGACAATATATAGCCTTGACGTACTCCTTTTCCTATTTGGAACCAGTCTGTTGTTCCATGTCCAGAGGAACTAAAGAGCCTTTTGATGAAGGTGAAAGAGGAGAGTGAAAAGCTGGCTTAAAAGTCAACTTTCAAAAAACTAACATCGTGGCTTCCGGTCCCATCACTTCATGGCAAATAGATGGGGAAACAATGGAAACGGTGAAAGTGAAAGTGAAAGTTGCTCAGTCATGTCTGACTCTTTACAACCCCATGGACTATACAATCCATGGAATTCTCCAGGCCATAATACTGGAGTGAGTAGCCTTTCCCTTCTCCAGGGGATCTTCCCAACCCAAGGATCGAACCCAGATCTCCCACAAAGCAGGTGGATTCTTTACCAGCTGAGCTACAAGGGATGTTCAAGAATTCACTAGAGTGGGTAGCCTATCCCTTCTCAAGCAGATCTTCCCAACCTAGGAGTTGAACCGGGGTCTCCTGCATTGCATGGAAACAGTGACTGACTTTATTTTCTTGGGCTCCGAAATCACTGCAGATGGTGACTGAAAGTGAAGTCACTCAGTCGTGTTCAACTCTTTGCAACGCCAAAGACTGTAGCCTACCAGGCTCCTCCATCCATGGAATTTTCCAGGCGAGAGTACTGGAATGGGTTGCCATTTCCTTCTCCAGGGGATCTTCCCAACCCAGGGACTGAACCCAGGTGTCCCACATTGCAGGCAGACGCTTTACCTTCTGAGCCACCAGGGAAGCTTGCAGATGGTGACTACAGCCATGAAATTAAAGGACACTGCTCCTTGGAAGAAAAGCTATGACAAACCTAGATAGCATATTCAAAAGCAGAGACATTACTTGTCTAACTCAACAAAGGTCTGTCTAGTCAAAGCTATGGTTTTTCCAGTAGACGTGTATGGATGTGACAGTTGGACCATAAAGAAGGCTTAGCGCCAAAGAACTGATATTTTTGAACTGTGGTGTTGCAGAAGACTCTTGAGAGTCCCTTGGACTGCAAGAAGATCAAACCAGTCAATTCTAAAGGAAATCAGTCCTGAATATTCACTGCAAGGACTGATGCTGAAGCTAGAAGCTCTGATACTTTGGCCACCTTATGTGAAGAACTAACTCATTTGAAAAGACCCTGATGCTGGAAAAGATTGAAGGCAGGAGGAGAAGGGGACGACAGAGGTGAGATGGTTGGATGGCATCACCGACGCGATGGACATGAGTTTGAGCAAGCTCCGGGAGATGGTGATGGACAGGGAGGCCTGGCATGCTGTAGTCCATGGTGTTGCCAAGAGTTAGACACGACTGAGCAACTTAACAACAACAAAATGCATGCTAAGTCACTTGAGTCATGTCTGACTCTTGGACATGCAGCCCGCCAGACTCTGTCCATGGATTCTCCAGCCAAGAATACTGGAGCGGGTTGCCATGCCCTCCTCCAGGGGATCTTCCCAAACAAGGGATTGAACCAAGGTCTCCCACTTTGCAGGTGGATTCTTTACCATCTGAGCCACCAAGGAAGCCCAAGAGGGATTTGAGGAGATGACAAATGTTACTACCTCTCTCCAACCCCAAGATCTCCCCCATTAATTATACTTTAAGCCTACAGCCACCAGGTGGAGCCCATGTTCAGCTTTTGCAAACACTAAGGTCAGAGGTGTTGGAAATGGTCTCCCTCCCTGGGCCTCTCAGATCATGCCCACTCCAGGATTATTCTTCCCTCTCCACCACTTGGCTCCCCTGTATATTATCTTTGTCTTCTCACTTTTGGTTCTTTCAGTCTCCCCTTCTCCTTTCCCCAAGCTTACAGGCTTCCTCATTCTCAAGAATGGAGAGTAAAACACCCCTTCAGTGGTACTTTTATAAGAAAGAAACCTCTTTCCTTATTCCCATCAACATTTCCACATACAAAAGCACTTGTTTTGGGACCTCTCTAGTGGTCCAGTGGCTGAGATTCCAAGCTCCAGTGCAGGAGGCCCAGGTTCAATCCCTGATCGGGGAACTAGACCCCACGTACCACAACAAAAGAGCTCCCATACAGCAACGAAGATGGGAGATCCCACATGCTGCAACCAAAGCCGAGCACAACCAAGTACATTAATGTAAACACACACACACGTTGTTTTCATACTTCCCTGGTGGCTCAGCAGAAAGAAGCCACTTGCCAATGCAGGAGATGCAGGTTCGATCCTTGGGTCAGGAAGATCTAGAGAAGGAAATGACAATCCACTCCAGTATTTTATTTTTTAAAACTGCTGTGGAAGAAGAGAGGGAAGAAATCCCACATGTACATGGGAAGAGTGGCAGACTGTGAATGAACAGGAAGCAGGCAGGGCTGACCACCTTACAGGACCTTATAAATTATCTTTGGGCCACTTCAGTATTCTAGACTGGGAAATCCCATGGATAGAGAAGCCTGGCAGGCTACAATCCCTGAAGTCTCAAAGACTCAGACATGACTTTAAGAGACTAAACAACAGCAGTTAAAAAAAAACACACACAAAGCCTCTTAATAAGGGTAAAACAAGAGAGTAAAAAAGCTGGCTTGAAACTCAACATTAAAAACACTAAGATCATGGCATCCAGTTCTGTAACTTCAGGGCAGACAGAAGAGGACAAAGTAAAAGCAGTGACAGACTTTATTTTCTTGGGCTCCAAAATTACTGCAGACGGTGACTGCAGCCATGAAATTAAAAGATGCTTGCTCCTTTGAAGGAAAGCTTTAACAAACCCAGACAGTGTATTAAAAAGCAGAGACATCACTTTGCTGACAAAGGTCTGCGTAGTCAAAGCTATGGTTTCTCCAGTGGTCATGTATGGATGTGAGAGTTGGACCATAAAGAAGGCTGAGCACCGAAGAATTGATGCTTTTGAACTGTGGTGTTGGAGAAGACTCTTGAGAGTCCCTTGGACTGCAAGGAGATCAAACCAGTCAATCCTAAAGGAAATCAATCCTGAATATTCATGGGAAGGACTGATGCTGAAGCTCCAATACTTTGGCCACCTGATGCGAAGAACTGACCCTGATGCTGGGAAAGACTGAAGACAAAAAGAGAAGGGAGGCAGCAGAGGCTGAGATAGTTGGATAGCATCACCAACTCAATGGACATGAATTTGAGCAAGCTCTGGGAGACAGTGGAGAACAGGAGCCTGGCATGCTGCAGTCCACGGAGTGAAAAAGAGCTGAACACAACTTAGAGACTAAACGACAGTAAAAAAAAAAAAAAAGAAAATTACAATTTTTAAAAATTTATTTTTTAATTGAAAGATAATTGCTTTATGAATTTTTTAACTACCAATTTTATACGAAGGGTGGAGGGACAGGGGACTGAACTAAGTATGGGCCATAAATCACTTTTAAGTGAATAGATACAAAGGATCTATATTGGCATAGCAGTTATTGGAGGACAAATGATATATGATGCTTCAACAAAATGCTTTAAAACAACTTATCCTCATAAATATGATAGACAGCCATTAAATTGTATACTTTAAAGACAGGAACTTCATGAGAGGAACTGTTCAGCTTATCCCAAACTGAAACATTCTCCTCAATATGTCTTATTTATACTAATTTATACTACATTTTTCATAAACAAATCCCTTTCTCAGAAGAGGGAAATGTTAAACTTAAGTACAGTCCCATCTATAAATTAGAATTCTGAATTAGTAGAGTCCAGGAATAACTGATTTTTAAAATTCATTTGGATTTAGTGTTAATTCCACCTACATGTTTTGTTCAAGACTCTGATATGAATCAAAGAATGAAGAAACTAAACCCATGGAATATGTCGGGCTTCCCAGGTGGCACTAGTGGTAAAGAATCTGCCTGCCAATGAAGGTGACCCAAGAGTTGTGGGTTCGATCTCAGGGTTGGGAAGATTCTCTGAAACAGAAATGGCAACCTGCTCCAGTGTTCTTGCCTGGAAAATCCCAAGGACAGAGGAACCTGGTGGGTTACAGTCCATGGGGCGGCAAAGAGTCAGACACAACTACACAGCTGAGCACACACCGCTGTGGCTGTTGTTCACTCAGTCGTGTCCAACTCTTTGCGACCCCATGGACTGCAGCAGGCACTGATTATACAGCAAACATCAACAGAAAATTATCACACACCACTACTCAAAGTCCTTTTAAACAGCCTTATTGCTCTCAGGGCAAAGCCCAAACCCAAACTCCCCAGCATGGCATGTGAGTGAATCGCTCAGTTGTGTCCAACTCTTTGTGACCCCGTGGGCTGCAGCCTGCCAGGCTCCTGTCCATGGAATTCTCCAGGCAAGAATACTGAAGTGGGTTGCCATTTCCTTCTCCAAATGGCATGTGAGGTCCTTCACAATCCACCTTGCCTATCGCTTCAGCCTCATCTTCAAACTCCACATAGGCTCTGCATTCTCCAAGTTCCACAAACCGTGCACTCTATCTCACCTCTAGGCCTTCACTAGGTTGGTAATCATTCCTTCTTATTTGCTTCAAATCCCACCGTAGGCACCTCCTCCTGGAGCATGTCCTTCCTGAAACCCTGAACGAGATCGGGCACCACTTTCATGCACTTTAGTCTGCTGTGCTGGTCCCACCACAGCACTCACCACAATGCATTCAGGTTTTATTTACTCATCTTATCTCTCCAACTTGTTCCTTATTCATCACTGTATTCTCAGCACCCAGCAAGAAGCCTAGCACATAATTAATGCTTAAAATTTGATGAATGAATGGCTGAATGTGCCCCCTAATTATTAAATAGCTGATCAGTCCTTTGGCAATAACCATTAACAGAAAATAATAATAATAAATGATGTCAAGGAGTCAGTTACTCGTGAATTACAATGCAGAAAACAACCGACAAGAACAGACGCAGCCAGCACAGATATCAGGTCCTGTGGTGATCCTCTGGAAGGTCTCCTCCCAAGCCCCAAGCCACCTGCACAGTACTCCTCCCTGCTGGGCAATGACCCATCTGGCTTTCAGGTCTATGCCATGGAAATAGGACATAAATACCAGAACACCACACCATTCACACAGACTCTCACTACTGGAGAAAGTTGAAGCAAAAAATACTTTGGATCTTCTTCCTCTCCTTAGAAAGTGATTTCAGAGCCAAAATTCAGCTAAAATATCATTCAGTCCATTGACTTTCAAACTGGACTCGGCAACTCCCATCCTGGGGTCCACCTCAGGGAAAAGAGAGGGGCAAAGGTCTGAGCAGGCTGTCAGGGCCCCTCTCTCTTGTCAACCAAAGAAACTGATTTTAGTTTCTTAACATATTGAAAGTGAAAGTGAAAGTCGCTCAGTTGTGCCCGGCTCTTCGAAACCCCATAGACTACACAGTCCATGCAATTCTCCAGGCCAGAATACTGGAATGGATAGCCTTTTCCTTCTCCAGGGGATCTTCCCAACCCAGGGATTGAACCCAGGTCTTCCACATTGCAGGCAGATTCTTTACCAGCTGAGCCACCAGGGAAGCCCAAGAATACTGGAGTGGGTAGCCTATCCCTTCCCCAGCAGATCTTCCAGACCCAGGAATCAAACCAGGGTCTCCTGCATCGCAGGACTCCCGCAATGGTAGGAGTTGGTAAGACTCCTCTTTACCAACTGAGCTATCAGGGAAGGTCCTAACATATTGGGCTTCCCCCACATGACTGTAACGAAAGAGTTCTACCGCTTTTATTTAAAATAAAACTGCTTGTTTGGCCTAATCCTCTAATTTTAAAAATGAAAGAACTGAGACTCGAGATCTCTCCAGCAACTTAGCAAAATCAAGGACTTTAGTCTCCTGACTCTACCCAGAACTCTTCGCACTGGGTTAAATCACTTCCCTACAAATTCTTCAGCATTTTTACAAAGTGAGGAGTTCTGATTATATACAGATCAGTAACAGGTACAAAGGGAACAAATACAGGACAGTCTCAAACTGAGCACAACTATATATTAAGTAGTTACTATATGGGTCACTAAGACTCAGACATGACTGAGTGACTTCACTTTCACTTTTCACTTTCATGCACTGGAGAAGGAAATGGCAGCCCACTCCAGTGTTCTTGCCTGGAGAATCCCAGGGACGGCAGAGCCTGGTGGGCTGCCGTCAATGGGGTCGCAGAGAGTCAGACATGACTGAAGTGACTTAGCAGCAGCAGCAGCATACAGGCTTTCTCTAGGAATCCCTAATCTATCTACTTGAATAAATTAGTTCTCTGATGTTTTTTCATCCATCCAAAGACAATATGGTAATCCCCTGGCATGGAATGCACTTAGCACTTAGCAGAATGCCTCCCACACAAGTACAACAAATAGTAGCTATTACTATTACTTGTGGCTCAGATGGTAAAGAATCTGCGTGCAGGGCTGGAGACCCCGGGTCAATCCCTGGGCCTGGAAGATCCCCTGGAGAAGGGAATGGCAACCCACTCCAGTATTCTTGCCTGAAGAATACCGTGGACAGAAGAGCCTGGCCCGCTACAGTCTATGGGGTTGCAAAGAGTTGGACAAAGCCCAGCAGCTAACATTAACCACTCAGCTTACGCAGTAACCTTTTGGAATAGGGACCCTCAAACCTGCCCAAGGTCACACAGCTAGTAAGCAGGACAGCTAGATGGTGAACCCAAGTTCCAAAGACCACATTCCTTTTAGAATGCTACCCTCTTTGGCAGACTCATTTTTCTTCTCCATGCCTTATCAACCCCACCTACCTCACAGCAAAAGTTAAGGTCAGCAAAAGCTCTTTGGGAAAGTCCTATGCATCAGATCAGATCAGATCAGTCACTCAGTCATGTCCAAATCTTTGCGACCCCATGAATCGCAGCATTCTAGGCCTCTCTGTCCATCACCAACTCCTGGAGTTCACCCAGACTCACGTCCATCAAGTCAGTGATGCCATCCAGCCATCTCATCCTCTGTCATCCCCTTCTCCTCCTGCCCCCAATCCCTCCCAGCATCAGAGTCTTTTCCAATGAGTCAACTCTTCACATGAGGTGGCCAAAGTACTGGAGTTTCAGCTTCAGCATCATTCCTTCCAAAGAAATCCCAGGGCTGATCTCCTTCAGAATGGACTGGTTGGATCTCCTTGCATTCCAAGGGACTCTCAAGAGTCTTCTCCAACACCACAGTTCAAAAGCATCAATTCTTCGGCACTCAGCCTTCTTCACAGTCCAACTCTCACATCCATACATGACAACTGGAAAAACCATAGCCTTGACTAGACGAACCTTTGCTGGCAAAGTAATGTCTCTGCTTTTGAATATGCTATCTAGGTTGGTCATAACTTTCCTTCCAAGGAGTAAGCATCCTTTAATTTCATGGCTGCAGTCACCATCTGTAGTGTTTTTGGAGCCCAGAAAAATACAGTCTGACACTGTTTCCACTGTTTCCCCATCTATTTCCAATGAAGTGATGGGACCAGATGCCATGATCTTAGTTTTCTGAACGTTGAGCTTTAAGCCAGCTTTTTCACTCTTCACTTTCACTTTCATCAAGAGGCTTTTTAGTTCCTCTTCACTTTCTGCCATAAGGGTGGTGTCATCTGCATATCTGAGGTTACTGATATTTCTCCCGGCAATCTTGATTCCAGCTTGTGCTTCTTCCAGTCCAGCGTTTCTCATGATGTACTCTGCATATAAGTTAAATAAACAGGGTGACAATATACAGCCTTGACGAACTCCTTTTCCTATTTGGAACCAGTCTGTTGTTCCATGTCCAGTTCTAACTGTTGCTTCCTGACCTGATACAAATTTCTCAAGAGGCAGATCAGGTGTTCTGGTATTCCCATCTCTTTCAGAATTGTCCACAGTTTATTGTTATCCACACAGTCAAAGGCTTTGGCATAGTCAATAAAGCAGAAATAGATGTTTTTCTGGAACTCTTGCTTTTTCGACGATCCAGCGGATGTTGGCAATTTGATCTCTGGTTCCTCTGCCTTTTCTAAAACCAGCTTGAACATCAGGAAGTTCACGGTTCACATATTGCTGAAATTTCACTAGGAAGAATCCTCCTAAAAAGAGCAACTCACTAACATCAGCCCTCCACCCTGGGAAAACAAGGAAATGGACTGAAAATGGGGTTAGTGTCACTTATCTCTGACCTTTCAGCCCTACAAACAGCCAGAGAAAGAGATGCTTTACTCTTCCAGGACCATCCACAAAGGGAAGAGACAGATGCCTTTGCTTCCAGTCCTACTGCATTCCCCATCAAGTATGTGTCTCCAGTTAAAATTCATTTATTTTGGAGACATCTATGGAACATCCATGATGAACCCACCATCTAGCCAAGTGCTAGAGAGAGATGGTTAAAACTCAACCCCTGCCTTTAAGGAATCAGAAAACTAGACCTAACTATAAAACAAGAATAAAGAGGCCTCCCTGACCATCTCACAAAACACAGCACCCACTCTTCTGGATCCTTGTTCTCTTTTCCTGTTTGTTTGTTTTTTTTTTCCACTTAATACATTTCACCACCTGATAAGTGTGCTGGGAGCTTAGAAGAAGCAATTAATTGTGCCCAAGGGTGTGGGTCTGGGAAGGAAATTATGTATATTAAGCCTCAGAAATCATGGGAAAGTGAGGAACAGGACAGGGAGACCATTCTTTAACGCCAACTTCCCCCTCCCCACCGGTGTCTCCCTCAGCTCCAACTCATACTAGCAAGATGCCCCACCAACTGTCTCTCATGAGCCCCTTTCTGCCAAAGGTTTTGAACCTAGTTCCAAGGGGCTCTATCCAGCATTCTGGAAGCTGGCTCTTTTTCCTGTCCTGGTGGGCCAGGAAGGTCTGAAATAGTACATAGTCAAACTTGGCCTGCCCTTTCCCCCAACACAGCTGCCATGATTCACTTCCTGTTCCCAACAGTCATTTAAAGTAGAGGATCTGCAAATTTTTTCTTTCAAGTTTGATGGTATCCATATAAGTATATGACTTAGCTTGACAACAAGTATTTTAGGCTTTGTAAGCCCTAAGGTCTCTGTCCAACTACTCAACTGCCATCACAGTGTGAAGCAGCCATACACAGTACATAAGCAAATGATGAATCTGTGTTTCAACTAAACTTTATCTACAAAAACAGGCAGTGGGCCTGTGGACCAGTTTGCAAGTCCCTGATCTAAAGGAAAATGGGAGAACTATTTTAAAGCAGCTTCCTCCTGACAATTCCTAGTTGCCCGTCTTAAAACCTTCGGCTATCCACATCTCGCCATCACTTCTTGAGTGTTTCTATTTAATTACTGAACTTAATTATTTTTCCCAGAATCATAAATTCATTTTAGACAGGCATTTTTGGATTTTAGATTTAGATATGCATATTTTAGACATGCAAACCTTGGGGTTGGTAGCCCAACTAGCATATAGACATTTTCCGGGTTGGATAGTATTTAGAGATCATCTGATCCAACCTCCCACTCAATGAAGAAATTATCTAGCGAGTAGTCATTCAGCTCCTATTCAAACAATTCTAATGACAGGAAGGATACTCATTTCCTCCCAAGGCAACTCATTTCATCTTCAGACAGCTCTATGGCAAGATACTCTACCTGTTTCTTCTCAGTACATTTTACCACTTAATTCTTTGTGTATTTGCTTACTGTCTCTTTACTAGACCGTATGATCTACGAGGTCAGGAACATGGTTTGGGGTTTTTTGGGGGGTGGACCTCTTTTTTACTGCTGTCTTTGTAGCAGTTTGAACAGCGGTACAAAAAAGGTATAAAGCAATCATTTACAGAGAGGAAGGGAGGGAGGGCAGGCGAGTAAAACAATGATGCACTTGGGGACTTTGAGTGACTCGGCAGTACTGCCATGCCAGGCGCAGGGGAGCAGCAGGGCAGGTGAACTGGCATCGCTGGCGCAGCACAGAAGCCCCTGCAATCTCACAGCAAGCGCAGAGGCTAGAGTGGTAATGTTTGAGGAGCACATGTAGAATTCTCCCCTTTCCCTCTGCCTCTTTCTTCCAAGCCTCCCCTGCCCCATTCTGATAGTTGGTAATCTCTCACTGCAGTTTTCTGAAGTCTGTTCAGACAGCCCCTCCTCCAACAAAAGTACACAGCCCTCAAACCTGTAGATAGAAAATTCCCCTCTTATGCACAAGTGATATGTTTCAAGACCCCTGGTGGACGCCTGAAACCACACCCAGCACCAAACCCTATATGTACTATGTCTTTGCTATACACTTGACCCTGGAACAACACGGGTTAGGGGCAACGACCTTCTAAGCACTCAAAAATCTGTGTGTAACTTACAGTTGGCCCTCCATATATTCAGCTCCTCTGCATCCTGGGTTCTGGGTCTATGGATTCAACCAACTGCAGCCCATGCTGTACTGCAGTATTTACTATAGAAAAGCATCCACATAAAAATGGACCCATACAGCTCAAGCCTGCACTGTTCAAGAGTCAACTGGATAAAGGCTGGGTCAAGGATTCATTCACATTACTCAGAACAGCAGGCAACTCAAAGTTATAAATTCTTTATTTCTGTGCAGTGTCCAACTCTTTGTGACCCTTTGGACTATAGCCCACCAGGCACTCTGTCCATGGAATTTTTCAGGCAAGAATACCAGAATGGGTTGCCATTACCTCCTTCAGAGGATCTTCCTGACCCAGGGATCAACCCTGCTTCTCTGGCGTCTCCTGCACTGCAGGCAGATTCTTTACCTGCTGAGCCATCAGGAAAGCCTCCGTTTATTTCTGGAGTTTTCCATTTAATATTTCTGGTTGACCTGATCCATCTTACAGTTACATTATTTACCTTTTTTTTTTAAAATTTCAACCTGAAAGTCAGTTTCGATCAATAGTTTCAACTGTCTAAATATTTTCTACACCTTCCAATTTATAAGCATTCACTGTTTATCTAACAAGTACATCTTTTCTGTATCTTCATCCAAATTGATTTTCAAATTGTTAAATAAAATATAACCAAGAAAAGCCCTCCAGAACACCATTAAAAACAACCCCTCTAAATAAACATCAATCTATTAACCAGTACTTGCACATCACCTACATGCAAGCTGGCCCCAAATTCTGTCTTGGGGTCACATGAGAAAATGTTAAATACCTAATTTCAGCACTTTAGACACATTACGTTTTTAGCACATTTCTGAACCCCCAGTCCAGCCTAGGAGCCTTTTCAAAAAATGAACTGCCCTGATATACATCAAAGTGCTGGATATATGGTTAATTATCCCTGGATGGTGTGATTTCCCACCCCCCTAATACTTCAATAAAAAACTTGTGCTGATTTTACAATTTACACAAAATCATGGCAAAACCTAAAGGAAAAAAAAAATTATCAGTTCGTATGAGTTAGTGACTTGCAGGGTCCTCTCTCTGCTCTTATCCTTTGCTTAATCTGTTTTAGAATTCTAGCAGGGATCACTGTCAAGTTTCTAATGATACTCTCAAGCCCATGTGACCTAAGGGTTAACTCCAGATAAATCAAACATATCTACAGCGACAGTCAGAACTTGACTCTGCCTTCAAACGACATCCAGAATCCATTCCTTTCTGGCCACGCAGCACTGCCACCCTCATCCCTGTCCTGACAACTGACAGAGGCAGAAGCTTCCTACCTGTCTCCTTGCTTCCGCCATTGCCCATTTCCCCCCATCCTCCACAGTCTATTCCCCAGCGGGAAACAGAGTAAGCCTTTTAAAACCTAAGTCAGGACTTCCATGGTTGTCCAGTGGCTAAGATTCCGTGCTCCCAATGCAGAGGGCCCAGGTTTGATGCAGGAACTAGAGCTCACATGCCGCCACTGAAGATCCTACATTCACAATCAAAAAAGACCCTGAGTGCTACAACTAAGACCTGGCACAGCCAAATAGATAAGCATTTATTAAAAAGAAAAACAAAAAACAAGTCTAGTCATGTCTCTCTTCTGCTGTCCACTCCTCAGTGGCTCCTATCTCAGAATAAAATGCCCTGAGTGCAAAGGCCCTTCCCCAGCTCTCGGGCCCGGGGTGGGCTGCAGCCAGCTCTGCTCTGTCCGGTCCCTACACGCTCTCCCATACTCCTCTCCAGCCCCGCTGGTCCTGCGACAGGCACACTCACGCTTGTGTCTCAGGGCTTCTCCATCTGCTCTTCCCTCCGCCTGGAATGCTCTTCTCCCATGTAATTCCTTGGGTGTGTTTCTCACTTCTTTCAGATCTTGGCTTAAAGTATCACCTCATCAGAGACCTTTCCAGATGACCTGACAGAAAGTAACAGTCTCTCCGCTCCTCATCAGTTCCAACTGCCACCTTAGCCCGCTCTTGTTCTTCTGCGCACCTATCACATGTAGGTGTTACTTATTTACTGTATCTAACTATTCACTTTTTTAATGTTTTGACCCGTTAGAGTATATTCCCTGAGAACAAGAATTTTTTTCTGTTTTGTTCAATGCTGAATACTTAGCTCTAGGCATGCGGTAAGTGGTACCCTCAGGACATAAGCGCAGTATATGGCAAAGTATGTATGAGAGGTACATGTAATAAATTTTATTGATGAAAATGATTACTCCCCCCTCCCAAATTCACCAAGTATATTAAAAAAAAAAAAAGGGTGCTCCAATAAAGAGAGACTAAAGCACCCTCAGAAAGATCAATGAACAAATGAGTACTGACTGCCACTCCACCCAACCAAAAATGAATTTCATTACCTACCCAGTTCCCTGAGGTAGGAAAAACGCTCCAGGGGAAGGAACAGAACAAGAATCCTGAACCAATTAACAGATCAAGAATTTGTCTTCAAGTTTCCCACTCTCTCAAGAAGAGCCTGTCCTGTCCATAACTGTGCCTGCTTCCAGGAGCTCCCGTGAGACTGAGAAGTCTCACGAAAGATTCCTTTCCTATGTCCAGCCACTCCTATGCGTAGAACCCATTTCCCAGACTCACCCTCTGGTTGCCCCATTGCCCCACCTTCCAGAGAACCCTACTCTAATGAGTCCACAGCTACCATAGGGACCAAGACCATGAGGTCCTCTGGCCACTCTGCTCAAGCGTCTTCTGTTTCGTCAGTACCCTCCACTTCCTTATTCAACACCACTAATAAAACACTGGCACACAGAATCCAGAAAGGGCTAGGAAGGAACTAGCTGGCAGTCACTCCCTCAACCAAAAAGTGACGTGCTCAGAAGAGAAACTTAGTGAAATGAAAATAACCAGGTTTAAAATCTAGTTCTGCCATCGGCCACTTGTATGAACTTAGAGAAGTTACTTAAACCTCTCAAAGCTCATTTGTTTGTGGTGACAATAACAACACTTACCTCACACTTTGGTGTAAATATTAAGGGATATAATGTCTCTCATATAGTAAGTGTTCAGTAAATGGTAGACTGGCTGGTAGACTGAGTGAGAAAACATGTGAGGTGCTTAGCACAGTACCTGGTTCAGAAGGGATCATCAATAAATACCTCCCTCTCTCGCAATGGTGGAAAAACTGTAGAGACTACAGAAACTACTCCCTCGCCCCGCGTGGCTGCGCACACTGTGTCACACTTACCATCCTCGCCCCAGTGTGGCTGAGCACACTGTGGCACACTTACCATTTAGGGGACTGAAGTTTCCTGTCAATGCTTCTCCCTGCTCCCGATGCTTGCTGTCGTGGACACGGTCACGCACTATACTGCAATGGCAGCTGCCTCTTGACCTGGAGAGAATATAAATAGAAGGCAGAGAGAGGTAAAATGTGAATTGCACAAGACTGGGCTGAGCCTGTCTCCCTCCTCAGGGAAGAGGGGGCATCTGGCTCTGGAAACTTCCCCTTTCCTATCGGATGGCATGGTCCCAAGACTACACTGTCATTCCTGAAATTAACAAACCTATACATTCCCCAATGGTCTAAACATTCATATGACAGCTTACATCCAGAAGGGATCTCAGAAATCTAGTTCAATGCCCTCATTTTAAGGAAGGAAACTAAACTTGGAAAGAGTGAGTCACATAACTGCTTAGGGCTGAAGCTGGGATTCCACTAAAAATCAGATGTTCTGGAATATGGGCAAGGAAAAAAACCCAAACATCTGTGGAGTATCCACCACACCCTGGACAATATGTTTTACGTTTTACACCAGACAATACCACAATAATGTTACTCCCTTATAGACAAAGAATCTAAATTTCAACAAGACAAGTGACTTGTCCAACATCTTAGTTGTGAGTGACAGAGACTTTAAATCCAAGACTGTCCAATTACAAAAGTCATGTCACCATGCTGACTCTCATTGGAGTACCTTCTAGACTTGGTTCTCAAAACAGCCCTGAACCAGCCAATATCAATCAGAACAAAAAGAGAGCCTCTTGAACTTTCCTGGTGGCCCAGTGGTTAAGAATCGGCCTGCCAATGCGGGGGACATGGGCTTGATCCTACGTGCCTCGGGGCCAGTAAGCCCATGCGCAGCAACTATTGAGCCCGCCCACTGAGCTACTGAAGCCCATGTGTCCTAGGGCCCACGCTCCACAAAGAGAAGCCACTGCAAGGAGAAGGCTGGGCACCAAAACTAGCGAGCTGCCCCTACTCACAACTAGAGAAAGTTCGTGCAGCAGCCAAGACCCAGAGCAGCCAAATAGAAAATAAAACAAAATTTAAAAAATAGAGCCTCTCTGCCTGCAAACTTTACCCCCAGTTTTGTAACAAACCTTCTACAAGAGAGTTGAAAAGCCTCCTAACCCACTGAATCTTACCCCAACTCTGGAGAAGAGTAAATGAAGGTGGAAGATCTGGGTTAAACATCTGTCTATCCCGGTCTTAAGAAAGAATGGAAAGATGGCTTCTAAGCTAGTGGCAAGCTTAGAGGTTTTCGTATGTGGTCCTGCACCCATGGCACCTCCTTTCATCACAGCTGCCCACCCCTCCCTTGCATACCCCCACAGACCACCCTGTGACCTCCCTGCAAGGTTGCTGCTGCTGCTGCTGCGTCGCTTTAGTTGTGTCCAACTCTGTGCGACCCCTTAGACGGCAGCCCACCAGGCTTCCCGTCCCTGGGATTCTCCAGGCAAGAACACTGGAGTGGGTTGCCATTTCCTTCTCCAATGCATGAAAGTGAAAAGAAAAGTGAAGTCGCTCAGTCGTGCCCGACTCTAGCGACCCCGTGGATTGCAGCCTACCAGGCTCCTCCGTCCATGGGATTTTCTAGGCAAAAGTACTGGAGTGGGGTGCCATTGCCTTCTTCTGTTGCTAGGTCCCCTTTAATCCAATTTCCATACCTCTATTACCAACCCCATAACACATTCAAATATACAGAATCTGCCTGTACCTCCATCCTCCTGGGGAGAAAGGCTAGAATAAAGATGGAGAAGTAATAAAATGATAGCTTTTCCCAAATGGCCTTTAAAAAGATGAAGGCTTGAAGTCTCAAGCCAATAAGACCTAAGAGAGAATTATTGATAAGCAATGAACACAGCTAGAAAAGAAGAAGAAAAAGGACCTGTATTAAGGGCAGCACCTGAAGGATGGCTTGGGTGGGCGGGCTTCAAAAAAAGAATCAATCTAAGCAGATTAAGTGTGGTTGCTATTCAAACAGCAGGACTGGCCCACAGACCTTCTGTCCTGCCCCCTCCACCCTTTTTACACACATACACATCCCTTCCTTTGTATAGCCTAGAACCTTTCCTACATAAACATTTTAAACTCCAAGAAATGGCCACATAAATCTGGTCTGTCACCACCATGGTCTCTGCAGCCCTAACAGTGGCAGCAGCGCCTCTACTGAAGCCGCTGCCCCCACCTCCAGCCAAACCTGCTGGCGTATTAATAAAGCCTAGGAGCCCGTCTCTTCAAAACAGGATGGAATACCCTGCCAAAAAGCAAGCAAACAGGAACTCCAGATGATCCTCATTTGTTTTCCATTGACACAGACTCTCTCCTTATTTCTAAGGGCAAATGATTTCTTTCCTTTGCTCCTGAATGTCACTTACTTCTTCCATCCTCGGTGTACTGGTCCTCTGTCCCCAGAAACAAAGGATAACTGTAAACATCCTCCAACTCTTCAGCGCTGCCTCTTCAGAGCCTTTCCGCCCTGACAGATCTTGCCAGGCCACTTCCCCAAGGCATTTCTTCTGGTGCTTTGTGCTGTTACTGTTGGTGCTAATGGTGGTGGTTCTGCGTGTATGTGCTATCTGTCTAGGAAAAGAGATAAAAGGACCCTTATAGATCAGGGAGTCCAACTGCCTCATCTCCCAGAGAAGAAAAGGAGTCAGCAAAGGAGAAGAAACTGGCCCAAGGCAGCAAAGCTGGCTGAAGTGAACACATTGAGTCCACCTGAGATAACTAACAAGCCACAGAAAGGAAACCATCAGTCCATCCTCACTTGATTGCTGAACGTAAAGTTCTCTTACTCTTTGGGCTCAGACCTAGGTTGCAGTGACATGACTAAAGGCATCAAGGTCAGAATTGTGGGTAAACACAGGATGCATTATAGTATTAATAACTCCGTCAGGAGAATGGTGAAGTTGCAACCAGCCAGCACACCAAGCACACTGCTCCTTCTGCGGCAAAACCAGGGTGAAGAGACGGCCTGTGGGCCACTCGCCCTGTGCTTCTGCATGAAGATGTAGCTGGTGCTGTAATGTGCGGACCTACAGCACTATTTCCGCTGTCACAGTACAGCCAGCATCAGAAGCCTGAAGGGACTGAAGGGCCAGGAGAAGCACCACCACCTGAAATGCTGCTGACCTATAATACATGAGTCATTTCACGCAACAACAAAACTCTCTTAAATGTGTATCACCTCTGTCCCAAAACACTTTAATAAGGACTGGCAGGGCATGAATTCCCCACTTTTGGAGCTTTGACTTGAGGGCTGTCCAGCTGAAGTTCCAATTAAAAATCAAACCCAAGGCTTTCTGTTCATGGGAACCGGAGGACAGGGAGACCAGGGCAGCCACAGACACCAAGAAGAAGACAGCCAGACATGGAGAGCCCAGGTTCTGCTTGATGCTCTGCCCGGACTCCAGCTGACCCTGAACCACAGCTGCACAGGGCAGAATCCAAGGACGTCCGCTAAGGACAAAAGGACCGGACTGAGCCGTGCACAGCCACCCGCCGCACGTGAGACGGAACGTGCAACTGAAGTCTGCCCAAGGCGCCTGTGCTGAAACAAACACAGCAATGGGACAGTCTCTATAACATAGCATTCACACACATCCATGCCAAGGACACAAGCCCGAATTACACGAAGAACTGAAAGAAGTAAACCATCTGCAAGAGTTAGGAAACAACAACAAATCCACAGAGGCAACACTAAGATGACCCAGATGCTGGGATTATCAAACAAGGACATTAAAGCAGCTATTGTAACAGCTATTAAAAGCAGAGAAATTGGTGGTGGCGGGGGAGGGGTGGGGGGGGGGGACAGGGAGGGGGGAAGGAAATTTTAGAATAGAAATGCAGGATCTGAAATTTTAAAGTTCTCTGAATGAGTGGGCTTAAGAAGAGAATGGAGATTACACAGAAAAGACTCGATGAAACTTGTAGATCAACAGAAATTATTCAAACTGAAATAAATGGGTCATCCACAATCTCTAGAAAATTCACTCTCAGGCCTTTCACCTAAGTGTATGCGGTGATTACTTTCTGTTATCAGAAAAACAGGTTATCAGAGAGAACCAGAATGACTAAGGATCACAGAGAAACCATTACCTGCAATTCTTTTGGACCAGGTTACCCCCGTCAACTAATTAACCTCCTGTGGCCTTTCAAACATAAGCAAAAAAGAAAGTATAAAGGTGGAAAATGAGAAGGCAGGAGAAAAAAATGTAAACCTGAGACAACCATACTGTTCAAAGTCCTAAGATTCAAATCTAATGCTCCACTGTCTGTACTGAGAAGCCAGGAGATAGTCATGTTTTCCCCTATAACTGCTGAGGTGGCATTCTCAGGATTATTAGTGAAAAAAGTCAGGAGGGATTTTAACCTTTCTCTGCCCTGTGTGGTCTCTTCAACAAAAATCCAACCTAGGAAACAGGCTCCTAGCAGGATGGGGTGGGACCAATCAAACGGCGGTCGGTTGGGAGCTGAAGAGAGCAACTTGGCGACAGCCAGCCTCGTGCCAGAACCCCACTGAGGTCATCATGTTGCAGTTCAGCTGCAAGACTTGTCAGTTTCCGTAAGCCCTGCCCTCCTACCTGGGCCACCTACCCGCAGGCAACAGAGTCCAGTGCAAGTGCTCTGTTCTCAAGTGCTGTGATTAATTCTTAAACTGTGTTAATAACAGAGATTTCAACACTTATCTCTGATGGAGGATAATGTCTGCTCGAATAATGTCTTTCCTTTTCTGCTCCTCCCAGGATAACTTATTACTCCTGAAACTCTTAAGATGAGAAGAAGATACTCTCTTATCCTCCATATGACAGATGAGCAAACAGACTGAGAGCCGTGTGACCCTTTTAGGAGACCTTTTAGGAAACAGAGACAGGACTGGTATCTAGTCATCCCACCTCTGAGCTACAGGGCTTTTCTTCACTTCACTAAAGAAGCTTTGCCCAACAAAGGGTCAAAAATACAGGCTGGAATTGAAAAGAAAGGGCTTAGGCTCTTAAGAACTTATTACTAACAAACAACTGGTAAGACTAGCTTGCGATTAGCATTTCTGTTTAAATGCAGGCCCTCGAGGATGCCACCTGGCTCTTCTGCTTCCTTTCCTAACTAGTAGGTTATAATTGAGACTAGGCCTCCTTGCAATTAGCCCATGTTTGTGGGGTTTAGCAACCGAACCACATGCCTGAAATTGTTGGTTAGTCACCTGCTTTAACAAAGTTGGCTGCTTCAGAAGAACATGCTGGCTGCCTTTAACCTCTAGAAGTCTATCATTAGGGTATCAAGGAGCCATAAGGACTGTAACAAGTAATGGCAAATGGGCTTCCCTGGTGGCTCAGTGGTAAAGAACCTGCCTGCCAATGCAGGAGATGCAGGTTTGATCCTTGGGTCGGGAAGATCCCCTGGAGAAGGAAATGGCAACCCACACCAGTATTTTTGCCTGAGAAACCCCATGGACTGAAGGAGCCTGACGGACTACAGTCCATGGGGTCACAAAGAGTTGGACGTGACTGAGCAACTAAACAACATCAACGGTGAATGTAGTTAAACAGCAAGTCACAGAAACCAACCTAAGAAGCAAGGAACCCAATGCTTCTGTCACCTAATTTAATCCTCACAGGAACCCTATCAGGAAAATACCATCATGCTTATTTTATAAATGAGACAAAATTAAAGGTTCGAAGTCATGGAGCTAATAAGTGGTAACTGATAAGTGGAGTCTCACCTAGCTATTTCTGTCCCAAAATACGCTTTCTCCTCTCCTTTATAACTCTCTAAGCAATCAGCTCTCGGATCTCACCCAAAGAAAAGTCAGTCCTGATCCACAGTCCAAATGTCACAAACCTTCATGAGGTTGATGGGTACTTTGTTCATTCATTCATTCATTCATTCAAATATTGACTGATAATGCATTAGGCTCTAGGGCAAGCACTGGGAATAAAACAGTGAGTAGAAACAGATTGTCTTCAAGGCATTTACTGTTTAATACGATACTTTTCTAAGTTCTGACTGGACTTTGCAACCCATGGACTGTAGCTCACCAGGCTCCTCTGTCCATGGGATTCTTCAGACAAGAACACTGGAATGGGTTTCCATGCCCTCCTCCAGAAGATCTTCCCAACCCAGGGATCAAACTCGCGTCTCTTATGACTCCTGTCATGACAGGCAGATTCTTTACCGCTAGCGCCACCTGGGAAGCCCAGAAAGTTCTTCCTTCCCACACTGGGAGTCAAACCCTGGTCACCTAGGTAAAAACCAAGAATCCTAACTGCTAGACCATGTGGGAGGGACTAAAGAATCATATAAAATACAAAATACATGAAATACCATTAATAGAAAGTGACCCGCTGGCCTAGGTCTACAAAAGCTCCAACCAGGGTGAGAACGTTCCAAGTAGAAGAGGGAGCACAGTGAGCTAGCGGAACTAAAGTAAATCTATGTAACCAAAGAAGGGAGAAACATTAACTACAAGAGACGCAATGAGGTGGAGACATTTGGAGAGAGTCCTACCATGTAGCCCCTGGAGCCCAAATTATGGGTTTGCATCTTTATCCAAACAGCTTAAGTCATCTAAGTGTTAAAAAGAGATAACTTTTGAAATGTGTACACATTTCAAGAAGATCACTTTGACTTCAGTATGAACAACAGATGGAAGGAGGTAAAGATGGTGCCAAGAGATCAGAAAGGAGGAGGGTCCTGTGGTCCAGAAGCAGCAGTAACAGGGCACATCACGGATGCCCCAGCGCACCCGATGCTCCAGGCCCTGCTTGCGGCCATTTATATGAACGAACTTAATCCTCACAGCAACTCTGTGAAACAGACAATTATCAGTACTAAACAGATACGACTTGATATAAGGTTAAGTAACGTAACGGAATTACACCCCTCCCCGTTGTGCCCTCACTTCCCTCACGGTTGGTCCTATGCATTCCTTCTTCATATTCAACCAGTAAAACTTCAGCCCTTGTTAAACCAAACTAACAACCTCTCCAGGCCAACACCAAAGCATCTAAATTATAACCTAACTTGTATCTCTAGAGAAAATATAACCATATTGACTGATAAGATTTTAAACTGATCACCACAAATTTCCAACAATTTTCTCTCAAAGCTGCCAGCAATCCTGCTACATTTCCCTTAGTAGGTTCACTTTTCTACTCCCCAAGATGATTCACATCTTTTTTCCCTCCCAATAAACCTCCAGCCCCCAGCAGCTAATAACCCTGTCACCAAGAGGAAACATTCAGTAGTATCCAGTTCACTATGTTCTTTATCTGATATGCATGTATCCTTGCTGAAATGGAACTTTTGTTAAATACAGGCTGATATCAAGGTGGCTCCCCAGTCAAATCTGAAACAGTATCAAAACCAAGAAGCAACAGTCAGACCATGATTTTCCTAACTTCAGATCTAACCACACACCAGCATTCTGCTTCTCCTACTGTGATAATGAAGTCTCCACTGGTATATAAAGTACAACCTTTCATACCTACTATGGCTCTAGTTTCCTCTTAGCTTCATATACAGTTATCCCCACTCCCTCTTACATCGTTTTCTCTCTTTAAAGATTCACGTCCACCAGCATACAAACAAGCTCAAGAAATTAGCTACTTGAAGTCGGATCCACAAACTTGGCACTGGCTCATGAACTGTTAGCAGGATGATGTCACTGTTCAGTCATTCAGTCACGCCCACCTCTTTGCAACCCCATGACTGCAGCACACCAAGCGTCACCATCTCCCAGAACTTGCTCAAACCCATGTCCACTGAGTTGGTGATGCCATCCAACCATCCTGTCCTCTATCGTCCCCTTCTCCTTCTGCCTTCAATCTTTCCCAGCATCAGGGTCTTTTCCAATGAGTCAGCTCTTTGCATCAGGTGGCCAAAGTACTGGAGCTTCAGCTTCAACATCAGTCCCTCTAATATTTATTCAGGATTGATTTCCTTTAGGACTGACAACTTTGATCTTGCAGTCCAAGGGAGTCTCCAACACCACAGTTGAAAAGCACTGATTCTCTGGCACTCAGCCTTTGTTATGGTCCAACTCTCACATCCATACATGACTACTGGAATAACCATTTGACTATTTCTGTACCAGTATAGGTACAGCAATTGAGAGGAAGTATGTAGACATTCGTGCGGCAATGTGACACTGCTGTGACATCCAAGCACATGATCAGTGGACTTCTCCAATGGTAGGCCAGTAAGGGTACTGGTGAACTCAAATAGCGAGTCATGTGTCAAATGAGCTATGTACAGATCATACACAGTACTACCACATATGGGCTTCCCTGGAGGCTCAGATGGTAGAGTCCGCCTGCAATGCAGGAGACCTGCGTTTGATCCCTGGGTTGGGAAGATCCCCTGAAGAAGGACATAGCAACCTACTCCCAGTATTCTTCCCTGGAGAATCCCACGGACAGAGGAGCCTGGCAGTCCACGGGGTCGCAAAGAGTCCGACACAACCAAGCGACTAGCACTTTTACTTTCACACTTCCAAGTCCGAGACCACATTTGAGAAGCAAGATTCTAGAATTTCTGATCTTAAAAAACAAGACCAAAAAAAAAAAGAATAAACTCTCTCTCGAGCTCACTTCCTCCGCCACTCCAGCTCCAATGTCTCTTCTCTTGAAAGGTTGTCTACATTCTCTGTTCCTCCTCTTTCCTCCTCTCAGTTCACTCCAGTCTTCTATCCTCAGCACACCAGACTGTTCATAAGGGTCAAAGGCCTCAATGTTGCCGAATTCTAGACCATCTCTTTGACCTCTAAACAGCATTAACACAAATAACCACTCTTTCTCCATCAAAACACTTTCTTCCTTAATTCCAGGATATCATACTTTTCCTGAGCTTCTTCCTACTCCACTGGCTCACTGTTAATTCATTTTTGTTGGCTCCTCCTCTACTCAACAAGGGTCAATCCTGGGCCTCTTTATCTGTAACCTCATTTCTTTGGGTAACCTCATTCAGTCCCAGCACTTTTGAAGCCCAATGGCTGCAAAAGCTTTCCTCAGCAGTGACCGACCCCCGCCCCAAACTCCAGTAGCATATCCAACAAGTTACCTGACATCTCTACCCAGACATCTAATCAACATCAAATCCACAGTCTCATGTATTTTTTAAATTTAATGAAAACTTTTATATGTGGAATTAGCCAGCTCAGTTTAGATGATCCCAATTTTGCTGGCAATAGCCAAAGCACCATAGTCAGAAGCCAATCAAACAAATGGCTTCTCTCCATCAGGCCTGATCAGGGTGTTGACCTTAGCCACATCAGTGTTCTAGAGCTTCTCACAGCCTGTTGAGTTTGGCACTTGTTGGTCCCGACATCCACAGTGAACACCAGTGTGTTGCTGTCTTCTGTCTTCTTCATGGCTCATTTGGGGGCCGGGGGGGTGGGGGTGGGGATTTGATGGTGGCATAGTGAGTGGTCAAGTCTGTTCCTCCAAGGGGCAGCTCTTCCAAGAATATCTGGGCTGCCTCCTTAGCTGCAGTGTTTTGGGCCACTGGAAGGCGGGCAACGTCTGGATCTTCTATTTTTGTGGTTGTAGATGCCTTTTAACACTGCTTTCTTGGCCTTAACAGCCTTTGCTTTGGCTTTGGAAGGGGCAGGGGCTCCCTTCTTCACCTTCGGTGCCATTTTTGTGAAAAGCTTCTTATACTCTTGTTGGTCTTCACTGTCCACTCTTCCCTCCCCAGCGCCATTCCTCTTTCCCCATCTCAGTTCACAGCCACACCATCCACCCAACTGTCCAGGCCAAACACCTGGAATCATCCTGGATTCTTCTTTCCCTCACGTGCCACATGCAAATCCACCACCAAGTCCCATCAACTCTGAGATTTTCTGGAGTCTGTCCCTCTGCCCTCTATACTCCAAATAAGCACTCTGGTCCAAACACCTAGACTCTGACCCTACCAACTGCAATAGCCTTTCCTTAAGTCTCCCTGCTACCGGCTGTCCCCATTCACCAAATAATAGTGAATTAAATTTCTAAAAATTTAATCAGATCAAGACTCTAATCTCTAATGGCTTTCCCTTTCACTTAGTATAATCCAAAGTCCTCATCATGGCCTACAAGACCCTACATGATCTGGCCCCTTCCTCTCAGACCTCATCTCCCACCAGGTTCCCCCTCACTTCCTGTTCCTTGCACACACATTGTTCATTCTTGTCTTAGGGCCTCTGCACTGTTCCCTTCCCTTTGTAAGCTGGCTCCTTTTAGTCACTGAAGAGTCAGCTTAAATTTCACCACCTCTGTGAAGACTTGACCAGCCGATTTAAAGTAGCTCTCACCCTCTAACCTATCACCCTAGTTATGCTCACCTTAACACTCAACCCTGTCTGACACTTTGTCTATTTGTTTATTGCTTGTCTCTTCCTCCCCACCCCTACCACCGCCTTCTGTTTGCCCTTCACAGTATCCCCAAGGTCTAGAACAGAGACTGACTGACAATAAATAGATGAGTCTTCAGCACAGGGAAGTGATCTAGGCTGGAGACATGCGTTTATGAGTCATGTGTGAGAGGTGTGGCGACTAAAGTCAATGGGGCAGATGATATCGCCCAGGGAGAGTGTCCACTACAAGGAGAGAGGAGGGCCTGGGAGAGCAGAGCATTTAATAGCTGAGGAATGGAGGATGAGCCTGCAAAAACAACAAGGAAGACAGTATGTCACTGGAGCCAAGAGAAGAGAGGGTTTGTTTCCGGAAAAACCAGGTGGTCAACAGTGTCATCTTCACTGAGAAAATTAAAGACGGAAAGTGTTGAATTCAGCTTCATGGAGAACATCAGTGACCTTAGTAAGAGGTGTTGCACTGAAATGATAAGCACAGAAGCCAGACTGGAGCTGAGTGAGTAGAGACAGGCCGTGAGTATAGACAACTTTTTTTGAAAAGTTCGGCTATTTGAAAGCAAAGATGATGGATTACAGAGAATGTGGGGCTGAGGAAGAAGAGTTGTTCTGTTTCTGTTTGAAGAGTTGCTTTGTTTCTTGTGTTACTCATCCAAGCAGCACCGCCGCATGCACACGCTGCCAGTCACCCAGAAGTCTGACGCCCTCACGGCCAATCAGGACGCCGCCTAAATGACCTCGGGACCGGCTCCTAAACGCCCAGTCCCCATGAGTTTCCGTTTACGTGTGCACCGCATCTGCGCTTCTATACTCTTTCACTAAGTGCCGTCAGGAACAGAGTACTGGGCTTTCTTACGAAAGGCCTGCGTTTAAAAGGTTTTCTGCTGCCATTTTAACTTCAAGGCACAACTGGGGGTCATTATTTCTACCCCAACAAGAAGTCTGTTTCCATTCTACAGCCCCGAGAGCACTTACCTTTGTCTTTCTTCCACACTCCCTCTCCACCCTGCCTGCTCCCCAGGCAACACACTATAATGGGAAGAGCACACTTAGTCTTAGGAGCTGGGAATCTGGGTTCCCACTATAATTCAGTCTCCTATCAGGTCAGAGGCTAAATCTCACGATCTCAGTTGTTTTCAGGTGGATACAGAAATGATAATATCCAAACTTCATGAAAGGGAAAGCCATTAGAGATTAGAGTCTTGATCTGATTAAATTTTTAGAAATTTAATTCACTATTATTTGGTGAATGGGGACAGCCGGTAGCAGGGAGACTTAAGGAAAGGCTATTGCAGTTGGTAGGGTCAGAGTCTAGGTGTTTGGACCAGAGTGCTTATTTGGAGTATAGAGGGCAGAGGGACAGACTCCAGAAAATCTCATGTGTTTGTTGTAAGGGTTATATAAGTGCCTAAGCACACAGGCCTAGCATCAAATACATGCTGCTAAGTCACTTTAGTCGTATCCGACTCTGTGTGACCCCATCGATGGCAGCCCATGAGGCCCCCCACCGTCCCTGGGATTCTCCAGGCAAGAACAGTGGAGTGGGTTGCCATTTCCTTCTCCAATGCATGAAAGTGAAGATGCTCAGTTGTATCCGACTCTTAGCAACCCCATGGACTGCAGCCTACCAAGCTCCTCCATCCACGGGATTTTCCAGGCAAGAGTACTGGAGTGGGGTACCTTCGCCTTCTCCGAAATACATGCTACAAATGTTAATTCAATTTTCTTCTCATTACCATTCTGATTAAACCTTACATCCCCTGCCCAAGTTCATTTAGTTTCTCTTTTCCTCTGTCTATGCGCACCAAGAAAAGGAGAAGCAGCTTGAGAAACTTACTTGCCCAGTTCCAACCTAAAGAGTTTTAAAGTAGTACTAAAAAAGGTGGGTGGGTGGGGCCAGAGGTGGAACCAAGCAGCATCTAAAAGGGCAGGGAGGACCCCTGAGTGAGAAGAAACGGGTCAGGCTCCCTGCCAGGGTCTCCCATGACCCCCTCCAAGCTCCTTCTTGCAGTTGAGGCTGTGTCTCTGTATCATGCTCTTTTAGTAAGTCATGCCTGCCAACAAGTCTCAAGCCAATGTCTTCAGTATTAAAAACAAACAAAACACTCATATACACACACTGGGATGTACAGAGGGTGATGGGATCCTAGGTCCTAGTATTTCTCCAATTTATTAGTTCTGGACTCTTGTAGAGAATTATTCTAATTTTCTTACTCAGAAAAACTTCACTCAAAGTTTCCTCATTTGTTAAGACAGAAACAACAATCTGCCATGCCTACAAGAGTGGCAGTATCACACGCAACAGTGCGTGTGACAGTGCTCTGCACACCTAACATGCGGTTACTGGTACACGATAGGTCCACAAAGCAGGTAGAGCTTACCTTTGGCCAGGTTAGGGGTAAGTTTGACTGACAAGGTCCCCAGTTCCGGTGTCCTCTGTTCTATGACCCAAGGCTACCTATCTCCAACCCAAGTCCCTCTGTCCCTGGCACCTGAAAAACCTATATTCTTTCTAATTCCACATGATTTCCTTATCTTAGCAAGGTTTCTTGAACTTCTCTGACTAAATTGCTCCATGTCCCCAAAAAGGTAAAGACATTAGACTTGATCTCAAAGGGCTTGGATATTCTAAGCCTCTCCATCCTATCTTTCAAAGCACTTCATCTCTCTACTTGAGCAATTTCCAGTCTGCTTTGCATTATAGCTTTATCTTATATCATCTCCTAAGGAGAGAGCAGAAGGATGTCTCACTGAGTTTAACATTCCCCATAGCACTTAACATAGAGCTTTGTACACAGAAAGAACTCAAAAAGTACTGGTTGAATTGACTCCATGCTGATTTCTCATTTTTTGCACTTACTGTCCATTCCACACAATAAGTATATACTATCTTATCCTTTCATATTCCTTTTGTAGCTCCCTAAGCCTGGTACAATGTGAAACACAGTCAGTATTTTCTTAAGAATTGGTGACTAGTTCATTTCTTAAGATTTTTTACCTTGATCAACCTCTGAGCCAATCAACCTATCCTACTTGTGATTTTTAACAACTGCCGATGGTTACTAACATAAATAAACACGACATTTATCAGACTATCATAGAAGGAAATTGCATAACAGAGTTATTACATGGATAGAAGTGGAATGCAGGGGTTAGAGGCACTTTTTCTCCCCAGTGGCATCAATAACATGGTCAAAAGGCAAAGTCAGCAGACCTAGACTCTAAGTTCATCTCTAGAAGGGAAGTGATCTTCCAAATTGGCTCCCAGTGATGTCTACCTCCTAGTATCCATGTTCTGTGGGGGCTCCTCCCCTTGAGTGTGGGCTGGACCTAATGACTTGCTTCTAATAAACAGAATATGGCAAGAGTTATGAGACGTCATTTCTGAGATTAGGTACAAAGGACTAAATTCTTTCTTGCTGCCTGTCTCGCTCTCCTTCTCACTCTTCACTCTCTTGCTACCTCTTGTCTGATGAAGCTAGTTGCTACCCTGGAGAGGCCCATGTGGAAAGTATAATGTCTGCCTGCAATGTACGAGACCCAGGTTTGATTCTTGGGTCAGGAAGATCACCTGGAGAAGGAAATGGCAATCCATTCCAGCATTCTTGCCTGGAGACTCCCTTGGACAGAGGAGCCTGGTGGGCTACAGTTCATAGGCTCACAAAGAGTCAGACACAACTGAAGCGACTCAGAATGCTCATAACCACCCACCAATCAACAAGGAACTGAGGTCCTCAGTCCCACACCCCAAATGAATTGAATCCTGCCAATGACCACTGAGAGAACTCTGAAGCTGGCACATGATGAGGTGACTGCAGCCCTGGAGGACACCCTGACTGCAGCCCTGGATGAGATCCTGAAGCAGGGGACCCAGCTAAGCCCTGCCCAGGCTCCTAACCCACAGAAGTTGTGATATAATAAATGCATATTGTTTTATGCTGTTAAATTGTGTTATGTGGCAACATATAGCAAAGACACTCTGGTATTAAAAAAAAAAACAGAACAAAAACAGGGTGGGTGGGTGGAAAGAAGCTATGGATTAAAAGATTCTTAAATGGCATATCAATCACAAAGTATGGACCACATTAAAACTGTAAAAAAAACAAAACAGAATCATTACATTGATGAAATAATTAGAAGTTGAATGACTAGATATCCGATGATATTAAAGAATTCTTATTAACTTTTTGACATGAAATTAAAAATGTGGGTTTGCTTGGTTGGTTTTTTTGTTTGTTTTTTGGATTGCACCGTGCAGTTTGGGTGGGGGGCGGGCGGGGGTGTGTGTCTCAGTGCCCAGACCAGGGACTGAAACCAGGCCCTTGCCAATGAGAGTATGGAATTCTAACCATTGGACCACCAGGGAATTCCCAGATTACTTTTTTTTTTTTAAGTTAACTTTTATTTAAAGATACACATCGAAATGCTTACAGATGAAATGATATGATGTCTGGAATTTGCTTCAAAATAATACAGGATGGGGTTTCAAAATAATACAGGATGGGGTCAAGTGGATGAGGGTATAAATTATAAAAATGAAACAAGATGGCCATAAGTTTATAACTCTTGCAGCTGTGTGGGTACATGGGAGTTTGTTATGAAGTTTCCTTTTGTTTAAGTTTGAAACTCTCTGTAACAAAAAGCCTAAGAAAGAGGCAGAGATGGGTAAAATCCAAAACCCAAGGGTCCTCCTAGTTCCAATAATCTTGGCCACAGCACCTCAAACCCTATGCTCTAACCTTCCCCAGGTTTCCTGAACTGGATTTAACATTTCAGTCCATGCCAGTGACCTACATTATCACTTTCCCACAAAAACTCCACTGAGCACCTACAGCTGAAGAGTTAGTTAAAATAATTTAAACAACGCAGCCCTGGTGGGTGGAGTCATGTGATGGCTAACTGCTAGAAGGTCCTTGAGACAACTGTTTGAACTGTGGTGCTGGAGAAGCCTCTTGGTCCCTTGGACTGCACGGAGATCAAACTAGTCAATCCTAAAGGAAATCAACCTTGAATATTCACTAGAAGGACTGATGCTGGAGCTGAAGCTCCAATAATTTGGCCACCTGATAGAAAGACCTGACTCACCAGAAAAAACCCTGATGCTACAAAAGACCGAGGGCTGGAGGAGAAGGGAGTAACAGAGGATGAGACGGTTGGATGATATCACTGACTCAATGGACATGAGTTTGAGCAAACTCCAGGAGATAGTGAAGGACAGGGAAGCCTGGTGTGCTGCAAGTCCATGGGGTTACAGAGAGTCAGACACAACTTGGTGACTGAACCAACCACCTGGCAAAAACTAGGAGGAACCACCCTAGGGCTTCCTCATGTAGGAAACCATTACCTGCTGTACTTTACTTTGTCCACCCTTAGGGCACATCAGTCTCTGGCCAGTATAAGTATTTTAACATTTGCTCCCTATGCTGTGCGCAAATTTAACTTTTTAATCCCTTACAGTTTTCTTTCATTACACCTCAAGTATCTCAACTGGTATGACCTATTTTCTAATCTTCAATTTTGTTCAGCTAATTAAAAAAGAAAATCTCAGATCTACAGTTCCCCACAAAAAAACTTCAACAAGGAAGAGATCGTATCTGCTTTTTCTTGTCAGAATCTCTGATTCTTAGGTTGGAGAATCAATCTTTGAAGTTCATATTGACACTAGTAAAGTAATGCTCAAAATTCTCCAAGCCAGGCTTTAGCAGTACATGAACCGTGAACTTCCAGATGTTCAAGATGGTTTTAGAAAAGGCAGAGGAACCAGAGATCAAATTGCCAACATCCGCTGGATCGTCGAAAAAGCAAGAGAGTTCCAGAAAAACATCTATTTCTGCTTTATTGACTATGCCAAAGCCTTTGACTGTGTGGATCACAATCAACTGTGGACAATTCTGAAAGAGATGGGAATACCAGACCATCTGACCTGCCTCTTGAGAAACCTGTATGCAGATCAGGAAGCAACAGTTAGAACTGGACATGGAACAACAGACTGGTTCCAAATAGGAAAAGGAGTACGTCAAGGCTGTATATTGTCACCCTGCTTATTTAACTTATATGCAGAGTACATCATGAGAAATGCTGGACTGGAAGAAACACAAGCTGGAATCAAGATTGTGGGGAGAAATATCAATGACCTCAGATACGTGGATGACACCACCCTTATGGCAGAAAGTGAAGAAGAACTAAAGAGCCTCTTGATGAAAGTGAAAGAGGAGAGTGAAAAAGTTGGCTTAAAGCTCAACATTCAGAAAACTAAGATCATGGCATCCGGTCCCATCATTTCATGGCAAACAGATGGGGAAACAGTGGAAACAGTGGCTGACTTTATTTGTTTGGGCTCCAAAATCACTGCAGATGGTGACTGCAGCCATGAAATTAAAAGACGCTTACTCCTTGGAAGGAAAGCTATGACCAACCTAGACACCATATTTAAAGCAGAGACGTTACTTTGTCAACAAAGGTCCGTCTAGCCAAGGCTACGGTTTTTCCAGTGGTCATGTATGGATGTGAGAGGGACTATAAAGAAAGCTGAGCACAGAAGAATTGATGCTTTTGAACTGTGGTGTTGGAGAAGACTCTTGAGAGTCCCTTGCACTGCAAGGAGATCCAAACAGTCCATCCTAAAGGAGATCATTGGAAGGACTGGTGCTAAAGCTTGAAACTCCAATATTTTGGCCACCTGATGTGAAGAGCTGACTCATTTGAAAAGACTCTGACGCTGGGAAAGACTGAGGGCAGGAGGAGAAGGGGACAAGAGAGGATGAGATGGTTGGATGGCATCACCTACTCAATGGACATGGGTTTGGGTGGACTCCAGGAGTTGGTGATGGGCAGGGAGGCCTGGCGTGCTGCGGTTCATGGGGTCGCAAAGAGTCAATGATGACAGAAGTCAGAATACGTGACTACTTGAAAGCGTGTTAGTCGCTCAGTCGTGTCCTACGTTTTGCAGCCCCATGGACTGTAGCCCACCAAGTTTCTCTGTCCATGGCATTCTCCAGGCAAGAATACTGGGTTGAGTAGCCATTTACTTCTCAAGGGAATCTTCCTGACCCAGGGATCGAACCCAGGTCTCCTGCATTGCAGGCAGATTCTTTACCATCTGAGCCACAGGGAAGTGATTACTTAGGCAGCCAGTAATTGATAAGGAAGAAGCATTAGGTGGGTGAGCACTTCCTGCCCGAATGCTGAGTTCGTGTTCAAGGGCAATGATGATGTTTTTGTGAACACCCATCATCTCCTGAATTACTTGAATAGCTTATCCAGGAACAAAGCCAAAGATTTGTTTATTGGTGACGTGATTCATAATGCTGGACCTCATCGGGATAAGAAACTCAAGTACTACATCCCAGAAGTTGTTGACACTGGCATCTACCCGCCTTATATAGGAGGAGGCGGATTCCTCTACTCCAGCCACCTGGCCCTGAGACTGTACAATGTAACTGACCGGGTCCTTCTCTACCCCATCGACGATGTTTATACTGGAATGCGCCTTCAGAAACTCGGCCTCGCTCCAGAGAGACACAAAGTCTTCAGGACATTTGATATAGAAGAGAAAAGCAGGAGTAACATTTGTTCCTATGTAGATTTGTTGATATTTGGTCTCGGTTGCAGAGTGCTCATTTAAAATGCTGAATTATGTGTAAACTACATTTTACACAGAAATGTATCTCAAATAGTTCCCATTTGTGTTCTCTTCCATTAGAGGTCATTTCTACGTAAAAACCATCAAAATTGCCTTTATAGGTCATGTCCATTTGACAGCCTCTAAACTCTTCAGTTCAGACGGTAAAGCGTCTGCCTGCAATGCAGGAGACCTGGGTTTGATCCCTGGGTCGCGAAGATCCCCTGGAGAAGGAAATGGCAACCCACTCCAGTATTCTTGCCTGGAGAATCCCATGGACGGAGAAGCCTGGGGGACTACAGACCACGGGGTCGCAAAGAGTTGGACACGACTGAGCAACTTCACTTCACTCACTCAATTGATAAGGAAGAAGCATGAGGGAGCCTTCTGGAGTTTTGAAAATGTTGTGTATTTTGATCCAGTGCATATCTTGATGTGAGTAGTCCTTACATGACTGCTTACAAATACAAAAATCATTGAGTATTTTTGTGTACTTCAGCGTAGATATATTCAATAACAAACAAATATTGGAGTAAAAACCAGAATCTTAGGTGTCGTATTTTATAAAAGCTCTAAGAGCAATCCTAATGTGCGACCAATGGTAAGAAACATTCTTCTACCTCAACAATTCAGTCACTCAGTCGTGTCCAACTCCTTGCGACCCCATGGACTACAGCATGCCAGGCCTCCCTGTCAATCACCAACTACGGGATCCACCTGAACAAGCTCAAACTTAAGACTCCCGGGTCTTCCTAATCCTATTTCAATAGTAACTGTGAGAAAATTAAAAAAAAAACAAAACAAAACTGAAGCTTGGAAAGATCGTGGTACAGGGAGTGGGTGAGGGGTACTTTTGAAATTTAAAAGTAAGAATTCAGAACAAAGGAGGAAAAATCGAAGTCAATGCTGACAGAGCTAAAAAAAAAAAAAATACAGCTGAAAGAGATAGTGAGCCTGACAACTCAGATTCTAGTTCCAGCTTCATTTCTGACTAGCTATGGCCGTGGCCTTCCACAAACTGCTTCCTTACTCTAGGCCGCGCTGCTGCTGCTGCTAAGTCGCTTCAGTCGTGGCGACCCTGTGACTCTGTGCGACCCCATAGACGGCAGCCCACCAGGCTACCCCGTCCCTGGGATTCTCCAGGCAAGAACACTGGAGTGGGTTGCCATTTCCTTCTCCGATGCGTGAAAGTGAAGTCGCTCAGTCGTGTCCAACTCTTTGAGACCCCACGGACTGCAGCCTAAGCTCCTCCGTCCATGGGAGTTTCCGGGCAAGAGTACTGGGGCGGGTTGCCATTGCCTTCTCCGAGGCCCTGCTAAGATCTCTTAAATTTTTAAGCAGTTTGGAGAGGAAGGTGAGAGGGATCGAGTAAGAACAAGCCTTTTTGAAGGACCCTAGGTTTATCTCTAGCATAGCACTTATCATTCTGTACTGTAATTACCTACTGGTGGGTTTATCTCCTCCCACCAAACCTAGAGCTCTTGAAAGGCCAAGATTATATATTTTGTTTCTGAATCGAAGCATATGCATAGAATCTGGCACACAATAATAATTCATTAAATGTTCAATAGTTAAATAGCTGCAAATTATGAGTGCCTGTACTTTTGTTCTTGTAAGTATACATGTACTTATATAGCTCAGAATCTGTCGTGTCTGACTGACTCTGCAACCCCATGGACTCTAGCCCGCCAGGCTCCTCTGTCCATGGGATTCTCTGAGCAAGAATAATGGAGTGGGTTGCCATTTCCTCCTCCAGAGGATCTTCCCAACCCAGGGATCAAACCCATGTCTCTTATGTCTCCTGCATTGGCAGGCATTTTACCAATAGCTGGCACACCTGGCAAGCCCCAAAAGTTCTTCCTTCCCACACTGGGAGTCAAACCCAGGCCACCTGGATGAAAACCAGGAATCGTAACCACTAGACTTATAAGAATGATTCATCTCCCGCATATAGACCCCTTTCAAAAAACACTGAATAATATTATTTTCCTTATTGATACCAACTAAAGAAAGTCCAGATTCTAAAATAACCCAAAGGCTCCCTAGCAATGTCCTACCAGAAGGCCTCAAAAGTCCAGGACTCCTCCTCCCCCCAAATAATATACCTAATAATTTCTAATATTTATACCTTATTTCATAGTTCAAAGTACTTTCACTTCCATAATCTCAATTAGTCCTCATAACAAGTCTATAAGGAGGTTATTATCAAATCCATTTACTATAATGAGCAAACTGAGGCTCTTATCTTAATTCTCTAACCCAAGGTAAACTGAAATCAACAAAAGAGGCCTTATGTGGCCTCTTTCTTCAGTGCCCGGAAGGAGGAAAAACAGGAGCATCACCACTCTGCTCCCCGGGCCTCTCCAAACGAGCGCGGTATCAGTCCCCTAGCTGCTTTTGCTTTATGGAGCTGACTATCTTCTAAATTTTCCTTGTCCCTTATGAGAATCAGTTATATGGATTATTTTTATGTTTTAAGAAAAAATAAATCAAGTCTAAGGAGAAAAATCTCATGTCTACAAACAGCCATACTCAAAAGCTTCTTGCTAATGTCCTTGTGTGTAAAGCTAAAGGGATAAGAGCAAAACTTGCTCCGCATGGAGGTGTAAACCTACTAGCCAACACCCCTGCAGCAACCAGGCAGCGATGCACAGCGGATTTAGGCTGTACTTGTTTTTATATTTTCTTCAACAATTTGTACTGTCTACGTTTTCTCCTCACTACAGCAAATTCTTCAAGAGCAAAGGTCACCTATTCCAGTTAGGAAGGTCTGTCTCCTATAAATGAGCACACAGTACCCAAACCAAAAGTGGACCATGTTTTTCTGACCTTGTAATTTACATAAACTGCCTTTCCCAAAATTAAAAATTTAAACTTTTTAAAATTACTTAAGATATTAAATACTTTTAAGTAATTAGAAAGTTGACATTCTAAACAGAATAACAAATAAAATCTAGTCTCTAAAAAACAAACACGAAAGGACACGGCACCTGCAATGAACCCAGGCACACATTTGAGTGGGAACTCGATAACAATGAACTGAGTGAATGATAACTGAGAGCTCAAAATCCATTAAAAATCATTTAAAGCAGGATAAGTAACCAAGAACCAGAGAAATGGAAACAGAATGCCAAATTGGGAAAAAAACAAGTTGGATTCTAAGTCAGTCCCACCCAAAGTCATAGTTGGGGGTCTCACAAGGAATCACTGGTTTTAAGCACTGCATGCCACCCACAGCAGACACTCCATAGCCCAGGAGCTTGCATTAGGGCAGGAAGCTACCTCACAATTCTCTCTCCTCTACTAGCAGCTAGATCAGCAGTAGCTGTCCCTCCCCCTGGTTCCACCCAACAACCACTGTCCTGAAGTCCAGACACAGGACTGTAGGAGTTAAACCTGGCAACACTAGAAGTGAGGAGGAAATGAGCCTGCCACCTGACACTTTTCTGGCACAACCTAAGCCGATTAGTTTAGGTTACAAACACAACTGCAAGATTCCACTACACTGATTAAATTACTTTTTCAGCAAACTAAAAATAACCTATTTATCAAATCGGGAGCATTCCTCAACTATTTTTGCCCTGTCAGCAACCCAAAATTCCATGTCCTCAAATCCTTCATCCAGAGTGTTTTACTAGATCCAAGTCTCCCCATGTCCTCCAGCTTCTCTCTTCATCCTAACCTTGTGACTGCAGCAAGAGACCTAAACCCTTTTTCCAACTCAAGCTTTTAAAGTTTCTTTTCTAACAACAAGCATGTACAAAGCTTTGTGGCCCCTGCCTGGTGTTGAGCCACAAATGGACGATGGGCTGAGCTGCAGCTAGTAATGAAAAGCAAAGAAAAAATGAAGGACAAGACAGGGCATGATCAGGAAGTTGGTACATGCTTTTCATTCAGGCAGAAATGGAAGGAACTCCACCCACTTAGAAAAATAAAGCTTAAGGGTGAATGGTTTCCAGCACAGAGTAAGGCTGTACCTTATCATCTGACAACATAGCCATCAAGACTCCTCTGGGGACAAATGCATACCCAAAGAGCCCTGAGTATCCCACAAGAACCATTAGTCTGTCCTAGGTTGAAATGACATTTTTAGGGGAAACAAACTTCCATAACTTAAACCAAACAAGTCAGGGTTAAACTACAGACTTTCTAGTCATAAAGTGCTGAGTGGTGGTGGTTTAGTCGCTAAGTCACATCTGGCTGTAGCCCGCCAGGCTCCTCTGTCCATGGCATTTCCCAGGCAAGAATACTAGAATGGATTGCCACTTCCTTCTCCAGGGGATTTTTCCAACCCAGAAATCAAGCCCAGGTTACCTGCACTGCAGGCAGAATCTTTACCAACTGAGCTACCAGGGAACTACAAAGTGCCGAGAGAGGGGCTCGAATCATCAGGAGCTCTCCTCCTCTCCTGTCCTGGAGATAAACCAGCACTCCTTTTCCAAGTGAAAGTTGCTCAGTCATGTCCGACTCTTTGTAACCCCATGGACCATACAGTCCATGGAATTTTCCAGGCCAGAATACTGGAGTGGGTTGCCTTTCCCTTCTCCAGGGAATCTTCCCAAACCAGGGATCGAACCCAGGTCTCCTGCATTGCAGGTGGCTTCTTTATCAGTGGAGCTACAGGGAAGCCCAAGAATACTGGAGTGGGTAGCCTATCCCTTCTCCAGGGTATCTTCCTGACCCAGGAATCAAATCGGGGACTCCTGCATTGCAGGAGGATTCTTTACCAGCTGAGCTATCCGTGAAGCCCTGATATCAGGGAAGCCTTTTCTAGAGATGGAAACTAACATGGACTTTGAACTTCCTTATGGCCCCATTTTCCCTGCAATAGCATCAGGAGAACGCCACAATACTCAGCCACCCTCTATGGACCTAACAAAGCATCTGTTGTTGCACAACAGTTACTTTCCAAAGATCCAACTTTTAAGTCTTCTCTATTTTTTTATTTGTTTTTGGTTGTGTTGGGTCTCTGTTGCTGCGAGAGGGCTTTCTCTAGCTGTAGTAAGTGGGGCTACTCTTCACCGCAGGGCTCAGGCTTCCTACTGCGGTGGCTTCTCTCGTGGAGCTCTGGCTCTAGGCATGCGGGCTTCAGCAGCTGCAGCATGTGGGCTTAGTAGCTACGCCTAGAGCACAAGCTCAGTAGTTGTGGCATGTGGGCTTAGTTGCTCCACGGCACGTGGGATCCTCCTGGATCAAGGATGGAACCTGAGTCCCCTGAACTGGCAAGTGGATCCTTAACCACTGGACCACCAGGGAAGTCCTCTAACTCCTATTTTTAACCTTTTACTATCTCTTCCCAGATGGCACTAGTGGTAAAGAACCCACCTGCCAGTGCGTAAATGTTAAGAGATGCCAAGTTTGATCCCTGGGTTGGGAAGATCCCTTGGAGGAGGGCACAGCCACCCACTCCTGTATTCTTGCCTGGAGAATCCCATGGACAGAGCAGCCTGGTGGGCTACAGTCCATGGGGTCAAAAAGAATCGGACACGACCTAAGCGACTTAGCATGCACATATCTCTTTAAAACAAAACAAAAACTAGCTTATCTATAAAATGTATACTCTCAGAAACATTATTCCTGAAAAAAACCAAAAAAAAAAGCCTTCACTGTGGTAAAGTTCCAATGCAAAATCCTATGTTGTGAGAGCAAAGTACAAGTTGTGGCCCTTCTAGGATTCATGAAATCAAAGAACTATCAGAGCTGGAAAGACCTCTGGGGGTCAATTATCCAGTCCTGATTTTCACTTTATTTATTTTTTGGCTGTGCTGTGTGGCGTGCAGGATCTTAGCTCCCCAACCAGGAATGGAACCCGGACCCCTGCAGTGGAATTGCAGAGTCCTAACTCCTGGACTGCCAAGGAATTTCCTGATTTTCATTTTAAAAATGGGAAAAATAAGGCCAAAGGAAAGGAAATAAGAGGCTTGGAGCAAAGTTGAACCTAAGACCTAGGTGTCCAGACTCCCAACTCAGGACTCTTACGCCACACCATACCTCTGCTGAAGACTGAGTTTATGGGAGTCAAGTGGCTACGGGGAAGGAAAGGAAAAAAAAGGTGCCCAACAGAGACCAACTCTGAGAACTCTCCTCTGCTGCTGGAGCAGGACAATTCGCAGGGCCAGTTACTGCTCCTCCAAACGCCTTTAAGAGCTTGTCTCTTAAATATTAAATTTCCATGCTCTGTGCTCTGTGCTCAGTCACATCCAGCTCTTTGCAACCCTTTGGACTGTAGCCTGTCAAGCTCCTGTCTATGGGATTTCCCAGGCAAGAATACTGGAGTGGATTGCCAATTCCTCTTTCAAGGGATCTTCCCAATCCAGGGATCAAACCTGCGTCTCCTGCATCTCCTGCACCATCAGGTGGATTCTTTACCACTGAGCCACTGGGGAATTTTTACTAAAAGCCACAATATGTACTGCCATTCACACACTAATAGGGCCTCCTCATCACTGGATGGGCAAAGTCAAAAATCAACCAAGGGCCTTCCCTGGTGGTCCAGTGGCTAAGCACGCCAATGCAGGGGAGCCAGGTTCGATCCCTGGTCAGGGACCTAGATCCCATGTGGCGCAACTAAAGAGCATGCGGGCTGTGATGAAGACTGATGATTCCACACGCCACAACCAAGACCTGGCTCAGCCGGGTACCCACACGAATGTTTTTAAAAATCAGCCAAACACAGGGATGGAACAGCTACAAGAACCCTTAAACACAACAATAAAATCCTCTGGGGGAAGAGGGCATATTTTTAAAAGACGACTTCTAAAAGCCTGTAGCCAGCCAGGGTCCTCTGTCCAAGGGATTCTCCAGGAAAAAATACTGAAGTGGGTTGCCATTCCTTCTCCAGGGAATCTTCCTAACCCAGGGAAAGAACCTGGGTCTCCCACATCGCAGGCAGATTCTTTACTGTTTGAACCACCAGCGAAACCCTATTTATTGAGTGTCTACCATTAGACGTATTAAACACTTTCTCAATATCCTCACTCTGTTTTTCTCTTTCATTCAGCATTTTGCATATTAGAGATTTAAAGACCTATGAAAGAAATTCTAAAAAAACTTTAATCACAAATAAATAATTAGAGGGACTTCCCCAGTGGTCCAGCAGCTAAGAATAATCTTTGTGATGCAGGGGACATGGGTTCGATCCCTGCACAGGGAACTAAGATCCCACGTGCCTCAGAGCAACTAAGCCCACATTCCACAACTAGAGTCCACGCACCACAACGAAAGATCCTACATGATGCAACTAAGCCCCAACGCAACCAAATAAAATTGTAAAAACTCTAATGTTCAATTAATAGAAACTGAAAACACTATTGAGTGTAAGCAAGCTTTGTTCTAAATCATATCAGTCTACATAGCCAACTCAGTGTTCTCCTTGCTCAGTGGGTGCTCCTTCCCAGCAATGTGGCTGATGGTGAAAATGCCAAAAAATATAAGCAAAGAGGAAAAGAGTTTCATTTTCTGCTCTCTCATCAACATATCTTAATATGGAAGTTATAGTCTATCAGAGATCTGACAAGAATTAAATCAATATAAAAGGAAACGGAAACTCCAGCATAAATTATGAAAAGTAATGAATCTTAACTAAGCAAGGACTTGCCTACCCACCCACTAAGCCGGAAATAAAGATGATTCCTATCAACAAGGTAACGAACAGTAATTTTCAAATTTCAGTATGGATATGGAATTACTTGTTAAAATTGCAAATTCCCAAGTATCATCCACATAAACTCTGGTTAATTGGACCTGTTGTGGAGGTCCAATTTCTATTGTCTGTTCCCATTTGTATCCAGATTCAGATGATACGAACACTATACTTTTAAAAATACTATTGGGGGGGCAGTGGGGGGAATTGTTAGGTTTCCTAGACACCAAAGTGTACATTTTTTTAAGTGGTACAACCTACAATATATATTCCAAAGACAGCATGCAGGCTGATTTTCAATAGAACTAAACCTGCTCCTTCCCTTGAACAGGTTCTTGAGAATAAATACGGGTTGATTTCAATCACTTAAGGTCATTTTACCTTCGAGCTCCTAAAGCAACTTCTCAAGTCAGTGCTACTTCCACTCCTTATATCAAAGAGCCTCGCTCCATATCGTAGAGGGTCACTCACTGGCTTCATTCTGAGACCTCTCCAGGAAGTCTTCCATGACACCCTATCTAAACCTGGGACTTCCCTGCCGGTCCAGACTCTGAAATCCCATTGCAGGGGGCCTTGGTTCAATCCCTGGTCAGGGAACTATATCCCACATGTCACAGCTAAGATCCAACAAAATAAATAAATAATAAATCAATTGTAAAAGTCTCTAAAAAAAAGAGATCCTATCTGAAAATAGGCACCCCTTCTCTAACCTGCAACCTGTTTCTCCTGCTTTATTTCTCTCGACAGTACTTAGCATCACCTAAGATTCACTGCACTTTATATTTAACATTTATTTACACTCTTCCTCATTGGAAGGTAAGCTCTATTAGAAAAGGGGGTGCCCTCCCTCCACTGTATTCCCTGCACCAGAACAGTGCCTAGCATATAGTAGGTACTCAATAAATGTTTATAAAACAGCACCATTTCAGAAAACAAAGCAGGTTCTTGGTCTTTCATCCTATTCGATTTACTCACGGTCACAGGACTTTACAGCCTGGGTGATAATTCTTCTTCCTTTCAATGGTTACATCATTCAGAAAACTGAATCTAGGTGTCAGCCCAGGGAGGCTCCCCATCATGTGACTTTCATTACCCAATGGTAATGTGAGATTTTTTCCAGCTAAACTACAATAGAGTTTTCAAAGGTCTAGGCTACAGATGTTTCCAAATGACTTACACTCCATAGGAATGACTTGACTCCTGTCATGTGAGAAGTCAAACACAGTGCTGGCAAACACCAACGTGAAAGCTGCAAGTTTCGACAAAGCAGAACATAGTATGCTGGCAGCCAAAATCACCTTACTCTATTACATTAAGTCAGCCAAACACTTTCTGTCAAAACTCAGCTCTCACCACACGTTCGTCCATTATGTGCAACAATATCCTACAGAGCACATACTTTATATGCCCTATAAACATCACCCTAATTCAAAACCCTACAGAATAGGTCTTACTATCCTCAATTTATAGACTAGAAAATGGATATTCCAAGAAGTTAAGCAATTTGCAACTAAAAAGTTAAGCAATTTGCAACTAATAAGTAGCAGGCTGGGATTTGAATGCAGGTCTACCCAACTTTTTACTGTATTTCTTACTTTGGGCTGTGCAGGGTCTTCGTTGCTGTGTGTGGGCCTTCTCTAGCTGCAGCAAGTGGAAGCGTAGCTTCTTCACTGCCATGCACGGGCTTCTCAAGGAGATGGCTTCTCTCGTTATGGCTCACAGGCTCTAGAGCGCAGGCTCAGTAGTTGTGGCCCACCGGCTTAGTTGCCCAAAGGCACGTGGGATCTTTTGGAACCAGGGATGAAACCCATAACCAAAAAGGGAAGTCCCTCTACTTGACTTTAAATTCTTGCTTTTTTCATTCTAACACTTTGACTCTTAGGCCCCACCACACCCCTCCCCACAACCTACACACACTAATATCTCCCTCGCCCTGTACTGAGCCTGGCACATAAAAGACATGTGATACACATTTCCCGAATCCATGAGTGTTAAATAGGATATTTTAATTCAAACTCAAAAAATCACCTAAGAAATTCTTCAGTCCTTCAGCTTTTAAAAACCAAAATTATCAAGTTCATTCAATTCCCTTTGAATAATTTTTAAAAATGGAATGGAAAATACAGCTTTTTCGGTTTAAAAAATATTGGGTTGGGGCTTCCCTGGTGGCCAACTGGCTAAGACTTCAGCTTCCCAATGTAGGGGGCCTCGGTTTGATTCTTGGTCAAGGAACTAGATCCCACACGCCATTACTAAAGATTCTGCATACCACAACTAAAAGAGCCAACATGCTGAACAAAAATCAAAGATCCCGAGTGCTGCAAGTAAGACCCAGTACAGCAAATAACTTAAATAAATAAAAATATTGGATTTACTCCAAAATGGAATCAAAACATAATTCATTACTATGGAGAAATGTATATAAAGCAAGTGAAATCACAGAAGCAGTGCACTTTCCAAATTCTCTTGCCCCTCCAACAATGGTGCCCTAAAATGAAAACATGATAATGCCTATAGAAACACTTCAAAAACTGTAACATGTTCAGTTCAGTTGCTCAGTCGAGTCTGACTCTTTGCGACCCCATGGACTGCAGCACGCCAGGCCTCCCTGACCATAAACAACTCCCAGAGTTTACTCAATGTTCATTGAGTCGGTGATGCCATCCAAACATCTCATCCTCTGTTGTCCCCTTCTCCTCCTGCCTTCAGTCTTTCCCGGCATCAGGGTCTTTTCAAATGAGTCAGCTCTTCACATCAGGTGGCCAAAGTATTGGAGCTTCAGCTTCACCATCAGTCCTTCCAATGAATATTCAGGACTGATCTCCTTTAGGATGTACTGATTGGATCTCCTTGCAGTCCAAGGGACTCTCAAGAGTCTTCTCCAAACCACAGTTCAAAAGCATCAACTCTTCAGCACTCAGCTTTCTTTACAGCCCAACTCTCACAACCACACATGACTACTAGACAAACCGAAGTTTTGACTAGATGGACTTTTGTCAGTAAAGTCATGTCTCTGCTTTTTAATATGCTGCCTTGTCATAACTTTTCTTCCAAGGAGCAAGCATCTTTTAATTTCATGGCTGCAATCACCATCTGCAGTGATTTTGGAGCCCCCAAAAATAAAGTCTGTCACTGTTTCCCCATCTATTTGCCATGAAGTGATGGAACCAGATACCATGATCTTTGTTTTCTGAATGTTGGGTTTTAAGCCAGCTTTTTCACTTTTTCACTCTCCTCTTTCACTTTCATCCAGAGGCTCTTTAGTTATTCTTTGCTTTCTGCCATAAGGGTAGTGTCATCTGCATATCTGAGGTTATTGATATTTCTCCTGGCAATCTTAATTCCAGCTTGTGCTTCATTCAGCCCAGCGTTTCTCATGACGTACTCTGCATATAAGTTAAATAAGCAAGGTGACAATATACAGCCTTGATGTACTCCTTTCCCAATCTGGAACCAATCTGTTGTTCCATGTCCAGTTCTGTTGCTTCCTGACCTGCATACAGATTTCTCAGGAGGCAGGTCAGGTGGTCTGGTATTCACATCTGTTTAAGAATTTTCCACAGTTTGTTGTGATCCACACAGTCAAAGGCTTTGGCGTAGTCAATAAAGCAGAAGTAGATGTTTTTCTGAAACTCTCTTGCTTTTTCGATGATCTGATGGATGTTGGCAATTTGCTCTCTGGTTTCCCTGCCTTTTCTAAATTCAGCTTGAACATCTGGAAGTTCATGGTTCACATACTGCTGAAGCCTGGCTTAGAGAATTTTGAGCATTATTTTGCTAGTGTGTGAGATGAGTGCAATTGTGCAGTAGTTTGAAAATTCTTTGGCATTGCCTTTCTTTGGGATTGGAATGAAAACTGACCTTTTCCAGGCCTGTGGCCACTGCTGAGTTTTCCAAATTTGCTAGCATATTGAGTGCAGCACTTTCACAGCATCATCTTTTAGGATCTGAAATAGCTCAACTGGAATTCCATCACCTCCACTAGCTTTGTTTGTAGTGATGCTTCCTAAGGACCACTTGACTGCATTCCAGGATGTCTGGCTCTAGGTGAGTGATCACACCATTGTGATTATCTGGGTCCTGAAGATCTTTCTTGTAGTTCTTCTGACTATTCTTGCCACCTCTTCTTAATATCTTCTGCTTCTGTTAGATCCATACCATTTCTGTCCTTTATTGTGCCCATCTTTGCATGAAATGTTCCCTTAGTATCTCTAATTTTCTTGAAGAGTTCTCTAGTCTTTCCCATTCTAATGTTTTCCTCTACTTCTTTACATTGATCACTGAGAAAGGCTTTCTTATCTCTCCTTGCTATTCTTTGGAACTCTGCATTCAATTGGGTATATCTTTCCTTTTCTTCTTTGCCTTTCGCTTCTCTTCTATTCAGTTATTTGTAAGGCCTCCTCAGACAACCATTTGGCCTTTTTGCATTTCTTTTCCTTGGGGATGGTCTTGATCCCTGCCTCCTGTACAACGTCAGGAACCTCCATCCATAGTTCTTCAGGCACTCTGTCTATCAGATCTAATCCCTTGAATCTATTCGTCACTTCCACTGTATAATTGTAAGGAATTTAATTTAGGTCATACCTGAATGGCTTTCCAGTGGCTTTCTAGTGGCTTTCCCTACTTTCTTCAATTTAAGTCTGAATTTGGCAATAAGGAGTTTATGGTCTGAGACACGGTCAGCTCCCAGTCTTGTTTTTGCTGACTGTATAGAACTCCATCTTTGGCTATAAAGAATATAATTAATCTGATTTCCGTATTGGCCATCTGGTGATGTCCATGTGTAGAGTCTTCTCTTGTGTTGTTCGAAGAGGGTGTTTACAATGACCAGTTTGTTCTCTTAGCAAAACTCTCTTAGCCTTTGCCCTGCTTCATATTATGTTATACATATATATATAAAACATGTTATACAAAGATAATTACTAGTATAATTTGAACCTGATGACAGGATAAACACGTGATATAAATAAGACTATTAACCAATAAGGCCAGCATTATTAAAAGTCCCACTATAGCTGGAGTGCAGAAAGAGGTAAATGTCCTAAACTCCAACTAGTTTATCCTTAATAAAGAAAGGATATGGCTTACCCATTATTAATCTTTTTATATCTAAGTCTTGGGCTTTCCTGGTGGCTCAGACAGTAAAGAATCTGCCTGCAATGCAGGAGACCGGGTTCGATCCCCAGGTTGGACAGATCCTCTGGAGAAGGGAATGTCTACCCACTCCAGCATTCTTGCCTGCAGAATTCCATGGACAGAAGAGCCTGGTGGGCTACAGTCCATGGGATTGCAAAGAGTTGGACATGACTGAGCAACTAACTCTTTCATGGCTCTTACCCACTGTTAATCTTTTTATGTCTAAGTCTTATCTCTTCGGCTGCCATTTTAATAACAGAGAACTAGGATGTGAACATCAATACCTTGCTATGTTTTGAGAAGGATGAACAATGACTTCATTACAATGCACAGAGGGGAGAGACAGGCTCCTCTATATCCAAATAATAATTCCCTCCTTCCGGATAAGGAACAACAGTTGTCAGATCTATAAAATGCAGTGGAAAAAAGAGTCCAGATGATTTCTTCCAGCCATGAAAGCTATAATTCTTAGGAAAGCCAATAAACACTATCAGCATATGCCTATATTGGCTCAGTGCTCCATAAGCTAAAAAGAAAATATACAAGACTCTCAATAATATTAAATAAGAGACTATAGCAATGGTCCTAATTAATGCCATAAAGTGCATTTATCAATGACATCAATGCAATTGGTAAGGAATGATAAATGCCTTTTTAAAGCCCGTGGGGCTTGGGTAGGAGATATGGGGAGAGGGAGAAGGAAAAGGGGAGGGAGAGGGAAGGAATCAATTAGATCAGGAGCTATTGGGACTGCATGTTTGTTACACATGGTTGTATTTTTTTAACATTTATTTATTTGGCTGTGTCGGGTCTTAGTTGCAGCCCATGGGATCTTCGTCGTGTCATTCGGGATCTCCCACTGCAGTGCACGGACTCTCTAGTTGTGTCACGAAGACTTAGTTGCATGTGGGTTCTTAATTCCCAACCAGGATTTGAACCTGTGTCCCTTGCATTGATTGCAAGGCAGATTCTTAACCACTGGACCACCAGAGAAGCCCCTGTGGTTGTATTTTAAATAACGAACAAGATAAGAAAGTCTCATCATTAGGCTCACCATTGTCTTATTTTCAGCCCCTTACATGTTAACAACCATTGCTCTATCAAGATTCAGAATATAAAGATAACAATGAGATTTGGAATCTTGCAACATATTTTTACATCGGCACAGCCTTCTTATAGTTCCAACATTTCCCCCAATCCATCACTCAATAAAATCCTATAACTAACTCTTCAGCACTTACTAGTGATACAAATCCCACTCCATCAAACTTGCCTATGGAAATAAGATCACTTAAAAGTATTTTTTCCCTGGTTCATTCATTTTTCTGCATGTTTCTCTATCTATGTACCAGAATCACAACTCAATTTTATATCTACAAGTGATCAAGGCTGTTACAATTTTACAGAATACAAGTGCAAACAGAAGACCATAAATATTAGTTGAATAAACAGCAAACAAGTGACTAAAGCACAAATCAGATTTGTGAGGTACGCCCACTACAACAACAGATCACAGTCTAAATTCCTTAGTCTGTTATCCCATGCCACTACCTTTTTCCTTCTCCAGAAGAGTGACCTACTCATTATTTCCTAAGGACCAATTGCTCACATCACATCTTTACTCAGACATTTCCCCTGCCTGGAATTACCTCCACCTGGGTCAAATCTATTGAAGAAAAAATCCAATACCACCTCTTCAGTGCAGCTCTCCCACACCCACTGTACCTTAACCCCTCCCTTCCTGAGCACCTTCTGCTGTTCAGCATATATATGACAGATGTACTGTTCTCTTATACACTACACAGACATATTTTTTGCATTTACACCCTATTACTCCAACCACAATGTAAGTACAATGTCCAACTAAGATGCAGTATGGACTTATTGCTTCTTTGCATTTCCACCAGTACCATGTTATAAATGTAAGAGTTTTTCAATAAAGGAAAGTAGAGGGCAGTATCCTCAGGATATATCAAGTTAATATTAAAATCAGGCCATTATCAATGACCTAAATCTTTCAGTTATTTTAAACAGTACAATTTGTATTTCTCAATGGTTTCCTATCACTTAAAATAAAAACCCTACACAATGTGGTCATTGCCTTCATCTCCTATCATATTCTTCCAACACTCTCTCTGATCCCTCTCTGCTCCCTACACACCGGCTTCCTTGGCTGCTCACCAAGGCCAGCTCGATTACAACCTTAGGATCTTTGTACCTTCAGCTTCCTCTGCTTCTAATTCCAGAAATTCCCATGGCTGCTGCCTCCTTGCAATTCTAGTCACAGTTCGAATGTCATTTCCTCGGGACGCCTTCCTGACAACCCTAGTTAAACGTATACTCCCTTCCTCCCATTACTTCCTACTGTATCAAGCTATTTTCTTTTCCTTTATGTCTATCTGAAATTATTTCGATGACATAGGTCTACTGCTTATCTCTCCCAACTAGTATATAAACTCCACGAGGGCAAGAACTTTGCCAGTCTTGTTCACCACTGTATCCCAGTGCCTAAAAAACTACCCAGCACATGGAAAACAGTCAATAAACATTAACCAAAAAAAAAAAAAAAACTAGAGAGCTTCCTCTCAGCTAATACTGTAGTTCTCAACAGTGTGAATACTGTTTTCTATGTCTTTATCTCCCACAGCACCTAATGGACTAAATGCACTAGAATCACTCAATAAATGATTGCGTACACACGCCCTTCCATTTATCTTTAAGTCAACAGATTTTAAGTACTTACTATGAGCCAGGCACCAGCATTAGGATGAGGTATCATCCTAATTTCTTACTTTCCTAATTTATCATGTTCATGACTGATGTTCTCAATGATCCAATACTTGATCATAAGCTAAAGACCTGAATCCCCTCCCTGACAGTCAGATGACCTCATTTTTTTGATCAATGAAATGTAACTTATTGCAGCTACCTGCAAAACACCATATAAACTTAGTACATTTGAACTTGGACTGATATTACACATTAGAAACATAATTTTTAGGTGTAATAATGATATGGTGACTATGGAGTGAAGTGTCCTTATTCTAGAGAGTTACATATCTGCAGATATCAAGTAATTAAGGAAAAAATGGATATATATACAGATTCACAACTACTATGGCACCCTACTCCAGTACTCTTGCCTGGAAGGTCCCATGGACAGAGGAGCCTGGTGGGCTGCAGTCCATTGGGTCGCTAAGAGTCGAACACGACTCAGCGACTTCACTTTCACTTTTCACTTCCATGCATTGGAGAAGGAAATGGCAACCCACTCCAGTGTTCTTGCCTGGAGAATCCCAGGGATGGGGGAGCCTGGTGGGCTGCCATGTATGGGGTCACACAGAGTCGGACACGACTGAAGCGACTTAGCAGGTATAATAAAACCAACAGTTAATTAATGAATCAAAGTAAAAGATATGAGTATTACTTAAGACTATTGTATTAGCTTTCCTTTTATATATATATAATTTTACTTATTTATCTATTTATTTTTGGCTGTGCTGGGTCTTCATTGCTGCGTGAGTTGTTTTCCAGTTGCAGTGAGCAAGGGCTACTCCTCGCTGCGGTGCACAGGGCTTCTCACTCACGGCAGTGGCTTCTCTTGCTGCTGAGCATGGGCTCCAGGGCACTTGGGCTTCAGCAGTTGCAGCTCCCAGGCTCTAGAGCACAGGCTCAAGTAGCTGTGGTGCATGGGCTTAGCTGCTCTGCAGCATGTAGGATCTTCCTGGACCAGGGATGGAACCCATGTCTCCTGCATTAGCAGGCAAATTCTTCACTACTGAGCCACCAGAGAAGCCTAGCTTTTCCATTAAGTTTGAGATTTTTCCTAATAAATTGATGGGGAAAAAATGTTTCTCTTAAAACATTAATATGTGCATTTCTCTAAGCTACAACTACTGGCTGGTTTTCAATACAAGCTTTAACATATAATTGGTCCAGAGAGTACCATACGATTCACAACCATTACATCACAAGAAGTAATGACAAAAGAGGTAAGGGAAAGGAAAAACTACCCTAGGCAAAGACAATTTCTAGTCTAGACTAGACCAGTCCCTTCTTCTTAAGCAGCCTTGGAAGAAAAAAGATACTTTGAAATCCTGTTTCTAGAAGGCAGTTGTTCAGCAAAACACATGCAAACCCAATCTTTCAGCCTCACTCTCCCACAGATAGTCTATGATGGGAAATTAAACCACAGAACCACAAGAACAATATACATGAATAGGGCTTTCTAAATAAGCTCATGAGAATTTTGAAAATACAATTTGATCTTTATCGCTGTTGTTACTTAAGCAGTTATTAAGAACTATAATCACAACCACCATAGTAATAACTGATTCAGGGAATTCCCTGGTAGTTCAGTGGTTAGGACTCAGTGCTTTCACTGCTGTGACCCAGGTGCGATCCCTGTTCAAAGAACTAAGATAAGATAGCACAGCCAAACAGCACAGACAAATGACAACAACGAAAACAAAAAGACTGATTCAGGCAATCCTCAGCAGTGGATCCTAAAACTATTTGGTAGAAGAAAAGATATTCACATTGCCTCAAAGTCACCCCACAGATTACTTACAAAGGGGATTAAGTAGGTCCCTTTACAATGATGAGATCACACATCATCAATGTGCCTCCCAATATGACGCAAGGGGAAGTGGACAGCATCATCCATGTAATATTTCTCACCAAAAATGTTTACCCTGAATTTAAGCATGAGAAAACAATAAGAAAAATCCAATTTATAGGACACTATAACTGGCCTTTACTCTTAAAAAAGAAAACCATTGTTAAAGACATATACAGGAAAAAAAAGAGTGGGGCTGTTCTAGATTAAGGGTCTTCAAACTGAAGTTTTATTGGAGTACGATCATACCCACTGATTTACACATTTGTCTATGGCTGTTTTTCTCTTGCAAGAGACAGTATGATCCACAAAGTAAAAAATACTTAATCACTAAAAAATTTAAAATTTTAAATAAATTACAAAAAAATATTTTACCATCTGGTCCTTTACAGAAGTTTGCTAATCTCTGCTCTAGACTAAGAGACACAACAATAAATGTAACAAGAAATTCTTAAAGTGAATTCTGAAGGGGAGGGAAAGCTTCAAAGAACATTTATGGACCAAGGGCGAGATCTGAACATGAACTAATCATGATTAGACATTGTTGAATGCAGAAGTATTTTGGTGGTGTAAGTCATGATGTACTTGTTTTCAAGTGTTTCAGAAAAAAGCAAATAAAGCAAATGTTAACAAAATATTAACTGTGAATCTGAGTTAGTGGTTCTCAAACTTCTTTATCTCAGGACTCATTTACACTCTTAAAAAGACTGCCAAAGACCCCAAAAGACTTTTGTTTATATGAGTTATATCTACGTATATTTGCTGTCTAAGAAATGAAAACTGAGACAGTGTTTAAACGTGTCAATTTTAAAGTAACAACAAGCTCATTCATTATATGTTAACACAAATAAGATATTTTTATGAAAAGTAACTACACTTTTCAAAAACAAAAAACTTAGTAAGAGTTACATTGGCTTTTATACTTTTGCAAATTTCTTTGAATGTCTGTTCCATTCTCATCTGCTTCTGCATTCAGGTCTTAAGGTATTTTGTTTGAAGTATATGAAGAAAATCCAATTTCACAAAATATGTACCCGTAAATTGAGTATTTTAAGTCTTTTAAGATGATGAGATAATTCTTCTTTGATAATACCACTTGACAAGTGGTATTTTCTTACACATTAGTTGCAGTGTAGAATCTGAAGCCAAATATATCAGCTATTCATACTTTGTTACATTAAAATCCATTGGTCTATCCTGCAGTTTGAATGGATCTTTTACCCAGGCATGATCTTAAAAAACCATGCATTGATCATTTGGAAAATACTGGTTCACTAAGTTGACAGATATGCAGATCTCTTGGCACATTTCATCGTACAACATCAAAAAAAAAAAAAATCACTTTTGTTATTATCACCATCAATCTCATCAGAAGAGACTTGAGCACTGGACTTCTCTGGTGGTCCAGTAGTTGAAAACCCCCTTCTAGGGCAGGGGACACGGGTCCCATCCCTGGTCTGGGACGATTCCACATCCTGCAGGGCAACTAAGCCCATGTGCCACAACTGAGTCCGCATGTCGCAGTACTGAGGCCCATGCACCCGAGAGCCTGTGCCCTGCACCAAGAGAAGCCAGCTCACTGAGAAGCCTGCACACGCACCTAGAGAGCAGCCCCTCACTCAGTGCAACTGGAGAAAGCCCACTCACAGCCACAGAGCAGCCAAAGAAAGAGAACAGACTAAGGACTGGGAAGCTGCCAAGCTCACCAAGGCAAAAAAAGTTACACCAATTCTAATTTTTGCTTGAAAGTTCTGATCTTATCATTGACAACAGATAGTCAGTCATTTTCCTTGAAGCAACAAGCATCATTTCATTCATTCCCAAGAAAATGTCTGCCGAATACCCAGATCTGAATAACCAGTTAATCTGTCAATCATTATTTCAAGTAAAAATGATGTTTCATGAAAAAGGTTAGTTTAGCTTGCAACTCAAACACTCATACTAGTATTTTTCCTCAAATAATCACGCTATCTTGATATGCAAGGAAGTACTTCTCATTTCATCACAAAGAATATTAAAAAGATGTTTACTCAAAGTTCAAGATTAATCATTTTTACTGCTTCATCAAGGATATTCTTAAGTGAAACCAGCATTTTTGTTTTACAGCAAGTATGTTACAAACACAATTATTACTATTACAATTTGATACTGCTACATTGGTTTGTGCTGATACACAAGCAGCTTTATCCACCACTGACTGTTTTTGCATCATCAGCACAAATGTCACCACAGTGAAAAATGCAAATTATATCTTAGTATTATGAAAGTAGTTTGATTTTGCAAATCCCCTTAAAGGGTCTTGGGTACCTACTGACAACCTGTCAATAACCCTTCCAGAACCACCAATGTAGGTGGAAAGATATATGAGTATTTATAATACTAACTACCCAACTGAATGTAGAGTTCCAGACAATAGCAAGAAGAAATAAGAAAACCTTCTTAAGTGAACAATACAAAGAAATAGAGGAAAACAATAGAATGGGAAAGACCAGAAATCTCTTCAAGAAAATTGGAGATATCAAGGGAATATTTCATGCAAGGATGGGCATGATTAAGGACAGAAACACTAAGGACCTAACAGAAGAGATTAAGAGGTTGCAAGAATATAAAGAACATCAAAAAAACGGTCTTAATGACCTGGATAACCATGATGGTGTGGTCACTAACCTAGAGTCAGACATCCTGGAGTGTGAACTCAAGAGGGCCTTAGGAAGCATTACTATGAACAAAGCTAGCAGAGGTGATGAATTGCAGCTCAGTTATTTCAAATCCTAAAAGATGATCCTGTTGAAGTGCTACCCTCATTATGTTGGCAAATTTGGGAAACTCAGGAATGGCCACAGCCCTTGAAAAGATCAGTTTTCATTCCAATCCAAGAAGGGTAATGCCAAAGAATGTTCAAACTACCATACAATTGTATACTTATTTCACATGCTAGCAAGGTAATGCTCAAAATCCTTCAAGTTAGACTTCAACAGTACATGAACCGAGAACTTTACAGACGTGAAAGGATTCAGAAAACGTAGAGGAAGGAATCAGAGATCAAATTGCCAACATTCACTGGATCACAGAGAGAGCAAGGGAATTCCAGAAAAATATCTACTTCTACTTCATTGATTACACTAAAGCCTTTGACTGTGTGGATTACAATTAGAAAATTCTTAAAGAGATGGGAATACCAGACCACCTTACCTGTCTCCTGAGAAACCTGTATGCAGGTCAAGAAGCAACAGTTAGAACCAGATATGGAATAATCTTATGTGAAAGTCACAACAGACTGGTTCAAAATTGGGAAAGTAGTATGTCAAGGCTGTATACTATCATCCTGCTTATTTAACTTAAAGGTAGAGCATATCATATGAAATGCCAGGCTGGACAAATCACAAGCTGGAATCAAGAATGCCAGGAGAACCTCAGATATGCAGATGATACCACTCTAGTGGCAGAAAGCAAAGAGGAACTAAAAAGCCTCTTGATGAGGGTGAAAGAGAAGAGTGAAAAAGCTGGCTTAAAACTCAACATTTAAAAAACGAAGATGGGGGCTTCCCTGATGGCTCAGTGGTAAAGAATCTGTCTGCTAATGCAGGAGACATAGGTTCAATCCCTGATCTGGGAAGATCCCATATGCCATAACTATTAAGCCTGTGCTCTAGAGCCTGGGAGCCGAAACTGCAAGAGAAGCCACTGCAATGGAAGCCCACTCACTAGAGAAAAGTCCGTGCAACAACAAAACGACACAGCACAGCCAAAATGAATGAATAAAATTCAAAAAACAAAAACAAAATGAAGATCATGGCATCTGGTCCCATCAATTCATGGCAAATAGAAGGGGGAAAAGAGGCAGCAGTGGCAGATTTTATTGTCTTGGGCTTCAAAATCTGCAGATGGTGACTGCAGCCATGAAATTAAAAAATGCTTGCCCCTTGGAAGAAAAGCTATGACAAACCTACACAGTGTATTAAAAAGTAGAGACATCACTTTACCGACAAAGGTCTGTATGGTCAAAGCTACGGTTTTTCCAGCAGTCATGATTAAAGATTAGAACTATGCATCAATGTGCATCTTAAATATGTAACAAATATGCCAGTTCTATTTGATACTACAAATTATTTGGGTTTCCCTGGTGGCTCAGACAGTAAAGAATTTGCCTGCATTGCAGGAGACCAGGTTTCAATCCCTGGGTCAGAAAGATCCAAATTAATTAGGAATCAGAATTCGGAGGCAAATTATTGTAGATTTAGTTGAAATACTAACAAATTCCTGATACTACATCTCAACTAAATTCCAATTTAATTATCCATGACAAAGTAGTATTCTACAAACAGTAGTGAACTGGAGTCCAGGACACCTCAATTCTCATCTCAATTCTGCCACTAACTAGTCAAACATCCTGAGCCAGGATCATAGTAAATACCCAGCACATGGGATGTTAAATCCATAAACCTAACTTTTTTGAACCTCTAATTCATTTGTAATAGAGAACACTGGATTAAAAAATCTCTGAAGGTCTCTTTTAAGCTATAAAGTCTTTAACGAAACCTAGGGTTTATTAATACGACTGGAGGTGGTCAGAATTAATTATGACTAATTTTAAAGAAAGAGAGGGTCCTGATCAAAGAGAAAAAAAGTTTTCCAGCAAAAGTAACAACATGAAGAAGAGTTATGTGTTAACAAATGAGATAAAGGGAGATCAAGACAGTGGAAGAGGACAACGTGGAGGAGGACAACGTGGAGCTCAGCTCCCCCATGAAAACATGAAAAACTCACCTAACTGTGGAGCAGGTCTCACTGAAAACACACTGGTAAGTGGCAGAAAGCAACTATTACCACAATAAACACGAAGTGATAAACATGAAGATATAAAATATGACATTAAAAACATAAAACAGGACAGGGATGTAAAAACTTGTAGATCTTTTTAAGAACAAGTGAGATGGAATATAGTTTGACTTACAATGCATGTGCCCCCAAGGACCTTATCAACTCAAACTTTAGTGGTGACCTTAATTCAGCTCAGTTCAGTCGCTCAGTCATGTCCAACTCTCTGCAACCCCATGAACCGCAGCACACCAGGCCTCCCTGCCCATCACCAACTCCCGGAGTTCACCCAAACCCATGTCCACTGAGTCAGTGATGCCATCCAACCATCTCATCCTCTGTTGTCCCCACCTTCTCCTGCCCTCAATCTTTCCCAGCATCAGGGTCTTTTCCAATGAGTCAGCTCTTCGCATCAGGAGGCCAAAGTATTGGAGTTTCAGCTTCAGCATCAGTCCTTCCAATGAATATTCAGGACTGATTAATAACTATCATCTAATCTGAACCACCTTAAAATGAGAAAACTGAGACCCAGAAAAATTACATGATGTGCTCAAGGTCATATTATCTGGGTGTGGTAATGCCAAGACTAAAACCCAAATTTCCCCAGTTCCCAGTCAAATGCTATCTTTCCTGTAACCCAAGGCTTCTAAAACTACCTAACTGCAGTGCTACTTGTAGTATGGCAACCACTTCAATCAATATATGCTCTTTCAGGACCTCTAGTTCTACTATATCATATGTATGTATGAGATGGGCAAAGAATTCTAGGCAAATAAATCCAAAAACTCCCAGAGAATACTTGCAAATATGTGATAAGACACTAGTACCCAAAGTATAGAGAGAACTCTTATAATTCAACAATTAAAAGGCAACAAATTTTAAAACGGGCAAAGGATTTGCACAGGCATTTCTCCAAAGATAAACAAATAGCCAATAAGCACATGAAAAGATGCTCCAACATCATTAGTCATTAAGGAAATGCAAATCAAAATCACAATGAGACACCACTTTACACCCACTAATATAGCTATAAGCAATCAAAAAGGAGGACAATAACAAGTCTTGCGAGAATGAGGAGAAACTGGAACCCTTGCACATTATTGGTGGGAACGCAAAATGGTGCAGGTGCTGTGAAAAGAGATTGCTAGCTCTGCAGAAAGTTAACTACTGTCACCATATGATCCAGCAATTCTACACTAGGTATACACTGAAGAGAAAAGACAACTTACATCCATATAGAAACCTGTACAATAACATTCGTAACAGCCAAAAGTTAAGGCAATCCAAATGTCTACTAACTGATGAACAGATCAACAAAATGTGGTATATTATACAACAGGATACTATTCAGCCCACAAAAATGAATGAAGCACTGATACAAGCTGTAATACAGATGAACCTTGAAAATACTGTGATAGGTGAAAAGAAGCCAGACAAACAAAGTCTACAGGTTGTATGTTTTCATTTGTATGGAATGCCCAGAACAGGTAAATCCATAAAGATATAAAGTACATTATGGCTGCCAGAGACTGGAGGTAGAAAAGAATGGACAGTGACTACTAATGGGCATGGGGCTTCTTTTTGGAGTGGTGAAAATATTCTGAAATTAGATAGTGACGACGACTGCACAAACTCTGTAAATATACTTTTTTTTTAACAAGTGAATTGCGTGCCTGCAAATGGTGAATTTTATGGTTTGTGAATAAAATCAGTATATGTTTTTGTTTTGTTTTAAAACACACAGAGAAACATCAAAGTGAAATCCCCACTCATTCCCTCTTGGGTTGTGAAAAGAAAAATACCAACACAAGGTTAATGCATCAGTCTCAGTAGTTACTGAGCAAGGCATGTGTTGTAAACGAGAATTCAGGGGCTTCCCTGGTGGCTCAGTGGTAAAGAATCCACACACCAATGCAGAGACTGGAGTTCGATCCCTGATCCAGAAAGATTCCAGATGCCACGGAGCAACTCAGCCCATTGGCTACAACTACTGAGCCTCTGGGGCTAGAGCCCAAGAACAACTCTCGAGCCTACTTGCCACAACTACTGAAGCTCGGTGCCCTCAAGCCTGTGCTTCAGAACAGAAGAAGCCACTGCAGAGCCCGAGCAATCCAATGAAGACCAGTCCCCACTCATGCAACCAGAGAAAAGCCCACGCAGCAACAAAGCACCAGCGCAGCCAAAAATAAATAAATTTTTTAAATTATGTTTTTAAAAAGGTGGGAATTCAGAAATATCCTGTTCTCAGGATATTCATAAGACTGTAAGTATACAAAGGTAAGCAAATAATTACAACACAACAGGATACAACCACAACAAAAGGTGAAATTTAAGTTGATCTTTGAAAATGAGTAGAATATGATTATGTATAAAAAAGAAGGGACTGGACTTTGAGACAAACTGAGGAAACAATGAATCAAGGGCAAAATACCATTAGAAATGCACATATTTAGCTCAGCACAGCAAAAGAATCCTAAACAGACCGCTAAAGTAGCACTGACTAGGTACTCGTGTTGGTATGCCCTGGGCAGCATTTTAATTTGTTTCTTCCAAAGAAATACTGCCTATAGTAAGTATTTCAGTTGTTTCTTGCACATGTAAAATCTATGTCAGCTATCTATCTTTCTGTCCTCATTTAATCTTTACAACAAACTTGAACTAAGGCCTAATGATTTCAAAGAGGAACTCAACTTCAGAAAGTTAGTAACAGCTCACAATACTATACCTATGCATTCTGCTCAGTGTCATAAATTCATTCTCTCAGTTAATCCTGAAAACAACCCTAAGGGGACTTCCCTGGTGGTCCAGTGGTTAAGACTCCACACTCCAATGCAGGGGAGCCAGGTTTGATCTCTGGTCAGGGAATCTGATCCCACATGCTGCAACTGAAGATCTTGCATGCTGCAATAAACATGGAAGAGCCCATGTGCCACAACTAAGACCCCGTGCAGCCAAATAAATAAATTAAAGGAAAAGAAACCCTCAGGACCACGTATTACTAGTACTTCTGTTTTGTATATAAGAAAACTAAGATTCAAGGAGTTAAAGCAATTTGCCTGGAGTAGCACTGGTAATAAAAAGGCAGAACTGGGAATTAAGTCCAGGCCTGCTTGATCCTAAAGCTTTTTTTTTCTAGATATATTGCTTCATCTATGCATGTATACATGCTAAGTCACTTCAGTCATGTCTAACTCTTTGCGACCCTATGGACTGCAGCCCACCAGGCTCCTCTGTCCATGGGGTTCTCCAGGCAAGAATACTGGAGTGGGTTGCCATGCCCTTCTCCAGGGGGATCTTTGCAATACACGGATCATCTGCTTCATCTATCCTTAATCATTATTCAGTCTAATCCAATATGCTTCCATGTTTATACTCTGTACTTCCAGTGACTAGGAGCAGTGGTCTCTTACATGAACAAGCACAACATACATCTGCTGAAAACACTGTTTCCCTGTATTCAGTTCAGTCACTCAGTCGTGTCCGACTCTTTGAGACCCCATGAACTGCAGCACACCAGGCCTCCCTGTCCATCACCAACTCCCGGAGTTTACTCAGACTCATGTCCATCGAGTTGGTGATGCCATCCAGCCATCTCATCCTCTGTCGTTCCCTTCTCCTCCTGCCCCCAATTTCTGTATTAGACCTAAGTAAAGGTTAACAGGAGAAATCCTAGCCATGAAACACCACCAAACAAGGTGACTTCTCGAAAATTCTTTTCTCTTCCGATTTTTCCAAGAGGTAGGAAACAGGCTCCAAAGCTACAGCAGACTACAGCAGACCCGAGTGAGCAATGCAAAGAAATCTTTTCATCAAAAAGATGGAAAGGGCAAGCCTGACCACGATCTGGTTACAGCAATGCAGAGCTCATGTGGTACACACTGCAGCAAAATCAGGTGCTGACAGCTGAGAGATAACAAGCCATGTAAGGCGGAGGGAAGGGAAACACAGACGCCCTTAAGATTTAAACCAGAGCAGGAAACTGACGCAGACAGAAGAGTGGGATGTGGTATCAAGCTGAAGCAGTGCAAGAGTTAAGCCGGTGAAAACAACTCACCACAGCCAGCAGCTCCTGCTGGCGACTCCCACTCATTTCACCTTGTTTTCCCTCATAGAAAAGGTAAGCTGTTTTCTCAGTTCGCAGCAAATCAGACAGTTTCTCAGCTTGCTAGATGGCTAGACTAGGACCGAGGAATGACGCAGCAACATCCTCCTCAGCTCCCTTCTAACAGCAGGAAGACAGCCAAGGACCAGAAGGAAAAAGAGTAGCTGGGAATGATTTTCTTTCCCATTCCGAACACCTCAGATTTGTCCAACCTATATAAAACAGGCGACTATTGGGACACTCATTTCAAACCAATTTCTTCGTCAAATACTCTTTTAAATTTTATTCCATTTAATTTTGTTATCATATCCTTACACAAGTTTCTTCATGAATTTCTTATTTGTAAAACAGGACTAAATATGCTTGACTCCGTATGTTTACCCCTTTCATAGTAATGTGTGAAGGAAACGTTATTTAAAGTCCTTGGAAAAGTTAAAAGCATAATATAATAACAATAACTAGCACTTACTGTATGTCTACTTAGTGTCAGTCTAAGCCCCTCACGTGAACTCCTTTATTTCTCACAACGTCATGAGGCAGATGACACTAACCTCATTTTTTAGATGAGTAAACTGAGGCACAGAAGTGGAGTTCTTTTCCAAGTTTATGCAAATATAATATGGTAGAACTACAAACCGAGGTGTACCGGAAAACAATTGTGAGTATATATTTCTATACTAATGTAATATGTAATGAAAAGTATGTTAGAATATTATAACACATGGCTTAAGGAAGCAACTCAATGACCTAGTCAAATATGCAACAAATACCTGAATTCTACCTTGTTCCCAGCACCATATGCCATCATCCGTATGCATTATAAAATTAACATGTAACAGAGACAGCCATGCAGGACCCAGGAGCTGGTCACAGACAATATGTCACTCTGAAGAGGAGCACAGACAAGTTACTTAACTGTGCCTCAAGGTCCTCGTGTGTAAGACAGCTATAATACCTACCACAAAGAATCCATGCCACACTGTATTTCTTACATGTCAAACAACATATTGCAAAACTCCTCAAATTAAATGGTAGTATCTTCTTAGAAATTAATTATTCCAGCTTCTCATTTGACAAATCTGAAGTCCAAACTATAAAGTAACTTGCTCAAATTTGTAGAGCTAGATAATGACAAAGACTCAGCCAAAACCTCCAGACCCAGTCCAAAGTTCTTTATCATCTCTCTGGGCTAAATAATTCCATTTCCTCTCAGGAAAAGGTGATAAACATCAGAGAACAGAATGACTCAAAACCTCTAAGGATAAAAAAAATACAAACAAACAGGATGCAAGGCTTCAACGTTCATTTAATATAGCAGAAACAAAAAAAAAGTGGCATTACTCAGTACTGTTTCCTTCTCAAAAAAATCATATCATTTCAAAAAATTTACTCTACTATATTTGTGTTCAGTTCAGCTCAGTCGCTCAGTCATGTCTGACTCTTTGCAACCCCATGAATCGTAGCACGCCAGGCCTCCCTGTCCATCACCATCTCCCAGAGTTCACCCAAACTCATGTCCATTGAGTCGGTGATGCCATCCAGCCATCTCATCCTCTGTCGTCCCCTTCTCCTCCTGCCCCCAATTCCTCCCAGCATCAGAGTCTTTTCCAATGAGTCAATTCTTCACATGAGGTGGCCAAAGTATTGGAGTTTCAGCTTTAGCATCAGTCCTTCCAATGAACACCCAGGACTGATCTCCTTTAGAATGGACTGGTTGGATTTCCTTGCAGTCCAAAGGACTCTCAAGAGTCTTCTCCAACACCACAGTTCAAAAGCATCAATTCTTCGGCGCTCAGCTTTCTTCACAGTCCAACTCTCACATCCATATATGACCACTGGAAAAACCATAGCCTTGACTAGACGGACCTTTGTTGAAAAAGTAATGTCTCTGCTTTTAAATATGCTATCTAGGTTGGTCATAACTTTCCTTCCAAGGAGTAAGCGTCTTTTAATTTCATGGATGCAATCACCATCTACAGTGATTTTGGAGCCTCAAAAAATAAAGTCTGACACTGTTTCCAGTGTTTCCCCATCTATTTCCCAAGAAGTGATGGGACCAGATGCCAGGATCTTAGTTTTCAGAATGTTGAGCTTTAAGCCAACTTTTTCACTCTCCTCTTTCACTTTCATCAAGAGGCTTTTGAGTTCCTCTTCACTTTCTGCCATAAGGGTGGTGTCATCTGCATATCTGAGGTTATTGATATTTCTCTCGGCAATCTTGATTCCAGCTTGTGCTTCTTCCAGCCCAGCGTTTCTCATTATATACTCTGCATATAAGTTAAATAAGCAGGGTGACAATATACAGCCTTGACGTACTCCTTTTCCTATTTGGAACCAGTCTGTTGTTCCATGTCCAGTTCTAACTGTGTTAGGCTAACCCATATGTACTCAGGTTACTCCTTCCCAGCTGTTTCTGCAACTTTCTGAAACTGTCTTGGCAAAGTCAGGTCAAAATCCTAATAAGCTCCAGAGAACAGCACAGTGTTACTATAGCAAATTCTCCTGAAAATATTAAAAAGCAGGGCTTAGAAACTCTACTGACATTCTCAGTATAGTTATTTTGGCTGTGATAGAAGCCAATCTGTTTTTCTAGAAATAACTTTTCATGAAAATCATTCTCAAGTAAGAAAGAAGACAAAATTTTTCTCATTCATCTCATTAATTTTCATTCAATTTTCCCAAATTTTCTGGAGCATTTCAAATCTCACATGAGTTTACCAGAGACCTCAATCCATACCACTCTTTCCAAAAGTCTGCTGTAAAAGAGATATGTTTGTTTTGGTATTATAGTATAACCAGAGTCAAGACTAGAATCCATTTTACACGCAAGCAGAATCAGGGAAAGAGAAAGAGACAGGATGACTGGCAAGTCAAATCAATTATTTATTTAAAAGTCCACAAGGTACAGAGCTCTGTAAGGTGCACAGTGCCAATCTGCTCCACCCCTTCTCTGCTAGTCAGTAGAGGCTGCAAGATGAACACCAGAGTCCTCAACAAGCAGCCAAGTTCTGAGTAAAACGGGCCTACCAGGCTCGATGGGGTCAAACACATTTTTTTAACTCTGAATCAAAGAACAGAGGTTCAAGGAGGAAGATGATCAATATCTTAAATACTGCAGAGAGATTAAGGATCAAGAGATTAACGTTATGAAAATGCCTGAATACAAGGACAATGGATCTTCTGAAAGGGTCTTTACAATAAAATGTTAGGGACAGAAACAAGACAGGAAAGATGTTAAAGAATAAGCAAATGAGCGTAAAAGAAAAAGCTGCATACAAAATGCCCCCTTTTTAAAGATGTTTCAGAGTGAAAGAAAAAAATCCCAGTAACTGTAAGACACAGAAAGGCAAAGGGATTTTTATTTCTCTGTTTTAGGATAGCAAAGACCTCAGTGTATTTATAATCTGAAAGGAAAGACTCAATAAAGAGTGAAGCCAGACTTCCCTGGTGGTCCAGAGGTTAAGAATCCAACTGCCAATGCAGAGGACATGGGACTGATCCCTGGTCTGGGAAGATTCCACATGCCACGGGGCAAATAAGCCGTGGGCCACAACTACTGAGCCCACACGTGCCCTGGAGCCCACGCTCCACAGGAGAAGCCACTGCCGCGGGAAGCCCACACACCCAGTGAAGAGGACACCCACTCACAACTAGAGAAAGCCCAAGCACAGCAAAGACCCAGAAATAAACATCTGTTTGTTTGTTTTTAAACAGTGAAGCTAAAAATACAGAGAAAGAGAGTAACTGCTAAGAGGGAGGTACTAAACAAAGTGGATACTAGGGACTGGAATGGAGAGGACAAGTAATTCATGTGGATCCTAAGAGTCACCAGACAAATGCAATGAAAATGCAGAGAGCAGACGGTAGGGGCTTTGAAAAATCAAAAGCCACAAATAATGGCAAAGTGAAGAACCAGAAATACGTATAGTAATCTATCCCTGTATTCAATCAGCAAAAATAGGAATAACTCTTCTCATCAGAGAGGAGTTTTCAGTTATGGGTTAGGAGATGGAGAAATACTGGGAGAAAAGAAGAGCCTAGGACTCAGCTCACATTTGTGCACAGGTTTTACCAGGCTCAGAAGCAGCAGCTCGTAAAGGAACACCAGAAATGAGGTGTAAATGGATAAAGCTTAGATGTATAATGTTGAGGAGACAGTAAAAATAGAATTTTGGAATAATTATCAATGGCAAACATGAAGAAGAGCAAGCTAAAGAATTTTATGGCTGCATTTGACAGAGGAATGAAGAGAGGAACAGACCGAAAAAGAGCTGAGGATCACTAACAGTGTGTCTCCGGTGCTCACTATGCTTCCAAGTAGAATGATCTTCAGTCCCACTTTCCCAGAAGCTGGGCCCTGAAACTTCCTTTTATTTCATTTGCCAAGATTGGCAATTTGCTGAACTGTTTCAAAAGTTTGGGGTTTTTTTGTTTTCTGAATTGAACATTTGTTCTTAATAAGGATTTCCTAAGCACTCTACAAAAGGACCTGAGGAACATTATCCAAGATGTAAGTGAGTATGACTGACTAGACCCTATTTGGTCTTTTAAGCTGACTCCACCCCACTCCACCCACACAGACAGGATGGAAAAGGGTAGATAACAACAGTTAAATCTGGGGAGCACTTCACTAATCTGAGTCACTACCTAATCAATTCTCTCAACCAACCCATGCTTTATTTTTATTCTTAAGAGGTCTGTCTAATTCAAGAACAGAATAGTATAAAGGACACAAAATACCGAAATCCGATTGATTTGATTATATTCTTCATAGCCAAAGAAAGAGAAGCTCTATGCAGTCAGCAAAACCAAGACCGGGAGCTGACTGTGGCTCAGATCACGAACTCCTTATTGTCAAATTCAGATTTAAATTGAAGAAAGTAGGGCAAACCATTCATCTATGACCTAAAATTCAAATCCCTTATGATTATACAGTGGAAGTGACAAATAGATTCAAGGGATGAGATCTGATAGACTGCCTGAAGAACTACAGATGGAGGTTCTTGATACTGTACAGGAGGCAGGGATCAAGACCATCCCCAAGAAAAAGAAATGCAAAAAGGCAAAATGGTTGTCTGAGGAGGCCTTACAAACAGCTGTGAATAGAAGAAAAGTGAAAGGCAAAGGAGGAAAGGAAAGATACACCCACTTGAATGCAGAATTCGAAAGAGTAGCAAGGAGAGATAAGAAAGCCTTTCTCAGTGATTAATACAAAGAAGTAGAAGAAAACATTAGAGTGGAAAAGACTAGAGAGCTCTTCAAGAAAATGAGATAACCAAGGGAACTTTTCATGCAAAGATGGGCACAATAAAGTACAGAAATGGTAAGGACCTAACAGAAGCAGAAAATATTAAGAAGAGGTGGCAAGAATAGTCAGAAGAACTATACAAAAAATATCTTCATGACCCACAATGGTATGATCACTCACCTAGAGCCAGACATCCTGGAATGCAAAATCAAGTGGGCCTTAGGAAGCATCACTACAAACACAGCTAGTGGAGGTGATGGAATTCCAGTCGAGCTATTTCAAATCCTAAAAGATCATGCTGTGCAAGTGCTGTACTCAATATGCCAGCAAATTTGGAAAACTCAGCAGTAGCCACAGGCCTGGAAAAGGTCAGTTTTCACTCCAATCCCAGAGAAAGGCAATGCCAAAGAATGCTCAAACTACCGCACAACTGCATTCATCTCACATGCTAGCAAAGTAATGCTCAAAATTCTCCAAGCCAGGCTTCAACAGTACATGAACTGTGAACTTCCATATGTTCAAGCTGGATTTAGAAAAGGCAGAGGAACCAGACATCAAATTGCCAATATCCACTGGATCAATGAAAAAGCAAGAGAGTTCCAGGAAAACATCTACTTCTGCTTTATTGACTATGCCAAAGCCTTTGAGTACGTGAACCACAACAAACTCTGGAAAATTCTTAAAAAGATGAGAATACCAGACCACCTGACCTGCCTCCTGAGAAATCTGTATGCAGGTCAAGAAGCAACATCTAGAACTGGACATGGAACAACAGACTGGTTCCAAATCAGGAAAGGAGTACATCAAGGCTGTATACTGTCACCCTGCTTATTTAACTTATATGCAGAGTACATCATGAGAAATGCTGGGCTGGAAGAAGCACAAGCTAGAATTAAGATTGCCAGGAGAAACATCAATAACCTCACGTATGCAGATGACACCACACTTAAACGGCAAAAAGTAAAAAACTAAAGAGCCTGTTGATGAAAGTGAAAGAGAGTGAAAATGTTAGCTTAAAGCTCAACATTCAGAAAACTAAGATCATGGCATCTGGTCCCATCACTTCATGGCAAATAGATGGGGAAACAGTGGAAACAGTGACAGACTTTATTTTTGGGAGGCTCCAAAATCAATGTAGATGGTGACTGCAGCCATGAAATTGAAAGACACTTGCTCCTTGGAAGAAAAGTTCCAACCCAGACAGCATATTAAAAAGCAGACATTACTTTGTCAACAAAGGTCCATCAAGTCAAAGCTATGGTTTTTCCAGTGGTCATGGTATGGATGTGAGAGTTGGACTATAAAGAAAGCTGAGCGCCGAAGAATTGATGCTTTTGAACTGTGGTGTTGGAGAAGACTCTTGAGAGTCCCTTGGACTATAAGGAGATCCAACCAGTACATCTGAAAGGAACTCAGTCCTGAATATTCACTGGAAGGACTGATGCTGATGCTGAAACTCCAATACTTTGGCCACCTCATGTGAAGAACTGACTCATTTGAAAAGACCCTGATTGTGGGAAAGATTGAAGGCAGGAGTAGGAGACGACAGAGAATGAGATGGTTGGATGGCATCACCGACTCAATGGACATGAGTCTGAATGAACTCTGGAAGTCGGTGATGGACAGGGTGGCCTGGTGTGCTGCAGCCCATGGGGTCACAAGGAGTCGGACACGACTGAGCGACTGAACTGAACTGAACAAACACGTGTTTTCTGTCATGGTGATCTAGAGTCGTAACCCTACCAGTCCCCCAGGGATATTTCTTAAGCCCTTATGGGTTTCAGTTTCCCCCTCTATAAAGTAGAATAACAGTACCTGTTTCATGAGGTAGTTGTAAAGAATTAGACAGCAAGTATGTTACACAGCAGATGCTAAAGAAATATCAGGTAATACATTCTACTAAAACTTGTTATAACAGAAACTGGAAGACTATTTCAACTAACATTATTATAAAGTAAGCCATCCAAGGTGAACAAGTTTATTGCTACGCTGCTAATATACACAGGACAAATTCTGTTCTAAAAATTCTAAAGGAAAAATGTGTTCCAAAAATTCTGTTGCACTTGATAATCTAATGATGATGTTATTTTGGGGGTATAATGTCCATAACTAAGAACTTAGTGTTTTGAAACGTACCTTCCCCCCCACCCCCAGTAATTACTACTTCCATAATAGAGGAAACCTTCCAATTCAACCCCAGGGCAATATCAGATTTTCAACAAATCTCAAATAAATGGAGTTGTAAAAACACATAGATGTAAAGTAGCCTGCAGAAAACTCGAGGCAAAAGGCTACATCCTGCCCCTTTCCCCAACATCAGTTAACATCACAAATGTTCCTCAGTTTTACCAGTCCTAACATCTTAGAGTTATCATTTCTTTCTTTCTCTACATCAGCAGTAAGTCCTATCTCTTCCTTCTTCAAAACTTCTCTCCAACATATCCCCCTCTTTCAGTTTTCACTCCCAAAATTCAGGTCTCAATAGTGTTCACAGATGAATTTCTAAAACAATTCTTAACTAGCCTCCTTTCTAACAATCTACATAATGAAAGTGAAAGTCACTCAACTGTGTCTGACTCCTTTCCACCCCAAGGACTGTAGAGTCCATGGAAATCTCCAGGACAGAATACTGGAGTGGGTAGCCTTTCCCTTCTCCAGGGGATCTTCCCAACCCAGGGATTGAACCCAGGTCTCCTGCATTGCAGGTGGATTCTTTACCAGCTGGGCCACAAGGAAAGCCACTCCTGATTAATCAGCCTATAATTCCAAGTTTATCAAGTCATGGTCCTATTCAAAACTTTCAATGATTCCCAAATGTTGGCAAGATAAGTCCACATTCCTCAGTATAACTGTCAAGACTGTTCATAATCTGACTGAGCATTACCTCACTAATCTTATCTCCTCCCCGTCCATAATCTAAACTCTATTATAGGATCAAACAATAAATATTACAAGTTTGTTCCAATCTCAGTGTCTTTGCTCTTGCTTTGCTGAGGCCTAGAAACCTATCCCCTTCCTTTCTGCCTATTCAAATCCTATCCATCCATCACTGTAAGTGAAAGTCGTTCAGTCGTGTCTGACTCTTTGCAATCTGGAATTCTCTAGGCCAGAATACTGGAGTGGGTAGCCCATCCCTTCTCCAGGGGATCTTAACGACCAAGGAATGGAACCAGGGTCTCCTGCACTGCAGGAGGATTCTTTACCAACTAAGCTTCAGGGAAGCCCTTCCATCACAGTAAACTCCAGTCTAACTGCCTCCATGAAGCTCACTGACTACTTCAGCCCAGACTCATCTCAGTAAACTAGGACCTATCATTTTGATATGTTAGTAGCATAACAGACCTCCTAGAGCAGTGCTGTTGTACAATAGACCCAATGGCATTTTCACACACACACAAAACCCACCAAAGTAAACTTTTCATGAGGCTAAATTATTCAATATAAAAAACTCCTTTCATCTGAGATGATGCCCTTTCATTTCTGTTTTAAAATGTTTCATCTTTTACAAAATGGTGGTATTAGATGAGAAAATTGTTTTTCATTTTCATGTCCTTACTTGGAAAACAAAAACCTCTTTTGAAATATGACTGGTTTTATGAAACCCAAGTTCTGGAACCACAAGTCTACATCCCCCATTTTGGCATTTATATATGCTCCAAGACTTGCAGAACTATTTTAAAAACTACATACTGTCTCCCCAATGAGGTTTTTTAATTCCTTAAGAACACAGGCTACATTCTGCACTTCCTTTGTCTTTTTGTTTCCTCCACATTAATTAGGCCTGGATCAAATATAACACCAGAACTATAAAATGAATAAAATTCACAAAATTCCTGGCTTTTAAATTTAATGTGAAACTGGCCAAAAATGTAACTGAAACCTGTGTTCTTTGTCTCCTCTCCATTCCTCTTCTCTAAAGGTTCTCTGCATCCCTGTGGATTGCAGAACGACTACTATTTTCCAATATTTCTGCTCAGATCCCACCCCTCTTACCTCTCTTTATAATCTGAAATTTTATCCCTGTTTCCTTATTATTTCTCCTTGTTCCATTAACTGCCTCACTACCCACCCATCTAGTTTTCCAACATACTACTATAAGATCCTTGGGATGGAGACTTAAAAACAAATGTCTAACATAATCACCAGTCCTCAAGTTCCTACCCCCCCCTCAAAAAAATTTAACAAATGTTAAGAAGTACATTGGAGAAGGCACTGGCACCCCACTCTAGTACTCTTGCCTGGAAAATCCCATGGACGGAGGAGTCTAGTAGGCTGCAGTCCATGCAGTCGCTAAGAGTCGTGTCACTTTCCCTTTTCCCTTTCATGCATTGGAGAAGGAAATGGCAACCCACTCCAGTGTTCTTGCCTGGAGAATCCCAGGGACGGGGGAGCCTGGTGGGCTGCCGTCTGTGGGGTCGCACAGAGTCGGACACGACTGAAGCGATTTAGCAGCAGCAGCAGCAAGCGGTACATAATTTTATCAAATTATATTAAAACCATCCCATACTGCACTCCAGGACAGCTGTGGTAGAAAGCATTAAAATTGGTATTCCTGACATAAACTTACCAGGGTCCATTACTCTGTTACACAAACAGCCTGACTACATTGGTTATATCTTCTATCTTTAATTAGCTTCTGTATATTCCATAACAGTCTTTCATGTTAAAGACATTTACTGTATCTTTAAGTTTATCAAGACCTAAAAATGATATTCTTCCTATCCTAAGGAACATAAGTCAAAGCTGACCTCATTTACTCAGGGAATAAAGATCTGAAATGCACACAGTTCATAAAATCATCTCGTCTTCTGGTTTAAGCAATGTAATTTTCAAGAGCAAAGACAGAGGCAAAACCTAGCTTGGCATTCACCAGTTGTGTTGACTTTGGGCAAACTGAGCTCATATCTTAAGGCTTTTTCATCTATTAAATGGCGATAATTAACAGGATCCACCCCCAAAGGGTTGTTAAGAGGAAGATTAAATAAAGACATTAAAAGCACTTAAGTACAGTGGCTGGAAGACAGTCAACAAGTGCAAGGTTTTATTATTAGTCCTCAGTAAGAAAGAATCCTTAGAAAAATTTTCACGTATAAGACTTAAATAGCTGCTGATTCATTGATATTAGATATAAATCACTCAGATGGCCTAAACCAGATAAATTATCCCAGGTAACTAGAAATAGACAGGGTATTTGTGATAAATCTGTTTCAAGGTTTAAAGAGTCAAAAACTGCTTCTATTATCTTGTTTAGCATTAAACTTTTCCAGTTAAATGCTTGAAACTGGATGAAAGTAGAGATTTCATTTTTAAAAACAGGAAAATGCTGTCATTTTTCTATCTGAACTCTTTAGCCTCTGCAGAAAGTCTATACAAATAATGCCTTGCTAAGTGGAAAATACCTTTCATTTTTTTATTGTTCAGTTCAGTTCAGTCGCTCAGTCGTGTCCGATTCTTTGAGACCCCATGAATCGCAGCATGCCAGGCCTCCCTGTCCATCACCAACTCCCAGAGTTCACCCAAACTCATGTCCATCGAGTCGGTGATGCCATCCAGCCATCTCATCCTCTGTCGTCCCCTTCTCCTCCTGCCCCCAATCCCTCCCAGCATCAGAGTCTTTTCCAATGAGTCAACTCTTCACATCAGGTGGCCAAAGTATTGGAGCTTCAGCTTCAGCATCAGTCCTTCCAATGAACACCCAGGACTGATCTCCTTGAGAACGGACTGGCTGGATCTCCTTGCAGTCCAAGGGACTCTCAAGAGTCTTCTCCAACACCACAGTTCAAAAGCATCAATTCTTTGGCACTCAGCTTTCTTCACAGTCCAACTCTCCCATCCGTACATGACCACTGGAAAAACCATAGCCTTGACTAGACGGACCTTTGTTGACAAAGTAATGTCTCTGCTTTTGAATATGCTATCTAGGTTGGTCGTAACTTTCCTTCCAAGGAGTAAGCATCTTTTACTTTCATGGCTGCAATCACCATCTGCCAGTGATTTTGGAACCCAGAAAAATACAGTCTGACACTGTTTCCACTGTTTCCCATGAAGTGATGGGACCGGATGCCATGATCTTAGCTTTCTGAATGCTGAGCTTTAAGCCAACTTTTTCACTCTCCTCTTTCACTTTCATCAAGAGGCTCTTTAGTTCCTCTTCACTTTCTGCCATAAGGGTGGTGTCATCTGCATATCTGAGGTTATTGATATTTCTCCCCGCAATCTGGATTCCAGCTTGTGCTTCTTCCAGCCCAGCGTTTCTCACGATGTACTCTGCATAGAAGTTAAATAAGCAGGGTGACAATATACAGCCTTGACATACTCCTTTTCCTATTTGTAACCAGTCTGTTGTTCCATGTCCAGTTCTAACTGTTGCTTCCTGACCTGCGTACAGGTTTCTCAAGAGGCAGGTCAGGAGGTCTGGTATGCCCATCTCTTTCAGAATTTTTTATTGTAAGTAATTTCAAATCTGTTCCCATATTGATTTGACTCTCAGCACATTAAAAATGTTCCTTTTCCCCCTTTTCAAAAACGTTTTTTAGTAAAAAAAAAAAAAAGATTAATTTTTAAAAGGCTACAAATAAAACCATGTTAATATTAATATAAGATAATGCTTTCATTAGAGAGAGTTTCCACTCAATCATAATACAAGTTAAATAAGTTCACGTAATTATTTTTATTTTTAGAGGGTCGAAATGAGTAATATTATACAAGTCATCTTGGAAAGCAAGTTTTGCTTTCAACAATGCTGCCAAGGCTCAAAACCTTTTTGAAACTTCATTTCTAAGATTCTTAAAGACAAGCCTCATACACGCAAAAATTCCTAGTCTCCACCTTGAGAATTACATCTCATTTATAACCAACATAATGTTGATTACTCACTTCATTCACCAGACTTATCTCCAAAAATTAAGTATAATTCCCCCAAACGAAGACTTAACAGGATTAAGACATGAAATATGTTCTATAGATAAGTTCAAAAGAAGTATAGCAAATATTTCAGTTTGGAAATCCCATTAAAATAAATATATAACTATTCATTTTGGAAACTGTTTTTAAAAAGCAGTCATACTCCCTTACACATACCCTGCAGACAGACTTCCTGGTGGTCCAGTGGCTAAGACTCCATGCTCCCAACGCAGGGAGCCCGGGTTCAATCTCTGATCAGGGAATTAGATCCCACATGCCACAGCTAAGATCCAATGCAGCCAAACAAATAAAAATTAATATTTTTAAAAAACTACATAGTAACAAAACTAGAAATCTGAATTAGTACTGGATCTATGTAAAGCAGGAAAATAGTACTGTGAATAATGACTAAAGTTTTTCAGTTTGAACCATTAAACTATCATGCTTCCTTATTTGCTCCCTTGAGTGCCTCTGAAGGAACAGCATTTAATAAGGTTATTAACATCCATTTCTCTTGAAAATTTAATTTGGTTCACACCAGTCTGGGTAAACTGCGTGCGTGTTAAGTTGCCTCGGACTGTAGCCCACCAGGCTCCTCTGTCCATGGAATTCTCCAGGCAAGAATACTGGAGTGGGTTGCCATTCTGTTCTCCAGGTGATCTTCCCAACCCAGGAATCAAACTCAGGTCTCCTGTACTGCAGGCAGATTCTTTACCATCTTAGCCACGAGGGACCCACCCTAACATTATGATCTAAGTGTTTTTATCCATTTGTTTTGTTTAGTTACTAAGTCTGTGTTCAACTCTTTTGCAACCCCATGGACTGCAGCTCACCAGGATCCTCTCTCCATGGGATTTTCCAGGCAAGAATTCTGGAGTGGGTTGCTATCTCCTTCTCCAGGGATATTCTCAACCCACAGATCTGGATCAAACCCGTGTCTCCTGCATTGGCAGGCGGATTCTTTACCATTGAGCCACCAGGAAAGACTTTTATACGTTCAATTATTTAATCCTCACAACCACTCTCACCATCTTAAAAATAGGGAAATGAAGGCTTTCTGAGGCTACAGAACTGAAATCATAGAGTTTTACATAATCTTATTATAAGGTAAGGTGCTATTTAACAAAAACAAAGTATGAAAATAAGACACAAATGAATAATCTGTCAAAGAATCAGAAAACAATAAACCACATTAATAAAGCTTTATTTGAATAAAATCTAATGATTCAGAAATGTACTTCGAGATCTCATGATGCTTAGAAGCCAACATTACAAACAATTCTACAGTGAATGTGTAAAGTGTAGGAGATTAGGTTGAATATATACTAACTTTGTAATATATTCTGAAAAAAAAATGTTTTAATGAATTCACCACAGTTTATCATTTGCTTCTTCACACTTCAAAAGAAACTTCTGATTACTGAAGTTTACAACTGTTTTGAAGTATGGATAAATGTAAATGCATTTCACCCATACTTATTATCTTGACCTAATTGGAGTAAAAGATAAAATAGACTGATTTTATAGACTTTTATAGTCTATTGATTGATAGAAATCAATCAATAGACTGATTTCATAAAATATTTCTAAATTGCTAAAGAATAGTGCAACAGTGAGATGATGAAAGTTAAAAAAATCACTCCCATGTCTCAAAACTTCCTAAACATCTCTGTCCAATAACTCCAAAAAAACAATTATTAAGCTACCCTATAATCTTCTGATATAGTTCCATCAGAAAAGTCAAATGATCACTGCTTTAAAACACGTAGTATCAGGAATCCCCAAGCGGTCCAGCAGGTTTAGGACTGTGCTTTCACTGCTGAGGGCCTGAGCTCAATCCCTAGTCAATCCCCAAAGTCGTACAGGCAGCCAAAATAGAAGAAAAGAAACTTAGAATACATAGTAGGTATCTCTTAAAACAGATTTATATTTACCACACAATTGTGTTACACTTATATTAAATTAAACTCTCCCAGTTACTACTAATTCAAATTTGCACTTAAACTGGCTTAAAGTAAATACATAGGAAATTCATACATACATTCTTCTACCTTTTTTTCTTTTTTTGGCCACACCGAGAAGCATGTGGGATCCCCTTGAATTGGAAGCATCTTAACCACTGGACCAACAAGGAAGTCCCCCATTTTTCTACCTTTAATAAAAAAGAATAACTACTGAGAGAGCTTATCGGCAAGTCAGAGAAGGTGGCTTTAAACAGATTTAAGTGGCTTACATTTTTCTTTGTTGATATCAAAATAAAATGTTATTCAACAAAGTAATTCAAATGATGTGTATACCCAATATCTCATTTCAGTTAAGAGCTTAATCTGAGCATTAGACAAACACTTGATTAAGGGTCACTCCAAGAAGAAACTGTACACTTTTTGCCAGTGAGATTCCAAAGAAGGAGCTGCACCATGAATGGACTCGTGTACCTTCTCACCTGAAGCAACTGGGGCATCTCAGCCTTTTGATTAGAGAAAACACAAAGCAGAATTCTCATTAAAATGTTAATAAGCTTAAGCAACTAAACTGTTACCTATACATAAGCATCATTATGATCAATCACCTAAAACTCTACTGAGGGTCTAGTATGTCCAAAACTCAGTGAAAGGAATTGAGGTGAGTACCAGTTAAGACAAACCCCGCTTCTGATCAAGAACCTTATGATCAAATTAATTAATTAAGATACGAACTAATCAGATTAACCAAGAACACAAAGGGTACAAGCATTACAAGCCACAAGATTTTTGAGAAAGTAAGAAGCTTCTGACCTAAGGAGATACAAGCTAGTGTGACTTAACTAAGAACTTGAGGAGTATCAGCAATAAATGTCAAAATTTTGGAGAAGAAACACTACTGCAAAGTCAGGACAGACTTCAAAGATGAGGAACTGAGCTGAGCCCTGAAGGATGGAAAAATGAAATAATTAAACAGCAAAAGAGAGAAAAGGACAAAAGATAGTGGAAATAAATGTGCTAAATTGTGAATATGGTCATTAAATATTTATTAAATACTTACTACATGTCAGTCACTGTGTTACGTACTAGGTGAACAAAGCAGATGAGTTTCCTGGCCCTGTGAAGTCTACTGGGGAAGACAGATAATAATCAGGCAAGCAGATATATCATTATAATTGTAACAGGTGTTATAAAGGGAGGCAACAGACACCAGTAACAGGGAATAACGAGAAAGGACTAGCAAGATAAGATGATGAGGGAAAGTATCTCTGAATCATAAGCTGAGGCTGGAAGGAGACAGCCAGGCAAAGTGCAGGGGAGAGAGTGTTCAAGAAAGAGCGAGCCCCATGTACAAAGGCCCTGAGACAGGAAAAGAACTTGTGTTTAAAAATAAATAAGCAGCTAGTGTGAGAGAAGCGTAACAGATCATGAAACTAACGTAAGATGAAGTGGTACCCAGGGGCCAGGTTATACAAAGCATTACAGGCCAAGAGAAAGTTCGAATTTGGATCTTATTTAAGTCTCAAAGAAAGTTAAAACCATTAAAAGTTTCTGCAGGACTTCTCTTGTGTGCCAGTGGTTAAGAATCCGCTGGCCAACGCAGGGGACATGGGTTCAATCCCTGGTCTAGGAAGATTTCACATGCTGAGGGGCAACGAAGCCTGTTCCACACAACTACTGAGCCCACCTGCCACTACTACTGAAGCCCGTGTGCTCTAGGGTCTGTGGTCTGCAACAAGAGAAACCACTGCAATGAGAAGCCCACACACCACAACTAGAGAGGAACCCCCGCTCACCCCAACTACGAAAGCCCTTGAGCAACATGAAGACCCAGAACAGCCAAATAAACAAATAAAGGTTTCTACATACTCACATACTGCTGAATAAAAGGAGGCAGACCCAAAAGGGTATATGCTGTACGATTCCATTTTCACAAAAGTACAAAACCGGATCTAACAGAAATCAGGATGCTGATTACCCTTGGTGGGTGGAAGGGCTGCAAGAACCTGAAGGGAACTCAACAGGGGCTTCTTCTAGGTCCCGGTAACAGTTTCTTGATCTGCGTGCTGGTTACATGAGTATATTCAGTTTGTGAAAAAATCGTCAAGTTGTACTCTTAAATGTACTTTCCTACATATAAATACTACATACTTCAATCAAAACTTGTAATAATGTTTCAATTTTTTTTGCAAGTTTTTAGTAACGTGTTTTAAAAATATTACTCTATCCAGATAAAATGGCAACAGAGGAGCACATGCAAATACTTGGAAGGACTTGACTGACAAATTAACCTGGTGGAAGTTTTCAGAAACACATAATACAGGGGAAAGGGTAAGTCAAGCAACCAGTGAATACAAAGTACCATGTTTATAAAGAATAAGGTCCAGAAAGGGAGTTATGCAATAAAAGATAAGCTATAAATTCCTTAGAATGTAAGGAGGTACCTCTAGAAATTAAAAAAAATTAAAAAGTAATAGATGAAAATAGCAATGCCTAAGAAGTTTAGCAATGCTTGTTATCTTTTAACTTTTATTTTTATATGGTATTTTCAAGCTCTTCTCTTGCTGTCCCAACTCCAAACCAACCGTGTGATGAAACAGAAAGATTCTAAACTTGAGCATCAATCATATCTGAGCTGAAATCAAGTCTGCCCCCACCAGCTCTGGCAGTACCTGCTCTGAGCTCAGCTCCCTCATGTACAGAGGATAATGACCACCTCATAGTTATTATTTTCTATCACCACCTAAAATGTGGAGTTGGTAGACTGTATTTTAATTTATCATTTCCTAATGGTATATGGCTGAGTGACTAAGCAGCAGCAGCAATGGTATATGGAGGGTCAAATGGGTTTCCATTCACAAGATTCAAAGGTGGGAGAAGAGAATTATATAAGAGTCAACATAGAGAAACAGCATGGATAAGGAAAAACAAGAAAGGAACTTCCCTCGCAGTCCAGTGGTTAAGACTCTGCACTTCCACTGCAGGGGGCACAGGTTCAATCCCTGGTTGGGGAACTAATATCCTGCATTCCCATGCCGTGCAGTGGGGGAAAAAAAATAATACAAGGGGGGTCAAAGATAAACACGTGTCTTCTAGCACTTCAGATAAAGTGGTTTCAAGCATTTTCTAAGACAGCTGCTGCTGCTGCTGCTAAGTCGCTTCGGTCATGTCCGACTCTGTGCGACCCCATAGACGGAAGCCCACCAGGCTCCCCCGTCCCTGGGATTCTCCAGGCAAGAACACTGGAGTGGGTTGCCATTTCCTTCTCCAATGCATGGAAGTGAAAAGCGAAAGGGAAGTCGCTCAGTCGTGTACAACTCTTAGCGACCCCATGGACTGCAGCCTACCAGGCTCCTCCATCCATGGGATTTTCCAGGCAAGAGTACTGGAGTAGGGTGCTATTGCCTTCTCTGTTCTAAGACAGAGACTTGTCCTAAAGCAGATTGGGACAGGTGCAGTGACTTGAGAAATTAAGAGAAGAAAAAGACACTCTATGTTTCCCCAGCAAGATGCAATTCCTACCTAATGTATTCCCTTTGTGGAATTAGCTAAAACAAGTTAGAGATTAACACTAAGGATATTCTATCGCAGGTGGAAGGGCAAGGCCTTTAATCATTTTATGGCATCCCCACCCTTCAGAATTATTTGAACAACCGTAATGTGTAAAGTACTCCTTAAGTATAGCCAAAGATGTTAAGTTTCATATTTCAAGAGCTACCATTTCCAAAAAGATACAAAAATAAAAGTTCAAGTCATTAACAAATTTTCAGGTAATTTTTATTTTCCCCACAGTGTACCCCCGTCCTAAAAAGTAATGAAAACCTGGTTCCTCATGAATTCATCTTTCTGCTGATCTGACAAGTGTCCCCATCTCTGCCTCTCACTCTTCTCATCCACCTCACCATTAAACACTTAAGAGTTCCCGCTGTTTCCTACAAAGTTGGCACGCTGACTCTCTAGTATTCACTCTGATCTCACCAGTATTGATTCTAAACATAGAAACTTCACAACATTCCCAACTGATCATTCTGCTAACCAATAGCTAAGAGATAACACACCGTTTAAACAAACAAAGGTGGTCCTGGTGATTACGCAACTGTATGTGTTTATCAAAGCTCATTAAACTGTACATTTCAAACTGGTGAATCTTATTGTATGTAAATTATACCTCAATAAAGCTGACTTTTTTTTTAACAAGAGAATGCATGCACTCATTCATCCAGCAAATATTTACTGAGCATCTACTATGTGCATCAAAGTTTATATCTTTCAGCTTGACTATCTGGGTCCTACCTGTATGTAATGTGTATGCTCTACTCATAAACTAATACTGTCCTCAAAAGCCATGTTCCATGAAAAATGGCTCCATTTTTTATTATGAATGTCACCTTAATGATGGCCTCTACAGCAGAAGGACCATTAGCTATCCATCATCTTCCATCACATCAATGAAATCTATGCTATTTTAATACAAATGCTTCCATCACAAGAAAAAAATTAAGCACCTACTGCATATATCACCACCACAGCCTTATGTTTATCTTTCTATCAAAAAAAAAAAAGAAATATCTCAAAACTTACTGACAACATTGCCAGAAGACAGTATTATCGGGGAATAGACTTAATTGACTCATTCTAGGATCCATGGTGACCCAGCAGCTGACTCAAAGGCCTAGAAACTAGGCTCCTGGCTCCCAACTCCAACTCCCAATATGCACAGTGGACCTTAGAAACAAACTTGGGTTTGAATTCCAGCTCCACTTCTTACTAGTTATACGCACACACTTAGCAAAGTCAGCTTCAGTTTGCTCATCTGTGAAACAGGGATGCCAACTACCATCTCACAGCATTGTTGTGAAAACTAAAGGAGACCAGTATCACCCAGCACAATTACTGGGCACATGATTAGTTCCCTTTCTTGGTCTTCAATTATTTAAGAGTAAGAAAATATCTATTAATCAAAGTTAATTTACAATTCCTATTTTCTGCCTTGTTCATACTTTCCTCCCATCCCACCATTTCCAGTTCTTCAAACTTCAGTTACTATGTTTAGAAGTGATTTAATTTTAGAAACCTGGAAAATTCTTCTGAGTAAATTGAGCAAAACCTTCATCTGCCCCAAGGGGAATTCTGAGCAAAATAATTATTTCTAACAAGAAAAGAATTTTTTCTATGGGGGTTATTCATTTTAACCACATGAATGCCACCAAGGCTGCACACAAAGTAACAGAAAATCATCTGGAACATACTGTACAGATCCTCCGAAGGGAAACATCCCCCTAAAATCCAAACACCTCCCTCCCTAATCTTAGGTAGTAAAATCTTAACAGGCGATCTGAATTCCCCTGGCACTGACACCAGTTCAACTCCTTAGGCCAGAAGTGCAGCAGTCTGTAAAATGCCCTGAACAAACCCCACCTCTCGAAATACCCCTAAAAGGCAGGGAGGTCCAGAGGGTATTTTCTCCTTCTTCGACAGATAAAGCACTAGAGGCACAATTCCTTTCATTCAAGGTCATTCATGTCAGTGGAGGTGCGACGGGGAATCTGCAGTCTCTGTGGCTTTCTGGAGATCACACTGCAGGGAATTTTTTTTCTTTTTCTTTTTTTTGGAAGGGGGGGGGGGGCTGCCTATTCTCTTCCCCTCTCCCACCCTTCAAGTGTGAGCACTGGTCTCGGCATTTCCGAAACAAGCCACAACAAGCTCTGCAGCGTAAGGAAAGGGGCTGACGCGATGAAGAAACAGATGCTCCAAAGCAAGATGGTCTTTCTCGGCTCGCAGAGCCTCCTCCAAGGTTATTAACAGAAACCGCAGGCACCCCAGGGAGCTCTCTACTCCCGGCTCCGAACACCCCCAGCCCGGCCGCCCAGGGGACGCCGAGCTTCCTTCAGCAGCCTTCGCCGCCCGAGGCCACCGGCCCCAGAAACCGCACTTCATTCCTGCGCTCCGGGAAGCCATGGCTCCTTCCCCGCCCCGCGCGGGGCTGGAGGGGGGGCAGTGCGCGGAGAGGCGGGCCGCGCGCGCTGCGGAAAGTTCACCGCGGCGGCCGGCCGGCCGGCGGGCGGGCGAGGGGCGGCCCCGGCCCGGCTCGCCCGCGTCCCCCAGCAGATTCCACCATTAATTAGTCCTGAGGACTGTCTACTGGCAACTTAAACAAAGCGAATGCCTCGAATTCCTTCCCGGCCCAGCGGTCTGGCCGCGAGAGCAGCATCGGGCCGGGGCGCGCGGGGCCGGCGCTGCGGGCCGACCGACGGCTGCGGCGGAGCCCTTCCCCCGCCCGGCCCGCGCCCCCGCCCCCGCCGCCGGGCCCAGCAGCCCTGCCCGCAAGCCGGCCCGCGCGCTCCCAAATCTCTCCTCCTCCTCCTCCTCCTCCTCCTCCTCGGGAGCTCCCGGGCTCTTCCTGTAAGATCACTTCCTTCCTCCCCGGGTGCCCGCGGGCCCCGCGCAGCCCCCCTCCCCGGCGGTCCCGGCTCCCCTCCACCCCTCCCGGCCGAGCCGCTCCCCGCCCCCCACCGGGCCCCTGCGCCCCGCGCGTCTCCCCACCACCACCCCCCCACACACACACAACTCCCAAACTCGACCCCCAAACTCCTCCTCTGCCCCCTCAAACACGTTCCCCTCAGCTCTTGGCCCCAAACATTTTTTTTTAACCTCAGATTCTCGCTCTCCCACCAAGAAGTCTCTCAGAACCTTCCCTCCACCCCCCCCCACCCTCCAAAGGAGAAAAAAAAAGAAAAAAAAAATCTCTCAACTCTAAAAGAATTCTCAAGGTCTGGCTCCAGAGATGTCCCCTTCGGAGCTCTTTCTCCGAAATGCCGCTCAAACTCTACCCCCCACTTCAACTCCACACACCTCACCCGCGCCCGCCCTCGCCGGGGTGCGCCCGCCGGTTCTGCCCGGTCACCCCTGGGTGCCCCGACCCCCTTTGGCGGGGCAAGCCGCCCCTCTGAGCGCTCTCCTCTCTCCGCCCGCCAGCCCGGCCGCCCGGCCTCCCGCGCCGCCCTCCCGCCACTTCACCGCGGACTCCTCACCTCAGCGGCTCCGGCCCGCACTCCCGCCCGCCACGGGATCCGGCGCTCAGCTCCCGGCGGCCGGCGCCTCCTCCGGCTCCCGGGACTGACAATGAGGGGCGGGACTATCTTGTGACGTCAGGGTTCTGGAAGGCGTGGCTTCTTTGAGGGGCGGGGCTGATCGACGGTCCCGCCCCTTCATCTTGCCTTTTCCCCCCTCTCTAGGACTTGAACTATTCCAAGTTTCTACTGCCGGTCTAGCCAGAGTGCCCAGCGCCTGTGCTAGGCGCGGTGGCAAATCGAAATGGAAGACAAGACTTGTTTTCAAGAGGGGCATTCTCAGGGGATTGTGGGATTAAATGAGATAATCCATGTAAAGGTATTTAGCCCAGAGCCTGGTATGGAGTAATCTCTCAACAAATACTATTTCTATTACTCAGCAAAATGTAGAAAAGGAACTCAGCTTGAACTCAGAAGGCATGGTGGGTTCCAGTCCCCACCTCCGCTATTAATTCCTTGTGTGATCCTAGGGAAGTCCTTTGCTGTCTGCGTTCCCTCCTGTTGCCTTTAAAATGGGAGGGGGCCATGACCAGATGGTCTCAAAGGGCCCTCCAATAATACTGTGACTTTCCTGTGGAACTATACTATGTGCAAAGCACCCTGGGGGCCCAGAGAAGTGGGGAGGGGGGCCTTAGAAGGGAGTTCAAGACCTAGCCCCAGCGTGGTACAGGACACAGCTCTAGACGCTCTCCTGGCTGGTGCCCTCCCACGTACTGGCACAGAGTTGCATTCACAAGCCGGGACACAGATGCACGGAGGCCCTCTTCCTCTCTGACTGCAGCAGCATGGCTGGTCTCTTGAGACATCGCTTGTGTAAGCTCCTTATTGCCTATGGAATAAAGGCCAAATGCCTGGCCTGGTCTGATCTCTTCCTACCTTTACACACACACACACACACACACAGTTTATCCAAACTTCCCCTAGCACACACCCACTGCTTTCCCATATCTGCCCATTGCTCATGCTCTGCCCTTACTGTCTCATCTCAGTTTACAACTCCTCCTAGTTTCCCCCAGCCAGAAGCTGACTCTCCCTTCCCTGAATGCCCATGGCATTGTGTTAACTCTTATGTGGGCACAAACACATTTTAACTTATGTCAAACTGACCTCCCCTTTGTTTCTTAGCACTTCCTCACTTCCTTGAGGTCAGAACCCACACATAAGTTTGTGGAGCTCAGGTTCTGATGTCAGAAAACCTTGGGATGATATATCCATGTTCTGGCCCATACTACCTCTCTTTGAAACTCATTCTCCTCATCTGTCAAATGGGCATATTAAGACAGTCACTGTGCTGTTTGTTTTAAAATCATAGAAGACACTGTGTGGAAAGCACCAACCACGGTGCTCCACAAATGATGTAGCTGCCATTCTTATTTATTATTGTTGCTGTTATTATTATTATCAGCAATACTGTTTCTAGTTCCTAACACCAGATAGCATCCCTAGTGATGATACACTCAATCATTTCATAGTGGGAGACTTTAAGGAGCTGAGAGAGAAATAGACACTCTGAGAGGGGCCCTCCCCAGCATGGCCACTGGGATAGGAACTCCAGTTTCTAGACCCCCGGTGGATTCTGCAGAGTCACAGCTGATACCCAGGGGTGTCTCTGTCACTCAGCACCCATCCAGGTTGGGGACTCCTTCGAGTTCTCATCTTTGGCAGCAGAGCTGACCTGGTTCTCCCTCATACCTCTCTCCTCTCATTTTCCTTACAGAGAGATGGATCTGTGTTAAACTGCCCTTGACACCCCCACAGTCTTCTAGCAGAGCTGTAGCAAGGCACTGGGCGTTTCCAGAGTGCTGGCCTGTGGGAAGAGGGAAAAGGCTTTGGGGTTCTGATTAATTTCCTGCGAGGCTGACAGGCAAATGGCTGTTCTGAATTGCCTGGACTGGTCCTCAAGGGCTCCTAACAAATTGCAGCTTATTTTTAGAATAAGAGATTCAAAAATGCCACTTCCCATGAAAGGAAGGCACAGCCACAGGATTGCTGCCGGCAAAGAAAGGGCCTTGACTAAGTCCCTCCTATGTGCTGATTCCAAGCATTGCAGACACTTGAAAGTGAGAACCCAGGACATACAGGGGAGGTTCTGAAGATAGAACTTTCTCTCCAGGACCCATGACCCCATCAGCCACCTATTCATTCATTTGAGCCTTGGCACAGGACAGATCAGGATTCAAATCTCAATTCTACCACCTACCAGTTGTGTGACCTTGGGCTTTCAATTGTCTGCACCTCAGTTTATCATCTGAAAAATGTGAATAATAACAGTACCTATTTCATACAGTGGCACAGGGGCTGTGAGGATCAAATGGCATAACGTGTGAAGGAGCTGAGTTCAGAGCCTGGCATCTAGTTCATGTCAGGATATGGCGGCTGCTGTTACTACTCCAGCAGGACCTCCCGGTAAGGCCTCTCATGTGCTGGCGTGTGGACTGGAAGTAACAGTCCTGACCATGAGAAGCTCATTTGGTAAAAGGAATGGAGGAGATTTTCATGAATAACCAATAAAAGGTGACTACTGGATATTGTTAAACAAACAAAAGTTGCAGAATTACAGGTGTAGCAGGATCTCATAATTATAATTATATACTTAGTACATGCACTAAAAAGGAGAATATTGGGGACTTCTTTGGTGGTCCAATGGTTAAGAATCTGCCCTCTGATGCAGGCGATGCAGGTTCGATCCCTGGTCGGAACTAAGATCTCACATGCTAAGTAGCAACTAAGCCCATGCACCACAACTCCTGAAGCCTGTGTGCCGCAGCTACAGAGTCTGTGTGGCAAAGAAGATCCGGGGCACCACAGCTGAGACCGGACACAGCCAAAGACAAAAGAAAGAAATTTTTTAATGGAGAATATAAAAAACTAAATAAGGAATCTTCACCTTTTCTCCTTGCTTTTTGCTTTGCTTTCTTTGTATCTGTGCCTGTGTGTATATATAGCAGGAATTTTCAAAAAAGACTCTACTGAATGCTAAGAGAGGGGAAAAAGGATGAAGACATAGCTACAAGGTGTATTCAGCAATGGACATCTGGGCCAACTCTTCATAAGCCATAGAAAATTCTACAGGTTCCATCTCATTCTTCATGGCATTCCAAGGAAAGCCCCGCCCAGACAATTCTCACCTTCTCCATCTCCCCAGCCCTTAGCTGCAGTTGAACTTTTCAATGCTATAGTCAGAGGCAGGACTCTGAACAGAATTCCCAGGAACCACGGCAAGGCCAGGAGGAGAAACCTTTACGCAGGAAGAATTTTTTTTTTTTTTGCTCCCTGTCCTGTGCCCCATTCCCACCTCCCAAGGAATAACAGTCTGTCAGCATCTTATACCCACAGTGCCTAAACCTGTCTGCAGTCTAATTTCTCTCATTATATCCTTGTGTAATTTAAATTTTTACAAGGAGGATGTATTACTTGGTCATCAGAAAAGAGGCAGTAAAGACGCATGTAAGAAGAAAGCTAACCAAGCCCAAGTTCCTTCACTTCTGTTGGTTTGCAAACGATGCATCGAACAATGTGGTTGAGGCCAGTGCTTAAGTCTCACAGGATCATAGAAAGTGAGGGTGCAAAGGGATAAAACCACCCTCAGTTTCTCCTACCAGCCCTCAAATGGCAGGCTTTTAAGTCTCCTCACATTTCAGACCACGCATCAACACATGCATTTGTTGAGTGAACACATTCACTCAACAAACACCTATAGATCTTTTACTATAAACCAAGCACCATACAGGTTAGGAAAGTCATTATTCCCACCTTGCAGATTAGAAAAACAAGGCTCAAGGAAGTAAAGTAACTTGCCCAAAGTCTCACATCTGCAGGAATCTAAAGGAAGACCTTCACAACATTAAAACCCAGTTCCTAAAGTAGGAGAACTGAATTCCAAAGTGAGTGAGCCACTGTGGTGGCCTGGGTGACTTCGGGCAAGTCACTGAACTCTTCCAGGAGCAGTTTGCCCATCTCTCGGGAGTTAGGATATTTTACGTAAGTTAAGTGCTTTTGCCAACATCCGATGGATCATCGAAAAAGCAAGAGAGTTCCAGAAAAACATCTATTTCTGCTTTATTGACTATACCAAAGCCTTTGACTGTGTGGATCACAATCAGCTATGGAAAATTCTGAAAGAGATGGGCATACCAGACCACCTGACCTGCCTCTTGAGAAACCTGTATGCAGGTCAGGAAGCAACAGTTAGAACTGGACATGAAACAACAGACTGGTTCCAAATAGGAAAAGGAGTACGTCAAGGCTGTATATTGTCATCCTGCTTATTTAACTTCTATGCAGAGTACATCATGAGAAACGCTGGGCTGGAGGAAGCACAAGCTGGAATCCAGATTGCGGGGAGAAATATCAATAACCTCAGATATGCAGATGACACCACCCTTATGGCAGAAGGTGAAGAGGAACTAAAGAGCCTCTTGATGAAAGTGAAAGAGGAGAGTGAAAAAGTTGGCTTAAAGCTCAGCATTCAGAAAACTAAGATCATGGCATCCAGTCCCATCACTTCACGGCAGATAGATGGGGAAACAGTGGAAACAGTGGCTGACTTTACTTTTCTGGGCTCCAAAATCACTGGCAGATGGTGATTGCAGCCATGAAATTAAAAGACGCTTACTCCTTGGAAGGAAAGTTATGAGCAACCTAGACAGCATATTAAAAAGCAGAGACATTACTTTGCCAACAAAGGTCCATCTACTCAAGGCTATGGTTTTTCCAGTGGTCATGTATGGATGTGAGATTTGGACTATAAAGAAAGCTGAGTGCTGAAGAATTGATGCTTTTGAACTGTGGTGTTGGAGAAGGCTCTTGAGAGTCCCTTGGACTGCAAAGAAATCCAACCAGTCCATCCTAAAGATCAGTCCTGGGTGTTCATTGTAAGGACTGATGTTGAGGCTGAAGCTCCAATACTTTGGCCACCTCATGCAAAGAGCTGACTCATTGGAAAAGACCCTGATGCTGGGAAAGATTGAGGGCAGGAGGAGAAGGGGACGACAGAGGATGAGATGGTTGGATGGCATCACCGACTCAATGGACATGGGTTTGGGTGGACTCCAGGAGTTGGTGATGGACAGGGAGGCCTGGCGTGCTGCGATTCATGGGGTCACAAAGAGTCGGACATGACTGAGTGACTGAACTGAACTGAAGTTATATCACAAAGAGAAGTTGTTACATCAGCTCTTCTGGGAATGATTCCGCTTGGCACATTCCTGTTTCTGTGTATCCCCATGAATGTTTTACTCCCCGTTAACACATTTAGGACAGTCTTCCTCACATAAATGCATATTATTCCCGCCACTAGCCTGGGACCTTCTCAAGGAGGGAAACGATGCTTATTCATTTCTGTTCCCTTTCTGCCTCCAGGACAGGGTCTGGTGTTTCCTCGGTTCCTTCATTCTTTTCTTTATTTCATAACAAATGGTTGAGAGCCTAACATGTGTAAGACAGCAAAGGTCCCTGCCTTCTTGGACCTTAGGACTGATGAAGGGACTTCCCTGGTGGTGCAGTGGTTAAGAATCCACCTTGCAATGCAGGGGCTGCAGGTTCAATCCCCGGTCCGGGAACAAACATCCCACATACTACAGAGCAACTAAGCCCATGCCACAACTACAGAAGCCCATGTGCCACAGCTAGAGAATTCATGAGCCACAGTGAAAGATCCTGCATGATCCAACAAACATGTCCTATATGGCAACTAAGACCCAAAGCAGCCAAATAAGTAAATTAAAAGTTTTTTTTTTTTTAAGCAGTGCTCAAAAAAAAAGTTTCAAAAACCAAAACAAACAAAAAAGACTGGTGGGTGGAGGGACAAGAAGATATTAAGCACAATTAATTACTTCATAACAACTGCATTAAATCCCACAGAGTATCAGGCCAGGTGCAGTGAGAGCTTGGGGAATGTGGAGTGGGGACTTAATTGAATTCTGGACACAGGGAAGGTTTCCTAGAGGAGGTGGACTTGAGACTCAGAGAGGTTAAGAAATTTGGTCAAGGTCACACAGCTGGTAAGTGGTCAAGCTGGGATTTTAACCCAGAAGGCCTCACTCCCAAACACATATTCCTCTGCTAGACAACACCGCCTTTTATCTCCTCTCTCCTATTTTTTCCCGACTCTTACTAGGGAGAGGGAACAAGGCCTAACATAGGATGCTCCAAAGCAATATTTTCCCCAGATTGAGGGGTCAGAGCCCTCTTAGAGAATCTGGTGAAATCCAAGAAACCTCTCCTAGGAACTGCATGGACACAGACAGACCCACAGAATCTTGCCTGCAATTTCAGGGGGTTCATAGGCATCATGAGGCCCAGGTTTAGAACTCACACCATGGGAACCTTACAGTGAGATTCTCAGAACCTCAGACAAGACACCAGGGCCCCATGGGGACCTCACATTCAGAGACAGACCCCGGAACTCCATAAAAAGATTCTCAAGATCCAGGAGAAAGATCCTGGGAACCTTTAGAGATCCCAAGCCCCTCCCCTGCAGAGACATTCGTAAGATGCTACAAAGATTATAGAGGAGGATCAGGCCCTCAAAAACCCAGCATCAACCCCTGCACCTTGGAAAGCTAAGACCGTTTTGGAGTCACAGACACTTTGAGGGAAAAAAAAAATGCAACCTACAACATGCTTTGCACAAAATCCAGGCGTTCACAGACCTCTATGAGGTCATCAATTACCCCCAGAATCAGGCCTCCTGTTCTCGGGCCTCCATAAAACCTGGACCCTCCCGAGCCCCTCACCAACCTGAACAAGGTCCACAGACTAAAGACACAAACTTTAGATTCAAGCAGCCCATGGGTCGAATTCCGCCCTATAGCTTACTAGCCGTGACCTTGGACCACTCACCTACAAACCCTGGGGCCTCAGCGTCTCACTCCGCAAAGAGAGGCTCGGCCACCTCTCCCTCCCCAGTCCGGCCCCGCGCGGCGCGGGCTCTGTGCCGTGTGGGCGCTGGCGCCCGCGGGACCCAGGCCGCTGGGCTCGGGCGCCCGTGACCGGGGCTGCGGCGCTTGCCTGCGATCCTGATGGACCGACTGCAGCGGGAGCGCGAGCGGCGGGGGAGGCGGCGCGCCTACCGCAGTGACAGCTCCACGCCGCCGCGGGCCTGGGAAGCCGGCGAGGCCGTTCCCACCCGCCGGGCAGGGCGTTCCCGCCGGCCGGCTTCCTGCAGTCGGGGGCAGCCGAGTGGGGGAGGCGCGGAGGGGCCGCGGGGCCCGGCAGGCCTGGTTCCTGGCTTTCTCTCCGCGTTTCCTGAGGCGGACCGGCCGGGGGATGGGACCCAGCACAAACGTCCTTCCCGGGAGCGCAGCCAGGAAATCGCGTCCTGGTTCGCTCAGGTTCCTGCTGTGTCCCAGGACGATGCCGGTTGTGGTCCATGATCTTCTCGTCCTGACATAATGAGTACGATGCAAGAAGAAACGGCAGACCCCAGACCCCACAGCCCAGCGAGATTCCAATCGCGTGATGGAAGTTGGTTAATTTCATTCTACGGATGAGAAACCGAAGGCTGGGAAAGTGAAGTGACATCATAAAAATATTGCTACAGATAAAGAAGTGCTCACTACTTACCAGGTGCTATGCTACAAATGCGCTAAAGTAACTGTGTCTCTGAGCGCTCAGAATCTATGAAGATAACTATTGTCCCTATGTTATAAATGAGGAAACTGAGAACCAGAGAGGTCAAGTGGTTTCTGCAATGTCACACAGCTAGGAGTTCAATGCCAGTCTCCTGTTTCTGGAGCTCAAGCCATTCCACTGTCCTGCTTCCCAGATGTCCTATTTCAACTCATTACAGTGAGTAACCTGAGAGTCAGAACCCCGTCTCCTTTGTTTCTGGGTCCCCCAAACGCCACTTGGAACTTGACACAAAATAAGTGCTCAGAGGTGACTCTGGAGCCTAGCGCGTTGCATACATGCTCAGTCGTGTCCGACTCTTTGCAACCCCATGGACTATATAGCCCACCAGACTCTTCTGTCCATGGGATTTTTCCAGGCAAGAATACTGGAATGGGTTGCCATCTTCCCTACCTAGGGATCAAACCTGCATCTCTTGCCTCTCTGCATTGACAGGCGGATTCTTTACCACTGCACCACCCAGGAAGCCCCCTGGAGCCTAGTAGAGCAGCTCAAAGTTAGCAGGACTAGTAGGAGGCATCTTATCTGACTCCTTCTAGACCCTTCATCATAGGGAAAATTCAGCCTCTGCTTCAATAGTTCGTAGCATGACGAACTCTCTCTCTCCCACCATAATCCTTTCCTCTGTTGAACAAATATGTTTGGTCTAAAATGTGAATACTTCATTTTGCTCATGGTTCCTTGTAAACAGAGGAAGACCATTGCCCTTCTCATGACCATAGTATACACCGCGTGGTATTCTTAGCCATTTTATAAAGGTTCAATAATTTTAAGTCTTTGTGAACTGAAACAACACCAGCTATTCACCAAAGACGTTCCTCTTCCATGTGCAGAGTTGCTTCAGAGAAAAGCAGCCCAGACTACATTTTCCAGCACCCCTTGCAACTAAGTATGTGACAGTGGGCTATGGGCAGGACGATGTGTGCCGTGTCCAGGCCAAATCCAACTTAAAAACTATGTATGCTTTCTCAAAGCTCTGTCTTTTCCCTCTGTCTGCCAACTGCATGGGCTTCCCAGGTGGCGCTACTGGTAAAGCAACTGCCTGCCAATGCAGGAGACACAGGTTCAATCCCTGAGTCAGGAAGATCCCCTGGAGGAGGGTGTGGCAGCCCATTCCAGTATTCTTGCCTGGAGAATCCTGTGGACAGAGGAGCCTGGCGGGCTACAGTCCATAGGGTCTCAAAGAGTTGGACACGACTGACTTAGCACACACGCACGCCAACTGCATGCCAACACAGGTGAACTTGGGAAATCACGTGTTGAACACAGGAGAACCTTGGTCAGCCCGGGTTTCACTCAAGTCGCTTGACTGAATGGTACCACGTTGAACCAACTTCTACTTAGTGTTCAGACACTGATCTCTCAGGATTTCTCTATTTCAGCAGTTAGCATCTCTTTAACAAACACTGGGACCAACGTGGGTTCATTGTTATGACCTCCACTTCACAAAGCAAGGTGTTGGTCATAGAAAAGTTGCTTAAAGACGTCCATTTGGTACTGACTGTGTCCAGCTGGATCAGTTGGGCAAGAAATAGTCTCTGTTCATCTCACTGATTCACTTCATCCTTTCTATTCCCACAAGGGTTTTGAGATGGTTTCCATTGTAGCCACAAGCCTATTTGATGGTTAATTAAAGAGCAAGAATCAAGGAGTAATGAAAGCCTGGACCAAAGGCCAGTGGAGAAGGAGGCAAGAAAAATGAAACATTGACTAATTATAGCAGAAATGCTAGGTCAAGTTTTCTAAGAATAGCAACTGTGACAGAGCAAAAAAGAAGCCGCAGCTCCAAGTTTCCTGGCAGTCAAAGCAAAGAGGGAAAGAGGATGCTACAAATTATATAGGAAGCAATAAATGTTTGATTAGCCACACAAACCCCAGAACCAGATTGTGTTGCTTTGAAGCCCAGCTCTACCACTTACTTAGGCAGTTACTTAACTTCTGTGTGCTTCTTCTTTTTTTTAATTTAAAAAATGGGGATGATATAAAATAAAACCCCACCCTTATAATACAGGAGCCGAGGCATATTCAGATCTCATAACAGGCCTATTACATGTGGTGAATTCTGTATAAGAATTAGCTATTGCTACAGTCTAGTTGGAAGAATCAGGTCAGTGATTTGCAAAAGACAATTTTTTCCCCTTTACTAAACTCTCAGAGGAATGTATTCTATAAGGGACCCCAACTAATACAATGAACTATGCCTTAATCAAATTTATAACAACTGCTGGGCCCTGTATCACACAGTCATTTCTCTTATTGGCTTTTGGTCCAGACAAGCCTTAGCATTCTATTCATTAGGTAATCTGGGGGGGCAGATTGTTGGGGTGCCCCAGGTGCTTTATGGATAACCTGCCCCCAAGGCAGATAAGTGTTGTGGTGACGAGCAAAGGGGCTGGTATCAGACAGACTCAGGTATGTTTGTCAACCTTTTCAAGCCTCAGTTTCTTATATATAGAGCGGAGACAACAAGAAATAGTATCTACCCAAGACAGTAGAGAAGGCAATGGCACCCCACTCCAGTACTCTTGCCTGGAAAATCCTATGGATGGAGGAGCCTGGTAGGCTGCGGTCCATGGGGTCGCTAAGAGTCAGACACGACTGAGCGACTTCACTTTCACTTTTCACTTTCATGCATTGGAGAAGGAAATGGCAACCCACTCCAGTGTTCTTGCCTGGAGAATCCCAGGGACGGCGGAGCCTGGTGGGCTTCCATCTATGGGGTCGCACAGAGTCGGCCACGACTGAATCGACTTAACAGCAGCAAGAGAGTTGCTACAAAGACTATGGGAAAGGATAAATGCAAAACCATTGCCACAATGACTGGGACTATGGGAAGACTGTGCTACACTGACACTCACAAAATAGGGAAGAAACTGCCAAATTTAAATAGGGAGCCTCACCTGAGACCCCTGGGGTAAGGCGAATCTTTTTTTTTAAGGTTTATTTATTTGTTTATTTATTTATTGGCTATGGAAGGCCTTTGTTACTGCACTCAGACTGTGGGGAGCAGGGGCTACTGTTTGTTGCTATGCATGGGCTCCTCATTGCAATGGCTCTTGTAGCGGAGCACGGGCTCTAGGCACACAGGCTTCAGTAGCTGTGGTGTGTGGGCTCAGTAGTTTTGGCTCTCGGGCTCCACAGCGCTGGCTCAATAGTTGTGACACACGGCTTAGTTGCTCCGCAGCATGTGGGATCTTCCCGGACCAGGGGTCAACCAGGTGCGCCTTGCATTTCAAGGCTCTTCTTAAACACTGGACCACGAGGGTAAGCCTTTTTTTTTTAATTTAAAAAATGGGGATGATATAAAATAAAACCACGCTCTTATGATAAATGAGCCAAGGCATATTCAGATCTCATAACAGGCCTATCACATGTGGTGAATTCTGTATAAGAATTAGCTGTTACTACAGTCTGATTGGAAGAATCAGGTCAGTGATTTGCAAAAGACAATTTGCAATTGCAGGTGTCCCTTGCATTTCAAGGCGCATCTTAAACACTGGACCATGAGGGAAGCCTGAGAATCATTTTTAATGCTTCAAAAAGCAGAACAGGTAAGACTCTGAGTTTTCACTACAGGGGGCTCAGGTTCTATCCCTGGTCAGGGAACTAAGATCCCATATGTCATGTGATGAAAATAAATAAATAAATATAAAATTTTTAAAAATTGAAACAGAATTGGTACATTTTCCCCAGGATGTGTCCCTGGGGCTAACCAAAGCATTACTTTTTTGCTTGTGGCTGGAATTCCCTTGGCCTAATTTGGTGTGTTGTGCAGCACAAGCTGGTCTGTTTTTGGAGCCACCTCTGCCCGGTGAGGCACTGCAGAGCCAGAATGACTACCGTGTGCTCCGTTGCTCAGTTGTGTCCAACTCTTTGTGACTCCATGGACTGTAGCCCACCAGGCTCCTCTGTCCATGGACTCTCCAGACAAGAATCTTAAAGTGGGTTGCCATGCCCTCCTCCAGGGCATCTTCCCAACCCAGGGATCAAACTCACGTCTCCTGGATTGCAGGTGGATTCTTTACCACTGGGCCACCTGGGAAGCCCAGAATGACTACTATGCTACAGGAAAGACTGTCTTTGAGGGGAAATGAGAACTGACCCCTCATAGCACGTGTTAGGTGCTTCACATATTATCTTGCCTAACCGCCACAACAGCTGCAAAGGGTAAACCCTGTCGACAATCGCATTTTATGGATGAGTAAACTGAAGGACTTCCCTGGGGGCTCAGTCTGTAAGCGTCTGCCTACAAAGCAGGAGACCCGTGTTTAATCCTTGGGTTGGGAAGATCTCCTGGAGAAGGAAATGGCAACTCACTCCAGTATTCTTGCCAGGAAAATCCCATGGACGGAGGAGCCTGGTAGACTACAGTCCACGGGGTCGCAAAGAGTCAGACACGACTTCACTTTCACTTTCACTTTCTTTTCAAACTGAGGATCAGAGAAGCAAAGTGATCTGTCCAGGGTCACAGAGCTAAGAAGTGGCAAGGCTGGGACATGAGAGAGCTGCGTCTGACACTAGCATGTACTTCTCGCCACTAGGCAACACGGCCCCTCCCCTCCACCCTGGGCCAGGATCTCCTCTCTCCCATGAACCTAAGCTGTTTGTTTTTCTCAAGGATCTTCTGGGAAACACATGTAGGAACCAACGTATTCCTCCTGTCGGGGCAGTCCCTTCCCCTGTGAGAACCATCTCCTGGGTAAGACACGCAGTGTCAGTGGAGTGACTCAAGCTGGTTGTAAGTTCTGAGTGGGTGGAAAGCCAGCCACCGACATCATCACCACGTCCAGTCTCGTCTCTCAGCCTCCCGGTTGGTCTCCTTTTCAGTCTCAAGGCTCCCCCACCTCCCTTCCTCCTCTCACAGCTCTGGTGATGGTTTTCAACACTGATCTAACCAAGTCATTCCCCTGCTAAATACCCTTCAGTAGCTCCCTGTTGCTCCCAGGATAAAGTTTGAAGTCAATTGTTTGCTGTGGCCCTCAAGGTCCAGCCTACCTCTCCAACCCTCCCTTTGCTCTCAGGCATGCTTGGCCCCCATAGACCCAAATATCCATGGTTTCCAGCCCCCGGGCCTTTGCGCCTGCGGTTCTGTGTGACGCGAGGTGAGCGAGCTGCCAGCCTGAGCTGGGCATCTGTCCGATTCTGTCCGTCTCACCTTCAGCCTGCCCTCCGACCGAGACGTCTTTGCCAGGAGGAATTGCTAACCATCGACCTGGCAAAGGGACCAGTTGGGAAGACAGCACCGGCCACTCAGGCGCTGTGGAGAGCCCTGGGAAACGAGGACATTATCCTGCATCCATTCTCTGTTTCCGAGGCTAACTGTCTGGGAGGTGACATGATAAAGCGGCGAAGGGACGCTCGATTTCCTTCCAAGTCTCCATGATGCCTGTGCCCAAGCCTTTAACAACTCCCTTATGTGGTCTCCTTGGTGAAGACAGAATTCACCCGCTGTGTATGTCCATAATGTACACAGTTGCCTGATGCTGTCCCCGAGCACGCAGTCTTCCCACCTCATTATTCCCTCCAGCCAAAGAAAATTGCTCTGAATGAGGAAGGCACCCGCCCGCCTTCGATTTCTGTGCGTTTCTCTGGTGTCCTTCCGCCCCCTGGTGGTCATACCTGGAATAGAGGGATTTCTGCTCTGAGGATGGAAGGGCGTTAAACAAATTCTCCAGGGTAAAAGCATTTTCATCTCAGTCTACATTCCCCCCAAGAACCCAGGGCTCACCTGGACCTGAAATTCGGAGAAAGGCAGACGTTGATTCCATCTCACTGTGGAATCTTGGGCCTGTCACTTCCACTCTCTGGGTTCAGGATCTTCATTTATAAAAAGGGGCCTAAAGAGATTGGGCCCTACCAGCCCTGATATTCTAGGATTATGTCTGAAGTTCACTAAGTGACCTGTGACTCTGCCTCCTTCTTTAGCTCAGTGGGAAGAATGTAAATTCCAGGAAGTCAGGGAAGCTGCTGGCTTGTTCCCTCTCGTTCACAAGCGCACCGGTCAGTGCTTCATACCTAGATGCGTTCCTGGGTTTGCGGCTGCATTCATAGAAAGACTGCATATACCATGTGGGGCTTCCCTGGTGGCTCAGTGGTAAAGAGCCCACCTACCAATGCAGGAGCCACAGGAGACGCAGGTTTGATGCCTGGTTCGGGACGATCCCCTGGAGAAGGAAATGGTGACCCACTGAGTTCATGGGGTCATGAAAGAGTGGGACTTGAAAGAGATAGGACTTAGCCACTAAACAACAACAGCAATATGCAACGAAGGAGGTGAAAGTCATTCTGCCCATGTCTGAGGTCCCATTTGGGATCAGAACTTGGAAAATGACATGGAGAAAGCATAACTCATTCATGGGAGGATGAACAAAATAATAGCTGTAAGAGGGATCCCCCAAAGCCACATTATATGGGGGAACAGTTGAAGGGACCAGAATATTGACTCTGGTCTGAAAAAGACTCAAGGGGCACACATGTTTTCCTTCAAATATCTGGAGAGGGCATCTGGGGAAAAGAACTGGGAGAACTAGGAACAAGGGCTGCTGCTTCAAGGGGACAGATATTTCTCCCCCCTAACCAAAAGAAGTTTTCAGTCTGAGCTAGAAAAAAAGAACAAACCTGAATTTGAATCCCCGTCTGTCCCTAACTAGCTATTTTTAAAGAAGAGATTATAGTTGCTCTACAAGGTTGTGGCAGCCTCTGCTGTACAAGGTGAATTAGTTACGTACACACATATATTCCCCTCACCGTTGGATCTCCCTCCCACCCCGCCCCACCCCATCCATCTAGATCACTGCAGAGCGCCGGGATGAGCTCTCTGTGCTATGCAGTAGGTTCCCACTGGCTGTCTGTTTGTGACCTTGGACAAGTTTCTTCATCATGTTAAGCCTTGGTTCTCTCATCTGTAAAATGGGTATAACGTGGAGTACACAGGACTGTTGCAAGGAGAGAATGATACAAGATATTTTTTAAATGCCTAGCGCAAGGCCAAGTACCCAGTTGGTGCTGGGTGAGTATAGCTGTGGTTAAAAACACAGAGAGGGAGTGAGCACCCTGTCACTGGACGTGTAAGCAGAGGCTCGAGGATAACTTGGTAGGAATGGGAAGGAGTCAGGCAGCTAGCAGCACTGTGGCTCAGGGAGGCAGTGTAGGCTGGTAGTTAGCGGTACTGGTTCTTGGTCACACAGACTAGATGTCTATCCTGGCTTTGCCATTTAATTGCTGTGTAAATCACTTCACCATTCTGAGTCTCAGTCTCCCCAGCTGCAGAATGGGGATAGGTAGTTCCTGCCTCACCAAGTTGTTGGGGGATGAAGAAGGTCAAGCAATCAAAACGTGCACTGCTGCTTTGATGTTAGTGCTCTGATTGGGGTTGTCCTGGATGACCTTGAAGGTCCCTGCCCGTCTGATACTCTCCAGGTCTGGATTCTCTGCCCTTGCCCCTGGGAGCAGAATGCAGGGGACCCTGGGGAAGGAGGTAAATGCACTGTTCTAAGACTCCAGAGGCATTACTTTGTCAACAAAGGTCCGTCTAGTCAAGGCTATGGTTTTTCCAGTAGTCATGTATGGATGCGAGAGTCAGACTATAAAGAAAGCTGAGTGCTGAAGAATTGATGCTTTTGAACTATGGTTGCAGAATACTCTTGAAAGCCCCTCAGACTGCAAGGAAATTCAACCAGTCCATCCTAAAGGAGATAAGTCCTGGGTGTTCATTGGAAGGACTGATGTTGAAGCTGAAACTCCAATACTTTAGCCACCTCATGTGAAGAGCTGACTCATTTGAAAAGACCCTGATGCTGGGAAAGATTGAGGGCAGGAGGAGAAGGGGACGACAGAGGATGAGATGGTTGGATGGCATCACCGACTCAATGGACATGGGTTTGGGTGGACTCCAGGAGTTGGTGATGGACACGGAGGCCTGGCATGCTGCTGTTCATGGGGTTGCAGAGAGTCGGACACGACTGAGTGACTGAACTGAACTGAAGACTCCTAGAGGAGCGCTTGCATCTGCTCCTTGCCAGGGGCATGTAAACAGGGCACTGTCCCTTCCCCTCCTCCACAAGCCAGCCCTTCCTGTGTTTTGAGTTTGGCATCTGAGGAAGCTGAGGGGGCAGACACAGGATGGGCTATGGGACAGTACAGCAGTGAACAGGCTGTCTGGCTTTCTAATCTGCTCATGCACTTTGGTCCCCAGATAAACCATGAGCCCTGTGAGCGATCCAACGGCTGTCCAGGGTACAAAAATTAACCAATGGCCGGGGGAGGATTGGAGGTTGCCAAATGGTGGCCCAGGGGCCAGATCGGGCTCTCAGATTTGATTTGTGGTCTGGATAGTTGCACAGTGGTTTGTTTTTAAACCAGTTGTCAACATTTAAAAATAAGGGAATTGCATAGAAAATCCCAATTCCTTCCTCTCTTCAAAGTCAATAGAGCTGGTATATTTCTGCCTGGGAGAGTTCGTAGGAGAGGAGTAGTGGCTGCCACCTTTAGTCAGGGCATATGAGCTCCAGTCACCAGAATCCCCATACCTTCTAGTGGTATCACACCGGTCAGCTTCACTCACTTATGACTGCGCAAAGTACTTAACCATTCTGAGCCTTAGTCCCTTGAGTTTATGATTCTTGAGATTCTTTGTGACCCTGGGAGCAGAATGCAGGGGACGCTGGGGAAGAGCATTGGCTTTGTAATATCTCAGGACAACGGGATAAATCCCAGCCTGGTATGTGACTCACGAGTGCTCTGAACTCCATTTCCTCATCTGTAAGAAGGGGGATAAAGACACAGACTCCTCCCAGAGCTGAGGTGAAGATTAAATACGAAAATGTATGTAAAGCATCTGGAACATAGCAGGTGCTCAACAAAAATTCCTCATGAGTAAACCATGGCCCAGCCTCATTCAGTGTTCTCCCTGCTGCTGCTTTGTTTTACATGTTTATTTATTTGGCTGTGCGGGGTCTTAGGTGCAAAGTGCAGAATCTTTTAAGTTGTGGCATGTGTAATCTTTAGTTGCGGCATACAAACTCTTTATTGAGGAATATGGGTTAGTTTCCTGATGAGGGATGGAACCCCGGGCCGCCTGCATTGGGAGAGTTTTAGCCACTGGGCCGCCAGGGAAGTCCCAATAGTCTGCCTGGTTTTGAATGCACAGTCCTGGACACCATGTCAGGTCTCAACCACCCTATGAGGCCAGCATTATTGTTATCTGTGTTATACAGAAGAGCAAATTGAGGTACAGATCAGATCAGATCAGTCGCTCAGTCGTGTCCGACTCTTTGCAACCCCATGAATCGCAGCACGCCAGGCCTCCCTGTCCATCACCAACTCCCGGAGTTCACTGAGACTCACGTCCATCGAGTCAGTGATGCCATCCAGCCATCTATCCTCTGTCGTCCCCTTCTCCTCCTGCCCCCAATCCCTCCCAGCATCAGGGTCTTTTCCAATGAATCAACTCTTCGCATGAGGTGGCCAAAGTACTGGAGTTTCAGCTTCAGCATCATTCCTTCCAAAGAAATCCCAGGGCTGATATCCTTCAGAATGGACCAGTTGGATCTCCTTGCAGTCCAAGGGACTCTCAAGAGTCTTCTCCAACACCACAGTTCAAAAGCATCAATTCTTCAGCGCTCAGCCTTCTTCACAGTCCAACTCTCACATCCATGCATGACCACAGGAAAAACCATAGCCTTGACTAGACGAACCTTTGTTGGCAAAATAATGTCTCTGCTTTTGAATATGCTATAGATATTAAAGAAGTACATGGAAGAGCTGGCTTATGTGGCCCCATCTGTCTGATTCTCAAGCCTGTGCTTCCCCTCACAACCACATGCCATTTTGGCCCTGGACACATGCACTGGGGTTGAGTGTGAACTCTAAGTTATAACTGTAGAGCTAGAATTCAGGCTCCACCACTAACTAGCTTCCCAGGTGATGCTGTTGGTAAAGAATCTGCCTGCCAGTGCAGGAGATACAAGAGATGTGGGTTCGATCCCTGGGTTGGGAAGATCCCTCTAGAGTAGGAAACGGCAACTCACTCCAGTATTCTTGCCTGGAAAATTCCATGGACAGAGGAGCCTGGTGGGCTACAGCCCATGGGGTCACAAAGAGTCGGACATGCCTGAGCACACTTGCACTTCAGTTGGCACTAACAAGCAGTGTGACACTGGGCAAATTATCTAACCTCTCGGGACTTCTGGTGTTTCATCCGGAGGATAATAAAAGGACCATGTGCATGCGGGTTAAATGAGTTAAAGCTCATAAAACACTTAGGGCTGTACCTGGGTACACAGTAAGAGCTTGATAAACGCTAGTTATTGTTATCGTCAGCTGAGCAGTACCTGGCCGTGTGCCAGGTACTGAAAGTGCAAAGATCAGTGAGAGGCCCTGTGGCGCTCAAGGTCTGGTGAGAGAACAGAGGTCACAGTGACTACTGTTGGGGAGCCTGGCTGTGGAAGCAAGGCGGGTGGTGGTTAACTCTACATGTCAGCTTGTCAGGACCACAGTGCCCAGGAATTCAGTCAAATATTGCTCTGGATGTTTCTGTGAGGCTCTTTTTAGATGAGATGGACGTCTAAGCCAGTGGACTTTGAGTAAAGCAGATTGCCCTCCATAATGTGGGTGGGCCTTATCCAATCAGTTGAAAGCCCAAATAAAACAAAAGCAAGAGCGACTTCCCAAGAAGATGGCCTTTGGACTTCATCAGCAACGTTGGCTCTTCTACAGCAGACTGCCTTTAAACTCAAGGTGGAACTTTCTAAAAAAAAGTGTTTATTTATTTACTTAGTTGGCTGCACTGGTTTGGTTGTGGCCCACAGGATCTTCGATTTTCATTGCAGCACATGAGATCTTTCAGCTGAAGCATGTGGGATCTGGTTCCCTGACCAGGGACTGAACCTGGGCCCCCTGCATTGGGAGCGCAGGGTCTTAGCCACTGGACAATCTGGGAAGTCCCCAAGGTGGAACTCTTTTGTCTGAATCTCCAGCCTGTTGGCCTCCACATCAGATTTTGGATTTATCAAGCCTCCATCATAAGTCGATTCCTTGAAATACATCTCCTCTTATATAAATGCGTGCCCTATTTGTTCCATTTCTCTGGAGAATTCTGAAAGAGGAGGAGTTGTACCAATACCTTTGCCAGAAGAGTTATCCTTCTTATGTTTAGCTCTCCTAGCCTGAAGAAGGTCATCCAAGGGCCTTGACCCTGTCCCCAGTAGATGTAACGGTTTGTTAATATTTGGGATGCATTTACTACAAGGATCACACAAAGCTGGGAGAGAGAGCAAATAGAGGCTGAAATAATCAGGATTCAAAACCCACTTAATCTTCAGAACAGTGTGTAGGAATCTACAAGAAGAAATGTAACACAGATGAGTGAAAAGTCCTCCCCTTGGGCTCTATTATGCAGAGATAGAGTCAGGGGTCGGGGTGGGAGGGTGAGGGCAGGTGAGAAACACTAGGTATGTATGACGCTTGGCACTTTCAGGAACTTCCCTGGTGAGCCAGTGGTTCAGAATCCACCTTGCAATGTAGGGCACACAGATTCAATCCCTGGTCCAGGAACTAAGATTCCGTATGCCACAGGGCAACTGAGCCTGGGCACCACGGCTGCTGAGCCCGCACTATGGAGCCCACGTGTGCAGCTAGAGAGAGCCCTTGTGCATGCCACACCTAAGACTCGGCACGGTCAAATACACAAATATTAAAAAAAAAGACGTGGGACTTTTAGTTTGACTAGCAGTCAAACTTCGATTCCTTCCTGGGTGAAGTCATGATGAGATATGAGGCTGATCAGCCTGAGGAGACACATCTCTGGCCTCCAGGTTTCAGAAAGTCAAGATAGGGACAGAAGGGCTTCCCTGGTGGCTCAGTGGTAAAGAATCCGACTGCCAATGCAAGGGACATGGGTTTGATCCCTGGTCCAGGAAGATCCCACACGCTGTGGAGCAACCAAGCCCATGTACCACAGCTGTTGAGCTCTTGCTCTAGAGCTTGGGAGCCAAAACTACTGAACCCACGTGCCATAACTACTGAAGCCCGAACACCTTAGAGCTTGAAACAAGAGACAATACTTCAGTGAGACACCCATGGACCTCAACTAGAAAGTAGCCCCCATCACCAAAACTAGAAGAAACTGCTCGAGCAGCAACGAAAACCCAGCACAACCAAAAATAAATAAATTAAAAAATTTTTTTCTTAAAAAGGCACAGGCAAGTGGAAGTTACCAGAAATCATATTTGGGCCAGAGGGAAGAACAGTCAGTGCTGACCAAGATGGCCTGGGTGTCTCATGGGCACTGATCTCCCTGTCACCAAGAATGTTCTAGGAGGTATCCCTTCTTGGAGATGTAACCAAGACAGTGTTGTGAAGAGAAAGAAAAGAGTATGCACTTTGGATGGGACAGACCTAGATTCAAACTAGTTAATGTGAGTGTGACCTCAGATGAGTCATCCTCTCTGAGCCCGTGGACCTCAGAGAGTACTCGTGATGCACTGGAAATCCCTGGGTCGCCTCTCAAAGCAGCCAGGGAACATTAGCTGTTTACCCCACGGACTGGCTCACACTGACAAACATCCTCTGGCTATCCCCAGATCCTTCCTCAAGACATCAACCCTGTGCCAACCTGAGAGTGCCTCATGCTGCCCAACCTTGCTGCCATCCAACCTCTGGGAGGACCGGATAGCAAGAAAGAGGTATGTCCTCCTGGTGTCTGTCTGGATGCGATCAGAAGCAAGTCACAGAAAAATCCAGCGAACAGTGTTACTGTTACAGGATGGTTACTACTCACTTAACAAGTAATCTGAGACAGGTGGTCCCAGGGATGCTTTGGTACCTCAGTGATTCAGTCAAGGATGTTGCTTTTTCTCCTCTGCCATCTTCAGGGCATCCTCAGTGTTTTCCTGCAGGATCAAAGGATGACTGCCTAATCTTCCCAACCTCAGACAGCATTCAAGCAGGAAGAACCTTTTTCCCTTGCATGTCTCTCTTTTCCTGTAAGGAGGATCTTTCCCAAAGCCACTAACAACTTCCCCTTAAGTCTTCTTATTTATTAATTTTAAAAATTGAAGTGGAGTTGATTTACAGTGTTTGTTAGTTTCTCCTTACACCTTGCATAACCAGTTTGTCCCAGTTTGCCAGGTACTTTTCCACTTTTTACCTAAATTCACAGATCCTGGGAACCCCCTCCTCCCTGGCAGATCTGACCAGTTGGGTGTCCCTACTTATATCCCATTGGCCAGAACTGGGTCAATGTCCATCCCTTGACCAATCACTAGTAGAGACAATGGATGTATTCCAACTGGTTCAAACCAATCAGGATTTACTTCCTGGGGGAAATGGCATGTTGCCAGTTGACCTGCTGTGAGGTTCTGTGAGCAAGGAAATAGGATTGGCTGCTAGACGGGCATCTGCAGTGTCTGCCACACTTGTGTGCATCAGAAACCAGCAAATTCCCATCCTAGACTAGGCTCTGCTCGCCCCGGCATCATCACCGCCATGCTGTGTGTGTGTTTGTGACTAAGTGTGAAAGAATTAGGAGCATGACAAGGATGTTGGGGGAGGGGAGACAAGAAAGGCTCTCAAATACAGGCTTCCTCTGTGGTCATGGAAAACAAGTTTATTTTTAATCTGACCTAATTAGTGTGCAATTCTCCAGGCATGATTTCTAAATGGGCAACTTTCAGGTAATACTAACAAACCCAGAAAACAGTTGATTTTTCTCCTAAGCTGGACTTTCCTTTGACTGTCCCTGGGTAGAGGCTGGAGGAGGGGACATCTGAGCAGGACAGAGGGGCTGGGCTGAGTGCAGGCTAAGGGGTCAGCCCCTGCTCCAGCTCCAGCGGGATACTGGGGTCACCTAGCCTCCTCCCTCGCCTCTTACCTTAGCTACACTGAAGACAGAACCACCCTGAGTCTGATTGACGTTTACCTGACACCAAAGCTCATGATTTGTGAGGTTCCAGCCACAGGAACCAGTCACCGTCTCTTAAAACTTTAAAGACAAAGACTTTGAGAATAAGTCATTTGTAAACCTGGAAACGACATTTCATTCATTCAAACAAACAAATGTTCATTGAATACCTACTACGTCTAGGCACTGCGGTGTGCTGGAGATCAAATTATGATACATAAAGACCCTCACCCTTGTGAAGCTGACATTCTAGAGATGGCAGACAGACAATAGGCAAGAACTAATATGTATCATCATCAGTAATAAATAAAATAGAGAAAACCAGAGAAGGGGGTAGAGATGGTTAGGTAGATGAAGGAAAGGGGTGCCTGCTTTTCTGGATCAGAGGTCTTCTTACCTATTTTAGTAAATAACATTTTATTGGAATACAACCAAGCTCATCAATTTATGTATTGTTTATGACTGTTTTCATGCTACGGTGGCAGAGTTGAATAATTACAACAGAGGTTATACGACCTGTGAAGCTGAAAATATTTACTATCTGGCTCTTAAAGTTAGCCATCACAAGGAGATACCATTTCACACCCACTAGAATGGCTATCATAAAAGACACACGGTGACAAGTACAGATGAGGATGTGAACACACTGGAACTCTCACACACTGCTAAAGAGAATGTAAAGTGGTGCAGCCGGGGTGAAAACAGTCTGGCGGTCCCTCAAAGGGGAGACACAGAGTAACCATGTGACCCAGCAGCTCGACTCCTCAGTATATGCCTAAGAGAAATGAAAGTACATGTCCACACAGAAACTTGTACCATAAATTTCAGAGCAGCGTTATTCATAGTAGACAATGATGAATGAGTGAATAAATAAAAAGTAGTTTAGCTATACAATGGGATATTATCTAACGATAAAGAGAAATGTAATAGTGATACATGCTATAACACGGGCAAATGTGAAAAGATTATGCTAAGTAAAAGCAGCCAGTCACAAAGTGACATAGTGTATGATTCCATTTATGAAATATCCAAAAGAGTCCATCTATAGCAAAAACAAACTACGGATTGCTTAGGACTAGAGAGACTGGGCAGTAATGGCTAAAGGGTGAAGGGTTTCTTTTTGGGGTGATGAAAACTGAATGTGTCATAGTTCTGTGAAAATACTAAAAGGCCTGGAATTGTACACTTTAAATGAATGAGTTATGTGGTATATGAATTATATCTCAATAAAGCTGTTTTTAAAAGGTTTACCAGAATTCCCTGGTGGTCCGGTGGTTAAGAACGGACTTCCACTGCAGGGGGTACAGGTTGGATTTCTGGTCAGAGAACTAAGATCCCATATGGTGCAGCCTAATGCCAAAGCCTTTGACTGTGTGGATCACAATAAACTGTGGAAAATTCTGAAAGAGATGGGAATACCAGACCACCTGACCTGCCTCCTGAGAAATCTGTATGCAGGTCAGGAAGCAACAGTTAGAACTGGACATGGAACAACAGACTGGTTCCAAATAGGGAAAGGAGTACGTCAAGGCTGTATATTGTCATCCTGCTTATTTAACTTATATGCAGAGTACATCATGAGAAACGCTGGGCTGGATGAAGCACAATCTGGAATCAAGATTGCCGGGAGAAATATCAATATCAGATATCAGATGACACCACCCTTATGGCAGAAAGTGAAGAAGAACTAAAAAGCCTCTTGACGAAAGTGAAAGAGGAGAGTGAAAAATTTGGCTTAAAGCTCAACATTCAGAAAACTAAGATCATGGCATCTGGTCCATCATTTCATGGCAAATAGATAGCGAAACAATGGAAACAGTGGCTGACTTTATTTTTCTGGGCTCCAAAATCACTGTAGATAGTGACTGCAGCCATGAAATTAAAAGACATTTGCTCCTTGGAAGAAAAGTTATGACCAACCTAGATAGCATATTATAAAGCAGAGACATTACTTTGCCAACAAAGGTCCGTCTAGTCAAGGCTATGGTTTTTCCAGTGGTCATGTATGGATGTGAGAGTTGGACTGTGAAGAAAGCTGAGCGCTGAAGAATTGTTGCTTTTGAACTGTGGTGTTGGAGAAGACTCTTGAGAGTCCCTTGGACTGTAAGGAGATCCAACCAGTCCATCCTAAAAGAGATCAGTCCTGGGTGCTCATTGTAAGGACTGATGTTGAGGCTGAAACTCCAATACTTTGGCCACCTGATGGGACCAGCTGACTCATTGGAAAAGACCCTGATGCTGGGAGGGATTGAGGGCAGGAGGAGAAGGGGACGACAGAGGATGAGATGGTTGGATGGCATCACTGACTCAATGGACATGGGTTTGGGTGGACTCTGAGAGTCAGTGATGGACAGGGAGGCCTGGCGTGCTGCAGTTCATGGGGTCACAAAGAGTCAGACATGACTGAGCGACTGAACTGAACTGAAATAAATAAAAACTTTTGTCCTAGACAGTTGAAGAAGGCTGAGCCTCTTTTGGAACTGGCTCAGAGTTCTCAAATAGTAACAGGTAGCATTTCACTGAGCATTTAGTGTCAGGCACAGTGCTCAGTGTGAGAAGCATTTTGCAAATCACTGCCTCATCTAATCTTCACAGAGATCTTATGACTTAGATACGGACAACTCCACTAACCAATGAAGAAACCGGAGCATGGAGACATTAGGGACTTGCCCCCAGGTCACAGAGCTGATAAATGGCAGAACTGGGCTCCAACTGCAGGTATTTCTGACCTCACAGCCTGTGCCCTTAACCACTGATACATACTGTGTGTACATAGATTCCTGTCCAGTCTTTGGTTTCCTAATCTTTCCCAGACCAGAAAGATGGCCCTAGGTGACACAGAGCTGGTGAGGAAGAGTACAGCCTTAAAGGAAAGTCAGGAAGGGCATGAGAGAGCAGAGGAGAGGAGTGAGTGTGCAGAGACGTGTCTCTGGGCTCAGGGAGCACTCCCATGGGGTGACCTAGACAAGGATGCAATCATTTTAGAAACTTTAGAAAATTGGAAACAACCTAGTGGATAGAATTGACCTGATGCAAGAAGTGAAGAGAAGTTTATTTAAAACCCAATTCCTGGGTTTAACTGCCAGAGATTCTTATGTAGTGGGTCTGAGTTGGGAACCAGAAATTCAGGGTTGACAGAATCTCCCTGGGAGATTCTGATGCAAATGGTCAGCAAACACACTGTGAGATGCCGAGCAGAAACTTAAAGGTCAGCACAAGACTCCCCTGGGTGCTCCCCCTACACCAATCTCGGCCTCCCTGCTTATCTCTCCCTTTCTGATATTCCATATTCCTGACTCTCCTCCATGTTCCCAGAGATCCCATGGAGCCTTACAGGCCTCCTAGGCTCTGTCCTTGCTCTTTTCTTCACCTGGCATGACCTTCCCTACCTTCCTTTTGCTCTGAACCAACTTCCCCTGAAGCTTTGTCACACCTCCCCTTTCTCAGTTTCCCATCCCCTAAAAGTTCATCAGCTCATGTGTCACCTTCTTATGAAACCTTCCCTAATCACAGGCAAGTTTCTTTGTTGCATCTGTAAAACGAGTATGGAAAGCAAGACAGAAATTGTATGTGAGGAGCATTGCAGGCACTCAGTACATAGTAGCTACTATTTTTATGTTGCTTAATCTTGGGCAGGTGAGTTTCTGCATCTCTGAAATGATAAGAGCTCTTGTGCCAACCACTGTGTTAAAATATACAATAACCACCCGATATTTTCCTCATTTTACATTTGAGGAACATGAGGTAAAAAGAGATTAAGAAACTTGTCCAAGGTCATTCATCCAGGTAGAAGTTGGTAGTACTTGGATTCGAACTGAGGCATCAGGTCCTCAGCTCTAATCATCACGTTATACTGACTTCCACTTTTATGGGACTTCCCAGGTGGTGCTAAAGAATCCACCTGCAATGCAGGAGATGTAAAGAGATGGGGCTTCGATCCCTGGGTTGGGAAGATCCCCTGGAGGAGGGCATGGCAACCCACTCCAGTATTCTTGCCTGGAGAATCCCTTGGACAGAGGGGCCTTGTGGGCTACAGTCCATGGGGTTCTCACAGAGTCAGTCACAACTGAAGTGACTTAGCATGCACCGTTATTATCAGACTCCAATCAAACAATAAATACCAGGATTCTGGCACAGGGACCAGAGTGTGGTAGGTGCTCAGTAAATGCTAGAGATTAAATTGAATTGGGAAGTCCCTACATCCAGGGAGGGAGTAAAAACTACTCAAAGACTTTACTGATAATGATGTCTCATGCTTTTTATTTGACAAGACTCAACACCTTAAGATCTCTAATGAGAATGGGATGTAAAAAAATAATTCAGGAAAAAAGTTCAGAATGGTGTTCCATTGAAAGCCTGGTAGGTGCCAATTCTGTCAGTCTGCTTCAATGGGGGTAAATTGTGGGTTTTAACTTCAGAACATTCAGATGGTGCAGGAGGAGGACGGGTGGCTGATCTGGTCCCAGCCATCCACTCCCCTGCCCCTGGCTTCTGAATCTCTCTCTGTCGCTCTGTATCCATCACTCTATATCATTGGCACTTCAAATGCTGACTTCTTCCTCATGATCAACTAAGGGAGATTCAATCTAAGAAGGACTCAGTGGAAGAAATACTTGGGTGTTATTTTCCAACTAAGGCACCGCATGGAATGGAAACCCTCCATCCAACTCCAATTCTGTTTCAACTCAGGTCATTCATCTCACTGACTCTCTTTAGTGGTGGTGGTGGTTTAGTTGCTAAGTCATGTCTGACTCTTGCAATTTAGAGCTCCATGCAAAACTTAGGTAGACCAGAAAGTCTCCCGTTTTGAACTTGGGGTCTTTCTACAGAGTTAGCCAGTTTTCTGCCCAAATAGCATCAATAGGGAAACCTGTAGGTCACATTCTTTCCAACATGGATGAACCATGAAAATATTACACTAAGTAAAGTCTTGCCCCCTTTCACACAGCTGCCCAGCTTTTGGTGGCTCAGAAGTCAAGACAACAGCAAAAAAGAACACCAGACAATTCTATCAACTGGACCAAACCCTAAGATATCGGAACTAACCCAACTCTCAGGAAAAATAAAAAAGACAATTTCCAGTTGGTTTTCAGGACATAAAAGATATCAAGAGTCACCATCAAATAAGACTAAGAGGTTTTCCTGAAACGGACAACTTTCTGAAACGCTTGCCGAAACTCTTCGTTAAACATAGTGTAGATTATTGGATTGATGAGGGAGTTCAGATAGCCTAGCCAGGTGAAAAAGTCAAAAAGTGCTGGGTGGATCCAGCAGGAGCCTCTGCAGATGGGAAGGACCAGAGATGCTACAAAGAAGGGCAGCCAGCAGACGATAAAGGCCCCCAGAATGATCCCCAGGGTTTTTGTGGCTTTCCTCTCTCGAGCAGCAGAAATCCTCTTGCGTTCCAGGACACTATCGGCAAGCTTGATTTTCACGTGGTTAAAAAAGAGAGGGGAGCCGGCGGAATGAGAATGCCCCTCGTGAAGGCTGGGGTTGAGCGAGCACAGCGAGGACCCTGCAGAGCCTGTGATGAGGTGCGCGGTGGTGAAGCGCTTCCCGTAGAGGGACGGCGGGTTCAGGATGCGGTTTCGGGCGGCCATGTAGATACGGCCATAGAGGATGATGAGCAACACGGACGGGATGTAGAAGGCCCCACAGGTGGAGTAGATGGTGTAGGAGATCTGAGACGTGTTCACCAGGCAGTCCGACATCTCTTCATGAGTTTTGGCCTGCCGCCAAAAGAGGGGTGGAGTGGAGATGCAGACCGAGATGGCCCAGACCACGGTGATCATGGCGGCTGCGTGGCCCACAGTCCGGCGTTTGCTGTACTCCAGGGCATCTGTGATGGCCCAGTACCTGTCCAGAGCAATGACACAGAGATGCAGGATGGAGGCCGTGCAGCATGTGATGTCAGAAGACAGCCAGATGTCACACAGGAGTTGGCCGAAGCTCCAGGTGTGGGTGGTGGTATAGGCGATGCTGATGGGCATGACCAAGATGGAAACCAAGAGGTCCGTCATGGCCAGGGAGCCAATGAGACAGTTGGCTGGGGTGTGGAGCTTCCTGGTCAGGAAGATGGTGGTAAGCACAAAGGCATTGGACAGGACTGTGGCCAGGGTGATGATGGAAAGGAGCACGACAAGAGCAATCTTGAGGGCTTGGAGAGTCCCCGGGTCCCAAGCCCCTGGAGTTGCTGTGGCATTCAGGGATCTGTTGGGAGCCCCCTGCAGAAGACCTTCTGCTGACTGGTTTGGGAGGGACATTCTAGGTGGCTCTGTCTTTCCACAGACTTTCACATACACAGCTCCTTTCACAGTTGTCCTGCTCACAGAATAAGGTCATCCTTCTGTTTCACACTGGTGGGAGGCAGCTGTCAGAACAGAACCCAGCGAAAAGCCCTCAAAACTCCACCGTTGAACACTGAGGTAACTACCTTTAACTGGTAGTTAAAGGTCTTTCCTAAATCAGATGATTCCCAAGAGGTCTCACTGTTCTGGAACTTTGCCCAGCAACTGATCAGGCGTTGAGGACACATGCTGGATTTGTTAGACATTTACCAGGATATCAAAACAGTCTCTGCAACGCTCTGAAATTCTTGCTTTTGGCATTCTGGCTCCTTCCAAAGCTTGAGAGATAAATGTGTTTAATGAGAACTTAAGAATTTCCTCCATTCTATTCTGAGAAGATTCTGGATTTCAGGTCACCCCTGGGAATTTTTTTTTTTTTTTAACCAGAGACAAAAAGAAGTGCCAGCTGATTCAGAGAGACAGCGCAGTCAACAGCTCACAGTTTTCCCAGGTTCGTCTGCATGTGTCATGAGGTAGTTAACTTTGGTCCCTGTCCCACTAAACGTCTGGAGCCTGAACAGACAGACAAAACATTCCAGTTACCAAGACTCGAAGAATGCCTAAGCTGGGAGAAGGCAAAACAAAGAGATCACTGTGGGTTCATCCCGAAGGCCACGTGTTCAGAAGTTCTGGGGGTTAAGGAAAGACAAAAAGTAGAGTTAGGTTCTAGAAGGACAGTTTAGACGTTTGAGATTAACTATAAGATTAAAAGGATACTGCTTAGTGCTGGCAGTCGTGCAGCCAAACTGGCATTTCCACACAGGTCTGGAGAAGGCGGGGGAGGGCAAGGAGCCCCACCCCCACAATTCTCAGAGGGGGCACAGGATCACAGCTGCTGGACATATCACAGGTTTCTTACAGGTACATGAAACTAGCTCTGTGCATTGTGAATCAGAAATCATCCTATTTATTCAGCAACAATGGAACCTAAATAAAAATAACTACACACACACACACACAGGCCACTGGGAAAGATACCAAATTGTTACCATGTACTTCTCTAGGAATTGGGGAGGGGGTGGTGACCTTTTCCCTATCATACGAGTTTTCCAAATTTCCTAGAGTGGGCATGTATGACTCTTAAAATCAAACGTGCAAACAACACGTTTTCATTAAGCAAAGAAAGTGAACTGCAGGGAACTCCCTGGTGGTCCCGTGGTAAAGACTCCTCACTTTCATGACTGTGGGCCCAGGTTTGATCCTTGGTTGGGGAACTAGGATTCCACGAGCCATGTGGCCAAAAAAAAAAAATTAAGTGCAAAAATAAAAATCCTGTGCTTTGTTTCATGGTGAAAGTTGAAATACAAAAATAAAATTGGCTTTGCAAATGAGAATTGGAAATTAAGTCACAAAACAATCTTGAAGAATCATTTTCTTTTCTTTGTGTCTGTGGACTTGAATCTGGGTTTCAGTATTTGGGACACGGGCAAGTCCTGGTATCTGAAGTCCACAGGGTCTGGCAGGAAGCCCCTGGGTGTACGGGGTTGGCGAGAAGAATGCTAAGACCTCTTAGCCCCATCAATAACCTTACTCCGTCTCCCCTTGTCTTGTGTGGAGTGCTACTACTCCACTAGGAATCCCTATGATTCATTTATCATTATCTCTTCCAGCTCAACTTAGCAAAGAGGTCTTGCCCTGAGAACATTCACAGCCCAGGAAGGGAGGCAGACATGTAGTGTCAAGGACCCTGGGATGGAGCTGGCAAGGCAGAATATATATTATACATACATGCTTTTCTAAAAAATGTGATATCACTTTCTTTACTGGCGGCACCGAGCAGCTGGTAGGATCTTAGTTCCCCTACCAGGGTTCGAAACCCGAGTCCCCTGCGTTTTGCAAGACAGATTCTTAACCACTGAACCATCAGAGAAGTCTCCACAATTTCATTATTAAGGACTGCATATTGTTCCATTGGTTACCTACATTAAGGAGAAGGGTCTCAGTAGTCAAAGTCGAGAGGGATGGCATTCCTGGTAGCTGGAAAGATAAGAGTAAAGGCCTGGAGGCTGGAGTGCAGAGAGTAGAGGATCAGGCTCTAGGCGTGGGGGGTGGGGGTGGGGGGCAGCAGGGCACGGGATAAAAGTTTCGCTTGGACTGGGGCAGTCTAGGCTCTAATCCTTGTTCTAGCCCAACCTTCCTGTATGACCTTGGGCAAATCCTAATGTCTCAGATTTCTTTCCCAAAACAGGAGCCAACCCACCTGCCAACCAGAACTGCTTCGGGGCTTTCATTGCTCCTGGCAAGGTCAGCCTTTGAAACCCACTAAAAGCCCGAGAGATGCCAAGAATCATTGTCATCCTACTTCCTTCCTTCTGCTCGGCCCTGGGCTTTGTTGGAAAAGTTCAGTCTACGGCTGTTGATTGGCTTTATTTTTGATTTAATTAATTGATTTGGCTGTGTTGGGTCTTCGCTGTGGGACACAGGGTCTTTGTTGTGTCACGTGGGATCTTTTGTTGCAGCGCAAGAATTCTCCTGATGTGGCCCATGCACATAGTAGCTGTAGTATGCAGGCTTAGCTATTCCTCATGACATGTGGGATCTGAGTTCCTGGACCAGGATCGAACCCACATTCCTTGCATTGGAAGGCGGATTCTTAACGGTTGAACCACCAGGGAAGTCCCTATTGATTGATTTTAAATCATTAAGAAGCTGAACGTGCAAAATGGTAGTTTCCCTCTCATGCCCCAAAAGTGTGCTTTGTCTTTAAAAAAAATATCTGCCCAGAGGAGAGAAAACAGCCTGAGTTAAGAAAACCCTTCTTAAGCTACCTGTTCTGAAACATTCCCTGAATTTGAGGAATATTATCATCACACCTTTGATGGAGCTCTTCGTATGTTCCAGGGTGGGACCCACTCCACCCATGGCCCCCAACTGACAAATGAACCAATCAGCGCTCAGAAAGGTGATGTCACCTGCCCCAAGGTGACCAGGTGGAAGTGGAAAAACCGGGTCCAGGGTCAGCTCTGACATTTCCACTCCTCTCCACACTGCCTCAGTCCAGGAAGAAAAGCCTTCCGGCACGTTTGCTTCTAGGCATGAAGCTGGTTTGGGATCTCCTGGAGATACAGGAAAATGGTGATTCCTTCCCGCTACCCCACCCGCCTCCTTGCCCCATCCTCCACTCCCAAAGGCCTCTGGCTGAAGCTCTCCTTTGGTTCACAGGGAAAATGTGAAGTCAGGTTGGACTGTTCGGAATTTTCTTCCCTCCAGACGGTCTGGGTGAGCGAGGTGGCGTCATTTCCCACGGAAGGCTGGTGTGCTTGCCCCACAAACCCAGGGGGTCACTCCTTGGGTTCCAGGCATTCCAATGACCTCATTCCAGTGAAAGGTGTGGGCTCAGAAAGGCCCGGGAGGCTGGTGGGTGACATCTTGGGAAGAAGGACAGTGTGGATTGCCTTGGACAGGAATGCCAGACTGGAGCTTTGTAGGAGGCCACATGATTCTTTTTTTAATTAATTTTTATTGGTGTATAGCTGCTTTACAATGTTGTGTTGGTTTCTGCTGTACAGCAAAGGGAATCAGTTATGTGAATACATCTGTCTTCTCTTTTTTGGATTTCCTTCCCATTTAGCTTGCCACAGAGCACTGAATAGAGTTCCCTGTGCTATACGGTAGGTTCTCATTAGCTATCTATTTTATACATAGTACTGTATATATGTCGATCCCAATCTCCCAGCTCATCCCTTCCCCATGCACTCCTTGGTATCCATAAGTTTGTTCCCTACCTCTGTGTCTCTATTTCTGCTTTGCAAATAAGTTCATCTGTACCAAATCTTTGTAGATTCCACATAGAAACATTAATATACAATATCTGTTTTTCTCTTTCTGATCTACTTCACTGTGTATGACAGCTTCTAGGTCATCCATGTCTCTGCAAATGACACTGTTTTGTTCCTTTTACGGCTGAGTAATATTCCACTGTTTATACCTGCCGCTTGGGAGTCACACAATTCTGAGGCTGTCTCCTGCCTACTGTTCTTCCCCAACTTGAACAAAGTTGGGGGAATTTCCCACAATCCAGCTACCTTTGGAGATATAGACTCTAGGTCCATAGTCAACCCTCCCATCAAATAATAAGATAAAAAACAGAAATCGTATGTAATTTCAAATAAGGTAAAAAACCAAAAATTCAAACAATGAGCTACTGTCTTCAGTCAGCAGGTAGGTAAAAAATTTTAATCTAGTTGAGTCATGTCATTTGGTAAAGGTGGGAGCAACAGAAATTATCACCTCCCACTGGTTAAGTATACTTTGGAGTACACTTGTTAGCAAACAATTTGGCCTTATGTCATAAATCTAAAACTGTAATGACCACCTCATGACCCAGTAATTCCACTCCCAGGTACATAAGACAGAGAAACTTTTCAGTGTGTTCCCCGGCAGACAGCAACAAGAATAATCACAGTAGTAATGATTGTAACAGCAAACAACTGGAAAGCACCCAAGCATCCATCAGGAGCAGGATGGCAGAATACGGCGTATTCCTGTGCCGGCTGCTAGAGCAGCAAAACTGGGTAAATCAAAGCGCGTGCATAACAGTGCCAACAACAAAAACATGCCAGAGGAAACAAACTGTTTAAGGATATAAATATATGTGGCAAAGCCATAAGGAAAAGCAAGGAGACATTCAACATAAAACTCAGGGAATTCCCTGGCGGTCCAGAGCTTTCATTAGAGAGGGAATGGGTTTGATCCCTGATCACGGAATTAAAATCCCACAAGCGGTGTAGTAAATAAATAAATAAAAATAGCAATAAAATTAAAGCTAGTGTTTACCACTAGAGGGGAAAGGAAACAGGGATTTGATCATCACGGAGGGGTTTTAAAGGTATCAGCGATGTTTCTTAAGGCAGTAGTGAGTACATGGTTGTTGTTAGTCTTTAATCTGTAAGTATGTTTTATAAATACATTCACACACACATATATATTCTTTCGTAGGGAATTGAGATTTTCATATTTTTTCTTAATCAGTTTTGTACATTATAAAAAAGAAAAGCACATGACCAGCACTCGTAGTATTGGAACCAGCGTTGATACCTTGATTCTGACACGTTAATACCTATCCATACATCCTAGTCCCAAATTTCTGAGTTCTGAGCCCAGCTCTGCCACTGATCAGCAGGGTAATCATGGGCAAGACATGATTTCTCTTTGACCCTCAGTTTGTTTGTAACAAACGGGAACATTAGCATGGCTATGCTGCCCCAAAGGGGTGTTCCAATAAGATCATATATATGATAAGATGTAATTGTAGCATCCTGGATAAATGTAACCATAATAACAGAGCTGGAGGGGAATGGCAATAAGCACACATTTTGGGTAAGGCAGGCTCAAGTCCCAGTCCCTCTCGCTCCACTTGCTTGCTGTGACCATTGGGTAAGTTACTTAAGCTCTCCGAGTTCCAGTGATGAAGGTGATAATTCACACCTCGCCAGAGTTTAGGGAGAACTGATTAGAGCATGGATCTTAATGCCCAACATAGTAAATGATGACTTCTCTGGTTTCTCCAGGATGGATCCAACCATGTTCAGGTCTCCAGGTGACAAGGTCTCTTCCCTCGCTAGAAACAAGGCATCGCTGTCCGTTTTAGCCAGTGATGTCACCATTGTCAGAACTACCAGCCGTACCCGGGAGCTTCTCCCCTGCCCACCACAGTCCTGGCAGTCATCAAAGCGAAGTTAGGCCCTTCCTCAGCCTCTCCTGGGAGAAGGAAACGACAACCCATTCCAGTATTCTTGCCTGGAACATCCCACGGTAGGCTACAGTCCATGGGGTTGCAGAGTTGGACATGACTGAGTGACTTCACTTTCACTTTCAGCCTCTCCTGAGCCCAGTAGCATCTTCCCTGGAGTCCACATCATACAGACTCTAGCCGTATCATATGCTTCCCAGCTCCAACGTCTCTGCAGAGGGGTAGAGAGGAAAAAGCAGCGACGCCTGGGTCCCAGTTCCAACTTGGTCCACAGGCTACCTCTGACCACAGCTGGCTGGACCAGGGTGGACTTGTGAGCCAAAACAAACCAGCAGGTTCTCTCTTGGGAATTTAAATTGGAGACTGTGAACAGCTGAGTGGAGGGAGAGATGATGGAGGGGGAGCAACTCGAATGCTAAGGATTCTGGGGCAGGAATCAGGCCACAGCCGTGACCAAGGGGCACATGGTGGTGGGGGGTGGGGTGGGAAAAGCCATCAGTAAACAACCAACCAACAGGTCTGCAGAGAGAGGCAGGAGGACAGGGGACCCGGAGAAGGGAGCAGGGAGAGAGGAGACCCACCTGCCCCAGGAGAGGAGAAGGAAGGAGCCTTCCAAGCCCAGTGAATACTCTTTACCCTTAGACGTCCATGAGCAGCCTCTGCACCAAGGAAACCTCATTTGTAGCAACTTACACTTTTTCTGTTGAGCCAGTTCAAATGGACACAACAGGCCGGGAGAAAGAGAAATCAGACAGAGGATTTTCAGCTCCTTCCCACCAAACGATCCCCGCTGGGGACGAGGCAAGTCACTTCACCTCCTGTGCTTTTCTTTCTCATCTGTAAATTGGGGTCCTAACGCCTTTTGCCCAGAACTGCTATGTGGATTCCGGGAAGGCACAGTCACTGCAGGCATCCTTTTTAACCCCTCTTAACTAAGGCTTCCCACCCAGGGCTCAACTCCTCCAGCCTGCAGAAGAATCTGTCACTTCCCTTTCAGAAGGAGCTTTATTTTAACTGAGTGAGTCATAAAGCCTTGCCAGAAACAAAGAGGATGTATGGGTTTAATGTATCCTCAGAAGTCTGTCCCATCTTTTTGGAGGAAAAAAAAAAAAAACCAATAAGCTGTGATAAAGATTTGATGCAGCAGAATCAGTGCCCCACAGAGGAATTTCTGTCTGTTCTTTCTCTGGAAGCTGTGCGGTACGGATGAGTGAGCCCTGACCAGGGAAACCATTCTCCTCAAATCTGAACACTGCTTTTTATTTTACAAAGCACATCCACAGCTGTTATTTCATCTGTTGCTCATGGGACCTCCCACAATCTCGGTCTTTGTAAAATCAGGGTATCAAGTCTATCTCCCATGAGTGAAATAAATATGAGAGGAAGATTAAAAAATTTTAATAGGAGCGTGTGTCCATCTATCCATCAATCAGTATATCTGTAAATGAATGGAAGTTTTGAAATCTAGTCAGTTTCTTGAGCGAGTCAACATTTCACCTCAATTAAAATCTAGAGAATGGGGACTTCCTTGGTGGTGCAGTAGCTAAGAATCTGCCTTCCAATGCAGGGGACATGGGTTCGATCCCTGGTCGGGGAACTAAGATCCCACATACTGCTGGGCAGCTAAGCTCAACTGCTGCAACTGGAGAAGCCTGTATGCTGCAACAAAGACTCAATAGAGTCATAATAAAATAATAACAAAATAAAATGACCTCTTAAAAAATCTGGCAAATGTCGAAAAATCAAAAGCAGCCAAACCTCTGAGCTAGAACTTCTGCTCCCAATAAAAACAATAAAAACATGGACAAATGTTCACCAAAAGGCATGTGCAAGAGTTATTCATAACAGCACTATTGAGCAACCCCAAACCGGAAGCCACCCAAACAAAGGTCAACAGTCTAATGGATAAATCCACTGTGGCGTATTCCTACAGCAGAATACTACAGGCCAGTGAGAATGAGCCCCACCTCCCTGCCACACTCAGCCATGTGGATGAACTTCACGGAACAGAAGACACTCAGTGCTATGACCCCACGTGTGAGTCAAGCTTCATAAAGTTCATGAACAGGCAAAACTGATCTGCTGTGATGGGAGTCACGCTAGTGTGTTGTGTTTGAGGGGAAAGAGGCAGTGATGGGGAGGGAATATGAGAGGGGCTGCTGGGTGAAGGTCATATGGTCTGCCCGCTACATGTGAACTTTCAAAAATGCCTGCATCTGGTTCCAGCAAGGAACCAGAACCTGTGCCATCAACATCAGGCGTGAGTGAAACTGCAGCTTGCCCTCTGTCTCCTGTTGCTGACGATCCTTCAGATCTACCACCTCCCACCTCTCCTCCCGCCTGCCGTCGGTAACTCTTCTCGCCTGTTCACTCGATGCCAGCCCTTGGATGCCAGCTGTTATGCTCTACCACTGTACTTCTCTAGGTACTGTACTATAAAATTTTAAATGCTTTATTTTCTGTTTTTAAAAAGGTATTATTTGTGTGAAAAGTACTATAGACCTATCACACAGTATTCTATACCTGATTGTGTTGGGTACCTAGGCTAACGGGATTGGACTTACAAACGAATTGGACTTGTGCTCTCAGAACGGAATTCGTTTGTATGGAGGGGACTTACTGTATTCTGTTTCCTGAGCTAGGTGCATTCACTTTGTGAATATTCATCAGTCTGTGCATTTGTGTTTGGGGTACTTTTGTTTTTGTAAAAATGTTTACCCCCCAAAATTAGTGGTTAAGTGCCTAAGAACTGGGGTACCAGTTCTGTGCTCAAAGGGGGCCTTGAACTCGTCATTTAACCTCTTGAGTTCGGTTTCTCCGTGTGGCAAATGGGTAGGGTAACAGTACCAACACTACAGGGCTATTTTGTTTGAATGAGCTGAGTGAAAAGCACCCGCCATGGAGTGGATGCTCTGGACATTTTAGTTAGTTGTAATTAACAGTCCCTCCCTAGCAAACATGATCTTGAAGGAACTTTTATTTTTTTGGTTTATTTTTAAAAAACATTTATTTATTTGACTGCATTGGGTCCTGGTTGCGGGGGATCTTTATTTGCAGCACGTGGGACCTAGTTTTCTGACCAGGGATCGAACCAGGGCCCCTTGCACCAGGATCATGGACTCTTAGCCACTGGACCACCAGGGAAGTCCCTTGAAGGAACTTTTAAAATGATATAAACCAACATAACGAGCTGAGATGCTAAGACCCAAAGATTACAGATGTCTTGCCCCAGATTTCAGAGGAAAGTTCCACCTCCCTCCCAGCTCAGCTCAGCGTCCACCTCCCCATGCTGTCCCCATCTTCCCCTGTCAAGAGAAGGCATGTATTTCCTGGACCTGGGCTCAGCATGGATCAGCCATGGCCAGCAGGGTCAGGCAAGGCTGACAGTGAACTTGTTCTAAATCTAGTTCTCAAGGTGCTGTGCATATTTCTGCTTGTGGTCCATCATCTCCATGAGAAGACCATGTATGGGCTTACCACTGGCCCCAAGAGGAGGGGACAAAGACATGTGGAACAGAGCTGCTTATACCAATGGCCCCAGCAAATCCCCACGGAGAATAGAGCGCCTCAGCTGACCGGCAGACACACGTGTGAGCCCAGCTAAAATAGCAAACATGCCCAGCCCATTTCAGATTAAATCAGCCAGTCTCCAGACGCATGAATTTTAGTAGTAAATGTTACTGTTTTAATCCACGGAGTTTGGGGGTGGCTTGTTACACAGCCATAGCTGACTGGTATAGTCTCCTCTCAGTATAGTAAGGATAGTACGGTAGTACTGAATTACTGAATTCTACCAGCTTCACTGTCTAAACCTAACTCTGCCTTGGCTGTCTTTATTCTTCTTTACCCCTGTTGCCACTTCCTGTTTGGGGCCAAAATTTTCTCTGGCTTAATACAGTATTTATTAATTTATTTTGTTGATCTATTTATTTAGCTGTACCAGGTCTTAGTTGCAGCACACAGGATCTTCAATCTTCTTTGCAGCATGCAAGATCTTTCGTTGAGGTATGTAAACTCTTGTCTGTGGCCTGTGGGATCTAGTTCCCTGACCAGGGATCGAACTCGAGCCCCCTGCACTGGAAGCATGGAGTCATAGCCACTGGACCACCAGGGAAGTCCCTCTGTGGCTTAAATGGTCTCCCTGCCTCCACTTCCTTCCATTCTCTTACCACGTAACACCTGGAATCTTCCTTTTAACTAAAAGTCTGACCATGGCACTCTTAAATCCTCCAGTGGCTCCCCTTGCACCTGGGATTAAGTCTCAGCTCCATCATTTGGTCGAAGAGAACCTTCATGAACCTTTAATCACATCTGCAGCATCGCCTCTGAACCTCGCAGGCTGTGACCTTCCCCATCCAGCATCACAGACCTGCTTGAGTTCCTGCTGGCACCCTCCTGCCGTACCCAGGTCCCAGAGCTGTGTCCTGCTCTACACCATTGTCTTTGCTGTGTCCTCCGCCTAAGTCACCCTCCGGGACTAAACTCTGGCATCTCCTCAGGGAGCCTTTCCTAAAGGCTTTCCCCCCCAGCTTGGGTGAGGTCCCCCTCTTCTGGATGCCCACCACCAAGGCTCTTACCACACCAAACTCTCCACCACTGAACATTGAGTGCAGGGACCATATCTTATTTAGCTCCTATAACCATGACACCTGGCCCACAGCATGAGGTCAATAAATGGTTATGAAAGGCTCCATGAGCCGAGGAATGGGCCCTGAGAACAGGGTACTGGACTGAGAGACGGTGGCCCTGGACTTTAGCTTGGTTCTGCCATGAATTCTCTGCAACCTTACAAAAGACAGTTCCTCCTCTGGGCCTCAGGGTCTTTATCTTGAAAATGAGAGGGTTGGGTCAGATCAGAGATTCTCTTGCTGTGCATCAGAATCACCTGGGGGAACTTTAAAAAAAATACAAATGCTGTTACAAACAACAAGAAAATACAGATGTCCAGGCTTAAACCCCCGAGGGCTAGAGCCCAAGCAATGTAATTGTTCAGAGCTCCTCATGTGTTTCTAAGGTGCAACCAGGTTTGGAAACCACTGGCCTGGATGATCTCTGGTGATCTTCATCACTGGCGATCTGGTTATCTTGAAACAAGGTAAAGGTTGTTTCCAAGGCCTTTATAACATGGAAATATGAGAATTCAAACCTGTCTTACTTTCAGCCTTGCACTGTGTCAATTACCAGCCTTCATCAGGGAAGGGACCACTTTGAATGACCAAGTTGCACAAAGACTCCCACTGGGTGCCCTGACTCTTTGTGACCCCATGGACAGTAGCCTGCACCAGGCTTCTCCATCCATGGGATTTTCTAGGCAAGAGTACTGGAGTGGGTTGCCATTTCTTTCTCCAGGGAATCTTCCCGACCCAGGGATCGAACCCAGGTCTCCCACATTGTAGACAGACACTTTTACCGTCTGAGCATCCAGGAAAGTCCATTCATCAGGGAAGGGACCACTTTGAATGACTAAATTGCACAAAGACTCCCACTGGGTGCTCTCATGCTTGTGAGAAAGAGGCCAGAAAGGTTTTAAACTCTCACCATTAACCTCTCACACTACCTCTTGGGGTAGAAATTCCCCCATATTACAGATGAAGAAACTGAAGTTCAGAGAGGTAAAACGCCTAGCCCAAGGCCACATAGGCACTACATAAAATAGCTGGAAGTCACAGCCAGTCCTGAGAAAGTGTAGAGCAGTCGCTACTGGCCACATGTGGCCCCTGAGAGCCTGAAAGTGCGAAACACACTGGGTTTCAGACTTACTTCAAAAAACAATGTAAAATACCCCATTAATAGAATAAATATTTATATCAATCACATGATAACATTTTGGATATGTTGAATAAGTAAAATATAAATCAAAATCAATTTCACTTTTATTTTAAAGTGGTTACCTCTAAATTTTCTAGATCTACAATTACATCTGTGGGGTCTTCCCTGGTTGCCCAGTGGTTAAGACTTCGCTTTCCAATGCAGGGTAAGCTGGCTCAATCCCTGGTCTGGGATATGCCAAAAAACAAAAACATAAAAACAAAAGCAATATCACAGGGGTGGTATCGCCCCCTAGGGGTCACTTTGGGACTGTTGTCTCAAAAAAGAAAAAGAAATGCCAAGTAGGCAAAGTGGTGATGGCACCCCACTCCAGTCCTCTCGCCTGGAAAACCCCAGGGACGGAGGAGCCTGGTGGGCTGCAGTCCATGGGGTCGCTAAGAGTCGGACACGACTGAGCGACTTCACTTTCACTTTTCACTTTCATGCATTGGAGAAGGAAATGGCAACCCACTCCATTGTTCTTGCCTGGAGAATCCCAGGGACAGGGGAGCCTGGTGGGCTGCCGTGTATGGGGTTGCACAGAGTCGGCCACGACTGAAGCGACTTAGCAGCAGCAGCAGAGGAAGCCTTAAACAGCTAAGAAGAGAAGTGAAAGGCAAAGAAGAAAGGGAAAGATATACCCAACTGAATGCAGAGTTCCAAAGAATAGGAATGAGAGATAAGAAAGCCTTCTTAAGTGAACAGTGTAAAGAAATAGAGAAAAACAATAGAAAGGGAAAGACTAGAGATCTCTTCAAGAAAATTGGAGGGGTGGGAATATTTCATGCATAGATGAGCACAAAAAAGGACAGAAATGGCAAGGAACGACCTAACAGAAGCAGAAGAGATTAAGAAGAGGTGGCAAGAACACAGAGAAGAATTATACAAAGAGGATTTAATGATCCAAATAACCACGAAGGCGTGGTCACTCTCCTAGAGCCAGACATCCTGGAATGTGAAGTCAAGAGGACCTTAGGAAGCATTACCACGAACAAAGCTAGTGAAGGTGATGGAATTCCAGTCGAGCTATTTCAGATCTTAAAAGATGATGCTGTTAAAGTGCTGCACTCAATATGACAGCCAATTTGGAAAACTCAGCAGTAGCCACAGAACTGGAAAAGGTCAGTTTTCATTCCAATACCAAATAAAGGCAATGCCAAAGAATGTTTCAACTACCATACAATTGTGCTCATTTCACATGCTAGTAAGGTAATGTTGAAAATCCTTCAAGCTAGGCTTCAACAGTATGTGAACCGAGAGCTTCCAGATGTTCAAGCAGGATTTAGAAAAGGCTGAGGAACCAGAGATCAAATTGCCAACATCCTATGGATCACAGAAAAAGCAAAGGAATTTCAAAAAACATCTGCTTCATTGACCACACTAAAGCCTTTGACTGTGTGGATCACAACTGTAGAAAATTCTGAAAGAGATGGGAATACCAGACCACCTGACCTGTCTCCTGAGAAACCTGTATGCAGGCCAATAAGCAACAGTTATAACCAGATATGGAACGATGGACTGGCTCAAAATTGGAAAAGGTGTACGTCAAGGCTGTATATACATTGTCACCCTACTTATTTAACTTTTATGAAGAGTACATCATGCAAAATGCCAGGCTGGATGAAGCACAAGCTGGAATGAAGATTGCCAGGAAAAATATCAATAACCTCAGATATGCAGATGACACCACCCTTATGGGAGAAAGCAAAAAGGATCTAAAGAGCCTCCCGATGAGGGTGAAAGAGGAGAGTGAAAAAGCTGGCTTAAAACTCAACATTCAAAGAACAAAGATCATGGCATCCAGTCTCATCACTTCATGGCAAATAGATGGGGAAACAATGGAAACAGTGACAGACTTTATTTTCTTGGGCTTCAAAATCACTGCGGACAATGACTGTAGCCGTGAAATTAAGAGACCCTTGCTCCTTGGAAGAAATGCTATGACAAACCTAGGCAATATATTAAAAACCAGGGATATCACTTTGCCAACAAAGGTCTATAGTCAAGCTATGGTTTTTCCAGCAGTCATGTACAGATGTGAGTTGGACCGTAAAGAAGGCTGAACGCCAAAGAATTACTGCTTTTGAACTGTGGTGCTGGAGAAGACTCTTGAGAGTCCCTTGGACAGCAAGGAGATCAAACCAGTCAATCCTAAATAAAATCAACCGTGAAAATTCAATGGAAGGACTGATGCTGAAGCTGAAGCTCCAGTACTTTGGCCTGGTGTGAAGAGCCGACTCATTGGAAAAGACCCTGATGCTGAGAAAGACTGAGGGAAAGAGGAAAAGGGGGCGACAGAAGATGGGATGGTTGGATGGCATTACTATGTGAGCAGACTCTGGGAGATAGTGAAATACAGGGAAGCCTGGTGTGCTGCAGTTCATGGGGTCACAAAAAGTCGGACACAACTTAGCAAGTGAACAACAATTCTCATGAAATTCAATGCAGTCCCAGGAAGGGGGTTAGGACAGTACCTGGAGCTTGTGGACAGGGGCTGGAATAGCAGTAGTAGTGAAGTAATGGGCAACATTATTAACAGCTTACTATGTGCCAGGCACTGTGCTAAGCACTTCCCCTATATCAACTCACTGAAGTCTGACCACAACCCTCTGAAGTTGGTGCTATTATTAAATCCATTTCCCAGGGAAGGAAGCTGAGGCTCAAAGAAATGTTTTGTCTAAAGCCCCAAAGCTAGAACACATAGATCCAAAATTGGAACCTGGCTTGGTCTGTTCCAAGCTCCACCACTCATAAAAGGTACTGAGTCAAGTCAGTTCCACTTCCTTCTTCATTCACAGCTATTAAACTACATGTGAGGCCACACATTCAAAAAATCTCCCCTGGGTCCCTGATACGTTCTGGGCTCCATCACTCTCGCCTGAAGGGGGTCTCTCTCTGCCAGGTAGAGGGAGAGACTTGGGTCCAGAGGAGGGTGTGCAGACACCTTCCTTTCACACTCTGCACGCAATCCTCTGCTTACTTTTCCACCACAGCCCAAAGAGAAGGGCGGGAAGGTGGTTATAGCAGCGCTTCTCACACTTGAATGCACACATGCATTACCGACCATCTTTTTAAAAGTGCAGATTCTGGGACTTTCCTGGTCCAATGGCTAAGACTCGGCACTCCCAGCACTGGAGGCCCAGGTTCAAACCCTGGTCAGGGAACTAGATCCCACATACTGCAGCTAAGAGATCCCACCCGCTGCAACTAAGACCTGAGGCAGCCAAATAAATTAATTAAACATTTTTTTAATTCTAAAAAAAATATTTATTTATTTTTCACTGTGCAGGGTCTTTGTTGCTGTGCGGGCTTTTTCTGCAATTGGGGTGACTCTCTAGTTACGGTGTGAGGGCTTCTCATTGTGGTGGCTTCCCTCGTTCCAGAGCATGGGCTGCAGGCGCGTGAGCTTCAGAAGTTGTGGCACGTGGGCTCAGTTGTTGCCGTTTCTGGGCTCCAGAGCCTAGGCTCAGTATTTGTGGGGCAGGGGCTTGGTTGCTCTGTGGCACGTGGGATCTTCCCAGGCCAGGGATCAAACCTGCATCTCTTGCATTGGCAGGCAGACTCTTTACCACTGAGTCACCAGGGAAGTCCCAATAAATAAATACTTCTTAAAAATGCAGATTCCAATTCTGTGGGTCTGGAGCAGGAGCTGAGATGCAGCCTTTCAGACAGGCTGTCAGGCGATGCTGCAGCTCCGCTGATGCCACTGACTCGCATGAGGGTAACAGTAATGTCAGCCCTGGGGTTTAAGGGGGATCTCAGCGTGTCAGAGCAAGAAGGACCCTTAGGAATGACCCACTCCAACTCCCTGGTGGTGCTGATAGGGAGAGAAAGGGCGAGACACTAGCCAAAGGTCACACAGTGAGTTACAGGCAGAGACTGCATCTTCGGAGTCCCATCCATGCCCCTTCCCATCCACCGTCTCCAGTTGGCGGCAGCATTCAGGACAGGTGTATCCAGACGCTGTCACAGCCAAGTCACACCACACGCTTTTGGCATTGTCACATCCTCTCCCCGCTTCCCATTTGAGCTTCCACACGAGGGAAGTAATCCTGGGAGCAGACTTGCAAAGCAGACCACACTCTGCAAGAAACCTTTAGGGCCGCAGCCTCTGGTCCTGGAGCTCAACTTGCCCCTTCCCGCCAGATGCTACACATCTGGGTCCCCAGAAAGCAGTTGAGCTGATGGATGGAGTGAAACCGTTTTCAGGACAGGGGAGACACTGACTTCTCCAGACTGGATGAGCAGGGTACTTACAACGGGAATTCATTTCCTAGAAATTAAACACTGAATTTGTTGGTGTTTACAGGATTCACCACCTGCTTTCCCTGCTGGGAAGCACAATACAAGCCATGATGAGAATATAAACTTTAAAGTCAGGTAGGGCTTTGGAGTTAGGGGAATTTGTTTCCCAGCTCAGCCATTTATTAGCTCTGTGACCTTGGACAAACTACTCCACCTGTCTGAAGCTATTGACTCATCATCGCTTCAATAGTGAATGACTTAAAGCCTATCACAGGAATTCCCTGGCAGTCCAGTGGTTAAGAGTCCATGCTCCTGTTGCAAGGGGCATGGGTTTGATCCCTGGTGGGGCAACTAAAATTCCACAAGCTGTACAGTGTGGCCAAAAAAAAGAAAAGAAAAGCCTATTACATGTTGCCAAGAGCAATACAGATGTGGGTCCTGCTCTTAGGAAGACACCGCAGCCCTGGGGAAACCCTCCTGGAACCTGCGACCACAGAGAACTAGCACCTGCAGCAGCCCTAAGATCCCTGCTGAAAGTGGCTTTGAAGGAACTTCCTTTAGTGGTGCAGTGGATAAGAATCCTCCTGCCAAGGCAGGGGACATGGGTTCGATCCCCGGACCGGGAAGATTCCACATGCTGTGGGGCCACTAAGCCCACGCACCACAACGACTGAGCCTGTAAGCCGTAGCTGCTGAAGCTCTTGACCCCTAGAGCCCACACATCGCAACGAAGAGTAGCCTCTGCTTGCCGCCAACGAAAGGAAGTCCACACAGAGCAAGGAAGACTCAGTGGAGCCACAAATAAATAAATAAGAAAGAAAAGGCGGCTTTGAAACTGAGCATTGGCAACAAATAGAATCAGCAAGTGAAGAGGACCTGGGGCCAATGACATCTATTCCATGAGACTTCCCTTCCAGGGAAAGCAAAATCTTCCCTGCCATGCACCCCAAATTCTTTTCCTTTTTCTTTTTTTGGCTGCACCATGGTGGCATGGGGGATCTTAGTTCCCTGACCAGGGATCGAACTCATGTCCCAGGTAGTGGAAGCATGGAATCTTAACCCCTGACCATCAGGGAAGTCCCAGATCCTTTTTCTTCACTTCCTGCTACTTATCTCTCCAGAGACTGCACAGTCCAGTCCTCTCCTCTCATCCTCCTGTTGACCTGCACTCAGCAAGAGACCTCACCTCCAGCCTGGCTGAGACCTCCTCCTACAAAACCCTGTGCTTCTCTCTCTCCTCTGAGCCTTCGCATGGGCGAGTCCCTCTACCTGGAATGCCCTCCTCTCCACTCCTCCACCCTCTCTGCAGGTTTCTCTGGATGGACTGCTCCCCCCTCCTCCCCGTCCCTTTGGTCTTCTTATGACTTATCACACTGGACTCCCCTACCCTGGGGGCTCACATGCTGACTGCCTGACTCCCTGTTGGACTTGAGTCTGGAAGGGAGGGGGACATGGGGGACACGAAGCCCAGGGACCTCTGTGTGGGGTACCCTTCCGCCCTCACCCACCTGTCCAACTCCAGTGTCCCCCTCAGGATTGAATTCTACTGTCTCCTCTTTGCTGAAATGTGTTCACCCCTTCCACCCAAGTGGGGCCAGTCTCTGCTCAGTGGTGCCAGCTGAGTCCTCATGGCAGGATTCACACCATACAATTCTCATCATCCTGCCTCCAGTGTTGTGGGTCTTTCTCCCCACAGGATGGTAACTTCCTGGAGCAGAGTCAGGTTTTGTTCACAGCTGTATGTTTGGGCTTAATAATGATTCAGTAAGGATTGACTAAGAATGAATGAAAGAAGCACACTGACAATTTTATGTCTGTCCCCCAAGCCCTTGCTTTGTGCCAACTAGTCACAAATATCTTGTGTTCACCCCCCCCGAATGTCTCACAGGGAACCCAGACTCAACTGAGCCACGACGGTCCTCGCCCACCCAGCCCCCCCTGCCTGTTTCTTCCTGTGTGGGCATTATCCTGTTCTTATTCATCCATCCCCAGCACTTGGAAGAAACCTCCGTCCCTCCCTCTTCCCAGCATTTAACTAGTTATTTCCCTTCTATGAATTAGGAAGCTGAGGAGGTCACACAGCAAATAAATGCCGGGTCCGGGCCTTGCCCATCTGGACTCCCTACCTATCTAGCCTGACTCTTGCTCCCCCACAGGTGCTTAGTTGTCCTGCAGCACGTGGGATTTTATTCCCTGACCAGGGATCAACCCCGAGTCCCCTGCATTGCCAGGTCGTTTCTTAAGCACTGGACCACCAGGCAAGTCCCTCTCCAGGTTTGTTTGTGCTCCTTATTCCTCTGGCTGGAAGCCCCTTGAAGATCTACCCGTTTCCTCCCCACTCCAGCGACCAGAGCACAACAGGCTTACAATCAACATAGAGGAACACTTCACGTAAGGCTCAAATGGGCTGAAGAAAAATAACAGCATTCCTTTTTCTCCTGTTTAAAACTCTCCATTCAGAATAAAATCCGAAAGCCTCACCATGGCCTGCAGGGCCCTAGATAATTCCCCCGCCCCCCTCAGCCACCTCTCTGACTTCATCTCTTACCATCCCCTACTCCCTGCTGCCCATTAAATATCACCTTCTTGGCAAAGCTTTGGACCAGCCAAGCATAAAGTAGTCCATCCTTTACCATATCACCTTGCTTCACGCTCATTTGAGCAGTTAATCGTATCTGATATTTTCTGCTTGTGTGTTTATGGCCTGTCTCCCCTCCTCCCCCATGCACTTTCTAGCTCATCGCTCTCTCCCCAGGGCCTAGAACAGTGCTGAAAGTGAAAGTGAAGTCGCTCAGTCGTGTCCAACTCTTTGCTACCCCATGGACTGTAGCCTAGCAGGCTCCTCTGTCCATGGGATTTTCCAGGCAAGAGTACTGGAGTGGGTTGTCATTTCCTTCTCCAGGGGATCTTCCTGACCCAGGGATCAAACCTGGGTCTCCCACATTGCAGGCAGACACTTTACTGTCTGAGCCACCAGGAAAGCCCCGAACAGTGCCGGACTGACAATAGATTGGTGGATCTACAGCCTGAAGAGCTATCTGGGCTGGAGACATGCATTTATGAGTCACGTGCACAGAGGTGGGAACTAGAGCCAATGGAGAGGCTAAGATCACCCAGGGAGGGTGTCTACTATGAGGAGAGAGGAGCGCCTGGGACAGCAGAACAGCTAATGGCTGTAGAAAGGAGGCTAAACCTGCAGAAAGAACAGATGAAGGGAAAACACGGGAGGGTCAAGTCGCAGGAGCCAGAAGAAGAGAGTGTTTCCAGAGCCAGGAGGGTCATCAGGAAGGAAGTCAAAGACTGAACAGTTGCTGCTGAATTCAGCTTCCTGGAGGCTGTGGGTGACCTTGGCAGGCCGATGCCCCCTTCATGAGGGCTATCTGTGCAATAAGAGGGGTCTCTCAGGTCCTAGGAACTCCTATTTCTGAGAATCTGAATTTCTGCTCACATTCACATCACCCTCATCAAAAAAAAAGAAAAAAGAAAAACAATTATCTGCCTGTGGGCTAGGAGAGAAGGGATGACCCGGGGGTGGTCACCCTCATTATTTATCCATCAGACAACTGACAAACTGAGGAAGCATCTCTGTATTCCCCAACCTGTCCTAGGCACCACTAGGAGATGAAGAGGCCCCAATGTGCCAATCACATCCAGGTGGCTCCCCCACCCCCATGCTATCCTCTAAGTACTGGCTTCCCAATGCCTTCACGCCAAAGGCCACCCACGTCTCCCCTCCACCTGGACAGGACCGAAAACAGCAAAAGGCCCAATTGCCCCAGTGGCTTTTGCTGGCGGCTGTTGGTAAAGAGTATCTTGATGCCCTGGTGAGGAAGGCCAAGACCCTGGGCTGTGGAGGAAGAGAGCCACCTGAAGGAGAGCAAAGACCCACAATGTGTGGTGATTAGAAAGCACCGGAGGGACTTCCCTGGTGGTCCAGTGGCTTAGACTCCATACCCTCAAAGCAGGGGGTCCGGGGTTCAATCCCAGCTCAGGGAGCTAGATCCCATGCTGCAACTAGGAGTTGGCATGCCACAACTAAAACCTGGAGAGTCAAATAATAAAAATCAATGAGTACTGGAAAAAAAAAAAAAAAAGCATTGGAAGCGGATTCCAGGGAGACAGTGAGAGGTTGCTCCTACCAACCAGAGCAGTGACAGCCACAAGTGCCTGAGCTGCTGTCTGCAGCCAGGTGCTGCGCTCAGGAATGGCCTATTTGATTTGCACAGCAACGCTGTGAGGTGGACGCTGGAATCCCCTTTTGACATAGCATGAAATCAAGGCTCAGAGAAATTAAGGGCTTTCCCAAGGTCACACAGCTAGTAAATAGCCAAGCCCTGTGTGCTAAGGCAGCCAATCTGAGAGCCCCTGCTCTTAACCTTAGACCTTCCCCAGCTAGTGAGGCAAAGGGACTTTAGTCTTATCTTCTCTTCCACGCAGTGTGACCTTGGGCGAGATTTATTCCCTGCTCTCTGCATCTGCAGTAAAGCAGGTTTCTTAGTTCTCTTCCATGTCTGTTATGTAATTAACTGGGATTTGGACAGAGCTTTACAGTATATAAAAAGACATTCATAAGGCATCTCATCCCCCCACCCCGCCAATGGACCCTGTAGGATGAAAGAATTATCCTCTCCATTTGATAGATGTGCAAACTGAGGCTCGAGGAGACTCAGTGAGTGACCCGCCCAAGGTCACAAAGCAAGTTAGGGCCGCCGGGTTTCGCTCTCCACACTAGACGTTCCTCCAACTCCAGAAAGGAGCGGCCCGCGGCGCCCGGACCTGGCGGACAGGGGGCGGTGCCCGGCCACCCTCGGCCGCCCCGGGCCACTTGGTGGGGGGTCGCAGCCCCCGGCCCCGGGGATGGGGGGAACGCCTCCCGCCCCGCCAGATCTCCGGGAACGCGCGCCAGGCAGGCATCCCGCAGCCGGCCCCAAGCGCTGCCTCGACCCACCCTCCATCCGGGGGCTCGGGACGGCGCCCCCCGCGACGCGCCCCCCTAGCCGGGCAGGTCCTCCGGGAAGCCCCTTCCGGCGTTCGGGCACTAGCCCCCCGCGTCCGAAGGCACCGGGAGGCGAGACGCTCGGGCCCGCGGGGCGCCGAGGAGGGCGCCGCCTCCCCGCCCAGCTCCACCTGGGTGGCCGGACTGCGAGCCGCAGGGGCCCCGGCGCCCCTCCCTGGGGCGGCACCGGGCTCCGAGCGCTTACCCGCTCCCGGGCACGCAGGTGCGGACCGCGGGCTCGCCGGCCCGGGTCCTCGTCTTCGGCCAGCGCTTCGTCTCCCCGCCGGCGGCCGCCGCATCTCCGCCGCGACCTCCCCAGTGGAGCCTGGGGCGCGCCGCCCGCCCCGCCGCCCCGGGGGCCCTGCCCTGGCCCCGCGCCCTCGCGATGCCCACCTCCCGGCGCCCTGCGGCTCCGGCTCTAGGCTCCCCTTCCCGCGCCCGCCGCCGCTCCTCGCTCCCTGCCCCCAGCTCCTCCCCCGCGAGGCGCCCTCCCCACTCTGCCCGCCGCCCGCCCGAGGGAGGCTCGGCCCCCTTCCGATCCCGGACGCGTGGCCCCAGCTCCGGGCCCCCGCCTCCGCCCTCGCCGCAGCCCTAGCTTCAGGGGTAGGTGGGCGACAAGGAAGCGGGGTTGACGAAATCCCCAGCCCGGTAACCCCGGGCCCCCACCTGTAGGGGAGAGGGCGGACTGGGTCCAGAGGAGGGGTGGTGAGAGGTGGTGAGAGGTGGGCCCTGCCCAAAGACCTTGGTGAAAGCCTAGCCTCCCCCATTTGTCCCTGCCCCCTGTCTTTCTCTCTAGGTAGGGATCGAAGCCGGTCTCCCGCACTGCAGGCAGACCCTTTAGCATCTGAGCCATCAGGGAAGCCCCTTTCCTTCATTTAACAAATATTGATGGATGTGTGTGTCAGGCACGTTCTAGGCAGTGGGGACAGACCAGTGAACGAAACGGATGTTGACCTAAAGGAGGTGACGTGCAGGTAGTGAGTAAAAGGTAAGAAGTGATTTTAGAGGTAAATGGCGTGGAGGACGATGAAGCATAGAAGGGAGATAGAGTGAAGTGCAGGTTCGAACAGGGAGGTTGGAGGAGGCCTCCCTGGGAAAGTGACATCCGAACAGGAGGTGAGGGAGTGAGCCCTGCAGAAATAAGGGGGCACCACACTCCACATGAGGGCAGCCCAGGGCAGTGAGGAGTAGGAGTTGAGGTCAGGGAGGCAGGGGAAGGGGCAGTTGCCACCCTCTTTCAAACAGCAAATTCTCAACCCTCAGGTTCCAGCAGGTGTTGGGGTGCCTGGTTCTAAGAACAGGGTCAAGAGAAGACTTGAGCACAAAGAGCAACCACAGGAAAGGTTCTGGAGGAGGTCCAGGCCTGGCTAGGTCCAGGTTTCACGCCTTCAGGGGGAGCTGGCCTCTGTCTCCTTATGAGCTTTCTGTCTCCTTGTTCATGTATTTCCAGGCCATGTTATTTGGATTATTTCCAATCTGTGTGTCTGCTGCTAGGATTGTCCTGTCTTCTTGATGAACTGATCCTTTTAGCATTATGAAGTGACCCTCTGTCCCTGGTAACAGCTCTTGTGGTGATGTCTCCTTAACTGGCTGTCAGGAGAGGCTGGTTTGCTTACAGCGCCCACAGCTGTTCGACATCTGGTATACCCCAAACTCAGCAGCTCCTCCAGACTTCCTTCCCAGTGTCCTTCTGTGCCCTTCTGCTTCACACTTTCTTTACCCACCTGGCCCTCCCCTCCTTCCTCCACTCCTCACCCTTCTGGTTTACCATCTAATGGTTGGCCTGGAACCTTCAGCTCTCTCCATCTTTCTCTGTTTTGGAAGGCTGTGATCGATGAGCATTAATAATGCAAACGTTCTTTTTGTCTTAGTGCAAATCCCAGGCAGATAAATTACTGGCAAATAGAAGTTACCGGCAGCCACACCTCAGCCTTCTCCACACTATTGAGGCCCTGGGCTCTTCTCCCAGCAAGGAAGTGGAAGACGGACCAATGAATGCCAAATGTAGGCGTTGCCCAAAATGGGTATGCTGCTGATGACCCAAGTTGAAGACTTGTGGAGGAAGGGGTCCTATTCACACAGCTCGAGCGTTTGTAGGTGCTGCCAAAACATCAGCCTGAGATCAGCAGGTGGAAATCAGAGCCGGGTAAATATAGACACGCCGGGGTGTGTGTCCTCACTGAAAAGACCCTGACAGCCCCAGAAGCGGCTCTGACCAGGGATGAGAAACAGAAGGGACGGGAGAGAGGGCAAAGAGAGTGAGACTGCAGCCTCTCAGCAGACAGCTGACATCATTTAACAATAAAAGAAGCCAGAGATGCGCAGTGCTGTTAGAGAGATGGTTTAGGGAAAAGGCTGGGTCTGCGGTAGAGGGTTCACTTCAGCTTCTCAGCCCTCACCCAGGGCCAGCGGATATGTGAAGCCCAGTCCCAGCTCTCAGGAAGCACACAGACCAGGAGAGAAAACCCACAGGCAGTTACGCATAGCACCATGTCAGGGGAGGGAGAGAGGTGGGAGGGCGTGGTAAGGAACTCAGAGGACTGCATGCCCCTCCTGGGAGGTGAACAAGGGCCAACCCCATGCTGAGCCTTGAAGGGCGGGTAGGAGGCTTCTGAGCAAAGAAGGGGAAGGAGAGCAGAGAAATTCCCTAGTAGTTCAGTTCAGTTGCTCAGTCCTGTCCGACTCTTAGCAACCCCATGGATTGCAGCACACCAGGCTTCCCTGTCCGTCATCAACTCCCGGAGCTTGCTCAGACTCATGTCCATGGACACCGTGATGCCATCCAACCATCTCATCCTCTGTTGTCCCCTTCTCCTCCCGCCTTCAGTCTTTCCCAGCATCAGGGTCTTTTCAAATGAGTCAGTTCTTCGCATCACGTGGCCAAAGTATTGGAGTTTCAGCTTCAGCATCAGTCCTTCCAATGAATATTCAGGACTGATTTCCTTTAGGATGGACTGGTTGGATCTCCTTGCTGTCCAAGGGACTCTCAAGAGTCTTCTCCAACACCACAGTTCAAAAGCATCAGTTCTTTGGCGCTCAGCTTTCTTTATAGACCAACTCTCACATCCATACATGACCACTGGAAAACCCATAACTTTGACTAGATGGACCTTTGTTCCTTCCCTGGTAGAAGGAACAGCATAGGGGTGCAAAGGGGTGAAAAGAGTGAATTTGGTTACAGAAACTGAAAGCCTGCAGATACTGCTAGAGTGGGGAGAAGTAGTCAGGAGGAGGCTGGACATAAAAGAGAACAAACTATGTCCTGTGCAGAGATGCAGATGGACCCAGAGACTGTCACAGAGTGAAGTAAGTCAGAGAAAAACAAATACCGTATATAAATGCATATATGTGGAATCTAGAAAAACGGTATAGATGATCTTATTTGCAAAGCAGAAATAGAGACACAGATGTAGAGAACAAACATATGGATACCGAAGGGGAAAGGGGGTGGTGGGGGTGAACTGGGAGACTGGGATTGACACATTTACACTATGAACACCATGTATGAAATAGATAACTACTGAGAACCTGCTGTATAGAGTAGAGGATGCTACTCAGTGCTGTGTGCTCACCTAAACGGGAAGGAAATCCAGAAAAGAGAGGATGTATGTAAACATGAAGCTGATTCCCTTTGCTGCACAGCAGAAACTAACACCACATTGTAAAGCAGCTATATTCCAATGAAAACTGAGAATAATAACAATAAAAAGATGAAGCTGGAGAGGCAGGAAGGGACCAGGAGAGCCTCGACTGCCAGGTAAAGGTGCTCATGTTTTATCCTGAGAGCTGTGGGAGCCAGGGAAGGGCTTTGAGCAAGGGAGAGGCATGACTGGACAGGGTAGACTGGCAATCCATAGTATCCTGAACTCCGACGACCACGATCCCCACTTCTGCTACCGTGATGAAAAAACCTAGGGGCAATTTCTGATGGGCTCTACCCCACTCCAAGCCATCCTCCGTGTTTGAAGAGAGCACGTTTCCTAAAACGCATGGACCCACTGCCCAGACAGCCCCAGTCCCTCCCCCCTCCCTCCTGAATGGTCCTAACTCCCTTGCCCCGGCATTCCAGACTCTTCCCAGTCTGTCCTCTCTGTATCCTACCTTCTCAAAGCTGGCCCATGCTCTTCCTCCCGTGTGGAAAGTTCTGACCTTCATTTCCATTGCTCAGAATGCCCCCCCTCATTCCAGAAGCTTTCACGCCTCCTTGGCTCACCATGACTCATCCCTCAAGGCCAAGCTCCAAAATCCCCTTCTCTGCCAGGTCCTTCTCCTTCCTTCTGAACAGAAATGGTGGTTCTCTCCTTGAAGGGCCGAGTGGGGAGTCGAAAGTGTTGACTCAGTGATCAGACTGAGTTGGAATCTTGATCTCACTGCTCAGTAGCTGTGCAACTCCAGACAGGTTATCTCAATTCTGTGCTGCTGCTGCTGCTATTTAATCACTAAGTTGTGTCCGACTCTGTGACCCCATGGACTGTAGCCCACCAGGCTCCTCTATCCATGTGATTTCCCAGGCAAGAATACTGGAGTGGGATGTCATTTCCTTCTCTAGGGGATCTTCCTGACCCAGGGATCGAACCCAGATCTTCTGCTTGGCAGACGGATTCTTTACTGCTGAGCCACCTGGGAAGCCCATCTAAATGCTCTGAGCGTCAGTTTATTCATGCGTCAAAGGATCACAGTAACAGTCCCTGCTTTGTGGGGTTATGATGAGGGCCAACTTGAAGTCGTGTATATAAGTTCATAGCCCAGTGCCTGGCGCACAGTAAGCCCTCCACGAGTGTTCACTATCACTGTCATTGTGACTGGAATGCCACACTTTTCACAATTATGTTGGATCTACCTCCCTCAATATCAGGAGTTCCCCAAGGGTAGAGGTTATTCATCTAACCATGCTCCATGTCCAGCACTGAGTTTCGGGCATTGTAGGCACTCAACCAAAGATGGATGGATGAATGGATAGATGATGGATGGACTGATAAATTAATGAAAGAAGCCACCCAGACACTCCTGCTCCCCTAGAATCCACCCCGACTTGCTCTTTTCTGAAGAGGGCTGAATGAATTTGTGTGTCGAGGACTAGTGTCTGGGGCAAGCTTTGTCATCACACAGTCTGCGGCTTGTAATTTCTTCAGGGGAGAGCAGTCTAGACAGAGACAGCTGTACCAGGGAGGAGCAGGCACTGCCTGGGAATCAGAATCCAGGGTATTTCAGGGAACCAGAAGACCAGCCTCCTCCCTGTTTTCTTCCTTCCTCGTCTCTCAGGAGCTGGCTAAGAAAATTGGCTACTAGTCCCCAGCAGTGGAAATTAGTTCTCAGCTTTGACCTGGGGAGGGGTATAGCATGGCCCCTCATCAGCTGGTGTCAAGAGTCAGGGGAAGGATGGAGAATCCATCAAGGGAAAGAACCAATATTTACTGAGCAGTTCTTATGGACTTCCCTGGTGACTCAGATGGTAAAGTGTCTGCCTGCAATGCGGGAGACCCAGGTTTGATTCCTGGGTCTGGAAGATCTCCTGGAGAAGGAAATGGCAACCCACTCCAGTACTCTTGCCTGGAAAATCTCATGGATGGAGGAGCCTGGTAGGCTACAGTCCATGGTGTTGCAAAGAGTCGGACACAACTGAGCGACTTCACTTTCCTTTCCTGTGTGCCAAGCACTAGGCTAAGGGTTTGATGTGTATTTCCCGCTCCATAACCCTGCAACGAAGTACCAGTGCGGATTGCTGCTGGATAAGCAACCAGACACAGAAGTTAGGCGGTTTTCTCCTGCAAGGGTAGTAAGCAGATGGGACCTTGGCTTTGTCTATTTATCACTTTTTTGACTGTGCTAGGTCCTCATTGCTGGGCCCGGGTTTTCTCTAGTTTCGGCACGTAGCGGCTTCTTATTGCAACGGCTTCTTTTGTCATGGAGCGCAGGCTCTAGTGCGCTTGGCCTCTGGCAGTTGAGGTGCAAAGGCTTAGCTGCCCAGTGGCATGTGGGATCTTTCCAGACCCATGTCCCCTGCACTGGCAGGCAGATTCTTAACCACTGGACCACCAGGGAAGTCCTTCAATTATATCTAAGTCCCTATGCCCGTACTCCCCCATGAATCATATGTCTAGTCAACAAATACTCTGAGCAACTTCTCTGCAGAGTGGCTGAGGGAAGCAGTGCAGGTCAGTAAGGATAATTCCGCTGCGATTTCTACTCTCAAAGAGTTTATAACCTGATGACAGAGGTTAAGCCTCACAGTTCTTTTTGTATTCCCAGCCTAGGGAATTGCCTGTGAATATTGAATATGGAGCAGATTGTCAGAGATGGGAGGCTCTTTGGAGTGCAAGAACACCAATCCTGTTCATTTACAGATGGAGAAACTGAGACCTCGACAGAGGAACTAACTAGAGGATATGGTCAGGAGCTTGGGCTCTGGAGACTGGTTTGATCTCCCTGCTGTACCACTTACGAGCTGTGTGATTTTGGGTTGGTCACTTAACCTCTGAGCTTCAGTTTCTTTGCGGGGGGGGGGGGCGAAATTAGGGGTAAAATTGTAAGAATGAAGTAAGATTATCCACATGTGGGATTAGCATAACACTTAACAGGTAACCCCATAACACATTTTGCTCTGATTACGATTAACTGGTCACGCATTGAGTTAGTGACAGAGCTGATGTAGACCCCGCGCTTCCTGATTCACAGTCCAGTGCTCTTTCTAGCTCTTCGTGGCTGCTTGTGTCCATTCGAGTGTAGTCGGAGGAGACTGGGAGTCACCTGGGGAGGAAGGATGTCTGTGATCGGGTATCTGCTGTCCTTGGGGAGAAGTGCCCAGAGGTCCCTGAGCCCCCGTCACAGTACTTCCTGCCACTGCTCCTCACCACTTTTGAAACCTTCCCGCCCCCACTTTCCCGGCTTGACTGGAGTCCAGAGACTCACTCCTCACTGGAACACGCGTGAGACTCTTGATAACATCCCACACCCCCTTTGCAATTTCCTCTGGGCCAGACAGGGTGGGGCCGCGCCGGGGAAGGAGCCAACAGGAAATGCCCGGGGAGCATCGAGGGGTGGTTGTCCGAGTGCAGCTGAGATCGTATCTCCAGCTTCAAACGTCCGTGCAAGGAAGAGACAGGTCCCACAGGAGAGGTTTTTCTGTTTGTTTTACTCCGGCTTGACTTCTAACCAGAGAATTTAATTAAGAGTTTGATTGCTTTCCTCAGGGAATAGAAATCCGAGGGGAGGAGAGCGCTGAGGCTGGTGATGGCCAGGGAGGGAGGCAGGGCCTCTTTTGACTCAGACCAACCCATGATGGGGTTAAGCTGCAGCAGAGAAGTTTAGCTCACAGAGGACATTTGGTGTGACGGCCCAAGACAAGAATCTTTCCCTACAGGATCTTGGGAGGTTTCAGATTCTGTGATACAAATTGTAAGAAGTTTAAACCAGCCACAGAAATCGGCAAAGTTTGATATTTCTCATTGTTCCCATTCACATCACTCCAACTGTCTTCCTTGGGGCTATTGGGCTGTAGTGGAAAGCCAGTGGGCCTGAGTTCAAATTCTGATACTTTAACTTCCTGAGCCTCAGTATCCTCATCTGTAAAATGGGAATAACTTCACCCATGCATTCATCTGACCTACCTATAAAATGAGAATAACAGCATCTTTCTTGTCACTGGGGGACAGGGAATAAATAAGACAGAAACTGGAAAATAGAAGGGAGACAAGTGTCAGAAAAATGGACTTGGAAATTAGGCCCTGGAGAAAATCCCAGTGCTGCTATTCTTTTACGGTGAGCTTGGGCAGGTAGGGTACTTCTCTGGGCCACAGTTTTCTCACCTGTAAACTGGAGATGTTAGTGCCGACTTCACTGTTTTATTGTGAAAATAAAATGAGACATGGATATGGAAATACCGCCCACAGAGCCTGGCCCACAGCAGGCACTTCTTGCTGTTACTGCTGCTGCTAAGTCACTGCAGTCGTGTCCGACTCTGTGACCCCATAGACGGCAACCTACAGGCTCCCCCGTCCCTGGGATTCTGGAGTGGATTGCCATTTCCTTCTCCAATGCATGAAAGTGAAAAGTGAAAGAGAAGTTGCTCAGTCGTGTCCGACTCTAGCGACCCCATGGACTGCAGCCTACCAGGCTCCCCCGTCCCTGGGATTTTCCAGGCAAGAGGACTGGAGTGGGGTGCCATTGCCTTCTCCGAGGCACTTCTTGAGTGTTTGTTAAATCTGAACACCTTTCACTCCTTCTATCATCACCAGGTCCTCAGGATTTTTCATGGAGGGAAGAAATTTCTGAGGAAAGATTGTGGTTTAGGATAACTTCCTACTTCTCTGAACCTTCTACAGGCTGGGTTGGAGAGTTAGTCATTGGCAAAAAAGAGGGCGCATTTTCCTCACTTCCAGCAGGGCTGACTTGGGGCTGGGGCCAGATTAGTCATTTTAACAAAATCTACTGATCAATTCCGTTGAAAGGAGAAAAAAGGCAAAATTGAACTTGGTCTAAATGTTTAATTATTTGAGGGTGGAAGTATGTCCCTCAAGAGGAGCTGATTTTCTGGTTCAGTTCAGTTTAGTCAATCAGTCGTGTCGAACTCTTTGCAGCCCTGTGGACTGCAGCACAGCAGGCCTCCCTGTTCATCACCATCTCCCGGAGCTTGCTCAAACTCATGTCCATAGAGTCGGTGATGCCATCCAATCATCTCGTCCTCTGTCGTCCCCTTCTCCTCCTGCCCTCAATCTTTCCCAGCATCAGGGTCTTTTCAAATGAGTCAGTTCTTCGCATCACGTGGCCAAAGTATTGGAGTTTCAGCTTTAGCATCAGTCCTTCCAGTGAATATTCAGGACTGATTTCCCTTAGGATGAACTGGTTGGATCTCCTTGCAGTCCAAGGGACTCTCAAGAGTCTTCTCCAACACCACAGTTCAAAAGCATCAGTTCTTCGTTGCTCAGCTTTCTTTATAGTCCAACTCTCACATCTATACATGACTACTGGAAAAACCATAGCTTTGACTAGATGGACTTTTGTTGGCAAAGTAATGTCTCTGCTTTTTAATATGCTGTCTAGGTTGTTCATAGCTTTTCTTCCAAGGAGCAAACATCTTTTAATTTATGGCTGCAGTCACCATCTGCAGTGATTTTTGAGCCCAAGAAAATAAAGTCTGCCACTGTTTCCACTGTTTCCTCATCTATTTGCCATGAAGTGATGGGACTGGATGCCATGATCTTAGTTTTTTGAATGTTGAGTAAGCCAGGTTTTTCACTCTCCTCTTTCACTTTCATCCAGAGGCTCTTTAGTTATTCTTTGCTTTCTGCCATAAGGGTGGTGTCATCTGCATATCTGAGGTTATTGATATTTCTCCCTGCAATCTTGATTCCAGCTTGTGCTTCATCCAGCCTGGCATTTTGCATGATGTACTCTGCATATAAGTTAAATAAGCAGGGTGACAATACATAGTCTTGACATACTACTTTCCCAATTTTGAAGCATTCCGTTATTTCATGTCCGGTTATAATCGTTGCTTATTGGCCTGCATATAGGTTTCTCCTTACCTTGGACGAGGGGTATCTCCTCGCCACCGCCCCTCCTTTCCTTGAACGCGGGCAGCTGCGACAGTGCACTAGCGTGGGAGCTGCGATGGCACACAAGCACGGCCGAGAGGAGCTACCCCACGTCCAAGGTCAGGGGCAGAAGCTGGGAGGACCCCATGCCCGAGGGGCAGCGGCCAAGAGGAACTACCCCACGTCCGAGGTCAGGGGCAATGGCTGAAAGTGCCAGGCTGCGACGGCGCAGGAACAGCGGAGAGGAGCTATCCCATGTCCCATGCCAAAGTCTTTGACTGTGTGGATCACAATAAACTGTGGAAAATTCTTCAAGAGATGGGAATACCAGACCACCTGACCTGCCTCTTGAGAAACTTGTATGCAGGTCAGGAAGCAACAGTTAGAACTGGACATGTGTTGAGGTCCTTTAATAGACCGGAACCTGGTGGTCTGGAGTCGACTGATAAGAAAGTAAAGGAGAGAGAGACTGATATTCCTTGGTTTACACAGAAAGCCAATAAAGCTCCTGACATGGGACTTGCTCAGTTCACGGAGGCCTCAGGCGCCCTCTCGATGGGGTGAAGATGCAGAGCACCTTCTCTAGAGGGTCTTAGAAGCCCAGGCAGGAAAGTGAACTCAGAGAGCCTCTGCGCTCCAGGGGATCAGCCTGAAAAAGAGAGAGAGAGAAAGAAAGAAAGACACGGGGACCAGAGCTCTGATGGAGCAAAGGTGTTTTAATCAACATGGTGTGGGCATATATACTGTCTTACAAGGTAGTTATTCTCAGCAAAGATAAAGGTTAAAATTCCAGACTTACAAAACATAGGTGATCCATACTAAAGAGAGAGAGAGTTGTAAACAATCACTTTTACCGTATGGTTCACAAGAAGGAAGAGGGTACTTATCACCATATAGAAACACTAATGAAGGAAATGCCTGGATTCCTCAGTCCTGGGAGAGGCTTGCCTCTCCTCTTAATTCCTGAATATTCAGGAATTAATAAGGAGCAGAGAATTCCTGACAGATCCAAAACAGCACACAGGAAGCCTCCTGTTAAATGCTTCCTGACAGACATGGAACAACAGACTGGTTCCAAATAGGAAAAGGAGTACGTCATGGCTGTATATTGTCACCCTGCTTATTTACTTATATGCAGAGTACATCATGAGAAACGCTGGGCTGGAGGAAGCACAAGCTGGTATCAAGATTGCCGGGAGAAATATCAATAACCTCAGATATGCAGATGACACCACCCTTATGGCAGAAAGTGAAGAGGAACTAAAAAGCCTCTTAATGAAAGTGAAAGAGGAGAGTGAAAAGTTGGCTTAAAGTTCAACATTCAGAAAACGAAGATCATGGCATCTGGTCCCATCACTTCATGGGAAATAGGTGGGGAAACAGTGTCAGACTTTATTTTTGGGGGGCTCCAAAATCACTGCAAGTGGTGACTGCAGCCATGAAATTAAAAGACACTTACTCCTTGGAAGAAAAGTTATGACCAACCTAGATAGCAAATTAAAAAGCAGAGGTATTATTTTGCCAACTAAAGTCCATCTAGTCAAGGCTATGGTTTTTCCAGTAGTCGTGTATGGATGTGAGAGTTGGACTGTGAAGAAGGCTGAGCGCTGAAGAATCAATGCTTTTGAATCAGTGGTGTTGGAGAAGACTCTTGAGAGTCCCTTGGACTGCAAGGAGATCCAACCAGCCCATTCTAGAGGACATCAGCCCTGGGTGTTCTTTGGAAGGAATGATGTGATGCTGAAGCTGAAACTCCAATACTTTGGCCACCTCATGCGAAGAGTTGACTCATTGGAAAAGACTCTGATGCTGGGAGGGATTGGGGGCAGAAGGAGAAGGGGATGACAGAGGATGAGATGGCTGGATGGCATCACCGACTCAATGGCCGGGAGTTTGAGTGAACTCTGGGAGTTGGTGATGGACAGGGAGGCCTGGCGTGCTGCGATTCATGGAGTTGCAAAGAGTCGGACACGACTGAGCGACTGAACTGAACTGAACTGATAGGTTTCTCAGGAGATAGGTGAGGTGGTCTGGTATTCCCATCTCTTTAAGAATTTTCCACGGTTTGTTGTGATCCACATAGTCAAAGGCTTTAGTCAATGAAGCAAAGATAGATGTTTTTCTGTTTTCACCTCATTCCTCCACTCACCAGCTGTATGACCATAGATGAGTTAAATCTATGCTCATGTGTTAAATGGGCATAATAAAAGTATTTGCCTATACTGTGAGGGGCACATGAAATGATGCCTATAAAGTCACACATTGTTGGGCACATAGTATGTGCTCAGTAAAAATCAGTTATTTGAACAAGTAGTAGTTGAATTGAAAGGTTTACTCCAAATGTAAATAAGCAGGACCCTAAGGAGTCTTCCTGGGATGGCTCCCCACCCCCTCAACCCTCCCAACCCCCCGAAATGCCCTCTACTTGACTCTTGTTTGTAGAGAAACTTTAGTTTCCTAGGCCTTCCCCAGTTTCCAAAGAATACATTTAATCAGAGAAGTGAGAAAATGCAGAACAAAGGGAAACTGTCAAGCAAGACAGAATAATAATAGTTTAGCCATTAAACAAATCAAGAACCTTCAGTTCCTTCTCAAGTGCTATAGATAATATTCTGACCTATATCCTTTGAGCTGTCTCGCAGAGACTAAAACCTCCACCAGATGGAAGAGATTAACTGCGTGCTACCCATAAGCCTGTAGACCCCAGAAGGTTGATGATATTGACTCCTGATGACCTCAGCACCAATCAGTCAGAAGAATTGTCCACAAGCTGATCACACACTCCACAACTTCCCTCCCTCACTCTGTATTTAAAAACCTTTCCCTAGGACTTCCCTGGTGGTCCAGTGGCTAAGACTCTGCACTCACAGTGCAGGGGGCCCAGGTTCGATCCCTGGTCAGGGAACAACATCCCACATGCTACAAGTAAGGGTTTGCATGCTGCAACTAAGACCCAGCACAGCCAAATAAATGAATAAATATTGAAGAGAGAGAGAGAGAAAAAACCCTTTCCCTGAAAACCATCAGTGGCTCAGGTCTTTGGAGCATTAGCTGCCTGGACTCCTTGCTCGGTGCTCTGCAAGGAATGCTGCACTTGGCTTCACAGCAACTCCGTGTCAGCTGACTGGTTTTACTGCCCAGGTGAGTGGACCCATGTTTGGCTTGGTAACACAGACTTGGTGTGTGATATGGAGAAACCTCCAGAACTAGGGTAAAGCGTGGGTGAAGATGAGGATCTGCAGAAGGGAAGACGGGGCAGGATGAAGCATGGGGCCTGACTGCAGGCAGTGGTTGTGGGGAAGATGAGGGAAGAAAAACTAGGACTATTTCTGAGAATCCCAGTAGGTTCACAGGACCAATTTTAGACTCAGGGAGAGACACAGAGAGCATCCTCAGTCAGTCCTGCCGCCCTCCACAATCTTGTAGTTCCCAGAGAATTCCAGGACACCACTCCTCTCCACGTGTCCATCGATGAGAGAAAGAGCTGAGGCCAGAGAAACAGATGAGGCTGGGAGGGTGTCAAGGCACTGGATGCAGCACTCAAATAATTCCTTAATTAATCTTACGACAGCGTTTGAGGATTGGACTCTCATTCCCATTTTTTAAAAAATTTATTTATTTGGCTGCACTGGGTCTTAATTGCAGCATGTGGGATCTGGTTCCCTGACCCTGGGTTTAACCTCAGATCCATTGGGAGTTCAGAGTCTTAGCCATTGGACCACCATGGAAGTCCCTGTCATTCCCATTTTACAGATGGACTATCTGAGGCTCAGAGGGGTGAAATAATTCTCTGGGGCTCCCTGGGGAGAGCTGGGAAAAAACAAGAGCTGCCCACTAGGGCCCATTGGATGCTAACCACAGCCTTGAGGCACACTTTCCATGTAATAGCTCCCAACTGATCATGAGGTCGGTACTTGATTATCCCAGTTTTACAGATGAGGAAACAAACCAAGGATTGAAACCCAGCCCCTTGCTTTAGGAACTCTAAGACTTAGCCTCTGGACCACCAGGGAAGCCCACAGATTCTTTCTTAAAGTTGGACTGAGCAGAAACAAATGGGGCTGATGCTGTAAACCCACACATCTACCAGTCTCATTACTTTATAACCCCATCATACCACACCCACTGGGCCCCAACTAAGCTGAAAGGCAGAATTTAATTCTACAAAGTGGTTTGGAAGAAAAAAAATGCACGGATGCTTCCGAATTTAATTGTCAGGTAAAGATCAGCTCTAATTACTCCAAAAAAAGAGAAAGTTTGACAGTTTCTGAAATTCAAGGCAACTTTCTGACATGGATAATGACTTGACAGATTCATTTGAGATTCCCAAGCATCCTTTTAAAATCTCAGGTGTTCCCTTCAAAACGTTAAAAAAAAAAAAAAAAAAAACCCTCTGAAATCCATGCAGCTATAAACTTTCATTTGAAACACAATTTGTAAAATTAGAACTGACTTTCACCCATCAGAGAAGAAGTTTTAAAAGATTGGTGATACCCAAAGTTGGCTAGGGTGTAGGGAAATGGGACCCTCATTCACTACTGTGCTCAGTCACACCTGACTCTTTGCAACCCCATGGACTGTGGACTACCAGGCTTCTCAAAATTCCATGGAATTCTCCAGGCAAGAATACTGAAGTGAGTAGCCATTCCCTTCTTCAGGGGATCTTCCCAACCCAGGGATTGAACCTGAGTCTCTGGCATTGCAGGCAGACTCTTTACTGTTATGAACCTTCAGGGAAGCCCTATTCACTACTGAGAGAAGTGCAAATAAGGGTAGTCTTTTTGGAAGATAATTTGGCATCAAGTGTCAAAAGTTTGAGTAAGCATGCTTTGACAATTCCATTGCTAAGTATCATCCTAAAAATAAACTCTCCCATGTGTACACAGATGTATGTTTATCACTGTAAAAAAAATGAAGATGACTTCAAAGCCTTTGTATTCCTTTAGCTAAATAAATTATGTCTACTTATGAGTTACCATAAAGCAGTTAAAAATAGTTAGGCAGATCTCTGTGTATTGGTGTGATAAGCTCTTTGAGTGAAAAAAGCTAAAGTGAGAAAAGTAAGTTACAGAACAGTGTATGGTGTGATCCCACTCATGTACCAAAACTATGTCTGTGTATATGCAAAACTTTAAAAATGCACATAACTGCTAGCAAAGCGACCTGGAAGGAATCACACCAAGTTATTAACGATGGTCAGCTGGGGACTGCCCTGGTGGTCCAGTGGCTAAGCCTCCTTCCTCCCAATGTAGGGGGCCCAAGTTTGATCCCTAGTCAGGGAACTATATCCCATGTGCTGCAACTAAGACTTGGCACAGCTAAAATAAATAAAAATAAATATTTTTTTTAAAAGTCAGCTGAGGAGGGAGGGGAACAGACTGAGTGCAAAGGAATTTCATCTTTTACTCTCTTATATGTTGGCATTTTCCTCTTATTGTTGGCATTTCTTTTAACAAATGTATAACTTATGTGTATTCGAAATACATACAGAAAATGATAAAAAATTTAAATTTCACACTACTTGTACTTTGGGATTTTTTTGGATTTGTTATGTCTTTGTGCGTTTTAATAAACTGTCAATGAACTTTAAAAGATACGTATGCATATACAAGAGAAAAATTAATTATGAAGCTTTTGAGCAAGCTACATTACATTAGCAAGCTTCATGTGCCACACTATTTAAGAGAAGCTATATAAAATTGTGGCTCTATAATTCTACAAACACAAAAAATAAAAGCATTTTCAATAAAGCAAAGGATAGAGTTGACCCTCCTTATCCAACGGGTTCCACACCAGGGATATGCAGGGCTAACTGTAAGGGACTTGAGCATCATCATTTCTTGGTGTTAGTGCTAGAAGGTCTTGTAGGTCTTCATAGAACCGTTCAACTCCCCTTCTTCAGCATTACTGGTCGGGGCATAGACTTGGATTACCGTGATATTGAATGGTTTGCCTTGGAAATGAACAGGGATCATTCTGTCGTTTTTGAGATTCTATCCAAGTACTGCATTTCGGGCTCTTTTGTTGACTATAATGGCTCCTCTGTTTGTTCTAAGGGATTCTTGCCCACAGTAGGAGATATAATGGTCATCTGAGTTAAATTAACCCATTCCAATCCATTTTAGTTCACTGATTCCTAAAACGTTGATGTTCACTCTTGCCATCTCCTGCTTGACTACTTCCAATTTGCTTTGATTCATGGACCTAACATTCCAGATTCCTATGCAATATTGTTCTTTACAGCATCAGACTTTACTTCCATCACCAGTCACATCCTGGGTATTGTTTTTGCTTTGGTTCTGTCTCTTCATTCTTTCTGGAGTTATTTCTCCACTGATCTCCAGTAGCATATTGAGCACCTACAGACCTGGAGAGTTCATCTTTCAGTGTCCTATCTTTCTGTCTTTTCATACTGTTCATGGGGTTCTCAAGGCAAGAATACTGAAGTGGTTTGCCATTCCCTCCGGTGGACCATGTTTTGTCAGAACTTTCCACCATGACCTGTCCATCTTGGGTGGCCCTACATGGCGTGGTTCATCATTTCATTGCAGCCATGAAATTAAAAGATGCTTGCTCCTTGGAAGAAAAGCTATGAACAACCTAGACAGCATATTAAAAGCCAGAGACATTAGTTTGCCAACAAAGGCCTGTCCAGTCAAAGCTATGGTTTTTCCAGTAGTTACGTATAGATGTGAGAGTTGGACTATAAAGAAAGCTGAGTGCCAAAGAATTGATGCTTTTGAACTGTGGTGTTGGAGAAGACTCTTGAGAGTCCCTTAGACTGCAAGGAGATCCAACCAGTCCATCCTAAAGGAGATCAGTCCTAAATATTCATTAGAAAGACTGATGCTGAAGCTGAAACTCCAATACTTTGGCCACCTGATGCGAAGAACTGACTCATTTGAAAAGACCCTGATGCTGGGAAAGATTGAAGGAAGGAGGAAAAGGGGACAACAGAGGATGAGATGGTTGGATGGCATCACTGACTCAACGGACATAAGTTTGAGCAAGCTCCGGGAGTTGGTGATGGACAGGGAAGCTTGGCATGCTGCAGTCCATGGGGTGGCAAAGAGTTGGACATGACTGAGCGACTGAACTGAACTGAACTGAGCATCATGGATTTGGGTATTGATAGGATGTCCTAGAACCAGTCTCCCAGGATACTGTAATTCTGAACCAGAGAATTCCCAGCCTGGCTTGAGTCAGGATCTATTGTGAATCTTGTTAAGCGTCTCCAGGGATTCTGAATCAGTAAGGCTGCTCCTCAAGCTATTGCTGAGTGGTTGTTTTATTTTTACGTCTAAAAAACAAATGTGGTCACTGAGCCTCAGAAAGGGAAAGAGACCTTCTCAGAGTCACAAAGGAAGCCCCATCCCTCTCTTCTTGTGTCCCCTCCCCCATATCCCACCCCAGGGGGAAAAATGCTTCCCCCACCACCCCTCTAGATTAGACCAGCTGTGAGCATCACAGAATTAAACTTCAAACATTTTAACGCAGCTCCAAAGTTATTTCCTCCCATGTGGAGAAAGAGCATCCCTTGAGAAAGATGCTAAATTGCCTTAATTATGTTTCTTTCAAAGGCACAGAGTGCCCATCTGCTTTCAAGGTGGGGGCTGTGGATGCACACTGAGCACACATACAAATCAACCCCAATAATGCAAACACTATGAACAGGTCCATGTAGCAGGTATCATAGCACGTGATAGTCGCTCAGTCACATCTGATGCTTTACAACCCCATGGGCTGTAGCCTGCCAGGCTCCTCTGTCCAGGGAATTCTCTAGGCAAGAATACTGGAGGGGGTAGCCATTCCCTTCTCCAGGGGATCTTCCTGACCCAGGGATTGAGCCAGATCTCCTGCATTGCAGGAAGATTCTTTAAGGTCTTAGTCCCCAGAGAAGCCCTAGCAGGTCCATGCAGCCCTGTCTGAGAGATAGAAAGAACGGTACCCATGGGGCAGGCCACTGATCAACTCAGCTCCAAGGCTCCCCTTGAAATCGGGTTCCGGTTGAAGCAGACATGGACTACAGCTGGCACCAGCTCTTGACTCTGGGGTTTGGGGTAGAGGGCACAGTGTTGTACACGTGAGAGACTTCAGGAGTGAGAGTCTCCCACCCCCCAGGCACAGCGCTGACCCCAGACAACAGCATGAGTGCAAAGCACAGTGTCACTGGAACTCAGTAAATGTGAGAAGCAGAAGAGGCTTTGGAATGTCATCCAGAAAAGAGCACAGCTGCTGAGCCAGCTCAGGATTCAAACCCTGGCCCTGCTCACTCGCTGTATGACTGAGGGCAAGATATGTGTCCCTCTCCGGGGTGTCCTCTTCTGTAAGATGGGGACAGTAATGCCTGCTTCCTAGGTTGGAGCAAGCTGGTGTGAGGGGCTGTGTGTCCAGCTCTTAACACAAGGCTCAGTTCAGTTCAGTCTCTCAGTCATGTCGGACTCTTTGTGACCCCATGCACTGCAGCACACCAGACCTCCCTGTCCAGCACCAACTACTGGAGCTTGCTCAAACTCATGTCCATTGAGTTGGTGATGCCATCCAACCATCTCATCCTCTCTCATCCCCTTCTCCTCCTGCCTTCAATCTTTCCCAGCATCAGGGTCTTTTCCAATGACTCAGTTCTTCACATCAGGTGGCCAAAGTAGTGGAGCTTCAGCTTCAGCATCAGTCCTTCCAATGAACACCCAGGACTGATCTCCTTTAGGATGGACTGGTTGGATCTCCTTGCAGTCCAAGGGACTCTCAAGAGTCTTCTCCAACACCACAGTTCAAAACCATCAATTCTTTGGCACTCAGCTTTCTTTACAGTCCAACTCTCACATCCATACATGACTACTGAAAAAACCATAGCCTTGACGAGATGGACTTTTGTTGGCAAACAAATGTCTCTGGTTTTTAATATGCTGTCTAGGTTGGTCATAACTTTTCTTTCAAGGAGCAAATGTCTTTTAATTTCATGGCTGAAGTCACCATCTGCTGTGATTTTTGAGCCCAAGAAAATAAAGTCTGTCACTGTTTCCACTGTTTCCCCATCTATTTGCCATGAAGTGATGGGACCAGATACCATGATCTTCATTTTTTTAATGTTGAGTTTTAAGCCAGCTTTTTCACTCTTCTCATTCACTTTCATCAAAAGGCTCTTTAGTTCCTCTTCGCTTTCTGCCATAAGGGTGGTATCATCTGCACATCTGAGGTTATTGATATTTCTCCCAGCAATCTTGATTCCAGCTTGTGATCATCCAGCCCGGGATTTCATATGGTGTACTCTGCATATAAGTTAAATAAGCAGGGTGAAAATATACAGCCTTGACGTACTCCTTTGCCTATTTGGAACCAGTTTGTTGTTCTATGTCCAGTTCAAACTATTGCTTCTTGACCTGCTTACAGATTCCTCAAGAGGCAGGTAAGGTAGTCTCATATTCCCACCTCTTTAAGAATTTTCCAGTTTGTTGTGATCCACACAGTCAAAGGCTTTAGTGTAGTCAGTGAAGCAGAAGTTTTCTGGGATTCTCTTGTTTTTTTGATGATCCAATGGATGTCGGCAATTTGATCTGTGGTTCCTCTGCCTTTTCCAAATCCAGCTTGAATATCTAGAAGTTCTCTGTTCACATACTGTTGAAGCCTAACTTGGAGAATTTTCAGCATTACTTTGTTAGCATGTGAGATGAGTGCAATTGTGTGATAGTTTGAACTTTCTTTGGCATTGCCTTTCTTTGGGATTGGAATGAAAACTGACCTTTTCCAGTCCTGTGGCCACTGCTAAGTTTTCCAAATTTGCTGGCATATTGAGTGCAGCACTTTCACATCATCAGCTTTTAGGATGTGAAATAGCTCAACTGGAATTCCATCACCTTCACTAGCTTTGTTCGTAGTGATACTTCCTAAGGCCCACCTGACCTCACACTCCAGGATGTCTGGTTCTAGGTGAGTGATCACACTACTGTGATTATCTGGGTCGTGAAGATCTTTTTTGTATAGTTCTTCTAACTATTATTGCCACCTCTTTTTAATATCTTTTGCTTCTGTTAGGTCCCTACCATTTCTGTCCTTTATCAAGCCCATCTTTGCATGAAATGTTCCCTTGGTATCTCTAATTTTTTTGAAGAGATCCCTAGTCTTTCCCATTCTGTTGTTTTCCTCTATTTCTTTGCATTGATCGCTGAGGAAGACTTTCTTATCTCTCCTTGCTATTTTTTGGAACTCCGCATTCAGATGGATATATCTTTCCTTTTCTCCTTTGCCTTTCTCTTCTCTTCTTTTCTCAGCTATTTGTAAGGCCTCCCCAGACAGCCATTTGGCCTTTTTGCATTTCTTTTTCTGTTCAGGTTTATGAACCTCCATCCATAGTTCTTCAGGCACTCTATCTATCAGATCTAATCCCTTGAATCTGTTTCTTACTTCCACTGTATAATTGTAAGGGATTTGATTTAGGTCATACCTGAATGAGCTAGTGGTTTTCCCTGCTTTCTTCAATTTAAGTCTGAATTTTGCAATAAGGATTTCATGATTTGAGCCACAGTCAGCTCCCAGTCTTGTTTTTGCTGACTGTATGGAGCTTCTCCATCTTTGGCTGCAAAGAATAATCAATCTGATTTTGGTATTGACCATCAAGTGATGTCAATGTGTAGGGTTGTCTCCTGTGTTGTTGGAAGAGGGTGTTTGCTATGACCAGTGTGTTCTCTTGGCAAAACCCTGTTAGCCTTTGCCCTGCTTCATTTTGTTCCACAAGGCCAGGCATGATTAAATGCGTGACAGTTGGCTCTTTTATTATTCCTCATTATTATTCACCTACACCTTCTTGAAATGCCTACACTTTCATTCTTTTTCAGGGAGGAAGGATGCAGAGAAAAGATGAAACAATTTCTAGAAAAGATAGCAACTTAATCTATGTTCTTGAAGGAAATCTGCACAACCTTGAAAAAAAAATCTCTTTATTCTCATAGGACTCAGTTTCCCCATGCATACCACAAGGTCCAAAGGTCATTTCAGCTCTGACCACCTAGTACTTTATGCATGAGGACAGTACCAGACTGCCTCCAGAATTATCCTGAGGGAGTGACTAGGGGAAAATCAGGGAGGAGAAATCCCCAGATGCTTACCCAACACTTAGAAGAGGTGACTAAGACCATTAAGGGGTGAGCTCAGGATGAGGCTGGTTCTCTGGCAAAGCAAGGATAACTTGGGCACGTGCTAGCCAGTGTCCGGCTTTTTTTTTGGATAGAAACTGTTGTGACTGTTGGTGATGAGAGCAGCTTCTATTTTTTGTTTTTAATATTTATTTATTTGGCTGTGCTGGGTCTCAGTTCTGGCATGTGGGATCTAGTTTCCTGACCAGGGATGGAACCCGGGCCCCCTGCATTGGGAACACAGAGTCTCAGCCACTGGAACTACAAAGGAACTCTGTAGCTTCTATTTTTCAGAATCTCCTCTGCTCCAGGCACTATATGGGACATTTTAAATATATAAAATCTTTCATGCTTGTAACACCACTGGAAAGAAATGACCCAATTCAACAGTGAGGAAGAAGACTTAGAGAACTAAGATCACACAGCTAATAAAACAGCAAAAGTGGGATTTGAACCTGGGAAGTTCTAGAGTTGATTCCCTGTGCCTTATGCTGCATCACCAGCTAGGAACTGCTGGAAATGAAGAAAGGAATAAACATGCCCAGATGCCCTCATGTGTATTAAGCAGCAGGCTAGATACTAGGTTTATGTCATTTAAACATTACAATTATCTTGTATTTTTTAAAAAACATATATTTATTTATTTGGCTGTGTCAGGTCTTAGCTGAGCAATTTGGGATCTAGTCCTCTGACTAAGGATTGAACCCAGACTCCCTGCATTGGGAGTGCAAAGTCTTAGCCAATGGATCACCAGGGAAGTCCCACAATTACCTTGTAATATAGGTATTCCTGTTCCTGTTTATAGGTGGGTATACAGAAGTTCTCTGAGGCTAAGAACTGGATTCAGGGAATAACAAGACAAAAGGGCTCTTTTTGGGCTTCAGACCCTTTGACAATCTAGTGAAACCTATAGATTCCTCCTCAGAATGTGTTTTTAAATGCCCAAAATAAAATACATAGGTTTGCAAAGAAAACAAATGATAATGAAATATAGTTGTCAAAATACTTTTTATAAGCCCCATGATATAATAAGAGTGTTTCTTTATTAACGCATTAAATAACAAGATCTGGCATTCTCATTTCAAAGTTGTAGTGACATAAAGTGGCTTTCCTAGTAGCTCAGTTGGTAAAGAATCCACCTGCAATTCAGAAGACCCTGGTTTGATTTCTGGGTAGGGAAGATCCACTGGAGATGCGATAGGCTACCCACTGCAGTATTCTTGGGCTTCCCTTGTGGCTCAGCTGGTAAAGAATCTGCCTGCAATTTGGGAGACCTGGGTTGGGAAGATCCCCTGGAGAAAGGAAAGGCTACCCATTCTAGTACTCTGGCTTGGAGAATTCCACGGACTACAGTCTAAGTGTTGCAAAGAGTCGGACACAACTGAGCGACTTATACATCACTTCAGTGACATAAACAATATTTCAGGGTACCTGCAATAACCATCAGTTCAGTTCAGTCACTCAGTTGTGTCTGGCTCTTTGCGACCTCGTAAACCGCAGCACGCCAGGCCTCCCTGTCCATCACCAACTTCCGGAGTCCACCCAAACCCATGTCCATTGAGTCAGTGATGCCATCCAATCATCTCATCCTCTGTTGTCCCCTTCTCCTCCTGCCCTCAATCTTTCCCAGCATCAGAGTCTTTTCCAATGAGTCAGCTCTTCACATTAGATGCCCAAGTATTGGAGTTTCAGCTTCAATGTCAGTCCTTCCAATGAACACCCAGGACTGATCTCCTTTAGGATGGACTAGTTGGATCTCCTTGTAGCCCAAGGGACTCTCAAGAGTCTTCTCCAATATCACGGTTCAAAAGCATCAATTCTTTGGTGCTCAGCTTTCTTCACAGTCCAACTCTCACATCCATACATGACTACTGGAAAAACCGTAGCCTTGACTAGACGGACCTTTGTTGGCAAAGTAATGTCTCTGCTTTTTAATATGCTGTCTAGGTTGGTCATAACTTTCCTTCCAAGGAGTAAGCGTCTTTTAATTTCATGGCTGCAATTACCATCTGCAGTGATTTTGGAGCCCAAGAAAACAAAGTCAGCCACTGTTTCCACAGCTTCCTCACCTATTTGCCATGATGGGACCGGATGCCATGATCTTAGTTTTCTGAGCTTTAAGCCAACTTTTTCACTCTCTTCTCCTCCACATGATAGTACCATCATGTGGAACCAAAATATCTGTGATTTTTATTGGAACCAAAGGCACAGGTATGACTATTGCCCTGATTCATTCTAACTTTGGGATAGAAGATAGTGAAAACTAAGGCATAATTTTTTCCCCTATTCAAGTCCATGTCCTGCCTGAAATCTGTCCATGGAACTCAGGAGTCCATAGACCCAGGTTAGCAACGCCTGCAAAGACTGTGACTACAGTCACTGGATTGAGTTACACTAGGAATCAGTCATAGTTGTGCTTGGGTAACTTGTCAACGGCTTGTTTCATGGAAAACCAAATATTTGGCCAAGTACGTGATACTCTCCAACCACACTGTGCACACCTGGGAGAAAAAGCCTTGGGCTTGAACGATTCATCCAAGGGAACAGGACCACCAGCAGACACGTGATATGATACAGGGAGGCTCCTCCCGGGTAGGGCAGTCCTTCCTGGTCCTGTGTCCTCAGTGGGTGGCTTGAGTAATGAAAACATACAACTCCTCTCCCCCCAAATTTCACACACATCTTAGATTTCTTCTATCTGCTTCCAGCAGGTAAGGTTTCTTCTCTCTTAAATGGATGACTACCAGATGCAGCAAGCACTGAGGACGCATTTATTCATTCAGTTTATATTCACTAAGCATATTGTTAGCCAGCACTTTTGAGCTAAGCAAAAGAAAGAAAGGGGGAGGCTACTTATTGACTCACAGAACTTAAAATGTCTAAGAATGGTACCACTTCACGTGTAGCTGGATCCAGGCTCTGTTTTCCACTGCATCAGCTTCATTCTCAAACAGGCTCCCCATGAGTGCAATAAAGCAGTCACCAGTAAATTCTGGTGGTTATCTTACTTGCTCAGCCACCTTAGCAGAAAGAAAGTGCCTCTTTCTCAATAGCTTCAGGAAAAAAGTCCTGGAATTGACTCTTGGTGGATCAAGCTGGGGCATGTGTCTGTCTCTGAACCAATCACTGTGGCAAAATGGATGTGATGTGCTAACTAGCCAGGTCTGAGTTATGGCGGGAGCCAGTCCTAATTGAACCACAAGGTCTGAGTTGGGGGGTGGGTGTTCCCAGTGGAAAATCAGATCATCAACACCAGAAAATGATGCTGGGGAAGGGCAGGGGATGTCTTCTGCTTGCCCTGTTTGCCAGGCTGTTGAGAGAGGAACTCTGCCCTAAATAGTATAGATAGCTGAATGCAAGACATCTGAGAGCGAACAGATGAGCTCAAACAGAAGGTAATGTTAACCAAACATACAGCCCAGAAAAGAGCATGGCCGGTCTCAGAGGGCCACGTGGGGGTTACATGCAGGAACAGAGTGAGCCAGCAGGAGCTGTGGGGGGTGGGCTTTATAGTAAAAGAGAGGGTGAGGTGACCCCTGGTTTCCTTGGGAGGAAGTGATTGGCTTGTCTGAATAATTTCTCAGGCTGGCAGGGAGTTGGAATAGGCTAGGCTGAGGGTCAGATTGGGCAGCTGATCTGGCTGGTAGAGGGATTAGCAGGCTGGGGAGCCTTTCCCTGAGGGTGGTGGGAAGTAAGTCTGGAGCAGGGGAGCTAGACTTTGGTGCCCTGTGAGACTCAGAGATGCCAGGGCAGCACGTTGATGCTGCGGACCTTACAACGCACCCTCTGAATGGCCTGCTGTATGCCACGAGTGCTCTTAGGCGTGGAGCTTACAGGGGAGATTTCTCACAGACCTGGTGCTCTCTACTTGGAACTGGAGTCTCTGGCTCCAATAGATCTACTCTGGACCCAACCCTTTAAAACTGTTTCTTACTTTCCTGCTCTCTGCTTGAATACCTCCCTGGAATCTAGACTCATTTTTGGGCATTTAGACATTTCTTCTTAATATAGAGTTATCCTTCAGTTCAGTTCAGTTCAGTTGCTCAGTTGTGTCCGACTCTTTGTGACCCCATGAATCGCAGCACACCAGGCCTCCCTGTCTATCACCAACACCCGGAGTTCACCCAAACTCATGTCCATCGAGTCGATGATACTATCCAGGCATCTCATCCTCTGTCGTCCCCTTCTCCTCCTGCCCCCAATTCCTCCCAGCATCAGAGTCTTTTCCAATGAGTCAACTCTTCATATCAGGTGGCCAAAGTATTGGAGTTTCAGCTTTAGCATCAGTCCTTCCAAAAAACACCCAGGACTGATGTCCTTTAGAATGGACTGGTTGGATCTCCTTGCAGTCCAAGGGACTCTCAAGAGTCTTCTCCAACATCACAGTTCAAAAACATCAATTCTTCAGCGCTCAGCTTTCTTCATGGTCCAACTCTCACATCCGTACATGACCACAGGAAAAACCATAGCCTTGACTAGACGGACCTTTGTTGGCAAAGTAATGTCTCTGCTTTTGAATATGCTATCTAGGTTGGTCATAACTTTCCTTCCAAGGAGTAAGCGTCTTTTAATTTCATGGCTGCAATCACCATCTACAGTGATTTTGGAGCCCCAAAAATAAAGTCTGACACTGTTTCCACTGTTTCCCCATCTGTTTCCCATGAAGTGATGGGACCAGATGCCATGATCTTAGTTTTCTGAATGCTGAGCTTTAAGCCAACTTTTTCACTCTCCTCTTTCACTTTCATCAAGAGGCTTTTTAGTTCCTCTTCACCTTCTGCCGTAAGAGTGGTGTCATCTGCATATCTGAGGTTATTGATATTTCTCCCGGCAATCTTGATACCAGCTTGTGCTTCCTCCAGCCCAGTGTTTCTCATGATGTACTCTGCATATAAGTTAAATAAGCAGGGTGACAATATACAGCCTTGACGTACTCCTTTTCCTATTTGGAACCAGTTCCATGTCCAGTTCTAACTGTTGCTTCCTGACCTGCATACAGGCTTCTCAAGAGGCAGGTCAGGTGGTCTGGTATTCCCATCTCTTTCAGAATTTTCCACAGTTGATTGTGATCCACACGGTCAAAGGCTTTGGCCTAGTCAGTAAAGCAGAAGTAGATGTTTTTCTGGCACTCTCTTCCTTTTTCCATGATCCAGCGGATGTTGGCAATTTGATCTCTGGTTCCTCTGCCTTTTCTAAAACCAGCTTGAACATCTGGAATTTCACAGTTCACGTATTGCTGAAGCCTGGTTTGGAGAATTTTGAGCATTACTTTACTAGCGTGTGAGATGAGTGCAATTGTGTGGCAGTTTGAGCATTCTTCGGCATTGCCTTTCTTTGGGATTGGAATGAAAACTGACCTTTTCCAGTCCTGTGGCCACTGCTAAGTTTTCCAAATTTGCTGGCATATCGAGTGCAGCACTTTCACAGCATCATCTTTCAGGATTTGAAATAGCTCCATTGGAATTCCATCACCTCCACTAGCTTTGTTCATAGTGATGCTTTCTAAGGCCCTCTTGACTTCACATTCCAGGATGTCTGGCTCTAGGTGAGTGATCACACCATCATGATTATCTTGGTTGTGAAGATCTTTTTTGTGCAGTTCTTCTGTGTATTCTTGCCACCTCTTCTTAATATCTTCTGCTTTTGTTAGGTCCCTACCATTTCTGTCCTTTATTGAGCCCATCTTTGCATGAAATGTTCCCTTGGTATCTCTAATTTTTTTGAAGAGATCTCTAGTCTTTCCCATTCTGTTGTTTTCCTCTATTTCTTTGCATTGATCACTGAGGAAGGCTTTCTTATCTCTCCTTGCTATTCTTTGGAACTCTGCATTCAGATGGATATATCTTTCCTTTTCTCCTTTGCTTTTCGCTTCTCTTCTTTTCACAGCTATTTGTAAGGCCTCCCCAGACAGCCATTTTGCTTTTTTGCATTTATTTTCCATGGGGATGGTCTTGATCCCTGTCTCCTGCACAATGTCACGAACCTCCATCCATAGTTCATCAGGCACTCTGTCTATCAGATCTAATCCCTTAAATCTATTTCTCACTTCCACTGTATAATCATAATGGATTTGATTTAGGTCATACCTGAATGGTCTAGTGGTTTTCCCTACTTGTTTTGCCCTAAATTCAGTGAAAAGAATATTTACCTACTGAGTGATTCAGAGTCTAAAATATTTACCATCTGGCTCTTTAAAGAAAAAGTTTGCTGATCCATGGTCTAGAATACTGGATCTCAGTTAGGAAGATGCCATCCCAGGCAATGGGGCTTCAGTTCAAATCCAGACCCAGCTGTGTGATCTTGGCCAAGTTACATCACCTCTCTGAGTCTGTTTCCTTATCTGGAGATGAGAACAGTTTACCATGATATTTTGTTATTTTGAGGGGTGGTGGTGATGAAAATGTTCTAGATTTAGACAGTGGTGATGGTTACCCAACTTTGTGATAGACCAAAAATCACTGAATTATACATTTTATGATTTGTGGGTCTTGTGAATTATACATTTTAAAAGGGTGAATTTTATGATCTGAGAATTCTATTTCAAGGAGAAAAAGCAAAACAAAACCCTACCTACCTCCAAAAGCTGTTGTCAGGTGAAATGAGATAGTGCAGAGTAGAGCATAATGAAGAGCGTGGCGCAGCACGTGACGCAGAGCAGGTGCTTTTGTCGTCGTCTTCGTCGTCATCATTATCAGCTCCATCATCCGAAGGTGGGGGCGTTATCTGGTACAGAGCAGCGTAAAAAGGTTTGTTGTATCCAATGACCTCTGTCCTTTTCTCTTTCACAATACCTAGAATAGTAAAGCATCTGGCAACCAAGCAAAATCGGCAGTTGTGTCTAAATTAAAAACGTTTATCTTGTAAGATAAAAATGAATTTCTTTTCCTTAAAATAGTATCATCCTGAACAGATTTGACAACACACAAAAGTAAACTTTTTTCTTTGGCACATGACAGTATACACAAACTCAAGGTAAATTAGGGGAAATACTTGCGCATAAAACAAAGGGTTAATGCAAAAAACAGTCCTAATAAGTAAATAGGAAGAAGACAAAGAACTCACTAGAGTTCTAGTGAGTGAACCGGTGATAAATGGGCTAAAGACACAGACAGTGGCAGAAATTGACTGCCAATGGCCAAATGCTAATGAAAAGATGCTCATCCCCACAGAGAAGTCAGGGAAAGGCACATTCTGAACCAGGAGATCCTATCTTCTTCTCTCATCAGATTGGCAAAAAATGTAAACAACTCATAAAACACAGAGCTCACAAATTGCTACAACCTTTTGGAGAATAATCTGGCACTACTTGTTAAAATTTAAAGCCTGCCTGCATCATTTTTGACTCAGCAATTCCACTTCTAGCAATCTGTCAGTCTGAAATAAAAGCATGGCCACACATGGGTAGGCATACAGGAGAGTCACCAAAATAGATTCTGCTATTCACTCTTTGTAATAGCAGGACAAAAGAAATGGAAAGCAACCTAAAGGCCCATCCATGGAAGGGCTGCACAAATCAGTCTACAGACCTCCTGTGGAATGTTATTAATGACCAAATAGAATGACACGTGGCATATGGATACGACCGACTTCTAGACATGACATTAAGAAAGAAGGAAAGGCGCAGAACAGAATGTATCATATGGACAATATATATGATATATGCTGATACGTAAACTGAGAGGGACAATGTATGTACACATTTGCTTGTCCATGCTCAACAGATCTGGAAAGATACACGAGAAAGGTAAAGCTCATTGCTTCTGGGGAGCTGGCCAGGCACCAAAAGGCAGGGCTGGGGCGAGCCCCTCTTTTGAATACTCTTTGCACCTTTGGAATTTTCAACCAGGTGAATGTGTTGCTTATTAAAATTTTATTTATTTATTTTAAAAATATCTTTTGAGAACTCACCGTGTACCAGGCATTAGTGGTCTCTCTGTGTTTTATTTTTAATGTTTATTTACTGGGCTGCACCAGGTCTCAGTCGTGGCGTGTGAGATCTATTTCCCTGACCAGAGACTGAACCTGGGCCCCCCGCACTGGCAGCATAAAGTCTTAGTCGCTGGACCCCCAGGGAAGTCCCTTATTAAAATTTTAGATTAATTAAAAGAATACACAGATCTAAAAAATATTGGAAAGATGTCCATAGTATATTATTAAATGAAAACAGTATGTTCTAGAACAATAAAAATGATTTTTTTGGGTAGAGGAAGAAAGCAAAAGAAACAAAAAGCCCTAACACTACACACATAGACACGCACATATACTTGTTTAGGCATTAAAAAAAGAAAACTTTTCTTCACACATGACCAGGCATAACTTGGGCTTTTCAGGTGGTGCTCGTGGTAAAGAATCTGCCTGCCAGTGCAGGCAGATGTGAGAGACATAGGTTTGATCCCTGGGTTGGGAAGATCCCCTGGAGGAGGGCACGGCAACCCACTCTAGTACTCTTGCCTGGAGAGTCCTGTGGACAAAGGAGCCTGGCAGGGTGCCTTCCACAGGGCTGCAAAGAGTCGGACACAATTTAGCACGCATGCACGCATAACATTTCTAATTAAAAAATAAATAAACTGCCATTATTTGATTTTTTTTTTTTTTGGTCACAATGCTTAATTACTTTTGAGCTGAGCACCCTGGTCAGGAAGACCTTCACGCAAACCTTTGGTGCTTCAGACGTGGTGCCGACAGCTGCTGGCTTCTTGAGCCTGTTCTGGCAAAACGTATGTTGCTTTCCTCGTCCTCAGAAGTTTCAGGTTCTGGGTTTCTAACCCAACAGGGCTGGCCCTCCAAGCACCTCCTTGGCCCTGCACAAGAGAAGCATGCAGACTCTCCAGTGTGTTAGTGGGATCTGAGGGGCGAGCTTCAGGAACAGAAGGGGAGGAGCTCCTGGGGCCCCCTGCAGCCTCTGTCCTCATGGAGGCTGAGCAGGAAGAGGCCGTTCCAGCTGCCCAGGGTCTCCTGGGTGTATGGTCCCCAGAGAGCTGCTTGGACCCCCGTGAAAGGGAAACTGTTAGTCATTCAGTCGTGTCCGACTCTTGGTGACCCCATGCATGGTAGCCTGCCGAGTTCCTCTGTCCATGGAATTCTCCAGGCAAGGATACTGGCGTGGGTTGCCATTTCCTTCTCCAGGGGATCTTCCCGACCCAGGGATCGAACCTGGGTCTCTGGCATTGCAAGCGGCTTCCTCACCAATGGAGCCACCAGGCTTGGACCCCTAAGAGATGCAGATTCATTATTTTTGCAAGGAGATAGTTGAAGGCTTTGTTCACCCCTGAGATGCTTTGCTCAAATGGTCAGTCCCATTTGAGATTTCCATCCAGCTTGGTTTCCACTGACCTGCTGGCTCTCCCGGATTCATTTCCTGGCTCCAGGGTCAACAAATCTGCCATATGCTATGCATAGAGTTCTGGGCAGGCGGTTTACTCTCTCTAAACCCGTTGCCCCATCTGAAAAATGGGGGGTGAAGTGATAAAACTCCTCTCCGGGCAGATATTGCGAGAGGAAATATGCTGCTAGTGAGCCTAGCACATGGTAGGGGTGAGGCCTAAGCCGCTGGCTTTCAGCACAGTGAGGTTTCAGCCAGGGGAGGCCATGCGTGGGGGTGCAGGCTGCCTCTGGCTTGAATGGTACTGTGATCCTCGGCGTGACTTCTGGGGTGTAGCTGATGGGGACGGTGCACAACTGCTTGTGTGTGGCCTGAGTATGGGGAAAGCGTGTCTTGAACTGTCTCCTTAGGGGAGGTTCACACAGAACCATCTGCCATCTTGAAGCCACCCAACAGGGAAGGAGGGCTGTCTCTGCAAAGGCTCTGAGGCTCAACTTATAAAAATAACTCTCCCAGTCCCTCGTGGGAAGAAGCAGCGATCCCCCACTTTTCCTGCTCCTGACACCTCAAGTGAGATGAGACAAGCACAGTCATTAATTATTTCAGAAATAACTGAGGCAGCACTTGCCACCCCAACAGCTGAGGCTGCAAATGCCCTGTGGATTTTAATTATTTTTTCAGGGCAATGGTTGCATTCATCAATCACAGACCCATTCCACTGAGTGCTCAGGGATGGGTTGGGCAGGATGAGGGAATATACCTGGTTGGGCTCTCAGGGAGCTCCCAAGGTGGTCAGGATGGGTAGGGAGAAGGTGGGGTGTGATGGGACAAATTTAGGGAAACCCCCTGAGAGCAAACGGATCCTTTGCTCCACGGGGTGACTCAGTCTGGGAGCCCGGCCTTTGAATGTGAAAAGGATGGAGACACGTGGGGAGGAGAGCCGGGGTCTGTATCCAGGCTTCTCATGTCTTAGCCACAACCTTGAACAAGGTCACACACCTTTCCTCTAGGCTATTGGTCAGGAATTTGGAGACATCACACTGTGGAAGCACTGGGAATAGTGGGAAGAAGAAACCAAGGCCTAGGGAGGTACTCCGGCTGCCCGAGGTCACCCAGTGGTCATTGGCGAGTGGGTTCCTCAGGGGTCGCTCCTCTGGATTGTCGCCTCCATGTCTCCTGGGGCCTCCCCTGGTTCACTCCTTTTCCAGGTCTGTTTCTAGGAGCCTCATGTGCTTGATGGCTGCTCTCTTTCGGCAGTGATGCTAGAAATAGGCCTGCTGTGTACCCAGCAAACCCAGGTGTCCCGCAAGCCTCCTTCCTCTCTGGCTCTTTAGACTTGTTAACTATTCCTGGCTGTTCAGGGTTTTTTGGAGCAGATCCAGGTGGTGGCTTGCCCGAAGAGTGAGGAGGGAGGTCCAGATGCGCTCCTACACTGGGGAGTGGAAGGGATTCTCCTTTTACCCAGGAGCCCCCCTGAACCCTGGGGATTTCTGTCCTGATTTCTGGCTATTCCCACCAATTCTACTGGATGACTTTTCCAAATGCCTGACCAACAGCCTCTGTCCAAAATAGGTTAAAAAAGCGGCTCACACCACTGGATTAGCTGCAGAGAGTACAGACAGCTGAGCCCTGGAAACCCAGTGCCTGGGTTAAAATTCCCACTCCGCCACTTTCTACCTGTACAACCTTGAGCTAGTTGCTTCACCACTCCGTGACTCAGTTTCACTACATGAAAAATGAGGCCAATACCGACATGACAATGTTGTTACAAAGGCTAAATGAGATAACACACGTCAGTGCATAGCCTCGTTGCCAGGCCCATAAGAAGGGCTCAGTGATTGTGAGCTAATAACAGGACTATAGTAGGTCATGTCCACATATCTGCCTCCTGACATGGTGTGCAAGCTTTTGGAAGGCAAGGTTCACATCTGTTTTGGGACTTCTTGGTGGTGCAGTGGTTAAGAATCTACCTCCCAATGCAGAGGATATGAGTTCAATCCCTGGTTGGGGCACTGAGATTCCACACGCCAGGCAGCTAAGCCTGCTGGTTGCAATGAAGACCCAGCACAGCAAAAAGATCACATCTGTTTTATACCTTCCACATAATGGATACTAAAAAAAAAAAAAATTAAATTTGCTGAATTCAGAAAGCAGGCGAGTAGGAGTCTAGTTCTTGGAATTCATGCTTTGGAGTTCTGGGATCATGTTCTACATGAGTGATATTTTAGCACTTAATTTTAGACTCATACTGCTCATATTCTCCTTGCACAAAATTGCACTTCTCCAGACTTATCTTTTTTACTGCAATTATAAGACAACTCTAATTTTTCTTGAATTTTACCTCCCTTCCTAGACTATAAAATCCATGAAGGAAAGAACCCGGCTTACCTTGATTATCTCTGACTGTACCCATCGGTCCAGCTTGGGGTCTGGCAAACAGCAGTGAAGAGAAGTGAAAGTGAAAGTTGCTCAGTCGTGTCCAGCTCTTTGTGATCCCATGGACTATACAGTCCATGGAATTCTCCAGGCCAGAATAGTGGAGTGGGCAACCTTTCCCTTCTCCAGGGGATGTTCCTAACCCAGGAATCGAACCCAGGTCTCCCACATTGCGGGCGGATTCTTTACCAGCTGAGCCACAAGGGAAGCCCTGACAAACAGTAGACACTCAGTTAATATTTGTCAACTGGCTGATGACTCAAATGCTTAGCAGAAGGGGTGGTTAGTGAATAGAGAACCTTGCTTTTTTTTTTAAAGATTTTAAAATTATTTTTCAAATTTGTACTTATTTATGTATTTTTATTTTTGGTGGTGCTGGATCTCCACTCCTGGGTGGGCTTTTCTCTAATTGCAGCCAGCAATGGCTGCACTCTGGGGCCACTCTGTTCTTGCAGTGTGTGGGCTTTTCACTGCAGTAGCCTCTCCTGGTGCTGAGCACAGGCTCTAGGGTTCTAGGGCTTCAGTAGTTGTGGCTCCCTGGTTCTAAAGTACTGGCTCCATAGTTTCGGTGCATGGGCTTAGCAACTCCATGGCACATGGGATTGTCCTGAACCAGAGATTGAACCCGTGTCTCCTGCATTGGCAGGTGATTCTTTACCTCTGAGCCCCCAGGGAAACCCAACTTTGCATTTTAGGAAGACCAAAGAAGCACTGGCAAAATGTTACTGTTCTGTATAATAACATATTATATTAAAATAATAATAATAATTCTATATAATAATAAATTATATTATTATGGGACTTCCCTGGTGGTCCGGTGGCTGGAACTCTGTGCTCCCAATGCAGTTTGGCCAGGGAACTAAATCCCATGTGGTGCAACCAAAGATCCTGCATGCCAAAACTAAGACCCTGTGCAGCCAAATAAAATAAATATTAATATATATATGCAATCAGAATAACAATTAATTTAATCACTTATCTTATTAGGTATCACTAATTCTTAACCATTATTTATTATTGTTAGTTTTAACCTTGACTTAGGGCTCTGGCCAGAACAGAAAGTATCTTTAATTCATTCTTCATCTCTTAACAGTCTGAAACTTCCTGGGATGTAAATCTAAATATCTCTGTGGGGCTTGAAAACACCTTTACTACAAAAGGCTGTACACGTGGCTTTTCTTACTTGCCAGCAGTGTTCTCATAGCCATAAAGACTACATATTTTTAGTTGGGAGTGCTAATTGACTTTACTGTTTTCCCTTTTTTCTCTACTCCTATTTCTGCCCCTGTATCTTAATCCATAGACAGAAGAAAACACAAGAAAAGAAAGCCAGGTCTGCCTCACGTGGCCTCTACCCTCACCAGCAGCATGAACATTTTAACTACCTTTTCCCTGAGCAGAAAAACATTACTCTTCACCCACCAGCCTTTCCCTAATTATTATTTCTCTCTCTTTCTCTTTCTTTTTTTGGAGAAAATTGCTTCTAGCCTCTCTCCTCCCCTTCCCGACCAATTACCTAGCTGGGTTTACTGTACAATAAAGTTTACATTAAATTGTTTCCATGGCAACCTCACACATGGGTTCTCTGGTTCTAAAGCAATCATATCCCTTCTCTGGTTATAGACTCCGGCTTGCCAGAAAGTAATTTTTCCTTAAAGTACACAGACAGAACCTAACAAGGTTTGTAAAGAAAGATAAAGTCGTTGCATAAGATAGGAGTCCCTTGATAGGGGGCATGAGATGAATCCCTGAAAAAATCCTCTGTAAGTCATGGTTATTTACCTTGCACTAGAGCCATTTTAAGTCTACATAAGAAAGCTTGTTGAATTATAAATATCAGGGAGAGCTCTCATTTCTGGAGCACCACCCGCTATGTGCTAGCCGTTGGACAGAGCACTCTGCACACATGAATTGCTTCGTTTAGTTTAATCCTCTTTGCATCCTGCAGAGACTTTTGCCCACAGACTGTCATTAGAGCCAGTGGGCATCTGCTCCCATGGAAAATGTCTCAGCCCCTGAAATTAACTAGTTGGAATTGAAGCAGCCATCCATGGACCTCCTAATAAGAATAACAGCTGCCATTTACTGTGCCAGGGCGGTGCCAGGAGGTTTGGCCGCATCCTCCCAGTTATTCAGTATTAGTACAGGCTGCAGAGGTGGGGTTAGCTCCCTATCACAGGTGGGGAAACAGAGGCTCAGGGATGGAAAGCTACTTGCCCACACAGCTAGGAAGTTACCAAGCTAGAATTTGAACCCAGGTGGGTTTAGTCCCAAGGCACATGAAATGCTGCCAGCCAGAGAGCTAAGGGAGAGACCAAAATCACTGCTTGGAAGACACAGGCTTCCAGGTGGGTGTGAATATCCTGGGCAAATCCTGTACTGGGGTGGGTAACTCTAGGTCATGGGAGGTGGGGAGGGGGGAAAAGGAAGCTCTCCTCCCCATTCCATGAAATTGCTGAGCTTCTGTTGGTTCCCACCAACGGGCGGGCTGTCTTTCTCTCCCATCCCCCTCAGTTTCTCCTTCTGGCCATCTCCTACTTCCTCTTCAAGGCTCAATTTAAAAGCTGCCTCCTCTGGACATCCCTGGTGGCCCAGTGGTTAAGCATCCACCTGACAATCCAGGAGACACGGGTTTGATCCCTGATCTAGGAGGATCCCACGTGCTACAGAGCGACTAAGCCCTGTGCTGCAACTACTGAGCCTGTGCTCTAGAGCCCAGGAGCCCCAAACACTGAGGCCACACGCTACAACTACTGAGGCCCGCACCTGCCGGAGCCCGCGCTCTGCAACAAGAAGCCACAGCAAATGAGAAGCCCGTGCACTGCAGCTAGAGAGTAGCCTCTGCTCACCACAACTAGAGAAAGCACACACAGCAACGAAGAAACAGCACAGCCAAAAGTAAGTAAATACATAAAAAAAAAAAAAAAAAAAAGATTCTACCTCCCAATACAGGAGACATGGGTTTGATCCTGGTTAGGGAAGATCCTGCATGCTGCGAAGCAAGTCAGCCTGAGGACCACACAGACTGAAGCCTGTGCTCTAGAGCTCGAGCTCCGCGATAAGAGAAGCCACTGCAATGAGAAGGCTGCAATGGAGCGTAGCCTCTGCTTGCCACAACTAGAGAAAAGCCAGTGCATAGCAATGGCACCCCACTCCAGTACTCTTGCCTGGAAAATCCCATGGATGGAGGAGCCTGGTAGGCTGCAGTCCATGGGGTTGCTAAGAGTCGGACATGACTGAGCAACTTCACTTTCACTTTTCACTTTCATGCGTTGGAGAAGGAAATGGCAGCCCACTCCAGTGTTCTTGCCTGGAGAGTCCCAGGGACGGGGGAGCCTGGTGGCTGCCGTCTGTGGGGTCGTACAGAGTCGGACACGACTGAAGCGACTTAGCAGCAGCAGCAGCAGCAACAAAGACCCAGAGAAGCCCCAAAAAACCTGCCTCCTCTGTGAAGCCTCCCTGACTTCTCAGGCAGATTTGAGTCTGGTAAATCTGGCTCAAGCACTCATGAGCTGTGGGACTTTTCAGATTGCTTTTCCTCCCTGAGTCTCAATTTGTTCCTCTGTAAAATGGGCATCTCACAGGATCAGCATGAAGTTCCAATGTGATAAAGTGTAATGGAAGTACGTAGCAGAGCTCCTGACAATAGGAAGCCCTGGGTAAATGTCAGCTCCGACGACTGGCCTCCCATAGTACCTCATTCCCATTTCCGGTATTGCAATGATCTTATTTTGAATGTCTCCCTAGTTATTGGTGAGGCCTTGGGGCAGTATCCTCATTTTCTCCACTGTAGCTCCAGCTCAGGCACCAGTGAATGTTTGTTGATTGAGTTCGTAAAATTATCTAGGACCATCTGCCAGAACACTGGGCTCCTGGGAACTGTGGCCTGGAAGAAGATGCTGGGACTTCCTGTTCTTCTCAAATGCAGACATCCTGAGGAAAGGTCATTGACCAGTCAAGCTTCAGCTGGGCTTGGATGACATGCAGCTGGGAAGGACCACAGTCTTGGGGCCTGGAGTAGGAAGATGCATGTCCTGGGGACAGGAAGAGGGAATTACATCTTAGCTCAGTGCCAACCCAGGCGAGGTCACCCTGAAAGACCTCTTGGTGCTTCAGATCTATTTTGGGGAGAAAACAGAGTATATAAAATAAATCATCTTATAGGCCACCTGAGTCACGAGTTCCTCATCCCTTGATGTCATAAGTTCCAAAACTGGCCCACCAAGACAAGAGATAAAAAAGGGGGGTGGTCATTGCCAATAGGTGGGCTTCCCAGGTGGCACCGGTGGTAAAGAGCCTGCCTGCCAATGCAGAAGACTAAGAGACAAGGATTCATTGCCTGGGTCAGGAAGATCCCCTGGAGGAGGGCATGGCAACCCACTCCAGTATTTACATGGCAACCCAGTATTCTTGCCTGGAGAATCCCACGGACAGAGGAGCCTGGTGGGCTACAGTCCATAGGGCCACAGAGAGTCAGACACAACTGAAACGACTTAGCATGCGTAGCCAGGGCACAAGTGTGTGTGGGGTGGGTGGGCAGGTGGGGGGTCTGTTCCCTCGCAGCTGACTCGAGGCCTCCCTGCAGAGCCGCAGGTCCCCTCTGGCCCAGGCTCCTCCTCGCGGGTGACTCAGCACTGTGGTCTCCTGCGGACATTGAGGACCGGACAGTCTCAGGTTGGTCAGTCAATGACCTGCTCAGTTCATGACAGCTTTCAGGATCCTAGGAGAGCATCCACCAGGGCAGCTGAGACTGAAAAGAGAAACAGAAGAGGCTGAATCCTTTCTGGGAAAAACTGTTATCACAGATGAAACACGTGGCTAAACGCTGCTCCTCCCAGACTCCAAGCCTGGATGCTCTCAAGTCACCATGCATTTCCCTGCGGCTCTTCCTTGGCCTCTCCTGCTCCAGCTTGTCAGTTCAGTTCAGTTCAGTCACTCAGTCGTGTCCAACTCTTAGAGACCCCATGGACCACAGTATTCCAGGCCTCCCTGTCCATCACCAACTCCCAGAATTTACTCAAACTCATCTCCATTGAGTTGGTGATGCCATCCAACCATCTTATCCTCTGTTGTCCCCTTCTCCTGCCCTCAATCTTTCCCAGCATCAGGGTCTTTTCAAATGAGTCAGCTTTTCGCATCAGGTGGTCAAAATATTAGAGTTTCAGCTTCAATATCAGTCCTTCCAATGAACACTCAGGACTGATCTCCTTTAGGAAAGACTGATTGGATCTCCTTGCAATCCAAGGGACTCTCAAGAGTCTTCTCCAACACCACAGTTCAAAAGCATCAATTCTTTGGTGCTCGGCTTTCTTTATGGTCCAACTCTCACATCCATGCTTGTTACCGACACAAAATTGGAAAGGAGGGAGAACTGGAAAGGACTTGGAAAACATCTGGGTCCACTCAGTGTTCCCAGGAGTGCCCTCTGTGTGCCAGGCTCCAGGATACAGAGCCTGATAAGACAGTCATCAGCACCTGTGCCAACCTCATGCCAGGCGCTGCTCTAAGCACTTGACAGATACTAGCTCACTGAGTGATCACAATCACGTTGTTCTTATTCCTGTTTACAAAGGAGGGAAGTGGAGGCGCAGAAATGGTAACTTGCTCGAGGCTACCCAGATAGTAAATGGCAGAGCCTGGACTGGGCGGCAGGCAGGCAGGCTCCAGGCTCTTGGTCACTATAGTGGTCCTTGCAGTTGGCCGCAGTCTGCGAGCGTGTGCAGACAACAGACAAGGAAACCGGCCATTTCTGGGGCACCGAGAAGCCCCATCCTGGGAGCTAAGAAAAGGCCTTCAGGAAGAGATACTATTTTTTAAGATTTTTTTTGATGCTGACCATTTTGCTGACCATTTTTAAAGTCTTCATTGAATTTGTAGCATATTGCTTCTGTTTTATGTTTTGTTTTTTGGCCATGAGGCATGTGGAATCTTAGCTCCCCAGCCAGGGATCAGACCCACACCCGCTGCATGAGAAGGCAAAGTCCAAACCAGCGGACCGCCAGGGAAGTCCCTGGAAGAGATATATATGTCAGCTGAGATTTGAGATACTCGAGAGAGGGTGTAAAGGAGATCCGAGCAGGGGGAATAAGGTGAGAAAGGCACTGAGGCGGAACGAGGCTCAGAGAGGAGCAGCAATCTCACTGGAGATCCTACGGAGGGTCCAAGCACAGCTGACCTGGAACCGCGCCGGGGCCTCAGACCTTCAGCACACAGTCCAGGGGGATTCCCAGCAGCAGGACAAACCAGCAAGAACCGCAGCACTGCTGCTGCGCCGTTGGGCCTCAGGACAGAATCTACTCACTTCACCAAGTGAAAGTGAGAGTCACTCAGTTGTGTCCGACTCTGCAACACTGTGGACTATGCAGCCCACGGAATTCCCCAGGCCAGAACACTGGAGTGGGTGGCCGTTCCCTTCTCCAGGGGATCTTCCCAACCCAGGGCTCAAACCCAGGTCTCCCGCATTGCAGGTGGATTCTTTACCAGCTGAGCCACAATCCGAGAAGGTCATACAAATCCGCATAGGCAAACTAAGGGAACAGGACACCAGAGAGCCGTTACTAGGCAGTTTGGCAGGGACCAGGGCTTGAAAAATCACCACTCAGGTAGACCCCCCGCCCCCCGCTTTCATTTGTCCCTCTTTCTGGCTCCTCTTACCTTGTGCTTCTTTCTTGCTCCTCTTACCTCGTGTGAAAAATGCCCTTCAGGACTTCGCTTGTGGTCCAGAGGTTAAGACTCTGCCCACCAGTGGAGGTACGGGTTTGATCCCTGCCCTGGTCTGGGACGATTCCACATGTCAGGGGGCAGCTGAGCCTGCTCTCCCCAACTACTGAAGTCCACGCACCCTAGAGCCCGGGCTATGCAACAAGAGAAGCCTCTACAGTGAGAAGCCCTCAAAGCACAACGAAGATTAGCCCGTCACTTGCGGCAACTAGAGAAGAGCCTGTGCACAGCGGCGAAGACCCAGCAAAGCCAAAAAAGAAGATACGAAAATGTAATAGAAAAAGAAAATGCTCCCCCCCCAACAAAGATAGGTTCATATCCTAATTCCCAGAACCCGTAAATGTTACCTGATTTTGAAACTGGGTTGTTACAGATACAATTAATTTTAGGATTTTGAATTTGAGAAGATCATCCTGGATTGTCCCTGTGAGCCCTGAATACAATCACAAGTGACTTTGTAGTGGAATAGCAGCATTACTCACAATAGGTAGTGTGGAAACAAGTGTCCTTGCATTGAATTGCTAAGCGAAATGTGATATAAACATGCCATGGAATATTATTCAGCCTTAAAAAAGAAGGAAGTTCTGACACATGCTACAACATGGAGAGAACTTGAGGATATTATGTTAAGTGAAACAAACGAGTCACAAATGAAGTTCCACTTAAATGAGATACTTAGAGTAGTTGGATACATTGGGTAGAAAGTGTAACAGTGGTTGCTGGGAGCTGGGCAGAAGGGCAGGGTGGGGAGTCATTGTTTAACGGGCACAGTTTTGTTTTACAAGATGAAAACAGTTATGGAGATGGACAGCGGTAATGGTTTTAGGGCATCATAAATGTATTTAATGGTACTGAATCGTACACTTAAAATGGTTAAGGAAGTGAATTTTATTTTATGTGTATTTTATCACAATAAAAAATGGGGAAGAGGGCTTCCCTGGTGGTCCAGTGGTTAAGACTCTGTGCTTCCCATGCAGGGGATGCTGGTTCAATCCCTGGTTGGGGAACTAAGATCCCACATGCCGTGCATTGTGGGCAAAAGATAAAAAATACAGAGATGTTAAAAATGGGGAAAATGTATCCATAAACAATGGAATTAATAGTAAAGTCACAAATCACCAGTTTGGAAAAAAAATATATATAGAGAGAGAGAATATAAATATATTTATATAGAGAGAGAGAAGGTAGAGGGAGACAAAGACAGATGTACAGAAGAGCAGGCCATGTGCAAGTGCAGCAGAGAGAGATGCGGCCACAAGCCAAGGGATGCTGACAGCTGCCAGGGCTGGAGAAGACGAGGAACATATTCTTCCCTAGAGCCTCATGAAGCAACACTACTCCTCACACTAAGATTTAAATTTCTGGCCTCTAGAATCGTTAGAAAATAGATTTCTCTCATCACATTTGTGGGAGTTTGTTACAGCGATGTGTGCTAAGTCACCTGAGTTGTGTCCGACCCTTTTCCTGCACCTTGTACCTGTACAAGATGAAAAGAGTTATGGAGATGGACGGTGGTAATGGTTTTAGGGCATCATAAATGTATTTAATGGTACTGAATTGTACACTTAAAATGGAATGACCCTGTACCTGTACCCTTTTCCCTTTGACCTTGGACTGTAGCCCTCCAGGTTCCTCTGTCCATGGGATTCTCCAGGCAAGAATGCTGGAATGGGTTGCTCTGCCCTCCTCCAGGGGATCTGCCCTACCCAGGGATCGAACTCGCATCTTTTATGTCTCTGGCATTGGCGGGTGGGTTCTTTACCACTAGCACTACCTGAGGAACCCTCACAGTGGTGACAAGAGACTAATGCCTCCCCTTCCCACCACTCCTTTTCCTGGTCTTTCTCCTCTGGGAAGAAGTGAAGAGACGAGGATAGGGGGCTTCCTTGACTTAAGCCATGGGGCATCTCCACCCTGGAGGTCCTCTGTCCTCCTTGGGAGTCTGATGCAGCTGGATCATCTCCTCCTTTGCTCCTTGTCAGGCCCTCATATCCTTCTCACACGTCACCAGACATGTCCTGGCCACAACTCGGAGAATACACGACTCTCATTTACAAATGGGATTCAGGGGCCCAGAGAGGGGCCCTGACTTGCCTGAGGCCACACAGTGAATTAGTGACAATTCCAGAGCAAAGACAGCTGTGTCCTGCCTGGCAGCACTTCCACAACTTCTCTTTCCTGCTTGTGTTTCCCCAGCTGCTCCCAGCACAGAGCTGGGAACACCACGTCCGCTTGGTAACCTACCCAGAGAGGTAATGCGGGGTGATGGTGAACAACGTAGTCTTTGTGTGTTTCTTTTTTTAATTTTTTTAAAATTTTATTTTATTTTTAAACTTTACAATATTGTATTAGTTTTGCCAAATATCGAAATGAATCTGCCACAGGTATACCCGTGCTCCCCATCCTGAACCCTCCTCCCTCCTCCCTCCCCATACCCTCCCTCTGGGTCATCCCAGTGCACAAGCCCCAAGCATCCAGTATCGTGCATCGAACCTGGACTGGCGACTCGTTTCATACATGATGTTATACATGTTTCAATGTCATTCTCCCAAATCTCCCCACCCTCTCCCTCTCCCACAGAGTCCATAAGACTGATCTATACATCAGTGTCTCTTTTGCTGTCTCGTACACAGGGTTATTGTTACCATCTTTCTAAATTCCATATATATGCGTTAGTATACTGTATTGGTGTTTTTCTTTCTGGCTTACTTCACTCTGTATAATAGGTTCCAGTTTCATCCATCTCATTAGAACTGATTCAAATGTATTCTTTTTAATGGCTGAGTAATACTCCATTGTGTATATGTACCACAGCTTTCTTATCCATTCATCTGCTGATGGGCATCTAGGTTGCTTCCATGTCCTGGCTATTATAAACAGTGCTGCGATGAACATTGGGGTACACGTGTCTCTTTCCCTTCTGGTTTCCTCAGTGTGTATGCCCAGCAGTAGCCCGGGACTGAATCCTGGTTCAGTCACTTAAATGCTACGCAGCCTTCAGTCCTTGACCTCTCTGGGCCTCAGTTTCATGAAATGGAAATAATAATGATAGCACTTCCTCCAGAACAATCCTGCAAGAGAGCAGAGGACAGACGTGAAGAGGGTAGCAGTGAACTCAGCTGAAAAATGGGTAACCATAGTATTTACCTTACAGGGTGATTGTAAGGATTCAGAGTGATCAGGTACATACCCTGTTTAGAATGGTGGGTGGCATGGAAACGCTCAAAAATATTTACCTTTGCAATTACATTGCTGTGTCCTTTTGTGAACTAAGAACTTGCTGTCTCTTTAGAATCAGTTATTTTAGGATAAAGTGAATCTGTAATAATTGTTATCGAAACTGTCTGCATTGGGAATTCCTTGGCAGTCCAGTGGTTAGGACTCAGAGCTTTCACTGATGAGGGCACAGGTTCAAACCCCGGTCTGGGAACTAAGATCCCACAAGCCTCATTGCAAGACCAAAAAAAAAAAGTGTATAGAAGTTAAAAGCATGAACGCTGGGGCCAGGTTAATCGATACAGGTCCCAGGTCCACTTACTCTCGACTTGGGCAACTGTACCTTAGTTCCTCATCTATAAGTGAAAGTGAAAGTCGCTCAGTCATGTCTGACTCTTTGCGACCCCATGGACTATACAGTCTGTGGAATTCTCCAGGCCAGAATCCTGGAGTGGGTAGCCTTTCCCTTCTCCAGAGGATCTTCCCAACCCAGGAATCCAACCGGGGTCTCCTACATTGCAGGGGGATTCTTTACTAGCTGAGCCACCAGGGAAGCCCCTTCCCAACTGTAATTTGGGTATAACAATAGTATCTACCTCACAGAGGTAAGGGGACGAAATGAGATATTTTACATGAAAAGCTCAGCATCGAGCTGGCACAATTATGTTCTCAATAAATGATATTCGTCATTAGGTATGACCATAGGGTCATCAGGAGCAGTACACGAGATAATGCACAAAAGCAGTTAGTGCAGGGGGGCACAGCAAGTGCCCTCTGAGTGGCACACATTGTCTCTGCTGTCACTTCTTGCCGGGAGGCTGTGGAGGACCGGGCCGCCGTTCCCAGGGCCCACAGGTTCCTGGCCAGGCAGGCGTTCTCCCCACCGCCCACAGGCCCCCGGCTTCACTCTCAACTTTCGAGAGCAGCATCTGATGCCCATTACAGATTGAGCTCTCCTAATCCACCCCAACCCCTTTACCAGTTGTCAGCCGCTTATCAGCAATTAAGCTTCCATTTTAGATGCCAAGACAGAAATACATTTTGCTGCTGAGTGGGGAGGCGTTCAGATGGGCTGTCAGACTAATGTTCTTTTCAGTTTGGCAAAGACTTTCATAGACTTATATGGACTGTTAAAAGCAGAAGGGACCCTAGAGAGGCCCATTTTACATGAATGAAAACTGAGGCTGAGGAGCAGAACCAGGTGAGCCAGAGGCAGAGGCAATATGCACAGGGAGAGACCTGCGTCTATTCACGTGAGGCCTGACAAATAGCGGGCAGCTGGGTAGAAATTGCTGCTGTTGTGTGTTAGTTGCTCAGTCGTGTCCAACTCTTGCAACCTCATGGACTGTAGCCCACCAGGCTCCTCTGTCCATGGGATTTCCCAGGCAAGGATACTTGAGTGGGTTGCCATTTCCTTTTCCAGGGGATCTTCCCAAGCTAGGGATCGAATCTGTGTCTTCTGCATTGGCAGGGGGACTTTTTTACCCCTTAGCCACCAGGCAAAACCTGCGTAGAAATATGACAGGGGATATCTGGCATGCCAGTTTGTTAGGATTCTTCTTTGCGTCCCTTTTTATTCAGAGATAAGGATTCTCCTTTCCTCTGGGTAGAGAGAGGGCACCCCTTATTGAGGGTTTTATGGGAGACTCTTTCAGGGAAGAAGGGTTAGGGAAGGAGGTCAGAATGACCTTCCTGCTTCCGGTATTTTCTCAAATCCTTCAGCTTAAAATATTCAATATGCCAAGGTGCCATAGCTGGGAGCAGTATGTCCTGAACCCCACCTGGGGACAATTTTTAAGAAAAGGAAATAAATAAGCAACAGGGGTATATTTTTATAAAATATAGGGAAATATAGCCACATTTTCTAAGAACTTTAGTTCTTTATTTATAGCCACCCCACATGGCTTGTGGGATTTTAGTCCTTCAGTCAGGGATTGGACCAGGGCCTTCTGAGTGACCGTTCAGAGTCCTAACCACTGGACCACCAGGGAACTCCCTGTAATAACTTTTAAAAAGCGACTTACTTATTTGAGTGCACTGAGTGTTAGCTGTGGTGTGTGGGATCTAGTTCCCTGACCGGGGATCGAGCCTGGGCCCCCTGCATTGGGAGTGCAGTCTTAGCCACTGGACCACCAAGGAAGTTCCCCCCACAGTAACTTTAAATGGACTATCAGTTCAGTCCAGTTGCTCAGTCGTGTCTGACTCCTTGCGACCCCATGAACTGCAGCACGCCAGGCCTCCCTGTCCATCACCAACTCCCGCGGTCCACTCAAACCCATGTCCACTGAATCGGTGATGCCATCCAACCATCTCATCCTCTGTCATCCCCTTCTCCTCCTGCCCTCAATCTTTCCCAGCACCAGGGTCTTTTCCAATGAGTCAGCTCTTTGGATCAGGTGGCCAAAGTACTGGAGTTTCAGCTTCAGCATCAGTCCTTCCAATGAACACCCAGGACTGAGCTCCTTTAGAATGGACTGGTTGGATCTCCTTGCAGTCCAAGGGACTCTCAAGAGTCTTCTTCAACACCACAGTTCAAAAGCATCAATTCTTCAGCGCTCAGCCTTCTTTATAGTCCAACTCTCACATCCATACCTACATACATAAATATTGAACCCACATACCTATGATCCTTTTTTTTTTTTGATCCTTTTTTAAAATTATATTTATTTATGTTTGGCTGCTCGGGGTCTTCCCTGCTGCCCATGGGCTTTCTCTAGTTGTGGTGCGTGGGCTTCTCATTGTGGTGGCTGCTCTCGTTGCAGAGCACAGGCTCTAGGGCATGCAGGCTTCAGGAGTTGCAGCGCTCAGGCTCTAGAATGCAAGTTCAGTAGTTGAGGTGCACGGCCTTAGCTCTCCCGTGGCATGATCTTAGTTCCTCCACCAGGAACTGAACTCATGTCCTCTGCACTGGCAGGTGAATTCTTAACCACTGGACCACCAGGGAAGTCCAGAAGTCCCTGTGATCATTTAATCTATGACAAAGGAGGCAAGAATATAAAATGGAGAAAAGACAGTCTCTTCCACAAGCAGTGCTGGGGAAACGGGACTGTGACACTTTAAATAATGAGGTTAGAACGCTTCCTCACATCATATACGAAAAAACCCTTAAAACAGGTTTAAAGACCAAAATGAAAGGCCTGAAACCACACAACTCCTAGAAGAGAACATGGGTGGAATGCTCTTTGACATAAATCGTAGCAACATTTTCTTGGATCAGTCTCCAAAGGCACAAGAAGTAAAAGCAAATGTAAACAAATGGTACTTAATTAAACGTAAAAGCTTTTGCAGAGCAAAGGAAACCACCAACAAAATGAAAATGCAACCTAGAGAATGGAAGAGAGTATTTGCAAATAATGTGACTGACAAGGGGTTAATATCCAAAATATGATCAACAACTCCAACGACTCAATATCAAAATACACAAACGACCCAATCAAAAAATGAGCAGAAGAGTCAAATAGATATGTTTTCCAAAGAAGACATATAGATGGTCAACAGGCACAGGAAAAGATGCTCAGGGAATTCTCTGGCAGTCCAATGGTTAGGACTGCCAAGGGCCCGGGTTAAATCCCTGGTCAGGGGAACTAAGATCCTGTAAGTCATGCCCTGGCAGCCAAAAGAGAAAAGGCAAAGAAAGAGAAGAAATGAAGGGTAACATTTCTAACAGAGACAGGCAAGTCAAAACCACAATGAGGTATCACCTCGTGCATGTTAGGATGGCTATCATCAAAAAGAACATAGACAACAAAAGTTGGTGAGCTCGTGGAGGAGGGGATCCTCATACACGCCGGTGGAGAATGTAAATTGGTGCAGCAACTGCAAAGAACAGTGTGGAGGTTCCATAAAAAATTAAAAACAGAGCTACCATATGATCCAGTAATCCCACTCCTGGGCATGTTGTTGTTTTTCCGTCGCTCAGCCATATCCGACTCTTTGCAACCCCATGGATTGCAGCACGTCAGGCTTCCCTGTCATCAACTCCCGGAGCTTGCTCAAACTCATGTCCATGGAGACGGTGATGGCCATCCAACCATCTCATCCTCTGTCGTCCCCTTCTCCTCCCACCTTCAGTCTTTGCCAGCATCAGGGTCTTTTCCAATGAGTCAGCTCTTCACATCAGATGGCCAAAGTATTGGAGTTTCAGCTTCAGCATCAGTCCTTCCAATGAACACCAGGACTGATCTCCTTTAGAATGGACTGGTTGGATGCCCTTGTATTCCAAGGGACTTTCAAGAGTCTTCTCCAACACCACAGTTCAAAAGCATTAATTCTTCTGTGCTCAGCTTTCTTTATAGTCCAACTCTCACATTCATACATGACCACTGGAAAAACCATAGCTTTGACTAGATGGACCTTTGTTGGCAACGTCTCTGCCTTTTAATATGCTGTCTAGGATGGTCATAGCTTTCCTTCCAAAGAACAAGCGTCTTTTAATTTCATGGCTGCAGTCACCATCTGCAGTGATTTTGGAGCCCAGAAAAATAAAGTCAGCCACTGTTTCCCCATCTATTTCCCATGAAGTGATGGGACCGGATGCCATGATCTTAGTTTTCTGAATGTTGAGCTTTAAGCCAACTTTTTCACTCTCCTCTTTCACTTTCATCAAGAGGCTCTTAGTTCTTCTTCACTTTCTGCCATAAGGGTGGTGTCATCTGCATATCTGAGGTTATCGATATTTCTCTTGGCAATCTTGATTCCAGCTTGTGCTTCTTCCAGCCCAGCATTTCTCATGATGTACTCTGCATATAAGTTAAATAAGCAGAGTGACAATATACAGCCTTGAGTTCACCTTTAATGCTGCTTTATTCCTTACCTTCTCTCCCAAGCACAACACTATGATGGAGCTTTTGTTTAGTCTTTGCTGCATTTAGGATGAATGAAGCATGGAGCCCAAAAAAACCGATTTGGGGAAAACCTGTTCTAGGCCAGTTTCCAGGATATATCCAGCCCCAACCTCTGTCCTCCCACAGAAGGGGGCTGAGATATCCCACTGTATGTATACACTACACATTGCTTATCCAATCATATATCAGTGGACGCTTGAGTTGCTTTCTCAAACATAACTTTATTAAATGCTTTAAAACAGTTGCCATTTTAGACAGAAACCTCTTTAAAAGTTCATGTGTCCCAGCTCTACTATATGAGAAAGAAGTTGGGTATGGAGAGGAAATCTCTAGACCTTTAGGCTTCGACTTAAGAATCAGAAGTCTTGTATAGCCTTTCTTAGCTTTGAGCTAAGAACCAGAAGTTCCAAATCCAAGTCCTAGTTTTGCTATCAAGGCAATTTAGCCTTCTAGGCCTCAGTTTCCTCACTTGTAAAGTGAGTGATGGTATAAGTAATCATATCTTAATCCATGTGCTCATATTTTATTCCATACACATACCCATTATGTGCTAGTGAAGTTGCTCAGTCGTGTCTGACTCTTTGCAACCCCATGGACTGTAGCCTGCCAAGGCTCCTCCGTCCATGGGATTTTCCAAGCAAGTATACTGGAGTGGGTTGCCATTTCCTTCTCCACATTATGTGCTAGGCAGCATAATTCTTTTTTTTTTTTTTTTTTTTTTACTTTGGCTGCACCAGGCCTAAGTTGCAGCACTTGGGATCGTCCATCTTTTTTGAGGCAAGATCTTTAGTTGAGGTATGCAGGATCTCGTTCCCTGACCAGGGATCAAACCCTGGCCCCCTGCACTGGGAGTGCAAAGTCTTAGCCACTGGGCTACTGAGGAAGTCCTGAGTATACAGTTTCGATTCAGAATGAAGTCCTGTCCTTATCACTTACTTGACCCTCCCACAGCCCTCCTTCTCTGAATCTGTTCCTTTATCTGCCAAATGGGCTCAAAGAATCAAAATGAGGTCCTGGGTGACTTGCAAGTGTGTACAGATGTGAGCCACTATCATGATCATCCTGAGGCTAGTTCAGTGTCTGCTGTGGAGCTCTATTTGCAAAGGGGAGAGGGTGGTCTGAGCCAAAGAGATGTGACATCACCCTTTTGCAGTCACACAGGAGAGACAGGACTGTATGTGGGACAAAGAGACTGAGTATGGGAAGAGCACACGGAATTTAAGATTTTTCAGGGCAAGGATCTGAGCTGGAGGCAGACTAGATGTTGAGGGGATGGGGGTAAAGGTAAGATAGCTATCAAGATGCGCTAAGTGAGGGGCCCTTGGTGGTGATGTAGCCTTGGGGGGGCTGAGCTTTCCTGAGGGCTGGGATGGAAGGCAAAGTCTCCCCACCCTCTTCTCCCTCGGTCTCCCCCTGGCTGCTTCCCTTCCCAAATTCCCCCAGGGCTCTGGCCTTTTTACAGGCACTTTTACAGTTGCTGGTGAGAATTGATTTCTCTTCTAGTGTTGCTGGCACAGGGTTTTCTGGCTTTCACATGCAGGAACATGTGCAGGAATCCTCACGCAGGGGAGGCCCTCTCCAGTATGTCCCAATACATCTACTTACATTCCAGAAACATCAGGCAATCATCTAGTTCCAGTCCTACAGGTTTTTTCCCCCCCCTTTTCAACACTCATGCCTCAAATAATATCTTTGAGATCATTTTGGGGTGCATTCAAAAGGAACACACTCAGAAAGCTGGATGACTTGCTCTCATTCACTCACTCATTAAACATCCAGAGAGCCCCTCCTTTGGGCCAAGTTTTGTGCTAGGCTAGGGTTTCCCTGGGATTCCCAGGTGGCACAATGGTTAAAGAATCTGCCTGCCAATGCAGGAGCCGCAAGAGACTTGGGTTGGATTCCTGGATCAGAAAGAGTCTCTGGAGAAGGAAATGACGATCCACTCCAGTATTCTTGCCTGGGAAATCCCATGGACAGAGGATCCTGGGGGGCTACCATCCACGGGGTCACAAAGAGTCGGACACGACTGAATGACTGAGCACACACACGTGTGGAGTTACACAGGAAGCATATCACAGGGGAAATGGTCACCTCGGGCTCCAAGAGATCAGGCAAGAGCTAAGGCTTGAAAGAGAAGTAGAAATTAACAAGGTAAAGAGCCTTGTAATGGGAGTGAGAAAAAAATCATTTCAGACAGAAAGAATAGCACGGGCAAACGCTCTGTGGTTTGGGGGAGCGCAGGCTTGAGAAGGACCAGAGTGACTGGAGTTCAGAAAAGAAGAGGCTGGAGAAGGAGAAGTAGGGGCCAGGCCAGGCAAGGCTTCATAAGTCAAGGCAGACACTTGTTAAACAGCAATGGGAAACCACTGAAGTGTGTTAAACAAGACACGGGCTTTCTCAGTGCGATGTGCCAGGCTGAAGACTTCTTCCCCAAATGCCAACAGTCTGAGAGCACTCCAGACTGGCTGCAGTGGTCCAAAAGGATCCTCAAAATCGTCTAAAATCGCCCTCTCCTGGGGGACTTTGCTGATGGTCCGGTGGTTAAGCTGCTGCCCTGCCAAGGCCGGGGGGCACAGGTTCACTCCACGGTCAAGGGGCTGGGGTGGATCCCACATGCCGTGCGGCACAGCCCAAAGAGTAATAGTCTCTGTCCATGCTGCTCTGTGTGCCTCCCTTGTACAGGCCCTTGAGTCCTGGTGTTGGCTATATCACCAGTGCTCAGGTGCCCAGTTGTATCCCACTCTTTGAGACCCCATGGATGGTATGCAATATAGCCTACAAGTCTCCTCTGTCCATGGGATTCTCCAAGCCAGAATACTGAAGTGGGTAGCCATTCCTTTCTCCCGGGAATTTTCTTGACCCACGGATCAAACCCACATTTCCTAAGTCTCTTACCTGGGCAGATGGATTCTTTACCTCTAGCGCCACCTGGGAAGCCCAGCTATATCACGAAATAGGCCCCAAAGCAGAATGATTTCTGTGGTATCTCTGGAAACTTTGGGAACTTTAGGGCCAAAGCAGGGGCCAGGCAGAGCCTGGATTTGGAGCGGCTGAGACTGGGTCTCATGCATCTTTGCATCCCTCACTGAAGAGTTAAGGGATTATTAAAGGATTATTTTCAAAAAAGGGTAAAATCATAATGGGCATCTAGGTATAAAATGAACACGTTAGAGATTTCATTTCACTCATTATCAGTGAAGGCACTGGTAAGATGTTACAACTAGTTTAAAGGAGAATCCAAAGGACACATTTATTGATCAGGAATATTGACATAAATGCCCAAATGGAAGACAAACCAGCTTCTTCCACAGGAAAGGAGTAAAGTCCATGGAGTGTTGGCCAGACAGAACTTGCATGTTGACAGACCAGAACTATTTTACTTTGCTCTCAGTTCTCTATATTTACAGAGCTATAAAGTAGTTCAAAGGCAATAAAAAGCTAGAATTTCCAGCTAGACAGCATGGAAAGCTGTGCACCAGACCAGCGTCAGCTTTTACTGTTAATGGCCAGGTAGTAAATATTTTAGACTTTGTGGGCCATATGGTCTTGTTTCAACTATTCAATTCTGTTCTTCAGGTGTGAAAATAGCTGTAGATAAGACCCCAATAAGCCTGCTGTGTTCCAATAAAACCCAACTCAGGGCAGTAAAATTGGGATAGCATGTAGTTTTCACATGTCACAAAATATTCTTTTAATTTTTTTCAACCCTTTGAAAATGTAAAATCCACTCAAGGGATATGAAAGCAGGTGCTTATTGGATTTGCTCAATATGTAATATTTTGCCAATGCTTGCTCTAGACAAAGCTGTTTTCCACTGAAGCTTGTTTTTCTCTATAGTCTCTCAATTTGGTAGGCAGAATAATGCCCCCCTCCATATATGTGCATATTCTAATCCCTGGAACCTGTGAACAGGTATATTGTGTAACAGCAGAGGGGAATTAAAGTTGTTAATCAGATGATTCTGAGATGAGAAGGCTACCCTGGATTATGTGGGTGAGTCCAGTGTAATCCCAAGTGTTCTTTTTTCTTTTGAAAAAGCATTTTATTTGGTTGCCCCAGGTCTTAGTTGCTACATGTGGAATCTTTAGTTTCAGTTTATGGAAAACAGTTCCCCGACAAGGAATCAAACTTGGGCCATCTACATTGGGAGCTCAGAGTCTGAGCTACTGGACAACTACGGAAGTCCCCATAAGGGGTTCTTAAACATCGAAGAAGGAGGCCAGAGTCAGAACACAGAGCTGGCATCATGAGAAAGACTCGACAGCCATTGCTGGCTTTGAAGATGGAAGAGGACCGTGAGCCAAGGAATGCAGGCAGACTCTGGAACCTGGAAAAGGCAAGGAAATGACTTTTCCTCCAGAGCCTCCAGAAGGAACACAGTCCTACTGACAACTTGATTTTAGCCCCATGAGACCCATTTTGGAGCTTCTGACTTCCAGAACTGTAGGGTAATACATCTATATTGTTTTAAGATACCAAGTTTGTGATAATTTGTTACAGCAGCAATAGGAAACTTATATACCTCCTTTAATAAAAAATATAATTTCAAAGAAAGATTATTCTTGATCACAGAATAAAATTGGTCTCATTCAGTTTGGCTTGATTATGTACACAGGTGCAGCGAGAATGCTCATTTACCAGATCTTATCAATTTGTTTCAAATTTTCAAAAGGAATCTCAGATTGGGCTTTAAATTTAGTAAATTCCCCTCTTCTTGAGTCCTCAAATATCTAAGAGTTTGGGATTTGCCAGGAAGTAAACTTACTGATTCACCTATAAGGTTGGGAACGCTCTTTGTTGGGTGCCAGGTCACCTTTACTGGGAGAGCCGTGGAAGCATTAACTTCTATTTCTTTAAAAGTGTTAGTCATATCACAAGTGGTAACTAGGGGCTTCCCTGGTGGGCCAGTGGTTAGGATTCCGTGCTTCCAATGCAGGGGGCACAGGTTTGATCCCTGGTTGTGGGGAACTAAGATTCCACACGGTGTGGCATGGCCAAAGAGGAGGGGGAGAGAAAGCAGTGACATCAAAAGCCTGCAACTAAAGACTATTCTTTAACATGTTAACAGTTTGAGGTAAGCATCACAGTCCTTTTTTACTGGGAGGGGAAAGGAAAGACTCTGAGATGGTCCTTCTTGGCTGAATACATAAACTCTTGCCTGATGACTGATCACTGATTGTTGAACCTTCAGAGAAGCATCAGAGTAAAGCAAAATCTAGCTGTAGGTGCCCTCATAGTGAAAAAGATCACACTTCTGTTTGTTCTACGAGTGTAAAAAAATCACTTTCTTCTTTAAATTGCAAGTTTATGGAAAAATGAAATTGAGTAGGCCTAGGATCCATGAATAAATTTCTGAACCCCCCTTTTCTGAAGATGATTTTTCAAAATCTACAGAATAACTTCTGAATTTTTAGGTAAATATGTTTGTACCTAATACTGTATGTGCATTTTGAAAGAGAAATTGTTCACAGCTTTCATCAAATACTGAGAAGAGACGTATCCTCAAAGAGATTAAGAAGAGCTAAACTAAATGGTTTTAAGGCTCTTTCCAACACTGACGTTCTGACTTTATGATCAGCCATCACTACTCCCATCACGTCCATAGGCTGCCCTTGCCCACAGCTATAGGGCAGAAATGACTCTTTAGTTCAAGCAACATTTTTCTCTTTCTTCTTTAGAATAAGGACACACCCATCCTCACCTGCTGGACTGAAACTGCTCTGATCACTGCTGGTGACTGCTATTTTTCTTGCTATTTTAACACATTTCAGTGTATAGGGTATTCTTGTCACTGTAAATTTTCCAAAGTGGTTTTCCTTACCTAATTATTTCTACCTTCCAGTAACCTAAATTCTACCTTTTCAATTAGGACCCATTTCCTCTTAAGAAATCCTGCTTGAAGACTATACGGTTCATGTAAAATTGTTTTCAAGGCAAATGGCTGGTCAGAAGTCTGGGATAGTTTGAGCAGTAAAATAAAGCATGGTAGTAATGGATTATAAACCATAGAATAAAATAAGAATCCATGAGTCCATACTGATAAATGAATAGAGAAGGAAAACTTCTTCCTTATAGTAGCCTACCTATAGACTTCCTTCCTATAAGGAAGTAGACTTCTGTCCTTTCCATAAGAAGTCGACTTCCTCTCTTCCTATAAGTCTTCCTTATAGCAGACTATATATGCTATATTCTTTATATGCTAAAACTAGTGGGTGAAAGTTCAATGAGGAACCGCGTCTCAGTGAATATCCCCACAAATGACTTATTAATTTCAAAGTGGAAAATGGTAACTTTACAAGGGAGGAATCCAGCAGACAGCATCTTAACCGAGTGATTGAAGCCAACAGCAATGTTGAGACAAACCCACAAACATGCCTCCTGATACGATGCATGAAAGACATGAGATCACTTACGTGGTACTTCTGCTAAATAGGCACGTACTGCCCGAACCCAATCATAAGGAAACATTAAGACCATCCCAAGCTGAGGAACACACTACAAAAGCAACTGGCTTGTACTCTTCAAAAACTCCACAAAGAAAGGTTGAAGAACAATTTCAGCTTAAAAGAGTCTAATAACTAAATGCAACACGTGGCGGTGGCTTGAATCCAAGATTGGGGGGAAATAGCTATAGGACATTATTGGAATGGCCGATGAAATCTGGAAATGGGCTGTGGATTAAATAACAGTATTCTATCAATGTTCAACTTTTTTTTTTTTTTTTTTGGATGCACTGCATGGCATGTGTGATCTTAGTTTCCTGACCGGGGATCAAACATGTACTCCCAGCATTGGAAGCTGAGAGTCTTAACCACCCAGACTGCCAGGGAAGTCCCAATGTTCAACTTCTTGACTTCTACAATTTTACAGCAAATGTCTGCTCTCAAAATATATACATGAAATAGTTATGGTTATACAGATACAACGTCTACAACTTACTCTTCTAAAATTTATTTAATCGAAGGATAATTACTTTACAGTATTGTGACAATTTACTCTTTAAAATATGCCAGCAAATTTGGAAAACTCAGCAGTGGCCACAGGACTGGAAAAGGTCAGTTTTCATTCCAATCCCAAAGAAAGGCAATGCCGAAGAATGCTCAAACTACCACACAATTGCACTCATCTCACACACTAGTAAAGTAATGCTTAAAATTCTCTAAGCCAGGCTTCAGCAATACGTGAACCATAAACTTCCAGATGTTCAAACTGGTTTTAGAAAAGGCAGAGGAACCAGAGATCAAATTGCCAACATCCGCTGGATCATCGAAAAAGCAAGAGAGTTCCAGAAAAACATCTACTTCTGCTTTATTGACTATGCCAAAGCCTTTGACTGTGTGGATCACAATGAACTGTGGAAAATTCTGAAAGAGATGGGAATACCAGACCACCTGATCTGCCTCTTGAGAAATCTGTATGCAGGTCAGGAAGCAATAGTTAGAACTGGACATGGAACAACAAGACTGGTTCCAAATAGGAAAAGGAGTACGTCAAGGCTGTATACTGTCACCCTGCTTATTTAACTTATATGCAGAGTACATCATGAGAAACGCTGGGCTGGAAGAAGCACAAGCTGGAATCAACATTGCCAGGAGAAATATCGATAACCTCAGATATGCAGATGACACCACCCTTATGGCAGAAAATGAAGAACTAAGAGCCTCTTGATGAAAGTGAAAGAGGAGAGTGAAAAAGTTGGCTTAAAGCTCAACATTCAGAAAACGAAGATCATGGCATCTGATCCCATCACTTCATGGGAAATAGATGGGGAAACAGTGGAAACAGTGTCAGACTTTATTTTTCTGGGCTCCAAAATCACTGCATATTTTGGTGGCTGGTGATTGCAGCCATGAAATTAAAAGACGCTTACTCCTTGGAAGGAAAGTTATGATCAACCTAGACAGCATATTAAAAAGCAGAGACATTACTTTGCCAACAAAGGTCCGTCTAGTCAAGGCTATGGTTTTTCCAGTGGTCATGTATGGATGTGAGAGTTGGACTATAAAGAAAGCTGAGCGCAGAATTGATGCTTTTGAACTGTGGTGTTGGAGAAGACTCTTGAGTCCCTTGGACTGTAAGGAGATCCAACCAGTCCATCCTAAAGGAGATCAGTCCTCAGTTCATCGGAAAGACTGATGTTGAGGCTGAAACTCCAATACTTTGACCACCTGATGCAGAGAGCTGAATCATTGGAAAAGACCCTGATGCTGGGAAAGATTGAGGGCAGGAGGAGAAGAGAACGACTCAATGGACATGGGTTTGGGTGGACTCCAGGAGTTGGTGATGGACAGAGAGGCCTAGCATGCTGTGGTTCATGGGGTCGCAAAGAGCTGGACACGACTGAGTGACTGAACTCTAAAATAAAAAGCTTTTCATTTTATATTGGAATATGTAGCTGGTTAACAATGTTGTGATGGTATCAGGTGGACAGGAAAGGGATTTAGCCATCCATATATGTGTATCCCTTCTCTCCAAAATTCCCCTCCCATCCAGGCCGTTGCATAACATTCAATATACTCTGAAGTTTTAGAAACCACACATTCAGAGAGAGGGAAAGATAAAGCAAATGAGATAAAATGTAAACAAGTGATAAATTTGGATAAGGCTACAAGGAGTTCCTTGTACTAACTTGAATTTTTTCTGTAAGTTCAAAATTATATGAAAATAAACTATAACAAGCAGAATTGACCAGAAACCTTTTATTTCACTGCCCAGTGCTAAAAATATCCCTAGGATTTAAGGCCACTTTCTTGGCTTGGTAAACACCTCTAAGCAACATAACTGGAACTCTATGAAATAATTCAGAGGTTCTTCAAGATCCTAAATCTTCAATAGCCATTTATTCATCATTGCTGAGAAAAAAACTAATTTTCCATGTAATCAAAATTTATTCAAGTCAGGTAAAAATAAATGTCTATCTTTCAGCATATATGTGGGAACCTTTGTGCCAGACACATTCTAGATGTTCAGTGGGCCAGAGACCAAGGTCCCTGCCTTCAGGAAGCTTATGGTCTAGCAGGAGACAGACAGTAAGCAATGTTCATAATTAAGAAGTAAATGATATCTTATGCGTTAAGTGGTGATAAGTGCGGTAGAAAGAGTAGACAGGGCATGGGGGATCAGAAGCGCAAAGGCAGAGTGAATCAGGCCAGGCTGCCATGTTAAATACTGTCACTTGTGTTAGAGTTTGAGCCAGCTCCAGGAGTTGGGGATGGACAGGGAAGCCTGGTGTACTGCAGTCCACGGGGTGGCAGAGTCAGAGATGACTGAGCAACTGAACTGAACTGAACTTGTGCTAGTTGCTTAGTTGTGTCCGACTCTTTGTGACCCTATGGACCCCATCAGCCTCCTTTGTCCATAGGCTCCTCCAGACAAGAATACTAACGTGGGTTGCCATGCCCTCCTCCAGGGGATCTTCTCAACCCAGGGAGGGAACCCGTCTCTTAGGTCTCCTGCATTGGAAGGCGGGTTCTTCCCACCTGGGAAACCCATAAATAGTGTTAGAAACGGCCTTATTGTGGAGAAGCACAGGCTTGATAGAGACAAGTTTGCAGGCATCTGTGGAAAGAGCAAGTCAGGAAGGAACAGTGAATGCACAGAGTCCTCACCACTGGACCACCAGGGAATTCCCATTTTGTTTTTGCTTTTTGGCACAAGCTGCTTGTTTTCAAGGAACAGAAACAACCCGTGGCTGTAGTGGAGTAAGAAAGTTCTATTTCTGCTGAAAATTCTCTTCTGACTTTCCATTTCTCTCAAACATTCTTGCAACCCCCTTAAAGTGCCTATGGACTTCACACTTCTTATCTTTCTGATTTCATCTCCTACTTTACCTTTAAGTTCACAAACATCTTTGGGACTTCCCTGGCAGTCCAGTGGTTAAGACTCTGCACTTTCATTGCAGGGGTTGAGGGTTCAGTCCCTGGTCAGGGACTAAGATCCTGTATACTTCGGGATATGGACAAAAGGTCTGAGTTCATAAAATGTTTTTGTTTTAAACTATTAATATATTAGAATAAAACTGTCTTCTTAAAAATGCATTATCTTTTTAAATGCAAGCCTCACCTTTTTTGGACTGTAGGTTAATAATTATACTGTATTGTAATAGCACAAGTCACAGGTTATCCTGAGTATTGCATGTAGATTAAAACGTTAAGGTGTGTCAAAGTGTAACATGTGGATGTGTGAGTCACGTAAAAGAAAGGCACAGGAAGTCCAAAACTGTGTGTGCAGACATCCCCCCTGCTGCTGGTCCCTCAAGTACAGGGTTTTCCCCAAAATGTGCCTGCATCCTCTGCTTCAGAGAATCAAACAATTTCCGGTTATTGCCAAGCTCCCTCCTAACTCTAGACTGACACCCCATTTTCCAGAAGAGACAACTGGAGCTCACAGTAGACAACCTACCTAAGGGACACATACCAGGGAAAACTGGGAGTCTATCTAAGCTACCTGAAGCGACCTTCTCACAACCCACCACTTACCCAGAAGCAGCCCCAAGGACAAAAGCACAGAAGCTCCCTCTTCTAAGAATAAAACAGTTCGCCCTATTATTCCCCAGGGACAATTATGGCGTGTTTCAGGTTGTGTCACTGATTGCTTGCTGCCATTTTGCAACTCCAAATAACTTCAGGTTCCCATAGCAACACATTCTTGCTCTGGAAACTGACATTGTTCCCTAATCCATGTGGGAAGGAACAAGAAGCTTCTCCCAGAAAACACAGCAGGTGGGAGAAGCCACGTCATGGGGGTGTGAAGGGTGGGGATTGTTACTAAGGACTTTGTCCAGCCAGACAATGAACCTAACACGGTCACCACTGAATGACTAACCAATCCTTGACCATTCTCCATGGGGCCCAGGGAGAGATGTCTGCCAAGAAAGTATCTATTTCATATTGCAAGAAATGTTACAATGCTTGGCAGGACCAAGGCAAAAAATTAAGAACCTAAGCTCCATCAAGGAAAAAAAAAAAAAAAAACTTCCACTAAACTTCATTAAAAGTACACAGCATTTTTCATAGAAAAGCTGTTGCAAACCCGGAAGATTCATGTTGGCAGATGAACTGAAAGGTCTATCACACACAGAATTATTTGGGAGGTTGTTTACTGATGTCTGCAACTTTGAAATGGATCACAGAAATAAGATGGATCAATGGAGGAATGGACAGATACGTACTAAAGCGAGCATAGTAAAATAATTGTAGAAGCCTAGTGGTTGGTATAGGCGTAGTCACTGTAAAGTCTTTCAACTTTTCCCTACGTTTGAAATTTTCATAATAAAATGTTGGATTAAACTTAAATGCGTATCATGAGACCAGCAAAGAAAAAAAAAAAAGTGTGAGAGAAAAGATGGTTGGGAAAAGAGAAAAAGATAAAAAAGGAAAAGAATCTTCAGTGTTCTTCCTAAGCTGATTCCCTTTCTCATTTCTGTCCTTGCGTTTATTGAGGCAGATTTTGGTTAAATTGGGCTGAAATTATTGAAATATATCTTGGTGTTAAAAGAAACCAAAGGATTTTTTTTTTGAGTGTACTGCACAGCATGTGGGATCTCAGTTCCCTGATTAGGGGATTGAGCCTGCACCCCCTGCATAAGCAGCACAGAGTCTTAACCGCTGGATTGCCAGGGAAGTCCCAGGAACCCAAACGAATTTTTGAAAAACATCAATTCACTAATGTCTTTTGATGTTTTGAAATTGGCTGCTGTTATTGAGATGTTTATGCAAAATAAAATAAGTGTGGGGTAGAATTAAACAAGTGTTTTTTTTTTTTAAGCCAGGAAGCCCAATATCCCCAAAAGAGAAGCTAAAGCTGACAGCTTTTGAATGTAGGGTTTATTACTCAAGTCCTTAGGGCTAGTGGAATATACAATGGAAAAACTTCAAGGCTCATGCTCATTCCTTTATACACAGAGTTCAAAACAGTGACTGTCAAGGTAAAAACCAAACTTAAAGTCTTTGATATTTAAAGAAAATTTTCTGTGAGCTGTTTCATAAACATGCTCTACTCATAAAAGGATGTAAACGAAGACCTATTACCTGTGAAAGTAGTGCCACCTAGTGGACAGAGCTGAGACTAGTGTAACAATGTCTTTCTTACCAACTAGTTTTCTTCTTTAGGGAAAGATTGTTTAGTCGCCAAGTCATCTCCAATTCTTTTGATCCCATGGATTGCAGCCTGCCAGACTCCTCTGCCCATGAGATTTTTCAGGCAAGAATATTGGAGCGGGCTGCCATTTCCTTCTCCAGGATATCTTCCTGACCCAGGGATTGAACCCGTGTCTCCTGCATTGGCAGGTTGATTCTTTACCACTGCGCCACCAGGGAAGCCCAAGATTGCCTACTAGTTCTTTATTTTTTCCATTATTCTTAATTGCTCAACAAATTACATATAGAATTTGGTATAAAAAGAACCTCTGGAATACGAGAAAGAACACAGGACGTGGAACCAGAATGATGTGTTCTTGTATTTCTATTTCTTTATATTCCTGTTTCCAGCGTTAGTTTTGAATATAATTTCTCACAAGGATTTGCTCATTAATTATAAAATGGCCCACAAAATGGTATTTATATGATGGATTGTGGTATTAGCTGATGCGAAGTGATCATCTTTTCACAATGTATTAGTGTATCCAATCAAGACACTGCACACCTTACATTTACACAATGTTATATGTCAATTGTATCTCAAAACAGCTGGGGGCCAGAAGGTGGGGGAGTGGGAAGAAGCCCAGAGATCCAACTGCCTTCCGTGTGGTGTGCTCACTCAGTTGCGTCCGACTCTGCGACCCCACGAGCTGGTGCCATTTAATACTCCAGGGGATCTTCCCAACCCAGAGCTGGAACCTGGCTCTCCTGCATTGATAGGCAGATTCTTTACCACTGCGCCACCTGGGAAGCCCATATACATCTTCATATACTTAAGATGATTGCAGTCACCTTGGTCATGCCATGCAAAACCCCGCCTTTAAACAATTCCTTTCTGAGGGTCTGGAAAATTCTCGTTTTCTAATTAAGACTGGCCACGGGTAGAATAACACTTCACATGAAAAGGCCTGGGTTCTGCTATCAAGTTACTGTGTGGTTTGGGGAAATCACTCCCTTTGAATCCACTGTTTAAAAAGATACTTGTTTATGATTTACTTATTGGGCTGGCACATGGGATCTTCGCTCTTCATTGCAGCATGCGCGATCTTGTATTTGCAGCATGTGGGATCAAGTTCCCTGACCAGGAATCAAACTTGGGCCCCTTGCATTCAGAACATGGGAGTCTTAACCAGTGGACCACCAGGGAAGGCCGAGTCTGCTTTATTTAGATGTCTTTTGCCCACCCTACTTCAGAGTTAATGGATCTTAAATCTGATGTCTTCTTTGTAACATCCATGTCTGGAATTAGCAGCCAAGGCCTAGAATGACTCTCCTCCCTTCTTCCCTGAGCAGAGAGGGAGCATCTGCTTCCCTGTTTCAACTGCCTTTAGGGTACAGCAGCAGCTATAGCAGGAGGGAGTTGGGGCAGGAACAATACTGTGAGGATGCTAATTATTTTGCTCAAGATTAAAGTTAATAAGTTTAGATACAGGTCTGGCTCCAAAGCCCATACCTTTTTTTTTTTTAACTTTTTGATTGTGAAACATGACACCAATAACAGACAAGTGCATTAAACAAATGAGATTAGTAATTATAAAGCCAACACCCATGGAGACACCATGCAAAGCAAGAAATAGAACTCTACAAGTCTCTTGTGTTTCTTCCACAACATTCTTGTACGTGAAGCCTGGTGCATGGGTACCTCAGTTTCTCTAAGGTACAGCTTTAAGGAGTGGTAATACTGTATCACACTGTATATGTGTATGGATCTTCAGATTTACTAGGTAAAGCCTAACCATTTATCAAGTGGCTGTTCTGATGGACTCTGCCACCACCGGAATGAGAGTTCTCACGGCTTCATGTCCTTACTTGCTCTTGGCAGACACTTCCCTGCTAATGAGGTTGAGCGCTTATTGATGCTATCACAGAAATATCTTTATTTGGCCGCACTGGGTCTTAAGTCACGGCACGTAAGATCTTCATCGGGGCACGTGGGCTCAGTTGCCAAACGGCACGTGGGATCTTAGTTTCCCGACCAGGGATTGAACTGCATTGCAAGGTGGATTCTTAAATCTCTGGACAAACAAGAAAGGTCTCCCAGATATCTCCTTTAAGATGTGCTGACTCGTGACTTGCCTCTTGCCCAGTCTCGTCCAGAGTTATGCTGTGCTCCTTGTTCGGCTCTGAGCCTTCGAAGAGGTTGTAGGTGTGTCCAACCGGCAACGTGCAGAGGCAAGACAAGCACCAGAGCTTACTCTCTGCGATACTCAAGAGTGCTGCATGGAGCTGGCCGCAAGGCAGGGCTGAGGAAACCTGCTGCCTGACAAGTACATAATCCTTACTGGCAACCCCCAAACACAGACTTGTGAAAAGCAAAGGTCTCTTAAGTTTGGTACAGTGTTCCTCTGGAGGCAAAACCTGATGACACAAGGCTAATTAGAGCTTTTACTCATATGTTTCCTGCAGAAATATTAAGTTAACTATGGTGGCTGTCCATAGACTGCTGTCAGACAACATACAATGTTAATTACTTATGTTCCAGAACAGCTTCCTAAAATCTGAAAATTCCTGAATTCTTAACACATCTGGCCACAAAGATCTCAAATACAGGATTCTGGACCTGCCATTTATTGAATCCCTGCAATATTTCTAGCACCATGGATAAGTAGATGCCTTACACACATAATAGACCTGTTGGGAAGATTAGATAAGGAAGTTACAAACCTACCTTATTTTACACAGGAGACACCAGAGGCTCAGACTGGTTAATATGCCTAGTCCACACAGCAGAGCTGAGATTCGTGTTTCTTGAAATTAGTGTATCTTACACAACACATACATGGTATATTAAAGCATAAGCGGTAACTACAGTCACTTAAAGATATCAATGAAGCACACTTAAAAGTAGTTATATTAGTGAGCCAGACTGAATGCCTGCAGCACACTCACTGGGAAACGTGATTTAGATGGATTAGTCACACTAACACAAATCAGAGCCCCTGAGTGTACACACACTTTTCAGAGGCGAGGACTCTGTCCAGAGAGGTCAAAGTGCACGCCCAGGGCCTCAGAGCTAGTCACTCAGGAAGAGCTGAAGGCATTCATTTTAGTCTGCTGAACTATAACCAAGCTTCCTGATACAGATACCAACAATCAACACGGCACTCCTCATGGACTTGTAAAGCAATGTGAAACTGCTATTTCTGAAAAATTCAATATTTGAAGCAAACAAGGTTAAATAACGTAGACTCACATCTCCCTTTCCACTTTGCAAGCTTGCAAAGCTCTTGCCTCCAGCCTTGGCGGGTGAGATTGACTTTCTGTCCAAGGTCCACTGCTTCATTGGGGATGACCATTTCACTCCCTCCCTCCCATCTTCTCTGGGGCCTTGGTTTCAGTCATCATCCCCTTTCATACTTTTAAAAACATTTAAAATTTTTTATTTTTGGCTGCACTGGGTCTCTGTGGCCACACAAGGGCCTTCTCTAGTCGCAGAGTGGGGACTACTCTCCAGCTGCAGAGTGCGGGCTTCTCATTGTGGTGGCTTCTCTCGTTGCGGAGCACAGGCCCTAGGGTGTGCGGGTTTCAGGAGCTGTGATGCTCAGGCTTGGCTGCCTCTTGGCATGTGGGATCTTCAGGGACCAGGAATCAAACCCGGGTCCCCTGTATTGGCAGGTGGATTCTTAATCACTGGACCACCAGGGAAAGCGCCCTTTCACATTTTTAACCTTGCTTTCAATTGACCCTTCCAACCTTCAAAAGGCAGGGAGGGCCTCCTCCCTTCATTCCTCTAGTCACCCGTGTTCCTCTTTACCTTTTCAGAAGCCTCAGAGTCGTCTACCCCACGCCGTTTTCTCACCTCCTACTTATCCTCGAAGCACTAGCAACTTACCATCCCCGTGTTCCTCTGGCATGGGACGGCCGACTTCTGGGGACACACCTCGGTCCTCTCTCTCTCACTCTGCTCTGCTTGGTGCTGTTGACCATTCCCCTCCTTGAGGCTCCTCTCCCTTGGCTTATTGCTGCTCCTGTTTCCCAGTTCTCTTGGAGGTTTGTCTGTAGACGTGATCTCACTTGAGCTTCACACTACATGCAGGCATATTCCAAATTCAAGTTTCTGGCTTCTCCAAAGACACATCCATCTGTCTTCAAACTGCTTAGTCTCTCCTTTTGATTCCAGGCCTGCTCCTGAATTCTCTCAGGAAATCACTGCTACCTACCAAATAATCTTAACTAGAAACCTAGTGGTCACACCTGACCCTTCTTTCCCCTCCCTCCAAATCAAGTCCCTAATTCCTGCTGGTAGCCCATCAAACAAGCTCAAAGGAGAAGAGAATTCTTTCTTGACAGTTCAGTTAAGCAAATATTGAGCAGTTCAAACACACTTAAAATGAATTAGAACTCAGTGTACAAATTAAGTAGCCTACAAATCTTAGAAAATGCTGAACACTTACCAATTTATTTGGATAGGTCAAAACACTTGGAGAAATCACTGCAGGTAACTAAAAATGTACCAGGAATCATAAAAAGGCATTTCTAAGTTGACAAGGGCCAGCTTTTCCGCATTTGGCTTAAAATAGGATAACAAATAGCTCAAATTCACCCCAAGCTGTGGCAGCCGGCTCCCAAGGCAGCCCCTCTGTCTCGCCTCCTAGTAGGCTTACTCTTGCGTAGTCTCTTCCACTGCACAGGGCCGACTGGAGTGATCAACAGCGTATTGCGGAAATGATGGAGTCTTGCTACATTATTCCCTGGGTGCGTGCGGAGCTACGAAGAGGTCCACTTGGCTGGGACTGAGCTTTCCTGCCAACTACCAGCACTAATTCCCAGGTGTGTGAGTGAGCCACAACAGAAGCAGATTCTCCAGCCTCAGTCAGGGTTCCCAGTGACCAATCTTCTGAGACTTGAACCAGATCACTAAGCCACTCTCGAATTCTCGACCTAGTTTAACTGTATGAAGATTAATGTTTGTTTTAAATGGCTACATGTTGACCCTCATATAAGAAACGTGGAAAGCCCTGTAGCACAAGCGTTCACATTACTGACCAAATGAAGATACTCTGAATGTAATGGCTATGGGAAAGTTCTGAAAGTTCTCTCAACTTTTACAGATATGAGAATTCATTCTGGAGAGAATTCATTCTGAATGATATCAGTATTGGAAAGTCTTCCATTTTTTCCACATGCCTTAAAAAATTTGAGAACTCACACTGCAAAGGAACTTGTGAGTGTAAAGAATGAGGGACAGCCTTTAACGATGTCTCTTACATTAGGAAATACACAAAAACCCTGTCTGGATGCAAAATCTCTAAATGTATCAGCACTGGAAAAATTGTCAGTTATTCCTGTCTTCACTGACACGTGAGAACTCATACTGGAGGGGACCCTAGGAATGCAATCGATGTGGTGCAGTCTCAGCCTCGGTTCTGCAGAATGGTCACAAAATATACTGAGAACAAAATGTACAAATATTGTTAAGTACAGGATTAACTTTATCGATATCCCATTCTTAGTCATTCCAAGATAAACATTGATGTCTATAGCTATCCTCTAAAATAAACCTTAAATCACATTCTTAAAAAAATACAAAATAAACTACTAAGCTTTGGGGGTAATTTGTTATGCCACAATAGATAATACCACAGAGAGTTCCCAAGACATGTGAAAACCTGCTCAACTATGCATGAAAATTTTGTCCTCCGACTTTACCTGCTGGAAAGGGGAAAACACACTCTTGGTTGTGAGCAGCCAAGAAGAGGTTGAAAGTACCTAAGAAGTTTGAGGAGTACTCCATAAATCAATCCCTGAGGGAGAGTTGATGATTTCCAACTGGGGGGGGGGGGTCAGAAGTCCTCCAGTATAGAAACTGACGACCAGACCAAGTACCCTAAAGGCGTCAACTTACGACTGTAGCTGACAGTCATACAAGAACTGAAGACCCCAACTCAGACTTCCTATGTCTCTCTCTCTCCTAGTACTAGCCACATATTTGGTTTTCTAGACCATTTCTGTCAAAAGAACAGGCAACAATAACATCCCAATTTATTTTTACATTCGTATTTCCTACTCCTTTCACTTCACGTACCACTGAGTGAAGCTACAATAGCCAGTCCAGAGAAATTATACCTTCTTGGACTGGCCATTATACCTCCACCACTCTTTATATAGATCACGGTTGTGCTACACACAAAATCTCTTGATTGCGAATTATGAGAGTAAAGGTCTAGTTTTGTTCCTTTTCATAGCACACATTGTTGCTGTTCCATAAAGGATAACTTTAAGTGCTACCATTTAAAGCATGTTACCATTTATGACCTCAATATTTTAGTGCCTTTTGGTCTATCATTTTGGAATACACCCTTCTCATACACCTCTACTCCTAAAATTCTGGCTTACTTCAAGTATCATCCCCTATCTTTTCTAATATTTTACCACTTCCTACTGGCAAATTATTACCTGACCTCACCCAAGATAGGTAATTGCTATTCACTGGAAACCTCACAGACCATTAACCTATACTTCTCTCATGTCCTGACATCATATTTGCCTTCTGCTCACCTAGTCCTCCCCACCAAACTATGAACCAAAGCTCAGAACCCGCAAAGCTCAGAACCCGCGTTTCCCACAATTAGGTCACAGCTGGATGATGAAAGACTCGAGCCTAGGCGTCCCAGCCTCCCGAGTCTCCTGTGTGCCTGCTGTCTTTTTTGTCTATCCTACTGTTCACCGGTGTATTATACCATTTACTCAGACACTTCCACCAATGTACCCTTCATTCCCTGAAGACACCTACAAAGGATCAAAATGTTTAACTGGGAGAAAATGTCCACATCCTCTCATTCTGATGTTCGTTCAATTTAATCAGCATAAACTTTTGTAGAACTTTTGTAGAACACTACCACAGAACGATCGCTATTAGCATTCTATTTACATAAGTATTCTCAACCTAGAGCTGCCTCTTTCACCTCACAATGCATATTCTCTTCTCCTTTAGACATCCTTACATGAAGAGTTTAAAGACTAGATGAAAAAGCCCAGGCACAGTAAGACCAGTGTTAAATGAGGCACTATGACCTTGAGAAAGCAAAACACCTTGTTTGCTGCTGGTTGGACACTGCCAGTTGAATCAAGTTAAAGCTCATGTCCTGTTTATTTTGTAGGTGTCCAAACAGAATCTAGAGCCTGTTACCCATCATCACCTGGGAGCTTATCAGAAATGCACTCGCAAAGTACCACCACTTTAGAAACAGTTCAGAAGTCCCTCGAAATGTGGAAGTTAACATATGACCAAGATGGACTGTACAACGCTGTGCCCAGTTAACAATGCTGTATGGTGCACTTGAAGATCTACACGGCTAGGTGTCGCCGTGTCGCTCTAATTTCTTAAAAAGGTATCATGACCCAGAAATTCCAGTCCTAGTTATTTTAACAGAAATGAAGACACGTCTTAACTGAGATGAAAATGTGTCCACAAAATCTTGCACACAAAATGTTCACAGCATTATTCATAAGCCAAAAGGCATATAAGGTATAAACGACCCAAATGTTCCATCAACTGATGAATACATAAACAAAATGTGGCATGTCCATACAATGGAATATTATTTGGCCATAAAAAGAAATTAAGTACTTGATATTTTACAACATGAATGAATCCTAAAAATATCCTAAGAAGCCAGTTATAGAATTGCACATAATGTATGAATCCATTTATATGAACTATCCATAAAAGGCACGTCCATAGAGACAGAAAGTAGATTAGTGGCTGCTGGAGATTTCAGGGTGGAACTTGGGTGGAGGTGATGAATGGGAATAATTGTGAATGGACATACGGCTTCTTTCTTGGCATGACGAAAAATGTCCTGAATGAAAGACAGTGGTGATAGTTGCACGACTGTTACGCTAAAAACAAACCCACCAACCCACTGGATCGTACACTTTTAAGGATATAATTTTATATCAATTGTATTTCAATGTTATTAAAAAAAAAAAACAAGACTGTAGGTTCTCAGGCTGACCCCAGACCTACTGAATCAGAGTCTGCATCTTAACAAGATCCCCAGGTGATCCTCATCTGCATTCAAGCTTGAGAAGCACTGATTTAGAAGAAATATAGTCAAAATTGTTTCTCCAGTTCATCATTAACTATTATGGGACAGTTAACTTGATTTCACCAGGGCAGATTTTTGTCACAATTGCTTGAGATACACAATCAACCACCATGTACAGTGATTTTTATAACTTCTGGTTTTTCCTTTGAAAATCTGCAAAGTTTTAGAACTTGGTGGCACCTTTATTGAGCTAAGAGCAAAGCCTTGGCATACATACTTTTTAAACCCGCAACAATACTCAGTAGACAGGAGGCACTCCTACTTTAAGTAAACCACCAGTTCAATAACATAAAGTGACCAAAGGAGATACACCTCCAAATGGGAAATGAGACCAAAAAAACCCACTCACTTGAGAAAATAGTTTATTAACGGTCAAATCAGATTTACAGAAATGTAAAACAGGATAGAGGTGCAGAGGCTTCAAAGAAACTATACATACAATAGAAGTAAATTACCTACCTGGAGTCCTCATGAGTTTTTCTTTACTATGTACAGAGCCTGATCTATTTTTTAAAAGAATCCTAGCAAAAAATCTCAGCAGTCATATTTTCTCATGATCTGGCAGCTAAAGAAAAATGTCCACATTCCCAAAAGAAAAGAGGACTGGACGTAAGCAAAAATAGGTCGTGAACCTAACAGGTAACTGTTGATAAGCTCTGCTTCTCCTCTGCAGCCCTTGAAACTGTGTGTGCGCAAGCACACTACTGCACGGAGTGGCAGGAGGGGAAGAAGGCAGCGGCGAAGTCATCACGCTAAATGGCTGTCCTGGAGCCAAGAGTTAAAAACAGGGAATTTTTGGCTCTCCGAAAAGTTTGGTAACTCTCATCTATAGTCTTTCTATGCTACTGAAACTTTCCCTTTTAAAACTACCCAAGTTTTATTCAGAATCTGGACTATCTTGCAGGTACTCCTAGCCAGGTACCGCATATAAATATCATGCCCATATTGAGAGTCCAGGCACAATCAGCCTGTCTGGGTTCACATACTGGTTTTAGGTCGTAGCTGTACAAAGCTGAATAAGGTAATTAGCTTTTCTGCCTTAATGACTTAAAACGGATTTTAGTAATAGCACCCATTTTACAGGACAATTATAAGGATTAAAAAATAAATATGTAAAGAGCTTAGAACAGTACCTGGAACATAGAAAGTATTTAGTAAATGTCTCTCTCAAACATAAACGCTGGATCTTTCAAATACAATTTGTCATATTTAAATTGCAAGCTACAGATGATTTTTGATTGGGAAATGGAATTAGTCTCATTTTATTAGATTCGGATTCCCAAAACTAAAATTCTAACTATTTTATCAATAAAGATGAATTTACTGAGTACTTGAACTGTGTGCTATTCCATCGTTTTACTCCGGGTCTGGCATAAGGCCTATTACACAGAGATTTAATAAACGTGGAACAATGTAACCTCAGTAATTTTAAAATTATCTATAAAATCAATGTAGGTGAGGTTAACAGAGACCTATAAAACCCATTATTTTATTCTTGTTTGACTATATACAATGCAAATATAGTTCTGGTAGGAACTTAGAAGCATTTTAAAGATTTTTCTATATAGTTTAAGGGGTAAAATTAAAACTCGACTGAAAATATTTTGAGAGGAGTTGAGGACAAAGCAACAAAAACCGGCATTCTGTACACTTCAGTGCCAGTTCCAGCGTGACTGCCAGGAAGTAGAGGAAAGCTTCACGCTGGCTGGAACAACTCCATCTTCTCCACAACCAGAGAACTGCACCAAACGGGGGCAAGGTTCCTGAAGCTCCGAATAAAGCAGCCATCCATTTTTACTAACACATCTAAAAATACCTAATACAGTCTTCCTTCAAATCAGGTATCTCACTTACCTTTTCAGCACATTTCCTAAAAACATTAAGGACAGACGTAAGGTTTAGTTGGTAATCTCCATGAACTCAGTTCTTTTCCTCTGACTGCAGTGAAGCTGACGTGACAAAGCAGGTTTGGGAACGCTAGAAATGAATTCCTATTTCCCCGTGCATTCTTCAGATTCATTTTCCCCCACATTTCTGCATGGCTGGCTTCCATTTCAGCATCAGTCACGAAATCTTGAAGGTCAGACACAGTAAACAGGGAAGGACATAAAATTAAGTGACATGGGCGTAGCTTTGAGTCTCACAAGTTCAACAGGGATGAGTCACACTTTAAAGTATGTGAAAATGAATTCTATATTTTGTTCCTTTATGAAATTCAGCCCTTAGTCAAGCTAAAGGTATGTTTGGTATAGCCCAAAATGTTGTTTGTTCCTTTAATAAATGTTGAGTGAAAAAATGTGTAAATCCCATGAAGACCAAAATGCAAGTTGATCAGCTTAGTATGAGTCTGCACCACTGAGCTATTTTGCACTATAAATGTGTAAAGGAAAAACAATTCTAAGAAAAGTAATGAAAAATACTGGCAAACTACTGATTCTCTAATTTGCCGGACAAATTTGAAATGGGTATTTTACTTACGTTATCACTTAAAAGTTGGGGGCGGGGGGCAGGGGTAGGAAGTGAACCTTATATGATTATCATTAGTACAAGCTTTAAATTAAGACTTATTCAATTGCTTTCTTAGGAAATTAGCATTGAAATTCACTTAGTAAGAGAGGAGGAAAAAATACATGTGGAATTAACAACCAAGAAATGTCTTTACTGCTTTGCAAAATCAACTGAAAACCAAAACATTCTATACTTCAAGTAGTCAGCAAAGAAAACTATTTTTCTTTGCTTCCTATACATCATTGAATAGGTTTGTTGTACTCACATACTGACACCTCAACTCCCTGTGATAGCCAAGTGAGAGAATCAGGTCACGACTTTGGGAATGGAAATGAGAGTAGGTAGATCAGGGGAACTCAGGCTGACAACACTTTTTTAGGGGACTGGAAGAGAAAGCCATCGGTATGCCATCAGTTTGAGCATTCTGACCATGTATCAGGTAGTCATCCTTGTGGAATGGTTCTGGATTCCAAATGACACCTTCTTCCTCAATGTACTCACTCCATCACTGGCTGAACAGTCCACACTGGAGACCATTTAAAAACGTGCCGTGTGTAATAACCATTATCTACTTTAGTAGCTAGAAAGGTAAAACAAAAGTTAGCACATAAAACTATCTTTAGGGACTAGGACAGAATACTATTTCAGGAATAATGAACACAATGACCAGAGCAATTTTTCAAAAAGTACAATGAAAACATCCGGTACTAAGTAGCTGGCTTTTGTTTTTAAGGGTGGGGGGGACAACCCTCAAAATGTCTTTTATTCAAAGTATGGTCTAAGTACCCTCTTTCCTCCCCTCAATCTGTTTTAGGACTGGCATTCCAGACACGAATATAAAATAACATGGTTAGGTATTCATTGAACAGGAAGGTGAGTCAGTGAATTTACTGATACTGCTCAACTAAATAACACACCCTGGAATCAATATGACTTCCATCCCAGAAAAGGGAAGTTTTGGACGAAAACCAGAAATAGCAACAGTTGCTCCTGATGCCAGATTCTAATAGCAAAGGGCAAGAGGGACTCATGTTACCTACCCTTAACTTAATGAAGAAAAAGCAAAGTTGAGTTTAAGAAAAAGAAAAGGAATCACCATTTAGAACGATCTGAAGAGAGCCGAGAAATTTTATAGAACAGAGCAAGCTGTGTGAATACTGGGTTCAATGCTTCTTAGTTTGCAGTAAAGAAGTAGTATTCAAAGGGAAGATAAAATATACGTATAACTTTCTTTTCAAAGCAGAACACTGCTCAAAGCCAGGCAATAGTGTAGAGCACTTGTGTTAAGCTGGTATCTGGAAATAAGGCAAAAATAAAATACTATTTGCTGCAGGGTTAAGATGCATCCTGGATTAGATTTGTTAACCTAAGAGCCATGAGCTGGCAAGAGCAGACTTCTGTTCTTGAAGACATTCTAGTTTGTATTATAGTATTTTGTTCTTGTACCAGCCAGCAATTATTAAGTTTCAAGGTCTGTATTAATATCTTGAAGCTGATTACTCATCTTACTTTATGAATTTTCAAGGTAAATCTTACCTTTTAAGTCAGTACTTCTGTTTGTATTTTAAATCCTCTAACATAACATACTTAACCACAGCTTTACTGACAGATTTAAAAAGAGAAAGGGTAGGGATAAACTGAGAAATGATTATCATTATACCCATTCCATTAGACCAGCTGAAGAGAATAAACCTCAAGATATAAAGAGTTAATTGTTTCTCTTCATGCCTGGTTATAAGGCGACCACTGGACATAAAAAATGGAGGTCCCCGCACCAAGTTTTCACAGGTATTTTCATCACTCATTTGAAGTAAATACTAAGGATATTGGCTATCAAACCCACATACATTTGTGTCCATAATAGTGTAAATAATGAAGAATCCCATGAGTCATACCCTAATGATAATAGCCATATTTTTCTGGCCTACACCAAATCCAGCTACACTTTTAAGAGCTTACAAGGTTCTTTAGTAATTTCAAACACATAAAATAAGTAACATTCTTATTTTATTTAAACCAAATATCCAGTGTCCCTAAGTGAGGTGGGCTCAATAACCTTTCAAAAACGATACCCTTGATTCATTATATTTTGAATCATGCTTTTCCCAACACTTTCACTTAGTTCCAACTTGGTTCTCCAGCCAGGGACAAAGCCAAGGGTAAAACTGAACCTGCAGACTAGGCCTGGCTAGCACTGGTCGCCAGCTGTGACGCGGAACGCTCTCCCCATCCAGGACACCCTGGATGAAACAGTGAACAAAGGGTCAAGTGCAAACGACGTCCACAAAATGCAGACTCCTGTCGTCTTAGCTCAGGAAATTCATTTTAAAAGATAACAAGGTGTGATTACTTTAGTTGTGAAATGTGAAATAATACCAAGGGAGTAAGATACCAGGGAACTTCCCTGGTGGCCCAGCAGTTAAGTGTCCACCTTCCAGTGTAGGGGGTGCAGGTCTGATCCCTGGTCCGGGAACAGGACCTCACAAGCTGTGAGGCAACCAAGAGTGCTCCAGCTACACCCCAGGGCAGCAAACAAAAAAAAGGAAGCCAGAAAAAGAGTTCTTGAACGGAATTTCAATTTTTATATAAAATTCCCCAATAATCAAAAGTCATCAAAGGGCCCTTCAAGAAGTCTCATCCAATCCATTGGCTGATGATGGTGAAGGTGATCAGATTCGGGAATATTTACCGATTTTTCCTTTGCAGATGCTGTTGCTCTTGGACTGAATGCCATCAAAGCCATTACGACCTGGATACAGAGCATCTGCTGCAAACCTGTGTCTCCAGCCTGGCTTCCTATTTTTCCCCAAGTGCATACTTGAGGAATGAAATACTCATTTCATGTTAGCTGTGAGTAAACCACACTGGAAGCAAATCAGACCACAGATTACTTAGTATCTCCTGCCTTCCTGATGCTGACCCTACTCCATTTCCTGCAGCTTTCTATTTTCAAGAAAACATTTCCCTGCATAATTCTCTTCTCCCAACATTTGTGGGCTTTGCCCACCCAATCCTCTACCCTTTGAAAAAGATATCAAACTAAGCTCCTGGAAATTTCAGGGAAAAAAAAATCGGTGTTGAAACTAAAGGCAGAACTTCCCTGGTAGCTCAGATGGAAAAGAATTCACCTGCAATGCAGGAGACCTGGGTGTGATCCCTGGGTTGGGAAGATCCCCTGGAGAAGGGAACGGCTACCCACTCCAGTATTCTTGCCTTGAGAATTCCATGGACAGAGGAGCCTGGCAGGTTACAGTCCATGGGGTCTCAGAGTCGGACACAACTGAGCGACTAACACTTTTGTTGCTGCCAAGTCACTTCAGTCGTGTCCGACTCTGTGTGACCCCATAGACGGCAGCCCACCAGGCTCCCCCGTCCCTGGGATTCTCCAGGCAAGAACACTGGAGTGGGTTACCATTTCCTTCTCCAATGCCTGAAAGTGAAAAGTGAAAGTGAAGTCGCTCAGTCGTGTCCGACCCTCAGCGACACCATGGACTGCAGCCTTCCAGGCTCCTCTGTCCATGGGATTTTCCAGGGAAGAGTACAGGAGTGGGGTGCCATTGCCCTCTCTGACACTTTTGCTACTACTACTCAAAGAGTAAATACTACTTTCCATGTACATTACCCAAAGGGTCAAATTTAAAAGGCCGCAACTGATCTGATTAGCACCCTCTCCCCTTTCTTCTTGTCTCTGGTTCCAACAATGAACCTCAGAAATCATGGTCACTGGCAGACTGTCAGGGACAAAGTGAATGCATGCTTTACTCGTAAGTGTGGGGACTCTGACTCCATGTTTCTCTTAGAGAAAACCTGGATTTGAGTGAACTTTTGCCAATGACCGTGAAGTAACATTTGCAAATGTCAAGAGCCACACTTATTTTTATATACCAGATGAATTTCCTACATACAACAAACTAATTCCAAAGATGCTTCACAATCTTTATTTCTGATGGCTATCAACCAGCACCTTCTCTTTCCTTCTAGTTTTTCTTTTTCCAAGTAAATTCTCCAACAGTCTAATGGTTCTACCTGATACCCTGGGTGAAATTCTCAATTTGATCTTGCTAAATTAGGTTACTATAAAAAAGATATAAACTGTGGAATTTAAAGAAAAATATATTTTTGGATAAGAAGAAATCATCTCTATGATGTAGACACTGTTATAGTCTATGGAATTTTAAACTGAGGAAGCAGTTAAACTGTGCTATTTTATAGATGACGGTGAAGTCTTACAAAAAAAAAAAGTAATCTTGGGAGTTCCCTGGTAGCCTAGTGGTTAAGATTCTGGGTTTTCACTGCCATAATCTGGGTTCAATCCCTGGTTGGGGAACTGAGACCCTGGAAGCTGCATGGCATGGCCAAAAAAAAAAAGATTTTTTGCCGTATCTTTTTAAAAGACTGACATCAGAGCTTGTTCTTAGAGATAGGATTATCAAAACGAAATAGGAAAAGAGAGAATATATATTATCCACACACAGAAACTCATGTTCTCAACTTACTTGGCAGAAGAACCTAGTCATTTTCATTCACTACAAAGTTCTACTCCAAGTAAATGGAGTTTAAGCAAACATCAAGTAGCTTCAAGTAAAAAAAGAGATAATGCAGACATTTAGTTTTCAAAGAACATTTGTTTGACAGGAAAATGTATTCAATTTTTTGGTGTCACTAAAATTTTTAAAAGTGTGGCATTTATGTTTCTAAATTAAAGAATGTTTTAAAACAACTTCATGAGCAGACAAAGGAATATGGCACTTCCTAGGCTTTGTCTTCTAACACGTCCAGTCACAGAAAAGAACTTTATAAAAACATGCAGGATGGGTCAGATATATGAGAGACACAATATGGAGTTTATATTCAGTGACGGCTCTGGGGAAGTTGGAAAGCATTTCAGACACAGCAGCAGTAGAGCCTGATTCTGATAAATCTAAAATGTGTTTTAGATTAATATTTGTTATCCACTTTACAATTAAGTAACTCAAGTACTGCATAAAATTTTACACAGGGGAAATATTTTAAAGTTCTAAGTACTTCCTAATCTAATATGAAACCACCTTTTTTATAATGTGAAGGATTGATGTTACATTTATAAATATAAGAGAACTGAAATATCCGTAATTGGGCAAAACCAAACCACTTAAATTGTTTTAATTTTCAGACTGAACACAGCAAGTAGGCAACTAAAGGAAAGGACTTCATAACCCTAATGTCAGAAAATGTTTCATATTATACTCTTTACCTATGTCCTTCTTCAAGTCTGAGGGCTCCAAAACATGCTAGTGAAAAAAAAGATCAAAATTAGCATTTACGTAAGGATTTTCAGTCAATATTGCAAATAGAAGCACCAGGGGAAAAAAGGTCAGAATAAAGAAAACTCAAATATGTAACTTAATGAGAAACCCTTGAGACATACAAAATCAAACTGCATTACTTACCAAACCTCTACACCACCTCCTGATAAATATCCAGAGAAAAAAATGTGAGAGATCTAAAATGTATCGTAAACAGGCAGAGAAAACACTTTAACAGCCCTCCCCCTGAATAACAGTTCAAAATGAAAAATTTCAAGACAAAACATAGGTCAATAAAATACAATTATTTTGAAGCCTCTGATACAATTTCTACACTTACGAATAAACTTCCAATTACTGCTCCTGAGGATGTTGAAATATTTTGAAAAGGGGGAAAAACAGCACAACTTAAATGCGTGTGTGTGAGGGGGGAATCTACACGGAACATGTGGTAGGGGTATGCTGCAGGGAGGAAAGGGAGAGCGAAACCACCAAAATTAAAAACCTTTCTCTACTTTACTCTGGAGCTCTATTTTTTTCTCTTCTAGTTTAGTGAGATCCACGACTCTATTTCTGAACAGACCAGATCTTTAGTATTTGAATGAATCACGACTCCACTACAAATGTTCCTGCCTCTCCATTTCCTCATCTGTAGACGCGAAGCTGCGTAGATTAAGAGAACGGCTGAAAAGCACTTTCAACAGCAGCTGACACATGGGAAGCACTTAACAAACACCAGCCAGTGGCATTAAACAGAGTACATGTTTACTTAAATTTTACTTCCTCAATGGCTATTATTTTTGATTTTTGCAAGGCAAAAAGCAAGGATCTCCCTGATGCGCTCTGTGAAAGGCTGGAATTTGAGCCAGACTTTGCCAATGTATTTAATGATACTTAACTTTCAGAACAGCTTCAGGCAAACTTTTTCAAATGTTCTTTATGTAGAAGTAGCTGATCCAAATATGAGGTAGCACTCTTCCTGCCTGGCATCAATTATTACTCTTAATAATAGGAGATGGAAGGCAGTATACGATATATATTTATACACACACAGTGTTATGTATATGTTAAATGTGGTGAACTGACTTTTCAGGTTTGCTGTGGGGATAATCAAAATGGTCAGACTCTACTTGGAAGTACAAAACCAACTTAATCTCTTTTATCCCATTCCTCTACAAAATTAAAGATTTTGTATATAAAGAAGCAAACATGTATCAATCACAAAATGTAGAAAATATTCAATGATGCTAAGGACAGGGAAACAGAAGCATACAACAGCAAATAAAAATTTCACAAATTTAAACCTTACATTGTAGAATACCATCTGTTTTTAGCTTGTAATTCACAACTCCCCACAATAAATCTAACCTGAAGAAAATGCTTTGTCTCTCACTCTAAAAAGCAAAATAAATTTCTACAGAAAGATAAAAGTGAAAATACGTTTTCAGCACTAATACTTGCTTTATTACAAACTAGCTGTACAACCCTGGCTATGTCATTCAATCTCTCTGGGCCTGAGTTCTCCCACTGGAAACAGGGATACTAGTGCCTAACACAGAGGCTCCTGTGAATGTTAAAGATGATATAAAGTACCTAGCTGCATGTAACTGGTGCACAGTAGGAACTCAATGAATAGGAGCTACTGCTTGACCAGTATGAGAGGTGTTGGATATCAGGTCAAAAATTCAAAATATCAAGAAGTCTTTTTGTACTTTAGTTTCCCCAGAAGAGACAGAGCATCCAACGTAGGAAGCAGGTCTGACAAACTTGGTCTAACGGAGGCTATCACCATGATTGAAGTGCAGATTTAGACAGTCTCACAAGTATGGATGACTACTGCAATATGGACACGTACTGCAATAATACAATAGTACCTTTGTTTTCAGAAAATACAAGAGTATGTGAAAAATCTATGCATCCACCTGTTCAACTTTTAGGCTGAGACTGGCCAACTAGGCTGTTTTTCTACTGGTTGTCTGTGTACTTTCAAGAAGTGGAATTCTGAAAACTTTAAAGCAAAAGATTGCTCTTTAATAGTCAAGAGCAGAGAATTTTAAATTCCCTTTGAGTCACTTGGTTCAGCCTCAAAACCTGATGCAAACTCCTAAATCCATATGACTAAATCTAAGCCTTCCGCATTTTCTACTTACAGATTGTTACCCACTGCATCTAGATAGTAAGTTTCAGTACAACTTCGCTGTCAAATTGCCACTTAAGTGACTCCAAGTATTCCTTGAAGTGGGCCACTGGTTGAAATCTATAAATCATTATATATGGCAACCTTCATAGTTCAACCATATATCCCTGTTATTTTCATGAATGATATATCACATTCCAATCCATGTCTCTTTAGAAAATGGAATAATCTCCAAAGTAATTGCTAAGTAGTAGTGAATTAGAGCAAGATGGACAAAGGCAGTGTAAGGCTTGAGCAGAATCAGTGTCAGAACGGGAAAGGAATAAAAGGTTTGAAAGGAAAGATTAAGATGCTTGGGAAGCATATAAAAGGTCTCAAAATTTCAAGAATTTAGATTTGACACCATGATGTAATGGGAATGTGGGTATCTGTGTGGTAATTATTATGGCAAATGTATAGGACAGAGTAGTGAGAGACATGAAGTAGGAAAATTAGGAAGAGAGTTGTAACAAATGAGAAACAGACTTAGACACACAGCAATGCCTCCCAACCTGCGAGTCTTAGATTTAGGGGTGCATCAAGCCAACCAAATGTGAATTTCCTCCCTTAAGAGATTAGCTCCATAATGGGAGAAGACTGCCTTGTGCCCACTGCATACTTTTATTCTTTAGAACATTATTTAGCATAAAGGTGGCTCTCTAATAAAAGTATAGTCTAAATCTGAGTGTAAATGCTATTGTTATTAATTAAATAATTCACTTAAAAAGTATTGCTGAATTCCCACAATCTTTTAACACAAAATTTCCAATCAATTAACATAGTCAAGTACAATCATTAGTTCTCATGGCTAGTCTGATAAATGTCTTTTTCTACATTTAATCCTGCAAGATTAAGAACTACAATCCTAGGATAATAGAGAAAGTAAGTAGAAGACCTCATAGAAGAATCAGTATGACCTAATCAACAGAAAATCCAACAGAACAACTATTAAGATTGCAACCCGGAAGATCAAAATGTGCTCCCCAAACACGTAATTCTTTTATGGTTATGTAAGAAGGAAATGGCAACCCCCCTATTGTTCTTGCCTGGAGAATTCCATGGACAGAGGAGCCTGGCAGGCTTTATAGTCCATGGGGTGGCAGAGAGTTGGACATGACTGAGCAACTCTCACTCACTATGTAAGGTTTTGTTCCCTTTGCCAGATGCTGCCTCTTGTTATCCCCAGCGCCAGCTGAGTGCCAGGAACACATGTACTCACTAGATGTTTGTTAAATGACTGACAACTGTTTCAGCATTATCAAGTTTCATGTGATCTGGAGACACATATGAGATTAGAGGCTGCGAGTGGAATTAGAGATATAAAATCCAGTGGCGCTAACAGTGGTTAAAGTCCCTAAAAAGGGACAAAAGACAAAGGAAGAGGGCATTACAAGGAACAAGGAAATAACACGCATAGTGGATCAGAGCCAGAGAAAGACAGAAAAGTTTTGAAAGTTTCTCAAATTGTGTCAAAAGTAACAAGATGATCAAGAATAATGATATGAGGAGAAAAGGGCAACTGAAATGGCCTTTAGATCATTGCTGTCATTAGCAACACTGGTTTTGACTGAGCAGCAATTAAAATGATCTATAATTATGAATCTTGTAGGCAGAACACAGCTGGATGGAACCCCAAAGCAACTGTGGGCACTCTGGTTTGTCAGATGTCTATTTGGAATTCTGAACTTGGTCTTGGTGCTAACAACAACTAGAGCCATGGTGACTTTGATTAATACCTTCCACGTCCTAAGTCCCAGCTCTGATACTGCAGAACTGTTTATTCACCAGCCATATATACATACATGGGCTGTTACTATCAGTGAACCGATTTCTCCAAAGTTAACAGGCAATCAGAATGCCATTCAGCTTTGCTTATGCATGCTACACACAGGCTTCTTTCTCCAGGAATCAAGGTATGTGGAAAACAATAAGGCAGTAAATTCTGGTTCCTCTATCTTTAATCTATCACCTAGCCTAGGCAAATCACGAGTTACAAAGTAAAAGGGAAACAATGTTTGTCTAAAACACACACACACAAACAGAAAAATAACAACTGCAGGTAATCAGAATGATGTTAGGGAAAAAGGATAATCAATAGTACACAAAGCCATGGTTATATATGCACCCAGCATACTTCATGACCTTCCAGCAGCCACTTCAAAGACATAAAAGAAAGCCAGGGAAGGTACAAAACAGGGCAGTTAAGAAGTGTTCACAAAAATAAAGTGGCTTTTACCTTCAAAGAGTAAGAACTCCAATCTGGAAAGAAAGTTAAGATGATAAAATTGAGTTCCATGTAAAATCACAGTGATTACAGATAAAATACCACAGTCTGGCTCCATTTTATTCAAAGTAACTTAAATCCTAAAACATTCACTAGGAAATGTTTTAAAACTGGTAAAAAGAAATCTCGTATCACAAAATGTTTAGTAAACTTGTGACAAAACCACAAGTACCAAAAAAAAAAAAGTTAATTGTAAATAGGTTTAAGAAGGTTCAATTGATGAAGGCTACACTAACAGCAATATTTACAAAAGAGAAGCCTCTCAGTTATTCCAAGGCTATCATTAATCTTACTATCACAACCCAAAGTAATTCTTACACTGCTATTTCTATGAAAATAGTCTTCCACCCCACCCATAGTTCTGAGCTGGGAAAACTAACACTCCCTATTATTCAACATTTCAAAGAAGCCCAATTACAATTAATGGGTACATAATTGTATAAAGATTGCATATAGTGAGTAAAAGCCAGGAAGCAATACACACACAGAGGTGGTTAAAATGTGAGCTCTGGTACCAGACCGACCTGGGTTCAACTTGAGACTGGTCACTTCTTGTCAGGAGGTAGCCTTGGACCAAAATTCACATTTATACTTACTTTACAGGGTTAATTTGATTTTGTTTAGTCGCTAAGTTATGTCCAACTCTTCCGTGACCCCATGGATTGTAGCCCACCAGGCAAAGATACTGGAGTGGGTTGTCATTTCCTTCTCCAGGAGATCTTTCCAATCCAGGAATCGAATCCACCTCTCCTGCATTGTCAAGTGGATTCTTTACCATAGAGCCATCAGGGAAGCCCCTTACAGGGTTAATAAGTTTAAATTTAAGACAATGACAGCCAGTTGGAAACAGTCAATGTTAGCTTTTCTGTCAGGTTTGCCTCTGACCAAAATTACAACCAGTTCTATGTGTTAACCTCAGTTCTCTCTTACTAAAAAGTTCTGGCTAGCAATTATAGGTCTTGGAACTTAAAAAAAGAAAATGTTTATAGGGGAAAAATAGAGATAGTAAGAGTGTATTATCAGACACTAAATTAAGCAGTTTTGTTAAGATATAACGGAGTTTGAAACAGCTTAACCTCATGAAGGGTCTTATGAGTTACAGGCAACGGAGAAAAGTTATTTTCAATAAATCCATCCCATTTGAACAAAGCAACATGTGTATGTCTATCTTCAGGGAGTAAGAAATATTTCAAAGAACTGCTCATTATTTCAACCTTGACCAGGAATTTCTCACCTAAAGGCTTAGTTGTCAGTAAGGGGAAAAAGAAATAAAAATATAAGGAGACCTACCTTCACATTTGTTCTGTCAGATTCATACGGTCACTCCATCTTTATGTTTTAAAGTTTGAACTGTATGATGAAAATTCTTAAAATCCAGTTACTCTGACCATACCCAGTGGATACTAAACTTAATTTTAGTTTAAAAAATTCATGATATATACATTTTACAAGCTTTTCTCTCTAGGAGAAATCTAAATTATACACATTGTTCATGTATTCCAATTATAAGCTGAGTATTGTGTTACCAGGAAAGAATACCTTTCAAACTTTCAAAGGGGTTTTTTCTGGAAGATTTGGTTTGATTATTACTATTTGTAAATAGTAAAATCAACCCTGAGTATTCACTGGAGGGTCTGATGCTGAAGTTCCAAATACTTTGGCGACTTGAGGCAAACAGCCAACTCACTGGAAAAGACCCTGATGGTGGGAAAGACTGAAGGCAACAGGAGAAGGAGGTGACAGAGGATGAGGCGGTTGGACAGCATCACCGACTCAACAGACATGAATCTGAGCAAACTCCGGGAGATAGTAGAGGACAGAAGAGCCTGGTGTGCTGCAGTCCATGGGGTTGCAAAGAGTCGGACATGACTTGGCGACTGAACACCACCATCACCATTTATAAATTTATTACTGCCTCTTGGAATCCTCTCTAAATTCTCTGAGGATAATGATGACTTACTATATTGTATTTCTAACTTCTGAAACATAAAACATTCAGTGGTTGTAAAATGAATGGAAAACACATCAATTATCAACGTAAGGGACAGACTAGACTCAATCTTTTCAACAAACAGTTGATTTCTAGCTAATTACCTAGATTTGGTTGATAATGTATGAGATGAATCTACTTAATTATATCCCTTCCTTATTAACAGGTTGATCAAGATGTTACTGTACTTTCTGAAAAGAAAAAGAAAAGTTAATTACTTTTATAATATTTCCCAAAGACAAATTCCAGTATGGGGAATTTTTGGTCATTCCTACTTTAATACTGAAAGCCCATACTACGGAGAAAGCAGTTGTATATTTTGCAGTTTTTTTAAGGCAAAAAAACATCATATAACTTTAATAAAAATAAGACTAAAGTTAATTTTCAATACCACATGTCATGATGAAGTTTCAATTTGGGTTTGCTATTTATTAAACATTTCCCCCAAATACCTATTGGTAAACGAGATCACATAAATTACATACTGAGAACTGATACAAGCATTCAGCTCCTGGAATAGTTACTCAAACTTCTTTCTTCAAGGCTACTACACTGTACATTTATAGACTGAAATACGCTGCCCTAGACAGAATCTCTGGGTAAATTTTAAGAAGCCTGATCACTACTTTGACCTGCTTTGCAGACTTAAATGTAAAGCAACACAAAAACTGATATACAAATATTAGGTAATATTTCAAATCATTAATAATCTTCTGGGGAATAGTCTAAACCAAGCAAAACTGATCATGTGAAATTCAGTTAAAGACAGCTAGTTATCTTAGAGCCAGATCACCTGATCAGTTATAAGCTCAAGTATGATAAATATAAAGCCTTCAGCTGGTTTCTTATATAGTGTCATGTTACTGTCACAGTGACCTTAAATTCAGGACTGGTGGGTACTGAGAATCCCTGATTCTAATCTGAAATACCCAATTATTTTTAAGCACTGAACCAAATTACACAGAATTCTAGAAGCAGGATACATAGAATTCTAGAAGCAAGACACTGCAGTCCTTAATAGGATTTTAACACAAATACTGGTATCTGTTTACCTCTATACTGTTTTTTTTAATATGGCTCAGATTTTCATGAAACACAACAGCAGAAAAGCCTGAATAATCTAAAGCCATTATTTTATTAAAAAAATTTTTTAAAGACCATTTTTCTTTTTTATTCAGGGAAGATAACATTTTATGCAAGACTGCATAAGGAAAATATGACCAATCTTAGAGCTGAGCATACTGGCTTCTTTTATGTGTTAATTCTGTATTTTGCACACACGCCTGCGCTCACACATACACACTCATTGAGGTCTGGAAAGTGAAGGCCTTTAACAAACTTTTCCACTATGTCCTTGAAAAACACAGAAGGACTAAAAATCAAATGTTAAACAATGGGGATGGCTTAATATTAACACTTTAAAAACACTTAAATACTAGTATAAATCAAACTCAGTGATGAAGATTAGCTTGAATTTTGTGAATAAAAAAAGTGAAATCTTAAAATTTGAAGTCAATCAGAATGTGACACTTCCTTTTCAAATCAACTGTGTTACGTCTGCTTAATAAAAACTGGCTTTTCTGGAGACCAAAATTCAGTATGATATTTTGGCCTAAATTTTTGTAAATGATGAAGTAAAACAAAACAAATGGCAACTGAACTACCAATATCACTCACACACAAAATATGAGTAATCTATTTCAATCTAGAACAAAATCACAGTTGACCATTGAACCCACACACATTTGAACTGCACTGGTGTACTTACACATTAATTTTTTTTAATAGTAATACTAGACAGTACTATATGATCTGTGGTTGGTTGAATCCGAGAACATGGAATGGCCATATATGGAGGAACCCTGTATAAGTGAATTTTCCACCACAAGGAGGGCTGGTTGCCCTAACCTGTGTTGTTCAAGTATCAATGCTACTTTGAATTCAAATTAGGTTGGTTTCATTTTAGGAACAGGTTAAAGACCTTTAAAGTAAACACAGAACTAAACATTTAAGTTTAACCTGACATTATTAGGTCTATTCCTAACCTAGTGTACACTCGGAGTTCAGGCACAACAGGGTTTGAATCCTGGCTTTGCCACTTTATAGGTAGTGACCACTAGCTATCCATAAAATATACTTAATCTTAGTCTCGGACTTCCGCATAGGTAAAGTAGGGACAATATCACCTACCTTTAAGGGTTGTTGATTACATGATACACAAAATGATTCATTAGCACAATGCCTGGTAACAAGGTATACCTTGTTAGTAGCTTATAATTAACATACCATAAAGACATGCTTGGCAAAAAAGAAACAGCAGAATATTCTTTTCCATACTTCATCTATAATATTTTTTTCATTTTTAAAATAAAGGTCTGGAGTTCAAAGTAAGATATGTTATCAGTTATCAAGGACTACTACCTCCAAGTCTCTCTTTATCTAAAAATGGATACACCTGTCATTTCTATCTTTGAATTTCCCATGTGTTGATCTTAATCCATTTGAAAAATAAATTTTTTCAAGTCATCTGTAAAGATTTTCTCCCTTAATCTTTTTTATCATCAAAGGTTTACTTTGATCTGATTAATTAATGTTAATTTTTTTTAAGTCAGAAATTAAAAAAAAAATACCACCACCAAATGGGTGTTCTTTGTGACCTGTTAGCCTTTCCTTCCTGAGCTTTCTGAAGTTATTTTTATCTTTTATGACTTGTAACTGTTTTCTGATCTAATTCCTAAATAAACATGCCATGACATTTCCTCAGAGACTGTCTTTTTTTGCTTTTTCCTTATTATCTTCCATCAATTTCCTAAAACTATTAACGCCTGATTTTCTAAACTCATTTCATTTTCTTGCAAACTAACATTTTCTTGGGATCCTAAACACTATTAACATTTGTGGTGACTGTTAAACGTTTTTAATCTCCAACTAGATCCACTGAGACCAACTAGTCTATGAATCATTATAAACATCTCCTGTTGCTATCTTTTTCTACTAAGGTCTACTCTCTAACACTCCCAACCCAAATGTAAAATGACCTATAACCTTGCTATGTATTTAAGGTGTATTTAGGGACACTGGCATCACCGAGAAGCATATTAGAAGTCTCTTGCTCCATCTCAAATTACTGAATTAGAATCTGCATTTTTAAAAAACCCCAGGGATTCCTATCCACATTGAATTTTGAGAAACACTGATGAATGGTGAAACTGTGACCTAAACAGTTCAACTAAAAAGTTAAAATAATCACCAGAAGGTCTTTCAAACTTTGATAAAAAAAAAAATTACTTTGATAAATGCAACAAACGATCTCATTTATCATTTTCCCCACATTTGAAAACTCAAGTAAAAATGATATGACAACTAACAAGCAAACTTATCTTCACGATTTAAAAAGACATTTCAGTAACAATATTGCTGGTTGTATTTAAATTTAAATAGACCAAACTATTTTCCACACCAACTCTACAGAGATTATACTTAAATATTATTAATCTGTTAAGGTTATACTTCATGGGAAGCATGGAAAATAAAGTTTCAATATGATAAGCAAATGCTAAACATATACCATCTAACCAAAAAGTATAACCAATGCAACTAAGGTACTTGAATGACAGTATATAAACATACACCATTATAATCATTATTTGAATCAATCATTCAAATAATAAGAGTATCATCACTTATTATCAAGATTTGTCTTGATAATGTTTTTCACCTAAAAATTTTCCCCCACAGAATTTTCAAAATAGTGACTTAGGTGGTAAACAGTAACAGCCTTTTAAAATATATTAACCTCTGCTTAATCTACTTAAAAACCCAGGTAACGGAAATTTGCAGATTTAAAGAATTCCTGGCCGAAGCATGAATACTCCAAGAACACGTGTACAGGAATATCTGTTGCCAATTTGACTAAAAATTGCTCAGTATATGAGACCTTTAATAATGCAATATTTTCATATTGAAGGAATCTTTCTCTCTACATGTCTATGGCCGAGCTCTTTTACCAATGTTACTGAACTACTGATCCTCATCTTTAATCCTATAGAGGTAATTTTTAAGTGATCAAACCTCACATTATTTTAAAAGGCATGACTAAGTCGCACAACTTTATGACTAATTTAACCTCTTGTCCTCTTAAAAAATGGACAGCTAGGCCTAAAATTTACCCTTGGGGGATTTTAGTAATGGAATAGAACAGCAGTCCTGCTTATAAGTTTTTTGAGGAAATGTCTATAAATGATTGTGATTTTAGTCATAAATTCCAAGTCTAAATAAATAGCAATGTGATTTCTTTCACATCAATAGGAAGATATTCCGTTATGTGAGTAAAATATGGGAGTTTCCCAGGCAGACTCCAGTGGTAAAGAATCTCCTTGCCAGTGCAGAAACCATAAGAGACTCAGGTTGGATCCCTGGGTAGGAAAGATCTCCTGGAGAAGGGCTTGGCAACCCACTCCAGTATTCTTGTCTGGACAGTCCCCGTGGACAGGGGAGCCTGGAGGGCTACGGTTCATAGGGTTGCAAAGAATTGGACATGACTGAACCTACTCAGCACCCATGCAACAGTGCATTTAAAGTGTTTTGGGGGCTTCCCTTGTGGCTCAGCTGGTAAAGAATCCGCCTGCAACACAGGATTGTGATTTTAGTCATAATTTCCAAGTCTAAAAAGAACTGTGATTTCTTTCTCATCACTAGGAAGATATTCCCCTATGTGAATAAAATATACTCCACAAGAAAATACTTAATAAAAATCTTATTTCTAAAAATAAACTAGTAAATTCAGAGCTTTAGGTAGAGAAAAAAGACACCTATAGAGCCTAAGCTTAAAATGATCATAAAACAACCTCTTTTTATTCCTGGAAAAAATACACCACAAACCAGTGAGCTGCATCCCCACCCCAAGCCGCCCCTCAGCCCCAGCCCTGCCAGTACTTAAAGGGGCCCAAGTTTAGATACTTCTGCTGTCAGAATATTCCTTACTGTCTCAGTGAGTGACTTTTTGATTTGGGGGAAATAAGAAACAGTAAAATCTTCCCGGAAAATACTGACCAAAGAATTGTCTTTCTTGAAATAGGGTACATTTCTTCTTCCCCGCAGCTCATGTTTATTTAACAATCTTCATTAAAAGAGGGTAGAGTGTATTACTACTCCTCTGAATGGTTTCTTACTTGATTTGTTTACAAATCATCAGGTCACTTTCCTTCTAAATCCGTAACAGTACAGTATTCAGAGGAACGAACTTTTATTTCAAGCAAATTTCCACTCTGACTTGCGGAACTTCTACCTTTTTGACTTAGTAAAGAATTAAGTATGCCTTCAAGGAAGACAAGCCACAAGAAAAATGACTAGATTAGGGCTATCTTCAAGAGAATGGGATCAGTACAATAGAAACCCTTATAAAGTTTAAGAAATAGAGCTCTTGATATGTTTCTTATACACTAGAGACATTCCTCAGTGGTGCACCTCAACCCTCCAACATAGCCTTCCTCAAATATCCCCTCACCTTTCCTTCACTTGCAGACACGTCATGTCAAGGGGTCAAGGACACTGGAGAATAAAATGCTTACTCAAAGCACTGTACAAGTGTTTCCCTTTGCTCACCTCTGTACGTTTTCCAGGATCATTTCCAATGTGAATATGCCAGATTTTCATCATAGAAGCTTTATAGGTAGCCTGTTATGCCAAAGACAACAATTCCATCTGACACCAGGAAACCCAGTTCTAACCCCAGTAAAGCTACTTCCTGATACTGTAATAAGCCACTGGAATTCAGTATTTTTATTTGTACTATCCCAATCCTTCACTACCTTCACATGGACAGGTGCCCAATATCTAGTACTAAATGTGAGGAAAAGAACTCCATTTGACTACAAAAGTCTCCATTACAGTACTACTGAATCTTTGTTGCACAATTGAACCCACCACACCCCACCCAAAATCACCAACACAACACTTTGAACATGTTAGATTTTATTAAAAATATTTAACATTGTACAAATATTCCAACACAGTTATAGTACCTGAACACTGTACCAAAAGCATGATTTTTATTAAACTATTGATTAAATGGTCTTGCAAATGTACCTATTTCAATATTCTCATATTATTGTATGCTATCAGCAATGTAATGTTTGCAGGAGCTTTCAACTCAATTATAGAAATAGGCTTATAACATACTAAACATAACAGAACTCATTAAAGTACATTTCTATCTATGTTACTGAACAGGCTAGATAAGTCACCTTTGTCCAGCCATCAAAAATGAGACATCAAGATAAGCAATGGGATCCTGACAAAGTTACTACAGAAACTGAAAGCCCTTTTTTATATTTGAGAAATTTAAGTTTTCCCCCATAATGCCTCCTCCCATGAAATGTATTTTACTGTTAGTGTATAAAAGCCAACAAGTTTGCACTGCATTTTCTTTAACTTATATGAACTTTCAGCTCTACTAGAGTGTTCCTATTGCTAATTGTAAAACTTCCCTAGGATGATACATTATTAAGTACAATCTAAAAGTTCTACACTCCCATCTGTTCTGCCACTTATACATGCATAAAATGTGTCAGAAGAGAAACACTTAACACAATGATGCAATCACTGCAGTTCTTAAAGTATAATTTCATGGTAGTCATATACCTCTGGTCTACAGCAAGCTTACAGATTCGGGTTAATATTCATGACACTGACTAGTCCATGTTTATTACCTAGGAGAGTCTTTCTAGACTGATACACCCAACCAACAAAGAAGGCATGAGAATACTGAGGAGGTTCTAGGCATAAAAATTCATAATTACTTTTAACCAGTGCTTAACATTATTTTTTATGTGGTATTCAGAAATACCTCATTATTAATTCCCTCAATTTATACTGTAGCATCATGGAATCCCCTGAGTATGAGATTTTGCTCTTTAGTAATGACCTAAAAATCGACTGTAATTCTATCAATATCTACTTATCCCATCAGCTCTCCTGGGGTTTAGACAAAATACAGGTTGATAGACTTAGATTTCTGTTTCTCCTATATAAAAAGGTCCTAATATTTCAGCTACATAATTTCCTCTTGACCTAAAGTCATCATATCAAATGTATCTATAAACTGAGCCCACTCTTATTTGTCAAATTGCTAAAACTTTTAAGATAATCTAGTCAATAAAATGTAAATATACTGAAGATATCAGAGGGACTGAAAATCACATAAAATAAAGCAAATTTACTGTTTCTCCAAGAGATTTAGTCTATCTTGACCACTTATAATATACCCTGAGTATTTCATTACTTTACTTCAAACTTGCAGGCCTTTCCTGCTAAGCTAAGAATTTGAGAATAAAGGGTATGAAATACTTTTTATATGTTTATATGTTCCTACTATGAACAGAATTATCTTGTGTTAAAGTTTTATTCTTCTACAAGGCTGACATAAATGCCCACTTATAGAACATGGGCATTCTCCCACACTTAATGCCCCGCTACTGATTAAAAAAAAAAAAAAAATAGGAAAAAAAAGTTCTTACCAATAATTCCACTGGTTATCGTCCCCAGCGAACCCCACCTAGCAAGTCGACATCATGACATGTCAGGTCAGGGCAGCCTCAACCTCGCTTCCCTGATAGTCAGGTGATAAAAGGAAGGAGTTAAAACAGGAAAAGTACACTTGCAGATTTCTGGATAACATCTGAAAATGATTAAAAAACAGAAACAAAACAAAACAAAAAACCCAGAGCTTCTGGTAACCTCTAAATAAAATATATATATATACATGTATATAGGTAAAAGAAAAAAAAACTTTCCTAAAACAATTAATGACCACTCCCAATTAAATATTTAAATGACCAATACATGAAATAAACAATATTTTTAAAGTTCAGTATTTGCATTTCAAAAATAAAAACTAATCAACAAACTTCTAATGCAAAAGTAAAAATGCCTGGTCAATGAACTTGTCATTCTGGATTCTCTAGTCAGTCACCCAAATCCACGGTCTTACTCAGAACAACTAAGTTAACAGAAGCTCCCATTCTTAGAAAAACATAAACACACTTATAAATCCAGTGCACTCTTTCTATAAGGCTTTTTCTTAGACGCTCACTTAAGAGGCTTCACATAATAAAAGACAACACTAACATTAACAATTCTTCTACATACTCTGGTTGGTTTTAAGAATACTGGATAGTTCAATATAATAAAATCTCCTTGGAAAAATCAAAATGGTAAACTAACATATTTAGAAGTCTTTTAAACTGACAAATGATAGCCTTATAGCAAGTATTTACTGGAAGGGTTTGGTTTTACAAATAATACACAATTAATAAAACATAGGTATGATTATCCAAATGGGCAGGAGGCAAATGATGCAATGAGTTTCAAGAATATTATATGGCTTTATGCTAGGAATGGAATTTAATGTCCCTTCTCTTTTGGAATTTAACAAATGTATTTTCATGTATGCTGACCTTTTTAAAAAGAGGGTTCACCTAACTCAGATTTCAAAGCCAAATGAGAAAAATGATCTAACAGAAAGCATTGGGCTTTCTTATGCAGAATAACCCCAGTAACTAGAAAAACTGAAAAACAATTATGCTGAACTCTTTAAAAAAAATTAGCTACAGAACCATAGTAACTCAATTTCCACATCAATTGATCAAATAAACTTGAAATTATTAGAAATCTGGCTAATTAAAACTTTTTTGCTTTAAGAAAATCAAAACACCGTCATATAAATACATACGTTTAAGCAACTGCTATAAATGAGTGATCAAATAAAAATTAGGATTTCACTATGGGGAGGGGGCATATTTATATAATTCTCCAGAGAGTATCTACAAAGAAGAGGTCATTCTCAATATAAAGTAAAAATATTTCCCAGCACGCATGTTACTGTAGCAGGCTCAGAAATAAAAACAAAGGAAGTAGGTGGGAGAACAAAAAAGATGGCAGGAGAGTAGGCAATCGGATTTCCTAGAACTCATAATATGCGCCTATTTAAGAAAAAACCTAATGCAAATCTAGAATAAAAGCCTCTTCAGGTGACATTTTTCAGGTTTGTTTATCAGACTGTTAGATTTACTTCTATGAGTAGTTAAGCTCTGAATCTGTTTTCTCGGAATGCCGCTTACAGCAATAGCTTACAATAGCTTACATCAGTAAGGGAAAAGCTCCACAGTAGACTGAATGCTTATAACGTTTTGTCTGTCTGTTAAATAGCCACAAAAAACCTATAAAGTGCTATTTGAGGAATATCTTTATAGTATATTTTTAACTGGTGAGAGTAAAATATAATTTGCAATTAAAGAAAAAGATTTTGACATGGAACCTAGGTTTGATTCATATGTTTTTGCCAGATTTACATTTTAGGATAGGTGGGGAAAGCTCATAAATTACTTTTTCAGAATTACTTCTATTCCGATTCCTAATTTTGTTCATAAGAACTTGTTTGCTGGTAACATCTAAGAAATACAAATAATTTAAATTTTATTTCTACAGCCTCTCTTCTTTCCAAGAAAAATCGTGGGTTTTACTTAAATCTAATTTAGATTTATAGTTAGAGCTTCAAATTGTATTTTCAAAGTTGAAAATATAGCATTTAAAGAATGTTTGGTGTCTATACCTGCATACATGGGCATAAGAAAAACAACTGGATCCAAGCTTTATTAAATAGATACCCACGTTAACGTCAATCTGTTATACACAGGAATTATATATAATTCCTCTACTGGTTTCCAAAAACATAAAAGGAATATTAACAAGGCCTGTTAACTTACTGAACTATGTAATAAATGTATTTTTTATAAGAAATGATATACTGACTTTCATCAGCAAATACTCATTTTTCTCCTCAAAGTCAAAAGAGAAGTCATGAAAACCAAAATATGCTCTGACTGAGCTTTGAAGGAATTAGATAGCTTATAATTTTGAAATCTAATACCACTCATAAAAGACACCAAACAGGAACAAAACACAAAATAAAGGTGTGCCCATTTTAATTCTTCTCCAATGGCTTATTTTTATAATTTAAAAACATTTTAGATCCGCCTAAGAATAAAATGGAAGGGAAAATTTTTATTGGTTATTTGAAAGTGATCCAGACTTTTCTGCGCTGTTTATAGATTCTTTTGTTCCTCTTATTCTCAAGCAAAAAAAAAAAAATTCTCACGATAAAGGGAGAATTTCTACAGGAAATGGAAGTAGATGTTATGATTTGGCCCACAAAATTTTTAGCCATTTGAGTAAATAAATAAATAAATAAATAAAAATAAGAGGTAGTAACAGGAAGTCAGAAGTAGGACTACTGGGCATTTGTAAGCCTCTCTTACAAGGCCTGAGTGTTTCTCAAAGAAAATTTACATAGTAATAGGAAATTATATTCCTAATTAGTAACTGAAGTGATAGTTACAATGATGTATACTGAAAGTTTACATGAAGTTTAGTCCGCAGAGCAACTGACGCCACAGTACTAACATTTTTTCCTGCTATATACATTCACTCCAGCAAATAAGGTCTTCAGACAACAAATTATCCTTTATAGAAAGAATGTGGGTCAAAATAAATAGCAGTCTGCTTCCCCAACCCCATTTTATTTAATGCAAATTATCCAATGCCTGCAAGAATGTTCAAAAGCCTGAGCTTGTTTTTATAAAAATAAAGGATAAAATTGCCAAATTAGATGACTATGAAAGAACATCAATCAATGAAGTGCTATTTGGAATAAGTATTAGAATTTAGACTAATCCTCAGTCTGATATCCACGATACATATTAGAATAGACAAGAAATTTTGCATGAATTTGATCACTCACATAGGCAGTTATAGTTTGAAAACAATATTCCTTGCAAGGATTACGAATAAAATAATGTTTTAGGACACAATTGAATTTGAAATAGGTAATGTTTTGAATAGATTTTTGAGTTTTATTGAAATCTTACATGAACAAGAAATTGGAAATACAATCACATCAAAGAACAAATTGTCACGGCTTTGACGTTTAAGCCAAACAAATTTTGTAGGGCAGGTTTCAAAAAGGTGTGAAGTTATAACAATTTAAAAACACAGTTGACCTACTTCTAGGAATGCAAAACATACAATCATAGGTTATTTTCAATACAAGAAAACTTAAATTTGTTTGCTTTTAATTTCTTCAAACTACTAAGACAAAGCACTAGCTTGTATTTTTATTTACAGCATACTCCATACCCCTATGTAAGCTGTCCCAAATCCAAAAAATGAAACTGTCCAAAACCAAAGGTTCTGCAAAATCATGATTTTAACAGTGTGCTCAGCTTGTTTTGAAGCTAAAGTGAAGCCTGAAACGATAAAAGCATTGTAACTCCCAGAATAAGGGAACTCTGCAAGCCCAATAATGTCCAAGAGCATTTATGAAAAGAGGAAAAAATAAAAAGACTTGAGTATATACACAATAGTGATTTCTTCAGCCAAATACAAATGGCAGCAAATTGCTACTTAAAGATGAAACAGATAAGCCAATTTTTTTGAAGGATGTAGATCTAGAGCCAATCGTATCTTGTCAATATCATTTTCAAGCCCTCACTTGTCTATTTCCACTGTTGCCCATAAGTATCCTGATAAAATTCCTGGTTGTCATTATTGTAACCATAGTTACCAGAATAGTCACCACCTTGCTGAAGCGGCTGTTGAGCGATGGGTTGGGAACCCCAGTTCTGTTGGTTGTTGGTCTGACGGCGCTTGGAGTCAGGTTGGTTGTACCCGTCTGCCTTTCTCTTGCCTCCTACATTGCCCCCACGGTTGCCCCGAGATCCACGGGAACCACGGCCTCTCTGCTGTTGTGCAGGACCCCCTCTGCCACCCCTAGAGCCTCTTGGTGGTCCCAAAGGTGCCCCCCTCTGTGAGTAGCCAGCTCTACCTCTTGGAGGTGGTGCTCCCCGCCCCCTTGGTGGTGGTGGAGCACCTCGCCCTCCCCTTCCTCCTCCTCTTCCTCTTACTGCATAGCCATCATCATAGCCGTAGTAGGGATCTTCATAGCCTCCACGATAGTCGTGATAATCATAACCATAGTAATCATCATAGTAATCTTCATAGCCATAGTAATCTGGAGGGTAGCCATATCCACCTCTCCCCCCACCACGACCCCGACCTCTAATTGGAGGTGGCATGCGAGGAGGAGGGTGATAGTAATAATCTTCATACCTAGCAATGGAGGGAAGGGAGAAAAGAAAAAACAAGTTAGATTTTTCCTGACTTCAAGATTCTTCCTAACTTTTTAAACTACCGGATCTCTGATATATTTACTAAATGCAGACTCACGCAGTACTCCTCGAGGCCTGTCTAGCAGCTTGGCGCTCTTTCCTTTTCTTGTCTGGTGGCTTGGCTAAGACAATTTCAATTTCTTCTCCTTCTATTTCTTTGCCATTCATTTCATCCATGGCCTATGCAAAATTAGAAACAAATTTATTTTACAAGTAACAGTACCTTAAACATAACATTGTCTGTACCATTTAATACACCTCATAAACAATTTAATTCACAACTGTTTTAATTTCCAAGAGGAATATAGCCACCAAATTTTAAAAAATACACAAAATACTTATTCCCCTCAACCTTACTTTATGTGCAAGTTACACTGAGAATAAAACTGATGTCCTATTATTATATTTAAAAAGATAAAGCAGAGAGCTGCTTGTTACTGCTCCTTAATTGCAAGTAACTAATTCCTCCAAGCTAAGGCCAAAACAAACAGCAAATTCCCATCTGGAGAACATGCCAGTATTAACAAACTTTTCAGGATTAAAATTTTTAAACAAACATGGCATTCACCCTGTAGGTCTTAAACTGTTCTTTAATAAAAATATCAAGAATTTGAAATATAAATGAGACCATCGGTGAAATTCAACATGATACTAACCAAAAAAAAAAGAAAAAAAGCATCTTCCCCACCCCAACAATGCTGAACCTGGTATATACTTTACCTGAATGGTTAAAAGCACAGAGCCCAGCAAAGGCTTGAACTAATTAAGACTCAAGTACTCATCTGGAAGCAGTAATCAAAAGTATTCCGGGCTCTAGTTTTTTATTTCTATCATTCCACCTAATAACTTCTGCCATACTTCAAGGTTCAGGTAACTCAGTAACCAAGTATTACCTCCTCACCAGTTTTTCTGTTTCCCAATACAACCCTCTCTGGACATACATAATAAAATGCTCTAACCCTAAAGAACATTTTAGTGATTTACAAGTATCCAGACAAAAGATTAAATCAGTATCTTCCTCTTACCGAGTTTTTTCCCCTTTACCACCTAAGCTTTTGGCTGCTTCAACTAAAGCAATTAAATGAATCTATAAAAGCTTCCTGGTATAAACAAAAGAACAGAGCATCTGTCTATACTCTTTCCTCTGGCTATCTTCTAGGCTAGAAATCTTACAATTTCAGAAATCGCTTTGGCAAACCACCCTTGAAAATTATTTTCAATTATGAACAATCAGTTATTTAATACCAAGTAAATCAAAATGAATATTTAGAAGGTATAAATTTATTAGTTATCTGTCCTTCCTATCACTCGCAATTCAGAAGCCAAACAAGTTCTGTACTAAGCTATGAATTTTATAAGCAATACTGTCTCAGTAATTAGCTTCCATCAAAAAGCAAACCAATAAATTCTACTAGTCAAAGATTCTATAAAGCACATTTTAAAGCAGTACCCTGGTCAGGAAATAAAACCTGCCCTAATTAGACGGGGGGGGCGGCCGCTTTACTGACAAAACATGCAAAAAAAGAACCAGGCCTGAGTCACCAAGGGTTTTAGATCTATCTCCCCAATTATATAAAAAATCTTTTATTTTTGCCCTGTGTTTTGTTTTGTCAGCCCCTCCCCTCCCCTTTTCTCCAGAAGGGAGAGAGGGACAAGAGGAAGAAACTGAAAATTTCAGCCATTAAAGATGATATTGATCCACTATCAACGGAAAGCAGCAGAGTACTCAGGTTATATGTTCTAGACACTATATGAAAATACTGTTTTTCATACTTTTCAAATACTATCAACAAGCAAATTAACTATTATATGCAAGAAATATTTCTAACAACTATTGAAACTGTGAGAACCAAAGAAAGGCAAGACTATGAAGAACTAACCATTCCCTCAGAACACACCCACTGAATTACACTGTACTAGATATGAAGCCATGTACACTACTCAGCTCCACTCATAGGTTCTTAAACAAGTAACTAAAGTAGTTACAATGTATTCACTATCATTTTGGTATTTATGGAAGCTAATTACTATTCCTTGTTAACATTTTCAAGGTATCATGCTATCAAAGCTTAGGCTTACAAAAATAATACAGAGATTAAAAGTAACTTGCCTGAGGTCACAAACTCAGTTAGTAATAATCAGGCTTTGAAATATAGAGTCTTACCTGTTACATTACTACCACTTCACAGAGATTATTAAAAGAAAGCTCCAGAGTTCGGTAAAAGCTGAAAACCAATTTCATTTGTTTATAAAGTCACTTTGTGTGTTCTAGCAAGTTTCAACAACAAAATTCACATATCAAGAAACAAAATATCAAAATTTCTACCTTAACAGCTGCTCCTCTGTCTTCGAAATGAACAAATGCATAATCTTTCAACTTCTTCACTCTTTCAAGTTTTCCAAATTCAGAAAATGACTTTTCCAATATTTCTTCTGTCACTGTAGTAGCCAAGTTTCTCACAAATAAAACTTTCACCTAATATAACAAACATACAAAACTGGCATTGGCTACTTAATTTTAGCTGAAGTCCTAAAGTATTTCTTCCTATTTTCATGGCGTAGGTGTTCTTCTCAAAAACAATTAAGTGCTAAAGGTGCTACCATAGAAGGTATGAAAACTGAGAAAATAATGGTTACCAATGTATATAAATTATCAGTTTCTTTTCCTGCCATGTTATTACAGTGCCTAATACTGTGAACAGGACCTTCAAAGGACCAAAATAAAATTATTACTAAGTTACTTTACTAATTTAATAGGGTCCCTTTGTTGTTGTTTAGCTGTTAAGTCTTGTCCAACTCTTGTGATCCTGTGGACTGAAGCCCACCAGGTTCCCCTGTCCATGGGATTTCCTGGGCAAGAAGACTGGAGTGGGTTGCCATTTCCTTCTCCAAGGGATATTCCTGACCCAGGGATCGAACCCAGGTCTCCTGCACTGGCAGGTGGATTCTTTACCTCTGAGCCACCTGGCAAGCCCAACATGGTTCATAAGTCCCCCCGAAACAAGTTTTTTTGTCCCTCCTTCCCAACCCAAGAACTGGATGAGCTCATGATTCTAAAGTTCATATGAAAAAATAAACAAGCAGTAGTAGCCAGGGAAAAAATAAGAATAAAATTTAGAGACTAGTCCTACTAGATAAAACAAACTATCAATTCATTGCTTAAATCATTTAATCAGTGCAGTGTTGATCTGAATAACGACGAAAAGTGGACTCATACCCCATACTATATACTAGGATAAAGTCCAAATAGATGGAAAATTTAAAAGGAGGGGGATGTTTAAAGTATTAGAAGAAAATAAGAAAATAATTATGTAACACTGCACTGGAGAAGGTTTTGTTAATTTAAAATCTATATGAAGGACTAAAAAATTCAACTACTAAAAAAAAAGATTTCCATGTGGTAGAAAATACCGTAAGTAAAATAAAAAAAAAAAAAGCATCACAAACAGTTAACCTGTCTTTTATATCAGAACTCTACAAAATAAGAAAAAGATCAACAGAAAAACAAATGAATGGAAAGATAGGCAAAATTCATGAATACATGGTTCATACAAAGAAACAAATAGTCCTTAGATGCATAAGAAATGTAAATTCAGGCATGTACAGTAAAGAGAGACAAATCATAAAAGAGCTATGAGATACCACTTGTTATGAAATTTGGCAAAACCAAGTTTGAGCCTATCCTCTTTTAACAAGGATAGGAAGGAACATCCTGTTGTATTCTGCTTGTGGAGAACAGAATACAAGTGCACCTCCTACAGAAAATATGGTCAGTGTCTTAATAATTACAGATGCACTTACCCTTTGACCCACAAATCTATCCTATAGATATGTCTGTACTTATATTAACTGAAATGATACAAGCTTACTCATTACAGTATTATAACAACAAAAGATTAGAAACATCCAATGTCCAGCTAGTTGAATATACTATGGTACACCTACAGAATGAAAAAGTACATATCATAAAAAATTAGGAGCTGATATTAAAAAAAACAATGTGAGGATACACCATTGTTAAGATTTTTTCCCCCATTTTATACCTCCAAAATAGGGATCCAATTTAAGTCAATGTGACAGACAAGCACTTGTCATAGTTTAATTGGCAGCATTTTACAATTTCTTAGCGATACATAAAATAATGGTATACTTCCTTAGAGCTAAAATACGAGATGAGATGAAATATGACAGTGAATAAAAAAAACATAATTCATTAATATAGCTACCAGTAACCATTTGTGTCAGAAGTAGGGAAGGAAAGAATATGTAATTATATTTGCCTGCTAAGCACTACAAGGATAAACCAGAGACCACTAACACTGGATATCTACAAGGGACAAGGAGGAAACAGTAGTTGGAGCTAGAGGTGGGAATTCCTTGGCTATACTTTTCTATATAATTTTGATTTGTGAACTAAGGAAATACATTACTTGTTTAGACAAAAAAATTAACCAAACAAATTGTTGCCTTAGATAAAGGACTAAGTAAAGAGGATTTGGGGAAGACACAAATTCAAGGGGGGAAAAGTCTTCCACCTCTATCTTTAACCCCTTTAATTTCCTCAATGTTGTCATATTGACATCTATTTCTACATCAGACAGGCCTCCATTACTTTATTTACCTTCTTTTTTGAAACTCAACATAGATCTTTTTTCTTTTCTGAGATGAAACCAAAGTATCCTATATAAAAATTACCAGTTGAAATAATGTTTAAAGCACTCAGTAGGAAAAAGAAAGACACCTGTATGTACAACTGAAACTAACACAACGTTATAACTCAACTATAACCTAATATAAAATAAAAAATGCCCCCTCAATCCGTAATACTATTTTTAAAATATTTTAGAAAATGCAATACAGGCTATAGTCAGTTTCTACAAGACAGATTCAAAGTTGTAAGAGATCTTATAAAGAGATTTATCCAACTCCAATAAAATAGACAACATCCAAATTCAGAAAGTTTGCTCAAAGTCACAACTGCATTAGAAGAAACAAGTGGAATTAAAATCAAGCTAGTAATAAACAAAAATAATCAGGGCTCTTCAGATTTCTAGCTCCTTCCCTTGACTCCTATCTACTCTAGGAATATAGAAGTGTGCAACACATCTGAGTCTCTCTGGTTCATTCTCAGTGGATCTTTGTATAATCCAAAAATGTTTTTGCTTACAAAAGCTTTTATCATGTTAGTATAAACCAGGTCCCTCCTCCAAATTAATCAACAGTGAGGACTGTCACCTCAGATTCTGAAGAAGCTTGCAGAAAAGACTTTTCAATCCAGAATAACCCAACCATTCATTTATGGTCATCCACAGAGTTGTGGCCCCCAAGAGGTCAAGAGACATACACCAAAATAATCAAAAATTCACTAAAAGCCAACAGAGATGCAACTCAGATATGTCCCTTCACCCCCAGGAATCACCCAGAGGAAAGCCTAAGAACCAGGACTCACGGAACCATCCTTTACCAGGCCAAGACCCGGCAATGAAAGTATAGGGCTTAGGAAGAAAGTGAAAGTCCACTACAGGACTTGCCATGCATAAGAGCAAACATGATAACCCTTCACCTTTCTTCATGGAGACAATACTATAAGGAAACTTGATCCATTAAAAAAGACACTAAATCTAAATAAAATTTAATTCATAGTCATAGTATGGTCAATGAAAATTATAATTCATAATCTCCAAAACATTACTTCTCTCTTTATTCCATAAGACCTTGTTTTTTTTCTTTTCTTAACATTTTTATCTTTGTATCTTTGACAGTGCCAAGCACTAATCAAACTCTCAGTAGGCATAGAAACACATAATTGAAGGGGGATTTAACGTCAGTTCTTTTTACACATTTATCTGCAGAAAAAGAAATGGTCAATGGAAATTCCTGGATACCAGGACAGGCTGTTAAATTGGTGCTAAAGCAGGTTTTTGCTTAAACAGTTAAGATCAAGAGCTACAATTTGTATTTACTGTAAAATTTGAAATATTCAAGCTTATATTCTAAGTACAAAAAGTAAATGATAACCGCACCCCCAACACAAGATACTGCATTTACCTTCGCCATGACTTCTGGATCTGGTTCTTCCACAGGGTCAGCCCATTCAACTGTAACTACATTCCCCCACACTTTCACTTTTCCACTCATCAGCCGGCGTCTGGCTTGTGCTGCGGACTTGTGATCCTCATACTCAAGGAAGCAGAACCCCCGATTCTTCTTTTTGTCATCGGGTTGATGATAGAGAATAACGTCCACCAAACCCTCTGTTAAACCAACAGCCAGATATATAAGCCAAAAGCATCCACCACACATTTAGCGCTTAGGTAGACCTAAATCCACTTGCCGAAGAGCAAAAAGTAATTGAAGAAGCCTCATAATGATCTGCTAATTATCCAGCTAGACAACTAAATCAGAATTATTAGATATGGAGCTATGGACGATATGTTATGTTCCTTTGAATTTTAGGGGCCCTGAAAGTACAGTCATAGACAGTAAGTCCAACTACTGTATTCTGACCTATAACATTCTATTTTACAATGTTTTAAAGAGTGTTTGACCTAACATGACCTTACTAAAACTTATGAAAATACTACCAAGGAACTTAAAAACCAAATATAAATTCAAGAGAACACCCAACAACTAATTATAACCAAAAATCATCCTTGACTCTTAAGTTTTTAAAAGTTACTATTTTTACCAAGTAATAAATAAGTAACTGGTTAAAATGTACCTCTGATCTTAGTCCTGTACCCTCACCTTTCCACATATTATCCAAATCCTTAAGAGTAATTAGATTTTATTTCTAGCAGCAATATCCAGAATGTGATTTGGATGTGGTAGAGAGGAAGTAAAGGACCAGAGATGAGGCAGTCATAAAACTAGGAGATTACGGTATTGGATGGTTCATCCACATTGATGTTGAAAGTACTAACAACAAGTTAATTCAGGACCGAAGAGAAAGACTATGAGCCAGAAGCAATCTTCAATTAACACAAGACTGAAACCAGAAGAGCAACAGATAACAGCTTGAAGGAAGGGGAAAGGACTGTTTGTCTGTAATATGTCTGGACAACAAAAATGTAAAGAAATAGTGGTTTTTATACAGGACGAAGAAGCAATGGTCTAAAAGTTGTCTTTTACAATGCAGCTACCATTAGTGGGTCTCCATCAGCATTTTAAAAAATGAAATGGAATGTGTATGATTAAATCATATTTGGTAAGTGAAAATGTAATTCTGCTAAATTTTGTTACATACAAATATATAGATATAGATATAGATATATATAGATAGATAGATCTGTGATCTAAAATTTTCTTCTCCAATCAATTCCACGGATTTAGGATTGGAAATGCGGAAAAATCTGAAGCAGACAAGGTAAGAGGAAGAAGGAGAGGAGGAGAAGCGCTCTCGTCCCCTTGGTCTTAGAGTGCACTGAACACCAGATGGGGAGAAAGCCTTCACTTGAGAGCTACAGGGCAAAGATGGTGTCAAAAGTTATGGTTCAATTAAGGAAAAGAAGCGAAGAGGACATTCCAAGAACTTGAGGCTACAAGAGAAGTTGTTTAGTCCAAACCACTAAAAGAACAGAAAGGAGGAAATTTAGACACTCAGTAGATGCGGAAATTCTTAGATTAAGATATACCTCTTTTTTTGCACTTATAGTATACCACAGATTTCCCAAAACTACTTTCTAAATACATTTTTGTTTTACCTGTGACTTTACTGAATTCTTCCAGAATGTTTTCTTTAGTCTTATTCTTCGGAATTGATCCAACAAAAAGCCTGTTGTTTGCCACAGAAATGCACACTCCAAGGTGTTTACCGGGGCGGATTTCATAGCTGTCACACTGAAAGGAAGAACAGAACCAGACACCCCACAACCACCCCAAACTCAGAACAACTGACCTCAGTCTAAAAAACCAAACAATTCAAGGTCAAACACTCCCTGCTTCATGAATTCACCAAGTTCCCTCATGCTTGCCATAATATAAAATGTGTTATTTTAAACTTTTACAGCCTCTGTTTTAGTTTGGTTTCATTAACCTTCACTGCTCTATCAAACATAAATGAATCAAAGTTATTCACTCTACCTTTGAAAAGATTTGATTTATTTCAATATTATCAATCTCAAGATTTTTAACCAGAGAATTTTAGAAAAAATACCTGAGACTGGTAATTCAGAGCCCTTGGAGATGAAATGAGATATAGATAAGTCTCAGGAAAACAACAATATGTAAAGAATAACAACTATGTTTAATCAATGCAAAGAAAAGTAGAAGAATTTCACCTTTTACATAAAACAGAATTTAAAAATTTTAAACTTCATATTAAACATAATACTTTCAAAATTGTATTAAATCATAGGAATAAAGTGTTTTATTTAAATGGTTATGGTGATGATTTCCTAGGTAAACTTGAGCTGGTTATGCATTAACATTACTTACCAATTAGTTTACAAAACAAATATGTAATTAAAATAAAAATCATCCATATGTTGCCAGAAGCAAGGAAATATAGCTTTAAAAACTTCTCAGTACTAAATAAAGAAACTGGAAGGGAAAAGGTCCATAATAAAAACAAAAATCTGGGTCAAGTTAGAAGTAGAACAAATTTAGAGGCAACTAATGAAATGAAAAGCTTTGGTGAAAGAGGTTACCATTCTAAAAGAACTAGAACTAGACTGAGGCCTTCAGCTGTCTGGCAAGAGTATCCCCAGAAACCAATGACACTGCTATTCTGAGTTACTGAGATGACTGTATCTTAACACAGTAGGAGTGAAGCCATACTTAATTTGTGTACTACTCTGAAATAAGTACAAAGGGTAAAAGGCCCTAAAGAAAGGAGATTCCTAGAAGACTGGTTATCAAGTAATAGAAAAAGAGAAAGATTAAAGACAAAGAGAACTGGAGAGTTTGGAAACAAAAAGAAAAGAACGAGAATATACTTAGAAAATAAATTGTATGATTAGGTTATGATAAAAACAAAGAGATTCACAATCATTTCCCAAATTGTGTCCTAAAAGTCAAGGAGCCCAGTTATATTCCCCAGAACCCATTCCAGACTTCATCACACTTTAAGAATTTTACTCTAAAGTTTAACAGCAAGAACTGACATTTCTAAGATCAAAAGGGAGAACTGCAAAAACCAAATATTCAAATGAAACTTTAGATACTAACTGCTGTAATAAATAACTTCTTAGAATTATGGGAGACTATCATCTTACTTCTGGGGTATTTTATTTTTTACTTTCATAATATGAAAAAATAGCCACCAGACACATACTAACTCAGTCAATATAAAACTTTTAAAGTAAATGAAACAACGTTAACTGCAAATGTTTTTACTTGACGTGTTTCTCTCAAATGACTTGCTAGACAATGGGTATTTGTTCTGTTTATCACATACCAGTTTAACAGCTTCCTGTGCAGCTTCCTTTCCACAGAAGGTGATAAATGCATACCCTCTGTTCTGACCAGACAGTGGATCCATCATAAGACGCAGATCCCAAATGGGACCAGCCTTTTCAAAAAGGGGCACCAATTCATCCTCGTATAAATCTCTTGGTATTTTACCTACAAAGACCTGAAATAAAACCTGTGTGTTAGAATCCCAATGTAACAAGCATTTGATTTTAGAGCCACAAAGCCTAGGTGCCTTTTTTAGGGGGTGGGGACACAAAGATGGTTAAGGAAAAATCGGGGCAAGTTGAATCTTACAAAGTTAACCCTAGTTTTTCATTATAATGACTTTCAGGGCATCAATACAGAACAATATTCTATACTGAAAAATGGAAACTGATTAACAGTAAGCGCTCAAAATTTGTAGTAATAACTCTAAATCTTAAATTTTTGTAATCTGTCCTTTTCTCACAAAAAATAAAAGGCCTATATAAATATTCGTTGAAATACATCTGCATTTTTAGAAAAACCATACTTGAATATGGAGAAGGGAATGGCAACCCACTCCAGTATTCCTGCCTGGGGAATTCCATGGACAGAGAAGTCTGGTGGGCCACAGCCTACGGGGTCGCAAAGAGTCGTCCATGACTAGGCGAGTAACACTTCCATTTTCACTACAGTAACATGCCAATTCAGTAAAGTTACAATAAAAGTTAAATTAAAAAAAAAAAAACTGAATAAAAGATCGATGAGGTCTCTTTCAAATTTTCTCAACTCTAAAATCTTTACTACTTAAAACTCCACTGCTTTAATTTTTCTTTCATCAGAATTCCTTTCTCTATCAGAATATTACATTTTAAGATATGAAAAAAAATCATCATAATTTGAAGATTTTGTTGGATGGCATCACCGACTTGATGGACATGAGTCTGAGTAAGCTCCAGGAGTTGGTGATGGACAGGGAAGCCTGGCGTGCTGCAGTCCATGGGGTCGCAAAGAGTCGGACACGACTGAGTGACGTGACTGAACTGAAATGAAGTAATGAGCTTCCCTTGAAACTCAGACAGTAGAGAATGTGCCTGCAACGCGGGACACCTGGGTTCTATCCCTGGGCTGGGAAGATCCCCTGGAGAAGGGAATGGTTACCCACTCCAGTATTCTTGCCTGGAGAATTCTATGGACAGAGGAGCCTGCCAGGCTATAGACCATGGGATCACAAAGAGTTGGATATGGCTGAGTGACTAATACTAACACTAATGAAGTAATACCAGCAATCCAAAAGATGCCAAATTATTGGAGATTAAGTTTCTGGTGTTAAATTCTGTAAGAGCTGTGGTATTTTAAGACAATCCTTTTCAAAATAATCAGGTTCACTTTCACTGCTATCTGGTAAAATCTGAGGTGGTCTTCTGAATCTCTAGCAAGATTCTTACACAACAGTTATTCTAATTTTTCTAATTCCTTAAAATCTCCAATCCTCGTTCATGAAATCTCATTCTAAGAGGGTCGCCTGAAAAGTCATTGGTTTTCCTAACATTCTTTCCTCTTAGCCTTAAAAACTTTTCTCAACATCTCTTTTCACTTCCTTCCTTTATACCTCAGAGAAAAAAATGTACCTCTTTTCCAAAACAAGAGTAGCTCCTTAACCCTAATAAATAAGCCCATTTCTTCTTACTACCTTCTTCTGGAAATAATTTTAAACCTTTATCTCTTCAACTGTCCTATCTTGTTCAGTACATTCTTTCCTTCCCACAGTTCTTCCATCTTTAAACATGCCAGATCTCCCATAACAAAAACCCCTTCTTTAGCCTGTTATTGTTCCTTTCATTTTTAAATGCTTTAAACATCTGGCCCTTACCTGTTTGCTTTCACTCATGCAGTTATTCTTTTCAACACATCTACTGTATGCTTAATACCGGGCAGCTAAGAAAGGCATAAGTAACAGATCGGCAATCATCTCAGGGACATCCCTACAGAACCATCTTTCTAATGAAAGCTCACTCTGAAAAGCACTTGCATCTATGCTTTTTTTAATTGTTCTATCATGTAGTCATGATCAAGTTCCATTTCTATTTCTTTCTTACATTTTTTTGGTATCAGTTTCTTTCCATTTTTTTTTTAATTGGAGGATAAATGCTTTACAACGTTGTGTTGATTTCTGCTATGGAACAATGTGAATCAGCTGTGAGTACACATATGCACGCTCTCTCTTGCAGCTTCCCTCCCATATGCTTTTAAACTCTCTAAAAACTAGTTTCTTCCAACACTAAATTGTACACCCAAATGTCACTAATGGACTTTTAAGGACCAAATTAAAAAGTCTTCCCTTCCTCAATCTCATCATCATCCTTGCCTTCTCAACAAGCATTAACACTAGTGATGCTACCTTCTGAAACTTCTCTTCCCGTAAATTTTCAGTTCAGTCTCTCAGTTGTGTCTGACTCTTTGCGACCCCACGGACCGCAGCACGCCAGGCCTCCCTGTTCATCACCAACTCCTGGAGTTTACCCAAACTCACGTCCATTGAGTTGGTGATGCCATCCAACCATCTCATCCTCTGGCGTCCCCTTCTCCTCCTGCCTTCAATTTTTCCCAGCATCAGGGTCTTTCCCAATGACTCAGTTCTTCACATAGGTAGCCAAAGTATTGAAGTTTCAGCTTCAACATCAGTCCTTCCAAAGAACACTCAGGACTGATCTCCTTTAGGATGGACTAGTTGGATCTCCTTGCAGTCCAAGGGACTCTCAAGTCTTCTCAGTTCAAAGCATCAATTCTTTGGCGCTCAGCTTTCTTTATAGTCCAACTCTCACATCCATACATGACTACTGGAAAAACCTCAGAATCCTCCACTAACCTAGTCTTACCTTTAACTACTCCTCTATCCTCTCCATGGTGATTCTTCTATCCATTTAATAATATAAGCTGCATGTTTCCCAAAGTTACAGCCCTATTTCCCATAATTCACTGTACTTCCTTCCCTTGTAAGGATCATATTAACATCCATATTCACATACAATGCTACAGTCATTTCCCAATACCTCCTATATATCTCAAGATCTAATTCTGTATCTCCAACTACCTATTAAACACTTCCTCTTGGTAGTCCTGATTTTACCTCAAATCATCAGTAATTTTAGCAATACCAATTTTCATTTTTTTTAGTATAAATATATGTACAGATAAGAATGACTATTATCAGAATGTTAAAAGTGGTTATCGATACATGAAAAAATTCTAATTTTATTTTCTTTATTTAAAATAAAGGTACAATGTATATGTAACAAGTTTCCTTTGTCCAAAAATCAAAATAACTAAAACTGACAAGTTATTTTGATTTTTGGACAAAGGAAACTTGTCAATCAGTTCCTCTGATTTTTTCCCACATTTCTCTTAGGAGAACATAATTTCTGCTAACCACCACCCCACTCCACCCCAGCCCCACCCCCGGCAAATGACTGAGGAAAAATACTCTCATAAACAAAAAACCTCAGATATTTTTAATCCCTCCAATTCCCATCCATATCCAATTAATTTTTAAAATATCAGCTCGAGGGCTTCCTTGATGGTCCAGTGGTTAAGAGTCTGCTTTGCAGTGCAGGGGTAATGGGTTCTATCCCTGGTCCAGGAGGACCCCACATGCCACGGAGCAGTTAAGCCCATGTACAGCAACTGCTGAAGCTAGTGCTCTAGAGCCGATGAGCTCCAGCTACTGAGGCCAGTGCACCTAGAGCCCTTGCTCCACAACCGAAGAGGCCCCGACAACGAGAAGCCCGGGCCTTGCAACTACAGAGCGGCTACCGCTCTCTGCAACTAGACAAAGTCCATGTGCAGCAACCAAGACCCAGCACAGCCATAAATACGTAAGTAAATAAATAAAATGCCAGCCTGAAGTCGCTCCAGTGCAGGTAACTAGCTCCCTCCCTATTCACAGAACTTGTCCAAACCTTTCATGAGGCGTGGACTCATAGGCCATGTATTTTTCTTCTACATTCTAGAGATGAGTGAGGAGAAGGCAATGGCACCCCACTCCAGTACCCTTGCCTGGAAAATCCCACGGATGGAGGAGCCTGGTGGGCTGCAGTCCATGGGGTCGCTAAGAGTCGGACACGACTGAGCGACTTCACTTTCACTTTTCACTTTCATGCATTGGAGAAGGAAATGGCAACCCACTCCAGTGTTCTTGCCTGGAGAATCCCAGGGACGGGGGGAGCCTGGTGGGCTGCCGTCTCTGGGGTCACACAGAGTCGGCCACAACTGAAGCGACTCAGCAACAGCAGCAGCAGAGATGAGTGAACACCACAGACAGGTCTAGATGTTCATGAAGCTTACATTCTACTGATAAGAGACAGACAATTTAAAAGACAATACAATTTCAGGAGGAAATTATAATATAAAAGCAAAGAAAAGGGATAAATGAATAAGAGGTTATATTTTAAGTAGGAGGGCCTCCCTGAGAAGACAAATTTGAACTGAGACCTGAGAGAGAAAATAAAGCAAAAGTACGAGGAAAGGGCATTCCACGGGGATAGAACAAGTACAAAAAGATACCGAGTACAACTGATATATCTGAGGAACAGCAAATAGGCCAGTGATTAAATAAAAGGTCCACACAGGAGACAGTGATGAGAAAGAGAAAATGCGGACCAGATTAAGTTAAACCACAGTTAGAAGTTTAAGAGTTTTATTCCAAACATGTTAGAAAGATGTTAAGAGGACTCTTGAGCAGACAAATAACCAGGTATTATTTATGTCCTAAAAGAAATAAGACTGGCAGCAGGGTAGAAGCAGCAGGGTAGAAAGTGGATCGTAAAGAAAAACAGGCTGACCAGTCAGGTTAACAGGGCAAGAGATGACAGTGGCTTGGTGTAGCAGGGTGAAAGCTTAAAGGCAGGCAGAATGTGAGGAACAGTGAGTTTTAAGCTATGTTGGATTCAAATCTACATTCCAGTTACGGTGAACAAGTTTCTAAATCAGCAAGTCTCAAGATTCTCATCTGAGAGTAACATCAGCAAAAGCATTCAGCTTCCATGTAAGCAGAGAGCCCACATCGTGTTGCTCATTTTATTCCCAGTACTGAATGCAGTGCCAGGGTCATAACAGTTGCTCATCTTTGAGTAAATACATGTATGAACATCTATCTCGTACTGTGACTTATACGCTAGATGCCCTACCTTCTGTCCTACTCAAGGACTCTTGGTCTGACAACAATTTTATCATCAATTTCCTCCTTTATACATGGATCATTCCCATCAGCACATAGTATATTACAATCTCCCCCTTAAATTTTTTTTTTAACATTTATTTATTTGGCTATGCATGGTCTTAGTTACGGCAGGCAGACTCTCAGTTGCAGCATGTGGGATTTAATAGTTCCCTGACCAGGGACTGAACCCAAGCCCCCCGCACTGGAAATGCAGAGTCTTAGGCACCGGACCACCTGGGAAGTCCCTTTTCTTTAAAATTTCAATTAAAACAAAAATATATCCTGACTATAAACCTTCTAAGTATTGTCCCATTTCTCTGCTACCCTTTGTAGCAAAACTGCTCAGAAGAGCTATAATATTCTTAATGCCTCAAATTTGCTCATCTCCTTAGTCTCTTGAATCTTTTCCAATGTGGCTTTTGTCACCACTCCAGTCAAAGTCACTAACAACATTTATGCTATCATAATCAAATGTCAATTCTTATTCCTCATCTTACTTGGGAAGTTTAATACAACTGACCTTCCTTCTGCGAATACTTTCTTCACTTGACCTCTGGGACACCACACTCCTGGTTTTTCTTATCTCATTGGCTCTCTTTTAAAAATTTATTTATTGGCTGCATTGAGTCTTTGTTTCGGCACTCAGGCTCCAGAGTGCACAGACTCAGTAGCCCTCCTCAGCATGTGGGGATCCTAGTTCTGAGACTAGGGATCACACCCAACCCCCTGCACTGGAAGGCGGATTCTTAACCCCTGGAGTACCAGGGAAGCCCCTTCATTGCCTCCTTCTTCTTAGTCCCCTTTGCTAGTTCCTTCTCATCTCCCCATCTCTCTAAATGTTGAAGTGCTGAAGGAATCAGATCTTAAAAATTTTCTCTAGCTATATATACTTCCATGGTGACCACATCCAAACATGGTTTGAAAACACCATCATCTTAGATACTTATGCCTCCCATATTTATGATCACCAGTCAAAACTCTCCTATGAACTCCAAGCTCACGTAAGTAACGGCTCACTCAACAGCTCCATTTGGATGACAAAGAGACCTCTAACTCATACATGTCCAAGGCTGAACTACTACCTTTCAATCCTGCTAATCTGCTCTTCTTTACAGCCTTCCTCATTTTAGTAAGTGGCAACTACATCCTTCTAACTGCTCAGGTCCTAAGACTTAAAGCCATCCTCTGCTCCTTTCTCTCATGTCTTCGTATCCACTTCATCAATAAATCTTGTTAAGATACGCAAATTATCCAGAATCTGACCACTTCTCATTAGTTTCAGTTGTATCACCCTATAGCATTCACAACTCTATATATTAGCACTGATTAACAGGGCACAGCACTTAAACACACACACACACACACACACACTACTGATAAAAGGCATCCTGAGACAAAAAATACACAAGAGTAGTTTAGTTCAGTCGCTCAGCTGTGTTCGACTCTTTGAGACACCACGGACTGCAGCATGCCAGGCCTCCCTGTCCATCACCAACTCCCAGAGCTTACTCAAACTCAAGTCCACTGAGTCGGTGATACCATCCAACCATCTTAGCTGCTGTTGTCCCCTTCTTTTCCTGCCTTCAATCTTTCCCAGCATCACGGTCTTTTCCAAGGAGTCAGTTTTTCACATCAGGTGGCCAAAGTATTGGAGCTTTAGCATCCGTCCTTTCAATGAATATTCAGAACTGATTTCCTTGAGGATGGACTGGTTGGATCTCCTTGCAGAACAAGGGACTCTCAAGAGTCTTCTCCAACACCACAGTTCAAAAGCATCAATTCTTCAACCCTCAGCTTTCTTTATAGTCCAACTCTCACATCCATACATGACTACTGGAAAAATCAAAGCTTTGACTAGACGGACTTCTGTTGGCAAAGTAATGTCTCTGCTTTTTAACATGCTGTCTAGGTTGGTCAGAGCTTTTCTTCCAAGGAGCAACGGTCTTTTAATTTCATGCCTGCAGTCAGCATCCAGAGTGATTTTGGAGCCCAAAACAATAAAGTCTCTCACTGTTTCCACTGTTTCCCCATCTATTTGCCATGAAGTGATGGGACCAGAAGCCATGATCTTAAGCTTTCTGAATGCTGAGTTTTAAGCCAAGTTTTTCACTCTCCTCTTTCACTTTCCTCAAGAGGGTCTTTAGTTTTTCTTTGCTTTCTGCCATAAAGGTGGTGTCATTTGCATATCTGAGGTTACTGATATTTCTCCTGGCAATCTTGATTCTAGCTTGTGCTTCATCCAGTCCAGCATTTCTCACAATGTACTCTGCATGTAAGTTAAATAAGCACGGTGACAATATACAGCCTTGACATACTCCTTTCCCTATTTGGAACCAGTCTGTTGTTCCATGTCCAGTTCTAACTGTTGCTTCTTGACATGCATACAGATTTTTCAGAAGGCAGGTCAGGTGGTCTGGTATTCCCACCTCTTTAAGAATTTTAAACAGTTTGTTGTGAACACAAGAGTAATTGGTATTAATTCTGAAATATATTTTTTAGTGTTGCTAGGCTCTGGCCACACCTAAGTCTAGCCTGGTTAGAATATCTTTATATTTGAGAATATTTGTTATTTGAATATTTTAACACTGTCCTGGGAAGTAAATTCCGCTTTCTATCGTTTCTATTATAATGCAGTGATGCTTCGTAATTACACCATTCACCATCTGTATTCTCTCCCTGCCCATTACAAACGCATGCAACAGCAAAGACAGCACACACAGTGGCACTGTGAGAACACCCACGAGGGTCTTCCCTGGTGGTTAAGAATCCGCCTTCCAGTGCAGGGGACATGGGTTCAATCCCTGGTCAGGCAACTAAGCTCCCCAAGACCACATGCAGCAACTACTGAGTCAGCTCTCTGGATGGAGCCTGTGCACAACTGGAGAAAAGCCTACACACTACAAGGAAGACACTGCGTGCTGCAACTAAGACCCGGTGCAGACAAAAATCAACAAACGAATATTTTAAAAAATATACAGTTGAACACAAATAAATGAGGAATCTAAGTGTCAAATTACTATACTACTTTCTTAACATGTGTATATATTTTCAGAAACATTCAGGTTTACTTCACTAACCATACTTGAAAAGATCTTGTATTTTCAGGAAAAGCAACTGATTGATTAGAAAGAATTCATAACAGTAAGCTCCTTGTACTCTACATGATCATATGAATGTTAGAAGTCCACCTGATATTACAGCTTTTCCACAAGAATACTGTTCTATTTTAGAAATATCAAGGAATTTCCTGGCAGTCCAGTGGTTAGCACTCTGCGCTTCTACTGCAAGGGGTAAGGGTTTGATCCTTGGTCAGGCAACTAAGACCCCATATGCCGCACATGGCGTGGCCAAAAATAAACATATAAACAAAAATAAAAGAAACATCAACAAACCTATGCCCAATGCTGTATTCACTGGGGTCCATCAAGAAACAGGCCAAAAACAATGATTTGCTTGAGAAACGGAGGATGGTCTCATTTCAAGATCAATTTAACTTAGGACTTTAAAGGAACTTTAAAAGGCTTAAAATAGATAGTATTCAAAAACTAAGTATCCCTCTTTGTAAAGCTTTTTAAGCTCAGTTTTTAATGCACTGAAACGTAATATGAATGTTTTCCTTTTATTACCGTGTTGATCCCTGAGCCATTCTGGCTCCATATGAGCTGTCCAGAGTAAACGCGCGGTCATGTGCAGGTTATCCCTCCCCACCAGAACCAACAGAATCCAGTGAATATCCTAACACCTGTTCTTCCTTTACTCATTAGACTTTAAGGTTTTGAACAAGTTTTGGCTGTTGTCTACCCACTGATTCCTTCAACAGTAACAGAGGAAGCCCCGAAGACTCTGGAAGCAATCGACAGAAGTAACCAGGCAGATCAACAGTGTCTTCCAATTATCTACAATGGCCGTTCCAATATCCGGCTTCTATTTGCTATTTTTGCAAACAGAGCAGCTTTTCTTTATATATAATGCAAATCAAATGTTACAAAGTCACATACTTATAGGTCTGTTAAACACCCTGTTTCTTTTTAACACCTCAACTAGCTAATAAAACAGAGAGTTAAGTCCAACATACAGAGTTTATTACCAATATATAGAGATGATCTGCATGGAGATCACATTTCTGTCAAGGAAATAGAGTTTTACAAAACCAGCTGAAGCACAGAAAGGTGCTGTGACACACAGTGACTACACTTACGGTGATCACTTTGAAACTAGAGAAGTATCAATCACTATGCCCTGTACCTGAACTAACGCAGTGTTCAAGGTCAACTGAACTTCAAAACCAAAGAGAGAAACAAACTCACACAAAAGCGATCAATTTGTGGTTACCGGAGGTAAGGTTGGGAGGAGAAGGATCTGGATGAAAGTAGTTAAAGAAGGGTACAAACTTCCAGTTATAACTAGGGATGTAATGTACAACATGATAAATATAATTAACACTGCTGTATGCTATATAACAAAGTTGCTAACAGTAAATCCTGAGTTCTCATCACAAGGAAAAACCATTATTTTTCTGTTTCTTTAATTTTATGAGGTGATGGATGCCTACTAAACTTACTGTGGTCATCATTTCATGATGTATTTAAGTCAAACCATTATGCTGTACACCTTAAACTTACATAGTGCTATATGTCAAGTATTTCTCAATAAAACTGGAATAAAAAGGGAAAAAAGGATACAAAAATACTATAGCCATACTAGGTCTGAGAGCCAAGGCACACTAAAAAAAAATACATTTCAAAACTGGTATTAACATTCTTGTTTATCTCTCATCTCAAGGTCAATGCTTAGCAACAAGGTCCATTAATGAGTATTCACCATAGGGTTAATTTACAGTAGATTTTATCCAAAGATAAAACTTCATTGTCTTCTCATAACTTACTTTCAATACTGTCAGTATCAGGCACTGACCCTAATTTCAACTTCCTCAATCAAGAGCCAGTAGTAGTTTTTACTAACTGCAATGAGCCATAAAAGAACAAAACCCCAAACCTTGGAGCATCAAAAGTGGTATCAATTAAAACCAATCACTTTACTAAATCTATCATCAACCCAATATATTAAAACCCTAATTTTCAAAACTTTAATCTTCAACAAGTATGGGCCAAATCTCATGAAATCTGAACTTAAGGGAGGAATCCAAAACTTTACACTGCAATTTTGTTGCAACAAACTGCTTGCCAGGAGTGCTTTAGGCTGGTGATCTCATATAGGGATTTATGCTGCAACCATATCTGCTGCACATAATGATAACATACAGAAAAACACATCTTCTCCTACAGAGGGAGTGCAATATAAAATCTGCAAGAGATCAAACCAGTCAATCCTAAAGGAAATCAGTCCTGAATATTATTTATGGACGCTGAAGCTGAAACTCCAATACTTCGGCCACCTGATGTGAAGAACTGACTCATTGGAAAAGACCCTGATACTGGGAAAGATTGAAGGCAGGAAGAAAAGGGGAGGACCAAAGATAAGATGGTTGGATGGCATCACTGACTCAATGGACATGAGTTTGAGGAAACTCCGGGAGTTGGTGACGGACAGAGAGCTGGCGTGCTGCAGTTCACGGGGTCGCAAAGAGTCGGACACGACTGAGTGACTGAACTGACTGACTGTGTGTGTCTGATTCCTCTTCAAAGGCAGGACCATGTATTGTTGATTATCTAGAAATAAATACCAGCACTGAGGCAGGGTCTGGCAGAATATAGGTATGCCAAATACATGCTGGTTGAAGTGATGCTTAGAAACATAATACTCAGTTTACACACTTGTCAAAATAATTAAATGATGAGATGTTTGGATGGTGTCACTGACTCAATGGACATGAGACTGGGCAAGCTCCCGGAAGTTGGTGATGGACAGGGAAGCCTGGCGTGCTGCAGTCCATGGGGTCGCAAAGAGTCGGATATTGACTGAGTGACTGTATTGAACTGAATTGAAACAAATTTTACGTTTAACATAGGATTTGTTTTTAACTGGGTACTCAAAACAGTTTATTAAATGAAGAACTTCCAGTGAAATCTTAAAGTACTAGCAAATCCCTCCCTATCTACATCAGTTCAGTTCAGTTCAGTCACTCAGTAGTGTCCGACTCTTTGCGACCCCATGGACTGCAGCACACAGTCCCTTATCTACACAGAGCAAAGATAAAACAAGTCTCCATTAAAGAGCTCATTAATGAAGCTACCTAACAGGCTAAAAAAAAATATTTCGATTAATTACAAAATAGATACAACCAATTTTACAGTAGGCTATATTGGGCACTGTGAAGAACAAAACTGTATGATATAACTTTTATTTCTAAGGATTTTATAATCAGTCAAAGAAACGAAACTAAGAAAGTGTAATAATAACTGATAAGGATATCATATGATGAATGGTATACTACTGATAACTTTTTCAAAATGTATTCCCCTCTTGGAGGTGTTTCAACTTGTCTCAGGAACAAGAAAATGGCAAAGGAACAATTCCATTTTTCATTCAGTTTACATGAGGGCTTAGGTGCAAATTTAAAACCATTAGGAAAAAAAATACATATAGTACAGGAGTCCCTGTAAGAAAGCTGAGTTATATTTCCATATTGTTTATTATTCTTTTGGCCACACCATGTGGCATGAAGATCTCAGTTCCCCAACCAGGGATTGAACCCGTGCCCCCTGCACTGGGAGCACAGCCTTAACTTAGACTGGAGTACCAGGGAAATCCCTCCATACTCTTTAAAAATAAAATATAAATGTAGATTTGAAAGGGTTCACAACATAAGTAGAACATTAAGTATGGTGTCAGGGAATTAATAAGAGGACAACAGTGAGTATATTATGTTTCAATGATACTTTCTCCTATAAGGAATGTAGACGGCTTAGAGTCCCAATCCCAACTCTATCAATAATTATAGAGCAGTAAGTAATTTACAGTAGTTTTTTGAAATTCAAAAACAAGTATATGTACCTGATTCAGGTATCAAAAAATAAAAAGGCCTAGAGTCCTTTTAATAATGTTAAATATTAAGAAACAGAATAACTATAATAATTAACTATAATAATGCATAAAAGAAGCTCAGGGAACAACAACCAATAAATGTACATTTACATACAGAGAACATAATTAAAATTAGCTCTGATATAGATCTAAAAAGTTACATTAAATGGTGATGTCTTTATTTACATACTCATAAACTAGAAATAACAATCTGTGCTTTGGACTGCCTCAAAAGTTAAATTTCAGCACTCAGAAGGGTGTCACTGATAATGTTTGAGTAAAGTTTCAGAATTTCTTAAAATTCTAATAAGTAGGAGATACATAATAATACCACCTAAATATTTTAACTGACACTATCATTTAAGGATCTACCCCCTTCACTTTGTTTTAAAGAAAATCCTGTAAGATTATCATTTAATCTGATTTTAAGTTATGAGGTCATGATTACAGTATTCAAAAAAAAAAACCATAACCACCAATTATCTGTCCTCCTATACTCCCGGCATCCTGCTAGGCACTAAAAAGACAACGGAGGCATCAAATCAGAAAGGGGACCTGCAATGACGGGACTTGTCTCTTGGCATTCAGTGCTCTCCATTTAAAGGGTCAGAATAGTCTAACATAAAGGCATATGAAGAAACCCTCATCAACACACAGATGCAGAAGGGACTCCCTCTTCTTTCAAGTATAGACCAATGTGCTCAACCTTTTGATTCTACATCCTTTGATGTAGAATCCTTCCTACATCCTTTGATTCTACACCCTTCCTTTGTGCAACCCATTCCCTTCACTAAATCTCTCTGTAAACACTGAGTATCTTCTATGTGATGGAGGAGAGGGTCAGGAGAGATGACAAGCACCATTTTGACATAAAAGAAAAACAGAATAAAGCAATTGCTTCTCCTTAACAACCTCATCCCAAGGACCTAAAATGGTGTGTCGCTAGTTGCATAGTTCTAGCTACCAGTTCCAAGAACTCTACACATTCCTTTACAAAGTGTTTAGGTATCTACCATTCACAGGATTATCCCTGCTTACGATGGCAGCAGAATACAGATGAATAGCAAAACAAAAGTTATGGCTACTCTTTGAAAAAAATCCAAGTTATTTTCCCCATCATACAATAGATAGAAATATTCACAAACTGGAAGGATTTCAGCAAACGGCTGAAGAACACTCACTTCGGTTCCGATTCCAGGCTGCACACCAGAGTACACACTGTCCGGGGGAGGGCCGCCATACTTCCTCTGTCCTGTGGTTACATCCAAGGTATAACCGGTCCTTTCAAGCAAGGCCTAAAGATAATCAGACATGATTGTCAGTTCCTGAATGGGAAATATCATACAAACACACACACAAATCAAAATAGAAATCTTTTCCAAAAGGTACCCCAACATTTTAGGTATTTTAGTCAAGGGAGAAAAAAGAAAAAAAAAAAAAAATCACAGCATTCACACTAGTTCTTCTCACATACATAGACTTTTACTTCTCCTTTCCAGAGCATGGAAAGAGTTGTAGGCAAATTAAGTCTCTGAGCACACGTCATCTATTTTTAATGAGAAAAGAAAAAAGGTGGAAGGATTACTAACACTTCGATGTAAGCTGACCCCAAGCTATCTGTTCATACTTACATACCATAGTATGCCTCCTTTTATATCCCCTCTACATCAGATTTTTTCCTTATTTGTTCCCTTTACATACCATGCTTACATCCACAAGTGATTCTTTTCAAATAAAATGTTCTCTATCCTTAAAAACAGGAAGAACTCACAAGTCCTAGCTCTTTTAGGCAGCTTCTTTCATTTACTGTTTCTCACATCATCCTATTCTGACTTTCTATTGTACTCAAATCATTTAAATTTTATTTTGTTTGATCCTGTTGTTTTGTACTCCTACACCAGAAGCTTCATAAGAACCAGACCATTTCTCATATAGCACAGACTCAAAATACTTGGCAATTACCAAATGAATATACTCTCAGGTTTCAAAAAATAAACTGTTTTCTGATTTCCAACCTTCCTCACAACACTATATGAGGTATTAAGAGGAATCATAGAAAAGAAGATACTGTCCCTGCCCTTAAGGGTTTGTGTTCATATGAAAGGCCTACAGAACAAGGACACAATGGAAAAAAGAAAGGTGATCCATCTAGGAATGGCAGGATTTTACACTCCAGGTTTTTAAAAACCACAGAATGTTAGAGCAACAAGAAACTTTAGATGACATCAAATTCAAGTTTTAAAAAATATCGCTGGATAACCCTGAGATAGCAGTTATCTTAGATCCTCCATTCTTCTACCATTGACACAAAACATGTATACTATCCATTACTTGTGTAATATGTAGTATACACATATTACATATACAATATGCACCTTCTCAAGAGCAGATAGCCAGTTTTAGGGAAATAACATAGACCTATTCTATGAACAGCAGTAAGTTTAAAAAAAAAATAACCATTATAGCAAATAAAGTTCTCACCTATTATTTAAGATATAAGAATGGGAGTGTGCCATTTTCCACATGAGGAAAAAAAGGTACAAAGGAATAAAAACTGTAAGTTGTAGTTCTTGTCTAAAACATGATAGAATTGTACAAACTTCAACATTATTTCAAATTGAAAAGTCTATCACTACAGCAAAACACCAATATCCATTTAACTAAATATGAGGTTCACTAGTCTTTTAGTAAAAGCCCTGTATTTTCTTTTCAGTTTATCTAAATAATAACAACAGTAACAATAATGGCTCACAGTTATACTGATCCCCCTACACTCCAGGCATTATGCACTCTATGTCAGAGCACTGCAACTGCGGAGAAGCCCGTGCGCCGCAACGTAAGACCCCACATCCTGCAAGGAAGATCCCTCGTGGACCACCAAGACCTGACCCATCCAAAGAAATAAATATTTCTAGAGCATCTGATCTCATGATTACATTTAATTTCATTACAACTACCCAAGTCAAGTTTTACCTTGATCTTTGCTTCATCAGGTCCCTTTGTGGACTCTTGCACCTTGCTCCCCTGTTTCTCCCTTTGCCTGTAGGTCTTCATAACTCCACATAAAAATGCACTTTTGTTCTAGAACAGCCAAGTAATTCAATAAAAAAGAATTACCAGGAATTGTTGAAGGGTCAAATATACAATTAAATTTAAATTTCAGAAGAACAGAATTTAAACAAAATATTTACTCATTTATTAACTCAACAAATACTTGATGAGTGGTTGCTATGTGCCAGAGACTGGAACTGACAGCACTTAAGACACAGAAGACCTCCGGGGAGCTTACCCTCAGCACTGGCAAAATAGTCTTCCATTTGCTGATGTTTAAATGTATCTGGGCTATTTTTGCCAGATGTCCTGAAACTATTCCTCCTATCTATTTTCCTCCAAGATAACAAAACAGTTTCACATAATCCAAAAACGTCACAAGAAGTGGGAGACTTTTACTTTACACTTGTGTTTCTGAAAACTTTTTGCCATGTAGATTTTTTTACGCTAACTTTTTTTTAAAGAAGCAGTAGTAGTCACAAATAAAAAATACCACTTATCCACAGAAAAAAAGTAATAGTAAAATAATTTCAGATCATTAGTTGTTCAAAGACTTTTCTGGATAATGTCCTTACCTGAACATGTGATAAGTCACTTTCCTTGAACTGCTGTAGTACAGACAGAGCTCCTTCTTCATTAAATTCCCTGAGAGCATCAATTGCTCTTTCATCAAGATCGACATAAGCTACCAATCCTAAAAATTAAATTGAAAACGGGTAACATTATTGCAACAAAGAGGATAGTCTAAACTGTGCTATCAATGTTCATCAAGAATTGCTCTATTCAATACTAACTACATTTTCATTCAACTATACGCATATAGGTCAGCTATACAAATACTATATAGAAAGATCAAGAGTACAAATATGAAAACAAAAGACACAATGTTAATACCTATAAACATAAATTTCAATCCCCACATTTCACACAAAAATTCTAACCCCATTTCCCACTCTCCAAAATGTTTAAATCTTGGAAGTTAAATCTGATGTACATACACACTGTACTACAGATTAAGCATTAAAATAGTAAGTTCTGATTATGTTAGAGTGGTTAAAAAAAAAAACAAAAAAACACTGTATTTCCCAAGAATAAACCTGCAAATTATATGGACTGCTGGAGTTGTTGCTAACCACCCAAGAAGTGGGGGAAAAAATGAATTATTTTTGCTAAATAATTCTTCCCACTCTTCAAAAAGTGTCAAAGGCTTTCCCTCCTTAGCACCAAAGATAAAATGAAATTTCATTTGTTTTGAGCATCTACTTTGCTGCAGTCAGAATGTGGAAAGGCATATTTTACATTAAATTTTAAATTTTTCCTATAAATGCAAGTGCAGCTTGATTAATCAATTCTGAAAAGTCACATTTTAAGGCATTTTTTGTTCTTCACAAGTGTCACTCTGAGATTTTAAAAGATGCTGTAGCATTAACAACACTGTCAACAATGACAATTTTTTTTTTCAAATGGCAGTAAAAGGACTTTACTATGGACTTACAAGCAAAGTATATAGAAAATATATGCACTGCATTCTATATATACATATAGTATATTTAACTGCACACAGAACATCTACTATGTTTAAATATAATTTAAGTCTGTTAAATTTTATATTTCTGAATGTATTTCAGAATTGATCCAAAGTAAAATGGAAATATTTGGCAGATTAAAAGCCCCAAGTCCATAAGAACTAACATCAAAAGTGACTCCATTTTGGTAAAGCCAAAAAGAACTTTATTCCATAGTATCACTTGCAAAGTTACTTAAAAAAAAAAAAGATGCCATGATTTAAGAGCTCAAAATGAGCATGCCAAAATAACTGGCATTTCCTTACTTGACTATTCCATATCACCACCCAAAGTCACAACTCAGAGATACCCATCAATCCATTCTGTCAATCCAACCCTACACCCAAGCCATCAACCTCTTATCAATAACAAAACACTCTACAAGAGAGCATCTCTAAGCAGATCACTGCCAATTCTCTATGGCAGAACATCAAAGAAAGTTTCTGAGCACTGATTTTCAGAGGGACCATCACCCAGGAGTCAGTCTGAGAAGTCATTTTAGTGTCTAAATGAGCTTTAGCTTGAGCTTCTCGGATTTAAAAATAAATAAATAAATAAGGACAAAAAAACAGGTATTTGTTACTACAGTACTTAAGACACAGTTTGTGAGACAATTCCATTTTCTCTCCCAGAATCTGGACAGGCACACAAAACACAGAGGAAGAACGTTTCCATCTAATGGCCCCAAAGGGGGAGGACATATTTATTTATGAACAATGCTCTCTAATGGTATACATATTTCTCTCCCTCTTTAGAACCTCAAACCACTTACAACCACCATATTAAAATGTTCAAATTTGCTTAAGCACTTAACCATGGGATTCTAGATTAAAAAAAAAAAACACAGCTGTTACAAACCAAACACTTCCAAATTACTGAGAGTTGTAGATCTCTGTCTGTCACAAACTGGACAGGCCACAAACTCTCAAGGAGTCTGACATTTTATTATCGTTGCAGACAATACCATCTAAACTAGTCCTCTTTTATGCCACCTAATAAGACCTAAGCTATTTTAACAATCACTTTAAGAAGCTAAAGGTAGAAAAGTAAAAGCAAAATGACGACTGATTTAGATTAAGAAAAAAATGTAAAATTTGATATGCTGAAACACATTTTAAATTGATGGTAAATCTAAGACAAATTGATGTACTGTTCTGAAACAACTCAGACTGCATATTCAACACTAAGGCTTCAAAATAATGAAATAAGAATATCAAACTCAAACCCAATATGCCCTCAATGAAGGGAAAGTAACATTCGGCTCTACATAGATCAGAAACAATAAGTAATATTTAACCTTAAAAAAATCTGTAAAATTCAAAGTGGTTTGCCCTCACTTTCATAACCAGTCAGAAACAAGAAACGTATATTATACCTGTCTGAAATATTTCATCAAGTCTCTCTGCCACCTTCTGAGGGAGGCCTGCCTCTATCAGTGTCTTGTAGTGCTCTGTGTGATTTACACTGGAAGTATCCATTGGCTCTTCCTCTTCTTTTAACTGTACCGCATTACCATTCACCTGATTAGCCATTTTATTATGCTGCTGGAAAAAATTCAGGAGCTATATTACATTAAGCCAGAAATAACTAGTTTGTAGGACAATGCATGATTTATCTAATTTGTATACATGCTGCTAATAACCTCTATCAAAATATTATTTCTGATGGCTTTTCTGATGTATCTGACCTAAATTTGAGATAATTCTGTAAAACCATGGGAAATGTACATGGAAGTGTTGCATCTTTAAGGAACTTCATGTACACTAGGTTAGATAAAAGCTTGAATTTATTTAAGGTAGAATCACTAATTAACAAAAGCAGCAGTTGTGTCCTGATGAGCTTATCAACAGATCACCACAAAACCCTAAAAAGCCCCTCAGCTCTCAATTCTTAAACACTTTAAAAAGTCTGATTTAAAAACAGAATGAACACCCACAGACAACTTAAGGTTCAAGGACTTTCAAACTTTACTAGCTCTGCTTCAAATCCAACATAGGTGTGAAATAAAGGCCCTGTTGTCTCTAGTTCAACATGCTGCTGGTTTGGGTTTTCGCCACCTAACTTAAAAAACACAGCTTGACATTAATTTTTGTTCTAAAATTAATTTGCTATTCCCATTCACAGATTTAAAAGAAAAAATGACCAGGTTTAAAAGCTAATGATTGCTTGAAGTCCACATAAAATAAAAAGTGAGCTATAGTTAAGGTTGCTTCTTTTTAAACTTAGGTCAGATGTCTCAGATTTACCTACCCAAATCATTTTGGGTGTTCAACTTTTATGTAATGCTGAAATGGATCAAATCCCTGAAGAGAGATTAAATAATAAAACCATACAAGGCCAGTCTCTATACTAGCTCCTCAAAAGATAGGGAATTAAAGTGCATTTGTCTGTGGTGAAATTATAATGTGATGAAGATCATAAGCAGCAGAATAAAGACATTGTAACAAATACTGAAATAAAAGACATGAAGGTGGATTTCAAGGAAAAGCCTACTTTTCCTGATGAAACTGAAGATACCTAGACAGCTATAAAGAAAATACAAGTTTCCTAAAAAACACTAAAAGCCATACATAAGATAACCACACTTCCAGACTGCTTATCAAAACACTGTGCAAACGCACCAGGTGCAGTTTTTCTGACCTGAAACAACTTCAAAGTCCACTGATATTTAGTTGAAGTTAATGAAAAAGGAAGACTGAGAAGCAGGTAATAGAAAGCAGGAAGAGAGGAAAATGCACAAACTGTTACTCTGAAAATGAGATAAACAGTATTATAACTTCTTATGATTACAAAACATTAAGACTTAGTAACCCACTAATGTCTATATAGAGGCAGACTCCGTGGTTAATCTCTGGGTGGATAAATGTTTCTCAAGGCAAAACTCAAATTCTGATGAACTGACAAAAACGGTCAAAACTGGCATTTTTGATAAAGAAACTACTTATAGTGCAAGATGAATAGTTTACTGATTAGTACAACCTACTTCTATAAAGATGCATTCAAGTCCAAAATATTTTTTGGGAACATACAGTTGTTTTCCAGGCTCACCCACCCTCAAATACGACCATAAGATAGATCACTAGAACTCAAAAAGTTCTCAGTATCACAAGACCCTTGCGGTATGCACCTGGGAATACTATCAATCACGGAAAGAAAGCAAATTTTTAACAGAAAAGTTCAATGAAAATCTGTTAAGGTGGTATTTTTTTAAAGTATGTGTAAAGCCAAAAGACAAGTTGTGTATTAAGTACAAGACAGAAATATTTATGACTACCATTCATTGTAAAGGCTCTCTACAAGTTGATTCTGAAATTGGTTGAAATTTTCAAAAAATGTCTGTAAACTTTAACAAAAAAGTACAACTATTAAGGGAGTCCAGAAAATAAAACCTTCCAGATCAAGGAAAAAGCTCTCTTCAAACCAAATATAATGTGCTCATTTTAAAAAAAGACTTTCATGTCATATGAGACCATTTAAAACTCGTGTCAATTCAATGCCACACAGCCAAACCATATTTCTGGATGCAGCAAATATACTAATGTGATTGATGTTATTTGATCTAAACTTTTTTTGCAAAACGGAGAAATTTAAAATCAGGGTTGCTGGGAGATTTGGGAAATCTGGCACTAGCCCCTCCCTGACTTTTTTTTTTTTTCCCTGAACATCTCGTGAAAATTCTTCTCATTTTAAGAGACCGGCTTTCAAAGATCCAATGAAATGAAAACTAACGGTTCTCTCATGGCTTAGGAGTGTCAAGCCCTTATCCTACGACTGACTCATGAGACATAAATTTAGACTCCGGAGGACAGCAAAAAATCTGAAACAGGTAGTGTGGAAGGGGCTGAACTCTTCAAGATCCCCGTGGCTTCTTCGACTCTTAAAATTTTGGCAATACGGTTTCTATCGCAGAAGAAAAAGAGAATCGCCTTTCCAAAAGAGTGCGCCTATGACATTTAGACTTCGGTATCTTAGGCGCCGCTCGAAGCCTAAGTTTCATGGCCTCTAGTAGTCATTTTTTCCTTCAAATCTCGACTTGCAGCATGCAGAACTGGGGGTGGGGGGCGGCTGGGGAGGGGAAACGGAGGCTTTTTCCTACACACACCGGCCTCTCGGCCTCTGCTTCACACAAAAGTTTTCTCCCGGCTCGGCTCGCCCGGGTTGGCATCCCGCCCTCAGCCCACCCCAGCCCATGCCGGTCCTGACCATCAACAAACCCCACGCGCGGCTAGGCCGGCTGAGACAGGGAGCAAGGCGGGGCTCCGGCAGGGAGAGGCGATGGGGTCTATCTAAAGCGGGGACTGAAAGCGGCCGACTCGGCCGCGTGGAGCGTCGGGCGGAGGCGGGAAAAGCGCGGCGGACCCGGCAGGCCGCGCGGAGGGCGCCCAGCGGGCCGGACCTCGGGCCTGGGCTTGGAGGGGAGGCGGCGGGTAGCGGAGGGAGCGTGGAGGATGAGCGAGGGCGAGGAAGCGCCTCTGCGGCTGCTAGGCCCTCCGCTGAGCCGCCGGACGAGGCCGAAGCCGCCCCCAGCCCATCCCCACCCCCACCCCGGGGGCCTCGTAGCGAAAACGACACTGGGGAGCAGGCGCCGAGCCCGGGCCGGGCCCGGTAGGGTCGGATCGGGGCTCCCGGCCCCTCCCCCCGCGGGCCGGCGCGAGACTCACCAGGACAGAGCTGGGGCCGGTGGCCGGGCCCGTGAGAACCAGCGCGAGGCGCTTTGAAAACGACTAGAAATGGCGCGCGCACCACCCCCTCCCCCCCCCGTCACGGACCGAGACGCGATCCCGGCAGCACGCGGGGTTTCCCGGAACTGCTTCCAGGGACTCTGAGCGGCTGGGCAATCACCTCGCGCGGCGGTCTGACGAGCAGCCCAGACAACCAATAGCAGCGAGAAGAGGCGCCCCACGCCGGACGGCTCAGAAGCCAATCGCGGAAGCCGTCGGCTGAGCCAATGAGGAAATTCAGCGCCGCCGGCTGGGGCGCCTCCGGGGCGGGGGCAGGAACACAAAGGGGTCTGTGGTGAAGCCGTGAGTGGTAGGCGAGGCTGTGGGGCCGCAGGCCCAGAGTGGCCGAGGCCCGCCCCCTCCCGCGTCCCTTCTAGTCTGCCGCCCGCGCGAGGCCGCCCCCGGAACCCCGCCCCCTACGACCCGCATCGGCTCCATCCGCCGCCGGGCCCTTTTACGCTCCTTCACCGGCGCCTTAGCGCCGGTAATCCGCCTCCCTGGAGCAGCCGCCGCCACCGCGTTCGCCCCGGACACGCCCACCGCCACGCGGCCGGGCCTGCTCTAGGTCGTTCTCTGCTCCAGTTAGAGCACGCTGTAGGAGTTTGGCTCGTGTGTTTTGCTGGAGAATTTCTTCGCGGAGAAAAATCATCCCTTGGAGCACTCAGAAAACTCCCTCCTTGGCTCCCTTCCACACATGGTTGGGAGCAGCTCAGGATGTGAGGGAAATCGCTCAAGTTGGCATTTACTCAAGAGTCATGTTAGCTATAAATGACAGAGCTGAGACCTTTCTGCGTGGGGTTTGGAGCTAATTCATATTCACAAAAGAACATTGGGCAGGTGTATGCATCTACGAAGCCAAAGGAACCGTGCAAGGAAAAGAGCTAATTCCCAAAGGAGGCTAAATCCCGTTTTTCCTAAACGTTTCTCACCCTCCACCCCTACTGGTTTGTCCCCTGTTCCTCGCCTTAGTCCGAATCTCTCTCATCCCACGGCCCTTCTTTCCCCATCTCCAATGCCCTGTCCCTCTCCAGGCGAAAAGGCAGCCAAGCAGTGGCCTGAAAAATTTCCAGATACACTTCAAGGATAATTTAAATTTCCTGGAAACTATCAACCAAAAATTAGCTGTTGAAAACCTATGCATTTGGTACTGGGCTGAACGTCATGGAGAACCCAACTTTTGCAGCCTGGGGTGTGAAATTTATGCAAATAATTCTATTGTTTAGTAGCTAAGCCGTGTCCGACTGTTTGTGTACCCCGTGGACTACAACACAGCCAGGCTTCCCTCTCCACCATCTCCCCGAATTTGCTCAGACTCGTATACATTGAGTCCGTGGGGCCATCCAACCATCTCATCCTCTGTTGCCCCCTTCTCCTGCCTTCACTGTTACTAAACATCAGGGTCTTTTCCAAAGAATGGGTTCTTCGCATCAGGTGGCCAAAATGTTGGAGCTTCAGCATCAGTCCTTCCGATGAATATTCAGGGTTGATTTCCTTTAGGATTGACTGGTTGGATCTCCTTGCTGTCCAAGGGACTCTCAAGTCTTCTCCAGCACCACGTTGCAAAAGCGTCAGTTCTTCAGTGCTCAACCTTCTTTACGGTTCAGCTCTCACATCCATATATGACTACTGGAAAAACCAGAGCTTTGACTGTAGACATCTCTGTCAGCAAAGTGATGTCTCGGCTTTATAATACACTGTCTAGGTTTGTCATAGCTTTTCTTCCAAGGAGCAAGCATCTTTTGTGCTTAATTGCTCAGTCGTGTCAACTCTTTGCAACCCCATGGACAGAGGAGCCTGGCGGGCTATACAGTCCATGGGGATTCTCCAGGCAAGAATACTGGAGTGGATTGCCATGCCCTCCTCCAGGGGATCTTCCCAACCCAAGAATCGAACCAGGGTCTCGTGCGTTGCTGCTGCTGCTGCTAAGTCACTTCAGTCGTGTCCGACTCTGTGCGACCCGATAGACGGCAGCCCACTAGGCTCCCCATCCCTGGGATTCTCCAGGCAAGAACACTGGAGTGGGTTGCCATTTCCTTCTCCAATGCATGAAAGTGAAAAGTGAAAGTGAAGTCGCTCAGTCGTGTCCGACTCTTCGAGACCCCATGAACTGCAGCCTACCAGGCTCCTCCATCCATGGGATTTTCCAGGCAAGAGTACTGGAGTGGGGTGCCATTGCCTTCTCCGTCCTGCGTTGCAGGCAGACTCTTTAACCAGCTAAGCTACCAGGGAAGGCCATTTCATTCAAATTATAATGCAAATTAAAATGCTAATTTTATAATTTGAAATGATTAATTTTGTAATTATGTAATTTTATAATATATATATTATATATAATTTTGTATATAAATTATAAATAATTTTATAATGTAAATTAAAATGTATATGCTAGGATCCTTAAGAAAAAAAATATAAAATGATGAATACAAATTTAGGAACAGAGTCTGGAAGGGCATGGTAAAAGGACTTTGAAGTTTAAACTTTATTAGCATCACATAAATCTTCGTCTAGCTCGAGGGTTCTTAACCTATTTTGTGCCATTTGACAGTCTGGTAAAACTGGATCTTTTGCGTTTTTAAATGAGCAAAGTAAAATACATCGCATTATAAAAGAAATTTTATGTTGAAATGCAATGAGGAAATACATATTTAAGACATTTGTGATATAGTAAAAAGCCTCTTGATGAAAGTGAAAGAGGAGAGTGAAAAAGTTGACTTAAAGCTCAACATTCAGAAAACGAAGATCATGGCATCTGGTCCCATCACTTCATGGGAAATAGATGGGGAAACAGTGGAAACAGTGTCAGACTTTATTTTGGGGGCTCCAAAATCACTGCAGATGGTGACTGCAGCCATGAAATTAAAAGACGCTTACTCCTTGGAAGGAAAGTTATGACCAACTAGATAGCATATTCAAAAGCAGAGACATTACTTTGCCAACAAAGTCTGTCTAGTCAAGGCTATGGTTTTTCCAGTGGTCATGTATGGATGTGAGAGTTGGACTGTGAAGAAAGCTGAGCGCCGAAGAATTGATGCTTTTGAACTGTGGTGTTGGAGAAGACTCTTGAGAGTCCCTTGGACTGCAAGGAGATCCAACCAGTCCATTCTAAAGGAGATCAGTCCTGGGTGTTCATTGGAAGGACTGATGCTGAAGTTGAAACTCCAGTACTTTGGCCACCTCACACGAAGAGTTGACTCATTGGAAAAGACCCTGATGCTGGGAGGGATTGGGGGCAGGAGGAGAAGGGGACGACAGAGGATGAGACGGCTGGATGGACATGAGTTTGGGTAAACTCCGGGAGTTGGTGATGGATAGGGAGGCCTGGCGTGCTGCGATTCATGGGGTCGCAAAGAGTCGGATACAACTGAGCGACTGAACTGAATCTTCTTCTTTAAACATCAAGATCTTGCAGCACGATAAACTACTGAAATTTTAAAGCAAAAAGAAGGTATTTCAAGAAATCCCACAACTGGAATGAAATATGAAAATATCTGTTATTCCTATTGGTGACAGAGTGAAAGTTACCGCTAACTGTGGTTTGTTTCCTGTATTCACAGTGGGGGAAAATGCTTAATTTCAGCAGTATATTAACGAAAATAGTTTTTTTTTTTTCTTTCAAGTTGAAGTACCAGTGAATTCCAGTCAGAGACCCTTCTCCATTTAACATAGAATGAAAACTCCTGGACTGAATACTGTAAGTAAAGTGATTCTATCATCCAGTATTTTCTGAGGTCAAATACTCACCTGTATGGTCCTAAGTATACTCCACCTTTTCAGACCATGTATCTTGGTTTTTTTAAATTTGGAAAATATGGGCATCTGAACTTTGCATTTAAAAAAAAATTGTATGTGTGTGTGTGTATTCATGAATGTGATATTACACAAATATTTGTTGTGTGCCCTCTACGTATAAATCACTGTGTGGAAGTCCGAAATATAACCACAATTGCTGTCCTCTACATGCTTACATTCCAGTTTACAAGGCAAGGCAAGTATACAAATAAATACAATAAAATGAATTGCTAGGGAGCGCTCCAGCTATATTTCTAAACTTTTTAAGATGAGGCAACACAACACAGCTAGACCAGTCCACAGCTCTTCCCTGTCACAGAGCAAATCTGTGGTCTAACTGGTATGTCAATGAACAACATGCTTTTGCTTCTTTAAACAATTACAGAGCACCAGAATACTCAAGTTGAAGCTTTGACTTTTACTACTTACAACCTGAAGTAACAATGAATGTTTAAAATTATCAAACCTTTTTATTGGATCCTTAGATTAATCTTTGTCTTACTTGTCCCTTTCATGATTCTAAAGGAAGTAGTCTATTCCTCAGACTCCAAACAAGATTACATCAATTCAGCCTCTTCAAAAATGCCTTCACTTGCTACTAATGAGATTAAGCCAACTCAGCCACAGTTCAAGGTCACACCTAGGGGAAAGGAAAAAGAAATAGAAAGTAAGAATGAGGAGAGAAAAATGGAAAATGAAGAAATACCATGTATAGAATGTTAGTGGAAAGGATATCAACAACCAACCCTTGTTAACATTTAGGTGCCAAGAGGTGTCTACTCAGGGAAGCCCCAATATGATGAATAAGTTAGAAAAAACTAGTTAGAAAACTTCAGTTCTACCTGGAATTCTCCCACTGTCAAATAGAACTGTTTATTTCCTCGATCAAACTTTAATAATTATCATTTTAAGCCACTTTCCAAAATGGTAGTGCTCCAATCAAGACTGACCAGAGCTAAAGATTGTGTCTCGTTTATACCTCCTAGGATTACCCTTCTTTTAAAAAATAAAGTGCCATCTAGTTGACATGCAATAGCTTATAATCAACTGACTCCAAGATCTTACTGCATGCCTGCTTTATCATTTTTGCAACAGTGTTCTCTTGAAAATTATCCTAGCTGGTCCATCGACTTCCCTTCGATTCTCAAATTCATCCAACTGTTTTAAAACAGGAAGAGTGTCTCTCCATCTTAGTGACAACAGTGTTTTGAACAGTAATCACTACCATTTATGGAGCTCTTACTATGTATTGGGGCTTCCCTGGTGGCGCAGACAGTAAAGAATCTCCCTGCAATGCAGGAGACCTGGGTTCAGTCCCTGAGTTGGGAAGGTCCCCTGGAGAAGGAAATGGCTACCCACTCCAATATTGTTGCCTGGAGAATTCCATAGAGAAGCCTGGCGGGCTCCAGCCCATGGGATCGCAGAGTCAGACACGACTGATTGACTAACACTACTGTGTATTGAGTGCTTTATATATGCTGATGCTGATTCTCACACGAAAACTTAAGGACTGGTAACATTCCATTTTATTGAGGAAACAAAGCTCAGAGAGGTTAAAACATTTGCTCAAAGCCACACAGGTGAATTAAGACTCAAACACAGGTGTGAGCTACTTCATCAAGCTCCTTTTCGATTTAAGTCCTAGTGTTGGCAGACTCGTCATTTGTAGAGATGGATATTTTACCAGTCAAACACACACACACACACACACACCATCATTTGGCTTCCTTGGTGGTTCAGCGGTTAAGAATCCACCTGTCACTGCAAGAGACACAGATTCAATCCCTGGTCTGGGAAGATTCCACATGCCACAGAGTAGCTAAAGCCCATGCACCACAACTACTCAGCCCATGCTCTAGAGCCTGTGCTCTGCAACAAGAGAAGCCACTGCAGCATGAAGCCTGAGCACTGCAACTAAGAGTAAGCCCTGCTCACTGCAACCAGAGAAAGCCCACGCCTGGTTTTTACTCAGCACAACCAAAAAAGAAAAAGAACCATCATTGTCAATATGATGAATTTGTTGTCGTTATTTACTCGCTAAGTATCCACCTCTTTTGTGACCCCATGGACTGTAGCCTGACAGGATCCTCTGTCCATAGGACTTCCCAGGCAAGAATATTAGACTGGGTTGCCATTTCCTTCTCTAGGGGATCTTTCCAACCTAGGGGTCGAACCCACGTCTCTTGCAGTGCAGATAGATTCTTTACCACTGGGAGTCATCAGGGAAGCCCCAATATGAATAAGTTAGAAAATACTATTTAGAGCCAAAAGCAAACTGTGATATAAGATAATGAGAACATTTTCCTATGTCCTTTGCAGATTGGCTTCTCAGTGCAATTTGAACACGTTCTGAGGAACAACAGTATTAAAGAACAAAATTGTGGCCTCACAAAATGTCAACATTGAGGAGTAACAGCCGTTTGAGTAGCTTTGTTAGAAAATTTCCCATAGAGGTTATACCTATATAGACTTCACAAGACTAGTTAACAGTTTTAAAGTACCTACCATGCTATCTCATTTAATGCTCACAACAATATATGAGGCAAGTAGCAAAAGGCATCATTTCCCTTTTGCAAATGAAAAAACTAATTCCCAGGTAAGAGCTGAGGCTCAAACTATGATGTAAGTCCAGATTACAGTCTTGTAATCATGCTAAAGCTGAAACTCCAGTACTTTGGCCACCTCATGTGAAGAGTTGACTCATTGGAAAAGACTCTGATGCTGGGAGGGATTGGGGGCAGGAGGAAAAGGGGACGACGGAGGATGAGATGGCTGGATGGCATCACCGACTCTATGGACGTGAGTCTGCGTGAACTCCAGGAGTTGGTGATAGACAGGGAGGCCTGGCGTGCTGCGATTCATGGGGTCGCAGAGTCGGACACGACTGAGCGACTGACTGAATCATGCTACACAGCTAGAGCATAATTGGTTTGAGTCATTGAATCAAAACCAATAAAGTTAAATCTTCACTTTTTTTTAAATTTTATTTTATTTTTAAACTTTACAATATTGTATTAGTTTTGCCAAATATCGAAATGAATCCGCCACAGATATACCTGTGTTCCCCATCCTGAGCCCTCCTCCCTCCTCCCTCCCCATACCCTCCCTCTGGGTCGTCCAAGACTTCATATTTCCAAACTTGTTGTTGGTAGTCTCTGATTTTTTTTCCTTTTGGTGATATTTCATGGCTTGTGGGATCTTAGTTCCCAGACCAGGGATGAACACGGGCAGTGAAAGCATGGAATCCATACTACTGGACCACCTGGGAATTCCTGGTAGTCTCTGATTTTTAAATTCTTTTTTGTACTTTTTTTTTTTTTTTTTCATGATTTCTCTGCTTTCCTGGAGTTTTGTTGAGGGAACATGGAAAAAGTGAAAAGGAAAAATAGCAAAATGAGCTCTCCTTTCCAGCTTTCCATTCCCTCAGTCAAACTCAAGATAGCAAGAATCAAATTTCAAGGCCAATTAGGATTGCTGGGTCCAATTTTAGAGTGATGAACACTCAGTCTTTGGAGGAATTTAACGTATTTGTTCTGCTTAGCCACAGCAGAATTCCCTGGAGAGTCACCACCAGGACCTTGGTGCATCTTTGCACTGACACTGAACTCTGCAGCTGGTAAAGAGATTGGGAAGGCGGTGGTAGCAGCTTCCACCTAAATTCAAGAAATCAAATTCTAGGAGACTGTTGAACATAATATTTGGTCCATTGACTTCTGATTATTTTATCTGATATTATCTGTCTGCTTCCCTATGAGCAGACAGAAGAGTTATATGTGGCAAATCGTCTAGGAAGTGTTACTATAAGCTTTTAACTGAATCCAGTAGAATCCTAAGTATTATTACCCGTATTCCAATATGCAAGTTAAATATACTGTTACACAAATCAGATTCAACAGGGATTGTGAGTCCTGCTCCCTAGGTATAACTTCTGTTTTAAGAGTGCAATAAAATATTAAGAATTGATTACAAATAGACAATAATGTGTATAGCTAAAGTTTCATTACCCTTAAGTTAAAATATCCATTAGAGGGACTTCCCTGGTGGTCCAGTGATTAAGCCTCCAAGCTCCCAATGGAGTGGGGCTTGGGTTCAATCCCTGGTGGGGGAACTAAGATCCTACAGGCCGCATGGCACAGCCAAAAAATTAAAAAAGAAAAATAGGAAAAAATATCCATTAGAATAAGCGGGAAAGTGCTCTGAAATTATCATTAATACTAATAATAATATGTTTGCATAAAGTTTTTACATTTACAAAGAGTTTCAAGTAGAGTATCTCACTAGATATCTACTACATTTGAACATCTTGAACGTATGGCCTTTGCCCTGTGACGCTCCTCTCCTGATTCTCTGTGTGTTCTGTAATACTCCTCTCCTCTGCCCATCATTGCATATGGGTGCTCCCTGGATTCCATCTTTGATGCTGTTCTCACACTCTTATCAAGGCCACCCCAGTCACGTGCATGGTTTTCACTATTCGTTTCCATACTCACTATTCTCATTTTTTTTAATTTAAAAAAAATTATTTATTTTTGGCTGTGCTGAGTCTTCATTGCTGTGCTCAGACTTTCTCTAGCTGTGTCGAGCAGGGGCTACTCTCTAGCTTTGGTACATGGGTTTCTAATTGCGGTGGCTTCCCTTGTTATGGAGTATGGGCTCTAGAACGTGCAGTCTTCAGTAATTGCAACCCCCAGGCTCAGTGGTTGTGGCACACAGGTTCAGTTGCCCCACGGAATGTGAGATCTTCCCAGCCCACAGATCGAACCAGTGTCCCCTGCGTTGCAAGGTGGATTCTTGACCACTGGACCACCAGGGAAACTCCATCACTATGCCTACTTACCTTCCTGCCCCTTTTGGGTCCTAAGCTCTGAACTCATATTCTCAGCTACCTGCTGGGCATGTGAGTGTGTTTGGATGTTAAGAGGCTCTTTGAACTCCATGACTAGTCTCTAAAAATGGTTTTTATCTCCCATCATGTGCCCTCTTCCTCACTGAGCTCCACCCACCCCAACCTGGTGCTATTCCTCCAGCATGCCAACCACTGCTTCAGCCCCTCACATTTGCTCTTTAGTAAATTAAGAACTTAGAACACTTTCCTCCAGATATCCTGACACCTTCAGAATTCTGTTCTAATGTCACTTTAGAGTGACATTAGACTATCTTGACTATCTTCTCTAAAATAGCAGTCCCTCTTCACTCCACTTCCCTTATTTTTATTTATTGCATTTATTATCACCTGATGTTATGTATGCCTTTGTCCGTCTCCCCCACAGAAGACAAGTTCAATAAGGGCAGAGCCTTCATCTCATTCAGTCCTATACCAAGTATACTGTTGGTGCTCAACAAGTTTTTATTAAATGAATTAACTTCTATCCTTTGTACCCTGACCAGATTTCTCCTCTTTGTGTGCCTGGGTTGCACTCACATCCACTCCATCCAACAAATTACTCACCTCAGAAATCTGGATATCATAGGTTCTGACCCCTAATAGGTCACTGATGGAAACAGCTGTGTGCCTGGAGGTTGGGACTAGGACTTGAGCTAGAGTACAAATGAAAGCTTGCCCCCCTGCTCTTCCTATTCTGGCTTTGTCCTCTTCCAGGAGGGCCCTCATGGTCACCTGTGTGGCTGCAACTCCAGTCTCTGTCCATCTTCCCAAACCAAGGGCTATGGGTACACACATGGAGCTTGGTTTGCCTTCAAGAGAACACACTTGGGGAAGTGGCCTGAAGTGGGCTGTCGGGGAAAAGGAGTCCAAGGTCCTAGACAACTGAAGTTGGTGATCTAGAAGGGGAGGCAGGAGTATGAGCTCTAGATGTCATGTTCCTCTGCTCCCACGGGGAAAGGTACAACTGGAGGAGGGCCCTTTAACATACAGGGCTCAGAAAGATGGCCCTGTTGCTCTGGTATAGTGGCAGTATTGCTGCTGCTGCTAAGTCACTTCAGTCGTATCTGACTCTCTGCAACCCCATAGATGGCAGCCCACCAGGCTCCCCCGTCCCTGGGATTCTCCAGGCAAGAACATTGGAGTGGGTTGCCATTTCCTTCTCCAATGCAGGAAAGTGAAAAGTGAAAGTGAAGTCGCTCAGTGGTGTCCAACTCTTCGCGACCCCATGGACTGCAGCCTACCAGGCTCCTCCATCCATGGGATTTTCCAGGCAAGAGTACTGGAGTGGGTTGCCATTGCCTTCTCTTGGGCTAAAACCCACATTCCAATAGAGTGGATATAACCAAATGAAAGTGAAATCTAGAAAGTGTGCTTCTTTCCTCCCTCGTCTAAAAAACAAAGATTGAGTCTTGTAACTTGAGAACTATCAATACGGAGACTTAGAAAAGGAAATCTTGGGTAAAAATCCTATTAGAACACAGGGCTTCATCAAAATGTGAAACTTTGGTTCTTTGAAAGACGTTAAGGTAATAAAAAGTCAAAGACTGGGAGAAATATTTGCAAATCATGTATTTGATAAAGGAAAGTGAAGTCGCTCAGTCGTGTCCAACTCTTTGCGACTCCATAGACTGTAGCCTACCAGGCTCCTCTGTCCATGGGATTTTCCAGGCAATAGTACTGGAGTGGATTGCCATTTTCTTCTCCAGGGGATGTTCCCAACCCAGGGATCGAACCCAGGTCTCCCACATTGTAGACAAACGCTTTACCACCTGAGCCACCAGGGAAGTCCAGTAACCAAAATATATAAAGAACTCTCAAGAGAGTCAAAACTTACATTAGATTCTTAAAGGAATCTGGATCCTCCTCAAAATATTAACAACTATTGGTTTATAATGCTCAACTTGGAGAATTATCAGCTTGGAGAATTCAGAGGTTGACCAATAGCCAAATGTACAGCTGGGAGTTTAGAATCCTGCCCCAGCTCCCTGTATTGAGAGCTTGCCTTGCAACATTTTACCAAAGTTGCCATAATGTCTAATCCTAGATAACCCTCCAAAGATGACAATGATTCATCAAATACTGACGCTTCAAGAGTAGGTGATTTTATCCTCGTTTTACCTTGGGAGGATCACATAGCCTCTGGGAACCTTTTTTCCTCTTGCATGAGGCCCCCCCGGATATGCAATGACAGAATACCTCCCGTTTCTACAGACTTTCTTTTATGAGTGGCTTGTGTGGTGAAAAATCAGAAGTGAAGTCACCAGTCCTGCTAAAGGGAATGAAATTGATACATCAACTCCTTTCATTTATCCAAGACATGTTTTTTTGCCTCCCTATTCTCAGTCAAACATTTGCTAGGGACTGAAGATACAATGGTGAGCAAAACACAGTGATTTCTTGGAGGATATAAAAATCTAGTGGAGGAGACAAAGAAGTAAACGGTCATTTACAAAACAGGAATAAAGTGCTTTGACTGGGATAAACCCAGGGAACACTGAACAGGAACACCTGATTCAGTCTTGTGGGATCAGGAAAGGTTCTCTGGAACAAGCTAGGCATGGAGACCTGAAGGATGAGAAGTTGATCAGAAGAGTGGAGAGAAAGAGATGCAGCTTGGAGAGTGCTGCAAGTGCAGGGAAAGTGCAGAGAATAGAAGCTCAGGAGGGCAGCAGAGGCCAGATCTTGTTCACTTCCTCACACATCACACGCTGTGCCACTGGCAATGGAAAGCATGAGAAAGTTTTGCACAGAAGAATGGCAAGAATGGGTTTGCCCTTCAGAAAGATCATTCTAGCTGCAGCTAGGGAGAATAGTTGGAAGGGGGTTGAAAATAGAGAGGACCCATTAAGAGGTTGTTTCAGTAAGCAGGATGTAGCTTGGGGATGGTCTAAATAATTGCAACTAATATTTTAAGCTCTATTATTTCATTTAATCTTTGCAATTCTATGAGGTAGGTATAATTACCCACCACTTTACAGATGGGAAATCCAAGGAACAGAGAAGCTAAGTAACTTGCCCAAGGTTTCATGATAAGTGAGGGCAATAGAGAAAGCAGGTAGATAGATTTGAGAAATATTTAAGAGGTGGCAAGGTAATGACTGGAAGACTAATTATGCAACTGATTTTCATGATTGCTGTTGGAAGGGTGGCTTAAGGAGTAGTTTTCAAATATGAAATATAAGTTTCTAGCATGGATGACTAGACCATGACTGAGTTTGGAAGTACAGAAGTAGCAGGTGAAAGGTGATGATGGTGATAGAACAAAGTGGTAGATTCAGTTTCAGGTCTGCCTGGGTAATTTCCAAGTGATGTCTACAAGGCAGCCCAAGGGGATGCTATGAAATTCAAAGTGAGATTTTGATATCAGCCTCGGTCTCTCCCAAAGGGAAAAACAAAAGCACCTTTGAAGAAGGTAAAAATGATACAGACTTTGCATATGAACCATTTAGGAAAACAGATAAATACAATGAGATTCACCATGACACCATTTTAGGTCATTACAGGGTAATTTTCTTCAATCCGTTTTACCCCTCAGTTGTTTTTCACTAACAACCTTTTTATCTTGAAGTCTCCTAGAGATAAGGAGGTCCCAGTCGGCTGCTCCTCTGCTGTACAGAGATGGGTATCTAACCAATGCTTCAAAGAGTAAGTTTCTCCTGAGGCACAGGAACTCCTTTTTTGCAGGAACACTAACCTTTGAAACACTATGAAACCATTTAACAAATTATCATTTCAATGGACTCAGTGGAGTCCTAATGGCCTGGAAGCACAGCCCTAACCAAGGGCTAGCCACCTAGAGAAAATTCAGGGAAGGAAATCTGCCTCTATTAGAATAATGGTAAAATATTAATATATTAAATACCCTGAAGGAGAAGTGCCAGGTCAATTTCTCCACCATTTTCCTTGAACTTTCCTTTCCAGAAATAAAAAATGCTGAACATGTAGGAAGGAGAAAAAAAGTTTTAAGAAATGTTTATGCCAACTGCCTCCATGGAGATCCAGTGGTTAGATTCTGAGCTTTCACTGCCAAGGGCACAGGTTTCATCCCTGGTTGGGGAAGTAAGATCCCACAAGCCATGTGGCACAGCCCCCCATCACCCCCCACCCCCAAAAAGTCTGATAATTTATAAAATCTCTTTCCAGTCTTGGCTATAGGGTAAATTAAAAATTTTCTTTCATATTTGTATTTTCCCCCAGTTTAAAGCACTTCTACTCCCTACCTCTGTCTAAATTGGTCTTCCATTAAAAAAAAAAAGGCTTCCCAAGATAAAATTACTTGTAAGAAATTTGAAGATTGTGGCCACAAAATACCAGAAAATAATCACTGCCTTAGGCACACTGTGAAATTTTGTCATGAATTGAGAGTCTCTGACTATTTTTAAGACATCTCTCTGTTCTGGGATCCTAATACTAATTTAGTAGAAACTGTTTTAGTATTAACAGATACCCAAAAATATCTCCTTCAAGCAATATGGCCTCCCCTCATTTTTTTCCTTTTTTTTTTTTTTTTGCTTTTGTTTTCCTTCCCCAAAGTTAATGAGTTACCCATACCAAATATTTCCATGTTGCTTTGTCATCAGCCTAATCTTCACAGGAAATGTCTAGGTTTTTGCATCTCCCCCAAATATGGCAATATCCAAAAGGCTGACCAATATGTGAAGACACTTCCCAGATTCCCACAAGAACATCTGTACAAAGGCATCAATATAAAAAACCAATTGTGCCCAATTTTAATGAATCTGATGAAAAGCTGTTTTGTGAATTGGTGCTGAATTACTAAAATAATTCTTCACTTTTTGATTTTAAAAATTTTACTTTTAATTACAGAATATTGTTAGAATACAGATGTAGACAGACACTAATATAACTGTGACCAATACCAGAAGGAAAACTGTGCTACATACTTAACTTGTTCACTCACTCTCCACAATCATAGAAAACAGGCACAATGTGTTCAGGGTATGTGCAGAAGCAGCCAGAGACTTGGGAGCAGAAGGCATGCAGAAAGCTTTAGCAAAGAGAGACTGATGCATAACTTTACACAGAGTTCAGTGCAGCAAATGGGCAACAACTGGCAGGAAGAGAGGATAGAGCTGGTCTGGCCCTCTGCCCTTTTAACTTCCCAACTGGAGTGTACATGTCTGGGGAGAAGGCTGGGGCACTTAGAAGCCAAGAGCAGCAGAAGGAACAGGTTGGGGGTAAGGCAGGAGAATAGGGAAAGAAAAGCGGGTAAAATACAGTTAGGTCATGGAGATGATGTCTTCTCTGGCCACTCTGAAGCTAATGCCCCTAGCAGCTCACAGAAACAACAGGAGAATTTTGATATTCATTAAAACCATCAGCAACACTGATATGGGAAAAAGACATGTTTGAGTTTAGTCATCAAGAACATGTAAGTCATTCAACAATTAAAATATGAATACCCACAGCTAGATTTCGTATAGAACAAAGAACATGCTCCCTGCCCGATTCTGTATTTAAATAGGAGTGCCAACAGAAAGACATCTACTTTGTGGAGTATTTCACTGTTACTTCTGAGGTTGTGTTATTGCAAAGGATGCAGACCCACAGGGCGGTGGGTCACAGGAAATCACTATAGTACACTACCCAAGAAAGACCACTGGCTCTTTTAACACCAAGTCCCAAAGAGTTATGGCACAAGTTTTTCAAATGTTACAACACTCACAATAAAGCACAGCATTTGGGGCAGACTCAAAAAAAAATATTCCTTACTCTAGCCCCCATTCCTGGACATCAATTCCCTCCCACCCCCACCCCCAAATGCTTGGATAAGCATCAACATTCGGGATATTTCTTAATTCCTATTTGAGCTCAGATAAGGAGAACTGACATTACTGGGCTTAAATTGGGTCAACGCTGACATAAACCACTTAAATTTGTAAGCTGAGAGAATGGAAATACATTCCTATCTAGGTTTATTAATTCCTTGTGACTAGGGCAAAGAGAAAGTCATTCAGTCTGAGACTAGGACAATCAACCTATTTGGTAATTATCTCCAACAGACTAATACATATAAACAAGTGCTTGGTTCTGTACAGATCTTTCAGGAGAGTGCACACAAGAGCACTAGTGTTTAAATTTTTTTCATAAAGAATGAACAAAAGGACATTTCTCACATTAGAGTTATGTCAGTTTTTCTGTCACATGATCAACATCACCCAAGAGCATGCTAATTCAGTGTGAATTCAGTTTCTGCTATTGGAAAAACATCAAGAATACACATTTCACTGTACATACACATGCCCTTATGCAAGCTAAGATAAACACTGGGATGTGGCCCTTATCAAATCCTAGAGTTAGCAGTATAGGGAGACTTGATCTTATAGGGTAGAGGTGAAAGAACACAGAAACGACCTGATTCCTTGGGAAGGAACTCTATGCTTCCTACCCCAGTCAATTCCACTTGCTCCTTACACTCCACCATCACTTATGGTCCTAGCTTTCCTTGAAGATATTTTCCCTACAATATTCCCTACAGTGATCCCCAAAGAAAATACATAAATTCTGATCAATGGCAATAACAACAGTGGGCATCTCTTGCTAAAATCACCACTGTTGATGAGTCCTTGGTCCCCAAATCTGTGTCTCATTTTTCCTTTCAATCTGAATCTTCAGTTAGCTTTCACAAAGAGGAAAGCTTTAAAAAAAGTTAATTAGAAACAATGAGGAGAAAAGCAATGATCATTGCCTTCACCGTGCAGAATCCTGCTCTCAGGAAGATAGAAAGATACAAATGCATGAGCAACTCAAGGAGAAAGCCCTTTGAAGGGAAGATGTGTGATATGATGGTGAGTGAATAGGTGTGGCAATTCAGGTAAAGTCTCTGGTTGTTTTGTTCCAAAGCAGCTGTGACCACCCTATCACAGTTCAACATTTCTCCTAGTATAGCTCTTTGGGTCAAGGATGGGAGAAATTACTTTGAAAGATTTACTCCATTTCCAGGCCTGAGCATTTACCAGCATTTATCACCTGGTCTTCAGATTTCCAGTTATTTGTGAGGCTGATTTTGATGAAATAATTCGTTAGTATTGGATGAATACAAATCACTATTTTGGAAAAGGGAATAATATTCCCAAAGCCATGGGTCAGAATTTCAAGTGGCTTGTCTTCTGTGATGTTTTAAATGGTGACCCACAGCAAAGAAATTCAGTACAGTAAGAGAAGCTTCAGTCTTGAGAGAGCTCTTTGATATCAAATACAATTGTACCTTCAAATGAATCATTTCCCAGTCGTAATTACAGGACTTAGTCAGTGTGCACTCTCTTATGTTTAATAAGAGCTGAGCTCCGGCTGAAACTCTTCTCACATTCTGTGCATTCATAAGGCTTTTCTCCCGTATGAACTCTTTGATGTGTGATGAGGTTGGAGCTCTGGGTGAATCCTTTTCCACACTGCACACACTCATAGGGTTTCTCTCCTGTGTGGGTTCTCTGGTGTTTAATCAGGTCCGACCTTTCACCAAAGCTTCGCCAACACTCGTTGCACTCATAGGGCTTCTCTCCAGTGTGAATTTTCTGGTGTGTGATTAGGTGAGAGCTCCGGCTGAAGCTTTTCCCACAGGCATTACATTCATATGGCTTTTCCCCAGTGTGGGTTCTCTGGTGCTGAACCAAGTGTGAGATGCGGCTGAAATTCTCCCCACATTCATTACAGTGGTACGGCTTTTCCCCCGTGTGGGCTCTGCGATGGCGCACGAGGTCAGAGTTCTGACTGAAATTCTTCCCACACTCATCACACTTGTAGGGTCTCTCCCCGGTGTGGACACGATAGTGTTTGATGAGATCAGATCTCTCACTGAAGCCTCGCCCGCATTCGTTACATTCATAAGGCTTCTCACCTGTGTGGGTCCTCTGGTGCTGAGCTAGGTGAGAGCTCCGGCTGAAGCTTTTCCCACACTCCTCACACTCGTAGGGTTTTTCCCCACTGTGGGTCCTTTGGTGCTGGATGAGGTGAGACAGCCGGCAAAAACTCTTCCCACACTCGTTACATTTGTGAGGCTTTTCTCCAGTGTGGATTGTCTGATGCTGAATGAGGTGAGAGCTTCTTCCAAAACTTTTCCCACATTCATTACAGTCATAGGGCCTCTCCCCAGTGTGTGTTCTTTGATGTTGAATAAGGTGGGAACTTCGACTGAAGCCCTTCCCACATTCATAACACTTATAGGGTCTGTCACCCGTGTGGGTTTTCTGATGCCGATTAAGGTCTGAGATCTGACTAAAGGCCTTTCCACAATGAGAACATATATGATATCGGATGCTTGTGTGGACTTCTTTGTGGACAAGCAGATCTGTGACTTGTTGGAGAGGATAGCTTACCCACTCTTCTGCCGTTAAATCTCCCCATTGTCTTTCTGATCTATCCCTGTTGTCAAAGGCCTCTTCACTTTCAGGATTTTCCTCAGTATTTCCAACAGGTCTTTCAGATGCAGTCTCAAATTCTACATCTTCACTAATCTCTTGCTTTGGATTCACCTCGTTTTCACTCCTGATTTCAAAATCTGTAATAAAGGGTAAAGAATATTATTGGTAAACACACACAAAAATGATCTACTGTGGGGTGGGCACTGTGCTAAGTTCTTTATGTGAATTACCTCAACCACACTGAGCACCAGACATCATGATGCTGCTGCTGCTGCTGCTAAGTCGCTTCAGTCGTGTCCAACTCTGTGCGGCCCCATAGACGGCAGCCCACTAGGCTCCCCATCCCTGGGATTCTCCAGGCAAGAACACTGGAGTGGGTTGCCAATTCCTTCTCCAATGCGTGAAAGTGAAAAGTGAAAGTGAAGTCGCTCAGTCGTGTCTGACTCTTTGCGACCCCATGGACTGCAGCCTACCAGGCTCCTCCATCCATGGGATTTTCCAGGCAAGAGTACTGGAGTGGGGTGCCATTGCCTTCTCCAGACATCATGATGATTTCCACTTTATGAATGAGAAATCCAAGGTCCACAGAAGTGGTTCACAAAAGGTTATACAGTAGTAAATGGTGAAGCTAAGATACAAATCCAGGTGTCTGATAAAAGTTAATGCTTTGTATCACTACAGTTAATGGTTCTTTATTCAAAGTATATATGTTTCTGGTGTTTCAAAAGAAGAAAACCAGAAATAGGAAATATAAAAGATTCTAGGGACTTCCCTAGTGGTCCAGTGGCCAAGACTTCAAGCTCCTAATGCAGGGGGCCAGGGTTCGATCCCTGGTCAGGGAACTAGATCCCACATGCTGTAACTAAAACCGTGTGCCACAACTAAGCCCCAGCACAGCCAGATAAATCAACATATATATAAAAGAAATAGAAAAGACTCTAAATTAGAGCTTCTAAAAGCCAAGAGCCTAGATATTTTACATGTGAACGCGTGTGTGTGTGTATTGTATGTTCTTAACTTGTCTTCATCATTAGCATTATTTAATATCTACTAAGCACCTACTAGGGGAAAAAAATGGACTTACTGGGTTAGCATTGGAGAAAAACAGATTTTTATCAATCTATATCAAGTCTCACTCGACAGGAAAAATGACTGCCAAATGTTACTTGCTACTTTTCAGTGGCTTTTTTTTTTTTTTTTTGGTACTTTTTTTTTCCTGCCTCACCATGCAGCTTTTTGGGATCTTAGTTCCCTGATCAGGAATTGAACTCACACCCTCTGCATTGGAAGAACACAGTCTTAAGCACTGGACTGCCAGGGAAGTCTCCCTCACTGGCCTTTTAATGCAAACAGAAGTGAGACAGTTGGAGAAGGCAAAAAAGATGCCTGGCTCAGAATACTCTTGGCATTGACTAGGTAAAAACTTTAAAAGAAAATCAAAATACACAAAGTCACTATGTATAAGAAACTTTCTACCAGTCACTGCTTTTCCAAGTTGTGTCTCTTGGTACACTTTTTAGAAAGAGGTTACTAGGTATTCTGGGGAAAAAAGGTCCATGGATAAATTAGTTTGGTAAATGGTGCTTACAACATCCTCTTCTCAGAAATCCAAAATGCCCTGATACCAGATTATAGGTTCTGAGGAGTCTGAAGGTAAAGAAGTCTTGTAAACATTATTTAACCTATTCCCAAACTTATTTGGGCAAGAAACTTGTTTGTTTTTTTTTTTGGTGCTTCCATGTTTCCATCTTTCTAACAAGCATTCCTTGGGCTGGACAACTGACATATACATTCACATTTCTTTAAGATTCTCATTTCTTGTTTTTGTTGGAATAAGTGGAATACCTGGGTTCCTGACTACATCAGATCTGGGTAGATAGCGTCATTTATAGTTGCATTTCTAAAGGAAGGATCCAAGAAAGTTGAGACATCAGAGAGAGTCCAGGTTAAATAGGAAACCCTTCAGAGTTGCCATTTGTTTGTTAAAAGTTATGGGGATAAAGCTTTCAGAAAAAGAAATAATCCTAATGAATGGCAGATAACTTAGTGAACCATACATGGTTGCGAACTTCTGTCAAGTCCTAACAGGAGACAAAGTGAGTCAAAAGACTGTTCGGCTCAAGAACAGTTTATTCTAGTTGCACCCAGACAAAAGGGTATCTCAGAGAAAAGACAGGTTTGCAGGCCATTAAAAAAAATTAGCTTCCCTCTTTAATAGAATTTGTGATCTCATTTAGTTCAGGATTCTCTTGGAACAGCATCTGACACACTCAAAATCTATGATCAACTCTGAAACATCTCTAGACAAGTACCTACTCTGGATAAATAAAGGACCTGAGGCAAAGCTAGGGCTCTGAAGCCAAAACAAACACAAAAAGGTGGCTTTTGCCCTCCTGTCAACCTCGGTCAGCACCCCTTCATCTTCTAGTAAAAACACCATTTACAGGGGCATTTATAACCTGGCAAGTACCATTATGTCAGACCTGTTTGGTCAGTGATCTGTACAAACAGGCTGGAGAATGGCAAATGATTCAGGGCGCAAGAAATCTGAGTGTTTCTAAAATGTGCAGAAACAATCTTTCATCCTAGACAATATGACCTTGATATTCCCTCACTCAAAGATCTGCCTGAGGGCTCAGCCCACGCCAAAATCTAATTAGGTGCTTTAAAAGTCAAGTAACTAGTTTGTGTTGAAAGAGCTAAGGCATTTTTGATAGTCTCAAAAAACGTGGGGTGGAGAAAGAGAATTCTTACCTAATGAGACAACATTTCCATAATTCTCCTGCATAACATCCCTGTAAATGTCCCTTTGTGTAGGGTCCAGAGGTCTCCATTCTTCACGGGTGAGGTACATGGCCATATCTTCAAATGTCACAGGTGCCTGAAATCACACATTGCTTCCTCAATACTGGGTATCTAGGAAGTTAGTACCAATTTTTCTTCTTGAAATGAGAGACATGGCTGGAATTGTTGAGAAGGCAAAAGGCATTAGGTCTGATATGTAGAGTCCAAAGGAGAAATAAGTAAGCAACAAAGAGATGTGGTTCAGGAGAGAGCAATTTATGAGCAGATTGCTTTGGTCCCATGGCCGGATACCCCTGCCCTCCTCTTAACAGTACTCTTCTCAGAACACATCGAGCATCTACATCATTCCATACCTTTACCTACAACGCTCCCCTTTTCTTGGAATATCTTCCTTGGACTAGTGAAATCCTACTATTCCTTAAAACCCTGTTCCAGCACCAGCTGTTCGTCAGTCCCCACCCCTCGCCCATTCCGCCGCTCTGCTCCACTCCTCCTCCCACACCTCAGAGAGAATACTCCCACTTCTTGGTTCCCACAGCACCTTGCTCCTACAGAAAATAGTGCTTTTATCACGCTAGTTTCATGGCTAACCGGATGCATCTGTCTTCCTACAGATTGTGAGCAAACAGGGAGGGCACGTTCCATCCATCTTTGTCTCCCTAGTATTGAAAGGCAAACAGCAGGTGTTCAATAAATGCTTGTTTGTGGCTATACGGTCCTGATACTGGGTCTCTGGAGGCAGAATGGCCAAGCAAGCGAATTACTAATCCCAGGGAATTTCCCACAGGGATTTGCAGAGCAAAGAAACGCGGGGACGAGGTGGTTAAGCACAGGCAGGGTCCAAGAAGCCACCCCCGGCTTACCTGGGACCCAGCCATGAGCAGGGTGGCTGCCATCTCGGGCTCAAGGATTCGCCTCCCAGGAGAGAGAGCAGGAAAAGCAGCTAGCAGACAGCGCTATAGGAGGCGAAAAGCAGGGCGTGAGGCACAGAAACAGGCCCTGCCCACTCCCCAGGGCTGGAGTTCTGGCCGCCCAGGCGGGTGGGGAGGGCCCTGAACCCGGGCCGGGTCACTCTCCTCCCTGACCCTCGAGCGCGACCCGCCCTCTGTGTCTCCGACGCCAAGGGGTGGAGGCTGCCAGAATTTAATAAGACAACCCCCTGGCTCGGTCCCTCCCGGACCCGGGGGTCAAGCCGATGTTCTCTCAGGGAGGAGGCTCTCAGCCCAGCCCACAGAACGCCTCTGCTCCTCCATGTCGAGGCTGGGCCCTTTCCGGCAGCTGCCTCGGCCAATCAGCGAGCGAAGCTCCCAAAGCGCTCTGCCAATTAGATGCCGAGTATTAGGCCCGCCTCTCGTAGCCCGGCAGAGCCCCTTTAGCGCGCCTGCGCCCGTCCCCATGGCCTGTCGGGAGTTGGAGTTCCATTCTGTCGTACAAAGGCCAGTCAAGAGGCCAAAAGCCACACGGAGGGAAAGAACAAAAGGGTGAAGAAAAAAATCGCGTCCTCCTAGCCAGGGCGGAGTATCTTTCACTTTCTTCTCTTGGAGAGCGCAGTCGGATTAAGCCAGAGAGGTTGCCCTGCTTCTCCTCACACCCCTAGAAGTTTATCTTGAGTCGAGCTTAAATTAAGCTTAACTGCGACATCGAGCCTAATATAAGTGCTAGCCTGTGCTGGGTTCCTCTGGAATTAGCTCTCATCTGACGACCCCGGCCTGAGAGGAAAGCAGCAGCCGCCCACTCCCCAGGGGAGACTCGGCGGCCGCGCTGGAACTTTGAGCTCCACCCACGCACTACATCTCCCAGCAGCCACCGCGGCATTCTCACACTGCTGCGCAGACTACAACTCCCAGGAGACACCGCGCAGCCCTTCCGTAGGAGACAGAGGTCCGCGGCAGGGCCCGGCTGGGACTCGGCTCTATCGCTGTTAACCCTGTAGGGGTGTCCGACCGCGTCCTTCTAAAACGGGCTCCCCTTGAGGGGCCGGCTGAGTTGCGCCTAGCGGAGGGGAGGCAAAAGCCGAAGCGAAATCAGAAGAGAGGGTGGGTTATAGGGCGCGTAAGGTGGAGCGAGCCGGGCCCCGGGGTTCGGAAAGTCTGTCCTTATTATCCCTGAGGGCTTGCCTGCTAAAAGAGTTCCTGGCAGCCTCCCGCGTCGATGGGATCGTGGGCCTCTAATGGCTTAAGCCCAGCGGGCTCTCAGGATGTTAACAGCCCCTGACCGACTGAAGGCAGGAAGCCGAAAACCCGAATTGGGAACCAACAGACTCACCTCCTGGCCAGCAAAAGATGCGTTAGGTCTCCGGCTTCAAAAGATCCAAGAGGCCTCAAAACAGATTTCAAATCCTCAGGCAGAGTTCTCTTGAGACTGCAGACGTTTGGAAAGATTCTAGGAATCAGCGGCAGATCCTGGATATCTTAGATCTGCAGGTAGATCTCGAATCCGTAGACATGCAGGCAAAGCCCAGAGATGGTAGGCGGTTCCCAAAGACTCACAGAATTCCCGAAACATCAGACTCTGAGGCAGCTCAGAGAAACCACAGGCTCCTAGGCAGATCTCCGAGACCACAGCAGCTAGCCAAGAAATACCACCAGCAGCTAAGCTGCATTCAACTGGAGCTCTTCCGAACGGAAGGACTTTCAGCCTTCCCTTTCCCCAGCCAGGATGAGAATATGAGACAATGGAAGCGGAGCACTAGGGAGAGCAGGCATTCTGCGCGAAGGAGAGCTCCGAGCTCGCTGTAGCCTTGGAGAGGGAAGTGATGGAAAAAGAATATAGCAGCTTATTAGGGACTCCCACCCTCTTCAAGTTATAAATATCCCCAGAACCTTGGCCACGTGCCCAGAAGCCTGTTGTCTCTAACTGTACAGGAGACTTCTCTGCCTGGGCTGGGAAAGGGGCTTTTCTTTTGTTTTGCAGATATGTCCATCCACCAAGTGACTTGAATTTTTTTCATCAAACGTGACTCTAGGCTACGCTTTTATTAGTGAGTGTTCTGTTCCCAGTGCCCAGTTATTTATGGTTAATTAATCAAGTGTTTAAAAAGAACTCAGGACCCTACCCAGCCAGGAGGCAGACTCTCCCACTCCCCACTCTACATTGCCAACTGTGAGGTAAGAAATTTTTTAGATACCACAGAATTGTACCATCCCTCCCCCATCTAAAATTAATATGGGAACCACACACACACACACACACACACACAATAGAATTGTAGAGGATCCCCAAGAGGCGGTGTCCTGAGTGGGAAGTGTGTGGGCATCAAGGTCAGACAGACCTAGGTTGGAATCCAGGCTGTGTATCCTTTGGAAAGTCATTTAATCGCTCCAGGCCCACTTCCCTTTCTGGTGAAATTGGGTAGTCTGTACCTAAGGTGGTGGTGAGCAGTAAGATGATTTAAAGCATTCCATACAGAGAAAGCACTCAGATGATCGTTGATATTACTATTAATCCTGCCTTTGGTGGCAGGAGAGACTTTCAGAAAGCCTGTGGATATTTTCACTGGCTTAGAACATCTGGGAAGTCAAAGTGGCTGGATAGCTTTGGAGATCTGCTGGTAACCTTACTATCCAGAGTGTTTCAGTGAAAATCCAGAGGGAGCTGGCAGTTGAGTCAGTCTGTTGAGTTCAAGAGAACTGGTGTATTGAGCCAAGTAGAGCAGAAGTATTTGGGGCTACCAAAAACCCAGCCAGGTGAGGCATCACGCTCCCAGGGAAAGCTCTGGGACAAGGGAGAGAGATCAGCTCAGAGTTTGCAGGTTTCTAACTGGGGCGAAGGTGAGGTGAGTGCCCGAGCCCCTCAGCTCAGTGGGGCTCCCTTTTCATCCCTTCTCTGACAGATTGCTTTGTAAACTTTCTTAGGCCTTTTCTTTCCCCTTGTTCCAGAGCTTTAAGTCCTTCTTTGTCCTCTCGCCGCCGTTTCTTTTATTCCTCAGGCCTGCCTGGGGGCAGGACGACTCTCCAAGCCCAGCTTGGCTGCTTGCCTCCTCCTATGAGTAAGTGCTTTTCTCTTTTTTCACCTGGGACCCTCCAGAGGGTTGAGAAGAAGGGGGGCTGAGAGTGGACGGAAAGCATGAGTGCATTTGGTGGGGAAGAGGGGGAGGAAAGACACTGGGTGAGGGGTTTCCTGTTGCAGCCTTCAGCTGGACTCTGAGGGTTGGGGTCACTGGAGAAGGAGGTGGCTTCCTGCCCCATTGTTAGGACTTCATTGTTTTCTTGAATACTACTGTGGGTGGGTTTTCAGTAACTAACTTGGAAAGCTGTGTTCCCATTTTTCAGCATACAATCAGCACCTACTGTGTGCAGAGGCAGCAGCACAGCCTGCCACTGGAGGAGGGGGCCAGGTGAACAGTTTCATCAGGGTCTCCAATTTAGGCTTTTGACAATGTCTCCAAATGGGGTTTTACATTATGTCACATCCACTGACCAATTTGATCAAAGAGCCTCCTTACATATCCTGAAGCTTGTTTCTTATTAACAGACTGCTGTGCCTACTAAGCACTATAAATTGTTATATCTTAATAAGTCTTGTATATATAATATAATGTATAAGTACAATATATGATATTTATATAAATATATAATACGAGGAATGATGCTAAGGCTGAAACTCCAGTACTTTGGCCACCTCATGCGAAGAGTTGACTCATTGGAAAAGACTCTGATGCTGGGAGGGATTGGGGGCAGGAGGAGAAAGGGACGACAGAGGATGAGATGGCTGGATGGCATAACTGACTCGATGGACATGAGTCTGAGTGAACTCCGGGAGTTGGTGATGGACAGGGAGGCCTGGTGTGCTGCGATTCATGGGGTCACAGAGAGTCGGACACGACTGAGCGACTGAACTGAACTGATAATACAAAATATTATATTTCTTATGCTTTAATAAATCATGTTTATTAATATTAATGTATCTTAATAAATCATATAATTATCTGTGAGCGGCACAATTATAATTTTTTGTATTTGGAAGTATTCATTTGCTAGACCTTGAAAAAGATGCCTCAATATTTGTGATCTTGTTGTCTCTTCATTTTGAAATATACCAAGAACATTAAAAAAATAAAAATCAGTGATCCAAAATCCTCTTTACCCCTGCTTGGAGCAGAGATGAAGATGTCCTCATCTTAGCACAAGGAGCTGGGAGCGTGGGGAACACACTGAGTTACAGACGGTCACTTCAGTCCAGATGCGAGAGCACTCTGATGAGCTAACTAGTCTGCTCCAAACAGGGGCGGACTCAGAGCTTGGGGAGGTGGGTAGGGGAGGAGTCTTCACAGAGGAGGCGACAGAGCTGGCTCGCAGAGACCGTAGGAGTCTTGGAGGTGGAGAACAAGGGGAGGGAAAGCATTCCAGTCTTCCAGAACAGCATGTGCGCAGTCAGGGAGGCGTGAAAGGACAGAGCGTGTTTCAGAATGGTCAGGATTGGGTATGGTTGGAGGGAAGAACGTGGGGGTGGAGTGGCAGGGGAGGAAGCAGAGCAGGCACGGTCTCTTATGTCCCTTTGCCCGCCCGCCTACCTGCCTCTGGCTCTGAGTGTGGGTCAGCAGTGCTGGTGACAAGGTGCAGATGGGGTGGGGGGTGGCCTGGGGTGAGAAGAGCAGATTGACTCTGCAGGAGGAGAGGGGGGAGGCGGGGACTGGGAAGCTCTTTCTGACCTCATGCATTTCAGTTGGTTTTCTCCTGAGAGTGTCACTACTTTGAAAAAATGTAAACAGTTGCATTAAAAATGTGCCACAGGCTTATTTAGTACTGTTTCCTCTATTGACAGGCATCAGGCCTGATTCCACATTTACAGTGTATCTGTCCTATATCAGCTTGGCGCTGGGAGATAGGACACTGCCCGTCAGTGACTGCAAGGCTGCCGTGAGGATTACATGTGAGAACGGCTGCAAAGCGCAGGGGCCCAGAGGAGGGCCCTGGCACCCAGTGGCCACGATGGTCATGGGAGAGGCAAACGCAGCACAGACGCTGTCTCAGGTGAAACCGTGCTTCAGAGTGACTCAGAGTATGCGTGGGGCCCCGAGCTCAAGGCCAGATTCTGTCTCCTACAAGCAGATCACTCTCTGAACCTGGATTTCTCGGTCTGTAAAACCAGTATAATAATACAGTACATAGAGACATAAAGTAGAATAGGGCTTGCCAGGGACTTAGGGAAGGAGGAAATGGGGAATTGTTTAATAGGTACAGAAGTTTAGTTTTGCGAAACGAAAAGTTGTGGAGATCGGCTGAGCAACAGTGTGGATGTTCTTGGCATTGCTGGACTGTATGCACACTTAAGAATGGTGAAGATGGCTAAGTTTTTGTTACGTGTATTTCCCCGCAATTTTAATTTTGTTGTTTTTGCGCACAACTTCATTTAAAACCCACCAGTTCTCAACCCACAAGTTTTAAACAAAACAGTATAATAATAGTAACCTAGTTCAGGGGGGTCTGAGGGTTAGTTGAGACAATATAAAGTACCGCCCTCCCACCCCCCGCCCCATACTCATACCAATAGCTGATACTCACTAACTGGGTGCTTTGTGTCAGGTGTGATTCTAATGAATGCTCACAACAACCCTATGAGCTCAGTGTTATTATTTCCATCATTTTACAAATGAAGGATGAAGGCATGACGTTTACATAATGTGCCCAAGATACTCAGCTAGTAAATGCTCAATAATTAATAAATAATATTGACACTGTCATACAAAGAAATTATCTTTGTCATGGTAGAATGCTGTGTAAAAATTAATAGCATTTCATGGTACTGTAGAAGTTCTGAGGAACCCTATCTTTCAGCCAGGGGATCAGAGAAGACTTCATAGAAGACATGAGCCTCGAAGAAAGCGTAAGATTTGGACTGGGATGGGGGTGGGGTCAAAATAGGCAGCCACAGTTGGGAAGGTCCGTCAGGTTTGCAAGAACAGGACGAATACCTCCCTTAGGCTGGCTATATCATAAGAGGCAGCAAGGGGAGAAGATAAACCACTAAAGACAGGCAGGAACTTTTAAAGTCAGACCAAGGACAGCTGGTGAAAATCCACTGAAAATGACTGAGGGAATGATGCTTAGAGCCATGCATGGCTCGTGCAGGTAAGGTAGGGGGTGTATTTTTATTTTTATGGCCATACTGCACAGCCTGTGGGATCTTAGTTCCCTCTCCAGGGATCAAACCTGTGCCCCCTGCATTGGAAGCTCGGAGTCTTAACCTCTGACTGCCAGGAAGTCCAGGTAGGGAGTGTTTTGAGTTGGGAGTATTTTGAGTCAAGTATGAGGCCTTTGCATCAATCCAAAAAAAAAAAAAAAAACCACCTGAGAGAAAATGTTGATGGTGGCAGTGGACAGAAGGATTGGGCAAGGGAGACTCTAGAACTGATAACTGATAAGATGAAGAGGACAAGGGGAGAGGGTCAAAGATGGGTCTAAGTAAGGAAATAGTTGACAAACAGACAAGACAGGATTGAAGAAAGAGAAGATGTGAACTCAGTTTGTGACGGACTAGACTGAGAGGGCCAGTGGGGTACTTAGAGGAGAAACCAGATAGGCGCTTGGAGACTTAAGTCTCAAGCTCAAAAAAAAAGAAAAAACCAGACCCCCAGATCTAAGACCGAATTTGGTAGTCTGGATAAGACTAAGGCTTTTCTATAGGATTTCAGGTTTCTGTAACGCCTGAAATCATCTAAACTGATTGTAGGATCTTGACTGTGGTTTTCAAGGTCTTTTGGCCCTAGCATTCCTGGTGAGACTGTTGCTTCTGTCTCCCCTAAGGCCATCCTTTCCCCAACACCGCCTGCCTCCCCCCCCAACCACCCCTCGGAAAGGTAGCATTCTCTGCCCCTAGGAAGCCTTCGGGGGAGGTAGAATTAATACTGACTCCCTTGCAGCTCACACTCTCTTCATCTTTGAAATTAGGGAGGGCATGGATTAAACCACGTGTTCCCGACAACAGTGAATGCAAAGCCCACGTGATAAAGAGCACAGCTTGACCAGTGTGGCTGGAGCACCGTGGGTCAGGGAGAGGCCGAGGCAGCACTGCAGGACCCGGTAGGCTCTGCCACAAGCAGTGGGAAAACATGGAGGGCTGTAAAGGGGGCTGATGGAGAGGGGGGCTGCAACGTGATCAGATTTGCAGTTTCAAAAAGCCTATTCTGGTCAGTGCCGTGGAGAGCGTGAATTGGAGGGGGTCCCGAGTGGATACAGGAAGACTGGCTGGGAAGGTCCTGATGCCTGCTGACCGACAGTCTGAGGCCTATTCATGCTTTTCTGTGTCCTCTCGTGAACGTAGATGTGAACTGCATAGATGTGGGAACTGGAGACGACTTGTTCTTCTGCTGTTTACTCTGACTCATCTCCTTTGTAAACAGGTTATTCAGGGTGGAGATTCAGTTTTGTGTTCTTTGCTTTGCTGTAAATCCCTGTGACAGCAGAAGCACAATGGATATTCAGATGGAGAAGTGAATACTGAAGATCGCCCAGGCTGCCATCTTTAAATAGCCCCAAAGTAGCATTTATTGACATTATTATATCAGTAGTGGTTGATATTTTGTTCTGCATTTGTTGTTGTTGTTGTTGAATCCATTTGGGGAGGGGTCCTTATTTTCCCAATGGGAGCCTTGACCAGGTGATTTCTGTGTCCTTTCGACATACTTCCATCATCCATCGAGTATTCCCTTGCCTTCTATTTTTTTTTAATTATGTATTAAAACAATTTATGTATTTTTATTTTTGGCTGCACTTTGTTACTCTGCTCAGTCATTCTCTAGTTGTGGTGAGCAGGGGCTTCTCTTTGTTGTGCCTCGTGGGCTTTACTTTCGGAGGGTGGGGGCTCCTCTCTAGTTGCGGTGTGCGGGGTTCTCCTTGCGGTGGCTTCTCTTGTTGCAGGGCCCCAGCTCTAGGGCTCCTGGGCTTCAGTAGCTGGGCGCATGGGCTCAATAGTTGTGGCGCACAGGCTCAGTTGCTCCATGGCCTGTGGAGTCTTCCCAAATCAGGGATCAAACCTAAGGGATCGAACCCATGTCTTTTGCATTGGCAGGCAAGTTCTTTACCACTGAGCCATGATGGAAGCCCTCTGCTTTTGATTTCTAGACATTTGGAGGGAGGCTTAAGATATTGCAGAGAAAAGTCTAGATATCTCAACCATGACTACTCAAAGCGTGGTTTGTGGATCAGCAGCATTGGAATCACCTGGGAGCTTATTGGAAATGAAAAAAATCTCAGGCCCCACCCCAGACCCACTGAATCAGAATATCTGCATTTTAACATGATCCTCAGGGGATTCCCACCCTTATTACAGCTGAAGAAGTACCTGGGTATCTTAAACAACGTCCCTCTGCCTTCCTGCAGGTAATATTCATACCTCAGGCATGTATCACATGCCATCATCCCATCTGGTATGGAGTCTGTGCCTGTGGGTCTCTTTCCCTGCCAGGCTGAGGGTTCCTGGAAGGTAGGGGCAGAGCACTGTGTCTGCCCCTGCATCTCTCATAGCCTCGAGCACAATGACAGGAAGCAGAAGGCCAGAGTTTCAGTCTTGGATTTGATATTTGTGAGCTTTGGGTATTGTATCTTCTGTGAGTGAGTTTTCCATCTTCCCAAAGGACCCATCCTACATCTGACTGCTAAAAAGCTGGAGATGGTGGCGGGTTTCTGTAGTTTATTTACAGGCTTCATCTATAGGAAGAGGCGGTTGGATAGAAAGAGGAAAGTTATCACAAATTCCAGAGTGGATGATGCCAGGGCACATAAGAAACGTGAGCTGAAGTTACCCCAAAAACCTGCCCTAAGAGTGAGCCCCAAGGCAGATGGAAATGCTGTGAAGCAGGCACTAGGCCCACTCCCACTTTTAACGAGTAAGTAAATGACTCAGAGAGGTTAAGGGACTTGCCCAAGCTCCCAGGAGTTCACAAGCTCCTGCGTGCTCAGTTGTTAAGTCATGTCCTACTTTTTGCGACCCCAGGGACTAGAGCCCGCCAAGCTCCTCTGACAATGGGATTCTCCAGGCAAGAATACTGGAGTGGACTGCCATTTCCTTCTCCAGGGGATCTTCCTAACCCAGGGATTGAACCCATGTATCCTGCATTGGCAGGTGGATTCTTTACCACTGAGCCACCCGGGAAACCTCTTTTTGTTTCACAAGCTCTTACGAGTTAGCTATTTCAGGAAACAAGTGTCCAGGAGGCTCAGCCTAGGGCTGCTGGAAGGCCAGGGACAGTCAGAGACTGAGACTCAGGACAGATGCACCAGACCTGCTCCCAGGGCTTTTTCAGAAGGTTCCAGCTTTGCCTAAAGTTTCCTATTGGCTTAAAAAGCAAGCCAACTTCATCGTGGGAGAAGCACAACAGGGGCCTTGTGCCCTGAAGACTTCCTCTGTAGCTCAGGGCACAACAGAGCTGTGAGGAACGCATTGCCTGGGCCTGATGGGTTCCAAGGCTCAGGATCTCCCGGGGGCCACCAACTCAGGCACTGCTTCTTCACTCAGAAACTCTGAGCTCAAGATGATGTATGGCCTACCTAGAGGGACCAGGTCTGGAGTCCTCAGAGCCCTGCCCCTGACATCAGCTAGGAATAGGGAAGAGCAGAACGTTTGAGAAGAGATGAGGGGTGGGGAATAGATCTTCCTACATGGTGTGGAAGTCATGTCTGCCTTAGCCAAATTTGATGCTGTGTGCCAACTGTTCCGCAAGTGTGACTCACAGTGGAGTGGGTAAGATCTGAGTCAGTCTGGTATTTTTCAACTCAGAAAAGACTGAAAGGTTCAGATGTGAGGGAAGGAACTCAAAGCAAAGGTCTGCCAGCTACTATCAAATATACTGCCCCTTAGCTCTGGGGCTCTGAAGTCTTGAGTTTTTCTGCAAGAGGTCTGTCCACACGGACTTAGAATCACACCCGTTAGCCTCCCCCATTCGCCAGTGCCTGTCAATGTGCTTCTGCTCTACTGTGCTCAGTTGTGTCCGACCCTTTGTGACCCCATCGACTGAAGCCCACCAGGCTCCCCTTTCCGTGGAATTTTCTAGGCAAGAATACTGGAGTGGGTTGCCATTTCCTCCTCCAGCAGATCTTCCCAACCCAGGGATCGAACCCGCGTCTCCTGCAACTCCTGCATCAAAAGGGGGATTCTTTCCCTACTGAGCCACCTGGGAAGCCCATCCCTATTGATAAATGATTAGTAATTTGTAAAGGAATTCTCCCTCTGATCCCTAATGCCCCATTCAGAGTTCAGCATTTCTCTTCATCTTAATTTTTATTTTTCTCCAGTTTACGAAGGGCTTGATGGTTTCTCTTTGTTCTTCCTCACCTTGTTCACTGAAATCCTGGTTGGTGGTTCTGTCAGCAGAACTACAAAACCAAGAAGGCAACAGCGTTTTAGAACTTTCTTTGCGCCACTCAAAGAGGGTAAAGGCACGTGGAGGGGACGTGAAAGGGAAGGTGGGGTCTGGTGCCACGCAGGATTGTGTTCATTCACTCAGTCGTGCCCGACTCTTTGCGACCCCGTGGACTGTAGCCCGCCAGGCTCCTCGGTCCATGGGATTTTTCAGGCAAGAATACTGGAGTGGGTTGCCGTTTCCTCCTCCAGGGGATCTTCCCAGCCCAGGGATCAAACGTGCATCTCCTGCATTGGCAGGCAGATTCTTTACCACTGAGCCACCCGGGAAGCCTGGAGCCACACAGAGCAGTCCAGATCCCCGCCCTGTCACTCTTAGCGGCACAACCCTGAACAAATCACTCATCTGTAAAATGGGACCATAATGCCGATCCATGAAGAAAAAGATAAGCAATGAATGGAAATTTGATGCCGGACATGTGGTGGGCTCTGAATTTATGGTCAGAAACCACCATGATTATTACTCATAGCTTGGTTAGACAGCAGGCCTCCCACATGGCAGCGGACGCTACCTGGAAATTTTGTCCAAAGCCATGTAGCTGCCACCTCTAGTGGGACCTGCCTCTCCAACTTCCAAATTCCAGTTTCTCTCTGGGAATCAGGGAGGAGGAGTTGGGTTTGGAGCATGTAGAATGTCTTTTGCCCAACAGTAACACTCATAAAAGCTACTATTTATTGAGCAGTTACTCTGGGCTAAGCAGTATTAACATACATCAACTCATTTCCTCCTCATAGTCACCCTGTGAGATAAGCACCATTATAATACTTGCATTTTCACAGGGAAAGAAGTAGCTCAGACAGGTTAAATGACTTGCGAGCTCCCATGATACTAACAGGTAACAACTGTGAATAATAAGAATGGTGGTTTCTAGGCACCAGGCATATATATGCTCGGGACTTTTTTATGTGGTTGTACAGGTTGTTCACAAGAGAGCCTCCCCACAGGAGCAGGTTGGGGCTGAAACTCCATCCCTGCTGTTTCCCAAGTTCTGGACCCAAGTGCAAGGCTACATCTACCTGCAGGAAGAACACCTTTCCCTAATTTGACAAAGATACCATTTGAGCTGTCAGAGGCCCTGTTTTTTTTTCACATGTATTACCTTCTCTAATCCTCAAAATAGCTCTCTGGGCTATATTCCTACCCTTATTTTATAGATGAGGAAATCCAGGCCTAGAGAGTTCAGGGCACTTGGCAAAGTCACTTTGTGAGTGATAAAGCTAGGATTTGAGCTTGATACCCAAGCCTGTGCTTGAAACCAGTATGCCATTATCCTGGCTTCACCTCTAAGTGCTCAACAGGTGAATGAAAGAAGAAAATACATAATCATCTGACTTTTACCCTAAAAAAACATGGCAGTTCTTATGAGGCCCCAGGGCCGTCAAGGCCCTTCGTAAAGTCATAGAAAGGTCAGGAATTTGGAGCACTGTCTTTCCGTGCTCCAAACTGCTTGACTTTATGCTCGTTAACCATTTCAGTAGCTCAATTTCCTCATCTCAAAGTGAGAGTAATATTATCAATGAACATTTCTTGTAGTGGTTGCAAAGCATGTGTATGTATGTAACAGTCTTCATAATCAGCCCGGGAGAAAGGCGTTAGCATCACCCTTTAGCTCAGGGAGGTGGTGACATGCTCAGGCTCACACAGTGAGTAGGGCAGCGTGCAGATGGGAAACCAGGGCTCCTGACTCCAGTCTCACGCTCAGTCCTCGCTAAGGACCTTACAACTTTTGAAGCACCTGCCGGCTGCCCGGTGACCCAGACAGCACACAGCACACATGCATATCAGACAGCACTGGAAGGGGACATTAATCATGTGACCACACTCAGGTGGTTCAGAAGACGGGGTGGGAAGGAGCACTCCAGGAGCAGCCTTTGCTTGGCTCCCATGCCTGAAGACAAAACGGCCGCCTTTGCGGGAGCTGGGGCTGCCTGGGTGACAGCCTGGGGTAACGTAAGGCTTTTCCAGAGTTGCCTTAGGAGGGGAGGACGACCTGGGTGCATTTGAGAGCAGTGCCTGTTTGACAGGGCTCAGTCATCCCCTGGCTGTGACCGGGCTCAAAGGAAACAGCATCTGTGGAAGCACTTTGCAGAGAGGTGTGGTCCAAGTGCAGAGGGCTATTGTTTTTCCTTCCCACCCCGCCCTCCCCGCAACCCCGGGGATCTCAGGATCTCCATCTGTGTTCAAATGACAGACTTGCCCATCCTGTGATAAAATGCCGGCTGCTGTCCCCACCCCAGCTGGGTGCTTTCCAAAACAAAAACGTGCACACACATGTGTCCTCTGGCCTTGCCTTCCCAACAATGCACCGCTATCTCCAGCTCTGCAGACCTGCTCTGTGCAGGCTGGCAAACTGCTCCCCCAGCCCCCATTTGGAGCTGTGTGCCTACTACTTCTTAAGTGGGGCGGCGCCTGAGGACGACAGGGGAGGAAGAAGGATACAGACATACAGACCTTCCAGCGATTGCCACACTCGTTGCATAAGACAAAGGTTGTCATGGGCTCATCAGCGCTGCGTGTCTGCACCTGAGAGAAAAAAGAGAGCGGGACCACTCGTGAAGTCGCCCACCCCGCTCTTGGACCTGCCACGGCTCCCACTGTAGAAGTAGGTCAAATCACAGAGGCTGGCGCCGTTATTCCCACGCCACTTTGGCAGTGCCCTCACCCCTGAGACTCCATTGTGCGTGCACATGTTCTCCTCTCTCCTCGCGGGCCTGTCGGCTCCCTTCCAGTATCTCACTGGCTCAGCCTGACCTCTGCGCTCTTCTTGTTGATCCTTCTGAACTGACTGACCTCTCTTCTCTTGCTTCAAGACTCATCTCCTACAGGAAAAATGAACACACCCCGTTGGGTGGACCTCTCTGATTAGAACTGAGTGAGCTGGAAGCACTCCTAGGGATCACTCCGTTTCTTCTTCATTTTACAGGTGGAAGAACAGAAGCCCGGAGAGGAAAGAGGACTTGAAGGTCATGGGGGTATTTAGTGCTGCTTTCTGGTTTCCTATCCCTTTAACTAGACCGTTCAGGTCCAGAAACCAGGTCTGCCCCAGCAAATCCCAGGCATTTCTGGGTGTAACAACTGCTGTTCTGATTTTCTGCAGTCCACCCTGGACGGCCATGACATGTAGCAAGTTGTGGCTTTGAAGACTCTTAGCTGTGAATGGTGTCAGCTGGTGTCTGTGGGATGGGAGGGAGGCCCCGGCTAATGAGCGTGCCCAGCCGTGGGCCAGGAGGACACAGCACAGCACGGCCTTGTCACTGCAGAGCAGTGACACCCCAGCAGAGAGAACTCCGCAGACAGCAGGAACCTGCACACACATCTTTGGATTCCTGCATGGGAATTCTCCAAGGGACTCCTGGAAGGCAGGGCTGCCTATTCCTGCTGCAACCACATGTCCCCAGGGGCAAGGTGCTTGCTTGACAAGCAGATGGGGGAATGAATAGAGTTCTAGAATAACAGAAAGTGAAGTCGCTCAGTCGTGTCCGACTCTTTGCGACCCCATGGACTGTAGCCTGCCAGGCTCCTCTGTCCATGGGATTTTCCAGGCAATAGTTCTGGAGTGGATTGCCATTTCCTTCTCCAGGGGATTTTCCTGACCCAGGGATCGAACCCAGGTCTCCCGCATTGTAGACAGGCGCTTTACCGTCTGAGCCAGAATAACTGAGCACTAATCCAAATCCAAGAATATTGGTGCCTCAAGGGCATAACATGTGTAACCCAGAAACAGGAGGCCAGGCCAGGGCAGTGGTCTTCACCCTCAGGACTCAGGGCTCAGTCCCTTAGGCTTTCCCACCAAGTTGGCTGGACTGGAGGCAGAAAGGTCTGGATCTGGGCTTATTATTCTTTCTGCCACTAACCGTCTTTGCCGCTTTAGACAAAGCCTGTCCGCTCTGGACCTCAGTCTCCCCGTGTGTGAAGTGAGGAAGCAGAGTTTTTATTGCCAAGTTCTCTTCCAACCATCTGTGACTCTGCAGAAGTTCTGTGCCCCCTGTAGGTCTGGTCTTCTTATGCTGGCTGCAGGACAGATCTGGTCGCACCTCACACAGATCTGGGTGCTTCTCTCTGGGTGCTTCTCTCTGCATCTTTTCTAGAAGCCACAGATGTACCATGCTGGTGAACCAAGACGTGCCCTCTCCACAGCCTAGCATTGTAGCCCCTCCTCCCCGCTGGCGTGTCCCTCAGCTCCTTCTGGTCGCCGCCCCCACGCCATACCTGGTTGTAGGTGCAGTTCTTCTTCTTGCACTTGCTGCACTGGAAGAGGTCGGTGGTGGTGCCGCCGGTCTTGGCCATCTGGTGCTCACGGATGGCCTCTTGGGTCATGGCATTCCTCAGTTCCCTCAGCTCATCACTGGCCATTTCCTGGAGAAAAAGGAGTGTGCCCTTCAGGGCTAGGGAGCCCCCAGGAGCTCTACCCCACACCTGGGTTTCAGGGAGCTTGAACAGAGGAAGGGGGACATTCTGGACTGGAAGGAAGCCTGGCCCTGTCCCGGCTGGGGCAAGGCTTTACCGGAAGAGTCCCCGTTCTGCCTCTGGGTGGCAGGTAAAACCCCGGGCTCTGACCAGGCCAAGTACAGCAGGGCAAGTACGGGACAGCACAAGACAAACAGCGTCCGCCCAGAGTCAACAATCTCGTGTACATTTTCTCAGCTCTGGTGCTCACAACGCCCGCCAAGGACCTCAGGAACCTGCTTGAACCTTCCTGCTTAAGCTTATTTGACCACTGACCCCGTGATCTGTGATGTTCCCATGTCCTTCCGGGCTGGACTTGACTGAAAGCCTGTCTAAGCTGTGATTACCATTCAGCCAGGCCATTGTGCCTGGTGGGAACCTTGGCCTCAACTCTCTACAACTTACTGCAGCTACCCCACCCAAGCAGGACCTGAGGCTCCTGGGTTCACACCACTGACTGCTCACCTGTGATTGCATCATGGAACATCTTTTTCTACAACGTTCCTATAGAATAGAGCCTCCTATCTCCTGTCAGCTCCCTGTAGACACCCAGTCTATGCATTATCCAGGCCCTCCCCTTTGTTTTGTCTATCTCCCTAGACATCTCACTTGCCTTCACCTTCTTCCAGAAGAGAGGGGGACACCCAAGCTGGAGAGAGCTCTAGTTAGCCTCGGTTTAGGGGGAGGAAGATGGCTGAAGCTAATTTTTTTTTTTTTTGGCTTCAGCACATAGCATGTAGAATCTTAGTTCCCTGCTAGGGATGGAACCCATGCTCCCTGAAGTGGAAGTGTGGCGTCCTAACCACTGGACTGCCAGGGAATCCCCTGAACCTAATGTTAAAAGAGAATCTGGGGAGCTCCTTGGTGGTCCAGTGGTTAGGACTTGGTGCTTTCACTGCTGTGGACAAGGTTCAATCCTTGGTCCGGGAGCTGAGATCCTACACACCTTGTGGCATTTACCAAATTTCAAAAAAATAATAAGAGAGGATTTGGCACTGGCTAAACATTTTAATTACTACCATTTAGCCTGACCCCTTAAATCGTGGAGAACAGAGTTGGCCTAAAGGTCAAACAAATCTTGTGTGCTGATTTCTGCATTATAACCAATTGTGTTTCCTGATAAAATGCAGATTCCTATGAATCCAAAACTCTATGGGCAGGCCCAGGAATATGCATTTTTACTAGTGCCCCCAAGTTATCATTGGAGAAGGAAATGGCAACCCACTTCAGTATTCTTGCCTAGAGAATCCCAGGGATGGGGGAGCCCTAGTGGGCTGCCGTCTATGGGGTTGCACAGAGTTGGACACGACTGAAGCGACTTCGCAGTAGCAGCCAAGTCATCCTGTGTACATGAAAGCTGAACTCCTAGTGTGTCAAGTGCAAGGACCAGGTCCTAACCACGGGCAGGGGTATAGACATAGCAAGTCATCATGCTCAGTTGTTTCCAACTCTTTTCAACCCCGCAGACTGTAGCCTGCCAGGCTCCTCTGTCCATAGGATTTCCCAGGTAAGAACACTGGAATGGGTCGCCATTCCTTCTCCAGAGGATCTTTCCGACCCAGGGATCGAACCCACGGTTCCTGCAGCTCCTGTACTGCAGGTAGATTCTTTACTGCTGAGCCACTGGGAAAGCCCACAAGTCAACCCCAGGCTATATAAGCAAAAAGCAGCTGACTTTAATGTTGGGGGACTTTCCAGAGCATACTATATTTGTTCTTTCAAAGGGTATTGGATATCAATCTCTTGAATGCCTTTCACAGCACTGACACGCTGGTAAACTGGCTTTGGCCACGGCGGGTGGCTGATTTGTAGCATCCACGAATTTCCATGGCGTAAACAATCCCACCACAGCCTTTCAAGCTACTGATGTGATGTAACTGAACACAGAGTTGGGAACAGCTACACACGATCATCGCTCTGGAGCTGGTAGGCACCGACAGTGCACCACTGCCCCTAAGCCCTATGGACTGAGAGATGATTTGGTTCCTGTCTCCAGGTATTTGGCTCCTGTCTCCAAGCACTGACCTAAGATTTCAAGACAGTGTTGTTGTTCAGCTGCTCAGTGGTGTCTGATTCTGCAACCCCATGGACTGCAGCACACCGGGCTTCCCTGTCCTTCACTATTTCTGGAGTTGCTCAGACTCATCCATTGAGTCAGTGATGCCATCCAACCATGTCATCCTCTGTCACCCCCTTCTCCTCCTGCCCTCAGTCTTTCCCAGCATCAGGGTCTTTGGAACTAAAGCAAAGGTCTGCAAAGTGCAGGGAAAGCCTGACTAGTGGCTAACTGCCTGGGGGCAGGGAGGCTCATTAAAGAAATTGACACCTTCACCAGACTTGAAAGATAAGCACAACTTCCCAAGGGGCATGGCACATTCCAGAGGAAGAGAATAATAGATGTGAGAGATCAGAGGACAAGACTAACGTGTTTGAGGAAGGGTATTTGGGGTGGGTTCAAGGTGAGGAATGTGGGAGACCAGGCCAGGGTCAGACTGTTCCAGCTAAGAAACAGACCAGGAAATCAACTAAACTTCAATTTAAAAAGAGAGTGAGAGAGAGAACAGGATAAAAAAAAAAAAAAATCTATCCACTCACCAATCCATTTACCTATCTTTGCCTGCCTTATTTAGGAAGCACATCAGAGACACATGGAGTCAGTACAGTAATATGAAAAATAAGGTTGAAAATGAGGGAAGTAAGCGATGACACTGGATCTTCACGTCATGTACAAGGTGAATTTGAAACATATTTGTTGAGCACTTAAGACTGAGCGACTTCACTCTCACTTTTCACCTTCATGCATTGGAGAAGGAAATGGCAACCCACTCCAGTGTTCTTGCCTGGAGAATCCCAGGGATGGCGGAGCCTGGTGGGCTGCCGTCTATGGGGTCGCACAGAGTCGGACACAACTGAAGGGACTTAGTAGTAGTAGTAGTAGTAGTAGTAAGACACAGCAGGCACTGGCCTTGACGCTGGGAGCAGACAAAGCCCCTCTCCCTGCAGGCTGTCAATGTATCCACTCAACAGTTCTAAGGGATATTTCAGAATCCACCCCATTTTCTGAATCACCTGGGTGTGAGAGGAAAAGCAGAACAAAGGAAACATGAGGGCATCAGGTGGAGCAGGAAAGAGACATAGAAAAGGAGTTAGGGAGACCCAGGAGGCAGAGAGGGATGGCCAGTCACACGTGCACATCCGCTTCGCCAGGCTCTGTCTGATGGGAGGCCCTGTCTTCTGAGCCACCGCATAGCAGGCAGCCCAACCCCAAGCTGTTATTTTTCTTATTGGAGCAACAATGGTCCTGTTCAGTTCAGTCGCTCAGTCGTGTCTGACTCTTTGCAACCCCAAGGACTGCAGCACTCCAGGCCTCCCTGTCCATCACAAACTCCCAGAGTTTACTCAACCTCATGTCCATCAAGTTGGTGATGCCATCCAACCACCTCGTCCTCTGTCGTCCCCTTCTCCTGTCCTCAATCTTTCCCAGCATCAGGGTCTTTTCCAATGAGTCAGTTCTTCACATCAGATGGCCAAAGTATTGGAGTTTCAGCTTCAGCATCAGTCCTTCCAATGAATATTCAGGACTGATTTCCTTTAGGATGGACTGGTTGGATCTCCTGGCAGTCCAAGGGACTCTCCAGTCTTCTCCAACATCACAGTTCAAAAGCATCAATTCCTCAGCACTCAGCTTTCTTTGTAGTCCAAGCTGTTATTTTTCTTATTGGAGCGAAAATGGTCCTGTATTTCATTATTATTATTTTGGCTGTGCTAGGTCTTCGTTGTTACGAAGGCTTTTCTCTAGTTGTGGTGAGTGAGGGCTGCTCTCCCGTTGTGGTGCCTGGGCTTCCCACTGCAGTGGCTTCTCTCGTTGCAGACCATGGGCTCTGGGGCGCACACAGGCTTCCGTAGTTGTAGTTCCTGGGCCCTAGGGCACAGGCTCAATAGTTGTGGCCCACGGGCTTAGCTGCTCCTCAGCATGGGAGCTTCCCGGATTAGGGATCAAACCCATGACTTCTGCATTGCAGGTGGATTCTTTACCACTGAGCCACCAGGGAAGCCCTGATCCTATATTTCTTATAGAAATTTCCTGCCTAGAGTAGAAGCTGACCCCAAGAAGAAGGCCCTCTGGACCTCTGTTGCCTGGGGTGCTGGCGGGGGCCCTTTGGTGGCTGGCACTGGCAATCCCTGGGGAGGCCTGGTGTGGTCCTGGGTTGCTGTCCTTGGCCTGGTCAGCCTCTTCTTGGGCCTGTTGATCACCTGATTCTCTTGCCCTGTTCTAGTGAATAGTCCTTGGATGGGGCCAGAGTTGGCTGGTTACTTTGCTGAGACTTCTGGAGCCTTTGTCCTAACTCAGGCACCCAGCTCTGTTCCAGCCTCGGGCTTCTGGGAACTTGCCAGGCGTGGCTCACACCCATGTCTACACCTTGCGGTTGGTTTTCCAGGGCCCGGTTTCCCAATGTCTCTGCGACCGCCTGTAAGACACTCTGATGATAGCATTCTCATGACACACGCACAGAGGCAAAGGGACCCCAGAGCCACAGAGTGAGAGGCAGACGGAAACGCAGGCTGGGTTCCCATCTAAGTTGCAGCGCCACCTCACAAGGAAAGAGGATACTGTTAAGCCAAGTTGCATGTGTAACCCTGGGTATATGTTGTTGCTGCTGCTGCTACTGCTAAGTCGCTTCAGTCGTGTCCGACTCTGTGTGACCCTGTAGACGGCAGCCCACCAAGGCTCCCCGTCCCTGGGATTCTCCAGGCAAAAATACTGGAGTGGGTTGCCATTTCCTTCTCCAGGGGATCTTCCCAACCCCGGGATCGAACCCAGGTCTCCCGCATTGCAGGCAGACGCTTTAACCTCTGAGCCACCAGGGAAGCCCCTTTAAACGCTTTACATGTGTTAACTCATTCTGTCCTTCGTGAGATAGCTGTTATTCCCAATTTACAGATGAGAAAACTGAGGCATAGAGAGGTAAAGTGGCTGGTCTAAGATCACATAGCTCAGCGGCAGAGGCAGAAGTCAAACCAGGGCAGTTTGGTGCAGCTCCCAAGCTTCTAACCACTGCACATACTCCCTCAAACAGGCTTGTTCCCTTTTCCTTCCCTTAGTGACTCCTTCACACTGGGTCAATCCTTCCTTCCTATTAAGTTCCCACAGTGGCTCTATCATGGCAGCCACCACCTCTGTATGAAATATATCTGTATACATGTCTGTTGTGCTCCACAGAGTCAGGGACTCTGATTCAGACTTGGGCCCAGAGCTGGGGAATGGGATGTAGGACTGAACGAGGCAGAAGAGGGAGGCAGATCACAAAGCAGGGAGGAGGGACTTCCCTGGTGGTCCAGTCGTTAAGAAGCTGCCTTCCTATGTGGGGGACGCTTGCTCCTTGGAAGAAAAGCTATGACCAACCTAGACAGCATATTAAAAACCACAGACATTACTTTGCTGACAAAGGTCCGTCTAGTCAAAGCTATGGTTTTTCCAGTATTCATGTATGGATGTGAGAGCTGGACTATAAAGAAAGCTGAGAGCCAAAGAATTGATGCTTTTGAACTGTGGTGTTGGAGAAGCCTCTTGAGAGTCCCTTGGACTGCAAGGAGATCCAACCAGTCCATTCTAAAGGAAATCCTAAAGCTGAAGCTCCAATACTTTGGCCACCTGATGAGATGAGCCCACTCATTGGAAAAGACCCCCATGCTGGGAAATATTGAAGGCAGGAGGAGAAGGGGGAAAGAGAAGAGGAGATGGTTGGATAGTGTTACCGACTCAATGGACATTGGTTTGAGCAAGCTCTGGGAGACAGTGAAGGACAGGGAAGCCTGGCATGCTGCAGTCCACGAGGTCGCAGAGTCAGACACAACCGAGCTACTGAACAACATGTGGCGGATGCAGGTGCAGGGGAGCTAAGACCCCACGTGCCACGGAGCAACAGCCCGAGCGCCACGTCTGCGCTGCGATGAAGACCCGGCGCAGCCAAAACAAAAACAAGCAAACAAACGAACTAAAGTGGGGAGGAGCAGATGCTCCGAGGCTGAACAGCTTGGCTCCTGGCATCACCCTTTTCTGGCTGTGTGCACAGGCGAATCAGTTAAATCCTCTGAACTTCAGTGTCCTCACCTGTAAGACTGGAGATGATAAACATTTCTGCCTCCATTGGTGTGAAGCTAAACTGGCCCATGTGCCTGAAGCGATGAGCGCAATGCTGAATGCCTGGGAGCTGTGTTCACTGTTCTGACCCAGAGGCCCTGAGGGATGGGGCGTCCGAGATGGTCCCTAGCTAAGGTAGCCCCTGGCTTATCACTGCGTCGCAAGCCTCTGCCTCTCAGCCTTGGGCAAGACTGGAGGGGCCCCGGCCCTGCCCTCACCTCTGCTGTCATCTTGGCAATGAGCCCCGCGGAGATGGCCCCACTGAGCACGTTCCGCCTCAGGCCGGGATTCCTGGGGTCCTTGAGGTTGCTGATGCGGCTGCGTACGCGGTTCCGGTACTTCATGTCCGTGCTCTTGAGCTCCTGGTAGATACGTGACACAGTCAAGGGCCAGCCAGCCACTCATAGAGGGGCCCGGGAGCATGGGGAGCCAGTCCCTGAAGCCTGAGGAGCCCCAAGGCCATCTCTCTCTTTCCTTGGACTCAGCTCACCCCAAGTGCTCGAGTGAGTACCCCCAACTTGGACAGGGGTCAGACCCCTTCATGGCCTCTGACTCCCCAAGTCAGGGTCCTCACGTGGGCATTTGGGATCAGCCACATATCGGGGACAGGAAATAGCCTTCAAGGTGAGATCGGGTCATCACAAGCGCTGTGGGGCCAGGGACCCCAGGAATGGGCAGTCTGGGTTTGTTTGAGCCTCCTGTGTGACCTCAGGTGAGCCCACGACCTCTTTGTGCCTCGGCTTCCCTCTCCGTAAAACACAGGTTGTCATGAGGATTCCCTGAGCTAAGCTGCACGCTGCACTCGTGTGGTGGTTGGGGCGCGTCAAATGCTCAACTTTTAGGGGCTTAGATGATAGTGATGACGATGACCCCCTAGTTTGGAAGGGCTCCTGGACACTTTTAAGTCCAGATGTCAGAGGAAAACATCAGATTGGGGGCCACGTGTCTAAGGCTCTAGGAAGTATTACAATAAAGAACGCATTGGCTTTTGTTTCATCTGGTGTCCGAGCACATTACAACACAGAACAACCTCCCCTTCCTCTCTTTTTCTCTAGGAATACCTATTGCAGAACGCACTTTGGGAATTGCTGGTCAGTTACTTTGCTCATTAATAGATGAGGAAGCTGAGGCTCAGAAAGGGTACAGGCCCTTGCTCAAGGTCACAGGGCACATTCCCGGCAGAGGCAGGGCTGGAAGCCAGACTCCCTCCTGACGGTAACACTCTCTTCTCCACTCACCCAGCAGGAAGTCACCCCTGGCCACCGACCACAGGGAGTTCTCTGTCCAGAAGCTGCATCCCAGATGGGCCTCCTCCTTGCTCCCTCCCCCTCCTCCCTCCTCCAGAGGAGCTCAGGGAACACAGCCACATTTTCTTGGCCTCCGCGAAGCCAAGAAGAATCAGGAAGATGAAGCCTTTTCTGGGAAAAGCCCTATATATACGAGAAAGAAACTGTGGGGAATGTGGAGAAACAGACACAGCTGGCTAGCTCCAAGTGGTGGGAGGGAAGGTGGTGGTATTTATTTTTTCTGTTTTTGTTTGTATAGTACAATAAAATCTGAGAAGGAAGAATATGCTCTCATGCACTTGGAAGCCCCAGTATTTGTTTAAAAATCTTATGTGTTTGGGATCCTTGGAAGTGGAGATGTGCTTGATAAGTGGGGACAGCAGGGCTGAGGATCCTTTCGTCCGCCTCTTCCTGAGTCTGCCTCCTTTCATCAAGGTCGCAGAGGAGGATGAGGCGGAGCAGACCCAGGCATCACTGACCTCCTGCCCCCCCTCCCCGCAACCTCCTCCCCACCCCGACATGAGCACATGTGAGCCCCAAGGCTGCCATGTTCGTCCAGGCCCCCAAACTCCTCCTCCCTCTGACCTCCCACCACCTATGAACAAAGAGCTGAAGGGTTGTTGGTGCAGCTCTGATGGCCTTTCCTTCAGAAGAGGGTCATTCAGAGGACGGAAGGCCATCAGCGGAGGCCATGCACTGGGTCATCTTCTCTAACTGGGCTTGAAGGTGGAGGGACCTTCTCGGAGGGACAACTGTTCGGGAGAAAACAAAGATGAAGCTCGTAATAGCTCTGATGCCTCGTGTTCTGTGTTCCTGAATTAATTAGAAATTTTGAGAGTGAACTTGGACAGGAATGAGATTAGTTCAAGAAGTGCTGGTTAATAACCAAATGATGGTGGAGGGAAACTCCCAGGAGATGTGTTGGAGGCTATTAGGGTGGTTCTTAGGCAAGAGATCGAGGGAGGCAAATCTGTTTTCTGAGACTGGCCCCTGTACCTTCCCTAACCTGCTGAGCCCCTAGGTAGAGCCCAGGAGGCCAGGAAAGGGCCTCAATGGGACACTCACACCCCTGTTCCCTGGGGAGTCTGTCCCCAGCCTCCACACTTCTTTGATATGCAAAGATTTGTCTCCAGTAAAAGGAATTCTATGCATTCACTCAGTGGGGCACAGTGTGGAGGCCCTTCTTCTCTCAAGACAGAAATCTTGGGACTTCCCTGGTGGTTCAGTGGTTAGAACACCATGTTTCCAGTGCAGGGGGCCTGGGTTCTATCCCTGATTGGGGAACTAAGGCCCAGCAAGCTCAAGGCATTGCTAAAACAACACAGCAAGTAAGTGTCAGTAAGTAACTCCTGGTCACTCAGTCTTGTCCAACTCCACGAGCCCATGGACCGTAGCCTTCCAGGCTCCTCTGCCCGTGGGACTTTCCCGGCAAGACAACAAAAAAAAGCAACAAAAAAACTTTCAGTTCAATTGGCCAGACCACACCGCAGACATCTCCTCTGTCTATACAAGGCTGCTTTCAGATGGTGGGAGCATGGCATATAGGGGAAGAACTCAGGACATGGAATCCAAAGACTAAGGTTTTCAGTTCAGCTTTGACACTCAGTAGTTCCCGAGCCTCAGTTGCCTCATCTGTAAACTGGGAACAACAGCCCCTGCCTCACAGAGATTGTTTTAAGTGTTAACAGAGGTTGTTATTGTTCAGCCACTAAGTCTTGTCTGACTCTTGGTGACCCCATGAAGCTCGCCAGGTTTCACTATCCTTCACTATCCCCTAGAGTTTGCTCAAACTCATGTCCACTGAGTCAACGATGCCAACCAATCATCTCATCCTCCATTATCCCCTTCTCCTCCTGCCCTCAATCTTTCCCAGCATCAGGGTCTTTTTCAGCAAGTCAGCTCTTTGCATCAGGTGGCCAAAGTATTGGAGTTTCAGCTTCAGCATCAGTCTTTCCAATGAATATTCAAGACTGATTTCCTTTAGGATTGGCTGCTTTGATCTCCTTGTAGTCCAAGGAACTCTCAAGAATCTTCTCCAGCACCACAATTCAAAAACGGCAATTATTTGATGTTCAGTATTCTTTATGGTCCAACTCTCACATCCATACATGACTACTGGAAAAACCATAGCTTTGACTATAAGGACCTTTGTTGGCAAAGTGATGTCTCTGCTTTTGAATATGCTGCCTAGGTTTGTCATAGCTTTTCTTCCAAGGAGCAAGCGTCCTCTAATTTCACGGCTGCAGTCACCATCCTCAGTGATTCTGGAGCCCAAGAAAATAAAGTCTGTCACTCTCCACTTTTTTACCTGATGCCACGATCTTCATTTTTTGAATGCTGAGATTTAAGTCAGCTTTTTCACTCTCTTCTTTCACTTTCATCAAGAGACCCTTTAGTTCCTCTTCGCTTTCTGCCATTAGGGTGGTATCATTTGCATATCTGAGGTTATTGATATTTCTCCCGGCAATCTACAGAGGTAGGAAGTGTCGACTGACCAAGACACAGAGCCTGATACTTGGGGGGTCAAAGATGGGAGTTGTTATCTTCAGAGGAGGAAGAGAGGGAAGGCTGAACGTGAGGAATGCTGTCCTCTCTTTGTGTCTCACCTCCTCGATGATGTCACAACCCAGACCTGTCAAGACACAGCCTCTCTGAGCCCTGAGCCCTCGGGTTCTTTTTATTTTTGGCTGTTTTTCTGGCTGTTACAGCTTGCATGATCTTAGTTCCCCGATAAGGGATTGAACCCAGGCCCCTGGCAGTGAAAGCGTGGAGTCCTAACCACTGGATGTTCAGGGAAGTCCCAACCTTCAGGTTGTAGAGTCACACTTGCTGGGTTCAAATCTTAATTATGCCAGTACTATTAGCTGATGGGCGTTGGCAAGGACTTACCTGCTCTGAGCCTCAGTTAACCTCACCTGTAAAATGAGGGAACCTTCCCTGTGAGATTGCTCTCCACATGAAATGAGGTACTGCTTCTAAACAGCCTAGCCCACTCACTGTCCTGGATCCCTTGCATTTGGGACACCTGCTGCTGGACAGTTTAGGCACCCACAGCCCTGGCACAGCTCAAGGATATGATCTTCAATTTCTGATGCCATCTTGTCACAGTTGACTCCATAGTCCTTGTAATCATCTAAAAGAGATTCGGGAAACATAGGCATCAGTTGAAGATGACCTTGGCAGTGAAGCCTGTTTGTACAGGGGACTCCAGCATCTTGTACCACTTTCATGGTGTGGAGAAAAACCACCTCTCCCAGATCTTGGGGAGCCCTTCCCTCCCCGGCCACTGGTTCAGGCTCTCTCACCATCCGCCTTCAGAGCCGCAGAGAGCATCTCCACACACTTGTCCCGGACGGAGTCCCCCGTGAGATAGCAGGGCGCCAGGAGGCAGACGGAGGGGGTGAACGTGGGGCTCGAGGGGCTGCTGGGTGTTCTGGGGGTCTCCGCTTTTGATTTGCTGCTGTTTGATCTGAGGATGACAACCAGTAACAGACATGTTGACAACAAGCAAATAAAGCATTTTGTTGAGCACCAGTGTTTTCATGGATGATCTCCTTTAATCCTCATAAAAACTCTATGAGGAAGGTGCTATTTTAGGCACTTGACATGGATCATCTCATTTAATCCTCTGAGGTTGGTACTATACTTATCCCCACTTTACAGTTGTATTTTAAAGTGTGTTTTAGAGAGAGAGAGAGAGATGTGCACATCTGGAAACCAGCAGAACCAGAATTGAAACCCAGGTGGGTGAACACTGGTACCCAGGCACTTAGCCAACCGCTGTGCTCTGCTGAGAGGTTGCAGAGCACTGTCCGATGCCAATAATTCTATCACCCACCATGCTAGCTGCTCTCTCTCATCTGCTCTCATAGAACCGTCTGTTTACTCATTCGATAAATATTAGGCATCTATTCTCCAGGTACTGTGCTGAGAACAAGGCATAAAGCAGACAAGTCAGAAGAGTTCCTTCGCACAAGGAGCTATAGTCCAGTGAAAAATGAATTTACCACCAGTTAATTGGCTTTTGACTGAACTGAACTGAATTGCCTTTCACCATGTGTCAGGAACTGTGCAAGGCCCTTTAGGAGCATTTTCTAATTTGGACCTCAGAGCAGTCCTTGGAGGTAGATACTGTAATCACCACCATTTGCAGATGAAGAAACAAGGGACAGATCTGCCTAAAGTTACACTGCTAAGATTTGAAACCAGATCTATCTGATTCCAATGCCTGTGCTCTTAACTCCTATGATACACCACCTAAGAATCATCCCGTTTTGGTTTTGGCTTAAAAGGCCACAAATATATATGCACTGGAGGGATAACCATGTTTCCTAGTCAGCTCAGGCTGCCATAATAAAATACTATAGACTACGTTACTTAGCAGCAATTCATTTCTCACAATTCTGGAGACTGGGAAGTCTAAGATCAAGGTGTCCGTTAATCTGATTTCTGGCCAGAGCTCTCTTCTGGGCTTTATACAGCCACCTTCTTGCTAAGCCCTCACATGGTGGAGAAAGAGCAAGTAAGTTCTGAAGTGTCTTTTCAGTTCAGTTCAGTTCAGTTCAGTTGCTCAGTCATGTCCAACTCTTTGCAACCCCATGAACTGCAGCATGCCAGGCCTCCCTGTCCATCACCAACTCCTGGAGTCCACCCAAACCCATGTCCATTCTATTGGTGATGCCATCCAACCATCTCATCCTCTGTTGTCCCCTTCTTTTCCTGCCTTCAATCTTTCCCAGCATCAGGGTCTTTTCCAGTGAGTCAGCTCTTCACATCAGGTGGCCAAAGTATTGGAGTTTCAGCTTCAACATCAGTCCCTCCAATGAACACCCAGGACTTATCTCCTTTAAGGACGCTAATCCTACTGGATCAGGGCTCCATCCTTATGACCTTATTTAACCTTAATTACCTCCCTAATGGCCCTATGTCCAAATACAGTCATGTTGGGGGGGGGGGTTTGGGATTTTAACATATGAATTCTGGGAAATCACAGACTTTCAAACAGTAACACCATTTCAAAAACTTTTTTTTTTTTTTTGGGCTGCACTGCATGGCATGCAGGATCTTAGTTCCCCAACCAGGGACTGAATCCACACCCCTTGCAGTGGAAGCTCAGAGTCTTAACCACTAGACTGCCAGTGAAGTCCTAACACCAGGTTAATAGCAATTCTCTCTCTTAGATGGGATTACAGGAGATTTTCACTTTCTTCTTTCACATACATATTTTCTAAGTCTGCCCTAAAGAACATATCTGCTTTTGTCATGAGACACACCTTTCTTTTTGGTTTGTAATATTTGACAATCATGAGTGGTCCCTCTGTGCTGATGGCTCAGATAGGAAGTTTCCCGTCTTCCTATTCTCCAGTAAAAGTGGAGGCAACCTGAGTGTCCAGGGCTTCCCAGGTGGTGTGATGGGAAATCCAACTGCCAATGCAGGTTCAATCCCTGGGTCAGAAAGATCCCTTGGAGAAGGAAATGGCAAAACACTCCAGTAGTCTTGCCTGGAGAATCCCACGCACAGAGGAGCCTGGCGGGCTACAGTCCACGGGGTCACAAAGAGTCGGACATGACTGAGTGACTGAGCACACACATAAAGCTGAGTGTCTGTCCATCAGTTTATGAATGTATAAACAAACTGTGGTATGTAATACAACAGAATATTATTCAGCTATAAAAGGAACAGAATTCTGAAACATGTTACTTAGAAGACATTATGATGAGTGAAATAAGCCAAATACAAAAGGACAAATACTGTAAGCCTCCACTCATATGAAGTCATATGAAGTACCTAGGGTAGTCAAATTCATAGAGACAGAATGCAGAAAGGTGTTGGGAGGAACAGAGAATGGAGAGTTATTGTTTAATTGGAAGGAAAGTTATGACCAACCTAGACAGCATATTCAAAAGCAGAGACATTACTTTGCCAACAAAGGTCCATCTAGTCAAGGCTATGGTTTTTACAGTGGTCATGTATGGATGTGAGAGTTGGACTATAAAGAAAGCTGAGAGCCGAAGAATTGATGGTTCTGAACTGTGGTGTTGGAGAAGACTCTTGAGAGTTCCTTGGACTGCAAGGAGATCCAACCAGTCCATCCTAAAGGAGATCAGTCCTGGGTGTTTATTGGAAGGACTGATGTTGAAGCTGAAACTCCAATACTTTGGCCACCTGATGTGAAGAGCTGACTCACTGGAAAAGACCCTGATGCTGGGAAAGATTGAGGGCAGGAGGAGAAGGGGACAGAGGATGAGATGGTTGGATGGCATCATTGACTCGATGGACATGGGTTTGGGTGGACTCTGGGAGCTGGTGACGGACAGGGAGGCCTGGCGTCCTGCGGTTCATGGGGTCTCAAAGAGTTGGACACGGCTGAGCAACTGAACTGAATTGAACTGATAGAGTTTTAGTTTTGAATGATGAAAAAGTTCTGGAGATGGAAGGTGGTGATGGATATACAACAATGTCAGCATACTTAATACTAGTGATTTGTATACTTAAAAATGATTAAAATGGGTAAGTTTTATGTTATATATATTTTACCACAATAAAAAAAAATCTGTATAGTAAGTTCAATGAATAAGAGCAGCCAGAAACCCTGAAATAAGTGATGGCAACTAATCTGTTTTAAATACTGGGTTGGCCAATAAGTTCATTAGGTTTTTCTATAGGACATAACTGAGAAATCCGAACGAACTTTTTGGCCAACCCCATATTTGGCAAATCTTTTCTTTTTTTGATGTGGACCATTTTTAAAAAGTCTTTTGAATTTGTTACAACATTGCTTCTGTTTTATGTTTTGGCTTCTGGGCCACAAGGCATGTAGGATCTTAGCTCCCCAGCCAGGGACAGAACCTGCGTGCCCTGCATTTGAAAGGCAAAGTCTTAACTACTGGACTGCCAGAGAAGTCCCATTTGCTAAATCTTAATTCATTGGAAATGATGAAATATCTTTTTTTTTTTTTTGGTCTCATGCTGCAGGAAAAAAAAACGGTTAAAGTGGCGAATTCTTTGGTGGTCCAGACTTTAAGGACTTTGCACTTTCACTGCTGAGGGTACGGATTCGATCCCTGGTCTGGGAACTGAAATCCCACAGGCTTCTTGATGGCCCAAAAAAAGGTGGTGGGTTTGAAATGGTAAATTTTGTTATATATACTACTTTGAAGTGAAAGTCGCTCAGTCGTGTCTGACTCTTTGCGACCCCGTGGACTATACAGTCTATGGACTTCTCCAGGCCAGAATAGTGGAGTGGGTAGCCTTTCCCTTCTCCAGATATACTACTTTACCACTGTATAAAAAAAGAGTGAAGTGCCGATACACGTAACCAAAAAAACCAGGCCGAGGCTCAGACTCCACCCGCTTGTCGGTCGCTTTTGGTTCCTGTGAGCAGGTGCTGGGCGGTACAATGAGAGCATCACCTAGATTCCTGGTGGTGGCCCCAGGCATCAGAATGTCAGGCCTTCCTGAGTGGCATGAGAAAGGTCAAACAGGTCATACGACCCTGTAATGTGGCCCAAGAAATTCAGTGAGGGATGGGGCCGGGAGTTGGCCACCAGAGGAGTGGATGGGAAAACGAATTCTTGGGAGAAATTTGTGGAAGCGTGGAAGTCCATGGTTTGTATGGGCAGGACTGAGGGGCTCAGGGCAGCTGAAGGAGGAGAGCGAGGGAGCTGGGGAAAAAGGATTTCTGGCCAGACTCTGGAGTGTGTTAAAGATGCTAATAACAAAAGCCATCATTTACTGCCTGTTTGCTACTTATTCCACTCCATAACCCTGAGAGTCATAAGTAACTGGCCCCATTTTACATACCAGAGGATGGAGAGATAACTGTACCGCACTCTCCCTTTCAGAGCTGTTTCCACACTACTCTTGGGGTGGGGGCCAGTCAAGACCTCTCTGCCTTCTTCTCTTGGCTCTTCCCACTCTCCTCTTTCAGTAACCCATCAGGATCTGCCAGTCAGTCCTCATGCTTCCAAGGAAAAACTGACTCATCAGAGTTGAAGAAGTGAGTCACTTCTTCCACTCCACCACGCTGACCCCTTGTGGAAGGGCCCAAAGGACTGCTGTTTCCCAAAATCCAAGGGGCACCATCCTCATTGTCACCTGGGTACCTCTTGAAGTTGTACAGTGCACAACCTGGGCAGCTGTCCTAGGCAGCTCTGGAGATACGGATGCACTTCTTTCTTTCAGGAAAATGGTGCTGGACTTCTCAAAGGTCAAGCCCAAGAAATTCTGTCTGGGAGTGAGGCTGGTTGAGTAGCCCAAGCTTCCCAGTGTTAAAAAACCTGGGGTGGGACTTCCCTGGTGGTCCAGTGGTTAAGAATCAGTCTGCTAAGACAGGAGACGCAGATTCAATCCCTGCTCCAGGAAGATTCCACATGCCGAGGGACAACTAAGCCCGTGCGCTACAACCACTGAAGCCCCAGAGCCTGTGCTGGGCAACAAGAGAAGCCACTGCAGTAAGAAGCCCATGCACCGTAAGTAGCTCTCCGTAACTAGAGAAAGCCTGCACGCAGCAACGAAGACCCAGCACACCCAAATAAATAAAATTTTAAAACCTGGGGTGACAAGATAATCCCATCGTTCAGTGTGAATTCTGCCATCCACCTCCTTGTCCCCCAATTCCTGCTATTTTGGACTGACCTTGACACAGGGGACTCTTGTCACCATAGATGCCCTTGGGCCACTGAGAGTTTTGTGTTCTCTGGAGCCTTGAGGTTCCTAAAGGTGTCTCAGGGCTGCCACAGAGTGGGGTGGTCTGAGGAGGGAAGGCTCTGTCCTCTTAAGGTTTATTTTATTTATTTATTTTTTGCCTTGCTGCAGAGTTTGCAGGATCTTAGTTCCCCAACCGGGGACTGAACTCAGACTCATGGCATTGGAAGTCCTGAATCCTAACCACCGGACGGCCGGGAAACTGCCAAGGTGTACATTTTGAATTCCCCCAAATTTTGTCCAAACGGATTCCCTAGTTTTATTATTTTTTTTTAAATTCAGTTTGAACTTCACCATTCTAGATTAATTCATCCTGGGTTTTGCCCAGCTCTGCCTCACAACTGGTGGCCTGGCAGCAGAGCACAGGACAGAGAAGCTGAGATCCAAGCGTCTTGTCCTAGAGTCAGATTCCAGCAGGAGTCAAGGTGCAGGTGAGCGAAGGCTGCTGCTGCTGCTGCTAAGTCGCTTCAGTTGTGTCCGACTCTGCACGACCCCATAGACGGCAGCCTACCAGGCTCCTCTGTCCATGGGATTTTCCAGGCAAGAGTACTGGAGTGGGGTGCCATTGCCTTCTCCGAGGGAAGGCTGGGAATCGGGTAAATTCGAGTCTAAGGGGCTGCCTGCGAACCAACACGAATCTTCCCGCACCCAGTCCTGGCCACTGGGCTCTCACCTGCATGACCACAGGAGACCCCAAGCTGCTCTCCCTGCCTCCCCTGACAATCTACAAAAACCCACAGCTGATGCCATCACTCCCCTGCTTCTGATTGTCTAACAGCTTCCAATCATTTCCAGCATAAAGTCAAACTCCTCACCATGGCCTCCTATCGTCCCCTCAACATCTGGCTGCGGCCTCCCCTACTGACTTAATCTCACACCTCACTCCCCCCACAGGTCACTGGAGCCCAACCCCCCTGCACTGCTGCTTTCTGTTTCTTAAGCGCACCCATCACTCCCACCACAGGGCTGGTCCCCCTCCTCCTGGAAGGCCCTTCCTCCTGCAGATTTTCTTATGATGGGTCCTTTCCTGCCAGGCAGGTCTCAGCTCCAACGTCACATCCTCAGGGAGGCCTTCCTGGACCATCCCAGCCAAGCCAACTCTCCTGCCCTGGAACTCTCTAGCACATGACCCAATTTCTTTCATCCACAGCACTTATCCAATCTGTAATTAACTTGTTTGTGTTTATAAACACTGTCTGCCTCCATCTCCAGATTACAGGTTCCAGAGAACCAGGACCCCATCTGCGGGCTCACCACTGTCTTCCAGCACCTGTGACAAGGCCCTAGGTAGACACCTGATGGATCTTTATCAAGTGAATGAACAGATGATGAATTGAGGGAGTGGGCCACAGAAATGAAAGGCACATCCAGGGGTCTAGACAGCGCTGACTTGGGCAGGGGATAGGTCCTCTTTGGAAAACCAGCTGCCCAACTGCTCTGGGATTAACAGAGGGCCCTTTGAGCCAGCATCTGTCAACTCCCACAGCCTGGACCAACCCATCTCCTACAGCTGGGACGGAGCCCAGATTCTTCCTGGTGTTGCCCCTCACGGACCTGTGTGCCCATCACCACATCCTCAGTGTCTAAGACTCATTGGTGGGGAACCAGGAAGGGAGGAGTCAACAGCATACTGCTTGGAAGGAGGCATAATAATGTTAATAAAAGTTGTCAGTTTTGGGGGTAGTGTATTTATGAAGAGCCCAGGCTTCAGAGGAGAAGGGGGCAACAGAGGATGAAACAGTCAGACAGCATCACTTCTACTGGATGATATGGTTAGACAAACTCAATGGACATGAATCTGAGCAAACTCCAGGAGAGAGTGAAGGACAGGGGAGCCTGGTATGCTGCCATCCATGTTCTTGCAAAGAGTCAGACGTGACTTAGTGACTGAACAACAACAGACTCCAGGGCCAGACTCGCAGATTCAACCTCCAATAACACCACTTTGTAGCCATTTGACCTTGGATGAGTTCCTTAACTTCCAGGTGCCTCAGTTTTCTCATATCTAAATAGAACAACAGTGCTCACCTTATAGAGTTGCTCAGAATATTAAAGCATCTAAGAGAATTCCAGCAACAGACTATTTGATAATACTTACACAGATGGCCACACTAATGTGAGCACTCTTACTAAGCGCTGTGCATCCACTGGGCACCCATTTGGTTTAGGGATGGTGCTAAGCATTTCATTACCTCATCTGAGTCTCACAGTGACCTTGTGGGGGTCATAGTTATCCCCATCTTACAGTTCAAGAGACTGAGGCTCAGAGAACTGAATTTATGTACTCAAGGTTATCCAACTGGCAAATGGGAGAGACAGACCACACATCTAGGTCTGTCTGCCTTCCAAATTCTTTTCAACACATCTCACTGTTCCTCTAAAAGGCAGAGAGCTTTCCAGAGTCCCCTTTCCTGGGCCAGGCTGGGCTGCCTGTTGCATTTCCCTCCTCACCTCCCTGGCAGGGCACTCCCAGCCTTGGTCGCTCCTCTTGGAGAGGAGCTGGCTGGCTGGCTGGCAAATCAGGCAGCCAGGCTCATTTGCTTTCAATGCACGTGAGTGGGAACTGTGCCAAACTGCAGAGAGGGCATCATGACGGGGGTGGAGGTGTTGGATTTGTCAACTGCTTCCTTCTGCTCCCCGGATGTACCAGGGCCAGCACCAGCATGTGGTCTGACATCACCAAGCTCTGAAAAAATCCTCACCAACCAGGTCTGAGCAGAGGCACCTGGAGGCCGGTCTTGCTGCTCCTGTGCGCCACCTCGAGGGCATTTCGGTTACTTGCACCACCAAGCCTGCCGAAACTGCTAGGGTGAAAACCGAAGGGCAGCTGGCAAAGTGCAACTTCTCTGTCGCAGGGGTGCCCTTGGCGGTCTGTCTCCTGGTACTCCTGCTACAGTTCCTCATACCGCCACACCTCTGCACGTGCCATTCCCTCCGCCTGGGATGCCCTCAACTGGCTGGTCTACCAGGCAATCCATCTTTCAGTTCTCAGCACAAATACTCTCTCTTCCCTGAACTCTCCTTTGACTTCTCCAGTCATGTTGAGACACTGTGTTATTATGCGTTAAGAGCTTCAAAAAACAAGCATTTTGGTGTCTCCTTGCTTAGCTTTGGAGGTCACAAACTGATGGGCTACACATGAGTTTTGTCTGAGCTACTGCATCTTAGGAAAATAGGAATATGTTGCTAACACATAAAACTGGGAATTTCTTAGGAAAATCTAGTTGGCCAGCTTTCCTTAAAAAATTGGAAGGGATGGCATGCTGGGTGTCATATCGATAAAGCAACCACCAGCTGGGGCTGGGTAGTGGGCGCCCCCTTCAGACCGGCAGGTATTCTCCACCAGTCACCCAGGTGTCCACATACCCTCGACCCCTGGAAGACGTTGAGTTTGTAAGGAGGTGCTCAACAAACGTGCTTGCTGGGAGACTTCCCTGGTGTTTCAGTGGCTAAGACGCCTCGCTCCCCATGCAGGGGGGCCCAGGTTCGATCCCAGGTCAGGGAACTAGATTTCACATGCAGAAACTAAAGATCCTGTATGCTGCAACAAAGATCAAAGACCCTGCATGCCACAACTAAGACCCAGTGCAGCTAAAAATAAAATATTTAACAAACAAAACCAAATGTGCTGACTTAATGGATGAATGCATGAATGAACAAATGAGCGAATGAATGGAAGACAAAGAAGGAATGGAGGTAAAGAGCGCAGGAAACAGTCTGAGTGGTGGGTAAAGTGAGTTTACAAGACTTGCTTCTCTCCCTCTGGGGTGCCCACCCCTAGTACTGAAGCAGCAGGAAATGGCACAGCTGTTGGAAGGACAAACATACTCTGCCTGACCAACCCTCGGAGAAAGAAGGCATTCTCGAGGGAGCCAAGAGACTTCCAGGCCACAGGGCAAAGTACGGAGAGGAGCCTGAAGGTATAAACCCTGACGCAAATGTCCAATGTGCTTCTTATAGCATCAAACCCAGAAATGGGTTACTGGCCAGCGTTTCATTTTTGGATGAGACAATCCTTCTTGATGCAGGGCTGTCCTTCACATTCCGGGACATCTAGCATCAGTGGCCGCTGCCTACTAAATGCCAGAAGCGCCCCTCCCTGCCCTCCCATTATTACATTGCAGTATAGACTGTGTCCCTCGGGCGAAAATCCATATGCTAAAGCCCTAACTCCCAGTGTGATAGTATTTGGCGGTGGGGCCTTTGGGACATTATTAGGTTTAGATGAGGTCAAGAGGGTGAAGTTCCATGATGGGATTAATGTCCTCGGAAGAATGAGAGAGACCACAGGGAATTCCCTGGTGATTAGGCCTTCTACTTCTACTGTAGGAGGCACAGGTTTACCCCTGGAAGGGAGAACTAAGATCCCACATGCCGCACAGCACAGCCAAAAAAAAAAAAAGGGAAGAGAGACCAGAGCATGAAATCTCCCTCTTTCTCTGTCTCTCTCAGTTCAGTCACGTGTAGACACAGTGAGAAGGCGGCTGTCTGCAAACCAGGAAGTTCAGTTCAGTTCAGTTGCTCAGTCGTGTCCAGCTCTCTGCGACCCCATGGACTGCAGCACGCCAGGCCTCCCTGTCCATCATCAACTCCCGGAGTTTGCTCAAATTCATGTCCATCGCATTGGTGATGCCATCCAACCATCTCATCCTCTGTCGTCCCCTTCTCCTCCTGCCTTCAATCTTTCCCAGCATCAGGGTCTTTTCCAATGAGTCTGTTCTTGGCATCAGGTGGCCAAAGTATTGGAGCTTCAGCTTTAGCATCAGTCCTTCCAATGAATATTCAGGACTGATTAGTTTAGAACCAAGAACTATGCCTCAATTCCGAGGCATCGCCTGTGGCAGACAATGCCAATCGATCACAGAACTCTCTTCTTCCCTGGTAGGATGTAGCCTCAGATTCGTGCTCCAAGCAGAGAGCCTCTACTCATCGGCTGGAGCTGGCACTCAGCTGCCACGGTGGGGATGCTCAGCACAGCTGCCCCATCAACATCCCAGGCCTGTTTGATCTTCATAAAACCTTAAATGACCTAATTTCTGTGCCCTTTTTTCTTTCCAATGTCAGTCTTACTGGTGCATGCGTGCTTAGTTACATCAGTCGTGTCCGACTCTCTGCAACCCCATGGACCATGGCCTGCCGGGCTCCTCTGTTCATGGGATTCTCCAGGCAAGAACACTGGAGTGGGTTGCCATTTCCTTCTCCAAATCTGATCTAGTCTTATTGGTACATTAGGCCTAAAAGATTGAGAGCAGGAGGAAAAGGGGATGACAGAGGATGAAATGGTTGGATGGCATCACTGACTCAATGGGCATGAGTTTGAGCAAACTCCGGGAGTTGGTGATGGACAGGGAGGCCTGGTATGCTGCAGTCCATGGGGTCGGAAAGAGTTGGACATGACTGAGCAACTAAACAACAAAAAAGCCCAAAAGAACTGGGCAGCTTCCAAACATACTCCCCTAGAAGTCAATACGCTTACCATTCCTTCCAGGCACCCGAGCATCCAATATGGCCCATGGATCCTAATCATTTGCCTTGATCCACCGTTAAGCCACTTCCTGGCCTGGCCTGCTCTCCCTTTGCTCTGGTTCTTCTGCTCTGACCTCTGACTTCCCTCCCGGGCCACAATGCACACTCCTCTATCCACAGTTTCTCCTTGCTGATCTCATCCAGGTTAGCGGCTTCAAGTGCGAGCTACATATTAACGACTAAAATTTGTATTTCCAGCCCAGGCTTTCTTCCTGAATTCCAGCGTGGTATAACCTACTGCATATTCAATTTCTTCACCTGAGTGGTTTGTACACCCCTAAATCCAACATATCCATATACCCAGGGTCTCCCACTTCTCCCCACCTCCACGCTGTCACTCTGATCCAAGCCACCCTCACATCTTCCCCGAATTATCGAAACAGCCTCCTGGCTGGTCTCTGCTTCTGTCTGTGGCCCTGACAACCTAACACAGCAGCAAGAGGGATTCTGATAAATTCACTCATAGAATCCCCACGCTCAGTACCCTCCAGGGGCTCCTTTTCACACCATCTTCCAACTCCCACCTTCACTTATTCACTCCAGACCCACTGGCCACCTCACCGCTCCCTGACCCTGCCAAGCACACTCCCACTTCAAGGCCTTCTGTTTGGAATGACCCCAGTGTCCTGCTAACTCCTCGTTTCTTTCATGTTTTTGCACACAGGTCATCTCTTCAATGAGGGCTCTCCTGACCACTGCAGTGACCACCCTTTCCAACCTGCCAATGCAGGCAGATATAAGAGATGTGGGTTCGATCCCCGGGTTGAGAAGATCCCCTGGAGAAGGGCATGGCAACCCACCCCAGTATTCTTGCCTGGAGAATTCCATGGACAGAGGAGCCTGGAGGGCTACAGTCCATGGGGTCGCAAAGAGTCGGATATGACTAAGCGATTAAACAACAATATTTACTTATCATATGTATTACCAGTTTCCCCCATTAGAATATGAGGCTTTCCTGATAGCTTAGTTGGTAAAGAATCTACCTGCAATGCAGGAGACCCTGGTTCAATTACTGGGTAGGGAAGATCCGCTGGAGAAGGGAAAGGCTATCCACTCCAGTATTCTGGCCTGGAGAATTCCACGGACTGTATAGTCCATGGGGTCACAAAGAGCTAGACACGACTGAATGCTAATAAAGTAATGCTCAAAATTCTCCAAGACAGGCTTCAGCAATAACGTGAACCATGAACTTCCTGATGTTCAAGCTGGTTTTAGAAAAGGCAGAGGAATCAGAGATCAAATTGCCAACATCCGCTGGATCATCGAAAAAGCAAGAGAGTTCCAGAAAAACATGTCAAAGCCTTTGACTGTGTAGATCACAATAAACTGTGGAAAATTCTGAAAGAGATGGGAATACTAGACCACCTGATCTGCCTCTTGAGAAATCTATATGCAGCTCAGGAAGCAACAGTTAGATCTGGACATGGAACAACAGACTGGTTCCAAATAGGAAAAGGAGTACATCAAGGCTGTACATTGTCACCCTGCTTATGTAACTTCTATGCAGAGTACATCATGAGAAACGCTGGACTGGAAGAAACACAAGCTGGGATCAAGATTTCCGGGAGAAATATCAATAACCTCAGATATGCAGATGACACCACCCTTATGGCAGAAAGTGAAGAGGAACTCAAAAGCCTCTTGATGAAAGGGAAAGTGGAGAGTGAAAAAGTTGGCTTAAAGCTCAACATTCAGAAAACGAAGATCATGGCATCCGGTCCCATCATTTCATGGGAAATAGATGGGGAAACAGTGGAAACAGTGGCAGACTTTATTTTTTTGGGCTCCAAAATCACTGCAGATGGTAACTGCAGCCATGAAATTAAAAGACGCTTACTCCTTGGAAGGAAAGTTATGACCAACCTAGATAGCATATTCAAAAGCAGAGACATTACTTTGCCAACAAAGGTCCGTCTAGTCAAGGCTATGGTTTTTCCTGTGGTCACGTATGGATGTGAGGGTTGGACTGTGAAGAAGGCTGAGTGCCGAAGAATTGATGCTTTTGAACTGTGGTGTTGGAGAAGACTCTTGAGAGTCCCTCAGACTGCAAGGAGATCCAACCAGTCCATTCTGAAGGAGATCAGCCCTGGGATTTCTTTGGAAGGAATGATGCTAAAGCTGAAACTCCAGTGCTTTGGCCACCTCATGCGAAGAGTTGACTCATTGGAAAAGACTCTGATGCTGGGGGGGATTGGGGGCAGGAGGAGAAGGGGACGACAGAGGGTGAGATGGCTGGATGGCATCACTGACTCGATGGACGTGAGTCTCAGTGAACTCTGGGAGTTGGTGATGGACAGGGAGGCCTGGTGTGCTGCGATTCATGGGGTCACAAAGAGTCGGACATGACTGAGTGACTGAACTGAACTGAGTGACTTTCACTTTCACCCATTAGAATAAAGGCCTCATACCCGCAAGGATTTTGTCTCTTTTGCTCACTGCTATATCCTTGGCACCTAGAATACTTCTTGGCACACAGTAGGCCCTCAATAAATATTTGATGAATGAGTGACATGATAATTCAAGGTTGATACCATTTCTGCCCCAAACCCAGAGGTCCCAATCCAGGTACCGGCTCTCAAGACCTGTTTCATTGGGTTCAACTTGACTTTGAGGATGTTCCCCAGACAGCAATGGGATAACAGTGATTGGTCAGGCACCCCAGTGAAGGAACCATGCCTCTGATTCAGAGGCCTCCCCCGCCACCCTTATTGTGTGGGTCCTAGGAATTGGAGTCAGTGCAACATAGGAAGCTTCCTCCTTTTCCCTGCCTCGGGATTCCTCCAGTAAGACAGAGAGACACACGCACACGCTGAACAGGACTTTTGGGGTGCAGAGGTCCACGGCTGCCTTTACCTTTCCATCGACGGTCTTTTTGGAGAGGAGGTGGCTGATGACTTGGAGTCCACAGAGTCTCTCCTGAAAGGAAGAGAAAGTGGAGATGAGATGCTTTGGTCAGTGAGCATCAGTGCTGGCCTAGAGAAATCCGAGTCTGGGGAGGAAGCATCCTAGAGCCAGGAGTGCTGGGCTGGGGATGACCAAGTCCACCTGGACCCCAGCTGCCTGGCAGGGGGAGCCCCAGGAGGTACTGGCTGGTCCCCTTCACCTACCCACCATCAAATGAGGTAAGAGGAGGGAAGGAGACCAAGATCTGCCAAGCACCAAATACGTGTCGGATGTGGCCCATGTGTTACGTCGTGTGTTACTAATTATAATAACTAATTCTCAGCAGGCCCTTCCTCCTAGCTGTCAGGCAGGCCTTAGCTATCTGGAACCGATGGACTGAACTCCTTGGATGATCACTTCTCATGAGGAGTAGGAATAAATCAGCCGCAGCCTCCCTTGTGGCACCTTAAGAGGAGGGGAGAAGGAGGTGGGCCTCAGAGCTGCAAGAACTGGGTTTAAAATGGAAGTGAGAAAGGAGGGTGCAAACTTAGATGCATACTGGGTCTGAGGCCAGGCAAGAGGACTAATGCCTAGCAGAGGAGAAGACGAAAAGGAAATACATCCAAATGCTGAGTGACTGAAGTCACTCAGTCATGTCCGACTCTTGGCAACCCCGTGGACTGTAGCCTATCAGGCTGCTCTGTCCATGGGATTCTCCAGGCAAGAATACTGGAGTGGGTTGCCATTTCCTTCTCCATTTTTGAAGGTTGCTCAGTCGTGTCCGACTCTTTGCGACCCCATGGACTATACAGTCCATGGAATTCTCCAGGCCCAAATACTGGAGTGGGCAGCTTTTCCCTTCTCCAGGGGATCTTCTCAACCCAGGGATCAAACCCTGGTCTCCCGCATTGAGGGTGGATTCTTTACCAGCTGAGCCACAAGGAAGCCCAAGAATACTTGATCAGGTAGCCTATCCCTTCTCCAGGGGATCTTCCCAACCCAGGAATCGAACCAGGGTCTCCTGCATTGCAGGCAGATTCTTTACCAACTGAGCTATGAGGGAAGCCCATAACCAAATGCTGCTGCTAAGTTACTTCAGTCGTGTCCAACTCTGTGCGACCCCATAGACGGCAGCCCAAACGCTAGCCGTAGTTATATCGGGGTGATGGGATTAGAAGTGAAAAATTCCCCCCCGCCCCATTCTACGAAATACATGTAGCTACATTCTTTTTAGGGCTTCCCATGGTGGCACAGTGGTAAAGAATCCATGTGCCAATGCAGGAGATGCAAGAGACGCGGGTAAGAAGCCTGGGTCAGGAAGATCCTCTGGAGTAGGACATAGCAAGCCACTGCGGTATTCTTGCCTGGAAAATTCCATGGGCAGAGGAGCCTGGGTGGGCTACAGTCCATGGCCTCAAAAAGAGTCAGACACGACCGAGCACACTTCTACACATCCTTTTTACTGTATAGAATGTATTTTCCCCTTTCATAGTTTTTGTCACATTAATCTGCTTGTGAATTGTAACTCCTGTTCCCCATGTCACTTACCCAGCTCTCTCTCTCTTTCCCCTTTAAATCATTTATTTATTTTCGGCTGCCTAGGGTCTTCGCTGCTGCACTTGGGCTTCCTCTAGATGCAATGAGCAGGGGCTACCCTCGAATTGTGGTGCTCGGGCTTCTCACGGCAGTGGCTTCTCTTATCAGCAAGCACAGGCTCTAGGGCTGCGGGATCTGTAGTTGTGGTGCATGGATGGGCATGTGGGATCTTCCTGGACCAGGGATCACACCCATGCCCCCTGCACTGGCAGGCAGACTCTCAACCAGTGGATCACCAGGGAAGTCCCCAGTTCTCCTTTTTAATTCCAGTGTAGGTGTCACCATCTAACAGACCACATAATTTGCTTACTTATTTTATGCTTTGTCCAAGCGACCTACCAGGTAAATATCACAAGAGCAGAATATGGTGGGCTTTGTTCCCCGTGGTGGACGCTGTCTATGCCGAGTCCCCATCATCCCTTGGGCACTCCTCCCAAATGCACTGGGACCCAAGGACTTCCTTCTCCAAGATCCCCTGGGGCTCTGCCTGTGCCAGCCAGCGCCAGCAGGCTGATGGGCAGAAATCGCAGGAGAGTTAACAACCCCAGGAGCAGCCCTCAACCAAACAAGTGGGAATAGATGGGCAAGTACTTCAGCTTCCTCAGCCCTCTAGTGGATTGACTGAAGTGTGTCCTCCACCATCTCCAGCAAGATTTAACCCCTGGCTTCCCTTGTAGCTCAGATGGTAAAGAATCTGCCTACAATGCAGGAGACCTGGGTTCGATTCTTGGATTGGGGAGATCCCCTGGAGAAGGAAATGGCCACCCATTCCAGTATGCTTGCCTGGAGAATCCCATGGACAGAGGTAGCTGGCAGACTACAGTCCATGGGGTCACAAGAGTCACGACTTAGTGATTCAACCACCACCACTCAGGGCAGTAACCTGCTCAGGAACACACCCTGTGCCGGTTCCCCTCCCTTACCTGTCTCATTTCCTCTCTCCTCTGTCTGCATTTCCTGAAATCACTTCTCAAATAAACCTCTTGCACTTAAATCCATATCTCAGGGTTTGCTTCTGGGAAGCCCAATCTAATATATTCAACTCAACTGACTTCTCCTACGTGAACAGAACAGTGCCTGCACAGAGTAGGTGCTCTATAAATATTTGTTGCTGAAGGCTGTGAAGTCAAACAGTAAAGAAATGCTTTTTTAAAAATGTGGAAAAAGAAACCTCCCCAGAGATAAGATCATTTACGTTTAAGATCCTTCCCTCTGCATCTTTTTCTCATGCATACAAACATACATGACATTTACACTCTAAAAAGGGAGGCAGTGACATGCTTCCCAGGTGGCGCAGTGGTAAAGAATCCACCTGCCAATGCAGGAGACATGGTTTCGAGCCCTGGGTCAGGCAGATCCTCTGGAGAAGGAAATGACAACCCACCCTTGTATTCTTGCCTGGACAGAAGAGTCTAGAGGGCTACAGTCCATGGGACTGCAAAGACTTGGACATGGCCGAGCAGTGGAGCGGTGCACAGAGCACAGGACGGTGACGTGAGCTGAAGTCCCAGCCCTGCCCCTGGGCAGGTCATCTTCTTTGAGCATCAGCTCCCTCATCTGTCCAATGCTGGGAAAAGGACCTGTGTTTGTGGGCTGGCTAGAAGGAAGACTCTAGATCATTAACGTCCCTACTTCAGTTCCCACCATGAAGAACTCCTCAGTGCTCCCTAATCCTAGGTATCTGATTTCTTCTTTTCCAGATAACAATAAGGCTCCTGCATGGATTTCCAGCTCCCATCTCATTCTCCACGTGGCCTGGGGGACAGCAGGTGAGAAAGTTTCAGGTGCCAGCTCTTAACGATCCTGTGGACCTCTGCCCCAGCTTAAACACAGGGGGAGGCAGCAGAGAGGGAGGGGGCAGAGACCTTCCTCTGCATGTCCCCTCCAGTCCCACACTGGGCCCTGGGAGCTCCTCTGTGGGGTCCCCCCTGACTGCCCCACGGGGATGGACAGGTGCAGGCAGAGCTGGGAGCTGAGATTCTTGCAGTGGGAGAAAGGAAGGGAGACATGGGTCTCTCCTCTCCCTGGGACTCCCCATTTTCTGGCCTTTCCTCAATGCTTTTTAGAACAAACCAGAAAAATTCTGCCATTTTTGAGAAGGATCATTATGAAAACTATTCAGGAACATGAAAAAAATGCCTAGAATACATTAGGAAGATAAATAAACAGGGATGTAATTGTCCCTTGTGTCTACAGGAACGGTAAAATTATGTAAGTAGATCAGGACTGGAAGGGAAGAGGAAGAAAATACAAGCTGTTTCCTTTTTCAGAAGCGGCACACTGTGGAGAAATATTTTTAATTCTTATTTTAAATTTTAGTAATGTGGTTACAGTGTTTATATAATAATGTGGTTATAGTGTTTATATATGATAATAGTCAATTAAGAAAATTTAAAAGAAAGGAATTTCACCAACGGAACCGAAATAGGACCCCTGCCCACTGGATTCTCCCAGCAAGGTAGGGGGACAACCACCCCACTCTCTGCTCAGCCACGGAGACAACTTCATCTCATAGCTCCAGCTGTGAAAAGTGAGCTGGCATCAACAATTAAACACCCCAGGATGCTGTTAAATGTAAAATGCTGGTTATAAAACAGTATTATAGTGTGATTCTAATTTTCTAAGAAAATATAACTCTCTCTCTCTATATATATATACACACACACATATGTTCTTAAAAAGATGAGAAAGATATACATCAAGATGTTAACAGTGATCATTTCTGTTATTTTCTTCTTGTGTTTGACTTTCTAAACTTTTTACTCTAAATGTGACTCACTGTTGGAAAAAATATATGATGTGAAAAGGCTGCTAAATAGTATATGCAGTTTAATTCCATTTTATTAATACAATAAGTATTTCAAGGGTAGATGCACAGGAAAAAGCCTAGAAGGCTATAAACATATACACACATATAGGGAAAGGCAACCCACTCCAGTACCCTTGCCTGGAAAATCCCATGAACAGAGAAGCCTGGGAGGCTGCAGTCCATGGGGTCACAAAAAGTCGGACACGACTGAGCGACTTCACTTATCACTTACTTACAGTTATACACATTTTAGGGCTTCCCAGGTGGCTCAGTGATAAAGAATCTGCCTGCTAATGCAGGAGATGTGGGTTTTGGGAAGATCCCCTGAAGGAAATGGCAACCCATCCAGTATTCCTGCCTGGAGAATTCCATGGACTGAGAAGACTGGTGGGCTTCAGTCCATGGGGGTTGTGAAGAGGGGACACGACTGAGGGACTGAGCTCTGCATATAAACTTTATATATAATGAGATAATGACATTCATTTTTCAGGTCACAACAGTGAATCTCAGAGTCTAAGGATGTAAGTCATTAAGTTCAGCCTAGAAATTCGCTTTCTGCTTTCCAACTGTCTCCTCGCCCACACCTGTCATCTCAGTAGGCCTTTAAAGGAAATCCCTTTGCTGATCATTAGGCGGGATTTGGGGACAGAGCTAAAGGAAACACCCATGCCCAAGCTACCATATGTACCCAGATGTCTATACTCCCTATTCCACAGACTAGTCCCATATCCCATTTGCTCTCCTCACCCAACACTTCAGCCTCTAGTCTTCAACTGTATGTCACAAGATCCTGGTCCTTCATTTATTTGCCAAGGTACTTAGAACCAAACTTCCCTGGTAGCTCAGACAGTGAAGAATCTGTCTGCAATGAAGGAGACCCAAATTCAATCCCTGGGTTGGGAAGATTCCCCTGGAGAAGGGAATGATGACCCACTCCAGTATTCTTACCTGGAGAATTCCATGGACAGAGGAGCCTGGTGGGCTACAGTCCATGGGGTCACAAAGAGTCGGACACAACTGAGCAACTAACACTTTCACTTTCAGAACCAAACAGGTGCTCCAGACATGGCTAGACCAGCCAGAGCACGAATTTTCCACAGGGGATTGTGTTGGTACAGCTGGGCCTGGCAATGCTCAGTAAATGCTCACTCCATGCTAGGCATGGGGGATCACAGGATCCCTGGAGGCCAGCTTTTTAATCCCTTTGGGAAAACCAAACACACCATGTGAAACATTAAATGCCAATGACCATTCCTCCAAGTGGGATATGACTGCAAAATTAGCAGAATGAAAGGAATAGAACATTCAGAAGATTCCAAGCTGACAAGTACTGCATCTTAAAAAGCGGGCTACAGAATTGATGGTAACTATAAAAAACAGAGAAAAACATATACCAAAGTATTCGCAGTGATTATTTTTGGGTGGTGGGAATGTGATTTTTTCATACTTTTTAAATATTTTCCATGATTTCTACAACAGATTTATTTATTTATCCTTGGCCACACGGGTCTTCGCTGCTGGGGAAGGGCTTTCTCTGGTCGAGGTGGGCAGGCTCTACGCTCCAGTGGCAGCGTGCAGGCTTCTCACTGTGGGGGCTTCTCTCGCTGCGGAGCACAAGCTCTCCGGCACAAGGGCTTCTGTAGTTGCAACACACGTGCTCTATAGTTGTAGCCCATGTGCTCAGTAGCTGTGGGTTGTGGGTTCTAGAGCTCAGACTCAGTACTTGTGGTGCACAGGCTTAGTTGCCCTGAGGCAGACAGAATCTTAGTACCCGGACCAGGGATCGAACCCAAGTCCTCTGCATTGCAAGGCAGATTCTCAACCACTGGGCCACCAGGGAAGTCCCAGAATTACAGTACTTTCAAAAATTAAACAAGGGTGATAAAAATATGTTACAGGGTTTCCCTGGTAGTCCACTGGTTAAGAATCCACCTGCCAATACGGGGGACATGGGTTCGATCCCCGGCCCCGGAAGATTGGGACCAGAGCAACTAAGCCTGTGTGCCACAGCTACTGAGCCTGCACCCTAGAGCCTGAGAGCTGCAACTACTGAAGCCCCTGTGCCTAGAGCCTGGGCTCCACAGCAAGAGAAGTCACCGTAGTGAGAAGCCCAAGCACCGTAACTAGAGAGCTGCCCCCACATGCTGCAAGGAGAGAAAGCCCACGTACCGCAATAGACCCAGCGTAGCCGAAAATAAATTAATTAAATGAATACAATTTTTAAAAGTTTAAAATGTTGGTAGATCACAAGTCATACTGACTGTACCTAGTACCATCGGTTTCTAATCAGTGTCATCTAGTCTCAGTCCCTTATCTATTAAATGACCTCCTTCCGAAGGAGTTAAGTGATCTGACTAGCCATGTAGGGAACAGGTAGGACCTACTAATACGTCCATGAAGGCTTTTATCTACCATCGTGGATAAGGCCATTTGCGTTGATCAGCAAGTCATGCTCTGGGACCTCTCTGGTGGTCCAGTGGCTAAGACTCTGTGCTCCCAATGCAGGGGCCTTGGGTTCAAATCCTGGCCAGGGAACTAGATCCCACATGCTGCAATGAAGACACGGCACAGCTAAATAAATATTTTTTAAAAGTCATGCATTTTTGGAGACCCTGGCTGGGGTGGGCAAGGGGGAACAGACACAGAGTTGAGACCTCAGCAGACGTCTGAGGGTCTGACAAAGATGGGGCTCCCACTCTGTTACATAATGGCTGTGTGACCCTGAGAAAGGCCCTGCTCCCCAGTCTTCAGCTTCCTTATTGCTGAAGGCGATTTTAACTAAAAAGCCAGCAAAATACGCCTTCTCTGTGGACAAGTAAGTTCCCAGCCCCATTCACCTGGAACCCTGACGAAGGTGGACCGTCAAGCTGTATCCCTAAGTGACACTGAGTCTAGAGCAAAGGAGCCCTGATTGGTAAACTGTGTCTAGACGGGAAAGGACTATGAAAGAACTATCAACGATTTACGGAAAAACCGCAGCTTGGGGCTACCCCGAGTGCTGTGAATCTTGTAACTGGTCATTGCCCTTGCTAGAATCCTGGAGACCTGGTTTATGGGACTTATCAACTGCAGTATGTGGAGCGAGTTCCCGCCCTCGGTGGTCTCATTCTTTGCACCTGGGAATGTCATCCAGGTGGGCAGGAGAACAGCTCTGGACACAGCCTGGTCCCTATGACAAGGGTCCCCAACCTCCAGGATCTAAGGACTGATGACCTGAGGTGCAGCTGATGTAACAGTAATGGAAATTAAAGTGTACGATAAGTGTAACGTGCTTGCATCATCCGGAAAGCATCCTCCTCTCCCCTCCTGCCACCCCACCACCCATGGGAAAACTGTCTTCCATGACACTGGCCCCTGGTGCCAACAAAGGTTGGGGACCACTGCCCTGTGAGAAGTCTTGGTGATGAGGAACACCGCGGTGATGAGAAGCTGCCCTGCTGGCACGCTGCATCTCCTGTCCCTGCATCCTTCAAGGTGAAGCCCCGCCAGGGACGGCCTATTTGAGTCTCGTGAGTCAGTCTGGCGGGGCCAAGAAGGCCCCCAGAGGGGGCACTGTAGAGGGAAATACAATACCCACCTCCTGGTGTGCGAAGACGAAAAGACGTTATACAAACAGGAGCGCTGTCAGAGGACGTGTTGCGCGTCAGCCCCCTTCTCCCATCCCAGAACGAGTACCTGTCTTTGGGTTCTTCCACCCGTTTTTCCCTTGGTGGAGAAAGACTTGTCTCTGGCTTCCAATCCGAACAGTCAAGCCCTTTTTCCTTCTTCTTGGCTTTTACTCTTTCCTCTCCTTTTTCTCCTTTGGGGGTTGCTGGGGAATCTAAAAACAGAATCATGACATTGTTCCTCAACTCACTCTGTCTCAGCCAAACCCAAGACTTTGGGGGAGAAAGGAGCGAAGGGCAGGGACGCGGGCAGCCTCACCCCTCTCCCAACAAATGCGCGTTTACACACGAATGCACATACAGTGTGCACACGTGGGTGCAAGCTCAAGCTCACGCATGGGGACAGAAAGACATCTCCGCACACCGATGTGTATGTACAGATGTGTACACACACATGAAACACACAGAAATACACACGTAGGGACACAGACATGAAAACTCGCCCATCATTAAAACTACCCCACATTTGTGGAGTAGACAAACCCTGGCACTCCCACTGGGGGTCGTAGCTGAGTCATTCAACAGCCATACTCTGGGTACCTGCTATAAGCCAGCACCCAGGTGCGGGGAGAAACACTCGGCCCCGGGGACCCGGCCCCCTCACCCAGCAGCTGCTTCCAGTTCCTGATGAGGACTTTGGCCAAGGCCACCACCTCCTTGTTGGAGCAGTGCTTGCGGACCCCGTTCACGGCGACTCCAATCCTGGTGGTCTGCAAAGGGAGAAGGTCAGGAGCCAGCCTGGGAATCAGGACACACTGGACTGGCTGTCCTGGTTGGCAAGACCTGCTCCAGGGCACCCATCCCCTTGCCCTGGCCCAGGCTCCCCAGGGCTTCACCCTGGAACTGTGGCTGAGGTTATCACCCTGACTTTATAATGGACCTGCTGCCCTGAGTGAGGTCGGTGCCCAAGGCCCGGCCCCCCGCCTGCAGGGGTAACTGAAGCTTTGAAGTAAAGCTGGGGTGGCAGCGCTGGGGGCCACAGGCCTGGCTGGTGCCCAGGACTCTTCCCTGTTCTCTGCCCTCTGGTGTCCTGGAGTTCAAATTTTAGCCTAAGACACAACTCTGGCTACTTTACAGCTTGGGTATGTGCTAGCTTTTCAGGGCCAAGAGCTTCTGGCAGAGTTTTGGAGGCCACATGGAAAATGCAAAAACAGGGGAGGCTTTCACCTTTCCCCGAGACACTGGCCTCCTGGATCCCAGAAACCTCGGGTCTTAGGAACTTGGGGGTTCAAAGAAAGCAGGTCAGTCTTGTCCCCAGATCCAGAGGGCCCCGAGAGCTTAGAAAGCTTCCGTTGCCATCTGCAGGCTTCTGTTCCCACACCTAGAGTACCTCAAGACCCCCCCTGCTGCCTTCCCTTCAGAAATCCCTCCAAGACCCCCTCCTGGGAGGGTCCCCCATGAAGGTCTTTCCTTCCTGCACAAGGTCGCCCACCTGCCGCCGGCACTGCCCCAGGGGCTGCCCATCGCCACCCACCTGGAGCAGCTGGATGGACATCTGCCAGCTGCCGAGCTTCTTCAGGAGGTCCAGGGCCCCTTCCTGTGGGAGGCCACAAGGTCAGGGCTGAAGCCCGGGGGGGTCTGCCCAGGCCCCTCTCTGACCATTGCGCAGTCTTGGTGGGAGGGAGAGCGGCAGGAGGTAAGGAAGGCGGCTATTCCAGTGACAGATGCAGGCAGGCAAGCAGTCAGAGGAGAGGTGAGGAAGAGGAGGAGCAGAGAAGGGCCAGCTTCTGCCCCAAACCAGCTCTCTGACTTCACTTCCCGCCACGCATCTGGGTTCCAGCCCGTCTGAGCAGGGTCCAGCCCTACCCACTCACCCTGACCCCCTGACCCCCTCATTCTGCTGTCCTTCCACTGGGAATGCTCTCCCCTTCCCCATCTCTTCCTCTGAAGTTAATTACCTCATGCTTTACTGCTTCTGCTTTTATGTCTGTATCTGCCTCCCTTCACTTCCCAACCGTGACCTTCTGTAGGTTGAGGACTGCAGCTTTTATTTTATTTTTTAAAAACAGCTTTGTTGGGGTATAATTGGCATACAATAAACCACACATATTGTAAGCTACAATTTGGTGAGTTTTGACATAATGTGTACATCCATGAAGCTATCGCCACAATCAAGATAAGAGCATAGTCAGGGAGTTCCCTGGTGGTCAGGGGTTAGGACTCTGCGCTTCTACTGCAGGGGACATGGGTTCAATTCCTGTTTGGAGAAATAAGATCCTGCCAGCTGTACAGCGCAGCCCAAACAAACAGCATCCCTGACATTTTCCTGGCACCCCTTGGTAATCTACCCCTCTCTGCACCCCCAACCCCAGGCACCACTAGTCTACTTTCTTGCATTTTTAAGGATTTCACAGAATGTGACTGTAATGGACTTTTTGGCTGGCTTCTTCGCTTGGTGTTACCATGCTGAGGTTCCGTGCACACTGCTGCGCAGAGCCACAGCTCCTTTTTGTTACTGGGCTGTTTGCCGCTGTGGGCAGAGGCCACAGTTTGTCGGCCCATTCACCTGTGAATGGCACCGTTCGGTAGTTTCCGATTTGGGCCTGCTGCAAATAAGGCGGCTGGGAGCATTCGAGTTTTTCTGAAGATATGTACTTTCTTTTCTCTTGGGTAGAGAGGACTGTGTAATCTCTGAGACCTCTGAGTTCAGCACACAGCCCAGTGCTCCCTGAGTGAATGGATAAAGCAGAAAGCAGAGGCGGGAAGGGGAAGAGGGAGGAGAAGACAAGAGACGCAGCTGTGAAACCCCGTTGGTTGCCAGGCCCTGAACCGCCCCCGTCCTCTTTCAGTCTTCTCTGTCTTGCCACCCACTTCCTAGAAGCCAGCCCCAGCCTCCTGTCCTGATCAGGTCCCTGGGAAGCACCAGCTGACCGTGTCCTGTGCGTCCTGTGCCCTGGCCCCACTGTGCAGTGCCAGCTGCCAACCCTACCCTACCCGGCTTCCTGGGCCACATCCCCCCACTGCCCTCTGTCAGCCCTCAGTCTCCCTTAGAACTTGGGTTCATAGTATGTTTCAGAGGAATGACTTGCGGATGTGTGTGCGTGTGAACTTGTGGGCATATAACTCTGTGTGTACTACTAATTAAACGTTTATTATCTGCTGGGCATGGTGCTAAATATTTTACATGCATGATCTCCTCTGACTCTCGAAATGATTCTATGAGATTGGTCCTAAAACTATTCTCATTTTTAAAGAATCAAGATCCCATTTTCACAGGAGAGAAATCCAAGAAACAGCAGTGAATTTTCTCAGTGTTATAAGGAACTGAGCGAGGATTCAAACCATTTGGGTTTGACCCACTATACAACCGTGCAAGCAGGTATGGACCTAGGTCTGGCGAGACGTCTGCAGTCATGAAATATCAACATGGGTAAGTGCAGTGGCATGTTGGTGAATGTTTAACAGCAGGTTCTCAAAGGAAAAAAGTGATTTGTAGTGTTTGTCAATTTCCGTGGCGTCAATATTCTCCCTACAGCAATGTCAAGCTAGAGCATGCTGTCCCTGAATTGGAGACACTGGGAAGAAATGAGTGATACAGACCATATTGATATGCTGTGCTGTACTTAGTCTCTCAGTCGTGTCTGACTTTTTGTGACCCCATGGACTGTAGCCCACCAGGCTCCTCTGTCCACGGGGATTCTCCAGGCAAGAATACTGGAGTGGGTTGCCACGCCCTCCTTTAAAAAGGGATCTTCCCAACCCAGGGATCGAACCCAGGTCTTCTGCATTGCATGTGGATTCTTTACCATCTGAGCCACCAGGGAAGCCCAAGAATACTGGAGTGGGTACCCTATCCCTTCTCCAGGGGATCTTCCCAACCCAGGGGAAAGACCCAACTGGGGTCTCCTGCATTGCAGGCTGATTCTTTACTAGCTGAGCTACCAGGGAAGCCCCATATTGATACAATACAGTATAATAAATAGCCTCCAGACCATAGATGACAGAAAAAAGTAATAAAATAATAAGGAAGTGATGACTCTTGCCAACATCCGCTGGATCATCGAAGAAGCAAGAGAGTTCCAGAAAAACATCTATTTCTGCTTTATTGGCTATGCCAAAGCCTTTGACTGTGTGGATCACAATAAACTGTGGAAATTCTGAAAGAGATGGGAATACTAGACCACCTGATCTGCCTCTTGAGAAATCTATATGCAGCTCAGGAAGCAACAGTTAGATCTGGACATGGAACAACAGACTGGTTCCAAATAGGAAAAGGAGTACGTCAAGGCTGTATATTGTCACCCTGCTTATTTAACTTCTATGCAGAGTACATCATGAGAAACGCTGGACTGGAAGAAACACAAGCTGGAATCAAGATTGCCAGGAGAAATATCAATAACCTCAGATATGCAGATGACACCACCCTTATGGCAGAAAGTGAAGAGGAACTCAAAAGCCTCTTGATGAAAGGGAAAGTGGAGAGTGAAAAAGTTGGCTTAAAGCTCAACATTCAGAAAACGAAGATCATGGCATTCAGTCCCATCACTTCATGGGAAATAGATGGGGAAACAGTGGAAACAGTGGCAGACTTTATTTTGGGGGGCTCCAAAATCACTGCAGATGGTGACTGCAGCCATGAAATTAAAAGACGCTTACTCCTTGGAAGGAAAGTTATGATCAACCTAGATAGCATACTCAAAAGCAGAAACATTACTCTGCCAACAAAGGTCTGTCAAGTCAAGGCTATGGTTTTTCCTGTGGTCATGTATGGATGTGAGAGTTGGACTGTGAAGAAGGCTGAGTGCTGAAGAATTGATGCTTTTGAACTGTGATGTTGGAGAAGACTCTTGAGAGTCCCTTGGACTGCAAGGAGATCCAACCAGTCCATTCTGAAGGAGATCAGCCCTGGGATTTCTTTGGAAGGAATGATGCTAAAGCTGAAACTCCCTTACTGTGGCCACCTCATGCAAAGAGTTGACTCATTGGAAAAGACTCTGATGCTGGGAGGGATTGGGGGCAGGAGGAGAAGGGGACGACAGAGGATGAGATGGCTGGATGGCATCACTGACTCGATGGACGTGAGTCTCAGTGAGTTGGTGATGGACAGGGAGGTCTGGTGTGCTGCGATTCATGGGGTCGCAAAGAGTCGGACATGACTGAGCGACTGAACTGAACTGAACTGATGACTCTGGAGTATTTATGACATTCGTTTTTAACATAATTTAATTGTAAGCATATAGTTTAATGTTAAAAACGATTGCTGTATTTAACAACAATGCTGAAAGTTCAACAACCAGCATTAAACCAGTCCCAGCTCACCACTGGGTGTGTGCCTGTGTAGGTCACACTGCATATATAACTCGTTCATGTCGGAGAACAGCCGTGCGCGCCGGCTGTACTGGACTCACAATGCCGTGGGCAAATGTTGCCAGGCACGTCTTTTGGCATGCACGTACGGGACGTGCAGCCAGCAGAGTCTCCAGCTCAGGTGGGGAGCTGCTGTGTGTATGCCGCTCAGAGGACTGGGCTGATGGAAAAGGTCGTTCAGGTTTTTCCAAAAAAGCTGTCATGGAAGCCCGCACGAACTTTTTGGCCAACCCAATATAATGTGTCTATTTGTCTTTGTGGGATGACGTCTATGTCGCAACCCGTCTGGACACGTAAGTGCAGCTGTTTGCTACGTTTATAGCTTTGCACGTCGGGGCACAGCTTATGGTGCACACGCACACGTTTAAACATGTGTACAGTTGTCTTCGTGTCTTTTTCTGAAAATATAATGGTCAGTGTGTCGGTCGTGTCAGGGTCAGTAAGCACATCTGTCGTGCAGTTATTTATGTTCACAGCTGCTCATTTAACCATACGGTGTGTAGCTGCATGTAGCTATGTCTGTGTGTGATCGTGCGGCATTTTGCTGTATGTCTGAGGCTGGTACAGAAGATATGCGCTTACAGCATCTGACAAAAGCCCTAAGTTGCTGGGACTTCAGTAATTGGCAGTAAATCCCGGGCCTGAGCTGCAACGTGGAAGATCCGTCTTCTTACAGGAAGTGTGTCCTCCCCCTAACCACCACTGGGCGGGCCCACTTTGGCTCCCAGAGCAGGCCCCACCTTTCTAGGTTACATGCCCAGAGCTCTGTGCCCACCCAGATGCTGCCAAGAACCCAGGCGCAGACGTGGCTGCAGACCGGCTCTGTGTTCCAGGGACCCTGTGGCCAGACTTGCATCTTTCCTGGAGAGAGCTCTGGGTACTTACACAGGACTCCTTGCCAAAGGACACTATTTCTTCTTCCCATTTCACAGAAGAAGAAATCCAGGGCTAGAGAGAGAAAGCAGAGTGGTGGGTCTAGAGCCATAAAAGGAGTGAGGGGAGGCCAGGGCAGGTCCCTTCCTCCTCAGCCACTCTGCCTTGTCTCAGGTCTCCTAAGCTTCCCACTCCTGCTCTCTCACCAAGAGGCCTAGAATCTCCTGGCCGAAGTTGGGGGTCAGCAACCGGCAGGGCTGGGACAACTTGTCTGATTGAGGTGGAATCTGGTTCAAGAGACCCAGGCTGGGGTTTGCCTCGCCCAGCTGAGTCCCATGACCTGAGGCTCAGTTTCACTGACTTTGGAGCATCCTGGAATGGAGACTCCTTAAAATCTGCAGGTTTCTGCATTTCCTCTGGCTGAGCAAAAGCACGTGTCACTCTCTGAGCCTTCCCAAGTGCCAGCCCAGATCATCCTAAGGGTTTCACATCTCTTCCACCTTCACCATCACCAGCAGAGACAAAAAAAATCCATTGACAATCCTTCCCAGGGGGTAGGTCATCTCATCTCACCGATGAAGAAACTGAGGCTCTGGTCTTCAGATGGACACCAACTCAATACTGCCCATGTCTTACTTGAGGGCTCCCTGTCACCCCATGGGTCCAGCAATCCCTCCCTTGTCCCTGCTCTAAAGGCACCCTTAGGGTCCAGCCCTTTCCTGAGCTTCTAGGATTACAGAGTGTGTTGGATATTCAAGTCCTGCTTCCACATGTGCCCCTGGATGGCAGAAGGAAGAGGGTTCTGGGACAGGGTCGAAAGGGAGGGGGGACTGCCTGCCAGGCTACCCTCCCAGGCTACCCTCCCCTCTCACCCCACTCTGGGTGAGTACCAGCCCTCCCTATTCCAAGGCCAAGTTTGCTTGGCTAGGAATCCAGCGGCAGCCAACTTGAGGCAAAGATCACGGAAGGATCAAATATTAACTTCAAGCCAGGCACTGAGCGCTCAGGGATCCGCAGGTAGGGCTCCCAGTCCTGATTCTTCTCAACCTCCCGGCTCCGCTGTCCCCGCCGCCGCCGCCGCCGCCGCCCCCGCCCCCAGCCCTGGCCGCCAGCCGGTCCCCGTTTCCCCCTCCCGGCGGGCCCCGTGGGCGCAGCGGCTGCCCGACACCTGTTAGGCCCCCGCCCGGGGCCCGGGCCCCACCCCGCGGCCAAGGAAAGCGAGAGTGGCCAACAGCTCCTGGAGCCTCTAGCCGTGCGGTTGCGGGAACCCAGGCCCTTGGCTCTTTTTGGGTCAGCTCCACTCCCGGGGTGCGGGGGTACACACTGCTCAGCACCCCTCATCAGCTCAAGTTTCTTCCCACTTCTCGGGTCACCCAGGAGTTCTTTCCACCCTTATCTCCGGGTCTCCCGTTCCGCGGTCGCCAAAGCTCCCCCCGGGCTTTTGCACACGCAGAGTCCAGGGGTTCCGAAAGTCCTTTTCCAGCTCCTGTCTCCCATTCTTTCCCGGGCCCCGCACGACCTACCCGAGGGCCCCCAACCCTGCAGGTCCAGACGGACGTGCACAAGAAGCCTTCGGGTCTTCGGGGGCTAGCTCGGTGCTCCCACAACACCCCCCCCCACCTCACCCCCGGCGCCCTGGGGCCACGCACACGCCCACCCTGAGATGCCAGTCTTCCCCCCCGGGGCGCGGATCCCAGCCCCAGCCGCGCCTCCCTCGGGTCCCCGAGTCCCGCGCGCGCCTCCCGGGCGCCGGGCCAGCACGCGCCCCCGGGACTCCTCGGGGCTCGCACGCCCCGAGCCTGCCCCGGAGTGGGGAGCGGGGGTTGCAGCCCGAACTCTGCAGCCTCACCGTCTTCTTCCTGGCCACCATCTTCTCCAGCTTCTTGGCGATCCTTAGCAGCTCCTCTTCCTGGCCCATGTTGGCCCACGACGCCCGGCGGGGGTAGGGGCGCAGGGGCCGCAGCCGGGCTGCGGGGGGTGCCGGAGGCGTAAAAAGGCAGAGGGCGCGCCAGCCGCTCGGGCCCCAAACACACCCGACACACACGCCCGGCGGGGGCGGGGCTCCCCCCACCCCTCGGCCGCGGGCCTCCCGACGTGGGGGAGGGGCGGCGTGCACTAAATATAGACTTCAAGGACTCGCCCGGGCAAAGATTGCCCGCTCCCGCCAGCCCGGCCTCCCCGGGAGAGGGACAAGCCTGCGAGAGCCCGGCCGGTCCTGGAGGGGCGGGGTGGGGGGCCTGGAGCGGAAGGAAGATTCGGGAAGGAGGGCGCTCCGGCGAGTGGGGGCGGCCGTCGAGGCGAGGAGGGCTCCTCTCTGCAACCTTTGCAGCTCAAACCCGGCGCACCTACTTTGCGCCGATGCCCAGGTGGAGGCAATTTGGTATACTCGAATCCCCTTATTTTTGCACGATCGTGAAATCCAGTTCTGTCCCATCTCCGTGCTCACTCATTGGCGCACACGGCCTGCGCACATACGCGTGTATCCAGGCCCACCGTGGCCTTCAGTTTTGTTTGTTAAAGCGAGGTTTTGCATTTCTGGTCCCACGACTGCACTCTAGTGAGGGTGAGGGCTTGGGAGATCCCTAAGTGCGCCCGACTTTGAGAACTTTGGATCCAGATGCATGAGTGCCCTTCAGGATCTGCACGCTGCCTCCCCAAGGAGATTGGGTCTGGAAACAAAATTGTGCCCCCACAGCTGTGCACACGTCTGTGTTCCTGCGGAAGGACCCTTCCAGTGCCCCTAGCTGACCCACATCCCTTCCTAAAGGAGTGAGTTTAATTGATAGAAAATGATCTTTGCGTGTGTGCTGTGTGTGTGTGTGTGAGGGTGTTTATGGGCCTGGAGGGGAATCAGGGAAAATGGTTCACAGTGTGTGGGGTGTGGGAAGTTGTAGCTGGGGGTGTTCAAGGGAAATCTCCAGACTTTCCTGAAAGAACCTCAGAGAATGGATGACTGAGTGGACTCATCTGGCTTCTGATGACAAACTGAAATTAAAATACATGATCACAGTTCAGGCATATGGAGTCGGGTGGCCATTGAGGATCTGGTATCAGACACATCTCTGCACCATTCAACACTTGAACTTTCAGGACTTGCCTGGCAGTCCAGTAGTTCAGACTCTGCTTCCACTGTAGGGCACATGGGTTCGATCCTTGGTTGGGGAACTAAAATCTCGTATGCCATGTACTGTGCGGCCAAATAGAAAAAAAAAAAAAAGATTAAACAAAACCCTTAAGCTCTCTTTGAGCTGTACCAGCTCCAAGAACATCACCAGAGTGCTCAGAACAATACCTGCCGGCTGCAAACCTTTTTGTCTCAAGGTCTCCCCTTGTAATTATGCAACCACTTTGGATCGCAACCAGTCTTTACTTCACAAGCACCTTTACTTCTGGCCAGCTGCAATTGTAATTCCTGATAAATAGCTCATGTAACTGACTATAACTTTGCCATTTTCTCCTTTATACGCCTGCCCCATTTTGAAGTCCTGCAGAACACAGTTCATGCACTTCTTCAGGACTACAGAGCTACTAAAACCCAAATAAAAAAACTTCTTTCCCAATCAATCAGGTCTCCATTTCTAAAATTGGGCTAAAACTTCTAACTGCTGCTGTGTGACCTGGGACCAAGGTAGGAAGGGGTGGGTTTTTCATTCATTCAACAGATACACACTGAATGTCCAAGCAACGAACAAAATAGATCTAGTCCCAGCAAGCTTGAGGCAGTATCTGGGTAAGAAAAACCTTAAAACAAATGTGGACACCATCACTTCTGTGTTATCACAACTAGGGTGAGGGTCAGGAAGTAGAGGATACTTTACAGATATATCTGAGGGGTTTTATACCATGTGGCATGTCATGTTCTCTGAAGAAATGACGTTTAAACTTTGGGCGGATGTACTCAGTGGGAGTTGGTGGGTCGGAGGAGGAGAGTTTTGAAATAAGAGAAGAGGGACTTCCCTGGTGGTCCGGTGGCTAAGACTCTGTGCTCCCAATGTAGGGCGTCCAGGTTCGATCTCTGGTCAGGGAGCTAGATCCCACATGCCACAAGTAAAAAAATCCCCCATGGTGAAATGAAGATCAAAGATCCTGAGTGCCACCACTAAGACCCAACTCTTTGTGACTCCATGGACTGTAGCCCACCAGGCTCCTCTGTCCATGGAATTCTCCAGGCAAGAATACTGGACCCAGCACAGCCAAATAGATAAATACTAAAGAAAAAAGAGAGAGAGAGAACAAGAAACATTCATTCATACGTGTATTTACTGAGCGCCTACTAGGTGCCATGCACGTTTAGCCTTGAACATCCCGAGAGGTACAAATCAATTCTGCTGGAATTCCAAATGTGCAAAACTTATGGAAGGGAGAGTGTTTGGCCTGTCAGGGTTAAAGGAACTGAGAAACTGCTGTGGCCACAGCACAGAGGTGAGAGGTGTGTGCAGAGGGGGAGCGGCCTGATCATAAAAAGCACTATGAGCCACTTTCAGGGTTTATCAACCCAAGCATGTCCCTCTGGGTTGAAGAGACAGCTGTCTGCAATTACTTACGACTGGTCTTTTTAAAAAAGCAGATTTGAGTTTTCTCAAATCTCCACCCAACTCCCACTGTGAATTAACTGACATCAAAAGAAGCCAAGACCTTCATCAGGGCTTGAATGGACGCTAAGAAAACATCAAGTCCTACCCTTTCTTTGTACAGATGGGAAGATTGAGACCCAGTGAGGACTACGATTGCACTGCTTAACCGTTACCAGTTAGTACCCACTACCTCCCCTCTGCCTACCCATCCACCGTGGAGGTCAGGTCAGTTCAGTTCACTCAGTTGTGTCTTGGCGACCCCATGGACTGACCCCAAGGCCTCCCTGTCCATCACCAACTCCCAGAGTTTACTCAAACTCATGTCCATTGAGTCAATGATGCCAGCCAAGCATCTTGTCCTCTGTCATCCCCTTCTCCTCCTGCCTTCAACCTTTCCCAGCATCAGTCTTTTCAAATGAGTCAGTTCTTTGCATCAGGTTCCTAAACACATCTCTGACAGCTTCCTGCATCTGACTGAAGGCTTCAGAGCAGCCAGGAAGTTGAGAATTAAGAACTGACACTCCTAGAAAGGACCCCTGAACCAGTGAGAGACTAGAGTTGGGGGTAAATACACCAGTCCTTCAGTCTCCATGGGACAACTTGAAGGCATGTTCTAATTAATACAATCTGTCAGAAGTTCCCTTCTTTTCTCACGGTGGTAACTCATTAACACACCCTTTACTACTTTTTTCCTTCTTTTTAAAAATATGTGTTTATTTAGGGGACTTCCCTGGTGGTCCGGTGGCTAAAACTCTGTGTTCCCAATGCAGGGGGCCAGGGTTTGATCCCTGATCAGGGAACTCAATCCCACATGCCACAACTAAGACCCAAGGCAGCCAAATAAATAGGTAAATGTATTTGAAATATTTCTTTCTTTAGCTACACCGTGTCGTAGTTGCAGCATGTGGGATCTTCGTTGGGGCGCGCAGGCTTCTCTGGAGTCTCTTCTCTCTAGTTGCACGTGGGCTCTGGAGCACACGGGCTCAGGAGTTGTAGCGTGCATGCCTAGTTGCCCTGCAGCACGTGGCATCTTAGCTCCCCGACCAGGGTGGAATCCGCATCCCCTGCCTTGGATGGCAGATTCTTGACCACCGGCCCATCAGGGAAGTTCCTCCTTCGCTGTTTTTTGACTTTCTGTTTCCCTGCTCCCTCGTTGTGCTTCCTAGGACGATCTCACAAATAAACTACCCTCTCCAATCCTTGTCTCAGGGGAGATGAAGTCGAAGCAGGGACTGAAGCAGAGCTACACTGCAGGTCTCCAGACTCCCAGGCCAGTGCTCTCCCTCACACCGTGTTTTCCCAGCCTCAGCACTATTAACATTTTGGAAATTCATTATTTTGATGGGCTGGCCTGTGAACTGAAGGATGTTAAGCAGCAGCCCTGAACGCTAGCCACTAGATGCCAGCATCACCTTCCAGTCGGGAACAGTAAAAGATTTCTCTGCCTTGCCATATGGCCTTGGGGGGAGAATCACTCTGGTCACCATCTACTGCTCTGCACCAGGCTGTCCCTTTTCCAAGTCTAGAGCAAGAATTCCAAGCCCTAAGAATCTCTCCCCTTCCCTATGGCTCTTGAGAGCACATAAATGATACCACTGAAATTTACTCCAAAAAATCCTTTATTAGAGATGAGTGAAATAATAACAGATCTGAGATGAATAAAACCAGTCACTGGGGGCTCTGAAGACAACCCTGCTCCTGTGGGATCACAGACTGGCCGGGTCTCCAGGGTAAACAGCCCAGCCTCCCTGGCCAGGCTGCTGTGTTGGCCACTGGCATCTTCCAGCTGCCCTCGCTCATCCCGGTCCACCCTGCCAGGGCCCAGTGCCCAGCGCCCACAGAACTGATGTGTTAGAGACTGATGATGGTGTAGGTGTATCTGTTTTCCAGTATGGGCCTGAAAGCGATGGTGGGATTTCTGATGCTAGGAAGCAGAACCTTTAAGTCTCCACCCTCCATTTCTATCACTCTCCTTTCTCCTTTCTTGGCCCTTTGCTTCCCCCAAGACTGGAAGGCTCCTGAGCTGACTGAGAGAAACAGGAGAGAAACGATGATAATCATCCTAGACCACGCCTTTCCTTCTGGCTAAATCAAGGAGAGTAGGCAAATCGGGGGTGAGCCCTACCCTACCTCCTGGCTGGGGATCTAGCAGAGGTCCACAGCAAGGCTGTGCTGTCCCTCAGAAGGAGTGATATTTAGAATATTTATTTAACAGCCAGTACAGCATGGGCATTGACCAACCAGGATGGATGCAGGCGGCAGACAACTGGAATACCATTCGGGTGTAAGCCAGCTGATTGTCAGTCTGCCCCTGAGCCCAGAAGCATCCTCTGGAATGGCCCTGCCCATTCCCAAGCCTAACTCTTGGGACCAGCTGCTGGGAAAGGGACCTCAGCTGCAGGACCTGTATCTTATTCCTGTGGCCTCTGCAGTGCCTGGCTCAGGAATGGACAAAGAGCCAGAACTCAGTCAAAGAATACTAGGCTAATGAATGACTGAGAAGACAGTCCCTAGTCTGGCAGAATCCCTGGCCTATAGAATGATGAATGTGAGCTAAAGTCCCCCAGACTGATGGAAGAAACACAGTCCTGCTCTGATGAAAGATTTAGGGTTCTGCAGCTGGAGCTAAGTCAGGAGCACTAGGGTCCAGACAATAGGGTTCCCTTGCCCCTGGCAGGTATGAGATAGAGGAAAACAAACCACCGTCGGCCCTAACACAGAGGGCCCAGTGTTCCTGGCAGGGGCAGGGGCTCACGGCAAGGAGGAAGGCCAGCCACAGAGGCACAAGGGACAGAAAGAGCAAGACCCCAGGGCATGAGCACCTCAGCTCCTGTCTGGTGAACTGAAGTCCTAGCTCTTAATGCTGGGCTTCAGCACAAGGGTGGTTCAGGCATGCAAGGGCCAGCAAGGAGCCAGTCCTGCAAAAGCTGCACAGAGCTCGGCAGGAGAACCCCAGTCCTCGAGCCGTCTCCTTCAGGGAAGCCGACCTGGGGAGGAAAGGATGAAAATTGGTATCTTCTAAGCACTGGGAAGGGCAACCCACTCCAGTATTCTTGCCCGGAGAATCCCACAGACAGAGGAGCCTGGCAGGCTACAGTCCATAGAGTCACAAAGAGTCAGACACGACTGAAGTGACTTGGCACGCACACAAGCACTTATTATATCCCAGCTGTTTATCTCACTCAGTTTCAAACAGTTCTGTTGTAGGTAAATGAAATTATCATGAATGAAATACCCAATTTTAGAGAATGAAACTGAGGCTTGAAGAAGTGAAACACCACTTCTCCAAGACCTCCACACACCAAAGCAGGTCCTTATTCTCACATCTCAACAACGAGCATCAAGCGGGTAATGGACGATGGTGGCCATAGACACACATTCGTGACTGGTGCCTGCCTTTGGTGGACTGAGGATGACGATTCCCCAGAGAGACCCAGTTCCTCCCATCCCTTACTCTCAACACAGACAACTGATGCCATCCCTGGTGAATCCCCAGGGGAACCAGGAACAGAGGTGGCTTCCTTCTTGGCATGCTTGCCTCTGTCCTCTGCCCACCCCAAGGCTCCTCATCTAAAGATGTATGATTGTTCGAGACTCTAATTCAGCAGGGAGAAGCTGGATTAGGGATGACAGCTCTTGCCGTGCTATCACGGCAAGAAGATGATAGCACATCCCTGAATGCCTAGAAGTTTCAGCAGATTCCAGGAGACTCCTGTGCAAGGGGAGAGTCCGGCAAACCAAGGGCTGGTACCATAATCCTACCCTAATCCTAATCCTAATCAGCCACCTAATTAGCCACCCTAATCCTACCTCGTCTGCAGGGAAGCAGCACCCCTTCTCAGTGATCAGGCTGGCTGACACTGCTTTGCTTATCCTCCCCAGGGGAGCAGCCAGAACTTGGGCCTCGCCACCTCTGCCGCCTCTCAAGGCCACCGCTCTCCCCAGCTGCACCCATCAAGGGCTGCAGCAGGGAGGAGGACCATGAGGAAAGGGACTGGCCAGACGAAGGCTGCCCCCCAGTGCTGGAGAGAGATCTCCTGCCCGAATACACTCACTCTTGACCAACTCTGCCTCCCAAGCACCCTGTTGTGCATGCATGCCTGCTCAGTCGCTCAGTCGTGTCCAACTCTCTGCAACCCCATGAACTGTAGTCCACCAGGCTCCTCTGTCCCTGGGATTCTCCAGGCAAGAATATTGGAGTGGGTTGCCATTTCCTACTCCCAGGAATCTTTCCAACCCAGGGACTGAACCCATGTCTCCTGCATTGGCAGGTGAATTCTTTGGCACTTCGTCACTTGGGAAGCCCAGGCACCCTGTCACCATCCTGCAAACCGCATGTCCTACCATCACGTTCCTTCCGGGTACAGGCTGCCGGGCTGAGCAACACTCTTCCAGGCTCCGCCTCCTCGCCGATAGGAGCGCGTGCTCTCGGAGCTGGAAGACAGGGAAAGGCTAACGTGACCCCCGTGCCCAGAGAGCCCCTTGAAGTTGGGGGAAAAGGCTCAGGGAGAGAGCGAGGCTGGGGGCTTGGGATGGCTGGGTAGACAGTCCATGAGGCCCCCAGGCTGAGTCCATCACAGGCCTCAGAGGCCTGGAACTGACCTCCACACTGGAAATTTCCTCATGTCTATTCCCCAAACTCCAAACTGAAAGGGTCTGCAAGGAAGGCAAGACTGAATCCTGGGTTGGAGGTGGGGACAGAGTGAAGACCCCACTGTGAAACCCCAGAACAAGTACACAGGTGGGACAAGGCCTTCGCTCTTCCAGCCTGAGCCCCAGACTCAGGAGCAGATGTGTGAAGGGGGAAAAGGTCCAGTCGCCCTCCACTTAAGGTCTAGCATTTCCACATCGTTCATGGGCCTCAGAGCTGGGAGGCATCTCAGGCTTCAGGCAGGCACCCTTTAGAGGTGGGGAAGTAAATGAAGGCTCAGAGAGGTCTGGAGACTTGGCTACGTTGCATAGCCGGGCTTTCACCAACCTGAACCTCACTGGGGGATACATCTCTGCAGGGGAGATTCCAGATGTCAGGCTGGGGCGGGAGGGGCCTGGGGGCTCGCAGGGGCCCTCTTCAGAGCTGGGTAGGGTTTCATTGGGACCCCCAGGTTCCACAGGGCTTGTGAGGCTGGAGGAGGAGGAGGCTGGGCTGCTCAGGTTCTCAGAGGCCCCAAGGGACTCTGAGCTCAGGCTGGGAATTTCAGAACGATCTGAAATCAGAAGTGATAAAGCCTGTCTTCATCACTTATGCAAAGGAACTTTTGACCTTGGGGACCTATCATGGTTCTCTCCCAATTCCCCACCCCGCCACCTACCTCTCCGGCACTTAACTCTTCCCCATCACGCTTCAGTCTCATGGCTCACACTGTTCACTGTTTTGCTTCTGCTCACACCCTCTCCTCAATCTGGACTCTCCTGCTCATCCTTCAGGCTCAGCTCTGATGCTGCCCCCTCCAAGAAGCCTTCCTAACCCCCACACCAATCCTAACAGGGTCAGCTCCCTTCCTGAGTTCCCAGAACAAGCTTGTTCATTCATTCAACCAAGAGTTCTTGACAACAGCCAGGCACTGTGCTAGGTGCTGGAGAAATAGTCAGCAAAGCTTGCTTCTTTCCTTTTGGGATTTATGTCCTATGTCACACTATGCCTTATATTATAATGAGCTGCTGCTGCTGCTGCTGCTAAGTCGCTTCAGTCGTATCCGACTCTGTGCGACCCCAGAGACGGCAGCCCACCAGGCTCCCCTGTCCCTGGGATTCTCCAGGCAAGAACACTGGAGTGGGTTTGCCATTGCCTTCTCCAATGCATGAAAGTGAAAAGTAAAAGTGAAGTTGCTCAGTCGTGTCTGACTCGTAGCGACCCCATGGCTGCAGCCCACCAGGCTCCTCCGTCCATGGGATTTGCCAGGCAAGAGTACTGGAGTGGGTTGCCACTGCCTTCTCCTATAATGAGCTAGCCTCCAGTTTTTATCTCCCTCTCTAGACTGCATCTCAGTAGACCCCAAGGGACTTGAGATACAGTGGATGCTCAAAACATTCTTCCCTCTCTTTTATTTAAGTGAAGCACTGAGGAATCTGGAATAAGACATACCTGGGTTTGAAGCCCACATCAGGGTTTAGCTGTGGGATCTTGGGCATGTTACTTAACATCTCTCTGCCTTTACCTATAAGGGGCAGATGATAACCCCTACCTGCCAGGTGATGGTGAAGATAACATGGACTAACACAACGCTCTTAGCTCAGTCCCCCAGCACATAGCAGGCCCTCAATGAATGGCATGAGAGAATTTTTCTGGGCAACCAACCATACCTCCACTGGCATGTCCCACACGCCCTTGGGCCATGGTCCGAGAAAGGTTTTTGACCGGCAAAGGTGGGGGGCAATCCTCACTCTGGCTCTTAGGGGCAGCTGGTCCCAGGCTGGTGATGGTCTCATAGGTCTTGTTGCTGATGTCCAGCCTCCCACTGGTCCAGCGGGCCTGGGCTGGGGGCTTCAGTGCACAGCGCTGCTGGGGCAAAATGGTGATAGGAAAGATGGCCTTGGTTCCCCGTGCTCAGCCCCACCCCTCCTCACCTCAGGGCCCATCTGACTCTTCCCTTGGGCTGTCTGGAGACCTGAGAGGCTGGGACGCACCTTCTCTTCCTCATCCTCCTCACTGTCGGAGCCAGGCTCTGTGGAAATTCCCCAGGCGTAGTCCAAGTGCAAGGGGAAGGTGAGGGTCCCGGCCTGGGCCTGCTCCAGCTGCCAAACACAAAACCTTTGTAGTTCAGAAGGCCAGGGGCTCGGTGGAGAGAGACGAGGGGTCGGGGCTCCCTCTCCTTCCCTAGATCTCACCAGGTTCTCACACTCCTTGTGCTGCTTCCTCCTGGCTATGTCCAGAGCTGTCTCTCCTGCCTCATTCACTGGGAGGGATAAAGACAGCGGTCATGGTTAGGGTCAAAGAGGCATTATAACACAGAGGTTAAGATGAGTCTTGGAATCAAAACTGTCTAGGTTTTAATCTTGGCTCTGCTACCTCATGGCTGTGTGACCATGGACAAGTGACTCAACCTCTCTGGGCCTTAACTGTCTCACCTATAAAGTGAGTATGATACTAACTACTGATGAGGTTGTTGTAAGGATTAAGTTAATGGACATAGAAAACCTGGCACATTATCAGGTGCACATTAAACAGTCAATTGTAGCTATTCTAAGCACTATTATTCAGATTTAGTTAATGTTTACTTGACTAGGTACTTTCAGAAACATTTTATTTTATCCTTTTAGCAGGTCTACTAGGTCAGTGATTGCATGCCCATTCTACAGATGAAGAAGCCGAGGTTCAAGAGATGAACAGACAAACTCCAACATCACAAAGGCGGTCAGAAGCAAGCCAGGGTAAGAACCCAAGTCTGTCTGCAAAGTCCATTTGCAGTGCTTGGACTCTCCAAGTGCTCTGTGTCTGGGAATAAGGCAGGAAGTCCGCCACGAGGGGTAGCCAGGAATGGGGGGTTGATGGAGGAGTTGTCGAGCCCCACCTGTGGCCACTGAGGCTCTCCCTTTCAGCAGCAGCTTGAGGCAGTCGAGCTGGTTATAGAAGGCAGCGCAGTGGAGGGCGCTGTTCCCATCAGCAGCTTTGGCATCCAGGTGACCACTGCGGGTGTCGGGGGGTCAGGGATGTAGGGAGGTAGGAAGGGAACAGACAGGTGAGGGGGTCAGAGTCAGGGGCAAAAGAAGGAGAGGAAAGGAGGGAGGAGACGGGGAGAAGAGGAAGGAAAGGGGAGCATGAGGAGGTGGGCAGGCGGGCAGGAAGGTTCTCACCCATTTTGGATGATGAAATCCACCAGGGGCAGGGAGGCCTGGTTGGCGACTCTGACAGCCAGGTGCAGGGCGAGCTCTCCAGGTGCCTGAATACACGTCCACACCTCTGAGTTTCCCCCAGTTCACCTGCCCCCACAACATTACCCTCTTGAACGCTTGCTTCCCCCTGACACCTCCAGATATGAGAGTGCCAGAACCCCGGTGAGAGGAGACTGAATGGGGAAACCTCAGGTTTCAGAGCGGGGTGCAAGGCCATTCCTTCACTCCTTCCTTCAGTGGTTCTGCCTCCTCCTCCCCCAGGAGAAGGTGTTTCCCAAACTTGGTTCTTGGCTCTGCACTCCTCTCTCTGCTCCTCCTTTTCATGACCCCCAAGACCACAAATAACCTTGAGCTTTCAGCTATCATTTGCATGTAAGTTGCTCCAAATTCTTACCCTGTCTAAGTGCTGCACCCACCCTGGCCCATGGACAGCTCCACCAAGATATCAAGCAGAAGGCTCAAAGACAAGGCACCCAATTACTGATGCCCAATTAGTGTCCATTTAATCTTTCAAAAGTCTGTGTTATCCTTTCCTTCCCAGCTCACATGATATTTGTTACTAGAATCACCAATGTGATGGTCTTCCCCTGCTCTGATCTCATCACTCCTACCCATTTCTAAAGCTTTTCAAGAAAAAAAGAAAAGAAAAGATTCTAACATTTATTGCATATATTATGCACCAGGCCCTTTCATACATGACTTCTCACCTCAACCCTGTGGGTGCTATCATTAACTTTTTTTACAGATGAGGGAAAAAAGACTCAGAGAAGTTAAGTAACCTGCTCAGGAGCACACAGCTAGGAAGACAGAGCCAGGATCTGGCCTTAAGATTGCCTGACTGAAGCTGCGTTCTCCCATTTACCCCTCTGATGGCAGGGTTTGAGCAGATGTCAGAGGTGGGGCACAGGCTTCTCTGGTGGCTCAGATGGTAAAGAATCCACCTGCCAAGCCAGGAGAGCTGGGTTTGATCCCTGAGTCGGGAAGATCCCCTGGAGAAGGGAATGGCAGCTCACTCCAGTATTCTGACCTAGAGAATTCCATGGACAGAGAAGCCTGGTGGGCTTGAGTTGCAAAGAGTCAGACACGACTGAGTGACTAACACACACATACACACACAGAGGTGGGGGCAGGGGGCAGTAATAATAGCCAGTCCTGGAGGAGGACAGGGTGTGCTAATTGTGTCTGGGTTGTAAGTGGTCCTTGGAGAAGGTTCTCACCTGCCCCTCGGGCCCTGGCAGTGGCTGTCCAAAGTCCTGCCCATTAGCGAAGGCCTCCAGCACAGACAGGAGATCCCGGTTGCAAATGGCTGTACAGAGTCTCTGAGGCTCAGGGGTGGACCTCCGGGCAAACCTGTGTTCCACATACTTGGCCACAATATAGTCCCTGCGGGCGCTCCTGCCAAAAATAACCGCGGGATGTCAGAGCAAGGACTGTTTCCACCCAGTTGACCCTTGAGACCATCCCACATGTCCTGGACTCTTCCAGACCGAAGCCTCCTCTTTCCCCAGGCTTCTCCCTGGGCTCTGGGGAAGCAGAATTTCCCCGGCCGGCATCCGCCCCCATCTGAGAATCTCCTTACATGTCACTCTCAGCGGAGGGCTTAGGGCCGCCGTGCGAGGGCAGCTGGGCCTCCATGACCTCATTGAAGCGAGTGTTTCCGATGTTCAGGGCCAGCTGGGTTCGCGGGAAAGTGATGGGGTTGAGACCCGGAGCTTAGGATAACACCCACCCCTGGAGGACTGAGCCCCCAGAGGTCCCGCCCCTCAGGCTCCCTCCTGGTCCAGGCCCCGCTCCTGACCATCGTCTTTCGGGCTTGTCTGGGTCCTGGCCCCAAATCGGCCGGGCCTCACCCAACCCCACAAGCTCCAGCAGAGCTGAACCAACCGGCCCAAGCCCCGCCCCCTAACCAGGCCACGCCCCAAACCCCGTCTGGCCCCGCCCCACCCCGCCCTCACCAACAACTCCGAGGGGCCCAGCAGGTCCAAGGTAAGGGACTGCATGCGTGAGAAGCGCACGCCCAGCTCGCGGTGGACGCCCGAGCACTGGATGCAGGTGAGCACGCCCAGGTTGGTGCTGAGCCAGGTGGGGTCTGCAAAATAGAGGCACTCGTGCCTCGGAGGCGTGGGCCCCGCCCCTCCACTTCCACCCGCTTCTCCTCGCCCCGCCGCACCTGCAGCCCCGCAGTCGCAGCACTGGCCATTCCCGGGCCTGCTCTTGACCTCGGCGATGAGCAGTTTGGTCAGGTCCTGGGGCTCCCCGTCCAGCCCGGCGGCCCCCCAGGGCCCCGGGCCGCTGCCGGGCTCCCCGAGGAAGGCACTGCTCAAGGCTTCGTCCTTGCTGTTCTGCAGCACTGACACCCACCTGCGGAGCCGGGCGAGCCACAGCGTGGGGATGACGCCGCCGGTGATTGGGGGGGGGGGTGGTGCTTCTGTATCACGGCCGGAGGCTGCCCCCCTCACCCCCACCCCTTGGCTGGACTTCAGGGGGCACTCACGCCTCACACTCATGTTCGTCCTCCGCCTGGAAGTGGTACGTCCTGTTGTCTGTGGGGAAAGGAGAGGTTGTCTGGGCCACAGGGATCCTGCTGGCCTTACCTCCCTGGGCCCGAGAAGATGTCATCCCAAGTGCTGAGTCCAGAGGGAGCTTTTGTCCCTGTGGGGCCAGGCTTGGTTAGGCTACCAGGGGAGGGTGATGACAGTGGCCAGCAGAGGGGGCAGTTTCTCAGCAGTCTCCAAAGTCCAATTCCAAGAAGGCCCCTCTGTGTGAACCAGCTTCCAGGGTCAGGTGCCGTTTCCCAGGGCACAAGACCCCCCTCAGCCCACAAGCAGAGTATCCTCTGACCCTACAACCACCTTCCCACTCAGCCCCAGGTCCACAGCCTCCCTTCTGGTCTTCCTGGCCTGTCCCTGTCCCCGCGCCCCCACCCGCCTGCACCAGCTGCCAGATGGTTGGGCCCGAGGTTCTGCCCTAATCACGCCATTTCACTGCTCCAAGGTCTCCTGTGGCTCCCTCCTTCCAGGAAAGAAGGTCCAAATCTTTAAGAGGTATTCCCAGGGACTTCCCTGGTGACCCAGTGGCTAAAAATCCACACTCCCAATGCAGGAAGCCCAGATTCGATCCCTGGTCAGGGAACTAGATCCCACATGCTGCAACTAAGACCTAAGCCAAATAAAAACAATAAATAAAAAAAGAGAAATTCCCAGGCTTCATCTCCCACTGCTCCTATGTGAACCCTGCACCCTGGCTAAACTGGTGGGCCCACCCTCCTGTTTCCATGCCTTTCGCCACACCAGGTCCTGTCTCCCGAAATGTCCTTCCCTAGACTTGACGTTCTGGGTTCTTCAAGGTCAGACTCTAGAGCTCTCTCCTCCCAGCAGCCTTTCCTGATTCCCCCATGGCAGGGTAGGACTTCTGTCCTCTAATCTCTGAGGGGGCTCTATCTGCACCGCTCTTCTGGACACTTCCCATCCCCTTGTAGTCCTGGGTCTCCACATTACACCCCTGCCAGGCAGAGCTCCCCAAGGACCAGATCTAGGGCTTTCTCAGCCTGTGCTGGCCCCCGTGAGATGCCTGTCACCAAAGACTCCAAATGATGAAAATGGAACATTTTTAAGTAATAATAATTTTGAAAGCCAAATTACCCAAATCCATTTAAATATATTTTACAGAAATAATCATATTCAGAGTGGTGCGTGAATATATTTTGGGCTTCCCTGGTGGCTCAGTGGTAAAGAACTGCCTGCCGATGCAGGAGATGAAGGTTCGATCCCTGGGTGGGAAAGATCCCCTGGAGAAGGAAATGACAACCCCCTCCAGTATTCTTGTCTGGGAAATCCCACGGACAGAGGGCCTGGTGGGCTACAATCCATGAGGTCAGAAAACAATTTAGGGACTAAGCACGCACGCATGCATGTGGGTGCATTTTAATCTTTAATGTGATATAGAGTGAAGCTTTTAAATAGCCTGTCCAGGGCTTAAAGAGTTGTATGCCTGTAGTAGGCTATTTGATAAACACTTGGGGCTTCCCCGGAAGCTCAGCAGTAAAAAAAATCCACCTGCAGTGCAGGAGACCTGGTTCGATTCCTGGGTCCGGAAGATCCCCTGGAAAAGGGATAGGCTACCCCCACTCAGTATTCATGGACTTCCCTTGTGGCTCAGCTGGTAAAGAATCCGCCTGCAATGCGGGAGACCTGGGTTCGATCCCTGGGTTGGGAAGATCCCCTAGAGAAGGGAAAGGCTATCCACTCCAGTATTCTGGTCTGGAGAATTCTAGGGTCACAAAGAGTTGGACACAACTGAGCAACTTTCACTTGTGGAATTGGACACAGACCCCCTAATTGGAGCCTCCCAGGACTGACTGGTCTCTTAGAGAAGCCTTGGCCAGTTGAGGTGTAGGGGGCAGGGACTACTCACGGGTCACCAGGTCAAAGCACTTTTTCTCCTCGGGGTTTGGCCTTACTTGGCATGTCAGCAGGGTCAGCTTCACTGGGGGCCGGTTTATCTGTGGGAGGTTGCAGATGGAGGATGTACAGTTACCCTCTGGGCCTCCCAAACTCTTAGGCCTCAGTTTCCCAATCTGTTAAATGGGCATAATAATCATGTTCCAGTTAATGTCTCCCCTCTCCCAGCACCTCAAGGATGTGGAGGCTGGGCCAAGACCAGCTTGGGGGCTTTGGAGCCCATCCTTCCTCCTGCGGAGGGTCTCCAGCTCCCTGGATCCAGGTTTGCATCTTAGAGGGAGGGCTTGCCACCTGTCTGTTCTGAACACCAGGAGGAGAGGACCCATCATGCCCTGAGATCCCCATCCTCCAGGCCTCACCGTGCTGTGTGAGATGGTCAGGCAGCCATACTTGACTCCACACTTCCTTTTCTGCCAGACTCTTCGAATTCTAGGGCCCAGAGGGATAGAAAGACCATCACCCAGGGCTCACACTAGGTGTGAACATGTTGGTGAACAAGGTCCTAGACCAGGTCTCCGACCCCACCTGTATGACCTCCAGTCCCACTTCTTTACCTTTTCTGTCCCCTGACTCCGACCCCTATACTCCTGACTCCCTGGCTCCCTTCCGATGAAGGAGGCACAGCCCTGCCCTTAGAAAGCTCCCAGTCAGATGAGGAAACAGCCCCACTCTCTGAGAGTCTTTATTCTAAAGGGGACCATGTGACCTTGGTCCTCTGAGAGCTTCTGGTCTGATGGAAGAGACACAGCTCGCAACCTTAGGGAGCTCCTAGTCTGAGAGAAGGAATAGGCTCTTGACCATGAGAGATGAATTGTGATTAAAGACCAAGCAAGATAAACACCGAGACTCCCAAAATAAGATGGACTTTCCAGGTGGCACTAGTGTTAAAGAACCCGCCTGCCAATACAGGAGATATGAGACACAGGTTCAATCCCTGGGTCAGGAAGTCCCCTGCAGGGGAGCATGACTCCCGTATTCTGGCCTGGAGAAGTCCATGGACAGAGGAGCCAGGCGGGCTACAGTCCACAGGATTGCAAAGAGTTGGACACGACTGAAGCAACTTAGCATGCGAAATAAAATGAGCAAATCCATAGTCAAAGCTACTTAACACTTTTCCTATAAGAGGTAAATATTAATTGGTTTAACCAAGTTATTTTTCTCTGATAAAAACTGATTAGTTAGTAAAAAAAAAAAAAATTAATGAATGGATCCCATAAAGGCTTTTGCATTTACAGCCTGATTTTTGTTTTTCACATGAGGGAACAAGGCACAGCCAACATTTTCATGTCCAGGCATATTCAGTATATTACAACGGTTAAGAGTGGGGCCATGGAGACTGCCCAAAAAGTGTTTGGCGCTGCTGTTCTCCTTCTTTCCATTAAGAACTGCAACGTTCAGCAGAGTTCATGAGCCCAGGATTCTGGTGGTTTTGCACTGCAGCATGGAGGGCCCTGGAACCCTCAACAAATAATAGGAACTAGCCCTTCAGGCGCCTCCTTCAACCCTATCATTTACGTCTGTGTGGCTTCGGGCAAGTTACTCGAGCTCTCTGAGTCACTTACCCGTCACTTTTCTTATACAAGAAGCCAACCTTCTCTGTCCCAAACTGCTTGTTGCCTTGGTGCTGGTGGATGCTGTAGCCACCTCCCGAGTTCTTCCGGCTCAGACTCTCCTGTTGCTTGGACACGTGAAGGAGACCTCAGGGCATGTGGGGCAAAGAGCCCCGTTCTGCAGGGGTCTCGCTCAGGGAGACCTTTTCAAGGGGACCCTGTGGGGTCTTCCTTTATCTCCCTCCCTCCAGGGTGGGCCTGGGAGGGGGTGGGCACTTGTTTGGGGATGATTTGGGGGCTGACCTCTCTGCTCTCGAGCTGCAGTGTCCCTCGGAGGGAGTCCCGGAGCTGGGTCAGCTTCTGTAGCTCCTCCTCCTGGGCTTGACGCAGCTATGGGATGAAGGGCAGGACCCAGTTATCAGCTGGCAGTTGTGCCAGGCACGGAGCTCATGCCCAGAGCAGCAGGGCAGCAGCCTCGCTGTCTCGGCAGGAGCCAGCTCTTCCACAGCCACAGATGTTCCCAGGAGGACAGGGGGCTTAACCACACGCTCAGGGGTGAAGCCTGACTTACTGTGTGTACCGAGACTGCCAGCTTCTCGATGAAGGGAGACAGGCTCTGAGCTGCCTTCAAGCCATCTTGGAAAAAGCTGAGTTTGAGGCCAAGCACGGGACCAGAGAGAGAGAGAGAGAGAGATGAAAATGAGAGATGAAGTATGAGAGAAGGTGCTCTAAAGATCCCAGGGCACCTGGGGGGTGGTACAGTTTGATGGTCCAGATCCTGTTTTCTAGCTATGTGATCTTAGTAAATCTGAGCCTCAGTTTTTGCATCTGTAAAATGGGAATAATATCAGTAGCTGCTCAAGGGGGTTGTGTAAGTACTTAGTGCCTGATACCTGATGAACATTCAATAAAGAGCAGCTGCAAAAAGCGTTACCAATGACATACATTCACACATAGAAACTTCGAGGGTCTGCCAGACACTGGAGATGACCCTGTTCTGGGTTGCCTGAAGGGTTAAAGGGGCAAGAGACTGTGGGGATACGGGTGGGACATCAGGGGAACCTACTTGTGCTGAGCATGGAAGAATTTGATGAGGCTCTGCAGGAAATCAGGACCTTGCTTCATCTGGCTCTCCCCGGCTTTCAGCAGATACTGGGGAGAGGGCAGGGCAAAGTGTGTGACGTGAGCAAGACGGAATCCTGGGGACAAGAGGCTGCTGTCTTCATCCCCAGCTAATCTTCCTGGCCAGGACTGAACCTGGGTGACATCTCAAGGGCCATCTGGCAAGGACCTCGGCTGAGACTGTGACTGGGCCCCTGAGGGTTCAGGGATGTAGACTGGAAGACACATCCTATCCCACCCTCACCCTGGGGCCGGACTCACCCTGGGGCCCCCTTACCTCACACATGTGCAACTGGAAGACACGTCGTTCTCTCTGCGTGTCCTGGGCCACCTCCCCGGTGCTCCCTCCTATCACCCTGGCCCGGTCCCTCTCCTTCTCCAGCCTGGCCCTAGACCCCAAGGAAAGAGAGGCCTGAACAACTCTCCCTAAGCCCCTGCATGTCCCACCACCCCTACACGCTGCTCTCTGTATGGGCACACGAGGATGAGGGGGACCCTCTGTGCCAGCTGTTGAGGTACAATGGTCAACAAGGTGGATTCAGAGAATCTACAGGCTGGTAGCGGGGAAAGACATGAATCAAATCACAGCCTTGCAGTGAGTAAGGGGAGAGTAAAATGGGCATCCGACCTCATCTGGCTGCTCAGGATATGGGAGCTGAGATCTGAAGTCTAAGAAGCCAGGGCTGGTGGGAGGATCAGACAGCTGCAGACAGGAGAGACAGGGCTCACAGCAGGGAAGGAGGGAGGTGCTTCCAGGGCCTGATTCAGACCATGCTGAGGTTCTCGGTCTTTGTCTCAAGAGCAATAGGAAGGAGTTAAGGGTTTCTAATGCAGGGAGGGGACGGGTTCCCATAGGGCCAGGTGGCATTGGAATTAGAGTTTGCTGGAAGGGATTTAGGACCATGGGGGTTAGGAGGCACCACAAGGTGCCTTCATTCTTCTGAGCCAAGAGCTTCCATTTAGAGCTTAGAAAACCTTGATTCTTTTCTTTTGTAGGTGAAGAAAGAAAGCACTTCCCACCCTGTAGCTGAGAGTAAGCTGGGCCTTCCCCTCCTGTTCTCAGGGTTGGTGGTTTCCCCTGTTTGGGGTTGGGTGGAACTGTGGGCAATTAGTTTCCTGGAAATCCCACACCCATTAGACTACCCACTCCCAACCAGGAGAGTATTTCCACACCTGGGGCTGGACCCATGAGCCTGTGTGAAGGAGACGACTTGCATAACAGTTTTGCTTCCAAGGGGGTGTCAAAGAAGACAGATGTGGGATAACCTTACATCTGCATTACTTCCCCTCTCTAAGCCTCAGTCTCCACATCTGGAAAATGGGGCTGTTCATCTGTACCCAGATGAGATAAAGGATGCAAAAGACTGAACACACAGAAGACTCTGCAGCTGTGCTACAGGCCTCTTTCGGCTGCAGTTCTTCCATCTACGAAGGGAGGAAGCAATGGCCTAGACTGAGTTCTCAGTCTTTAGTTCTAGGCTTTACTGACCTCAGACCTCTGGAATGGTGCTTATTTGCACACTCTGTCTCTGGAGACCTGAAGAGCAGTTTCTCAACCTTTGAACTACAGACATTTTAACCAGATACTTCTCTGATGTGGGGGCCGCTCTGTGAACACAGGCTGTTTAGCAGTACCCTTGACCCCTGCCCACTAGATGCCACCAGCATCTCCCTTGTTGTGACAACCAGAAATGTCTCCTGGGGGATAGGGTGGGGGTGCAAAATCACCCCGGGTGAAAGCCACTGCTCTGAGAGCAGACTTTTGCAGGGTTTTTAGTGGTTTTGTTTTTAATTTTCTTTGAAGTGGTGATTCTTCATTTTGCTAAAGCTTTATAATACCCCAGGAGGGAGTCTATGGCAGGAGAGTGGAGTTAGGTGGGGACTGACCCTGGGAACAGGCTTGAGGGTCAGGCAGATGCTTTTTTTGAGATCTGAAGATGAGTGGCAGAAAGAGGTGATGGCCAGGCCTGAGCAACAATGAGCTCGGCAGCTCATTAAGCAGGACGGGGGACTGTGGGGGCAGAACAACTGGGAGAGGGCAAGGGGGGCTCCTGCCTTCACTGTTACCATGTCTGTAAACAGGGAAAAATGAAAAAATGAGCTACATATCTATCAACGGGAAGTGGTTAAATAAATTATGCTATGACCACACATAGGGATATTATGCAGCTGTTAAAAAAGGATGGGGAATACACTGACGTTTTGGAAAGCCTGCTCCAGAGTAAACGGACGAAAAAGAAGCCACGGTAAAGTGTCATGTCCAACTCTCTGCAACCCCATGGACTCTACAGTCCATGGAATTCTCCAGGCCAGAATACTGGAGTGGGTAGCCTTTCCCTTTTCCAGGGGATCTTCCCAACCCAGGGGTTGAACCCAGGTCTCCCACATTGAAGGCAGATTCTTTACCAGCTGAGCTACAAGGGAAGCCCAGTACGGTGGCTAGAAATGTGGATTTTGGATTTATGGCAGCTCCCTTGCTTATTTAACCTTTATGCATCTTTCTAAACCTCACCTTCCCCATTTCCAAAAATAAGACTAATACTGCTTAGGTCTCAAATGATCTAACGCATTGGAGACATTTAGTACAGTCCCTGGTTGTGGTAAGGCCCTCAATAAATGGCAGGACTATGATGCTGCTAATGACACTGATGATTAGAGTAATAACCTGGTGATTCCTTTAGATACTTTTTTTTAGTGTAGGGTAGGCTTCCCTGATAGCTCAGTTGGTAAAGAATCCGCCTGCAATGCGAGAGACCTGGGTTCGATCCCTGGGTTGGGAAGATCCCCTGGAGAAGGGAAAGGCTACCCACTCCAGTGTTCTGGCCTGGAGAATTCCATGGACTGTATAGTCTACAGGGTCGCAAAGAGTTGGACACGACTGAGTGACTTTCACTCACTGACTTCACTCACTTCTTATTTAGGGCTTCCCTGATAGCTCAGTAGGTAAAGAATCTGCCTGCAATGCAGGAGATCCTGGTTCGATTTCTGGGTTGGGAAGATCTGCTGGAGAAGGGATAGGCTACCCACTCCAGTATTCTTGAGCTTCCCTTGTGGCTTAGCTGGTAAAGAACCTGCCTGCAGTGTGGGAGACCTGGGTTCTATTCCTGGGTTGGGAAGATCCCGGGAGAAGGGAAAGGCTACCCACTCCAGTATTCTGACCTGGAGAATTCCATGGACTGTATTGTATAGGGTCGCAAAGAATCGGACACAACTGAGTGACTTTCACTTCCAATAATTTTTTTTTTTAATGCCGGTCTAATGGAGATTAAAGGATAGAAGCTATTTAGTTCAGGATGAAGATAAGCTGTAAAGTACGATACAGGGCCTTGTGATTAATCATAGCTTTGTCCTTCAGCCTCAGCTATGGTAATTATAGAGATTTCCCTACAAAGTCTGATATAGTCACCCAAGATGACCCGAATCACCTCACACTAATAGCTGGGAGTGCTTGTATTGCAACACACACACCCCGACCCAGAAAATAACAAATTCCATTCCCTCCCTGTCCTCAAAGGATCACCAGTGTTTCTTAAACATTTCAAACCTTAAGAATATTTTTTATTTCCTTTGAATGGAGTTGCAGCAGGAGTGAAATAAAATAGTGAAAAGTGCTGAAATGCTAGTTACTAAGAAGACAGAGACAATTGGAGAAGGGGACCACAGCCATTGTCTAATGTGATCCAGGGAATGAGAGACAGGTACCGGTAGAGTGAGGACGTCGGGGTGGGGAGATGGGAGAGGGAAGGAATCAAAAGGAACCGTGCACCTGCCAATCTGGCCCTGTGAACCACCTCTCGGGCGATGCCTTTTCCAATCACCCTTCTCTCCACCCAAACAAAACCGCCTGCCCCTTCTGCGCCTCTGTGCTGATACCATCGCTAGAGCACTTTTACTTTGTGTCTTCATTCTTTTGGGACTTTCTTCTTGCTAACAAACCAGTGGGATCCACTAAGGCAGGGATTGTGGTGGTATTTTTTTCCCCTCACTACTCAACCTAGAAATTGGGGATGACAGCCCCTTTTCCCTTCCAACAACAATCAAAACTGATAACTGATGTAAAAAGCTTATCACAGCAGTTGGCACAAAGGAAGCTCTTAAGGAAGTATTATTAGCTGCTATTATTAATATTTATTTTGAAAAAGATGTATTTGGCTGCACTGGGTCTCAGTTGAGGCATGTGGAATCTTTAGTTGTGGAATGTGAGATCTAGTTCCCTGACCAGGGATGGAACCCAAGCCCCATGCATTGGAAGCATGGAGTCTTAGCCACCGGGCCACCAGGGAAGTCCCTTAATAATTATTTTTAAGCGATAATTTTGTACTGTGTGCTCTGCTAGACCCATCACACACTAAAGCAACAACCCCGCAAGGCAGGAATCATGACTTTATTTTATAGACAGGGAGCCTGAGGCTGAAATGGTAAGTGACTTGTCCAAGCCACACAGCCGCTAAGAACTAGAGCCAAGATTTGAACCCAAGTCTGCCTGATGCTAGAGCCTTAGGGAGGGTGCTGGTAGCCAACACTGTGGCTCAGATTCATCCCCTCCCTCCTTCCCTGGCTGGTCTCCCCAAGCTGGTGACAGTCGCAGTGTCTCTTCTGATAGATCACGGTCAGAAACTATCTTACAGAAGGTGAAGCTGAGACCCAGAGAAGGGAGGTAATGGCTCAAGATCCCAGGCTGGTGGGGGAAATGCTGGGAGCAGAGGTCTGGGCTTCTGCCTCTCTACCCCGTGGTGTTATTCTGGCCCCAGTTCTGGCTCAGCAAGAGGGCAAATAAGCACGTGTTGACCTGCAGTGCCAGGGGCTGTCTCGTCTCCACATCAACCCTGGAAAGTAATGTTGGCTCCATTTTTCAGATGAGGAAACAGCCCTGAAAATGGAATAGCCTAGGTAACTGTGTCTGCTGCCCAGGGCCTGGGATGCCTTTCTTAGCAGCCCCAGGTGGGGAGGGGACCTCCTACAGCAACAGCCAGTATGTGAGAAGCTGGTGGTGATCAGCAGATGTTATCAGGGCCCTGGGTCCTTGCAGCTGCTGCCCAGACTGGTCTGGTAAGAATGAAGTGCAATTACACAGCAACTTTTGGTTTGCTAATATCTAGCTATACCTGGAGCCCTCGTAAAAGGAATGCACACAGTCACCTGTGCCAGGACATAATGGCTCAACCTGTGTAACATGAGAAGGAGACAGGAGGCTATGTGGAGTGACCAGAAGAGCACCAGACTCAGAAATCCTGGGTTCTAGCCTAGGTCCTGTTGGTAATTCACTGCATAACCTCAGCCAAACCTCTTTCCCCATCATTCCACAGACTTTTCTTTCAATGAAACCTCACAGGCAAGATCAATATATCAATCTGGTAAAGGCCCAGCTGCTTGGGGAGGTCAGCATTGCGTAGGGCTTATTCTACTTAGTAGATCGGTGGTCCCCAGTGTTTTTGGCACCAGGGACAGGTTTTGTGGAAGACAATTTTTCCAGGGGCCAGGGGTGGGGATGGTTTGGGGGTGGTTCAAGGGCATTACCTTTATCGTGCACTTTATTTCTGTTCTGCAGCACTCTCAGGATGTTCTGCCTTGACTTTAGGGTTAGGGTTTGCCCTCCCATGAGAATCTAGGGTTCTCTGATCCGCCGCTGATCTGATAGGAGGCAGAGCTCAGGTGGCAATGTGAACGATGGGGAACAGCTGTAAATACAGCTGAAGTTTCACTGTCTTGCCTACCACTCATCTCCAGCTGTGCAGCCCAGTTCCTAACAGGACTGGTACTGGGGGTTGGGAATGCTTGTAGTAGATGATTTCCTGAAAGGCTAGGGGCTCCGTCAAGGGTAACTCAGGAAGATGAAGGCTATGTGATCCCACATCAAATCAGAAAGAGAAAGGTCTTCCGCCTGCGTGTCCACACCCCTCCCCGGGTGCTGATGAGAACGGGTGGCCACGCCCATCACAGCCCCACACCCTCCAGCACCAGCTCTATACCCACAGCTGGGGCGCACATGGAGGCCCTGGTGGAGGAGCCGTTTCAGCCTTCTGTCGGACTCAGGGAGGTCCCCATGGTGCTGGGAGCCTGAGGAACAATAAAGCTCCAGGAACTACTTCTCGGAAAGGTTCTACAGAAATAATCATGGGTGGGAGCAAGGATGCAGTTCCAAGGATGCCTCCCGAACAACAAGGGCAGATTAAATACACGGTGGGGGTGCATATATTGAGACACAGTGCACCCATTTAAGCGACGTTATTGGACTTCCCTGGTGGTCTAGTGGTGAAGAATTTGCCTGCCAATGCAGAGGACACAAGTTCGATCCCTGGTCCATGAAGATTCCATGTGCCACAGGGCAACTAAGTCTGTGTGCCACAGCTACTGAAGCCGGCACACCCTAAAGTCTGTGCTCCACAAGAGAAGCTACCGCAAGCAGAGGGGAGCTCCGGCTTGCCACGACTAAAGGAAGCCTGAGCGCAGCGACGAAGACGCAGTGCAGCCAAAAATAATAATTAAATAATAATGATAATGTAACATTGTACATAAAAATATGTAATGATGTAGAAAGATGGTCATGATGTATTTTTAAGCAACCCCCCCCAGTATAATTATGATATTGGTTCTGTAAAAATAGTTCTTTATACATAGAAAAATGACTAGATAGATGTTAATACTTTAGGCTTAGAAATAAAGGGTCAAAACTGCCCTGGGGGTCCAGTGCCAATTCAAGGGCCTGCATTTGATCCCTGGTCACGGACTAGATCCCATATGCCACCACGAAGAGTCTGTATTCTGCAAACTCATTAGCCTGGCACAGTTAAATAAACAAATAAATAAAAATGAATGTCCAAAAAAGAAAGAAAAGAAATGAAGGCTCTTCTTCCTTGTTTTCGGTAGTTTCCTCTCCCCACACAAGTTTTGTTTGTTTTGGCCATGCCACACAGCTTGTGGGATCTTATTTCCTTGTGGGATCTTAGTTCCCCAACCAGGGATTGAACCTGGGTCACAGCAGCGAAAGCACGAGTCCTAAGCACTGGACCAACCCAGGAACTCCCCCTCCTCCACTTTTTAAAAATGATGAAATTACAGTGCTACCCACACTATGGAAAAAATTCTAAAAATAGAGAAGTACTAGATATCCCCCTGCAGGACCCTAATCTTCTCCTAAGGATAACTTAAATTTTTTCCTCTTCTACCTCCCCGTATTTTCCAAAGTTACTCATAATGAACACATATTGCTTTTGAAAACTGCAAGAGAAGCCAACATTTTAAAAAGAAGAGTAAACAGTGCCCTGAGGTTCAGTGGGCCCGGCTGGGCCGGGGCAGAGGGCTGGGGTCGGGACTTGGACAGACTTTAGAAGGCAGAGCCCGAGGAGTCCCCACTCAGGAAGAGTTGGTCACTGGGTACCTGGGACTCCTGTCGCCATAATGTCCCAGTAGCTAGTGAGAAACCCGGCTGGTGCACACAAGAGGCCTGGGTATGGCCTTTCCTCCTCTGTGTCCAACTAAATGTTTACAGATACTCCCTGGTGTTGCAGAATCAGGATCACCAAACATGAGTCCCAGCTCTGCCTCTGCCTAACTGTGTGGCCTTGGGCAAGTAACTTAACCTCTCTGAACCTCTAATTCCTCCTTTGATAACTGGGATACCAATATGTCCCTCAGAGGCTGGGTGAGTGTGAGGGTGGATGTCTGGCACTTGGAGCTGTTCGGTAAATGGATGCTCCTTTCTGTCTCTCTACCCATGTTGGCACCACCAAGCAGAAGGGTCTTGGGGAGCATCTTGGGGTCCTTTCACAATAGCTCCTCCTTGGTTGTCTCATGGTCAAGCCCCCAGACTCCTTTCAAGGTCTGGGCATAAATACCCGCCTCGCGTAAACATTTCTGGACAGCGAGATGCCATGCACTTCCGGTGACACGCCCTGGTAGCGCTTGGTTTCTTCCCCACATCCAGCCCCCTGCTGCAACAGAAGCATCACTCTCCTAGACCAAGCACCCTGGCCACAGTCACTTACATTTTGGCTTCGTAGTCCTTCCATGCCTTCTCCAGCTGCTTTTTGGAATCCTGTAGTTCAGGAAAAAAAAACAAACAAACACAATTTGCCCAAAGAGGGTCTTGGGGTCTGGAATCAACAGGACACTGTGCTACAATTAGGGGGATCCTGTGTTTGCAGGCTGAGAGCCACCCTCCAACCAGCCCGTATTCACATTAGCCCTGACTGCAAACCTCATCAGCAAAATAAACCCTACTGACCCCACTTCTCAGAGCGGAGGCCCTCCTGCCTTCCCACAGTTGCCAGTAATCAGTCTGAACTGGTAGGCTCAGGCCTAGGATATTGGGACTATTTGGGGGGAGGTCTGCCCTGAGTCCCCTCTCTTAGAAGATGGAGATCACCATGAGGAAGAAGAGGGAGGATAAAGATCAGAATCCTCCCCCTAACTCTGTCCCACTGGTTCTCCTGCCTGGTTCTAGCTCATCCTTTCAACAGGAAGGTACAGGTTGAGGGACATATGCACAGAGAGGCCAAGAAGTCTACCCAAGGCCACACAGCAAGCCAGAGAGACCTGGCTGATCCCAGGCCCCATCCAGCGGGCTGCTCACACCCTTCAGAACAGTCAGCCCCGGCATTCAAGGTGTCTCGGTCTGCCAGGTGGAAAAGCTGCCGGTCTGGTTTGGGTGGTTCCCAGGCTGGTGCTTAGCCAGGGGTGATGGCTCCTCCCCTGGGCCTTCTGGAGCAGACTTCCCACGGAGATTATCCTGTTACTTTGAGCTCCGGTTTGCCTCCAGCCAGGGGCTGCCTGGTGCAGATAGCGCAGCAAGCATGGGGGGGTCAGGAGCCCTGGCCTCACACTGGCTCCTCTACTGACCAGCTGGGTGACTGTACTGCTAAGTGCTAAGTCGCTTCAGTCATGTCCGACTCTGTGCGACCCCATAGACAGCAGCCCACTAGGCTCCCCCGTCCCTGGGATTCTCCAGGCAAGAACACTGGAGTGGGTTGCCATTTCCTTCTCCAATGCATGAAAGTGAAAAGTGAAAGTGAAGTTGCTCAGTCGTGTCCGACTCTTAGCGACCCCATGGACTGCAGCCCACCAGGCTCCTCTGTCCGTGGGATTTTCCAGGCAAGAGTACTGGAGTGGGGTGCCATTGCCTTCTCCGGGGTAGACTGTAAGCAGGTTATCAAACGCCCGAGCCTCAGTTTCCTCAACAGCAAAACGGGGATGACCGCACCTACAGGACACACCTCATGGGGCTGTTATAAGATTCCATGAGCTATTTCCAAAAGGGCCCTGGCTCACCTAGGCTCACCCCAGACCCGGGCCCTCCTGTCTTTCTGGGGGTCGATAATACGAGGACAGCACACCCACTGTGACAGAGAAGGAACTGGCACCCCACTCCAGTACTCTTGCATAGAGAATTCCCTGGACAGAGGAGCCTGGTGGGCTCCTGTCCATGGGGTTGCACAGGGTTGGACACGACTGAAGTGACTTAGCATGCATGCATGCACTGGAAAAGGAAATGGCAACCCACTCCAGTATTCTTGCCTGGAGAATCCCAGGGACAGAGGAGCCTGGTGGGCTGCCATCTTTGGGGTCGCACAGAGTCGGACACGACTGAAGCGACTTAGCAGCAGCAGCAGCACACCCACTATGACAGCTTCACTTGGCCTCCGTCCTCAGCCCAGCCCTGTCCCCCACTATGGTCTCCTGCCTGCCCCACTTCTTGCTCCATCTCACCACCTCTGGGCACCCCTCCCCACATGGAAACTCACCTGCCGTCCATCCCTCAGCTGCCCCTTCAGCAGAGTGTCCAGGGGGAAAGAGACAATGTTGTTCAGGTTCTGAACCTGGAAGAGGCAGAGACCCCCACACCCCACCTTGAGCAAACGCCTGTCCAGCCCCACAGGGCTCAGGGTACAGTGAGGCATCACCAGAACAGCACTGGGGTGAAGGAGGCAGGGGAGAGAAAGACAAAGTGGAAGGGTACACCGGGGTGGCGGGTCGGCCTCCCTGGAAAGCTCTTGCCTTCCCCCGACTGATGGGCCTCATCCCTCCACTGCCCGCTCCACTGCATCCACGGTCAGCCCTTCTCTGCTCCTTGGCCAGAGGGACACCCTCACGTCTCCTTTCTGACGCTCCGAGGTCCACCTGTGTGGCCCACCTGTTGTTTCTCCACTCCCCTGTAATGTGAGAACCCTTTCCCTATGGTCACATGGGGTGAACACGAAGTCAGAGCTGACCAGAGTGCTTCATGGGGGGCCACTGTGATTGGCTCAGGAACAGGCACGTGACCCAAGCCAGCCAATCAGGATACCTTCTGGGACTCTTCTACCAAAGTCAGGAGAGAAAGACTGTCTTTCTCCTGCAAGGTGTGAAGCTGGGCCTGCTGGGCCATCCTGCCCCCTGAGCAGAGACGGAGAGAAACCCTAAGAGAAAGAGAAGGAGCCTGAAACCAGCTGCATGTCTGATCTTCCCATTATAGGGGTCAGTGAATTCTCTTTTTGAAAATCAACCTCGAGGGGCTTCCCTTGTGGCTCAGTGGTAAAGAATCCGCCTGCCGATGCAGGAAACACGAGTTAGACCCCTGATCCAGGAAGATCAGGCATTCCCCGGAGCAACTAACCTGTGCACCACGACTACTGAACCTGTGCTCTAGAGCCTGGGAGCTGCAACTCCTGAGCCCAGGTGCTGCACGTACTGAAGCTTAAGAGCTTTGAAACAAGAGTAGCCACTGCAGTAAGACACCCAGGCACAGCAACTAGCGTAGCCTCTGCTCTCTGCAACTAGAGAAAAGCCAGTGCAGTAACAAAGACCCAGCACAGCCAAAAATAAAATAATAATAAAATAAAACAAAAAATTAACCTGAGGAATTCCCTGGTTGTCCAATGGTTAGGACTCAGTGCTTTCACTGCCAGGGCCAGGTGGGCCCAGGTTCAATCCCTGGTCGGGGAACTAAGATCCCACAAGTCGTGTGGCATGACCAAAAGAAGTAAAAAAGATTGGAAGAGAGAAAAAGACTTATTAAAAAAACAAAAACAAAAAACCTAGTTTGAGTTGAATTTCTGTCATTTGGCAACTCAAAACAGCCTATCTGATATTTCAGCCCACCTTTCAAGATACAGCTCAAGTCTCTCCTCCTCCAGGAAGCCTTCCTGACTACTTCTTCCCATGGCCTGTGCTGATCTCCTCTTTTCTGAGCCATGGCAGTTCAAGGCCTCTGACCTAAGCTGCTGGGTCCTTGAGTTTGTGCCACGCTGCTAATCTTGCTTGGTGTCATCTCACACCTCAGTTTCCGTCTCCTGGACTATATGGCTCTCCAAGACAGAGCCTGACTCTTCCCTGTGTCACAGCCCCTGGTACAGTGCCCACCACCGAGTAGAGCCTCAACAAACATTAGTCTGACCAAAACAAGGGGAAGAGGAGTGAAGACAAAGGAGCCCCTGTCCACTGATTCAGTTGAACCCAAACACTGTTAAAGGCCTCTACTTGCAGGACAGGCCACGAGGCAGTGCTACCCAGAGATAAAGTGATGATAGATGGCATCAGCTAACGTGTACTGAGTGCTTTCCCTGGAGCAGGCACTCAACTTGAGAAATCCTCATCCCTGCTCTGTGAGGTGGAGACCATGGTTATCCCCATTTTAATTTTTAAAAATATTTATTTATTATTTGGCTTGCCGGGTCTTGGTTGTGGCATGTGGGATCTAGATCCCTGACCAGGGATTGAAACTTGGCCCTCTGCAATGGGAGCACAGAGTCTTATCCACTGGACCATCATGGAGGCCCCTTTCATCCCTGTTACAGATGAGGCTCAGGCAGACTGAGTGACTTGCCCAGAGTCATACACCTCGTGAGCAGCAAAGCAGGGACTCAAGGCCCGAGTCTAAGCCTGAGGTGTGGGTGCTTGATCACTAAGCAGCTTGCCTTACAGAGATGATGTGGTCCTCGCCTGCCAGGGAGGGCCCTGGTGGGACTTCAGCCATGAAAGCCAGCCCTAAAGCTATGGAGCCTAGGGCGGGGAGAGGGGCTTTCCTGGTAGGCAGTACCAGCAGGCTAATTACACTCGGATGCTGGGTTCAAATCCACCTGCGTGACCTCAGGGGAGGTACTTAACCTCACATCCTAGTCTCCTAGCCCGTGCAGAGGGGACAGTGGTAAAACCAACCCCACAGAGCTGTGCGCCAGGGTGCATGTGGACACACGTGAAGTGCCGAGAGCCGTGCTTGTGCCCGGGAAGAGCTGGGGTCTTGGGGTGGCCTCGAGGTGCGGACTTAGGGAACAAAGCCATCTCAGGAAGGAACCAGAGGCCACTGGCCCACGTGCAGGAGTGAGAGGTTTACTGAGAGGAGGCACGTTCTAGGCTTTGAGGGCAAAGTAGGTGTGCTCGGGAAAGCAGAGTACAAAGCAGGTGAAGGAGAGGCGGTGGTGCAAAGACAGGAAGCAGAGCTGGCCTTCTCCTCTCTCAGGCCTCCTCCAGGGAGCCCTCCCTCACGTGGCCTCTTCCCTGCTGTGAGACCTCTCTGCTCCTGGGTGCTCACCACAGAGGAGGAGGAGGAAGGCAGGGAGGGAGAAAGAGGAGGGGAGACACCAACAAGAAGTCAGAGAGGACGAAGAAAGCAAACGGGAGGTCAGAAGTGGAAAGGGACCTCAGGTCATGGGTCAGAGGTCAAGGGGGACTAGAGGTCAAGGACAAGCTGAAAGAAGGATGGAAACCAGCCCTTTCCCAGCCAGAGTTTTAAGCCACAGATTAGATTTGCCCTGAGCCCGGGCTGAGGCCGACGGGGAGGCGCAGGGCCTCACCAGGTTCTTGAAGAGCGCGGCCACCTCGCGGGTGAACACGGCCAAGTTCAGGAAGCCGGTGGACAGCTCATGACTGTTCTGGGACAGGTGGCTGTTGCCTAAGGACTCCACGGCCTCTCGGTACTGCTCCTCGTTCTCCACGTGGCCTGTGGAGGCGCAGAGTTAGGTCCAGGCTGGGGCCGGGGACGGGGCTGCCTTGGCCAGGCTGCTCCCGGTAGGCTCACTCACCAAGGCCGGAGCTGTGGATCGCACGCACGGCCTTCTTGATTCTCTGCAAGATGGCCTGGTCTCCTTCCAGCATCTGGAAGCAAATGTGGACAGAGGTTCAGGGACGCTCGGCTGGGAGGGCTGCCCGATTCTGTGATCCCGCCCTCCAAACACATACAGAGTTTCCTCCCTAGGGGCCCCCTGCAGCCTCACCAAACATAAACAGACCACCCTCCCTCACCCAGACCACACAGGAAGCCACGGGCCAGTCACACCCCTCCAGGAAGACTTGCGGGACAAGTAAAGGCAGTGATGCCAAGGCACATGGCGTCGTGGGGTATGCCAGGCTGGGTCTGAATGTCAGCTCTGACACTAACTAGTGTGTCAACCTAGACACACTGTTCACTTCTCTGAGACTCGGATGCCTGGTCTGCAAAATGAGGATGACACTACAGAGTTGCTAAGAGAATGAATGATTTGATGAATATATACATGACACAGCAAAACACCAGAGGAAAGAACGTGGACATCTCTATATTCTTATTTATTATTTTATTTGGCTGGGTTAGGTCTTAGCGGTGGCATGTGGGTAATTTTGTTGCATCACAATTTGTGGGGTCTCTCATCACGTGGGATCTCTCATTGCAGTGCGCCGGCTTCTCTCTAGTTGTGGCGAGCCGGCTTCTCTAGTTGGTGGCGCGTGGGTTTAGTTGTCCCACAGAATGTGGGATCTTAGTTCCCCGACCTGGGACTGAACCCACATCCCCTGCATTTGAAGGCAGACTCTGAACCACTCGATTACCAAGGGCAGTCCCGACATCTCTATCTTCTTGAAAGATTCAGCTGGGGAACACTTGTTCCCCACACCCCAGGCTCAATAAGCAGTCATGTGAGGACGAGGAGGAAGAGGCCAGGATACCAGTGGAGTGGGGTAGATGAGGAGGGTAGAGGGGACACTGAGCCCCCTCTGGACAGAATTGGTGGGATGGTATCAGGCAACCCAACCCCAAAGCCTAAGGGTTGCAGAACAAAGTCAGACTGTAGGGAAACCAGAAGATGTAATGCGGAGAAGCAGGAGTCACATTTTCCTGGGGGCTCAACCCAGATGGAAACCTCCCAGATACATTCCTGTTTTAGTGGGGTAGAGAAATTGCCAGTTTCATGAAACCCTCATGAAATGCAGAGTGAAGTGGGAAAGGACAGAATTAGGGCTGCAAAGGGCCCACAGATCCACAGGTGAGGAAACCACAGCCAAGAGACGGGGGAGTCTTGCCCAGAGTCAGAGTGGGACAACGACTGAGCTGGGCTTTCAGGGGGTGCCCTGGGACAGTGCTCAGTGGGACAACGGCTGAGCTGGGCTTTCAGGGGATGCCCTGGGACAGTGCTCCATCCGCACATGATGGCCCCATCTTGACCCCAGGCCCCTGCGTTTCCTCAGTGACTATAATGGAATCAAAATGTGATCTCCAAAGAGTTACTTCAATGTGACAAGAGTTAGCAAACATATTTGGAACGGCATCTGCAAAGATTCTAAACGAAATTCATAGGACACGCACGGGGCAGATCTTGGAGGCAACAGAGTGTTCTGGAAGCCTTGGGGATGTGAGTAGCCTCTGGAGGGAGAGGGGTCTGGTCTTGAAGTGCAGTTCCACTGCCCAAATGCTGTGTGACTTTGGGCAAGCACCTATTCTTTCCGAGCTCCCTGATCAGCTATCTGTAAAATGCAGGAAATAATGCCTACCTCTCAGGACAATTATGAGGATTGTACGTATGAGAGGATGCACATAAAGGGTTTAGTTTGGGTTTCCCTAATAGTTCAGTTGGTAAAGAATCTGCCTGCAATGCAGGAGACCCTGGTTCGATTCCTGGATTGGGAAGATCCCCTGGAGAAAGGATAGGCTATCCACTCCAGTGTTCTTGGGCTTCCCTGATGGCTCAGCCAGTAAAGAATCTGCCCGCAGTGCGGGAGACCTGGGTTCGATCCCTGGGTTGGGAAGATCCCCTGGAGAAGGGAAAGCCTACCCACTCCAGTATTCTGGCCTGGAGAATTCCTGGACTGTGTAGTCCATGGAGTCACAGAGTCGGACACGACTAAGTGACTTTCACTTTGGTGTGAAGCACAGACTGTGTCCTCAATGAACAGTCAGCAGTCGCTCTGATGCTAGAAAGTACCCATCAAATTCTAGGTACTTTTCCTCCAGGTAATATAAACCAAATAGTCTCTTTCCCAACTATGGCCTTGAGATAACTTTCATGTCTGGGACCAGTAGAGGCCCATCCCAGGGCTGAAAAAAGAAAGCAAGCTGAGGAATAAGGGAGACTGGGAGAGGAGGCCATAACTGACTCAGCTAAAGAACTAAGACACTTCTACTTGAGAGACAAAGACAAGAGGAGAGAACGCAGACAGGTCTGTAGTTCCTGAAGACGTAGGCTGGGAGACACGTGTTCGCCAAAGTCCTTGAGTCCCACCTTGAAATGTGAAAAGGGAAAGATAAGAGTTGATTAATGTAAGGAACTGGGACTTCACTCCAAAAGACAGTGCAGGTTAAAGATATGGCAAATAGAAGGGGAAAAAGTGAAAACAGTGACAGATTTTCTTTTCCTGGGCTCCAAAATCACTGAGGATGGTAACTGCAGCCATGAAATTAAAAGACGCTTGTTCCTTGGAAGGAAAGCTATGACAAACCTAGACAGCATGTTAAAAGCAGAGACATCACCTTGCCAACAGAGTCAAAGCTGTGGTTTTCCCAGTAGTCATGTACAGATGTGACAGCTGGACAGTAAAGAAGGCTGAAAATAGTGAAACAGAATCAGTTGCTCAGTCATGTCCAACTCTCTGCAACCCCATGGACTGTAAGCCCACCAGGCTCCTTTGTCCATGGGAATCTCCAGACAGGAATACTGGAATGGGTTGCTATTCCCTTCTCCAGGGGATCTTCCCAACCCAGGGATCGAATCTGGGTCTCCTGCATTGCAGGCAGACTCTTTACCATTTGAGCCACAAGGAAGCCCCTAAAGAAGGCTGAGCACCGATAAATTGATGCTTTTAAACTGTAGTGCTGGAGAAGACTCTTGAGAGTCTCTTGGACAGCAAGGAGATCAAACCAGTCAATCCTAGGGAAATTGACCCTGAATATTCATTGGAAGGACTGATGCTGAAGCTGAAGCTCCAATACTTTGGCCACCTGATGCAAAGAGCTGACTCACTGGAAAAGACCCTGATGCTGGGAAAGACTGAAGGCAAAAAGAGAAGGGGGAGGCCGAGGATGAGATGGTTAGATAGCACCATCAATTCAATGGACATGAATTTCAGCAAACTCTGGGAGACAGTGAAGGACAGGGAAGCATGGCATGCTAGCAGTCCATAGGGTGGCAAAGAGTCAGGTGCCACTTACTGACTGAACAACAACAAAGATGTGAACAAATTCCAGACAGATTTAGAAAACTCCCTAGAAGGCAGATCTGTGTGCCAAGCACACAGAAGGCGCTCAGTAACTGTTTATCTAAATGAGTGATGGTTTACAAAGCCCTGGGACACAGACCTGAGCGGTCTATGTCCATGCTCTAGCTACTCTTTGGGGAGTCCTCCTATCCCCTGACACATATTGTCTGACAACCTCTTTACAGGTGGGCCCTTGCTGCCTTGTTTGTCCTTGTCATAGCTGACTGGACCAAGGTGGACACCTGGCCCAAGCCAGGCCAATCAGATTCTCTTTCCAAGAAATTTGGAATCAGCTCTGGAAAGCTTGAACTTCCCTGGTGGCTCAGATGGTAAAGAGTCTGCCTATAATGTGGGAGACCAGGGTTCAATCCCTGGGTCAGGAAGATCTCCTGGAGAAGGAAATGGCAACCCACTCCAGTATTCTTGCCTGGAAAATCCCACAGATGGAGGAGCCTGGTAGGCTACAGTCCATGGGGTCAAAAGAATCGGACACGACTGAGCGACTTCACTTTCACTTTTTCATTTTCTGGAAAGCTAGCTAATTGACTGGAAGTGTTTAAGCTGGGACACCTTCCCTACCATAGGCAAAGGGAAAAGAACAAAGTAGATGTGTAGAAAGAAGCAAATAAGACCCACCCTGCCATAGAGAGGCACAAGAAAAGAGCTGCCCTGGTTTCCAACAACTTTCCAGGTCCTTCACTCTCAGAGGCCCTTCCATACTTCCTGTCCTTGGGCCTCCATGAAATACCCCCATATCTACCCAACAAATTCCCTTGACAGCTCAAATTAGTTTAAGAGGGTCTGTCTTCCCTGCAGTAGGGCAGACACTACTGGTTGGCTCTCAACCCATTCTCTTTTCTTCCTTTAGCAATTAGAACCCTGATTTTTCAAATGGCCACTTGGCCAGTCACAATAAAGACTACATTTCCCAGCCTACCTTGCCGCGAAATGTGGTCACGTGACAGAGTTCTGACCAATGGTATGTAACGGATATTTCATTAGTTAGCTTTCAGCAAGTATTTTTTAAAAGGAAGGGATGACTACACACCTATTAGAATGACCAGAACCCAACACACTGACAACACCAAATGCTGGCAAGGAAGTGGAGCCACAGGAACGCTCACACATTGCTGGTAGGAACCCAAAATGGCACAGCCACTTTGGAAGACAGTTTCAGTTTCCTACAAAACCAGACAGACATTTACCATATGATCCAGCAACAGCTCTCCTTGGTGTTTACTCAAATGAGTTAAACTTATTTCCACTTAAAGACTTGCACGTGGATGTCTATAGCAACTGTATTCATCACTGTCAAAACTTGGAAGACAGTGGACTATTATTTAGCGCTGAAAAGAAATGAACTATCGTGCTCGCTTCGGCAGCATATGCACTAAAATTGGAACAATACAGAGAAGATTAGCATGGCCCCTGCGCAAGGAAGACACGCAAATTTGTGAGGTGTTCCATATTTTTTCATGTTGGTGCATGGCAAAAACCATCACCATATTGTAAAGTAATTATCCTCCAATTAAAATAAATAATTTTTTTAAAAAGGAAAAAAAATGGAAATGCTACCATTTGTACATGAGTCAAGAAAATTGAAAATAGAACAATAAAAAGTCAAGAAAACATAAAAAAAAAAAATAAAGCTATCAAGCCACAAAAGACATGAAGGAAACTTAAAAGGAAAGAAGCCCATCTAAAAAGGCTATATACTATATGATTCCAAGTATATGACTTTCTGGAAGACCCAAAACTATGGAAACTGTAAAAAGTCAGCAGTTGCCAGGGGTTGGAGGGAGGGAGAGACGAGTGGGTAGAGCACAAAGGAGTTTTACGCAGTGAAACCATTCTGCCTGATGCTACGATAGTGGACACATCTCACTGTACAGCTGTCAAAACCCACAGAATGTTCACCACCGAGAGAACCTTAATGCAAACTGTGGACTTTGGGTGATGATGGTGTGTGAGTGCAGGTCCACCGATTATAACAGATGTTCCATGCTAGTGTGGGATGGTGATGATAGCGGGGGAGGCTGTGCATGTGTAGGGCCAGGAGGTATGTGGGAACTCTCTAAACTTTCCACTCAGTTCTGCTGTGAGCCTAAAACTGCTCAAAGAAATAAAGAAAAAAGAATTAATAAAAGAAAACAAAAAAGAAGGGAAGCGTGACCTCTGTCATGCATGTGTATGATCAGTTATGTCTCTTTGTGACTCCTTGGAGTGTAGCCCGCCAGGCTCCTCTGTCCATGGGATTTCCCAGGCAAGAATACTGGCGCGGGTTGCCATTTCCTATTCCAGGGGATCTTTCCCACCCAGGGATCGAACCCACATTTCTTGCATCTGCTGCATTGGCAGGTGGATTCTTTACCAGCTGGGAAGCCCATTTTTAAGGAGGAAGTTCTGATCATAGCCTAGGAATGGGATGGGATTTGGAGAAAGGCACAGAGGTTTCTGAACTCCTGTAACAAGGCTACCAGGGTATGATGAGTCACAAGCTGAGATTCTAGCCCCAGTCTCCTGGAGACTGTCTCTCTGGGTGACACTAGCCCAGCCACATCCCCCCTTCTTTAAAACAGGAGAAAGATCATATCACATGGGGAAAAAAATCCACTCTCCACTTCACTCACAGAGTTACTGTAAGGCTCAGATGAGACTGCAGACATAACAGCATGTGCCAAGGCTTGAGGCAGTTGGAAAATATGAGTATGATTTTTACAGTGGTTTGTTTTCTGCCTCTGTATGAGGTCAGCCCTCCTTCCTCATTCCTGTGATTGGATAGGTTAGGAAAAAAAAACAAAAATTAGCCTCTGGACTCAAGGGGGTCTATTTAATCCCCAAGTCAGTGATTCTCAAGTGGGGTCAGCAGCATCACATCACCTGAGAACCTGTTAGAAATGCAAATTCTTCAGCTGAATCAGAAAATCTGGAGGTGGAGTCCAGCAATTTGTGTTTCAACAAGCCCTCCAGGTGATTCAGACACATGCTAAAGTTTGGGGATCACCGGTTTAATTCTACCCTTTCAGAGATGCAGTAAATCATCATGGCAAAATCATGAGGCTGGCCCCAAACTACCCGGTCTTGAATTCTAGCTCCATTTAGATATTTGCTATGTGACCTCTCTGTGCCTCAATTTCCCTATTTATGAAATGAGGATGATAATAGTTTTTACTACCTAGGGTTATTGGGGAAATGGAATGAACATACATAGGTAAAATGCTTAGAATACTATTATTTGATTGATAATAATATCATCCATTTCAAAATGAAACTGAATTTGATTGAGGATTTCTCAGCTTTCCTTGAGCTAATTGAAGATACTTCCCCTCGACCCATGAGCCTGCTCAGCAAGATGTGGGAACCACAGTGCCGAGGGACCACAGTGCAACCTCTGCCACTGGGCAGCCAGAGTGCAAGGTGTTACACGTCCTGAGTGCCTGAGGAAGCCTTCTGGACCAGGCTCTCACTTGTCACTCTTCCTGCCACCCTTTGAGGTAGGCATCACCATCTGCATTTTGTAGATGAAAATGCCAGGGGAAGGAGCATGTCCAGGTTTGTCCGGGTCACGTAACACTGCAGAGCAGCAGAGTCATAATTTAAACCCAGGTCTGGCCAAGCCCAGGGCCAATGTTCTATCAATACGAGCAAGCAGCCCCACCGAGACTCGGCTCCTTTGATCCTGGAGCTGGATCTGCCTTTGAGCCTGAATCTCAGCTCAAGCATCTTTATCATATCCCCTCAACATCCCCTCAACACAGGAGGGGAGGAGGGAGCGACAGAGGGAGACCTGTCCAAAGAAAAGGAAGTTGACAATAGCGGCTGGACCCCCACTGCAAATACTCCAAGGGCTGTCCTGCTGCTGCTGCTGTCGCTTCAGTCGTGTCCGACTCTGTGCGACCCCATAGACGGCAGCCCACCAGGCTCCCCCGTCCCTGGGATTCTCCAGGCAAGAACACTGGAGTGGGCTGCCATTTCTTTCTGCAATGCATGAAAATGAAAACTGAAAGTGAAGTCGCTCAGTCGTGTCCGACTCTTCGAGACCCCGTGGACTGCAGCCTACCAGGCTCCTCCGTCCATGGGATTTTCCAGGCAAGAGTACTGGAGTGGGGTGCCATTGCCTTCTCCAAGGGCTGTCCTACTAGAGAGAAAACAGATTGGTTGAAGTTGGCCCTGAAGAGGATTCCCTGGACTGACAGGTAGAAGTTAGAGAGACAGAAACAGACATCAGCTCAAACAGAGGAAGAAGTTCCTAAGGAAGAATAAGCTACCCTGGAAGGTGTAAGCTTGAAGTATTCAGGGACTTCGGGTGGTAGAAGAGTGTGGTTCAGATTTTGGATCAGCAGGGATCGCCATTTAGATTTCTCTCAAAGCTAAGAGTTCACGCAAGAGTCTGGGCAGGCACTGGGCAAAGGGAGGCGAAACTCAGAGTACCGGGGACAAGTCTGAACTTAGAAAATCAACCGGAGTCCTTCGGGCAGCCTTGCCTGGCTGGGCTTGGACAAAGTCTGAATTCCAGTTGGTGATACAGCTCCATGTTGCTCCCCACCCCACCCCAGACATAAACACACACACCCCCCACACACACCCCCCACACACACTGTGCTCTCCCTCACTGCAGCAAGAGACCACAGACGGCAGCACTAGGGCCATGCCCAGCTTCCCTGCTTGGAAGGGCCTTCTGCATGCCCCCTTCCTGGGTCAGGATTCATCAATAGGAGCCATTCTTCAGGCCTGTGGTTTCTCAGAACCAGCTGCGGTAACCATGGCGACCCAATCCAGGGGGCAGAGCTGCTAAAGCTAAGGCCTTGGGAGCTGCAGATTAAATTTCACCATTGGACATTCATTCCTTTGGACTATTATAGTACAGGGCACAGGCACCTCTTCTGTGGGATTTCATGACCGCTGGAGCCATGATTAATCCACCACAGTATTTTCCCCACTGACTGGCTTTGTTTCATCATTCTGTTAAGGCAGTTCTTCAGGTAGCCTCTACCTATCAAACTATAATTGGCACAGGAGATGAAAACCATTTTCTACCTTTGCTTTGGACCATGATGTCGTCCCTTGTGAGACAAAATCACAGAATATGGGAGATAATCTAACATTATCTCCTCATTTTACAGACTGCAAAACAAAAGCTCAGGTGAGTTTCTGGCCCCAGCTCTCACTGGAAATGCAAACAAACTAAGAAAAGAATAAATCCAAAACTTGCACAGGGCTTTACAGTTTGAAAAGCAATTTGACATCCACCCTTTAAGACTCACAACATCCCGATAAGGCAGGTATTGCTTTTATTCCCATCTGGCTGATGTCAGTGGGGCTCAGAGAAGTGAAGAAAGTTGCCTGAGCTCACAGCCAGAAAGTGGCAGAGACCGACCTGGGACCCAAACTGGAGCCTGTGTGCCATAACTAGAGAGTCCAAGCAATGAAGGATCCCACATGATCTGACACAGTCAATTAAATAAATTAATAGTTTTTTTTTTTAATGGGAATGATAGTAACTCCTGCTTCAGCTACTTTCCATTGGGATTTGGATCATAAAGACTGGCTAAGTTTGTAGCCCTTGCAAATGTGAGCTGTCCTGTTCGTATCATGCTCTAAGTTTGCTTTTGCTCACCCACCTGCCCAACCAGCAGATCCAGAGAAAGGCAGGGAGCCCCACAGGGCCCTTCATGGGTGGCCAGCAAGGAGGGGCAAGGGTGGGACTGGGAAGTATTCAAATAGCATCCCACCTCCAGGCAATCCCAGCTCAGTTCTACTCCCTGAACAGCATCTACTCTGGGACCTCAAATCTGAAGGCTGCCCCTCTCTGCCCAGTGGGGCCGAGGCAGGGGCTGGGGTAAGGTCTCCAACAGAGTCACCAGTATACAGTAGGGGCTTGTCCACACATACTGAGCGTCCAGCTGTGCTCTGCCTGACTGTGCAAGTGCTGGGGAGAGGAGGTCAGGCCAAACGTAGACAAGAATGTGCTCAGCCAAGGGCTGAGGCGGCCTGGACGAGGCTGGAGCAGAAGAGATGCCTGTTGGGGGGAGGGGGGCACAGGAGTGCCCACCCTACCCTGGGATGAAGCCTTCACCAGAGCCTTGGAAAGATGAGGAGACACTGGTGGAGAAAAGCAGGACGGGAAGACCATTCTAAGAGGGGAGAGGGGACTTCCTGGTGGTCCAGTGGCTAAGACTCCGTACTGCGAGTGCAGGGGGCCTGGGTTTGATCCCTGGTCAGGGAACTAGATCCCACAGGCTACAACTAAAGATCTCACATGGTGCAATGAAGATCGAAGGTCCCCTGTGCCTCAAGGAAGAACCGGCACAGCCCAATTACTTCATTAAAAAAAAAAAAAGAGGGGAGAGGCGCCTTGGCAAAGTCCCTGGGTTGAAGCGTCAGCACATTTGGGGAACTGCCTGGAACTTATGTGGCAGGCACCCACCAGGCTGGGTGGGGAAGTGGCGAGTAGTGAGGCCTCAGGCTAAGCGGGACCTTGCGTGACCCACTGGGAGCCCATGTTCCTAGTGAGAAGCCAGGGGATGGTTTTACATCACTGCCATGTGCCAGGCTTCTTCTAAGAACGTGACAGATTCTGCATTATTTCACACAATCCTGTCAACATCCCCAGAAACTTTTACAGATAAGGAACCTGAGGCCCGGGGAAGTTATGGCATTTGTCCAGCTCACATAGCTGGTAAGTGGTGTGACTGGACTCAGGCCTAGGGTATCGGGCTTCAGAATCCATGCGTTTAACCCAAACCTCTAGGTTTTAGCCCACGAGTGATGGGGAGGTTCTGCAGAGTTCTGAACAAGAGAAGAGTGACCCGATAAATTCTCGTGGTAGATGGGACTTCCTTGTGGTTCAGTGGTTAGGACTCTGTGCTACCACTGCAGAGGTCATGGGTTCAACCCCTGGTCAGGGAACTAAGATCTTGCAAGCCGCACGACTCAGCCAAAACAAAAATTATTGTGGTAGAAAGACTGACTCAGGGACACATCTGCAGACCCAGGCCCAAGCGGGAGAAAAGGGGTGCAACCTTGAACCTCAGGCTTGACTAGGTGATGGGAGAGCACAGCCCAGCCCGGCCCAAAGCAGATCACCAACAGGAAACACTTGGGCTCCAAGCTCCCGGGGGATCTACTTACATGAATCCAGCCACCACCCCCACTTACGGAATGCTGGTTTATTTCTGTTTCCTTGTTTATTCCTGTGAGGTAGTTAATATACTCCCCATTTTACAGATGAGGAAACCGAGGCTGGGGGAAGCGAGGCAACTGGCTCAGAGTCATGTAAGTAGTGCCCTCTGCTCCAGAGCCTTCTCTCACTTGCACCCCTCTCTGAGCTCCACTCAGCTCTGTAAGGATGGCTGTAAAGAATATTAATAAATTAGGTCGTGGTTTTTCTAACGGCGGATGTCAGGCATCTTTGGAAGTGATGCAGAAACATTTTGAGGGAAAGGAGGGGGGGCACTGAATTTTAGGCTCAATTCTGCCATCAGCCCCTCTGTATCCCTCTGAGCAAATTCCTCCCTCCGTCTGTACCTCAGTTTCCCCACCTGCAGACATGACCCTTCCTGGTCAAAGCTCCAGGACTCAGAGCTGAGTTAAGCATCTTCGGTAAGGCTTCGCCAAGCTTGGCCACCAGCACGAGCATGCATGCGTGCTAAGTCAGCTTTGGTCTTGTCTGACTCTTTGCAACCTTATGGACTGTATCTTGCCAGGCTCCTCTGTCCATGGGATTCTCCAGGAAGAACACTGGAATGGGTTGCCATGCCCTCCTCCAGGGGATCTTCCCAGCCCAAGGATCGAACCTGTGTCTCTTACATCTCCTTCATTGGCAGATGAGTTTTTATTTTTTTACCACTAGCGCCACCTGGGAAGCCCCACCAGCAGGAGCAAATGTCTCCAAATGGTTTTCATCTGGATAAGCCCCCATCCCCAGCACCCGAGCACCCGGGCTGGGACAGTCCGGAGGAGGGGCTCCACTGCCAGTCCCAGGTCTGCCCCGGCCCCCGCTGTGACCTCGAGCAGTCAGTCTCCTTCCCTCCCTGGGCCGACTCCTTGTCTGGAACAAGGGGCTGGGCGGCGACATGGAAGGCTCCTGCCAGCTCCGACATTTATTATTTCAGGGTCCCTCAGTCTCTCGCTGTTTTCCTTCCTGCGCTGCTGGAGACTGTGGCTGGCCGTGTGCCCCCACGGTCGGGCCCCTGAAGCCGTCTCCCCAGCCCGGGCACCTGGCCAGCCCTGCCAACTCAGCCTCACGAGCTGCCCCTTGCAGGGTGGTGGGATGGGAAGCGGGGTTGGGGGGGGGAGAGGGGTTGCAGGAAGGGAGCCGCACCCTCTGTGTGCACTGAGCCCTCCACAAACCCCAAGTTTCCTGGCTGGGATTTTCCTCGGGAGACTGCTCGGCAGAGATGAGCTAAGATAGCAGGAACTCTGCCCGAGGATCGCTGTAGATCCCATCTGACCTCTGGCTCTGAGCCCTGAATTCCACCCAACCCTGAGGAGAACGCAGCCTGTCCCCGGGACAGGGCAGCAGGGGCCCCATGCCTCCCATCCTCTGGGGTCTCTTGTGGGCCTGGGTGAATCCTCCCCTGCCCCCACCTGACGGTCACCACGAACCCCCTGAACCCTGGTCTTCCCCAGCTCTGGCTGTTTCCAGCTGCTAGACCTTTCGCCATGCTGCCTAGCAAACACTCCATCCTTCCCCACTCAGCTTACAGGTCATTGTCCCCCACCACAACAGAACTGACTTTATGCCACCCCAGGCCCACCACAGGCTTCTGTCAGAGCAATCATGGCCCTTACTTACCACTTCTGACTCTCTACGGGCACTGAAAACACTAAAAGGGTAAGGATAAGAATTTGCCAGCAGCGGGTGGGGGATGGTTGGGGTGGGGGGAGCACCGGGGTTTGATCCTGGTGTCAGGGAACTAAGATCCCACACGCCTGGAGCTACTAAGGATGCCACAACTAGAGTGCCTATTTGCTGCAACCACTAAACAGCCGCTCTAGAGACTGCTCTGTGATGAGAAGCCTGCGCGCTGCAGTGAAGACCCAGGGCCGCCAGAATTTTTTAAAAATCAATTAATTACAAGGGGAGGGCAGGGATGGCCTCATTTGCTTTCATATCCACAGCACCCAGCACAGGGCCTGGCACATGAGCAGCAGTAAACCTTCGTGGAATGAATGAATGACTAAATGAATACTAGCAGGGCCCTATGGGAACAGAGAAAAGGCAACAGGGGTTAAGAACTCAGGACATCACACTGTTCTGAGGTCCAAATTCTAGTTCTAATTCTCTTAGCTGTGTGACCTGGGGCAAGTGACTCAGTTTCTCTGAGCCTCCATGTCCCTATCTGTTTGATAAAAATAGTACTTAGCTCATAAGGCTGAATCCCATCAGGCATTTAAGCACTCAGCCCAGTGTCAGGCACACAAGGAGGGCTGCATGACAGCCAGGAAGAAGAGGCATGGAAGACGAAAGCAGACATCTCCGCATTCCCAGGGCCTGAGACACAACCCCAGGCTATCAGGGGAAAGACCTGGAGTACTTAAAAAAATAAGGGAGCCAGAGCCTCACTTCAGACTTAATATCCTGTTAAGTCAGAGTCCCCGGGGGAGTGAGAGGTGAGGCACTCCCACGTGCTTTGAACTGCTCAGGTCCAAATAACTGGCTTGGCCACTTACTGCTAGCAGAGTTGCCAAATGTATCAAAAATAAATACAGGACATGCAGTTACATTAGAATTCCATATAATCAGTGAATACTTCTTACTGTAAGTATGCTGCAAATCTTGCATGCACATCCTGTATGTGCTTTGGCAATTCTGCTTCCTGGGCTATTTCATCTCTCTGTGCCTCTGATGGGGATTACCAGAGTTAATATGTACGTGAGAAATGCTTATAACGTTGCCTGGTGGGTATGGAAGAACCTTGAAACAGTAAGCTAACTGAGAGAAGCCAGATACAAAAGTCCATATACTGTAGGATTCCACTGACGTGAAGTGTTTGGAATAGGCAAATCCATAGAGACTGAAAGTTGCCAGAGGCTGGAGGGAGTCATAGTGGGGAGTGACTTCTAATGAGCACAGTATTTCTTTTTTGGCCTGATGGAAATGTTCTAGAATTAGACAGTGGCAATTATTGCACAACCCTGTGAATAAAGACTGCTGAACAGTACATTTTAGAATGATTAAAATGGTGTATTTTGTGTCATATGAATTTTATCTCTATTAAAAAAAAAAAAACAAAAACGACCTAAAAGCAACCCAGGGGATTATAATGTGCAGCCAGGACTGAGAATGGAGACGGCTCTCAACAAATGTTTGATGTGGAAAGAAATGGATGGGAAAGAGCAAAGGGCAGAGCTGAGGGGACAACCCGTCTCATCCAGAATCAGGCTCAGCTACTCATTCCCGGACATCTGCAAGGTACACAAGATTTCTCATTTTGCTCCGGTGCCAGAACTACACAATTTTAGTGCTTACTCACAGTAATTACCTCATCCCTATTGCAATGATCTTCTCCTTTTCTCTGTGGCTACTAATCTACTTAACTATTCTATAAGCAGGGATACTTGCGTTTTCAGTAAAAGAAATTAAAAAAAAATTAAGTATCTGTTATGTGCCAGGTAGATGCTAGAGGCTTTATATGTAATCCCCTCAAAAAAACCCCGTAAGACAGTTATCATCATCCTGATTTGCAGATAGGGAAACTGAGGTTCAGACAATTCAAGTCATGTGCCTGAGGTCACATAACCCATGAGAATTCAAACCCAAGTCTGCTTGACTTCAGTTACAGGACTCGCTCCTTTGATCTCAGCCACACCTCTTTATGCTGCGGGCTGTCAGTCATCCTTCCACGGGCATGAGTTCTTCTCCCTCCCAGGTGGGTACCTTGCCATCTCCATGCCTTCAGAGACTACCATTTTACCTTCGTACACAGCAGATGTTCAATAAATAGTGTTTAACGAATAACAAACCTTAAGTGAGCACCATAATAGTTTTCACTCTGACTGCTCATCAGAGTTGCCTGGGGAACTTCTGACTGTTCCCTTGCCCAAGTCTCACCGCTGGGAGATTCTGATCTGTAGGTCTGGGTGGAGCCAACAGCATCTGAAGTTCTTGAAAGCTCAAAGTCAAAACCAAGCCCAGTTAGAAAACCTTTAGCAGGGACTTCTCTGGCAGTCCAGGGGTTAACACACTGTGCTTCCAAACCAAGGGGTGCTGGTTTGATCCCCACTTGGTGAACTAAGATCTCACATGCCATGCAGTGCAGCCAAAAAAATAAAATAATTTTTAAAAAAGAAAACCTTTAGCAGCTGTTCCCAGCTTAGCCTCCTGTACCTTCACGGTGAGGCCCACTCCCAAAGTTCCCAGGACAAAGGGGGCCCAAAGCCCTGCCCCAGAGTCTGGGGAACTCACCGTGCCCCTGTGGGCTTCACTGCTGCATATACTCTGAGCCTATCAAAGGAATCTTCTGGCAAAGATATCTGAGGACTATACTACCAAATTGATTTTGCAGAAAGCATTGCCCTTCTACTCTGACCTAAAACCCCAGTTTCTGTCCCCAAACCTGCCTGTGTCACCTTGGTGGCCAGAAACAGCTGAATACCAAGCAAGGAAATTGGGCCCAAAGACTGAAATTTGGGGAGGCAAGGAGACTTTGCGAGACTGGGCTTGAGGCTGACACTCCAGAAGGACCCTGTGTCCTTGTGCAGAGACAGCCTGGAGTGGGAAGAGGCTGGGCTCAGACGGAGCTGGGTTCTAAGTGTGGCCTGGAAAACCCTCTTGGCCCAGGTCCCTGGTCTGCATCCATGTCTCTACTTCCCTTCTCAGGAAAATTGGTGTGGAGGGGAAAACAGCACTAAGGTCACTTAAGGTGACCTTAAAATAGCACTTAAGGTTCTTAAGGTCACCAATGACCTCCAAGCTGCCAACATTAGGAGTCATGTCTCTATCGTTTTCTTATTTGACCTCTGGACATCTGACAGAGCTGAGCATTGCTCCTTCATCGAAACATTCCTCCCCCTGGCTTCTGAGGCACTGTACTCTCTTGATTTCCTTCCTTCCTCCCTGGCAGCTCCTCTAGCTCCCTTATTAACTATTCTTCCCATCCTAACCTGTCAGACCTGGAGCTCCCCAGAGCTTGAGCCCAGACTGTCTTCATTCCTCTCCCTGGGTGATCTTACCTACTCCCACTTCTTTAAGCACTAAATGCACTAAATGCATTAAATGCACTAAATGCATTATGTAGTTCATAGACCACCTACATGAGCATCTCCTTGGGGTGCTGATTAAGAGCAGATTCCCAGACATTCTCCTGCAGGCTGGTGAACCTGCCAAGGACATTTCTCATTTCTGCAGACTGGTATCTAAACCTCTTTCCTACACCTGGGAAATTACTTGCTACGCAAGCCTCAGCAGAGCTTGCCTTCTACAAAAGCTGCCAAGACCAAATTCATGATTTCCAGACTCCCTTGAAGCTAGGGTACAGGAATGCAGGAGCTAGGCTTGGCCAATCAGAGGCACTCAATGCAGACTGAATCAGGAGCAGAGAAAGTGGAAGATCATTCTGATACTGATGGCAAAATTGGACAGCAAGGAGATCAAGCCAGTCAATCCGAAAGGAAGTCAACCCTGAATATTCATTGGAAGGACTGATGCTGAAGCTGAAGCTCCAATACTTTGGCCACCTGATTTGAAGAGCCAACTCATTGGAAAAGACCCTGATACTGGGAAAGATTGAGGGCAGGAGGAGAAGGGGGTGACAGAAGATGAGATGGTTGGATGGCATCACTGACTCAACGGCCATGAGTTTGAGCAAACTCCGGGAGATAGTGAAGGACAGGGAAGCATCGCATAGTGCAGTCTCTAGGGTCGCGAAGAGTCTGACACGACTGAGTGACTGAATAACAACAGCAACAGCGAAGGTACCCAGTCCCCAGAGCACAGCAGTGGTACAAGCTGCGGCATTTAATGCATGTCAGCAGCGTCCTCGCCAAACTGGCTCAGTAGAGTGGCTTGGCTGGGATCCCGTCTGCTGCCTTGCCCCAGTTCTCCAGCTTCCCAGAAATCCTGTGAACTACTGAATATTCCCTTTCAGTGAACTTCTTTTCTGTTTAAATCAGCTCAGGTTGGTTTCTGTTACTTGCAATAAGAAGGCTAAGTAAGAAACAGCTATTCAGTAGGACTCTCTGGGAATGATGCCAGGTGATGCTTACACAGATCCAAGTTTGAAACCCATTATCTCAATGCTGTGTGTGTATGTTAGTCACTCAGTCATGTCCAATTCTTTGCAACCCCATGGATGATAGCCCACCAGGCTCCTTTGTCCATGGAATTTTTCAGGCAAGGATACTGGAGTGGGTTGCCATTTCCTTCTCCGGGGGATCTTCCCGACTCAGGGATCAAACCCAGGTCTTCTGTTTACCATCTGAGCTACTAGGGAAGCCCATCTCAGTGCTGACAACTCTCAGATGTGTATCTCCTGCCTAGTCCTTTGACCTTCAAATAAATATATCTAAATGTCTTTTTGACTTCTCCACTTGAATGCTTCAAAAACCTATAAGATGTAAAAACAGAATTCTTGACTATCCTCCAAACCTGTTCCTGTCTCAGATTTCTCTTCCTAGGAAGGGGCAATGGCATTCTTCTGTTAGGAATCTGGGAACCATTCTTGACCACTCCCCACATGCATTCCATCAACAAATCCTGCTGTCACTACTTATAAAATCCTTCTAGAATCTGCCCACTTCTCCACCAACCACAGCCCCAACCACTTCTCCCCACAACCACCATCGGCTCTTCCATGAACAACTGCCAACTGCCAACAGCCTCCCTGGGTCTTCTCCTGACTCCTCCAATCCAGTCTCCATGCAGCAGCTGATAACGATCTTTCTAAAATACAAGTTGAGGGGGACTTCCCTGGTGGTTCAGTGGCTAAGACTCCTGGCTCCCAATGCAGGAGGGCCCTGGTTCAATCCCTGGTCAGGGAACTAGATCCCACATGCAGCAACTAAGAGCTCACATGCTGCAACTAAGACCCAGGGCAGTCAAATAAATAAACAGATATTAAAAGAAGCAAATATTAAAAAGAAATAAATAAAAAATATAAATTGGGTCATGTTGCTTGCCTGCAAAATAAATAAAATCCAGACTTGCCCCAGGACCTACAACCTTGAAGATCATCTGGCCCTTGCTTCCCAAACTCATCTGGGGTGGCTCTTCCATTTGCCAGGCTATGCTTCTGTTCCTCTGGCCTTCTTTCAGTGTCACAAACACTTTAGGCTCTTTACTAACTCAGATGTTCCCTAAGGTGTTCCCTCCAACTAGAGCACCCTCACCCCATCATTCTCTAGTAATGCTCCTTTTCAGGTTTCTTCTTTTCATTGTTATTCCACGGATATTTTCTGAGCTCCTACTATGGTGCTACGGTCAACACTAGGGATCCAGTGGTGAGGGAGGTTCTTGTCTCACGGAAGTCGAAATCTAGTGAAAAATCAGATTTTAACCAAGTAATTATGCAAAGAAATGTAAAATGTATCTAGGGTGTATGCTGCCAAAGACAGTGACACAGGGCTGTGAGGGACAGCAGAGCCAGAGTAAAGTGGGAAGACAAGTTAGGAGAGCAGCGTGGCATTCCAGGGGAGAGGCGACAGTGACGTGGACCAGGGGCGCGATGGAGAGAAGTGGACAGAGATGCTTAGAAGCTAACACCGATGACCTTTGGTGCTGAGGGACATGGAGCTTCTGGCTTGTGTAACAGAAGAGAGGGAAGGACCTTTCTCCGAAAGGGAAAACTGGAAAGGCTAGCCTGGGGCAGAAGTTGTGACGTGGCTTTGGACACACTGACCAAGTGAAAGGGAAACAGCCATGTGAGCAGCTGGACATGAGGGTCTGGGCTAAAGGTACACTTATGTGAGTCACCTGAAGACAGAAGACTGAACCCATGCGCATGGATGAGATTGCCTGCAGAGATGAGGACCCAGAACCAAACCTCAGGGCAGGCCTAGACAGGGAGGATGAGCCTCCATGACATTCATGACATGTGCAATTACTGACCTGTTTACTGTCTGTCTTTCCCAGAAGACTATAAGCTCAGCAGAGCAGAGACTGTGTCTCTTTTAATGAGCAATGTGTCTACCCAGGGCCTAATGTGGGGCCTGGCATGGAGCAGTTTCCCTGCACCATGTTGGCCACTGTGTCCCTCGGCAGGGACAACCTCATCCAATCCTTAGACAACATGATTGGTCCACTTGTCTCTACTGTCCAGCAAAAAGCCCAAATGCCTAAATGACACTCAAGACCCTCCAAGTCATGCTGCAAGCCTCAGCTCGCCATCTTTTTAATTGTACTACGGCTCAGTTTTCCAAACTGGGGTTCCTCTTCACCTGGATAACCAGAGGCACAAAACAGGATGAACACAGCGCCTCTCCCTGGAGCCTGCGACCCCATAGACGGCAGCCCACCAGGCTCCCCCGTCCCTGGAATTCTCCAGGCAAGAACATTGGAGTGGGTTGCCATTTCCTTCTCCAATGCGTGAAAGTGAAAAGTGAAAGGGAAGTCGCTCGGTCGTGTCCAACTCTTAGCAACCCGACCCCATGGACTACAGCCTACCAGGCTCCTCTATTCATGGAATTTTCCAGGCAAGAGTACTGGAGTGGGGTGCCATTGCCTTCTAAATTGTGCCAAATGGATTGCCATGGACAAGTAGGGTTTGGGTGGGGACTTTCCAGGTCCTGCTCCTCTTCTCTGAGAAATGTCTCCTCCCACAGTGTAGGTCTCTGTGGCTGGGTTTCCCTGCCTGGGTCTATCCCTTCATGACCTCTGCTGATGAAACCAGGGGTGGAGACCCAGCTTCTGGAACCAGTCAAGAGAGTTGGTGGGCGGGGCCACCAACCTACCAGGAACTTGGAAGTGGGACACAAGACTGGCTTGGTTCCCTTTAGAAGCTGGACCAGTGAGGTCATGTGAAGGTGGAGGCTAACGATGCCTGGCCTCCCAGAAGACTGTGTGATGCCCCTGGGGGCCTGGGTGACGAGTGAGCAAAAGCACTGCTCAGAGGTGCAGAAAGAAACAGAGGCCGGAGGCGATGGGAAGGATGAAGCAGCTACTTTTGTTCCTGACGACTTTTCAGCCTCAAGTGGGGCCTTGGTGAGGCCTGGGTAAGGTCTACTGATGCTCAGTACCACAAGGCACCTCTAATTCCTTAAAACAAGTTACCTTCAACATAAACTTAAGAGGCTTTCTGGTTCTTGCAAACAAAAAATATCTCTAAGATTACATCATTTTTACCATTTTTTTAAAAACAAAAATGTTATTATTTGGGTAAAACAAGTATCGACACATGACAAAGCAGAATGTAGAATTCACAAGAATACTGAGAATTAAGAATGAAACCCTTTCTAAAATTAGATTCAAAAACGCTAAAGTTACAAAGGAAAAGATTGATTTGACTCCAAGGAAACTTAAAACTATGCATTATAAGACATGATACTGATTTAGGTAAATATCCCTCTTCACCACCACCCCTTTACTGAGAACACATTTTCTGAGGACAGATACTGGGAAGCACGCACATTTACATAGCAGTTACCTCTGGAGAGAGGACAGGAATCATGAGACATGGTCAGAGGTGACTGTAGCCTTTTCTGTTGTCTTTAAAGTTTTAAATTAAAAATCAGTATGTCTTTTGTTCAATGAAAACTTCATTACATTTCCAAAAACATATACAAAACACAAGCACATTTGTGGTGGACTGATTCATCCAAGACCCACTGTAAGTTCATTGGTAGTTTAACACACATGACATAGCATAAAGTCTTGGCATTGTCACAGTGAAACTTAGTGACCCACTACAAGTCATAGTGGCCTACTTGGTTCCTGAATTGCTTTCTTCCCATCTGTTTCCATATTCATTCACTTGTCCTCTCCACTTAGTAGAGTTCTTCCATCCTTCCAAGCTCATCTGGAAGTGTCACCTCCTCCAGGAAGCTGTCCCTGACTACATCAGTCTCTCTCCCTGCCTTGCTCCACTGGTCTCTTATGGCACTAACCATATCTTTCTCTGTGTACTCTGGATAGACTCCTGGGGTTCCACTTATCAGTCGGCAAACCTGAGCAGCATCTTTATGTTCTTGGTGCCTAGCAGAGAAATAGTATGGAGAACTGACACAGAACAGCCTTAAAGTCAGACAGATCCACTCTGTGACACAGGGCAACTGCCTTAATCTCCCTAGGTCCCTTTTCACCTGTATTACTGTGAATATCAATGTAACAATGGCCCAGGACAGGAAGAAGGTGGTTGATAGAATGAGTATCTGTTTTAATACTCCCTTATGAACAGTTTTAAATTAAAAACAAAAACCTTTACCAACCCAGAGAGGCAAGCAAGGAAGGATTATTAGACCCATCTTAAGGGTAAATAACTGAGGTTCAGAGAAATTACATAGGGACTTTAGAAGGAAAGCGAATAGGACCAAGGGTTAGAACATTTGGGTGGAAATGCTGATTCTTCCACTCCCTAGCTGTGGGTGCTTAGACAAGTCTATAGTACTCTCTGGATATCAGTTTCCCCATATTTTTTTTTTCAGAGTTATTATTTTTTTAATCTTAATTTATTTATTTTTTAATTGAAGGATAATTGTTTTACAGAATGTTGTTGTTTTCTGTCAAACATTGACAAGAATCAGCCATAGGTATACATGTGTCCCCTCCGCATCTTAAATGGGAGTTCCTAGGTGATCTCGACCTTCAAGCGCTTCTCAGCATTGATATTCTTGTTTCCTGTAACCTACCCAGGATGCTTCTTAGCAGGACAGCAAAAAAAGACTGCAAGTCCCAGGGCAGAGCCCTTAGTGATTCCCAGGAAACCAGCTGGAGGACTTGCTTTGAGAATCGGTCAAATTTGGATTCAGCCAAATGGAACTTCAAGCCTGGGGGTCAGTCATGCCCAGAACTGAGACTGGGGAAATGCCAGCATCAAACTGCATGTAAATATAAACACAAACGCAAAGCCAAACAGGAAACCTCAGAAAAGTCCAAAGGTCAGAGTCTAACTTTTGAGGCACTGACATGCTGAAGAGAAAAGCTGAATTTGGATGTCAGAAACCTTTCTGTTGCAAAAATGAACCCTTGCATGCACCAAACTAAAGTCTCAAAGGCAAAAATTTGAGTTTTGTCAGGCCTACACTGGAGCCAAGGCAGAGTCCTGATAGGAGCCTGCGGTGGCCTCCAGATCCATTCTCAGGACTCCCTCCCCCAGGCACACACAAGTGCTTACCCACGCGGAGCTGGGCAAGGCCAGATGCACGGGCATAAATGGGCATTTCTGTCCCTGGAGAAAGGTTCATAGTACAGCCCTTTCTCCAGATCCTGCTCTGATTTAACATTTTAATGAACAACCCCAAGAGGAGTATGAACTGTGAAAGCCCTAAGGATGCTGATCACACTGACCTCTTCCAGGTCACAAAATGAAGACAATCCTCTGGAGGCTCTCTCTCCTCAGGAGGAGGTTCTGGGCAGTTTCCCTGTAAGCCTCCAGTAAAATACATCCTACATTCACAGGTGTTAGGTTCCATGCTACTGGTTCTGCTCAAGGAAAGAAGCCAAAGGTCATCGCTGCTTCAAACAGGTACTGCCCCTCCTCCACTATATATAGCAAAGCATTAGGCTAGGCTGGGGACAACAGAGGATGAGATGCTTGGATGGCATCACCAACTCAATGGACATGAGTTTGAGTAAGCTCTGGGAGTTGGTGATGGACAGGGAAGCCTGGCGTGCTGCAGTCCAAGGGGTTGTAAAGAGTCAGACACCACTGAGACTGAACTGAACTGAACTGTGAAAGACATGAGGACAAAAAGAGACCCATCCCCGTCTAAAGAGGTCTGTCAATTAACCCTATAATCATTTCATTAATCAAAATGCATGCGTTACCTACGTGGCCTCATATAATACCACAGTCCTGTGAGGCAAACATTATTATCCCCATTTTACAGATGCCAAAAGTGCGGACACAAACAGATCAGGTCACATGCCCAAGCTCACACAGCTGGCAAACTGCAGAGCCAGAATTTGAACGCAGGTCCACCACGCTCCCCAAAGAGGATGATCTTTCCACAGTCCTCTATTATCACTACTCTAGGATGAGGGTTCAGACTGCAGGGGAGAGGAGGAAGAGGAGAGATTCCCCAAGACATTGGCCCAGAGTATGAGGACTACTAATCTTTTTATCTGCTACACAGTAGGTGCTCAATATTCTCAGGGTGAAGGATGGAAGGGGAGAGCCACTTCTGAGATCCAAAACGCCACCTAAATTAAGGGCATCTTCTGAAAGGGAGCTGCAAAAACACAGTATTCTCCTTTGGCCCAAAGCCTCAGGGTGTCTGCCCTAGAATATTCCGGCAGAGGAGGCCCAGGAAAGTGCGGTGGGTCTGGAGAAAACGAACGAACTCCTCTGAGCAGGGGAATGGGGTGGGGCAGCCTGCAAAGGCCAAAGGAAAGGCCTGGGACGGCAATGCTGGAAAAGACAAAGAGGAGAGGGGAGGGGAGAGGAGACTGTAAACTCCTGAACAGCCTGGCCAAGGTGAACCCCAGCTCCTGGCGCCTTCTCCTCCGCATTCATTCACACACCAGCCAAATCTCAGAACCAGCAGTCTGCGGGAGAGGGGGCCTCCCTGTTCCCAGGGAGAAGTTTCGTTCCGGACTGTGGCGGGAAGGTAGACTTTCCAGAAAGGGAGTGACTTAGGAGCCGAACTTGTGGGGCTCCAAAGATGAAAACCCAAACAGATGCAGTGAGGCGCTGAGCAAACCCGCAAGCGACCGGGCTGCAGGTCATCAAGAACACTGCGGGTATGTCCCTCGACCTGGTAAGTCTGTCGTCGAGGTGACTGCGAGGCGCCGCAAATGGTTCCTCGCCCCCCGGCCCCAGCCCCAGGCACTCGACGGGGAGGACGCAGATGTTAGAGATGCACTCGGTTCTCAAAGATTTAGAGAAGGGGCAGGTTTCTGGGGCGCGGTAAGGACCATCACTGCTCGGGTCACGCCTGTGAAGGTCAAGGAAAGGCCCTGCCAGGACCCCAGACCCCTCCTACCGCGGCCCTCCTCTCACCTCCTCCCGCGCCAGGGCTGCCCCGCGGCACCGGGGCATCTTGGCGGCGAAGGCGGCAGCCCCGGCCGGGGAGCTGAGGTCCTCTGCCGTGACGGCCAGGAACTCGGCGACGCTGAGCTGCTCGGGCATGGCGGGCGCGAGGTGTGGGCGCCGGGGCTGTCGGAATGGGGCCCGGGGGGCGCTTGCTGCACTGCGCGGGGCTGGCCTCTCCGCAAGCCGCGAGAGCCGTCCGGGACTCGGCGCGCCCCGCCCCCTCCGTGCCGCCCCGCCCCGCCCCCTTCGCCCGGCACAGCCGCGTTCCCCTTCGCGTCCCGGGAGCCCAGACCTTTCCCACCCCGCCCGCTTCTCAGCCCCGCCCACGGCCTTCCAGCCTGTCTCCGCACCTTAGCCGGGACCGCCCGGCCGCGGCCCTCGCCGGGCTCCTAGGCCCCGCCCCTGGCCTCCTGGCCCCTGAGAACCCCGCCCCTGGCTTGCTGCCCCGCCCCCGGCCCATCGGCCCCGCCCCTGGCCTCGCGGCTCCCGAGAGCTCAGCCCCTGGCTCACTGCCCCGCCCCTGGTCCATAGGCCCCGCCCCTGACCTCCCGGCTCTTGAGAGCCCCAGCCCTGGCTCACTGCCCCGCCTCCGGCCCATCGGCCCTCCCCCTGGCCTCCTGGCTCCTGAGAACCCCGCCCCTGGCTCACTGCCCCACCCCCGGCCCATCGACCCCGCCCCCTGGCCTCCCGGCTCCTAAGAGCCCTGCCCCTGGCTCACTGCCCCGCCTCCGGCCCATCGGCCCTCCCCCTGGCCTCCCGGCTTCTGAGAACCCCGCCCCTGGCTCACTGCCCCGCCCCCGACCCGTCGACCCCGCCCCCTGGCCTCCCGGCTCCTAAGAGCCCCGCCCCTGGCTCACTGCCCCACCCCCGGCCCATCGACCCCGCCCCCTGGCCTCCCGGCCCCTAAGAGCCCCGCCCCTGGCTCATTGCCCCGCCCCCGGTCCATCGACCCCGCCCCCTGGCCTCCTTGCTCCTGAGAACCCCGCCCCTGGCTCGCGTCCCCGCCCTTGGCCCCCCAGAGGGCTCCGCGTCCCCTCTCCCTGCCTCTCTGCCGGGTCCTTCGGCCTCCCTTAAAGCTCCTCCGCCCGGCCTCGTTCTCGGCGCGTCTAGGGCTCCGCCCCTTTGTCGGGCCTCTGAACTTAGCCTCGCTCCCAAAGCCCGGGGCCCCATCTCCGCACCCCTCCTGAATGCACCCTGTGTCTTCCTCTCCTGTCTGTTGGTTCCCAGCCCTCACGATATCACCCTTCAGCCTTATCCCCCACCCGGCCCGTCATCTCTCTCTCGAGCCCGGGATCGGAGGGCTCTCGATGCCCTGCCTGCGCCCCGGATAGCCCCACCCCTCCCTTGCCCGGCACACCAGTCTCTGTGCCTCTGCTCGGCCAGGACCGCCCACACCCGCCCCTTGGCTCCGTCCCTAACCGTGGACCGTGCCTCCGGGGTCTGTGTGTCTTCGTGACCTAGCTAGCTGTGATTTAAGGAAAAGTACGTCCATTCTTGGAACCTCAGTTTCGTTCTCTGTAGAATGGGAAGTCTAATGCCACTTAGTTGTGATTTGGGGAGGAGGGAGCCTCACACAATAGGCGCTCAGGAACTGGTTCCCCACCACCCCTTACCCAGCCCTCTCACCCACACCTTCATTCTTTCTGGGCTCAATCTCCTGCCTTTCACCCACTCACCATCCCGACCAGGCTCAAGACTACCATTCCTTCGCACCCACTAAACTCTGCCTCTTGGGAAAGGACGAATATGTTTGGGTGGATGAGGGATGGTGTTCAGGATAAAAATCCACTTAGGTTTAGTTCTGGAGCATGAGGTCCTCTAGAAAATATCAGGAAGCACTGCGCTGAAGAACACTGGCTTTGGAGTCAGATCTCAGTTCCCATCCTGGCACTGCTGTGGACCAAGCTGTATACAGCTGAGTAAATTGCTTGCTTCTCTAAGCTTGAATTTCCCCCCTTTTGAAATGACTTCATGGTATTTCACCCCACTGCCTTATTGAGAAGCTTATCTAGCTAGCCAGCAGTTGCAGCACATGGGCTCAGTAGCTGTGGTGCATGAGCTTCGTTGCTCCATGCTGCATGGAATCCTTTCGGATCAGGGATCAAACCTATGTCCCTTGCATTGGCAGGCAGATCCCCATCCACTGGGCCACCAGGGAAATCCCTCTGGGTGTATCTTAAAGGCTGGACCCCTTGCTCTTCTCACTCCACCCAGGCTTCCTGGACACCTTCATGCAACCCCAACAGCTCTCCTTACACCATTAATGTTGATGTCTTCTATAGTCATTTCCTCTGTAACAAATTACCACGAATTTGGTGGCTTAAAACAACACCTATTTATTCTCTTATAGTCCTGAAGGTCAGAAGTCTGAGGTTTATTGGACTGAAAATCAAGGTATCAGTGGGGCCATACTCCCTCCAAAGGCTCTAGAGGAGAATCTGTTTCCTCATCTTCTGCTTCTAGAACTACATTCCTTGCATTCTTTGGCCTGTGGCAAAGTTCACATCTTAAAGGCCATCTTGCTTCTGTGTCATATTACCTTCTTTTCTGTGGTCAAATTTCCCTTGATCTCCATCTTATAAGCATGTTTATGATTACATTTTTGGCCCATCCAGATGATCTAGGATAATGTCCCCTTCTCAAGATCCTTAAATTAATCACCTCTGCAATATTCCTTTTGCCATAGATTATAACAGGTTCCAAGGATTAGGACCTGGGTATCTTTGGGGGCCATTACTGAGCCTATCACATCTTGCAAGACTCCTTCTCCAGCCTGGAACCTTCTCTGGCTTAAGATCTATGTATATAACCATTTATGGGATGGTTTCATGTGACTATCTCACAGACAGTCTATGTGTCCAAAACTAAACTGGCCAATTTGTACCTTACTCCTTCTCTCCCTGTCTTGGTGGAAGGCACCACTGTGCCCCCTGAAAACCATATTCCCCATCTCCTTCCACCAGCCTTCACTCAATCATTATCACTACTTCCTAAATGTCTCACAAACATGGCCAACTTCTCCATCTCCTGGCCAACACTAGTTCAGATCACACCACCTCTCATCTCCTCACCAGTCTCTCTGCCCCCAGTCTTGCATATCTGGTCAGCTGCTCCCCTCCTTAGAATTCTCCAGTGACCCCCATTGCTCTCTGCGTGAAAGACAAACTTCTTCATGGCTATCTGGTCCTATATGATCTCTTGCTCCTGCCATTTATAGCCTTACCTCTCATCTCTCCTCGCCTGCCATGAACTGAAAAGAAAAGACAGTAGAAATTGAAGTCTCTCAGTCATGTCCAACTCTTTGCGACCCCATGGACTGTAGCCTGCCAGGCTTCTCCATCCATGGGATTTTCCAGGCAAGAATACTGGGTTGCCATTTCCCTCTCCAGGGGATCTTCCTGAGACCCAGGGGTTGAACCAGGGTCTCCCACACTGCAGGCAGACACTTGACCATCTGAGCCACCAGGGAAACCCAGCTTTCTCATTATTCTTCCCATAACATATCCCAACCTCCTTTCAGCTGCTCAGATAAGATGTCAGTTCCTCCAGGAAGCCTTCCCTAATGTTTTTCCTGGGACTCCCACTGGACTTAGTACCCTTTGCCCCAGCACTTCTCACTGAAGGCTGTAGTCACCTATTTGCTGGTCTGGGTCTCTGGCCCATTTATTTATTGAACACTTACTAGGTACTGGGGCTTCCCTCATAGCTCAGTCAGTAAAGAATCTGCCTGCAATGTAGGAGACCCGGGTTCGATTCCTGGGTCAGGAAGATCCCCTGGAGAAGGAAATGGCAAACCGCTGTAATCATCTATTTGCTGGTCTGGGTTTCCGGCCCACTTATTTATTGAGCACTTACTATATGCTCTGGTTTCCCTGGTGGCTCAGATGGTAAAGAGTCTGCCTGCAGTGCGGGAGACCCAGGTTCGATCCCTGGGTCAGAAAGATCCCTTGGAGAAGGAAATGGTAACCCACTGGAAAATCCCATGGATGGAGGAGCCTGGCAAGCTACAGTCCATGGGGCCGCAAAGAGTCGGAGACGACTGAGCAACTTCACTTGCTACTTTCTTTCTACTATGTAGTAGTGACAGAGCCAAGGGCTATACAAGCAATAGCTCACTCAATACCTACAGCAGCCCAAGGAGGTGGGGAACATTCTTCTTCCTGTCTCTGTGTTAGAGATGGAAAAAACCAAGGCTTAGAGGGGTTGCTAATTTGTGTAAAGTCAGAATGAGTGACCCACTTATTTTGGCTTCCCTGGTGGCTCAGAGGGTAAAGTGTCTGCCTGCAATGTGGGAGACCTGGGTTCGATTCCTGGGTTGGGAAGATCCCCTGGAGAAGGAATTGGCAACCCCACTCCAGTACTCTTGCCTGGGAAATTCCATAGACGGAGGAGCCTGGTAGGCTACAGCCCATGGGATTGCAAAAAGGCGATCACGATTGAGCAACTTAACCCTCAGAATGAATGAATAATGTAACCAAGACTGCAACCCAGGTCTGCATGACTCCAGAGCTTTTGCTTTAGTTTTATTATTAATCACCAAAGTATGCTACCTAACTAAAAAATATTGCCTCTTATAAATTAAGTAGATATATATGTTCCATATATTCTCTCCTATAATTAAAACATGACATCCCTCAGAGGCAGAATACAATCATAATACCTTGCTGCTGCTGCTGCTGCTGCTGCTAAGTCGCTTCAGTCATGTCCGACTCTTCGCAACCCCATGGACTGCAGCCCATCAGGCTCCTCCATCCGTGGGATTTTCCAGGCAAGAGTACTGGAGTGGGTTGCCATCGCCTTCTCCGATAATACCTTGCAGGCTAACAAATTCCTCACTATTTTGTAAAGCAACCTCTTCAGTGTCAAATCCTCTACCAGAGACTCAAACCAAGAGACACGTATTTTGAGGGTGGGTCACTTTCGGAAGTACAAGTTCTATTTCAAGACTTTTGGGAGAAAATGAATAATAAATAATAAATAAATTACAGTATTATTTGGAAATAAGATAAACCCAGAGCGATATCAGGGTAGGTTAAACATTTTATTTTGTTTAGGCCAAGCTGCACCGCATGTGGGATCTTCGTTCCCTGACCAGGGATTGAATGTGGGCCCCAGCAGTGAGAGCACTGAATCCTAACCACTGGACTGCCAGGGAACGTTTCAGGAATTTTTAAAGGAAACATGTGCCTTCAAGGAAATTTCCAGTTGCTTCTAGTTGTTTCTCCAGACCGCCCTACATAAACATTCACTTTACTAAGTCTATTTCAAGAGAAGAGTTTGAGATACACTACTTATAAAATCGCTGTTTCTAGGTCCCTGGACCAACCTGTGTAAATTCAGTTCCCTGGAATTCACTTGTTCACTCAATAAACGTTTATCAAGCAGGTGTACTCTTGAGTGAAAAATGAGGAGTGAGAAGGCTTTGAATACAAAGATGGGCAAGATAGGGAGAGATTCTCAGGGAACTTGTACTTAAAAATGCCCTTAAATAGATGTTATGGGAATTAGGAATGGGGAAGGGCAAAGAATCCTTTGGTGTCTGGCTCAGGGAAGCTGGGGAGGCTTCAGAGAAGAAGGGCACCTGATCTGAGCCCTGAAGGATTTGAAGGAGTTGGGACAGAATGAGCAAAGACAGGGAAGAAAGTACAGAAAAGTCCGTTCCCATCAGCCTGGACACGTGCTGCAATACCTCCCATAAGAAAACAGTTCCTCTTGGATTCCAACTTCTCCCTCTAACTGCTGCCCCATTTTTCTGCTCCTCTTTGCAACTGAAGTCATTGAAAAGTCACCACTATATTCACAGTTACGTATCCAATTCCTTTCTTCTGATGTTTTTCTTTTCAATAAAATAATGCTTTGTTTTTATTTAAATATTATGTGAACAGTTCAATTACATTGGAATTTCCCCTAAATTTCTAGGTTTAGGGTAATCTTTAGGTGTTTGTTATTATATCATGCTTTCAAACTGTCGTGTTGGAAGAGACTCTTGAGAGTCCCTTGGACAGCAAGGAAATCAAACTAGTCAATCCTAAAGGAAATCAACCCTGAATATTCATTGGAAGGACTGATGTGGAAGCTGAAGTTCCAATACTTCGACCACCTGTTTCAAAGAGCCAATTCACTGGAAAAGACTCTGATATCGGGAAAGACTGAGGGCAAGAGGAGAAGTGGGCAGCAGAGGATGAAATGGTTGGATGGCATCATCGACTCAATGGACATGAATTTGTGCAAACTCTGGGAGATAGTGAAGGACAGGGAAGCCTGGCGTGCTGCAGTCCACGGGGTCACAAGAGTCAGACACGACTGAGCGACTGAAAAACAACAATCATATCAAGCCCAAGATTATATTTATATTGGATTTATATAGAGGAGAAAAATGTAAGAATTCCAGCATTTGATATACCTAATGCAAAACTCTCTTTTAGATTTATAACTTTTTAAACAGAACTTCTGAAGATAGCTTCTCTTTATCTATATCACCAGTAGTATAGATTAGGAGTAATTGAGCACCAGCCTCACTGGATTGCTGTGCTTGGTTTTGGGTCATGGGCAAATTACCATCTGTCAAGAGGAGACTCCAGCACGTTGCTGGGACTGAGCAGTGGGGAGGCTGAGAAGCGAGCTCACTGGGCAGAGGAGGAGTTCAGGAAGGAGGCCACTCCTGCACGCTACTATTCTGCTCTCTCTGACCAGGCTTTTGTTCTCACTGACCACTGAAACTGTTCTCCAATGACCCTCAAGCTTACAACTCCAGCCTGGACCTCTCCCCTGAACGCCAGGCACCTCTCTCCAACCACCTCCTTGACACTCCCACCTGAAAATCTATTAGGGCATCTTGAACTTAATGTGTCTGAAGGTGAACTCCTGATGTCCCTTCCCAAACCTTTCCCCCCACATCAGAAGACCCATCGGCTCTTCCTCAAAATAGATCTAGAATCCACCACCCCTCACCACTTCACTGCTACCAGCCTGATCCCAGCCACCATCATCTCTCGCCCACATTCCTTTGGGAGCCTTCGGATTGGTCTCTCTGCTTCCACCCTGGCTCCTCTACAGGTTGTTCTCAACAGAGTAGCAAGTGAGCCTTCAAAACATCATGTCAGATTATGTAGTTTCACATCTCAAAACCCTCTAATGGCTTCTCATTTCACCCAGACTAGAAGCCAAGTCCTTGCATGGCCTGCAGTTCTTGTATAATCTCTCTCTCTGAGCTCATCCACGCTTCCCCGTGTTCCCCACCTCTGCCCCAGCCACACTGACTGCCTTGTTCCTTATTTGATTGGAGTATAGTTCCTTTACAATGTTGTGTAAGTTTCTACCATACTGCAGAATGGATCAGCAATATGTATACATGCGTCCCTTCTTTTTTGGATTTCCTTCCCATTTGGTCACCACAGAGCAATGAGCAGAGTTTCCTATGCTATACAGTAGGTTCCCATTAGTTACCTGTTTTATACCTGCTGCTGCTGCTAAGTCGCTTCAGTCGTGTCCGACTCTGTGCGACCCCATAGACGGCAGCCCACCAGGCTCCCCCCGTCCCTGGGATTCTCCAGGCAAGAACACTGGAGTGGGGTGCCATTGCCTTCTCCATTTTATACCAGAAGTGAAGTGAAGTCACTCAGTCGTGTCCGACTCTTTGCGACCCCGTGGACGGTAGCCCACCAGGCTCTGGGTCCATGGGATTTTCCAGGCAAGAATACTGGAGTGGGCTGCCATTTCCTTCTCCAGGGGATCTTCCCAACCCAGGGATTGAACCTGGGTCTCCTGCATTGCAGGCAGATTCTTTACTGTCTGAGCCACTAGGAAAGCCCATTTTATACCTGCTGCTGCTGCTAAGTCGCTTCAGTCGTGTCTGACTCTGTGCGACCCCAGAGATGGTAGCCCACCAGGCTCCCCTGTCCCTGGGATTCTCCAGGCAAGAACACTGGAGTGGGTAGCCATTTCCTTCTCCAATGCATGAAAGTGAAAAGTGAAAGTGAAGTCGCTCTGTCGTGTCCGACTCTTAGCGACCCCATGGTCTGCAGCCCACCAGGCTCCTCCGTCCAGGGGATTTTCCAGTTGAGAGTGCTAGTAATGTGTATATGACAATCCCAGTCTCCCAATTCATCTCACACCCTCTTCCTCTCCCTGGTGTCCATACATGTCTTTACATTTGTGTCTATTTCTGCTTTGCAAATAGGTTAATCTGTACCATTTTTCTAGATTCCACATGTTTGCGTTAATATATGATATTTCTTTTTCTTTTTCTGACTTACTTCACTCTATGACAGTCTCTAGGTCCATCCGTGTCTCTGCAGATGGCACAATTTCATTCTTTTTTATGCTGAGTGACATTCCACTGTATATATGGACTACATCTTCTTTATCCATTCCTCTGTTGATGGCCATTTAGGTTGCTTCCATGTCCTGGTTACTGTAAATAGCGCTGCAGTGAACACTGGGCTGCATGCCTCTTTCTGAATGATGGTTTTCTCCAGGGACTTCCTTGTTCCTTGAATGCACTAGGCACAGTCCTACCTCCGGACCTTTGCACTGGCTGCTCTTCCTGCCTAGAATGCTCTTCCTTTGGATATCCACATGGCCAACTCCCTCAATTTTTTTCATGTCTGAACTCAACTGTCACCACCTTAATGATGCTAATCCTGACCATCCCATTTACAGTTGAAATCACCTCCTTTTCTCCCACACTCTCAATCACATCCTGCTCTGTTTTTTCCTATTGAGCACCTTTTAATATTTGCATCTTTTCACATGCTGCTTTTCTAGTTTGTTTACTGTTTGCTCCCTCCATTAGAATGTAAGTTCTGTGAGAGTAGGAGCTTCTTTGTCCTGATTAGGGCTTTGTGGGGAACCAGGTTATGTGTCCAGGCTTTGAAGACAGACTGCCTGGATTTGAATATTGACCTTGCCATTAACCTTGGATAAATAGCTTAATCTTTGTGAGTCCCAGTTTCCTTATTTGCAAAATGAGGGAATAATGGTGTCCCCTTCATGGAGTTATACAAATGATTAAGTGAGATAATGGATGCACAGGATTTAGCAATAGTTCCCGGCACATAGTATATGTTTAGCTCTATTCAGTTCAGTTGAGTTCAGTCGCTAAGTCGTGTCTGAATCTTTGCAACCCCATGAATCACAGCAAGCCAGGCCTCCCTGTCCATCACCAACTCCCAGAGTTTACTGAAACTCATGTCCATCGAGTCAGTGATGCCATCCAGCCATCTCATATTCTGTCATCCCCTTCTCCTGCCCCCAATCCTTCCCAGCATCAGGGTCTTTTCAAATGAGTCAACTCTTCGTATGAGGTGGCCAAAGTATTGGAGTTTCAGCTTCAGCATCAGTCCTTCCAATGAACACCCAGGACTGATCTCCTTTAGGATGGACTGGTTGGATCTCCCTGCAGTCCAAGGGACTCTCAAGAGTCTTATCCAACACCACAGTTCAAAAGCATCAATTCTTCGGGGCTCAGCCTTCTTCACAGTCCAACTCTCACATCCATACATGACCACAGGAAAAACCATAGCCTTGACTAGGTGGACCTTTGTTGGCAAAGTAATGTCTCTGCTTTTGAATATGCTATCTAGGTTGGTCATAACTTTCCTTCCAAAAAGTAAGCATCTTTTAGTTTCATAGCTGCAATCACTATCTGCAGTGATTTTGGAGCCCAGAAAAATAAAGTCTGACACTATTTCCACTGTTTCCCCATCTATTTCCCATGAAGTGATGGGACCGGATGCCATGACCTTAGTTTTCTGAATGTTGAGCTTTAAGCCAACTTTTTCACTCTCCTCTTTCACTTTCATCAAGAAGCTTTTTAGTTCCTCTTCACTTTCTGCCATAAGGGTGGTGTCATCTGCATATCTGAGGTTATTGATATTTCTCCCAGCAATCTTGATTCCAGCTTGTGTTTCTTCCAGTCCAGCGTTTCTCATGATGTACTCTGCATAGAAGTTAAATAAGCAGGGTGACAATATACAGCCTTGACGTACTCCTTTTCCTATTTGGAACCAGTCTGTTGTTCCATGTCCAGTTCTAGCTGTTGCTTCCTGACTGGCATACAGGTTTCTCAAGAGGCAGGTCAGGTGGACTGGTATTCCCATCACTTTCAGAATTTTCCACAGTTGATTGTGATCCACACAGTCAAAGGCTTTGGCATAGTCAATAAAGCAGAAATAGATGTTTTTCTGGAACTCTTGCTTTTTTGATGATCCAGCAGATGTTGGCAATTTGATCTCTGGTTCCTCTGCCTTTTCTAAAACCAGCTTGAACATCTGGAAGTTCACGATTCACGTATTGCTGAAGCCTGGCTTGGAGAATTTTGAGCATTACTTTCCTAGCATGTGCTGCTGCAGCTGCTGCTAAGTTGCTTCAGTCATGTCCGACTCTGTGTGACCCCAGAGATGGCAGCCCACCAGGCTCCCCCGTCCCTGGGATTCTCCAGGCAAGAACACTGAAGTGGGTTGCCATTTTCTTCTCCAGTGCATAAAAATGAAAAGTGAAAGTGAAGTTGCTCAGTCGTGTCCGACTCCTAGCAACCGCATGGACTTCAGCCTACCAGGCTCCTCCATCCACGGGATTTTTCAGGCAAGAGTACTGGAGTGGGTTGCCACTGCCTTCTCCACTAGCATGTGAGATGAGTGCAATTGTGCGGTAGTTTGAGCATTCTTTGGCACTGCCTTTCTTTGGGATTGGAATGAAAACTGACCTTTTCCAGTCCTGTGGCCACTGCTGAGTTTTCCAAATTTGCTGGCATATTGAATGCAGCACTTTCACAGCATCATCTTTCAGGATTTGAAATAGCTCAACTGGAATTTCATCACCTCCACTAGCTTTGTTCACAGTGATGCTTTCTAAGGCCCACTTGACTTCACATTCCAGGATGTCTGGCTCTAGGTCAGTGATCACACCATTGTGATTATCTGGGTCATGAAGATCTTTTTTGTATAGTTCTTCTGTGTATTCCTGCCACCTCTTCTTAATATCTTCTGCTTCTGTTAGTTCCATACCATTTCTGTCCTTTATTGAGCCCATCTTTGCATGAAATGTTCCTTTGGTATCTCTGATTTTCTTGAAGAGATCTCTAGTCTTTCCCATTCTATTGTTTTCCTCTACTTCTTTGCATTGATCACTGAGGAAGGCTTTCTTATCTCTCCTTGCTATTCTTTGGAACTCTGCATTCAAATGGGTATATTTTTCCTTTTCTCCTTTGCTTTTTGCTTCTCTTCTTTTCACAGCTATTTGTAAGGCCTCCCCAGACAGCCATTTTGCTTTTTTGCATTTCTTTTCCATGGAGATGGTCTTGATCCCTGTCTCCTGTACAATGTCACGAACCTCCATCCATAGTTCATCAGGCACTCTGTCTATCAGATCTAGTCCCTTAAATCAATTTCTCACTTCTACTGTATAGTCATAAGGGATTTGATTTAGTTCATACCTGAATGGTCTAGTGGTTTCCCTGCTTTCTTCAATTTAAATCTGAATTTGGCAATAAGTTCATGATCTGAGCCACAGTCAGCTCC